>NC_091087.1:58162500-59412500 GCF_032405125.1 Capricornis sumatraensis | reverse complement strand
CACATATATATATATAAAACTGATTCACTTTGCCGTGCATCTGAAACTAACAACATTTTAAGTCAACTATACGCCAACAAAGTTTTTTTTAGAAAAGAATAGTCTTGCTGACCATTGTGAGTGAGGTTTCCTTATACAATGACATAATACATCTTGCTTTTAGAATTGAATGCTATCTAGAAATTGTAGAAAAAGAATATATCATAACAAAGAAGAGATAAATATTCCAGAAAACAGAAGTGTTATGAAATAAGATTCAGATTTATATATAACTATATTCAAGCTGAGATAAAGACCTTAAAGATATTATAAGCAGAGATTTTAAACAATGCAAGGCAAGTTAAAAAGCTAGATTCAAAATAATGAAAAGCCTGGAGAAACAGACAACTTCTTGATAGTCATATAATTTACTTGATCATGATGAAATGATCATTTTGGCGGGATCTGTGGAGAGTTAGGTAAATATAGCTGTTGTTTAATGTCTCTGTCAAGTAGTATTAATAATTTTTCAACTGACTATTTTTAACACATTTTGGTTTAAGCATCTTCTTCTTCCTTTTCTTTCTGATCTTCTCTGAACACTAAACCACCACCATTTCCATTGCTTTTCTAACTCTAAAAATTTGTCTTTCCAAATAGAATGGGATTTTCAGGAGCACATTGTTTTCAAGTTTTCATAAAATTTTCAAAATTTCATAAAATTTAACTCTCCCCAGCTTTTCGTGCTGGCTGATTTTAAAACAATGTATAACCACGATGGTGTGATCAGTCACCTAGAGTGAGACATCCTAGAATGTGAAATCAAGTGGGCTTTAGGAAGCACCACTACAAGCAAAGCTAGTGGAGGTGATGGAATTCCAGCTGAGCTATTTCAAATCCTAAAGGTGTTGCTATGAAAGTGCTGCACTCTATATGCCAGCAAATTTGGAAAACTCAGCAGTGGGCACGGGACTGGAAAAGGTCAGTTTTCATTCCAATCCCAAAGAAACACAATGCCAAAGAATGTTCAAGCTACTGCACAGTTGCACTCATCTCACATACTAGCAAAGTAATGCTCAAAATTCTCCATGCCAGACTTCAACAGTATGTGAACCGTGAACTTCCAGATGTTCAAACTGGATTTAGAAAAGACAGAGGAATGAGAGATCAAATTGCCAACATCTATTGGATGATCAGAGAAGCAAGAGCATTCCAGAAAAACATCTACTTCTGCTTTATTGACTATGTCGAAGCCTTTGACTATGTGGATCACAACACACTGTGGAAAATACATAAAAGATGGGACTACCAGACAACCTTACCTGCCTCCTGAGAAATCTGTATGCAAGTCAAGTAGCAGCAGTTAGAACTGGACATGGAGCAACAGACTATTTCCAAATCGGAAAGGAGTACATCAAGGCTGTATATTGTCACCCTACTTATTTAACTCTATGCAGAATACATGACTTGAAATGCTTGGCTGGATAAAGCACAAGCTGGAATCAAGATTGCCAAGAGAAATATCAATAACCTCAGATAGGCAAATGACATCTCCTTTATGGCAGAAAGCAAAGAAGAACTAAAGATCCTCATGATGAAAGTGAAAGAGGAGAGTGAAAATTTGGCTTAAAACTGAACATTCAGAAAACTAAGATCATGGCATCCAGTCCCATCCCTTCATGGCAAATAGATGGGGGAATAAAGGAAACAGTGAGACTTTATTTCTTTGGGCTCCAAAATCACTGTGGATGGTGACTGCAGCCTTGAAATTGAAAGTCACTTTCTCCTTGGCAGAAAAGGTATGACCAACCTAAACAGCATATTAAAAAGCAGAGACACTACTTTACCATCAAAGGTCTGTCTAGTCTAAGCTATGTTTTTTCCAGTCATCATGTATGGATGTGAGAGTTGGACCATAAGGAAGGCTGAGCACTGAAGTATTGATGCTTTTGAACTAAGGTGTTGGAAAAGGTTCCTGACAGTCCCTTGGACTGGAAGGAGATCAAACCAGTATCCTAAAGGAAATCAGTCCTGAATAATCATTGGAAGGACTGATGCTGAATCTCCAATACTTTGGATACCTGATGGGAAGAGCCCACTCATTGGAAAAGACCCTGATGCTCAGAAAGATTGAAAGCAGGAGAAGAAGGGGATAACAGAGGATGAGATAGTTGGATGACATCACTGACAAGATGGACATGAATGTGAACAAGCTCCAGGAATTGGTGAAGGTCAGAGAAGCCTGCTGTGCTGCAGTCCATGGGGTTGCAAAGAGTCGTGCACGACTGAGTGACAACTGGAACTGAAAATTAGAAAGTTTTGATTCTAGAAAAGATTAACCTCCATTCACCTGAAGAACATGTAAATTTAAAATTGGTGAATAATACATGTACACATGTGGCTGAGTCCCTTTGCTTGTTCACCTGAAAATATCACAACATGCTAATTGCCTATCCCTCAATACAAAATAAAAAGTTTAAAAAATAAATGATATCACTGAGTATATAACATGTAAATTAGCCATATCAAAATACTTTTAGCAGTATTGCCTCTTACAACAATTTTATGTTGTTTTACAGTTTAATTGCTATAAGAATTTGGATGATTTTCTATTCCTTATTCAATCTGCTATAATGACTTTTCAATGAAAAGATACAGTGGAGACTTAAATACAGAAGATAATTAAGATGTCAAGTGCTTTAAAATCTCTAATATGATACAAAGTATACAGTGCTGTTCTTAACTGAAGATTACTTTTATACTAACTATATTCCATGTTGTCTATATAATGATAATATGTTTTAGAACAACCAAACCAGCAAATCATGGTATAAATATTTGTTAAAATATTCCTCTGTCCATGTCAAATATATACCTTGTTATGTTTCTAACCAGTTCTCTTTTGGAAAGTAAAGTTCAGTGTTGAGGCTGATAGTGAATTTATGCATGTCACTCAGGGTTTTTATTATTGGGCTATGCCAAGATTTTCCTCTACACTAAGCACCAGGCTTGCAAATATTCATACCTTCTCACATTATCTGATCTAAACTGGATTTTCTATGAATTTTCTTGTAGTCTAATCACTGATAAGAAAACTTGTCAAGCCAGAACATCTGTAAGTTTCTAAAAGTATAAATTTAAGTATAGCTTAAGTTATAGAATACTTCTTAACCTCCTGTAGCATTATGGAAATAATAAAAAATAATAATAAAAAAGTCTCCTTTCTCATCATTTTCCCTCTATATTCACTTTTTATTTACATTTTGTTATATCTCTTTGTTTCTTTTCTCCTTCTCTTTTCTTATCCCTCTCCTTTTAAATTTCCATTCATTATCCCAAATTTCTGCCTTAAGTCAAGGATAAAAAAAAAATATGTTGAATCACATAATTGTGTTCTTATTTGACTGTTCCCACATAAAAATATCTGGAATGGATTACTGGAATGGATATTTGGGGGCAACACTAATAGTTTTGTGTTTTCCAACTGTTAAGCACATTGTTGTTGCCATTAGTTTCTGGCAAAGTCTCCAGAGCCTCAGAAGTTGTTTTCTCTACATTATGTCAAAATCAGAACAGGTAATGGCAGGACCTTTTTTGTACACATGAATGAAATGAGTGCCAAAAGGCAGGGGACTCTTATGATAGAAAAGCTTACATCGCTGTGAGTCCTACCAGATACGGTTATTTTGTCTCGTTTTAACTTTAAAAGTACTTGGTCAGATCAGGAAGAATACACTGGCACCAGAGGGTGAGGTAGTGTTCTTGGGAATAATGACTAGAATTTTTGTAGGACAAAGTCTCTTTCTTGAGACCTTTAATACTTAAATATGTTAATGATTTTCTTTACAATATTCTAAATACTTCCTCTTCAGTAGTTGCTAAGAATTCTGTCTTATATATAGGTGAAAGAGGTGAATTATTTATTCATAAGTTCTATAAATGAATATTGATAAAAGCATAATAGACAATGTAGCTATTATAAAATAATGATACCAGTTCAGTTCAGTCACTCAGTCATGTCCAACTCTTTGTGACCCCATGGACTGCAGCACACCAGGCTTCCTTGTCCATCACCAACTCCCGGAGGTTATTCAAACTCATGTCCATCAGGTCGGTGATGCCATCCAACCATCTCATCCTCTGTCATTCCCTTCCCCAGCTGCCTTCAGTCTTTCCCAGCACCAGGATCTTTTCCAATGAGTCAGTTCTTCACATCAGGTGGTCAAAGCATTGGGGCTTCAGCTGCATAATCAGTCCTTCCAATGAATATTCAGGACTGGTCTCCTTTAGGATGGACTGATTGGATCTCCTTGCAGTCCAAGGGACTCTCCAGAGTCTTCTCCAAAACCACAAATCAAAAGCATCAATTCTTGGGTGCTCAGCTTTTTTTATAGTCCAACTCTCCCATCCATACATGACTAGTGAAAAAATATAGCTTTGACTTGATGGACCTTTGTTGGCAAAGTAACATATCTGCTTTTTAATAGGCTGTCTAGGTTTTTCATAGCTCTTCTTCCAAGGAGCAAGTGTCCTTTAATTTCATCACTGCAGTCATCATCTGCAGTGATTTTGAAGTCCAAAAAAATAAAGTCTCTGTTTCACTATAATATAGTACAGTATATATTATCTACTATTAATATGGGGTTACCTGATGACTCAGACAGGAAAGAATCTGCCTGCAATGCAGGAGACCCAGATTTGATTCCTGGGTCAAGAAGATCCTCTGGAGAATGGGATAATATCAATAAAATTAATATAAATTTAAATTCACAAATATAGCTTTATAATCAAATTATATCCATACATCTATGTAGCTATATAAGTATAGGGATAGGTATATGAAACAATAATATAAAATAAAAAAATAAATTGTATAGCCTATTATAATTCTGACATTTTCTCTTCACATACTTTATCTATTCCACTTTTTATCATAGGAAATCGTTGTTATTTTTACTGAAGAGTAATGTGCTATTCTGTTTAAAACTAAATGTGACTTGACATTTCTATGTACAAACTTTTTTAAGTGTTTATGGGATGTACTGATTCCCATTATATCTGGGCAGCTGTCACCAAACAATATCCGAGTCCTGAATGCTAAGCATGGGACTCTGCCTGTCTAAATGTACTGTACCTGATGTCCCAAAGCCACCATCTGGGCAGCTAGGGCATGCCTCCAGATTCTTAGGATTGCAAACATTAATAGCCTCTTGAACTATAAGCTGACTAGGCAGCAGGAAAATTAGCCCCTGGGAATAGGGACAGGTGGCAACTATTTCCACCAAAGCATGTTGACAGAAGAAGTGCCTACATTCAAATAATTTCTGAATCTCAGCCAAGAGCTGCCTGTTCCTTTTGCCAGCTAACCATTCACTATTCAGCCGCCTCACCTGCTCATTCTTTTGGGAGCTATACAATCAGTACCCACCAGCTGCCCTGCTGAAGAAGGCTCTGCTCTGACACCAGAAAAAGCTGGGCGGAGAAAGCAGGGAGTATGAGCAACCGGGTAATTCAGTGTAAAGGTAAACAAAGGCTTCTTTGCTCTTTATTTTTTTTACACTCTTCTACAAGGAAATCAATGTATGTAATGGATATGAGCAGAAGTCCTTGAAAACACAACCTATTTTTCAATAGCTTTATTGTACACATTTTAAAATATAGTGAAGGCTAATCAGGACATAATTAATTTCCATGTATATTAGGTACGCATTAAATAAAATTGGTACATACAAATATTAACACTGATGAATTTTCATTAAAGATTGTTCCTGTCTCTGCCCGCTTCTGCTTCCTTTGCTTGTTTTTTGTTATTTTTTTTCCTTCCTTTACTTCCTCTGATTACATAAAGATTAGGAGCTACCCTCCTTCTCAGCAATCATCTGTTTCCTTGCTACAGACCAGTAAGGTTCATGGACCAGCAATAGCAGCATCACCCAAGAACTGATAACAAAAATGCAAAATCTAGCATCCCATCCCTAGATCTGCTAAACCAAAATCTTCATTTTTATCAAAGCATCTATGTTTTCCCAATGCATGTTAATGTTGGTTAATATGGTACAGTGTCAATGATTCTCAGGACTGGGATCACATCAAAACTACCTGAGGAGTTTAAAAACTAATAATGCCTAAACACACTACCAGATTTTTTATTGCTTTTTTTGTTTTCTAAATTTTAAATTTATTTTTTAATTGAAAAATAATTGCTTTACAGAATTGTATTGGTTTCTGCCAAACATCAACAAGAATCAGCCCTTGCTATTGATCTGGGAAAGTGCCTCAGAATCAATGTTTTACAAATGTCTCTGAGTTGCTTCTAAATCACTTTTGAGGAACAAAGATAAACATAGATTCCTAAAATATATTTTGAGAAGCTTAAATTTAAGCATATATTAAAGAATTCAGTTCATACGGAATTGTGAAAATAATATATGGACCTAGAGTAGAATTATAGGAAAGAGCAACTGCTTTTGATAGAGGGAATTATAAATAACAAGTAGATTTTAAAGCTAGACTTTTATAATGGTGACAATTTCTTAAACAATATTAGTAAAATATTGTAAGGATAAGAAGCAGATGCTGCCTCACTGACCACAGCATTGTTTTCTTTTTAAAACGAGATCACTCACTCCAGTAGGAAATAGAAAAGTGGTATATTAGAAATGGGATAGTTTTCCAAGAATCTGTTGGATTTAACTATAAACAAATCATAACAATGATTCTAATTCTAATTCTAAATGAGGAATGTATAGAAATTAAGAGTTGGCAAGATAAAATAAACCAGTATCATAATTCAATCCTGTTATTTTTATCTTGTGAAGACCTTCTGTACTTTACAGAAAATATGAGAGAATTACAAAAGTATATTCTTTAAATTCATGTAAAATAGAAAGTATTTGCCTAAGGCAGCAACAGATATAAAAATTGCATCCCTTTCTGAATCATCCATGAAGAAGTATGAAGACAAAAGGAAAAACAATGTTAGCATAAAGGCTGCCGTTGTTTAGTCTCTAAGTTTTGTCCAACTCTTTTGTGACCCCAAGGACTGTAGCTTGCCTTTAGGTATATTTCTTGCTTAAAGAAATTTTAAAACACGTATTAGCATCTGCCATAAAGTTCACATGTTTCCAAGTATTGTTGATAGAAGATTAAAATGCAGTTGAAAAATAAAATTCCATATACCGCTGTGGGTTTACATAATGAGGCATTATGTCAAGAAAATTATGAAGTTGACCTGTTAATTACCTTATATCTAGCATGCCATTTGGGCTTCCCTGGTGGTTCAGATGGTAAAGAATCTGCCTGCTATGTGGGAGATCTGGGCTTGATCCTTGAGTCCGGAAGGTCTGCTAGAGAAGGGAATGGCAACCCACTCCAGCACTCTTGCCTGGAGAATTCCAGAGACAGAGGAGCCTGGTGGGCTATAATCCATGGGATTACAAAGAGTAGGACACAGCTGAACAACTTTCACTTTCAGCATGCTACTTAAATAAGGGTTTCCCTGGTGGCTCAGACAGTAAAGCGTCTGCCCGCAATGCGGGAGACACAGGTTCGATTCCTGGGTCGAGAAGATCCCCTGGAGAAGGAAATGACAACCCACTCCAGCACTCTTGCCTGGAAAATCCCATGGACAGAGGAGCCTGATAGGCTACAGTCCATGGGGTCGCAAAGAGTCGGACACGACTGAGTGACTTCATTCATTTCACTGAGCTCAAAATCTTATCTATTGACATTTTAAAATAAAAGCAATTGTAATTACCCAATTGTATGTAGAAATTAGCCAAAAAACGTATAACTCATTTCCATAGTTCCCATCTGTAAATATGATAACAAGTGGTAAATATGATTATATTTCCAAATGTTGTACTTTTAATACATATAGTATTCCAAAACTGGTATTTAAGCTATAACTAATTCTTGTCAAAAAACAGATTTCTTGCCATATAATTAGTTATATTATACTTTATTCATTATATATTCAGCCTTGAACAGAACACTGTTTTCTTAAAAACCTTAGCTTTTTGAAGTTACTAATATAATAATGGGTGGAAAACAAGAATACTAATGAAGGTAATGCCTACAAGAGCCTATTTTTAATAAATCTTATCATGAAACTTTGTTAGAGCACTGACTCTATCTTGAGATAAATTTACTTCCCTTCAAAATATGGTTTTACTTATCAAAAAAAGATTCTTTCCAGGAAACATAGCTGCTTACAACACAATTCTCTTCCTTTACAAGAAAAACAACAAAATAATCATCAAACATAATTATAGCTATGAAGCATTTGTACATGCACTCAAAAATAAGTTTTGCAAAACTACTAGGTGCCAAGTACTTTTCTAGGCATATAAAAATAAAAATGCAACAAGACATGGAGAACAGACCTAGGGACATGGCGGGAGGGGAGGAGGGTGAGGTATGGAGAGAGCAACATGGAAACTTACATTACCATATGTAATGGCACATTACCGTATGTAAAGTAGATAGCCAATGGGAATTTGCTGTATGACTCAGCGAACTCAAACAGGGGCTCTTTAACAAGCTAGGAGGATGGGAGTGAGGTTTTGGAGAGAGGTGTACCTATAGCTGATTCTTATTGATTTTTGACAGAAAACAACAAAATTCTGGAAAGCAATTATCCTTCAATTAAAAAATAAGTTAAAAAATTGCAACCAGTTACAAATTCTTAGGAACTAATATTCTCCCAGTGAACTCAGAAAATTACAAAATAAGTTAATCTTAGAGAGTGACATGAGTGCTTTGAAGAAAATAAGGTCATAAAGCTTAACATGCTACCCACGGATGTCTATAGATCCGGTTTTTGGTGTAACTTTCATCATTTGATAACGATCTCAGTTGATTGCAGTGTTGGCCTACTACAAATATAGCTGCTAATATTTATGTACAGATCTTTATGTGGACATATGTTTTTATCATTTCCTTTGGCTAAAAACCTAGGAGTGGATTGCCCAGTCTTATAATGGGAGTAACTAATATAATGCTTGCCTGAAGGATTATACTCTCAAAAGACGTAAGAGCAAAGTATGAATACAGACGTCAAAGAAGTCTTGAATGATTAGATATAAATATATATCAAAAATAATAATAATAAATCATATTTCATGTTGTTTTTAAAGGAAAGGTACAGTTCTTTCAGAATACAGACATGATTTGTCATTCCCACATTTTAGAGAACCAAAGCATCTTTACCCTACAGTCATCACAAGGTGACTAATGGTAAATTAATTATAATTATAAAATATGTAGCAAATGTTGTTAATTTTGGTCTTATTTTGCATTAATTTATTTTAGTCATAGATATATAAATAATTTAATATATTTACTTAAATATTTTAAACCTTTAGCTCTCACTTTTCCTTACCAAAGAAGTTATTATACTGTATTATTACTCTAATTCTTAATATGCTATTAGTATTTTCACATATCAGAGATTAATCTTCTAAAGGGAAATATTAATTTTCCAAAGATTTGAACAGAGGAGTAATATTGGAGAAAAGAGAAGGTCATGATGAATGGAATGGGATAAAGCTAGGTACCTTAATGAAAATATTGAAAACTTTCAATAGCATTTTGTGGAAAAGGTCTAGACTATTAATATGCTATGTTGAACTATTTTACAGGAAGAAGTAATAAAAAGTCTTGAGACTTTTTGATGGAAACTTTGCTTGCCTTAGTAGACTGTTGTACAGCAACAACAAAAAGATTTTGGGCCTTCAGGGGACACTCTCTCTCTCTCTTTTTATTTTTATATTTTTAATTTAACCAGTACTAGAACATCCTGGGAAGTTATCTCATTAGGGAGTCCAATATTTTCTTTTACATTGAACTTGATTTATTGAATTTCTTGCATTCTAAGGAGTGTGTAGTTTCCTTGTTGGGGGGGTGGGGAAAGCAAAAAAGGCTGTTAGGTTGATTTGTTTCAATTCACCCATTTTTTCTCCGTAGGACAAGTTCTTTGGCCAATTAGGCCTGTTTAGATTACTGAGAAATACAACACAGGTGGTTCTGCAGTAGCCCTTGAGAATCAATTCAGTGCTAAAGTTTGATATGCATGTGAAATCATAGCTGTTGTGTAGGTGGAAAGTTTGCTTCACTTTCCTACCTCATTGACATTTGCCCAATTACAAGGAGATCATTCTACCACCAGCAGGGAGCCCTAAAAAAAAACTGCGTCTGAATTTTTTAACAAACTTGTATTCCAGCCCTTTTATAATGCAATATTAGTTCAGATCACCCTCTTCTTTTTATATTAGGAAACACCAGTGCTGCTGCTGCTGCTAAGTCGCTTCAGTAGTGTCCGACCCTGTGTGGCCCCACTGTCTGGGGGCCCACTGTCTCTGGGATTCTCCAGGCAAGAACACTGGAGTGGGTTGCCGTTTCCTTCTCCAATGCGTGAAAGTGAAAAGCGAAAGTGAAGTCGCTCAGTCGTGCCCGACTCTTAGAGACCCCTTGGACTGCAGCCTACCAGGCTCCTCCATCCATGGGATTTTCCAGGCAAGAGTACTGGAGTGGGGTGCCATTGCTTTCTCCAGGAAACACCAATACAAATACCTTAAAATATCATTTATTATTGATGTATATAGCAAAGGAGTTTCATTAATATTATGTGCAGAAGTGAAGTGAAGTCGTTCAGCCGTGTCCGACTCTTTGAGACCCCGTGGACTGTAGCCTATCAGGATTCTCCATCCATGGGATTTTCCAAGCAAGAGTACTGGAGTGGGTTGTCATTTCCTTCTCCAGGGGTCTTCCCAACCCAGGGATCGAACCTGGGTCTCCCGCATTGTAGGCAGACGCTTTACTGTATGAGCTAGCAGGGAAGTCTATTATATGCAGAGAAAATACTTAAATCTTGCTTGTTGTTGTTTAGTCACTAAGTCGTGTCTGACTCTTGCAACCCCATGAACTGTAGCCTGCCAGGCTCCTCTGTCCATGGGATTTCCTAGGCAGTAATGGCAAAATGGGTTGCCATTTCCTTCTGCAGGAGCCCATGTCACCTGAATTGGCAGTTGGATTCTTTACCTCTGAGCCATCTGGGAAGCCCAAAATATTGCTTAATATATTGCAAAGTAAGGAGAAGGAAGCAGCAACTCACTCCAGCATTCTTGCCTGGAGAATCCTGTGGATAGAGGAGCCTGGTGGGCTGCCATCTGTGGGGTCGCACAGAGTCAGACACGACTGAAGCAACTTACCATGCATGCATACATTGGAGAAGGAAATGGCAACCCACTCCAGTATTCTTGCCTGGGGCATCCCGGGGACAGAGGAGCCTGGTGGGCTGTCATCTACGGGTTCGCACAGAGTTGGACACGACTGAAGCGACAGCAGCAGCAGCAGCATTGCAAAGTATATTCTAAAAATCTCTTTGAAAATTTAATTTTGATATAAATCATACAAACATAGTTTTTCCAAAAACAAAACTGTGTAAACTTAATAACAAACAAGGTTATAGAGATTGAATGCAGAGATGATTTTAGAATTATTTCAAAGTAAATATCAACAGAAACCAGTGACTAATGTATCATAATGGTTAAGGAAAATGAATACATAAAATCTGAAGCATGAATGAGTGAGCTATTAGTGAGACTTCTAATAAAACTTATGATTTTCAGTAGTAGTCTCTATATGTAGAATGATATTAAGAAATTCACATTGTAATAAATTTGGAATAAGTAAATTGTGTCTTAAGTGGTTCTTTTCTGTGTTTATGTGTGCATGTGTTTTCAAATATAGACTCAGAAATTAAATACTAGGTAAATGCTATAAGTAGATTATTTTTAATTTAACTGTTCAAGAAAGAAAGCAGACATGCATGAAATAATTTGTGACATTATGTTTAGTTGCAAAGCCAGTAGTTCCTATAGCAAGAAAGCATGGTTAGGAAGTGAGCATCAGTACTCTTCTTGTATATAAATCTATTCTGGGGTCCAGAATTGACATCTCAACATAGTTCAGTTATTCTTTATCCTGTTATCACTAAACAGAGCCTCTTGTGAATGGATAAAAATGGTGTTTCTCTCTGGCAAAGAGTCCAAGAGATAAAGAAAAATAATAATAACAAAAAATTACCAATTGGGATATAAAAGTAGGAAAGATTGCTAAGAAAATACTGGTTCTTAGCCAGATCATGGTTTCATATGCATTGAAGGTGGACTGTCCTTAATGTATCTAAAATTATTCAACATTGATGACTTGAATAGAGAATATGCTTTTATTTTATTTTTTAATTTTATTTATTCATTTATTTTTTTTACTTTACAATATTGTATTGGGTTTGCCACATATCAACATGAATCCGCCACAGGTGTACATGTGTTCCCAATCGTGAATCCCCTTCCCACCTCCCCGCCAATAGCATCCCTCCAAGTCATCCCAGTGCACCAGCCCCAAGCATCCTGCACCCTGCATCGAACCTAGACTGGTGATTCGTTTCTTATATGATATTATACATGTTTCAATGCCATTCTCCCAAATCATCTGACCCTCGCCCTCTCCCACAGAGTCCAAAAGATTGTTCTATACATCTGTGTCTCTTTTGCTGTCTTGCATACAGGGTTATCATTACCATCTTTCTAAATTCCTTATATATGTGTTAGTATACTGTATTGGTGTTTTTCTTTCTGGCTTACTTCACTCTGTATAATCGGCTCCAGTTTCATCCACCTCATTAGAACTGATTCAAATGTATTCTTAATGGCTGAGTAATACTCCATTGTGTATATGTACCACAGCTTTCTTATCCATTCATCTGCTGATGGACATCTAGGTTGCTTCCATGTCCTGGCTATTATAAACAGTGCTGCAATGAACATTGGGGTACATGTGTCTCTTTCAATTCTGGTTTCCTCTGTGTGTATGCCCAGCAGTGGGATTGGTGGGTCATAAGGCAGTTCTATTTCCAGTTTTTTAAGGAATCTCCACACTGTTCTCCATAGTGGCTGTACTAGTTTGCAATCCCACCAACAGTGTAAGAGGGTTCCCTTTTCTCCACACCCTCTCCAGCATTTATTGCTTGTAGATTTTTGAATCACAGCCATTCTGACTGGCATGAAATGGTACCTCATTGTGGTCTTGATTTGCATTTCTCTGATAATGAGTGATGTTGAGCATCTTTTCATGTGTTTAATAATGAAAATTATAAAGGAACCTACCAAGTGGTTCCAAAATCTCTGAATGGCAGATGAAAGTTTAGTAAAAGCCGAAAAAGCATTAATCATATAATAAGAGTATATACACATAGACATTGTTTGAAAAAAAAATACAATTCTTAGACCCCTTCATGAAGTTTCAGGCAGAGATGAGGCCACTGAAATGAATATTACTTTGAGTAAATGTTTATTTGAATATGATAAGAAAGATATTTCCTCTAACAAAGTAAAATATAAGGGAAATGGCATTAACTATGTGTCACAAAATTATTTCCCAGAGATCTAAGCATGCTCATAAGCGAACAGAATTACCGGCTGGAATAAATGTTCAAATCAATAAAAGTAGCCTTATGGAATATAATAGTTCCTTGAACATGTATTAATAGAAGGAGGGGAGGGACTGTCAGGATTTAATTTGACAAATGACATTTTCATCAATTACAATCTACTAATGAAATGGAAAATGCATGAAAAAATATAGGCCTTGGATCTCTACATGGTAATCTGTAGAGACTATTATATTTGTAATAGCCAACTACCAGTTTTGAGAAACAATGTATGTTATGGATAAATCATCCCTTACTGGTATTGGTGACAAGTCAGAAAGTCAAGGGGGAAAAAATTGTACCACCTGGGTAAATTCACCTGTGTTCTTTAGCTGGTAAGTTTCACAGTCACACTCATTCAAACTATTGACTGTTCTATATTTTTATCTTCTTTATTTTCATATTTTTAGATATAGCATTTGTGGTTAATGTTCCTATAGTCATTGAAGTAATTGTCCACTGTTGAGTATATTTAGAAACCTTCAATCTCTGAATGTTTTATCATGATTTTTATGTATAGGTTCATTATGTGCATGATGCTTTTTAACTGTTTAATGGGGGAATATAAATATGTGATATGGGAATATGCAGTTTTTGGAAATGTTCATGGAGTCAAACATACCCTGATAAAAAGACCTTTAACCAAATGAGTTCAGTGGGCTTAGGGGTGGACAGATTTTAAAAATCTGTGGGGTTTAGATAAACAGAATCATGAAAAACAACTAAGGAGAAGCAAGATAGATTACAGATAAACAAGCCAGCCAGCCTGCCAAAGTCAATACAAGTACCAGCTAAATAGAATAAAAGTTAACAATGGATAGTGAGGTCATAAAAATATCGTATGTAACATTTCTGTATGAAAACAAAGTCTTAAAATTTGAAATCATATCTAAGTGATCCATGCAGAACACTTACTATGGTAATTTAAGTGTTTATTCTGAGGAGCTATGAGCAAAATAAAAGTAATTATGTAAAACTGTGAAATATATGTGTACCTGAAAGTACAAAGAACAGTGTTGGTCTGAGAATTAAAATATGGCGCTGCTGTCAGCAATTATTGTTAATTTGGTACCAAGTTTTCATTTGAGTTCACATGAAATGTTTAAATATGGCATATTCTGGCGAGTCCAATGTTCTTGACTGCAGCTTTACGTGTCAAATATTACCGAGTGCAAGCTAGAAGAGAAAAAAAAAAAAAAATGGAACCATCCCTGACTCACGATGTCATGAACAAACAAGGTTCTTGATATCACAGAAAGATGACTCAAAGGATTTCAACTCAATGCCCCACCTCTCCATGTCACCCAGGGCTGGAGCTGAGCTACATATACTTACTTTTTTTGATACTGATACACAACTATCTGTGCACAAAATATGTCACTTCAAATAGACTTTTCTTAATAATATACTGGTACCTTTCCAGAACAATGTAATTTAAAACATAAAAAAGTGTGTTGTTTGTTTACTTTTTCAGTGTAAGTCTACCAGTTTACTCTGAAAGATCAGACACCTATTTTTGCATAAATCAGGCTATTGTAAAATGGCACTTTCTGAAGTGTCTTGATAGATCTGAGCATAATTTTCCTGGAATTTCTAACATATATAATGATAAAGTAAGTCTGAGATAGTTCTATGAGGTCTACTTATTGTTGCAATAAGATTCATTCACTTTCAATACAGATAAAATAATGTGGGCCAGGCTGCAGTAAAGAATTTATAAACACAACTTAGTAAGGGATAGATCAAGCAAAATAGTATAGACACATTTCTGTCAATGTTCATTCTCATTGCTAACAATATGCAAGACCTAAATAAGAACCACTGTCTCTCAACTAATTATGTAACTATTCATGCAAATATCTTCAATAAGGCAATTTTACTTTTTCCAAATATCTATAAAGGAAAACCCATGTATAGTTCTATTACAGTGCTTCCATCTGTCTAGATGGAGAGATAGACAGGTGTATTCCCCCAAACTATTATTTTTGTGACTCTAGCAGGAGTTCCATTTATATCCCTTTTTTAGGAATTCTGAGGTCTCAGCACTGGATAACTGAAGTTATATTTCTCCTCTAGGCTTCCTGGGAAAATCTTTGAGAGGGAATTCAGGGCTGATAGCACTCAGAGTAAAGTGATTAAAACTCTGGAGAAATTAAAGGTCAGAAAAAATAATGGGTGCTGAAGAAACTGCCCATATAGACATATCAGGAAAGGAATGTTTTAGTTTCACTTGATGCTAGTTATTCAAATTTCTTGTGCTACAAAAAAATGGGAAAATTTGACGTTTTCTGGGAGTAGCTCAGATAATGAGAGGGCATAGACTAGGGGATATGAGGGAGAAGGGTCCTGTAATCTTAGTGGAAAAATAAACTCATAGTGATATTCCCATTTTACTGTCTTTAAAGCTACATTCCCTACAAATAGCTGATTCACATTATTGTACAGCAGAAATTAACACAGCATTGTAATTATAATCCAATTAAAAACAACAACAAAAAAATGCATTCTAAGTTTCTGCATCTCTTTGTCTCTTATCCTACAGTTATCTAGGTTATCCCTTTCTTCCTTCTTTCTCTTCCTTTGTTTCTCCCTTCCTCCTATCTTCCCTCCCTTCTACTCTTATTTACTTTGTGTGTTTGTGGGGGTGTTTGTGTGCTTCCTCTGTCCATGGTCTCTATTATCAGCGTCTTTACAGATTTGCTCTTCTGTAACATGTAGACCTGGGCTTTCCTAGTGGCTCAGCAGGTTAGAATCTGCCTGAGAATGCAGGAGATGTGAGTTCAGTCTCTGGGTCAGGAAGATCCCCTTGAGCAGGAAAGAGCAACCCACTCAAGTATTCATGCCTGGAAAATTCCATGGACAGAGGAGCCTGGAGGGCTAAGGTCCATGGGGTTGCAGAAGAGTCAGACATGACTTAATGATTAAACAACAACAACCACAACAACATGTGGAACAGCTTTTATTGTTCCCTAATGAGTGAACTCGGAGTTGGTGATGGACAGGGAGGCCTGGCGTGCTGCGATTCATGAGGTCGTAAAGAGTCGGACACGACTGAGTGACTGAACTGAACTGAATGTGTAACTTTATGACCAACCTAGATAGTATATTGAAAAGCAGCGACATTACTTTGCCAACAAAGGTCCATCTAGTCAAGGCTATGTATTTTCCAGTGGTCATGTATGGATGCGAGAGTTGGACTGTGAAGAAAGGTAAGAACCGAAGAATTAATGGTTTTACACTGTGGTGTTGGAGAAGACTCTTGAGAGTCCCTTGGATTGCAAGGAGATCTAAACAGTCCATTCTAAAGGAGATTAGCCCTGGGTGTTCTTTGGAAGGAATGATGCTGAAGCTGAAACTCCAGTACTTTGGCCACCTCATGCAAAGAGCTGACTCATTGGAAATGACTCTGATGCTGGGAGGGATTGGTGGCAGGAGGAAAAGGGGATGACAGAGGATGAGATGGCTGGATGGCATCACCAAGTGGATGGACGTGAGTCTGAGTGAACTCTGGGAGTTAGTGATGGACAGGGAGGCCTGGCATGCTGGGATTCATGGGATCACAAAGAGTCGGACATGACTGAGCGACTGAACTGAACTGAACTGAATGTGTAACTTCAGTTTTAGGATACTATTGAATTGTCGTGGCTCCATTTATCAACCCAATGATACATGTATTGTGACTGGGAGTCCCAATTCCAACTTCTCACGAAAGACCGTTTGAGTAAATCAACTTGGAGTTTGGTGTTCATGTCTGGTTTTATCACGAACTGGTTCCAAATCAGGAAAGGAGTATGTTAAGGCTGTATATTGTCACCCTGCTTATTTAACTTATATGCAGAGTACATCTTGTGAAATGCTGGGCTGATGAAGCAAAAGCTGGGAATCAAGATTGCTGGGGAAATATCAATAACTTCAGATATGCAGATGGCACCACCCTTATGGCAGAAAGTAAAGAAGAACTAAAGAGCCTCCTGTTGAAAGTGAAAGAGTAGAGTGAAAATGTTGGCTTAAAGCTCAACATTTAGAAAATGAAGATCATGGCATCTGGTCCCATCACTTCATGGCAAATAGATGGGGAAACAGTGGAAAAAGTGGATGACTTTATTTTGGGGGCTCCAAAATCATTGCAGATGGTGACTGCAGCCATGAAATTAAAAGACACCTACTTCTTGGAATAAAAGTTAGGACAAACCTAGACATAGGTTTGTCAGAGCCATCTCATCCTCTGTCGTCCCCTTCTCCTCCTGCCCCCAATCCCTCCCAGCATCAGAGTCTTTTCCAATCAGTCAACTCTTTGCATATTCAAATCCAGCATATTCAAAAGCAGAGACATTACTTTGTCAGCAAAGGTCCATCTAGTCAAATCTATGGTTTTTCCAGTGGTCATGTATGTATGTGAGATTTGGACTATAAAGAAAGCTAAGCACCAAAGAATTGATGCTTTTGAACTGTGGTGTTGGAGAAGACTCTTGAGAGTCCCTTGGACTGCAAGGAGATCCAACCAGTCCATCCTAAAGGAAATCAGTCCTGGGTGTTCATTGGAAGGACTGATGCTGAAGCTGAAGCTCCAAGGTTCTGGCCACCTGATGCTAAGAACAGACTCATTGGAAAAGGCCTGATGCTGGGAAAGATTGAAGGCAGGAGAAGGGGGAGACAGAGGATGAGATGGTTGGATGGCATCACCGACTCAATGGACATGAGTTTGAATACATTCCAGTGATGGACAGGGAAGCCTGGTGGACTGTAGTCCATGGGATCTCAAAGAGTCAGACAGGACTGAGTGACTAAACTGAACTGAATTGAACCGGAGGTTATATGAAGGGAGGAATCATGGTCAGCTCTTCAAATTGTTGCCCAGTTCCACTTCTTAGGAAAAACCATAGGTAGCTAGCATCATTTGTCAGAATGTATGATTGCGGAGGCAGTAGCTGTAACCCATGATAATTCTGTAACCCATCTTTTCTGTAACCCATGATAATTCTGAATTTAAAAATTTTCTGTGAGATTTCAAACATTCTTAAAAATGTTGGATTTCAACCATTTTTTGTTGTTGTTGTTTTGGAGAATCTGAGTTGACCTGAAACTTTGAAGAAACTTCTCAAGAATTTGGAGACCACAAAACAAAAATAAAATAATTCTAATTACCCATTTGTTAGCCAGCCAAGTTTGCAATTGTTTTTGTGGGTAAATTAATCAGATAAAAAACACAGACTACAAAATATTATATATGTTTAAGAATGCTTATTATTTCCTGCTCTAAAATGACTCTTCTAATAAGTATGAAATCTAAAATCATTAGGGAATGAAACAAGGTGAGAAAGTAGACATGGCTGGATCTTTATCCATTGGTAATCTTATATGCAGGATATAAGAATTGCTTATAAGGAAAAGTCTTAGAAACCTCGCCTCATTGATCATAAGACCACTCAGAATATTTCCTGTTCATTATATTCTTAGATCACTGCACAAATAAAATGTAATAGTAGCCATATTGACGTTACATAAATCATATGAAATTAGCTTTTCATGAAATTCTTCGTGAAAACTACACTGTTTTACTTTGAAGGTAGCTAAAATTATGTATAACTTTAGGATGACTAAATGAATAATATTAGGGTCAGATGAGTCTAAGAATATCATTTAAAAAGAGTTTTAAGTGTGTAGAAGAAATCATTAACTAGCTAGCAGTGCAGTTCTATTCTCAGACTCTACGAGAATAACTGATGACCCTGCCATCATCTTCTAACAATCAGCCACTTACCCACTTGACCTTCTACACCTTTGCTCATATGCCAGGCTGAAATGATAGGAAGAACATCTGGGCATCTTGCCTACCCAAAGTCTTTAGGGCTCTTGTTTCTGCTCTGAGCTGAATCTTTATTTAACCTTTGTTTTAATGATGAAAGTTTGTCTCTCTATCTTCGCTTCTCCACCTACAGTACATTTTTGTCACTGGTTCCCAATTTAAACACTTAGGAATCAGGAAGCATGACCTTGCCAACTTATGTGATTTTTTTTGTCTGTTTGCTTTCTTCCTCAAATTCTAGTATAGCTAATCTACTGACCATAAATGTGAGATTATTGATTCTCCTTGTGCATTAGATACTCCCTTGCATAAATTTGGCACAATATGAAGTTGCATTAACTTTTAATACATCAGTATGTCTCTTATAAAATCACATATCAAAAGTTGTGAATGTTTCAAATTTCAAAAAAAAAAAATGCCATTGGCTCATTTTGAGTTGCTAATGCACAGAAAGTTCTGACTCCCTGTTTTAGCTGAACCATCAGTTTACTTGATAACATATTTTTAATAGCATGAATGACAGAAAAATCTCAAAGAAATAACTGAACATTCCACCTAATGCCATCAGGGAAAGTAGAACAAACAAAACTCAGTGAAACTAAAAGCTGAGTCTTTGAAAAGATAAACAAAATTAATCAATCTTTAGCCATACTCAAAGAAAAAATGGTAAAGAGCTCAAATCAATAAAATTAGAAATGAAAAAGGAAAAGTTACAATTGACATCACAGAAATACAAAGGTTCATAAAAGAATACTTTGAATAACTTTATGGCAATAAAATGGACAACCTAGAAGAAAAAGACAAATTCCTAGAAATGTACAAGTCTGAATCAGGAAGAAATAGAAAATATGAACAGACCAATCACACTTCTGAAATGGAAACTGTTTAAAAATATTCCAACAGACAAAAGTTCAAGAACAGATGGTTTCACAGGCATATTCTATCAAACATTTAGAAAAGAGTTAACACCTATCCTTCTGAAACTATTCCAAAAAATTGCAGAGAAAGGAACACTCCCACACTCATTCTCTGAGGCCACCAACCAGACAGAGATACTACAAAAATAGAAATACACAGACCAATACCACTGATGAACATAGATGCAAAAATCCTCAAGAAAATAATATCAAATCAAATCCAACAATATATTAAAAGGATCATACACCATGACCAAGCGGGATATCCCAGGGATGCAAGGACTTTTCAATATCTGCAAATCATTCAATGTGATATAACACATTAACAAATTGAAGAATAAATCTATATGAATATCTCAATAGCTGCAAAAAAAGCTTTTCACAAAATTCAACACTCGTTTATGATAACAACTCTCCAGAAGGTGGGCATAGAGGGAATGTGTATATGATGAACCCATAGCTAACATCATACTCAGTGGTGGAAAGAAACCTGAAAGCGTCTCCTTTGGGATCAGGAACAAGACAACGATGTCAACTCTTGCCACTTTTATTCAACATTCAGAAGTCTTGGCCATGACAATCAGAGAAGAAAAAGAAATAAAAGGCATCCAAACATGAAAGAAGTAAAACTGTCACTGTGTGAAGATGACATGATATAAAGAAAATCCTTAAGATGCTACCAGAAAACTACAAGAGTTCATCAGTGAATTCAGTAAGTGCAGAATACAAAATTAATGAACACAAATTTCCTGCAATTCTCTACACTAACAACAGATCAGTAAAATAAATTAAGGAAAAAAAATAATTTACCATCAAATTAGCATTACCATTATAAATTACCAAATTACCATTAATTTAGCATCGAAAAGAATAAAATGCCAAGGAACAAATCTACCTAAGGAGGCAAAAGACCTATACTCTGAAAATTATAAGACAGTGATATGATCAAAGATGACACAAACAGATGGAAAGATACATCACGTTCTTGGATTGGAAGAATCAACATTGTCAAAATGACTGTGCTACCCAAGTAAATCTACAGATTCAGTGCAATTCTTAGAAATTACCAACAGCATTTCCCACAGAATTAGAATAAACAATTTTTGAGATTGTTCAGTTCAATTCAGTCACTCAGTCATGTCCAACTCTTTGTGGCCCCATGAATCGCAGCACGCCAGGCCTCCCTGTCCATCACCAACTCCCAGAGGTCACTCAGACTCATGTCCATCGAGTCAGTGATTCCATCCAGCCATCTCGTCCTCTGTCGTCCCCTTCTCTTCCTGCCCCCAATCCTTCCCAGCATCACAGTCTTTTCCAATGAGTCAACCCTTCGCATGAGGTGGCCAAAGTACTGGAGTTTCAGCTTCAGCATCATTCCTTCCAAAGAAATCTCAGGGCTGATCTCCTTTAGAATGGACTGATTGGATCTCCTTGCAGTCCAAGGGACTCTCAAGAGTCTTCTCCAACACCACAGTTCAAAAGCATCAATTCTTCAGTGCTCAGCTTCCTTTATGGTTCAACTCTCACATCCATACGTGACCACAGGAAAAACCATAGCCTTGACTAGACGGACCTTTGTTGGCAAAGTAATGTCTCTGCTTTTGAATATACTATCTAGGTTGGTCATAACTTTTCTTCCAAGGAGTAAGCGTCTTTTAATTTCATGGCTGCAATCACCATCTGCAGTGATTTTGGAGCCCCCAAAAATAAAGTCTGACACTGTTTCCACATCTATTTCCCATGAAGTGATGGGCCCAGATGCCATGATCTTAGTTTTCTGAATGTTGAGCTTTAAGCCAACTTTTTCATTCTCCTCTTTCACTCTTATCAAGAGGCTTTTTAGTTCCTCTTCACTTTCTGCCATAAGAGTGGTATCATCTGCATATCTGAGGTTATTGATATTTCTCCCGGCAATCTTGATTCCAGCTTGTGCTTCTTCCAGCCCAGCATTTCTCATGATGTACTCTGCATAGAAGTTAAATAAGTGGGGTGACAATATACAGCCTTGACGTACTCCTTTTCCTATTTGGAACCAGTCTGTTGTTCCATGTCCAGTTCTAACTATTGCTTCCTGACCTGCATATAGGTTTCTTGAGGCTTTTAGTTTGTATGGAAACACAAAAGAGCCTGAATAGCCACAGCAGTCCGGACAAAGAAAAATGAAGCTGGAAGCATCTGGCCTCCTGACTTCAAATTAGACTACAAAACTACAGTCATGAGAACAGATTGGTAATGGCACAAAAACAGAAAAACATTTCAATAGAATAGACAGAAAGTCCAGAATAAACTCATACATCTGTGGTAAATTAATCTACACATCTGTGGTAAATTAATCTAATCCACTTTGCTGTATACTTGAAACTAACACGACATGGTAAATCAACTATCTCTTTCTCTCTTCAGTCACTAAGTCATGTTTGACTCTTGTGACCCTATGGACTGTAGCCTGCCACGCTTCTCTGTCCTTGGGATTCTCCAAGAAAGAATATTGGAGAGAGTTGCCATTTCCTTCTCCAGGGGATCATCCCAACCCAGAGATCAAACCTGGGTCTCCTACACTGCAGGCAGTTTCTTTATCGACTGAACTACAAAGGAAGCTGTTAAATTATATAGTACATAATATATAAATCAACTATACTCCAATATAAAATAGAAATTAAATGAAAAATAAAAGCATGAATGAGAGAAGCAAAGCCTTTTTGATGCATGTACCATAAAGTTTAGGTATCAGATACATTTCCACAATCCAGAACAATGCAGAAGCTAAGGAAAGTGCTGACTGGAGAAAAATAAGGAGGCAACTTGGTAAATTGTTTGTAGATACTGGAGTTTGTTAGGCATTCTTTAGTGAGAGGTGAATGCATGCTGGGTTTTGCAGCTCATGTGGAGAAATTAAATGTCTATTAGTAAGCATTTAAGGAAACTAAAAATGCTTTTTTCCAAAAAAGAAGAAAAAATCTAACAAAGTTTTAATAATTATATATAGGTATGTTTTTTTCTCATTATGTTAACAGCCAGAACATCAGCGGGAGGAAATAAATAGCACTAGTGTATGTTTCCTTGGGCAGAGCTAGGACTTGATCAGCAATGATAAGATCCTCTGAGAAATAATTGTTTCACGCCAGATAACTCACAAATGTCAGGCTGCTTAGCACCCAGACATAAGAGCTATGACCTCTATTGATTAATGTCTGTTCACATTATCACCATCAGTTAAACAGCTATTTTCAAATTCATGCATATTAACATAGTGAAATGAAACAGGTCTGTAACCTGAATTTCCATAACAATAATATAAATACACCAGCCATAATATAAAAGGGTTATTAGAAGAAAAACACATGGGAAGGATGTGGTACCATTATGGAAGTATCAACTTGAATGAAAATGATGAGAAATATCAATCCAGTACACTCCTGTTAGGCTGTAAATTTGCCTCTGAATGCATCTTTGATATACCTCATTTTCTTTCCATCTGCATTATCTCCTTCTCAATCTCCCAGAACAGAACCACTAGCTTTAGCTATAGTTCAATATTTATTTTAGGCCTTCAAAGATCTGTTTATCATAACCCCCTTCCCTGAAGTTTGGATATTTTTATTATCAAAGTGACTTTTCCCTCATTCAGCTACTAATCCTGCAACACCACCTGTTCTATATCCTTCATGGGTAAACGATCACATCAATCCAGTCCCTCAAAAATTGTTAGTAAATTAAATAAGTACAATATTTAATAGGAAATTAGGAGAGGGATAGAAAATTCTGATAATTCATAAAGCTGTGGACTATTTGAATGCTGAAATGGATTTTCTGTGATCAGTGGGCTGAGTTTCATCCAGAGGGTTCTAATACTATATGTTCCAATCGGTATTTGAGACTTTTGTGCTTTTAATACCTGGGGTATGGATGGTAACTTCCTTTGGCCTTTCTGAAGTGTTACATGCATAAGGAATATAGTAACTTGACTTTAGTTCACCAAGAACTGAAAACCAAATGTTCAACACTACCCTGCATCTTAGAACACTCAGCATTGCATAACCTTAGAAGATAGATGTCACCTAAACAAAAAAAGGGATGGGATCTAAAATTTAGTTGCATTAAATTTTCAAATGTATGAAATTTAATTCTGTCAAATGAGAGACTTTGAAAGGCTTACCACGTGAAATTGCATTACTGGCATACTTACATTTTAAATTGAGATTTATATTCCCTCTCAATTGATAACATTTAGCAGATATCACTTTGTAATCACTATATTTCTCTTGCTTTTGAAAATTATATTGGATCACTGATGTTAATTTTTACAATAAAAGTCCATTTTCAGATATAATACAGCTTTCCATTTATTTTTTTATTTACAAAATATTTTTTCTGGATATTTACTACAGAAACATCAAACCTATTAGATTGATACTTTAAGGCATCTGTGATATGTTTCAAGGTCAATATCTAGGTATATACTTATTGTAACCCTGACTGTTCATTTCCTTAAAGGCTAACTAACTACTTTCTAGCTCAGTTTTGGTTCATCCTTTTTCTTTGATGGTGAATACATTTCTTTAACTTCCAAAAACATGTACTTCTTTTTATATTAAGGCACATGGATAATTTGATGCTGGCTAAAGTTATAAAAATATATGCATTTATACATACAAACAGTTATATCTATTTCTATATCACTCTCTCTCTAAGTTAAACTGATACTTCAAATTATAATCCAACTCTGAAGAATTTATTCTAGCCTTTCCTCTAAGTTTGTAACTCCTTTCTCTGAAAGCGAAAGACTTGGCTCTCATCTCAATATGTCTACTTAATTTTAGGAAATGTAGAGTATTTGAAAACTTATAAAGTTATTTTAGAATTTCTAACACATACCACTATGGAACACAAATTACAAACTAGAATTCAGTATTTGTGTACAATATTTTGTACTGTCTTTAGCCTTAGAGAATATAATCGAAATACTGTGTTTCCCATGTTCAGTTCAGTCGTTCAGTTGTGTCTGACTCTTTGCGATCCCATGAATCGCAGCAGCCAGGCCTCCATGTCCATCACCAATGCCCGGAGTTCACTCAGACTCATATTACTTTCGGAGAAGGCAATGGCACCCCACTCCAGTACTCTTGCCTGGAAAATCCCATGGATGGAGGAGCCTGGTGGGGTGCAGTCCATGGGGTCGCTAAGAGTTGGACACAACTGAGCGACTTCACTTTCACTTTTCACTTTCCTGCATTGGAGAAGGAAATGGCAACCCACTCCAGTGTTCTTGCCTGGAGAATCCCAGGGACGGGGGAGCCTGGTGGGCTGCCATCTATGGGGTCGCACAGAGTCGGACACGACTGAAGCGACTTAGCAGCAGCAGCAGCAGGTTACTTTTTCGCAAATTGTTAGTGCTGTTCTTCGCCACCCTCTTCATTGTGACTATGTGATTCATTTGTTACTAGTCCACTTGCAAAGCAGGAGACCTGGGTGGGATCCCTGGGTCTGGAAGATCCCCTGGAGAAGAGAATGGCAACCCAATCCAGTATTCTTATCTGGGAAATCCCATGGACAGAGGGGCCTGGTGGACTAGTACATGGGGTCTCAAAGAGTCAGACACAACTGAGCCACTAACATACCATACCACGTGGTGTGTGGATTCTATTATGGGTTGAATTGTGTCCTCTCCAATGGTACATTAAAGCCCTGATCCCCACTGCCTTGACTATTTAGAGCTAGGCTCTTTAAAGAGGTGAGTAAGAGATTTAGATGCCCAGAGAGTCACCAGGGATGTGTATACACATCAGTTCAGTTCAGTCGCTCAGTCGTGTCTGATTCTTTGTGACCCCGTGAATTGCAGCACGCCAGGCCTCCCTGTCCATCACCATCTCCCAGAGTTCACTCAGACTCACATCCATTGAGTCGCTGATGCCATCCAGCCGTCTCATCCTCTGTCGTCCCCTTCTCCTCCTGCCCCCAATCCTTCCCAGCATCAGAGTCTTTTTCCAATGAGTCAACTCTTCGCATGAGGTGGCCCAAGTATTGGAGTTTCAGCTGTAGCATCATTTCTTCCAAAGAAATCTCAGGGCTAATCTCCTTCAGAATGGACTGGTTGGATCTCCTTGCAGTCCAAGGGACTCTCAAGAGTCTTCTCCAACACCACAGTTCAAAAGCATCAATTATTCGGTGCTCAGCCTTCTTCACAGTCCAACTCTCACATCCATACCTGACCACATGAAAAACCATAGCCTTGACTAGATGGACCTTAGTCAGCAAAGTAATGTCTCTGCTTTTGAATATCCTGTCTAGGTTGACCATAACTTTTCTTCCAAGGAGTAAGTATCTTTAATTTCATGGCTGCAGTCACCATCTGCAGTGATTTTAGAAAAGACCATATGAGGATGAAAAAGGCTGGACAAACATCTCCTTGAGCAACAAAATGCAAACAAACTATATGGGACTAAAAATAACTGTGCAGTTGGGGTAAATTCTGGACAAAAGATACAAAAAGACCAAAAATAAAATAAAACAACAACTTCCAGTTCTGAAGAGCCAGGAGCAAAGCACTGTGCACGCACAAGCACACCGCCACCTAAGGAGTGGGCAAACCGCCTAAGCCAGCCCTCCTGTCCGATCTCTGGAACACCCCAACCCTCAACCCCTAGAAGGAGCCATCTCCCTCCTTTAAGGAGTGAGCAAGGGAACCATTACTTGTTCTCTCTCCCCTGTGCTGCAGCGGGGGCCCTGTTACAGCCCTGCCTGGATTTCTTGTCTAGTCTCATCAATTGCTATTGATTGGGGAAGGCCAAGAACACTGGTCAATGTCACTTCTATTAGTATCTCCTCCTCATAGACTAACAGCATTATCAGTATTAGTTTTCGCTTTATCCTTCCCTCATTTCCTTCTCTCGCCTCTCCTCTCTGACTTTCCTTCTTTCCCTTTTCTTCTCTTCCTTTTTGTTTCCCTTTTGCTCCCTCCCCTCCTCCCCCCTTTCTTCCTGTTTTCCTTTCCTGCCCCCCTGCTTCCATCCCTCTCCCTTCCTTTCCAAAAAAGTTAAAGAGACACAAAACTATATATTTCCTTACTTCTTCCTCTTTCTTACAGAAAAGGAGCATATCATATAATTTTTGCATGTTACCATTGCCAAAGTCCTTTCCAAAAGGACAATTTTTTATTCCTACCAGCAAGGAGTCAGAGTGACTGTTTCTCTAAATCAAGCATTTCTTATCTGCCAAAGCAGCAAAAATCAGAGTTGAATTAAGTAAAGTATATATAAACACCTCCCTTCATTAAAGAAGCATCTTTTTATTATTATCATGGCCACATTGCCTACTGACTAGGCATTGGGCTTCCCTGGCAGCCCAGGGAAGCATCTGCCTGGAATGCTGGAGACCGGGGTTCGATCCCTGGGTTGGGAAGATCCCCTGGAGAACCCACTCCAGTACCCTTGCCTGGAGAATCCCATGGAGGGAGGAGCCTGGTAGGCTTCAGTCCATGGGGTCGCAAAGAGTCGGACACAACTGAGCGACTTATTAAGTCAACTTAAACCCTCCCACTCTGACTTTAGTTATTTGAAGAAGGAATGAATGTCTAACTAAATATATCTAGAAAAATGCTGTGTGAGTGATCCTTGTTTTAGACAAGCAGCTATAATTGAGGAAAGCAGTCTCAGATTCTCTCTCAGGGAATTTTTACTCTTAAAAACATGAAAAAAAATCAGCTAGTTGGGAGCTGTGGAGATGGAGATGGAGCTAAAATATTAGTCAGGAATGTCATTGTTATTGTTCCTGATGGAGTACTTAGGGTCCAGTTGATCACCTAGAATTGCTGTTGGACTTGTAGAATTACTGCTGCAAACTGAACAAGCTTGTCTTTTGAAGAGACATGGCCAGCACTTTTTCTGTCTAACTTCTTGAAGTAATCTTAGAGACAACATGCTGTAAGTGAGATGACTGGACACGGCTCTATTTCTTAATATAGCTGAAAACTGCAATCCGTGGGGTGCAAAGGATCAGACACAACTGAGTGACTGCATAGCATGCACTGTTCCATCTAAGGAAAAAAAAATTCTCAGTTGCTTCATTCTGAGGGGAAAAATGTTTATGTTGGCAGAGTAAAGAGTACTTTGTCATTGTAAATTTTTTGAGAGAGGATAGTAACCTGTAAATTTTATGAGACAAAATAAGAAAATGTAGTCTATAGTCCCAAACAATGTGCTTAGGAAATAGAAACATTCAAAAATTATAACTTATCCAATATCCTCTATGTTTCTTATCAATTAGAAGTGTGTGTGTATTTTTCAATTTTAATATGTATGCCTTTGCTAAGTCGCTTCAATTATGTCTGACTATTTGCAGTCCTGTGGACTGTAGCCTGTCAGGCTCCTTTATCCAGGATTCTCCAGACAAGAATGCTGGAGTGGGTTGCCATGTCCTCCTCCAGGGGATCTTCCCAAGCCAGGGGTCAAACCCATGTCTCTTATGTCTCCTGCATTGGCAGGAGAGTTCTTTGCTACGAGCACAACCTGGAAAGCCCTGAAACACTCATAAATTCTCTAAAGCATCTACCAAAAGGAAGCATTTTGAGCAGAATTTGAGGAGTGAGTTTAAGGTCCAATCTGACTTTAGCCAAACTAAGTTAGCATGTAATTATTTAATCTGATCCAATAGGTGATGATTTTAAAAGATAATGTTTTATGTTCCTAAGCAAGAACTCAAATCCAGCATTTATTGGTACTTTGGTAATGAAGTTGGGAATTGGGAGTTGGTGATGGACAGGGAGGCCTGGTGTGCTGCAGTCCATGGGGTCGCAAAGAGTCAGACATGACTGAGTGATTGAACTGAACTGAATTGAATGAAAATAATATTTACTTCATATGATTTCTATCTACAATAATAGGAATAATATGTTTAAAACAAAACAATGTCAAGCATATAGTAAATATTAAATAATTAGTAAATGTTTAAACTGTAATTCATAGATGACATAAATGCTATAGGTAGTAAGTATTCTGATGTGTGCTAGATAACAATAGAGAGATTTAAAAAATTAAAAACTTCTCCAAGAGTGAAAATTTTAGAAGTCTAGTGACTGATCCATTTTGTAGATAATTTGTATTTACTTACAGAAAGCTAGTCATTAGATAATAAGTCTGATTTGTATGTAAAATAATTGTACATTTCTATACAAATTTGCCACATATACTGTAGAAAACAAGAGAACTCAAAGTTTATTTTTAAATAAAAGAATTAGCGCCTCAATTTTCTACCTTTTAATATTCACATATACAGGAAAATTGATTTGATCTTTAGAGTAGATTATATCATATATATATATGTATACACACACAGACATATACGCATATATATATGTACAGTAACATCTCTTTAAGATTTTTTAAGCACAATTAAATTTCATACATAGATATACATTTACATGGGGTCCACATGAAAATTGTTTAAATGACCTTGTATATTTTTAAAAAATGCTATACTTAGGGCTTCCTTCATAGCTCAGTCAGTAAAGAATCCACTTGCAATACAAGAATCTGCCTGCAATGTAGGAGACCTGGGTTTGATTCCTGGGTCAGGAAGATCCCCTGAGAAGGAAATGGCAACCCGCTCCAGTATTCTTGCCTGAGAAATCCCATGGACAAAGGAGCCTGGTGGGCTACAGCCCAATGAGTCACAAGAGTCGGACATGACTTAGCAACTAAACCACCACCATGCTTATCACTATGATTTAGGCTTGACTGCTACCTAAAGGAGACACCAGCTAAGATACCTATCTTCAAATAAAAAACTGAAATTAAGAAATATAGATGTACTCTATTGCACTGTGGTGGGAAAACATTCTTTTCTTTCCAATGGTATGGAACAAGAGCTGTGTACATCCAAATTTCACATTTAGTAACATTATTATGGTTGGCTTCAACCCAGCAACAAAATAATCTGACAGGGTCATTTAAAAAAGGGCTTGGAATGCATGGTATGACAGCAATTTGCTAAATTCAAATAATAGCATGATTATTGGTCTGAAAAAAAGTGCTAATAAGGAGTCCTGCTATCTGACTCTATGCCATTTTTTAAGTGATATGTGGTTGGATTCATCGTAAGACTTATGCAGTGATGAACATTGTAGTACATTTATGAATAAAAATGACTAAAAAAGTCAAAACCAGACCCATTAAGCAAAGTGACTTTAGATGCTAAAGTGCTAAATCAAATGAATGGATCGTATTTGAATTTTAAAAATAGCATTAAATGGACTGAAGCTGTCATATGAAAGAATGAGGAAAACCATAAGAATATAATAGGCACTAATCCTTGCTTTTGTAAAAATCAAGGACACATTGTATCCATGTACATTTTACTATGATGCTAACATAGAATACATATTAAAATTGACTTTAAAAGCTAACTCCAATGATAACTATAAGAGAATGAGAAAACTTAAAAAATCAATTAAAGGAGTTAAAATGACAATCATTTATTTTTCTAGTTCAATAAATACAATAATTTAATGGAAATGTCTAAAGACATATAAGGTTTTAATTGAATTTAAAACAAAAATGCCCATATAATAAATTTATACCTTCTATTTTACATAAATCTCTTGAACTTTGCATGAAGTAGTAATTTATCTTTCAGCTTTGACTTTGTTTTTAAATGATGTTAATTTAATAGATGCTTTTAAGTATTAAATATGATTTAAATTGACTATGTGAAAACCTTCAACTGTATCACATAAGTTGTGGAAAATTCTGAAAGAGGTGGGCATACCAGACCACCCGACCTGCCTCTTGAGAAACCTGTATGCAGGTCAGGAAACAACAGTTAGAATTAAATATGATTTAAATTGACTATGTGAAAACCTTCAACTGTATCACATAAATTGTGGAAAATTCTGAAAGAGATGGGCATACCAGACCACCCGAACTGCCTCTTGAGAAACCTGTATGCAGGTCAGGAAGCAACAGTTAGAACTGGACATGGAACAACAGATTGGTTCCAAATAGGAAAAGGAGTATGTCAAGGCTGTATATTGTCACCCTGCTTATTTAACTTATATGCAAAGTACATGATGAGAAACACTGGACTGGAGGAAGCACAATTGGAATCCAGATTGCCGGGAGAAATATCAATCACCTCAGATATGCAAATGACACCACCCTTATGGCAGAAAGTGAAGAAGAACTAAAGAGCCTCTTGATAAAAGTGAAAGAAGAGAGTGAAAAAGTTGGCTTAAAGTTCAGCATTCAGAAAATTAAGATCATGGCATCTGGTCCCATCACCTCATGGGAAATAGATGGGGAAACAGTGGAAACAGTGGCTGACTTTATTTTGGGGGGCTCCAAAATTACTGCAGTTGGTGATTTCAGCCATGAAATTAAAAGACCCTTACTCCTTGAAAGGAAAGTTATGACCCACCTAGACAGCATATTAAAAAGCAGAGACATTACTTTGCCAACAAAGGTCCGTATAGTCAGGGCTATGGTTTTTCCAGTGGTCATGTATGGATATGAGAGTTGGACTGTGAAGAAAGCTGAGCGCTGAAGAATTGATGCTTTTGAGCTGTGGTGTTGGAGAAGACTCTTGAGAGTCTCTTGGACTGCAAGGAGTCCAACCAGTCCATCTTAAAGGAGATCAGTCCTGGGTTTTCATTGGAAGGACTGATGTTGAAGCTGAAACTCCAATATTTTGGCCACCTGATGTGAAAAGCTGACTCATTGGAAAAGACCCTGATGCTGGGAAAGATTGAGGGCAGAAGAAGGGGACTACAAAGGATGAGATGGTTGTGTTAGGGGAATCACACTGATTGAAACCGCCCACCCTGGCCAGGAACCATAGTAACTATTTGCCTGAGTTGTTTTATGATAGGAGGTCCTGGTAAGGAGCAGGGAACTAATAAACCTCCACCAACCAGAAGAGTTGGAGAAAGGTCAAAAGGAGACACCACCTGTCCGACCACCTCCCAGAATCCTTCTCTCTGGCATCCATCTTAGCTAAACAGGCTCGCACCACCAAGGACTCTGAGTCAGAATGATTGGCTAAGGACAACCCAGCAACTAATCCCATCACCATAAAACCCGAGACTGCAAGTCATGTGACAGAGCAATTCTCCTGGGTTCCCTTACCCTCATGCTCTCCACCCGGGTGCTCTTTCCCGATAAAATCTCTTGCTTTGTCAGCACATGTGTCTCCTCGGACAATTCATTTCCAAGTGTTAGACAAGAGCCCAGTTTCAGGCCCTGAAAGGGGTCCCTCTTCCTGCAACAGTTGGATGGTATCATTGACTCGGTGGACATGGGTTTGGGTGGACTCTGGGAGTTGGTGATGGACAGGGAGGCCTGGCATGCTGTGGTTCATGGGGTTGCAAAGAGTCAGACATGACTGAGCGACTGAACTGAACTGACTGATGATTTAAATGATTATTACAGAGGGAACTTTATATGAGGAGGAAAACTGAAAATGGATTTTAACATAGATCAGAAAGAGTGAAATGAAAGGTTTTTCTTAATGCATTTTAAGTTTGTAATAAAGTACTGCTCTAAATACTTTAAATTAGTGTTTCAATCATAAAGAATGACAAACTGGTTTTTTTTTTACTTTTTCAGTCTCCATAACTACACAAGTCAATTCTTTAAGATAAATCTCTTCATATTTATATGGTTCTGTTTCTCTGGAGAACTCTAATTAATTAAAATGTTTAAGTCTCTATTAAATTTTGGCCTTGGTGCATTTCTCTCTCTCTCTCTCTATCTCTCTCTCTCTCTCTCTCTCTCGCTCTCTCTCTCTCTCTCTCTCTCTCTCTCTCTCTATATATATATATATATATATATATATATTCAGTTGTGATAGGTAAGGGTTTTTTTGTTGTTGTTTAGTTTGTGGGTTTTATTTTGTCAATTCAAGTACAGTAGGATACCTCAAATAAATGAATATCTTTAAGTATCTCCTCCAAACTCCTCCAGATACTTTAATGTATTTGTGTGAACTATGTTTAGGCCTAAGATTGGATTCCTGCTATTTAAAATTTTAAATATTTTAGAATTTTATGTTTAAAGAAAACAAAGTAACTATTTTTCATCAAACAAATACTGCAAGTTTGAATTATTTAATCATTGAAGGGCTGTCAATTGAAGAAATCCTTTAAAACACAGATTTCTTATTGAAAGTCATGTATAGATAGGAGAAACATTTTCTTCTCTCTCAGAAGTCCTTGGAAGCCATGGTAACACCAAGAAATAGATATAGATAAGGATAAAATTACCCCAGGCATATTGACTAAACTTACGCAGAATATGGGAGTAGATTTGATACTGATAGTCTCATTATATTCCTTACTTGAAAGGTGTAAAAACTTAACAGTAGATTTTAGCTGTGATGCACTGAAAGAAAAGTTTTTCATTCTGAGTCTTAAGATTGAGTAAAGATAGTCTCTGAAAAGACAGCTAACATAAGTATCAAGGTATGGACTAAATTGAAAGCTTGATATTTTTATTAAAAAATACAGATTTATTTTCAACATATACGGATTGCCTTTCTTTAAAATAGGGAGTAATAATATTTTCAAAACCCAAAATGGCTGGAAGTCTTTTTTTCTAAAAATTACCAAAAGCTAAAGGAATCTCTTGGACAGCAAGGAGATCCAACCAATCCATCCTAAAGGAAATCAGTCCTGAATATTCACTGGAAGGACTGATGTTGAAGCTGAAATTGCAATACTTAGGCCATCTGATGCAAAGAGCTGACTCATTTGAAAAGACCCTGATGCTATGAAAGATTGAATGCACGAGGAGAAGGGGACAATAGAGGATGAGATGGTTGGATGGCATCACCAACCGTATGGACATGAGTTTGAGTAAACTCCAGGAGCTGGTGAGTTGGGGGAGTTGGTGATGGACAGGGAAGCCTGGTGTGCTGAAGTTCCTGGAATCGCAAAGTGTCGGACATAACAGAGCAACTGAACTGCACTGAAAGGAATCTTTTAAATGAGAACCTGGGACTAACTATGATGCTGAATTAAGTGATGAGACTACCAATACTTGCCTCACAGTGTAAACTAGCAGTTCTCAAAATAGAGCATGCATTAGAACATATGGAAGGCTTGAAAAACACAGACAACTGGGCTCAACCTCATAGCTTCTGATTTAACAGGTCTGAAAGGGAGACTGAGAATCTGCATTTCTAATAAGTCCCCAAGTGATGCTGCTTCAGCTGTTCTGGAGAACACCCTTTAAGAAGCACTAGTCTATAGATCTCAGCCAACTCATTTCAGGGAATATTTAATGGGCAGAGCAAACATACTTACTTAGGTAAGATACTCGTACTAGATAAAAAAGGAAGGTAAAGACCTACAGGCTACCCATGCTGCAGCCAGCCCTACCTACATGCACACACACACACACACATACACACAACTTTAAGATTGAAAAGTCTTATCAAAGAAATGTGAGCCAATTATAGTATTCATTAGGGGAAAGTAGCTAAAATAGCCAACTCAAGATCCAATTATTTCCCAATGTTCAGGGCTGAGGGAAAAAGGACACTCTTCCAAAAAGAAAGAAAGCAGGTAACACTGTCTAATCATCTTCAAACATGTTGGCAACTGACTATCCTGGAAAATAAACCAATGATATTCGAATAAAGGGAAATCCATACTAAAGGAATTATCTTATAGAGGATCTCTAACTCAGGATTGCTTATAATAACCAAATCCATCATTTATGGATTTATGAGACTGAATCCTTAGAAAATATAGTGTAAAATAAATGATCATCTAGACTATGATATGGAAATGTTTCATTAACTAAGTGCTCTTTTATTTTATATTTTTAAAAAAGTGAACTTGATCAAAGACCTCATTAGAGACATATCTATTACCCTGGGTCTCTAATGTGGGAAGGAAGGACTTCAAGAGAACCATAAGTTGTCCCAAGTCCTTTCTTCCCATAATAAAAATGACTCATTAGGAAGTGTCACTAAAAATTTCAAAGACATGTCCGATGAAGAGCATTTGTTGTGAAGCTTTATAGTGAGATCTCTCTACTTTTTTGTTTTAGCTCTCTCACCAACAAGATAAATCACTCATCTTAGTGAGTTAAATAAGAAGTGACAAAAGACAACCAAATTTTAAAATGAGAGAGGGCTGGAATAGACATTTCACCAAAGAAGTTTAGCCAATCAGCAAAAGAAAAGATGCTCCACATCAAATGACTAGAGAAATGCTAATCAAAATGAGATATCATTTCACACCCAATTGATAGCTATAATAAAAATGCAGACAATAATATTGACGAAGAGGTAGAAAATCAGAACTCATATATTATTAGTAGAAGTGTAAAACTTTTACAGCCATGTTGGAAAACAGTTTGGAAGCTACTCAGAGAACATAGTTACTGTATGACCCAGCAATCCCACTTTAAAGTCGATGTGCTAAACACGGAAGTGAAAGTGTTACTCAGTTGTGTCTGTCTCTTTGCGACCCCATGGACTGTAGCCTGCCAGGCCCCTCTGTTCATGGGATTTTCCAGGCAAGAATACTGGAATGGGTAGTCATTCCCGTCTCCAGAGTATCTTCCTGACCCAGGGACTGAACCCAGGTCTCCTGAAATGCAGGCAGATTCTTTACCATCTGAGCCACCAGGTGCTAGGTATACACCAAATTAAAACATGTCCATGTAAAAACTTGTACATAAATACTCGTAGCAGGATGATTCACAATAAACAAGAGCTTAACAACCCAGTGCCTTTCAGCTAATGAATTGATTAAGGAAATGTGGATGCCTGTATATTATAGGTTGAATTGTATCTTTCGAAAGATATGTTGAAATCATAATCAAACTTGTCTGAGGATGTGAACTTTTTAAATAGAGTGTTTGCATATTTTATCAAGTAAAGATGAGGTCATCATGAGGCCCTAATATAATATTAGGGCCTAATAACTGGTGTCTTTATTAGAAAAGGGAAGTACCCTCTAAAATCAGACACACAGGAAGGCCATGTGATGACACAGGCAGTTTGGCAGGATGGAAATACAAGCCAAGGGAAGTCAAGTACCTGCAGACACTTCCAGATGCAAAGAAAGATTCTACCCAGGGTCTTAGAGGGAGCATAGCTCTGCTAATACATTGATTTCATACACCTAGCCTCTAGAACTATGAGACAGTACATTTCCGTTCTTTTGATCAACCCAATCTATGGCACTTCATTACAGCAATCTTAGGAAATTAATACACCATACAGTGGACTATATTCACCACAAAAAAATAAATAATGTGTCGATATACTACAACATAAATAATCCTTATAAAAAGCAGAATAAGCCAGACACAAGAGGACAAATGGTAAATGATTCCACTTATATGAAATACCTAAAAGAGACAAATCTATAGGAACAAATAGTGGATAAGTGGTTGCCAGGAACTGGAGAAAAGGAGGAATGAGGAGTTACTTGTTAATAGAATGAGATTTATTGTGGGGGTGATGAAAATACTCAGTAATTAGACATTGGTGATGGTGGTACACCTTCATGAATATGCTAAAAAGCATTATGATTTACAATTTAAATGTGAGAACTGTGATGCCTGGTATGTGTGCTCAGTTGCTCAGTCATGCCCAACTGTTTGCAACCTCATGAACTGTGTCACCCACCAGGCTCCTCTGTCCATGGAATTTTCCTGGCAAGAGTACTAGAGTGGGTTGCCATTTCCTTCTCCAGAGGAGTACTATGGTAGGTGAATTAAATCACACACACATACACACACACACACACAAATAATAATGAGTGAAGCAAAATGCCTCAAATAAGATAAATCTTTATGGAAACCAAAGATTTTCATTTGTTTATAATCCAAAGAATTTACACAGATCTCTTAATTATCTAAGACTTCTGTGCAATATTTGGGCTCATCCTTGAGTCCAGTGAAACATTTATTAAGAAATCTGATTGGAACTTCTCTCCCAGACTCCTTCAATACTATATATAACTCTCATTCCGTGGTAATCAAGCTCCTTTCGGTGCTTATATTAACTGAAATTTGGTTCACTTCTGCACTTCTGTAGCCATCTTATGCTGCTGCTGCTGCTGTTAAGTCGATTCAGTCATGTCCGACTCTGTGAGACCCCATAAACGGCAGCCCACCAGGCTCCCCCATCCCTGGGATTCTCCAGGCAAAAACGCTGGAGTGGGTTGCCATTTCCTTCTCCAAGCCATCTTATGAGGAACATGTTAATACTCATGCTTCTCCAATGAAGTTCTTCGTAGTCAATTCTCCAATACTACCTTGTTATGGTCAATTACAGAGATTCTCTTAGCCAAAAAACAAAAGACAAACCCTTATTAGAAAAATTTAATCTTTCAAAAATCAAGAAAAATAAAAATAGCATGAAATAAAGTGACTTAGTGTTCTTGGATCCCACCTTAAATTCCTAAAGGAAAAATGCGATTCTTTCTACGTTTACAAAAAGAAATTTATTTCAGGAATCAGTTTTTTTCATGGTTAAGATCTTTATCTCTTTATTTTTAATCTTTTCTCATATTACAAACATGATGAAAGTTCCTGGAATAGGGCTCCAGTTTTAAGAACTCCAGCAATAAATCTCCAAAAAAAGGATCTGGACTTAGCAATTATCACTACTACCACCATAATACAAGCATACCTCAGAGATATTGCCAGTTCCTGACCACTGCAATAAAGCAAATGTCACATTGCAGTGAGTCACACAATTTTTTGGTTTCCTAGTACATATAAAAGTTATGTTTACCCTGTTAAGTGTGTTATATCATTATGTTAAAAATGTAAAATAATTAAAGATATTCCCTTGCTGAAAATGCTAACCATTACCTGACCTTCCAGGGAATAATAATCATTTTGTAGTTGTAACATCAAAGATGACTGATCACAGGTACCATTGCAAATGTAACAATAAAATTTGTTTTGAAATATTGTGAGAATTACCAAAATGTGACAGAGACAAGAAGAGTGCAAATAGTGTTGGGAAAATGGAGCCAGTAGACATGCTTGACCCAGGTTGCCACAAACACAGTATCTCTGAAGTGCAGTAAAGTGAAATGCAATAAAACAGGGCATGCCTGTTTTTTTTTTTTTTTTTTATTAAATGGGAGACCTAGACTTGGCTGAGCCTGAGATTTAAACATAGGTTAAAATAATCCTGTGCTGCTGCTGCTGCTGCTAAGTCACTTCAGTCGTGTCCGACTCTGTGCGACCCCATAGATGGCAGCCCATCAGGCTCCCCCATTCCTGGGATTCTCCAGGCAAGAACACTGGAGTGGGTTGCCATTTCCTTCTCCAATGCATGGAAGTGAAAAGTGAAAGTGAAGACGCTCAGTCGTATCCGATTATTAGCAACCCCATGGAGCTTGCCAGGCTCCTCCATCCATGGAATTTTTCAGGCAAGAGTACTGTGCTACATTTGACTAAATTATATGACTCCTTGCATAACTTAATGAGGCATATTTGAGTGTAAGAAACAAACTCCTTAAATTATATCAAATAAGGGGATACATTTTTTGGATACACATGAAATCTCGCAGATATGTCAGATTAACTTCATGAAAATTGAAGTGGAACCATGATTCTGGCAATTGAAGCTAGAAATTAATGCTTAATTCAAAGTAACTCTAGGGACATAGTCAGTGGTTCTTATTGCTTTGCTCTAGTGTTCTGCCCCAGATAGATCAGCAAGTCCACATGGGCACTCCTAACATCTGCTCATGTAGGACTTCAATTTACATATCATTCCTCATGGTCCCTAACACAGTATATATTGAACTTATGCACCATTATGTTTGGCTAATGCTTTTTCTACCTGGGTCTTTTACAATGCTTGAAAGAGAACAATTAGTTCAAGTCCTATTTGAAAAATAAAATCACATATACATATAGAATATGTGCCCTTGGTCAGTTTTAAACTTGGGTCAGTTTTAAACCCCTTGAACTAGTTCTCTCTGTTACCAAAAAGAGTACACTTTGGCTTGTGAGCGAGGAAACATTTGTTCAGTTCAGTTCAGTTCACTTCACTTCAGTCACTCAGTCATGTCCGACTCTTTTTTGACCCCATGAATCGCAGCACACCAGGCCTCCCTGTCCATCACCAACTCCCGGAGTTCACTCAGACTCACGCCCATTGAGTCAGTGATGCCATCCAGCCATCTCATCCTCTGTCATCCCCTTCTCCTCCTGCCCCCAATCCCTTCCAGCATCAGAATCTTTTCCAATGAGTCAACTCTTAGCATTAGAAGATAGTATAAGCATCATGGATGCCCGGAGGGACACAGTTAGTACCCTCAATCTTGAATGCCTTGCCCCAACATTGTTTTCTCTATTATATATTGAGTGCAGTTCAGTCACTCAGTTGGGTTGACTCTTTGCAACCCCATGGACTGCAGCATGCCAAACTTTCCTGTCCATCACCAACTCCTGGAGCTTGCTCAAACTCATGTCCATGGAGTCAGTGATGCCATCCAATCATCTCATCCTCTGTCGTCCCCTTCTCCTCCTGCCTTGAATCCTTCCCAGTATCAGGGTCTTTTCCAATGAGTCAGTTCTTCACATCAGGTGGCCAAGGTATTGGAGCTTCAGCTTCAGCATCAGTCCTTCCAATGAATATTCAGGACTGATTTCCTTTATGAATGACTGGTTGGATCTCCTTGCAGTCCAAGGGATTCTCAGGAGTCTTCTCCAACACCACAGTTCAAAAGCATCAATTCTCTGATGCTCAGCTTTCTTTATGGTTCAACTCTCACATCCATACCTGATTACTGGAAAAACCATAGCTTTGACTAGATGGGCCATTTTCGGCAAAGTAATGTCTCTACTTTTTAATATGCAGGCTAGGTTTTTCATAACTTTCCTTCCAAGGAGCAAGCGTCTTTTAATTTCATGGCTGCAATCACCATCTGCAGTGATTTTGGAGCCCAAGAAAATAAAGTCTGTCACTGTTTCCATTGTATCCCCATCTATTTTCCATGAAGTAATGGGATCAGATACCATGGACTTCATCTTTTGAATGGTGAGTTTTAAGCCAACTTTTTCACTCTCCTCTTTCCCTTTCATCAAGAGGCTCTTTAGTTCATCTTCACTTTCTGCCATAAGGGTGGTGTCATCTGCATATTTGAGGTTACTGATATTTCTCCCAGCAATCTTGATTCTAGCTTGTGCTTCATCCAGCCTGGCATTTCACCTAATGTACTCTGCATATAAGTTAAATAAGCAGGATGGCAATATACAGCCTTGACGTACTCCTTTCCCAGTTTTGAATTAGTCCATTGTTCCATGTCTGGTTCTAACTGTTGCTTCTTGACCTGCATACAGATTTCTTAGGAGGCAGATAAGGTGGTCTGATATTCCCATTTCTTTAAGAATTTTCCAGTTTGTTGTGATCCATACAGTCAAAGGCTTTGATGTATATATAGTTTCAAATATTTTGCAGCTAAAGTGTTCAAATTCTCAAATGGGGTTTATCAAAAACTCTTTCCCTGCCACCTCACTAGGAAAACCTCTAAGCCATATCATAAATTTTTTCTAGAGATGATCTTTTAAGTTCTGTTATGGCAGTGGTTCACAACCTGGTTAGATATTACCATAACCTGGAAAGATATTAAAATGCATTGATGTCTGGGCCCCACCGCAAACCTATTCAATTAGAATCTCCTGGGGTAGAACACAGATACTGATATATTTTGAAGGCTCCTCAGATGATGCAGATCTGTAAATTTTAAACGCTGTCAATCTCATAGTCCACAACTTCCAGGTAATAACCATTTCTTTTTCAAAACCTCTAATGACTTATTCCTCTAATGACTTAAACCTCATCATTGTCCAGCCAAACCACCACAAAGTGGCATACGTAAAGATGAGGAAGAAAAATAGCAAATTATACAGGTTCAGCTCCAATGAGCAAAGTGCTTGATCTCATCTCTTTTGTTCTTAGAACAAGATAAAGCTACACAAACTGAGAGTCAATGGTTTTTCTTGGACTCCAAGATCTCAGGACATGCATTTGCTTTAAAAGCTGGAAAGACAAGTGCATCCAGAATGATAGAGCAAGGTAGGTCCAATCACCAGAAGCAGAAACTGCAGGATCAATATAATACTGGTGGAAACATTAAATGGCCGTTGTGATGAACTGCTAGAAACAGAGTGTGGAATAGAGAGGGAGAAATTTCTGAGGGGAACAGTCTCAGATATTCCCAAAACGTTCATGAGCTTCCCTTCAAGGAACCTGACCAGGTTCTCAATTTTAGGACCCAAGAAAATCCTCTGCTCTTTCAGAGACAGAGAAGAAGAGGAACTACTGTGAAGCGTAGAAAAAGCATTCCCCATAAGACAAACCTAGTCTCTAGGAGAAAGGACTTTGCCAGAGCTCAATTCTGCAAACACACTCTGGCTTAAGGAGGTAATTTATCCCTAGCCCAGCACTCTCCAGCCTTCCCAATTTCACTGAAGGGGTGAAAAAGCATCATCAACAAGATACACAGCTTGAAGGAAATAATTGAGTACTTAGCAGTTGGGGCTTCCAAAGTGGCACTAGGGGTTTAAAAAAAAAAAAAAAAAAAGCACCTGCCAGTGTAGGAGATGCAAGACACATGGGTTTGATCCCTGTATCAGGAAGATCCCTTGGAGAAGAACATGGCAATCCACTCCAGTATTCTTGCCTAGAGAATCCCATGGGCAGAGAAGCCTGGTAGGCTACAGTCCATGAAGTGTCAGACATGACTGAAGGGATTTAGCACACACACATGCCCATTGCAGCCAGGGTAAGAATAGGGAACAGGAAAAAAACTATACCGCTGAAAGACTTGCAAAAACAAAGAAACACTTAGAAAAACAAGACCCCAAATTGAAGACAATTGGAACTCTATGTGGGGACAGTGTGGTGTCCTAAATAGTGCTTTGCCAGGCAGACATATGAAAGAATAGTGATGCCTGTTTTACAAGTCAGTAGGATAATACAGTAAGAGAATTATGACAGATCAGTGGACAAATATATATACATATTTTAATACAGTGACCCCAGCCAGTTGTTAACTTGGCTTTATGGGGTTAACAGAGCCTGTACAGCTCTCCATATCTCACCAGTCAGATAACTCAGTCCATCAATGTGAAGGAAAAAAGACTATTAAAACACCTAGATTTTTCACTCTAGTACTACACATTCTTGCGCCTGAAGCAAAGTCCCCTCATTGAAAAATGAGGATGGATGTCAATGATACTGGTGACTTCTAATAGGTTGTGCTCACATGGAATATTTAGAGTAGTTACCTTTGTGTTTTCCTTTTAGACAATGGGTAACTTTCTGGGGAGGAGGTAAATTTTTCTGTAAAGTGAACTGTGAAATATTTGAGCAGTGGAGAACTGTTGATATATTGATCTCAGGGTGAACTAAGCATGGGTTTTTATATGTTGGGTTGATGTTTTCCTGGCCATGTGTATGGGGACCATTCAAGTGTATGTCCTCACATATGTTCATGAAAATATCACATTTTATTATGAACTAAAGACAAAACACCAGAGGATTCCCATGCCCAGTATGAGAAAGATACTAATACTCAGTTATAATTGATCCTGCAAGACTCTTGATGAAATCCAGGGACTGTCTACCAACACCTCTATCTCCGTCTTACTATACATAGTCCCCATGAACTCACCTTCCCAAGGATCGGTCAGTATTGGCCACTGCCTTATAATAATGATAAAAGAATGCTTGTTACAATATAGAATATTCATTCATAGGCCTTAATCTTTATTTCTTTACAATCCTTTGCAAAAACTCCTCTCATATGGAAACTGTTTTCATGATTGTACAGCTGGGCTCCTGCCAGAATCCAATCATATGGCCCCAACTACAAGTTGGCTGAGAACTGTGAAAGTGCTCATGAATATTCAGTGGTTGTTAATTGTCTGCCACAGACCTCCAGGAGCAGAATCCTAATATGACTAGGTGTTTCCTAATTGAGTTCTCTCAGAAAACTAAATTTGTGATATTCTGCTTGCTCTCACTTTGCTAAAGCGCAACAGATGTAACCAACTCAGTGCACAATTCTTAAATTTTTAATCACTCTTAAATTATCCTATGATTTTAACTATGCAATTACACAAAGTCTATTCCCAGATCTTTAATTGCTATGCATGTGTATCATTGCAGAGATCAACAAATCCATATCTCTAGTCCATCCACTTCTGAGCTAGAAACCCCTACAGGTTGCCTATTGGATATCTCTAGCACAAGGTCTGAAAGAGGTTTCAAACTCAGCATGTCCAACAATAATTAAATCCTCTTGGTCTCAGACCTATTCCTTTTTATTTTTTTTTTCGTTATTAAAATGGTATTGACAATTTCCTAGTTGTTAAAGCCACAGACCTGAACATTATTGCTATTTCTTCAGCATTTTTCTCTGCCTTTTCCCCATTAAATTAGTCAGCAAGACTGGCTGATTTTATCTTATGCTTTCTTATTTCCGGTTCTATTTCTCCATTCCCATGTCTCAGATCAATAGTGTCTCTTTCCTTGGTTGAATGATCTCCAGTCCATTCCTCACTCTACAGTCAGAGTGACCTTAATCAAAGACAAATCATCATATCAGTTTCTTACTTAATGGGAGTCAGAGACTTCCATTACCCTTAAATGTGTTTCAAAATACTTAACGTTTACAGAGTGCTGCAAGGTCTGTACCGTGTCTAACTCTCTGGCCTTCTGTTCCATTATATTTCAGTTTCATACAATTCAGTCATTACTGACCTTCTATCCCTTCTCTCTTTCCTCGTTGACTTGAAATTCATACATGTTTCTGTACCTGAATGATTCTGAATTCTTCTCCACATATACTCTCAACCCTTGTCAAGTTAATCCCTAACTTTCCTTCAAGTCTCATCTTAACTATTATTTTCCTAAGAAAGCATTACTTCATTCTTACATAAAAGTTAGATATTTTACCTCTGTAGTACTGCAGTTCTATTACAGATCTAAAGCACAGTTCATTAAAATTATCTACTCAAGTGAATAAAGTTTCCATGTTGGTTCAGTGGTAAAGAACCCCTTTGCCAACACAGGATATGTGGATTTGATCCCTCAGTTTGGAAGATCTCCTGGAGAAGGAAATGGCACCCCACTTCAGTATTCTTGCCTGGAAAATCTCATGGACAGAGGAGACTGGCAGGCTACAGTCCTTGGGGTCGCAGACAGTCAGACACAACTTAGCAACTAAACAACAACTGGAGTGGGTAGCCATTTCCTTCTGCAGGGGATCTTCCTGACCCAGGGGTTGAACCCTGGTCTCCTGCATTGCATGCAGATTCTTTACTGTCTGAGCTATCAGGGAAGCCCCAGCAACAACAACAATTCAAATGAAAAGGCTGTTTACCATATTCACTCTTCTTGACATTGAACATTCAGTTCAGTTCAGTTCAGTTCAGTCGCTCAGTCGTGTCCGACTCTTTGCAACCGCATGAATCGCACCACGCCAGGCCTCCCTGTCCGTCACCAACTCCCGGAGTTCACTCAGACTCAGTCCATCGAGTCCATGATGCCATCCAGCCATCTCATCCTCAGTCGTCCTGTTCTCCTCCTGCCCCCAATCCCTCCTAGCATCAGAGTCTTTTCCAATGAGTCAACTCTTTGCATGACGTGGCCAAAGTACTGGAGTTTCAGCTTTAGCATCATTCCTTCCAAAGAAATCCCGGGGCTGATCTCCTTCAGAATGGACTGGTTGGACCTCCTTGCAGACCAAGAGACTCTCAAGAGTCTTCTCCAACACCACAGTTCAAAAGCATCAATTCTTCAGCGCTCAGCCTTCTTCACAGTCCAACTCTCAGATCCATACATGACCATAGGAAAAACATAGCCTTGACTAGATGGACCTTAGTCGGCAAAGTAATGTCTCTGCTTTTGAATATACTATCTAGTTTAGTCATAACTTTTCTTCCAAGGAGTAAGCATCTTTTAATTTCATGGCTGCAGTCACCATCTGCAGTCATTTTGGAGCCCCCCCAAATTAATTTTAATCCAAATTTTAATTAGATTTAATATTTTAAATTTGATTCAATTTTTTAATTTAATTTAAACTTATTTTTGATACTATATATGTTCTAATCTGAAATCCCACACCATCATTTGTGAACACCTGTATTATGTTGAACAGTTCCTGAGTATAACCTATTGCACAATTTCTTTTACTTATATAGATCTGTGATAATTAGCAATAAACATTATTGAAAAAAAATGTACAAGACTACTCATATTCACTGTTCAAAACTCCTGATATAATTATTAGCATTTAAAGATTGCTATGGAAGACAAATAAAAATTGACATATATCATATAATCAATAACCCTGAAAAATACACTTTATCCATCTATTCAAAGCTATGGTTTTTCCTGTGGTCATGTATGGATGTGAGAGTTGGACTGTGAAGAAGGCTGAGCACAGAAGAACTGATGCTTTTGAAGTGTGGTGTTGGAGAAGACTCTTGAGAGTCCCTTGGACTGCAAGGAGATCCAACCAGTCCATTCTGAAGAAGATCAGCCCTGGGATTTCTTTGGAAGGAATGATGCTAAAGCTGAAACTCCAGTACTTTGGCCACCTCATGCAGAGTTGACTCATTGGAAAAGACTGTGATGCTGGGAGGGATTGGGGGCAGGAGGAGAAGGGGATGATAGAGGATGAGACGGCTGGACGGCATCACTGACTCGATGGATGGGAATCTGAGTGAACTCCAGGAGCTGGTGATGGACAAGGAGGCCTGGCGTGCTACAATTCATGGGGTTGCAAAGAGTTGGACACGACTGAGTGACTGAACTGAACTGATGGTGGTTTAGTCACTAAGTTGGTTCTGATTTGTGACTAGTAGCTCACCAGGCTCCTCTATCCATAGAATTTACCAGGTAAGAAGCATTGTACAAATGAGAAAGCAAAACATAATATAAACTCCTATGTTTAAAACTTCCTCTCTGCATATGTAGCAGTGGGGAAGTTGTACCTACTCTCATTTCCTAGAATATAAATTAAAATATTTTGTAATAAAAATATGGTCTATGTTTTACCTAATCATTATAAATTTCATGAATATTTAGGATACTATACATAGGTTCATTTCAATAGTTGGTTTGATAATGTTTTTAAAAATATTTTAACATGAAAAATGACAAATATAACTTCTGAAATATATAATGTTCATGGTGCTATTTAGCTTGAAAATTAGATCCTATTTATTAATATACCAATAATTTTGAGAGATGGCCTCAAAATTATTCAAAATTGAGAGATGGCTTTAGCTAAATGTTTATCTGAAAGAAACTGAAATCAAATTAGGTTATAAAACCTAACACACATACAAAGCTTCCAGTCTTTAAGATTTCACACTTTCAGAGTTGTTTCTCAGGAATTGCTTTATAAAGTAATACCTGTAGAGTTTACTAAAATATTTTTTAAAACAAATAGCAGACAACCACTGTGACATGAGTGGGCAGTATAGCAAGGAGAATCACCAGGAGGTGGCTGGAATATAACACAAGTGCAGCGGTGGTGCAAGTCCAGTGGAAGTTTTATCTCCTTGATAGATTGATGCTTTCTCTGACTGGCTTGTGGCCCATAATGTGGACACCTGGGAGCCAATACAAGTTTCACTTGGGATCACTAAATGTTGCTTTATGGAAATGGAAGCTCAGCATTCTACAGCAGACATGGTCAACTTAATTCTGAAAAATCATTATTGTTGGCAACTGATAAGAGTTCAAAGTTGGAACCCTTGAAAAGACAGAAGCAAAAGAAAATGGGAAGAGTTAGGAGATAAAGTTATTATATCTAAAGGAAGATTGATGAGTTAGGTATTTATCTTGTGACTTAATAAAAATGTTAACTGTAGACTTGAATGTTGGGATTGAAACAGGCATACTAATAGGCTTAGTGAAACCTGGATTGCTGGTGCTCCTTAATTTCCAGATAAGATGGGTTTGATCTTGCTATCAGTCCTCTTTGAAACTAAGTGCTTTCTTATTCTTTGCCAAGAGCTGTCTTTTCATTGCTATTTTCTATTTATAATGGGCTGTGATTTTCAGCTTTTGATGCATTCCCATACTCCTGCTGTTTGCAGTGGTCTAATGCTGATCCAACTCAAGAGCATGAAATCTCTTTGTTTCCTCTCATCTATGCCACAAATAATACTAGAGGAAAATAATTATTGGCTTGAGATTTAAGTATAAAACTATATGAGTTATACTTAAACTTATATAATTTGTTCGTAGAAAGCATCACTACGAACAAAGCTAGTGGAGGTGATGGAATTCCAGTTGAGCTGTTTCAAATCCTGAAAGATGATGCTGTAAAAGTGCTGCACTCAATATGCCAGCACATTTGGAAAATTCAGCAGTGGCCACAGGACTGGAAAAGGTCAGTTTTCATTCCAATCCCAAAGAAAGGCAATGCCAAAGAATGCTCAAACTACAGCACAATTGCACTCATTTCACATGCTAGTAAAGTAATGCTCAAAATTCTCCAAGCCAGGCTTCAGCAATACGTGAACTGTGAACTGCCTGATATTCAAGCTGGTTTTAGAAAAGGCAGAGGAACCAGAGATCAGATTGCCAACATCTGCTGGATCATGGAAAAAGCAAGAGAATTCCAGAAAAACATCTATTTCTGCTTTATTGACTATGCCAAAGCCTTTGACTGTGTGGATCACAATCAACTGTGGAAAATTCTGAAAGAGATGGGAATACCAGACCACCTGACCTGCCTCTTGAGAAATCTGTATGCAGGTCAGGAAGCAACAGTTAGGACTGGGCATGGAACAACAGACTGGTTCCAAATAGGAAAAGGAGTACGTCAAGGCTGTATATTGTCACCCTGTTTATTTAACTTATATGCAGAGTACATCATGAGGAACGCTGGACTGGAAGAAATACAAGCTGGAATCAAGATTGCCGGGAGAAATATCAATAACCTCAGGTATGCAGATGACACCAACCTTATGGCAGAAAGTGAAGAGGAACTAAAAAGCCTCTTGATGACAGTGAAAGAGGAGAGTGAAAAAGTTGGCTTAAAGCTCAACATTCAGAAAACGAAGATCATGGTATCCGGTCCCATCACTTCATGGGAAATAGATGGGGAAACAGTGGAAACAGTGTCAGACTTTATTTTTGGGGGCTCCAAAACCACTGCAGATGGTGATTGCAGCCATGAAATTTAAAGACACTTAACTCCTTGGAAGAAAAAATATGACCAACCTAGATAGTATATTCAAAAGCAGAGACATTACTTTGCCAACTAAGGTCCATCTAGTCAAGGCTATGGTTTTTCCTATGGTCATGTATGGATGTGAGAGTTGGACTGTGAAGAAGGCTGAGCGCCAAAGAATTGATGCTTTTGAAATGTGGTGTTGGGGAAGACTCTTGAGAGTCCCTTGGACTGCAAGGAGATCCAGCCAGTCCATTCTGAAGGAGATCAGCCCTGGGATTTCTTTGGAAGGAATGATGCTAAAGCTGAAACTCCAGTACCTTGGCCACGTCATGCAAAGTGTTGACTCATTGGAAAAGACTCTGATGCTGGGAGGGATTGGGGGCAGGGGGAGAAGGGGATGACAGAGGATGAGATGGCTGGATGGCATCACTGACTCGATGGATGTGAGTCTGAGTGAACTCCAGGAGATGGTGATGGACAGGGAGGCCTGGCGTGCTGCGATTCATGGGGTTGCAAAGAGTCGGACATGACTGAGTGACTGAACTGAACTGAACTATATGAGTCATCATTTTGCTGACAAAGATCTGTAAAGTTAAAGCTAGGATTTTTCCAATGGTCATATATGAATGTGAGAAAGCTGAGTGCCAGATAATTGATACTTTCTTACTCTGATGCTAGAGAAAACTCTTGAGGGTCCCTTGGACAGCAAGGAGATCAAACCAGTCAATCCTAAAGGAAATGAACCCTGAATATTCATTGGAAGTATTGATATGGAAGTTGAAGCTCCAATACTTTGGCCACCTGATGCAAACAGTCGACTCTTTGGAAAAGACCCTGATGTTGGGAAAGATTGAGGGTAAGAGAAGGGGATGGCAGAGGATGAGATGGTTGGATGGCATCACTGACTTAATGGACATGATTTTAAGCAAACTCAGGGAGTTACTGAAGGACAGGGAAGCCTGGCATGCTGCAGTTCATGGGGTCTCAAAGAGTTGGATATGACTTAGTGACTGAAAACAACAATAACAGAACTATCTGTCTAGTAGACACCCTTCTTAACTCAGCTTTCCAACTGTAAGTAAATTAATTACAAGAGATTTTTCTCAACTCTGTTCTTTTCTGTTCCACCAGTATTTATCACAGTGCTTGGCACAAAGGTGATGCTTTAAAAGTGTTTGGAAAATGAATGATTAATTGGTTAATAAGAAAGGCATTAATGCATACGCTTTAGGATATCACAGTAATTCATTTGCATAAAGGATTACTGTTCACAGAAATTGTAGTCCTTCCAGGGATCAGAGAAAACAAGAACAGCTATTTTGCTAATAATGCTACATATTAACTGTGTATAGATTCTATCTTTGTAATGAAAACTTTTATAATGGGAACAGTAATTTCACTGAGTACCAAAATCCAGTTCAGTTTCGTGCTGATTATTTACTACTTCATGCCAACAATAACATATAGACACTAATACAAAAGAAATATAGGACTTTATTTTCAAAGTTTACATAACCACAATTGGATCAAGATAATAATACTTTAGACGTGAAGTTGCTCAGTCATCTGTGACTCTCTGCAATCGCATGGACTGTAGCTTACCGGGCTCCTCCATTCATAGAATTTTGCAGGCAAGAGTACTGGAGTGGGTTGCCATTTCCGTCTCCAGGGGGATGTTCCCAACTCGTGGATCAAACCCAGGTCTCCCACACTGCAGGCAGGAGCTATACCCTCTGAACCATCAGGGAAGTCCAATAATGTTTTAGGAGAAATATTAAAGTAGATAGAGCTTCCTCAGTGGTGGTAGTGGTAAAGAACGGGCCTGCCAGTGTAGGCGATGCAAAAGACACAGGTTCAAATCCTAGTTCAGGAAGATCTCCTGCAAGAGAAAATGGCAACCCACTCCAGTAGTCTTGCCTGGAAAATCCCATGGAGGGAGGAGCCTGGTGGGCTACAGTCCACAGGGTTTCAAAGAGTCAGACATGACTGAAGCATTCAGTTCAATTCAGTCGCTCAGTCATGCCCAAATCTTTGTGACCCCGTGAATCCCAGCACGCCAGGCCTCCCTGTCCATCACCAACTCCTGGAGTCCACTCAAACCCATGTCCATCGAGTTGATGATGCCATCTAACCATCTCATCCTCTGTCATCCCCTTCCCCTCCCGCCTTCAATCTTTCCCAGCATCAGGGTCTTTTCAAATGAGTCAGCTCTTCACATCAGGTGGCCAAAGTACTGGAGTTTCAGCTTCAACATTAGTCCTTCCAATGAACACCCACGACTGATCTCCTTTAGGATGGACTGATTGGATCTCTTTGCAGTCCAAGGGACTCTCAAGAGTCTTCTCCAACACCACAGTTCAAAAGCATCAATTCTTCAGTGCACAGCTTTCTTTATAGTCCAACTCTCACATCCATACATGACCACTGGAAAAACCATAGCCTTGACTATACGGACCTTTATTGGCAAAGTAATGTCTCTGCTTTTTAATATGCTGTCTAGGTGGGTCATAACTTTCCTTCCAAGGAGTAAGGGTCTTTTAATTTCATGGCTGCAATCACCATCTGCAGTAATTTTGGAGCCCCCCAAAATAAAGTCAGCCACTGTTTCCACTGTTTCACCATCTATCTGCCATAAGGTGATGAGACCGGGTACCATGATCTTAGTTTTCTGAATGGTGAACTTTAAGCCAACTTTTTCACTCTTCTTTCACTTTTATCAAGAGGCTCTTTAGTTCTTCTTCACTTTCTGCCATAAGGGTGGTGTCATTTGCAAAACTGAGGTGATTGATATTTCTCCCGGCAATCTTGATTCCAGCTTGTGCTTCCTCCAACCAGCGTTTGTCATGATGTACTCTGCATGTAAGTTAAATAAGCAGGGTGACAATATACAGCCTTGATGTATTCCTTTTCCTATTTGGAACCAGTCTGTTGTTCCATGTCCAGTTCTAACTGTTGCTTCCTGATCTGCATACAGGTTTCTCAAGAGGCAGGTCAGGTGGTCTGGTATTCCCATCTCTTTCAGAATTTTCCACAGTTGATTGTGATCCACACAGTCAAAGGCTTTGGCATAGTCAATAAAGCAGAAATAGATGTTTTTCTGGAATTCTCTTCCTTTTTCCATGATCCAACAGATGTTGGCAATTTGATCTCTGGTTCCTCTGACTTTTCTAAAACCAGCTGGCACATTTGGAAGTCCCCAGTTCACATACTGCTGAAGCCTGGCTTGGAGAATTTAAAGCATCACTTTACTAGCATGTGAGATAAGTGCAATTGTGCAGTAGTTTGAGCATTCTTTGGCATTGCCTTCTTTGGAATTGGAATGAAAACGGACAAGTTCCAGTCCTGTGACCACTGCTGAGTTTTCCAAATGTGCTGGAACATTGAGTGCAGAACTTTCACAGCATCATCTTTCAGGGTTTGAAATAGCTCAACTGGAATTCCATCACCTCCACTAGCTTTGTTTGTAGTGATGCTTCCTAAGGTCCACTTGACTTCACACTCCAAGATGTCTGGCCTTAGATGAGTGATCACACCATCGTGATTATCTGGGTCATGAAGATCTTTTTTGTAAGTTCTTCTCTGTATTCTTCTGTGACTGAAGCATTAGCATACAGTATTAAAGTAGCTACTTAATCTCAGAGGAAACTGACTTATGAGCAGTTTTATAAAGGTTTGCCTTCTTCATATCAAGAATACAAATGGCAAGGACCATTTTAGAATGATGTTCCCCAAGGAATTATAATTTTTTTTATTTATATAACATTATGGTATAATGCATACTATTCAGCTCAAAATATTATAGATACTAAACAATGCTGTAATCCATTCCACCTAAAATGCCACTTGATTATTTTTTGAAATGTTTTTCTTTATCAAAATGCTTTTTATAGTTACTTTTATGGCCAAAGCTATAACTGCAACCATTAGCAATTACTTCCTATGACAGTTTTAGGGCCAACAACATTTGAATGAATGTATTTTTAATATTATGGAGTTGAGTTAGTGATTTCTGAGCAGAAAGACCACACTCTAAGAGGTATTTGACACATTATGTGACCATTGGTTATAATGTATTACTTTTTAGCACTAATATCACATAAGCATCAGGAAGTCAATGAGTATGGAAGGTTTTCTTTAATAATGTTTGAATATTACTTCAAAACAGAAACGAGTTTACAATAATTAAATATCAGAGAATATGAGTTTTAAGGTATTGAAGAATGTAATAGCAGCAGAGGGGAATTCACTCATAGCGAAATTTGCCGCAATATATTAACCTCCCCTGCCTTTCATGACACCATTTTCAGAAACCGATTCTACCCTAAGATCAAACTATCCAGGGAAGCCAAAGGCTTACACTATCTTGTTACTGTTCTAAGAATATACCAAGAAGGTAAATCAGAAACACTTGATTGTTTTCAGTAAGAATCCCCAGGCTGTATCCACTAGAAATAAAATTTGATCCCTCTGCTGCCTGGCACAATTCATTTTTTTGACTAAATGAATCAATTTTTACTAATCAAAACTAATGATTAATATCAATACATGTATAATAATGTTGATTGATTTTATTATTCAACTATAGTCAAAAACTCAATGTTAAAACCCATGTTAAAGCAGTTGCTGGTTTAGTTTACTAAATGCTTTGCTTATTTCGTATTTTCAGTCATGTGAACTTTAGTTTACTCTCACACTTCTTTCCTAATAATTATAGGCTACAGTTTATATTTCTTTCTATTTTTCGAGACAAAACCCCCTTGAAAATCAGAGTTGTGTGATATTCTTAAAACTACATACTGACAGACTTCAAGTGCAATTCCACCCATTTGAGGAGAAAAAAAGTGAACCTCCTTCATTGTCTTATAACTAAAAAATCACATTTCAAAATTTTAAGAAAATATTGCATTCTTTTTATTACTACTACATAGTTTCTTATCTTCATACTCATACTTTATAGAAAATGAGCCCTATTTTAGCATCTTTTAAAAATAAATGCACTTAGGTAAGTGACAATAATACACATTTAATAAGGGTTATCCAAATTCCCACTAAAATTTTTAAACAGGGGACCATATTGTTTTTGTAGAAATATGAGGTTAATAGCTAGAAATTTTCCTTATTTCACCTGAATTAATTCAGTTATTTTTATTTAAACTACTGTATCTGTTTAATCTTTGGAGCACAGCATCTACTGGTGATTAGCAAAACTGAATCTGTCACATTACACTGAAAAATCTTGTTGAAATATGCACATTAAAATAAAATTAAATAGGTCAGATATTTTGTTTCTAGTTGTCCCATTCAGCTCATTTAATTACTTAATTAAAAAGAAACCAGAAACGTCAGTATGCCGTGACTACATAAACAAATAAAGCAAATAAAGGCTGTTACATTTGATTGTGAAGTCATATTTCTGTGTGTGGCCACTGGATAGTATCAATTTAGAACTATGAATCGCTGATGACCTTTAGAAGGAAGAAATTTTCAGAAAGTCAAAAGAACTACTGAAACACCAATGGTCTCTCTCTCGGCTTATAACAGTTCAAGCACAAAGCATGTAATTAATTAGCTAAAAGATACCAAGAATAAAATCTAAAATCAAACAAATTTACTCTCAGAAGCCAGCCTTTATATATTGCCTGCTGCTGCTGCTGCTAAGTCGCTTCAGTCATGTCCGACTCTGTGTGACCCCATAGATGGCGGCCCACCAGGCTCCCCCATCCCTGGGATTCTCCAGGCAAGAACCCACTGGAGTGGGTTGCCATTTCCTTCTCCAATTATATATTGCCTAGTAATAACTGTTTCAATGGTATTTAATAAATATTTAGTTGAGTATTTATTAAATAAATGTTTAATAAATAAACCTAATAGTTCAGGTTTCTATGCTTTTGATGTATGGAAGAGTGTAGTTAACTTTTTTTACTTAACTTTTTACAAAGTATATGACCATTTGTGTGTTCCTATGGCATCAGGTACACTTTGAATGTTCATGTGATAATGTCTCAATGTATAGGGAATACATGCTACACACTTCAAAAACCTTTTTCTTACAATAATCATTCCCTTCTCTGGATGCCTATAGTGATTATTGCCTTCAGCATTATTTTAATTCTTTCTGTATCTGATTTTCACTATTCAAATTTATAAATTACCTACCCTACACCTCCAAAGAAGTAAATAAACATTTAAATCACTGAAGAACCATTTATTCCTATATATTTTATGCAAAATATACCCTCATCAAGATACCTCACTAAATATATTGCACAAAGTGTGTAATCCCTAAATATGTTTACCTACATAATTGAAATCCATACCCTAGAACTGATGCATTGGAAAAGACCCTGATGCTGGGAAAGATTGAAAGCAGGAGAAGGGGACAACAGAGGATGAGATGGTTGGATGGCATCACCGACTCGATGGACATGAGTTTGAGCAAACTCCAAGGGTTGCTGATGGACAGGGAAGCCTGGTGTGCTGCAGTCTGTGGAGTCGCAAAGAGTCAGACAGGACTGAGGGACTGAACTGAACTGATGAAATATTAAATCAGTATTTTACATTGAATAGAAAAAAAGACATTTCATCTTCATGATTCTAAAATTATTTCATTAAGACAAATAAGAGTATGAAATGGCTACCTGCTCCAGTGCTCTTACCTGGAAAATTCCATGGAGAGAAGGAGCCTGGTGGGCCACTGTCCATGGGTCACAAAGATTAGACACAACTGAGCACACATACACACACACGTGTACTACTGAATTAGTTAAATGCTATCTCTCAGTTCAGCTCAGTCGCTCAGTCGTGTCCGACTCTGTGACCCCATGAATCGCAGCACGCTAGGCCTCCCTGTCCATCACCATCTCCGGAGTTCACTCAGACTCACGTCCATCGAGAGTATTTATTATTGTATTTAGCTACTTGTATTTTTATGAGCACTTTAGTTTCTATGCGTCAAATCAAAAGCCAGTTAAATGATTTCTTAACACTAGAACCCTCCTCTTTTCCCACCACTGGCCTTTTTATGCTAAGACAGCAGGATCTAAGGCTAAACATTTTATATAGAAGCCTATGACCTGCTCTCTGCAGAGAGAATAGCTTCTTCAATAGAACAATAGCATCTGTGTCGTTCTAATTTGAAACAGCTCATTCATAGCAAATTTGTAATTACTTACTTAAACTTCAAATAATTTAAAGTTTTTATCAACTTTAATTCCCTTTAGCCCATGGAGGATTGAGTAGAAAGGAAACTAATTACTTTATATAGTTTATACAAACAGAAATGATAAATTTTGATTTCCTTTAATGTTCCAAGAAAGTGTATTTAAAGCACATACTTAAGACAGGTGAAAATATCCCATTAGATATCTCTACAGATTGATATCATTCATCTTTTGAAACTCCTCCAATGTCTTCCTTTTTAAATGATTTTGAGAAAGCACATGTAAATAGTCAAACAAAAACCATGTGGATATAAGCACTTCTTTAATTCTGATATTACTCATTTTTCCCCTTTATGTTTTTAACTCCTTGAGAGAAGTGATCACATTCTAGATACTCTTAACCAGATGAAATCTATTTACTTCTTTTATTCAAAAACTATTTTTCTTTTGTCAAGAACACTGTGATATCCTCGTTGTGGAATGCAATAAATGACTTTGAAAATTTTTCTGATCTGGTATTTCTGGAGTGATATATATGATGCTTCTTTTTAGATCTTTTTCTTTCCTTCTGTGACATCAGTATTTTTAACCCATTGGCTCTCCTCACATTCCTACTCTGCTCTTTTTTTGTTTCTTTTCTGTAGGGATAAATGCTTGAATATAGTAATAAATTTTGTTGCAAATGTGTATATCGAGTTCATAAGTTTCTCTAGCCTTTTGAAAGCTGTTAATTTCAAGATTTTGCACATGGTACCAGTTATTTTCTACTTTTTAAAAAATTGTTTTTCTCTGTTCTCAAACTATCTTCTTTACTCTTGTCCTCTTCTCTCCTTTTTCTTCTCTTTGTGCTTCTTTTTTGTATTTTCTCTCATATACATCCCAGGAAATCTCATTCACTTCAGTGACTTCAACTACCAACTATATTTTGAGTATTCCTAGAACATCATTGATATCTGAATTTTATCTCGACCTCTCTATCACCTGCTATGTACCTTGAAATTAATCAGATCAAATGTAGATTTCAAAACTCTTCAACTGTAGTCTACATGTTCTGTTTCAGAGTATGAAATCAACATCATCTATATGACCAAACCTAGAGGATTAGGAATCACCTGGATCCCCTACTCTCTAACTACTGTGTTCTAATGGCCTTATAAGTCATCCCTCAATTTTAACTCCCCAGTTCTCCCATTTCTTCATCACTGTGGGACCTTCTTTAATGCAGATACATAAAATACATAAATGATGGACTCAGTCCATGGAATTCAGAGAGCCTGATGTGCAATAGAATAATCCACAATAGCAAATTTATGTCGTTAGCCATGTGTGGGGTGTGAGTACTCAGGAAAATGTATTTCTTAAAGTGTTATGGGACTTCCCTGGTGACTCAGATGGTAAAGAATCTGCTTGCAGTGTGGAGACCCAGGTTCAGTCCCTGGGGGCCAAGAAGATCCCCTGGAGAAGGGAATGGCTACCCACTCCAGTTTTCTTTCCTGGAGAATACCTTGGATACAGGAGCCTGGCGGGCTACAGTCCACGGGGTTCCCAGAGTCGGACATGACTGAGCAACTAACACTAAAGTGTTATACAAATCAAAACCTAGGAAAGTAAATAAACTTGTAGCCAAAAACAAAATTCTATAAATAAGTTGAGACAAAAATGAGACCAAACCAAAATTGGGTAAGGCCAGGAATATACAGAAATAAAGAGTATTAGAATAGATAAGAGTTAATGGGTCTAAAGAGGAAATCATGTAAAAATTTTTCAATGAGCAAACTAAAACTCTGCATACTGGAGATTATTTTAAAGATAGCTGATTAAAATGGACACCTATGAGTAGAAAGAATATTAATCTATATCTGTTTAATTTCCTTCTTGGATTTTTGTGACGTTTCTTAATGGTATCCTTTCCCTACTGCATTTCTTATTACTCCAAGAGTAATAGATGTAAAAGACAAATTTTTAATTCTGTCATTTTTATTTCAACATCCATTATATAGTGCTCTTTTTCACTTAGAGTAAGTACCAATATATTTTTCATATCTTAGAGTATCCTTCATGATCTGGAAGTTATAGGCCACTTTAATTAATCTCTTACCACATTTTCCACTTGAAACTCAACCTTAATTATATTAAAATAATTTCACGTCCCAATACTGTCTTGCTCATTCAAGTTACCTTTCTTAGTATGTATATGTGTTTGATACCTTTGTCTAGTAATTTTGCATATAGAATTCCTTCAAATTATAGCTTATTTTTTAAGGAAGAGCTTCCAATTTTTCTACCCAAAATACCCAATAATATGATTTTCTTGAAATACTTATCTGACTGCATTACACTTTCCCCTATATATCAAATTCATTTTTTCTCCCAAACATCAAAGGCCTTTTCTCTGTATATAGGACCTAAAAAAGGGTAAGTACTTGGTAGCTGTTTATTTTACTTCAACTATAAATAGAATTTTAAGAAATTTTGATGAGGCAAAATAAAATACTGATAATATAAATTAGATAATTGAAATAAATTATAACTTGCTTGCCTTGCTGTATATATAGACAGCAGTACATATAATCAGGGCTATGCATCTTGCCTTTCCCAAACTCTGGAATCTTGAGAAAGAACTAAAGTTTAGTTGTAACTTGACATTCAGGTTAAATAAATCAGTAACATTACATATAACTCAAAATTAGCCTTAAATAGGTTTAAAACTTAATTTAAAAAAATTAAAAATTACCATACTATATATCTATAGGAAATGCTATATTCTTCCTGTTGTAATCATTATCTGGCTTCTAACTTACTAAGAAGTTGTCAATTGTCACTCTATCACTGGCATACAGGAAGTCATTTTTCTTTTTCTAGTAGCTGCTGGGAGCCAGTATGAGGAGTCCCGCCCGTGGCAAAGGTCATGAGGAAGGAGGCTTAGCATACGCAAAGGCAGGATCGAGCCTCAGGGGTCCCCCTAGAAATTCTCGAGCATCTACCCCCAAAACCAGAGTCTGCCTACCTTACTGCATTATGCCTTTCACCAACTCCTCTGACATTAACAGGAGGCTATTCCCAACCACCTTTTTCTGGAAAAAGTTAACTTAGAGCTCCAGCTAACAGCCTCCTGCATAAAAAAGGAGCGTCTCAGCTCAAACCCCTCTGGTAGCTTTCTAACTTACCTGACAGGTCTGTCTGGACCTTTTACAACTGTGCATGTGATTGCTCATGGCCTCCTGACCACGAGAGGCATAGGAAGCTTAACACATCCTAGGAATGTAGGGGCTTCCGAGGAGTCAAAATCATTAGAATAGGACTGATTAAGGGTTTCATTTGTTGAGCTAATACTTGCTGCGAAGTTTTCATATCTTTTATTTATAGATATAGTTGGTATATAGAAAAAAACAGGCAGTAGCCCCGGTATTAGCAACATTAGATCTTTAAGTAATTTCTTTGTTATAACCCACTGCACCTTTGTTCTACAGCAATGTAACTTTATTTAGTACTTTGAGGGTGATGCAGATTAAGAAAAAACACTTCAAAGGAAAAAGAGTTTTTTGGTTGATAGACATTTATCTAGGAAAACAGCCATAAAAATGTTAACAGGCTCCCTGGCCAGAAGATGATGTAAAACCACCTAAGACCTTTTATATATGGGAAGGTACGCAAAAAGAAAGCCTGGTCTCAATAAGGGTCAGGACTGCTGCCCCTGCATAACTCTGCATATTTCCTTATTTCTTTATGTACAACTTGGGGTATATAAGCTGCTTTTGAAAATAAAGTTGTGGGTCTGGCACCAACGCTTGCCCCCCCCCCCCCATGTCGTTCTTTTCTCCCTTTTCTGGCTGAATTCCCATCTGGAGCGTGGACCACCAGGGCTGGACCCCAGCAAGTAGCATTTATATTTTTTTTTTCCTTTTAGCAATTTTCAATTTTCTAAATATGTATAAACTGCTTTTAAATTATTTACTGGTATTCATCAGTGAATTTTCAGTCATTGTTTTTTGAATATACTCTGTTACATTCTTGTTTATCATATATGGCCTATCTACATCTATATATATCATCTATCCATCCATCTATCTATCCACGGTCGACCTTCTCACTCTAAAACCTCTTACTCCATTCTGTATTTCTTAACATTTTACAGTTGCCCCTCAGTATCCACAGGGATTGTTTCCATGACCCTATAGACAACAAAATTCACAGATGCTCTAGTCCCTTGTATAAAATGGTATAAGTCCTTATTTGTTATCTATAAGTTAAGTTGTTGGCCCTGTAGGGACTCTACATTGACAATGCTGAACCTTTGGATGGGGATGCAAAGGATAGATGGTCTTCCTTATTTCTTTATATCTTTGTATGTTTTATGGATACTTCATATTTATATATTTCCCCCTAATATGAGAGTCAGACACAACTTAGTCACTGAACAACAACATGAGAGCAGATTTTAGTTTCACAATTTAAATTTTTCCTGAGAGCTGCTTTTACACTTTTACAAATCTACTTATGCTTTCTAACTCACATTTTCATCTCCACATTTATTTCTTCATACTTATTTTATACCCAAATTTAATGATCTTGCTGTCAGTTGAAGTTGCTGATTCATCTCCTTGTTTCTGCTTGCTTCCTTCTTTCCTTTCTTCTTCTTTTCCTCTCTCCTTCTCCTCTATCTTCCCTTCCATCCTTGCTTCCTTCTGTCCCGCCTCCCCTACCTTCGTCCCTCTCCTCCCTCTCTTCCTTTTTCTGTCCTTTCCTTAGGAGGATGAGATTAATATATGCCATTACTATTTATACACCACGTACGGGCGGCTGCGAGAGCCGGCTCACCAAGCGCGGCCGAGAGGAGCTACCCACGTCCGAGGTCAGGGGCAGTGGCCTAGAGTGCCAGGCTGCTATGGCGCAGGAATGGCCAAGAGGAGCTACCCCGCGTCCGAGGTCAGGGGCGGCAGCCTGGAGGAGATACCCCACGTGCGAGATCAGAGGTGGCCAGGAGGAGACACCCTGCGTCCGAGGTCAGGGGGCAGCGACTCTGATGAGCCACCCTGAGCCCGAGGCTAGGGAAGGCAGCTGGAAGGAGCCACCCACGACCGAGGCCGGGGCCCGCAGCCAGGAGGAGCAACCCAAAGAGCGGTGGGCCTAGAAGAGCTATCCCACATTGAAGGTCAGGAAAGGAAGTGGTAAGGAGATACCCCCTCATCCAAGGTAAGGAGCAGCAGGTGTGCTTTGCTGGAGCAGCCGTGAAGAGATACCCCAAGCCCAAGGTAAGAGAAACCCAAGTAAGATGGTAGGTGTTGCAAGATGGCATCAGAGGGCAGACACACTGAAACCATACTCACAGAAAACTGGTCAATCTAATCACACTAGGACCACACCCTTGTCTAAATCAATGAAACCGAGCCATGCCTGTGGGGCAATGCAAGACAGGTGGGTCATGATGGAGAGGTCTGACAGAAAGTGGTCCACTGGAAAAGGGAATGGCAAGCCACTTCAGTATTCTTGCCTTGAGAACCCCATGAACAGTATGAAAAGGCAATATGATAGGATACCAAAAGAGGAACTCCCCAGGTCATTAGGTGCCCAATATGCTACTGGAGATCAGAGGAGAAAAAACTACAGAAAGAATGAAGGGATGGAGCCAAAGGCAAAAACAATACCAGTTGTGGATGTGACTGGTGATAGAAGCAAGATCCAATGCTGTAAAGAGCAATATTGCATAGGAACCTGGAGAGTCAGGTCCATGAATCAAGGCAAATTGGAAGTGGTCAAACAAGAGATGGCAAGGGTGAACATCAACATTCTAGGAATCAGCGAACTAAGATGGACTAGAATGGGTGAATTTAACTCAGATGACCATTATATCTACTACTGCAGGCAGGAATCCCTGAGAAGAAATGGAGTAGCCATCATGGTCAACAAAAGAGTCCGAAATGCAGTACTTGGATGCAATCTCAAAAACAACAGAATGATCTCTATTCGTCTCCAAGGCAAACCATTCAATATCACAGTTATCCAAGTCTATGCCCCAACAAGTAATGCTGAAGAAGCTGAAGTTGAACGGTTTTATGAAGACCTTCAAGAACTTTTAGAACTAAAACCCAAAAGAGATGTCCTTTTCATTATAGGGAAATGGAATGCAAAAGTAGGAAGTCAAGAAACACCTGGAATAACAGGCAAATTTGGCCTTGGAATGTGGAATGAAGCAGCGCAAAGACTAATAAGAGTTTTGCCAAGAAAATGCACTGCTCATAGCAAACACCCTCTTCCAACAACACAAGAGAAGACTCTACACATCGACATTACCAGATGGTCAACACCGAATTCAGATTGATTATATTCTTTGCAGCCAAAGATGGAGAAGCTCTATACAGTCAACAAAAACAAGACTAGGAGCTGACTGTGGCTCAGATCATGAACTCCTTATTACCAAATTCAGACTCAAATAGCAGAAAGTAGGGAAAACCGCTAGACCATTCAGGTATGACTTAAATCAAATTACTAATGATTATACAGTGGAAGTGAGAAATATATTTAAGGGTCTAGATCTGATAGATAGAGTGCCTGATGAACTATGGAATGAGGTTCGTGACATTGTACAGGAGACAGGGATCAAGACCATCCCCATGGAAAAGAAATTTAAAAAAGCAAAATGGCTGTCTGGGGAGGCCTTACATATAGCTGTGAAAAGAAAAGAGGTGAAAAGCAAAGGAGAAAAGGAAAGATATAGGCATCTAAACAGAGTTCCAAAGGTTAGCAAGAAGAGATAAGAAAGCCTTCTTCAGTGATCAATGCAAAGAAATAGAGGAAAACAACAGAATAGGAAAGACTAGAGATCTCTTCAAGAAAATTAGAGATACCAAGGGAACATCTCATGCAAAGATGGGCTCGATAAAGGACAGAAATGGTCTGGACCTAACAGAAGCAGAAGATATTAAGAAAGAGGTGGCAAGAATACACGGAAGAACTGTACAAAAAAGATCTTCACGACCCAGATAGTCATGATGATGTGATCACTAATCTAGAACCAGATATCTTGGAATGTGAAGTCAAGTGGGCCTTAGAAAGCATCACTACGAGCAAAGCTAGTGGAGGTGATAGAATTCCAATTGAGCTGTTTCAAATCCTGAAAGACGATGCTGTGAAAGTGCTGCACTCAATATGCCAGCACATTTGGAAAACTCAGCAGTGGACACAAGGCTGGAAAAGGTCAGTTTCATTCCAATTCCAAAGAAAGGCAATGTCAAAGAATGCTTAAACTACCACACAATTGCACTCATCTCACACGCTGGTAAAGTAATGCTCAAAATTCTCCAAACCAGGCTTTAGCAATACATAAACTGTGAACCCCCTGACATTCAAGCTGGTTTTAGAAAAGTCAGAGGAACCAGAGATCAAATTGCCAACACCCGCTGGATCATGGAAAAAGCAAGAGAGTTCCCGAAAAACATCTATTTCTGCTTTATTTACTATGCCAAAGCCTTTGACTGTGTGGATCACAATCAACTGTGGAAAATTCTGAAAGAGATGGGAATACCAGACCACCTGACCTGCCTCTTGAGAAATCTGTCTGCAGGTCAGGAAGCAACAGTTAGAACTGGACATGGAACAACAGACTGGTTCCAAATAGGAAAAGGAGTATGTCAAGGCTGTATATTGTCACCCTGCTTATTTAACTTATATGTAGAGTACATCATGAGAAACGCTGGACTGGAAGAAACACAAGCTGGAATCAAGATTGCCGGGAGAAATATCAATAACCTCAGATGTGCAGATGACACCACCCTTATGGCAGAAAATGAAGAGGAGCTAAAAAGCCTCTTGATGAAAGTGAAAGAGGAGAGCAAAAAAATTGGCCTAAAGCACAACATTCAGAAAATGAAGATCATGGCATCTGGTCCCATCACTTCAGGGAAATAGATGGGGAAACAGTGGAAACAGTGTCAGACTTTATTTTTGGGGGGCTTCAAATCACTGAAGATTGTGACTGCAGCCATGAAATTAAAAGACGCTTACTCCTTGGAAGAAAAGTTATGACCAACCTAGATAGCATATTCAAAAGCAGAGACATTACTTTGCTGAATAATTCCGTTTAGTCAAGGCTATGGTTTTTCCTGTGGTCATGTATGTATGTGAGAGTTGGACTGTGAAGAAGGCTGAGCACCAAAGAATTGATGCTTTTGAACTGTGGTGTTGGAGAAGACTCTTGAGAGTCCCTTGGACTGCAAGGAGATCCACCCAGTCCATTCTGAAGGAGATCAACCCTGGGATTTCTTTGGAAGGAATGATGCTAAAGCTGAAACTCCAGTACTTTGGCCACCTCATGAGAAGAGTTGACTCATTGGAAAAAACTCTGATGCTGGGAGGGCTTGGGGGCGGGAGGAGAAGGGGACGACTGAGGATGAGATGGTGGATGGCATTACGGACTTGATGGACATAAGTCTGAGTGAACTCTGGGAGATGGTGATGAACAGGGAGGCCTGGCGTGCTGCGATTCATGGGGTCACAAAGAGTCGGACACGACTGAGCTACTGAACTGAACTGAACTGATATATAAAATAGATAACAAATAAGGACCTACTGTTAAGGACAGGGAAGTGTATTCAATATTTTGTAATAAGCTGTAAGGAACAGAATCTGAAATATATATATATATATATATATGATTGTGCTGTACACCTGAAACTATATGCCATTGGAAACCAACTCTACTTCAGTTAAAACAGTAATAAACTTTCAAAAAATGAGCTCCACAGTTGTAGATTCTATGTATAAGTGTGATCATACATGAGCTCATTTGTCTCTCTCTGACTAATTTCACTTATCATACCGCCCTCAAAGTCCATCCATGTTGTTACAAATAGCAGGAGTACTAAATTTAGGGTTAAATAATATTCCATTATATTTTGTTATATAATATATATATTCTAAATTATATCAAAGTTTCTTTGGCCATTTATGTGCAAATGGACACCTAGGTAGTGAATGATACGGCAGTGAACAGAGGGATGCAGTTATCTCTTCAAGACACTGAATTTTTTTTTTCCCTTTAGAAATATACCCTGATGTAAATTATTGGATTATATGCGAGTTTTCTTTTTAATTTTTGAGGGAACTCCATGCTATTTTCCAGAAGCAGAAGATTTGTCAGTTTACACTCCTAGCAACAGTACACCAGGGTTCCCTTTTCTCCACATTCTTACCACAGTTGTTATCTTTTATCTTTTTGATGGTAGCCATTCTAAAAACATGAAATAATATATCACTTTGGCTTGAATTTATATTTCTCTGAGAATTTAGTGATGTTCGGTACATTTTCATGTACTTATTGGTCTTTGTATGACTTCTCTGGAGAAATATCTAGTCATCTATCAATTTTTAAATCAAAAATTATTTCTTGCTAATGAGTCTTATAGGTTCTTTATATATTTAGGACATCAACCCCTTATTAGATATATCATTTACAAATATATTCTCCCATTCTGTAGATCACCTTTTAATTTTGTTGATTGTGTCTTTTGCTGTGCATAAGGTTTTTAATTCAATGTATTCCTTCCTTGTAAAATTTTACTTTTGTTGCTTGGGTTTAAAAAGCTTTACAAACCTAGAGAGCATATTAAAAAGCAGAGACATTATTTTGCTGACAAAGTTCTGTCTAGTCAAAGCTATGGTTTTTCCAGTAGTCATGTATGCATGTGAGAGTTGGACCATTAAGAAAGCTGAGCATCAAAGAATTGATGCTTTTGAATAGTGGTGTTGGACAAGACTCCTAAGAGTCCCTTGGACTGCTAGGAAATCAAACCAGTCAATCCTAAAGGAAATCATTCCTGAATAGTCATTAGAAGGACTGATGCTGAAGCTGAAGCTCCAATACTTTGGCCACCTTATGAAAAGAACTGATTCAATGGAAAACACTCTGATGCTGGGAAAGATTGAAGGCAGAAGAAGGGGAAAACAGAGGATGAGGTGGTTGGATGGCATCACCAACTTGATGGACATGAGTTTGAGTAAGCTTCAGTAGTTGGTGATGGACAGGGAAGCCTGGCAGTGCTGCAGTCCATGGGATCACAAAGAGTTGGACTGAGCTGAAGTAATTGAGACAATGCTTTTGTAGGGTCCAGGATCTCTGAATATATAATAATTACCATCTTTGCCATTTCTTAAAATAACATTCTTGACTGCTCTGTGTTCTTTATTTTTGCTGTTGAACTCTGGGAGAAAACACTTTACATGATTGTGTCTTATTTTCCAGCTATCAAAATATCACATAAGTTGTAAGATTATAAGATTCCTCTTGGAAATATCTGTTAGTATCTGAAATTTAAGTACTGAAGGCGTATTTTCATAATTGACTCTGTTCAAAGTAATTTAGGTGAAGTACCTTAGGCTAAATAAATTTCCAGAAGAGGTGTCATTTTTCTCTTCACTAGTCACCTGCAAATAGGCAATGTATATATAATCCTTAAGTAAATCAACACCTCAGCACTTTAAAGGCAGGTATAAAATAGCAAGGAGGGAGTTGCTCTTTCAATTATCTCAGGTTAATGTCTAGGAAAGAAATCACAAAAATAGAAATAATTTTGATTTATAAAAACTGAATTATTAAATTAATCTGTACTAATGATGGCTGACAACCCACTCCGGTACTCTTCCCTGGAAAATCCCTTGGACAGAGAGGCCTGGTAGACTACAGTCCATGGGGTCGCAAAGAGTCGAACATGACTGAGTGGCTTCACTATCTTTCACTTTCACTTCTTCATGGTACCAGTTATACAGGGTTGATTTTCCAATCAGTATTCACAGAACCCAAGATAGCAATTTTACAAATCCAACATTTACTGCAGGAAAATAAAATATCAGTTGAGTTCAGTCACTCAGTCGTGTCCGACTCTTTGAGACCCCATGAATCGCAGCACGCCAGGCCTCCCTGTCCATCACCAACTCCTGGAGATCGCTCAAACTCACGTACATCGAGTCACTGATGCCATTCAGCCATCTCATCCTCTGTCGTCCCCTTCTCCTCCCGCCCCCAAGCCCTCCCAGCATCAGAGTCTTTTCCAATGATTCAACTCTTCGCATGAGGTGGCCAAAGTGCTGGAGCTTCAGCTTCACCATCATTCCTTCCAAAGAAATCCCAGGGTTGATCTCCTTCAGAATGGACTGGTTGGATCTCCTTGCAGTCCAAGGGACTCTCAAGAGTCTTCTCCAACACCACAGTTCAAAAGCATCAATTCTTTGGTGCTCAGCCTTCTTCACAGTCCAACTCTCACATACATACATAACCACAGGAAAAACAGCCTTGATTAGATGGACCTTAGTCGGCAGGTAATGTCTCTGCTTTTGAATATGCTATCTAGGTTGCTCATAACTTTTCTTCCAAGGAGTAAGCGTCTTTTAATTTCATGGCTGCAGTCACCATCTGCAGTGATTTTGAAGCCCCCCAAAATAAAGGCTGACACTCTTCCACTGTTTCCCCATCTATTTCCCATGAAGTGATGGGACTGGATGCCATGATCTTCATTTTCTAAATGTTGAGCTTTAAGCCAACTTTTTCGCTCTCCTCTTTCACTTTCATCAAGAGGCTTTTGAGTTCCTCTTCACTTTCTGCCATAAGGGTTGTGTCATCTGCATAGCTGAGATTATTGCTATTTCTCCCAACAATCTTGATTCCAGCTTGTGTTTCTTCCAGTCCAGCGTTTCTCATGATGTACTCTGCATATAAGTTAAGTAAGCAGGGTGACAATATACAGCCTTGACATACTCCTTTTCCTATTTGGAACCAGTCTGTTGTTCCATGTCCAGTTCTAACTGTTGCTTCCTGATCTGCATACAGGTTTCTCAAGAGGCAGGTCAGGTGGTCTGGTATTCCCATCTCTGTCAGAATTTTCCACAGTTGATTGTGATCCACACAGTCAAAGGCTTTGGCATAGTCAATAAAGCAGAAATACATGTTTTTTGGGAACTCTCTTGCTTTTTCCATGATCCAGCGGATGTTGGCAATTTGATCTCTGGTTCCTCTGACTTTTCTAAAACCAGCTTGAACATCAGGGAGTTCGCAGTTCACGTATTGCTGACGCCTGGTTTGGAGAATTTTGAGCATTACTTTACTAGCGTGTGAGATGAGTGCAATTGTGTGGTAGTCTGAGCATTCTTTGACATTGCCTTTCTTTGGAATTGGAACAAAAACTGACCTTTTCCAGTCCTGTGGCCACTGCTGAGTTTTCCAAATGTGCTGGCATATTGAGTGCAACATTTCACAGCATCATCTTTCAGGGTTTGAAACAGCTCAACTCGAATTCCAGCACCTCCACTAGCTTTGTTCATAGTGATGCTTTCTAAGGCCCACTTGACTTCACATTCAAAGATGTCTGGCTCTAGATTAGTGATCACATCATCATGACTATCTGGGTCGTGAAGATCTTTTTTGTACAGTTCTTCCGTGTATTCTTGCCACCTCTTTCTTAATATCTTCTGCTTCTGTTAGGTCCAGACCATTTCTGTCCTTTATTGAGCCCAGCTTTGCATGAAATGTTCCCTTGGTATCTCTAATTTTCTTGAAGAGATCTCTAGTCTTTCCTATTCTGTTGTTTTCCTCTATTTCTTTGCATTGATCACTGAAGAAGGCTTTCTTATCTCTTCTTGCTAATCTTTGGAATTCTGCATTCAGATGCTTATATCTTTCCTTTTCTCCTTTCCTTTTCACCTCTCTTCTTTTCACAGCTATTTGTAAGGCCTCCCCAGACAGCCATTTTGCTTTTTGCATTTCTTTTCCATGGGGATGGTCTTGATCCCTGTCTCCTGTACAATGTCACGAACCTCATTCCATAGTTCATCAGGCACTCTATCTATCAGATCTAGGCCCTTAAACCTATTTCTCACTTCCACTGTATAATCATTAGTAATTTGATTTAAGTCATACCTGAATGGTCTAGCGGTTTTCCCTACTTTCTGCTATTTGAGTCTGAATTTGGTAATAAGGAGTTCATGATCTGAGCCACAGTCAGCTCCTAGTCTTGTTTTTGTTGACTGTATAGAGCTTCTCCATCTTTGGCTGCAAAGAATATAATCAATCTGAATTCGGTGTTGACCATCTGGTAATGTCGATGTGTAGAGTCTTCTCTTGTGTTGTTGGAAGAGGGTGTTCGCTATGACCAGTGCATTTTCTTGGCAAAACTGTATTAGTCTTTGTGCTGCTTCATTCCACATTCCAAGGCCAAATTTTCCAGTTACTCCAGGTGTTTCTTGACTTCCTACTGTTGCATTCCAGTTCCCTATAATAAAAAGGATATCTTTTCTGGGTGTTAGTTCTAAAAGTTCTTGAAGGTCTTCATAAAACCGTTCAACTTCAGCTTCTTCAGCATTACTTGTTGGGGCATAGACTTGGATAACTGTGATATTGAATGGTTTGCCTTGGAGACGAATAGAGATCATTCTGTTGTTTTTGAGATTGCATCCAAGTACTGCATTTCGGACTCTTTTGTTGACCATGATGGCTACTCCATTTCTTCTCAGGGATTCCTGCCTGCAGTAGTAGATATAATGGTCATCTGAGTTAAATTCACCCATTCTAGTCCATCTTAGTTCGCTGATTCCTAGAATGTTGATGTTCACCCTTGCCATCTCTTGTTTGACCACTTCCAATTTGCCTTGATTCATGGACCTGACTCTCCAGGTTCCTATGCAATATTGCTCTTTACAGCATTGGATCTTGCTTCTATCACCAGTCACATCCACAACTGGTATTGTTTTTGCTTTGGCTCCATCCCTTCATTCTTTCTCTAGTTATTTCTCCTCTGATCTCCAGTAGCATACTGAGCACCTAATGACCTGGCGAGTTCCTCTTTTGGTGTCCTATCATATTGCCTTTTCATACTGTTCATGGGGTTCTCAAGGCAAGAATACTGAAGTTGCTTGCCATTCCTTTCTTCAGTGGACCACTTTCTGTCAGACCTCTCCACCATGACTCGCCCGTCTTGGGTTGCCCCACAGACATGGCTTGGTTTCATTGATTTAGACAAGGCTGTGGTCCTAGTGTGATTAGATTGACCAGTTTTCTGTGAGTATGGTTTCAGTGTGTCTGCCCTCTGATGCCCTCTTGCAACACCTACCATCTTACTTGGGTTTCTCTTACCTTGGGCGTGGGGTATCTCTTCACGGCTGCTCCAGCAAAGCACACCCGCTGCTCCTTACCTTGGACGATGAGTATCTCCTTACCGCCACCGTTCCTGACCTTCAACATGGGATAGCTCCTCTAGGCTTTCCTGTGCCTGCGCAGCCACCACTCCTCAGATTGCTCCTCCCGGCCACCGTCCCAACAGCATTGACTACAATGTGAGTCACAACCAAGGGCTGCCTCATAGCAAGGAGTCTGAACTGATCTGGTGTGATTTCCCTATTCCCTTATCTCTGTAAAGTCTGTGCCATATACTCTTCTTTCTCAAATCAATAATCACCGATGTGGTTATGGAACATTTTGGAACCAAGACAGGGTTGCTGTATCCTGCTACGCATCATGTATTCATGTAACCAGCTCCAAAGACAAACCTCACTGGGAGCCTTACAAAGACCAAGTGAAACTCGCAAATTGTACCATTGTCAATAACCAGTGCTGATAAATTGGTGCAAATTGCCCCAAATTCTTTGAGAATATGGTGGTTATAAATCAACATTAGTAACCAGTCTGTTTGAGTCAAAGTGTAAATACTTTAGTATAATAAATCTCATGAAAATCAATTGTAAGATAACCAAAAAAAGTCAATAGACAAATGAGCTGTATAATATATACATATTTGGGAAAGGATAAGCACACAACAAAACATTTTCAAATTTTAAAAAGTTAAATAAACACAATTCAGTTTTTCTCTTTTCATGTTAATTTTTATCACCTTTCAAAAAATAAAGTTTACAAATATTAATATGATTAGCAAAAATTAAGCCTGACACATGCTCTCATACCCTGCTGATGGGTCGATAAATTGATACAAGTAAATTGCCCTGAATTTATGAATCATACTAGCTGTATGGCTCAAATATTGGTCTAGAATGGAAATCAGGAATTTAATCTATCTTGTTCTCCTGCTTTCAAGCCCTTATACTTTTTGAACTTGTCAGACATAGTTTTAAAATATCAAGTTATAGTTCCTTTCTTTCCTTTAAGTAGAGTGAATATGAGTGATAGATATATTGCAGAGTTTTCTCTCATGTAAGATATCAATGGTGCTAATTTTTTACCCATTTAGTGCTTGTTCATATGTATTAAACAAATAACATATCAATCGCTCCTAAAACATCCAATTATTTTTTACTTTATGTTTAAGCTTAGTACCTACCTGAGAGGATATTAGGTTAGTGTAAAAGTAATTGCAGCTTTCGCATTGCTGAAATTTGTCTTTGATCTTGGAATCCATTCTTAAAAAAATGTGATTATGTTATACATCATTTTACTTTATTTTTTGCTATACATCATTTTAACACACATTTCTCACTTTATTTTTTGCTTGAGGTTTTTTTTTTTTTTGTATAAACCATGGAAATGATGTCAGACAAAAAGCAAATTCAAGCAATTTTCTTACTTGTGTTTAAAATGAGTCATAAAACACTGGACATAATTTTCTACATCAATAATGGCCCAGAAACTGCTAAGGAACATATGGTACACTGGTGGTCAAGAAACTTTGCAAAGGAGATGAGCGTCTTAAAGCTGAGGAGTGTAGTGCCTGGCCATTGGAAGTTGACAATGATCAATTGAGAGCGATCATCAAAGCTAATCCTCTTATGAGAGAGGTTGCCAAAGAACTCAACATTGACCATTCTATGGTTGTTTGGCATTTTAAGCAAATTGGAAAGGTGAAAAAGGTCAAAAATGGGTGTCTCGTGAACTGACCAAAGATTTTTTTTAAATGTCGATTTGAAGTGTCAGCTTCTCTTACTGTACACAACAATGACTCATTTCTCGATCAGATTGTGATGTGTGATGAAAAGTGGGTTTTATAAGACAACCAGTGATGACCAGCTCAGTGGTTGGACTGAGAAATTCCAAAGCACTTCCCAAAGCCAAACCTGCACCAAAAAAAAAAAAAGGTCATGGTCACTGTTTGGTTGTCTGCTGCCCAGCTGATCCACTACAGCTTTCTGAATCCTCGTGAAACCATGACATCTGAGAAATATGGTCAGCAAATTGATGAGACTCACTGAAAACTGAAACACCTGCACTTAGCATTGGTCAGCAGAAAGGGCCAAATTCTTCCCCGTGACAACGTCAGACTGCACGTTGCACAACCAATGCTTCAGAAGCTGAACGAACTGGGCTATGAAATTTTGCCTTATCCCCCATCAGTTCAGTTCAGTTCAGTTGCTCAGCTGTGTCTGACTCTTTGCGACCCCATGGACTGCAACATGCCAGGCCTGTCCATCACCAACTCCTGGAGTTTACCCAAACTCATGTTCATTGAGTCAGTGATGCCATCCAACCATCTCATCCTCTGTCATCCCCTATTCCTCCTGCCTTCAATCTTTCTCAGAATCAGGGTCTTTTCAAATGAGTCAGCTCTTCACATCAGGTGGCCAAAGGATTGGAGTTTCAGCTTCAACATCAGTCCTTCCAGTGAACACCCAGGACTGATCTTTATAACGGACTGGTTGGATCTCCTTGTAGTCCAAGGGACTCTCAAGAGTCTTCTCCAATATCACAGTTGCCTTTAAGCATCTTGACAACTATTTGCAGGGAAAACTCTTCCACAACCAGCCGGAGGTAGAAAATGCTTTTCAAGAGTTTATCGAATCCCAAAGTACAAATTTTTATGCTACAGGAATAAACTTATTTCTTATTGGCAAAAAATGTGTTGATTGTTATCATTCCTATTTTAATTATTAAAGGTGTGTTTGAGCCTAGTTATAATGATTTAAAATTCACGGTCCAAAACAACAATTACAGTTGCACCAACCTAATATTATTTGTACTGCAAGTCAAGAGATTCATATTCTAATTCTCTTTCTATCCCAAACTTGCTGTATATTATGACAAAATTGCTCTTCAGTTCACTTCAGTAGTTAATTCGAAATTCTCTCACAATTCCCACACTTTGATTCTTCCTCCCTCTTCCTCCCTTTTTCACTCCTCAGCCTCTCCATATTCTGCCCCTGCTTCCCTGAGAAAACAAAAGTCATTGCAACAAAAAACACCCCATTTTTCTCAGTCCATAGCCACGTGCATCTGCACAGCCCTTCTCTGCTATGGCAGGTAAGCTCCCAGGCAGGTCCTCCAGCCTTCTGGAAGATTTTAGTCATTGAGTCTTCCTGCTCTCACAAACAGTTTTCTAATTTCTGATTTAAATCTTATCTTTATTATTTACATAACATAAAAATTAAACAGAAGTTTCTACCACTGTACTTTTCTCTCCAAACAATACATTATACTTTCTTACCCTTTGATAGTAAACTTTTGAAAAATTATTCTAATTTATTATATTGTTTAAGAAAAAAAAAATGTTCAAAGACATTTGTCAAATCACAGCAAGAAAGACTTTATTTGGGGGTGGAGGTGTCACTATCATAACAGATATAGGGAATACTATGATGAAATTTTGCATTGTCGGTGACAGATAGGATTTAACTCTAAATATAGCACATGCAAATAGGGCTTTATAGCCAAAGAACAGGGTTGTGGTCTGTAGATGTAAAATAAGGGAAACATCAGGGGCATGGGGAATTCTGGCAGAGCCCATCTAATAAATGTATTGCTAAAGATGGACCGGGGTGATCAGATATCCCATGGGGGATTGTGCAAAATAAGAAATCTGATCAGATATCGGTGTGTCAGATATTAAAGAGGGAGTCCAAGTCGGGGTGGAGGATTCTGACTAAAGTGACTTAGCAAGACTCTTGCCAAAACTGAATTATATAAAGAAGTCTACAGATAGGCCTAGGAGAAGGTTCGGAAGCCTGAGTAAAGTTTAGTCAAGCAAAGAATTTTGTCACTATCTCCTTAAGATCTCCTCACAAGGACTCCCCTAATAACTTAAACCTCAGTTTGGCCCAATAATTTACAGAAATAACTTGTTCTAATGACAAAAATCTCCCACATATATGCAAACTAATGGACATTTTCACTTCTCATCTTCTTCATTTTATTTTCTGCCTCTTGAAAATCTTTGCTCTTTGATCTTTTCTGGATTTTCTTCTATCCAGGTATTCTCTTTACATCTTATAGTGCTATTTTTAGTCTATTTTTATCCATCCTATTAATACTACAGCTATCCAAAGTCCAATTCTATGCCATTTTCTCTTGTTAGGTTTCATTCTCTATGACTACCATTGCATTCTATGTGTCAAAGTGTATCATACATTTATATATCTAGATTATCTCTCTTCTATATAATAATACACTATATCATAATAATATATACATAATAATCATTGTATCAGAGTTTTCTAGTATCTTTGATATCTGATTACTTTTAAGAGTGTCAGTTCTGAGTGTCAGACCAACAGAAGTCATGGAATTCAGTAGAAAAAGCTTTGCAAAGGTATCAAAGAACAGATATCCACTCCCCCCACCCCATCTCAAACTAATTATATGACTTTACACAAGTAATTCAACTTCTACTGACCTTATCTATATGCAAATGCAAAAACTGCATTATTAAATAATCTTTGAGGTCCTTCCAACTCTAAAGTTTTATTATTCAATTTCAGCTTGGCTATCTCAATGATCTTGATACTGGTATTGATAAGTAACAAGTCACCTTTTCATTGTAGTGTTATAAGGCATGGCAATTGTATAGATAACAGAAAATGCATTTAAGGTCATGAAACAGTTTATAATAGCCTTTATTCTCCTATAATTATACTTAGACATGAACTTGTAAATAAGCAATTATTGAAAGAAAGAAAAAAGCAAGAAATATACTTAAAAAAAAGAGAAAGGAATGCATAAAGGAAGGAATCTTAAAAGAAAAAGTCAATAAATCAGGATAAAAACTCAAACTATTAAATACATATAAAATATAACCAAATATACTAGAAAACAAAAATATAGAACTAAGACTCATGAAGTAGAGAGATGAAAACAAATACTAGAACAAAGTAGGTGGATAGGAAAATCGCCCAAGAATGAACTAGCTTTGCAGAGAAAGATTCTTCTCTTATGTATGCCTATACCAGAAGTAAGGGCTGTCCATCTTTAAAGGACAACTAATGGTAAGTTTCTTAATTCACAATGTCCTCTAAGACAATTTTGCCAATACAAATCTCTTGGTTAATATAATTTATGAGAAAAGAAAACTCCTTGAAACAGAAATTTCCTAGTCATAGTCCCATGCTCTGTATTTTATTCTCCAGGCCCTGATATATAGATCTTTTTAATACCAAACTCCAATTAAAATTAGGCATATAACTGCTTCTATGCAAAAGAAAAAAGATATTAAAAGATGAAGCTACAAAATTCACAATTTAAACACTAAATAATTGTATAAACAATGAATGGTTTTAATAAATCAGGCAGCACAATTTTTATAAAATTTAATAATGAAGATACAGAACACAAAGTTGATATAAGTAGACAGAGAGACCAAAGATGAATCTAGTTCAAAATGTTCATTTATTCATCATTTATAGTTGTATTGAATAAATAAATGTGTTAATCACTAATTTTTTAAAATATGGTTATATAATTTTGCTAAAAACTAGTGTTTAGTAGGGACACACATGTGAAACAATTAATTACATTGAAATGAATATAAATAAGAAAAATAACAAGTATATAATATTTTTAAGTGATTTAACAAAGGAGATGAGACTTTGAGAATCCTTTTCTTAAAGCACTTGAATAATATACATGAAAGAGATTATCAGATTAGTGTGCACATTTTAGGCCACAAAACAAGACTCAATAAGTTTAAAAGACAGAAATAATGAAGCATTTTTTTCTAACTAGGCAGTAAGAGATCAGAAATAAGCTACAAGAAAAAAGATGCTAAAAGCTCAAGCACATGGAGGGTAAAAATTATGCTACTAAATAAGCAAGGGATGAGTGAAGAATCCTGAGGAAATTTTTAATTTTCTGGAGACAAATGAAAATGAAACACAGCAATTCAAAATCTACAGCATTGTGCAAAAGCACCTCCAAAGATGATGATTATGGTGATATAAGTCTTCCTTAATAAACCAGGAAAAAATATCTCAAGCAGCATAACCTTACATCTAAGGAAACTGGAACAAGAAGAACGAACAAAACCCAGCATTAGTTGAAGGAAAGATACCATAAAGATTGGAGCAGAAATAAATGAAATAGAGACTAATAAAATAGAAAAGATCAAGGAATCTATGATCTCATTCTCTGAAAAGATAAAATTGATAAACCTTCGGCCTGATTCATCATAAACAAAAGAGAGATTTCAAATAATATCAGAAAAAGAAGAAGTAACAACTGAAACCACAGAAATACATTATAAGGGATTATTACAAATAACTGTCAGTTCAGTTCTGTCACTCAAGCATGTCTGACTCTTTGCGACCCATGGACTGCAGCACACCAGCCCTCCCTGTCCATCACCAAATCCTGGGAGTATACTCAAACTCATGTCCATTGAGTTGGTGATGCCATCCAACCATCTCATCCTCTGTCGTCCCCTTCTCCCACTTTCAATCTTTCCCAGCATCAGGGTCTTATCAAATGTGTCAGTTCTTTACATCAGGTGGCCAAAGTATTGGAGTTTCAGCAAATAACTATACAGCAATAAAATGGAAAACCATGGAAATATTCCTAGAAATATACAACCTTCCAAAACTGAATTAAGAAGAAATATAAAATATTACCAAATTGATCACCAGTAATGGTTGAGTCAGTAATAAAAAGAATTCCCAACAAACACCAGGATAAGACAGCTTGACAGTATGGTTATATCAGACATTTAAAGAAGAGCTAGTAACTATTCTGAAACACTTAAAAGGAGCGAAGAATTTCAAACTCATTCTAAGAGACTAGTATTACCTTGATATCAAAAACAAAGACACTAAAAAAAGGAAAGAAAAACAAGAAAATTATAGGTCAATATTTCTGGTAAACATAGATGTAAACATCTTCAATTAGTAAACTGAATAATTTTAAATGGTCAAAGAGATTAATTCCAGGGATGCATTATAGTTCAATATCCACAATTCATTAACTTGACATACTGTATTAAAAATGAAGGATAAAAATCACACTGTCATCTCAATAGATGCAGAAAAAGTATTCAACAAAGTCAAACATTGATTATAGTAAAAGTTCTGAAGAAAGTGTATATAGAGGGAATATATCTCAAGATAACAAAGCATTCTTCATAATTGCCAAGATATGGTAGTAATCTAAGTGCCCATGGATGGATACAGAAGTAAGATTATATATATATATATATATATGTGTGTGTGTGTGTGTGTGTGTGTGTGTGTGTGTGTGTAGGTGTGTGTGTGTGCATGCGCTCACTTAGTGATCTATGCTGCTGAAAATGGCAAGAGTCCATTCTTTTTATGGCTGAGAAATATTCTATATACACATACATACACACACAATGCATTGTATTATACATGACAGTGAAAGTGTTAGTCGCTCAGTAGTGTCCAGCTCTTTGTGACACCATGGACTATAGCCTGCCAGACTCCTCTGTCCATGGAATTATCCAGGCAAGAATACTGGAATGGGTAGTCATTCCCTACTCCATTGGATCTTCCCAACTTAGGGACTGAACTTAGATCTCCTACATTGCAGGCAGATTCTTTACTACCTGAGCCACCAGGGAAGCCCATATTACACACACACATACTGTGTGTGTGTATAAAATTTGTTGTTCATTCATTAAGTCATGTCCAGTTCTTTGTGACCACATTGACTGCAGCATGACAGGCATAATGGGATATTATTCAGCCATAAAATGAATGGACTCTAGCTATTTTCAGTAGCATGGATGGATCTATCTTATGCTACGTAAAAAAAGTCAGTCAGAGAAAGACAAATGCCATGAAGTATTACTTATATGCAGAATATAAAATAAAATGAAAAAACAACAAAACAGAAATGAGTTATAGTTTGAGGGAAGAAACTGGTAGTTGGTCAGAGGGGAAGGAAGGAGTATTGGAAGATGAGCAAAATGTGTGAGGAGATGAAGTGGTGCAAACTCTCAGTTGCAAAATAAATGTGTCATGGGGATAAAATTCAGCATGGGGATTGTGATCAATAAAATTATAATAGCTCGGTAAAACAGTTGCTTGAATTTACCCGAGTTTGTAATGATACTTTATTTTAATACACACTAATATTTTCAGACATACAAGGACTTTATACATAATGGGAAACTTGCACTTGGGTTTTCTGAAGCTATACAATAAATTGTTAATTGGGGGGAAATTATATCAGCAATGACTACATTGTTCCTGATATCTCAGTTACCTACCTATTCAATATCATTGTAATAGTCTATGTGATGGATTACGATGTATCACTGGGTGTTCCTCTGTGGCTATTTTTCAGGGCATACTTATTGAAATACATATTACTTTATTGTAAGTAATTTTTTATTTTCCTTTTAGGTTATTGTTAGTATACTATTTACATTAGTGCTTTACAATTATTTTATACGGTGTATTTTTTTCTGTAACTTTTGTTTCAGAAGAGTGAAGTGAACATGAAAAAAGGATTGTTATAAAAATGAAGCTTCTGCTTGTTAGAGCTTGAAAGTCAGTTAGTTTATGGTAAAGACTTAAAAGGCGGCAATAGTGACACAAATGCAGCAGAGAGGTTTAAGCGAAATGTACTGAACAGAATCAGTCAGACCTGAGGGACAGTAGGAGATGTTAAGGACTTCCCTGTTGGCTCTGATGGTAAAGCATCTGCCCACAATGTGGGAGACCTGGATTCAATCCCTGGGTCGGGAAGATCTCCTGGAGAAGGAAATGGCAACCCAATCCAGTATTCTTGCCTGGAGAATCCCATGGATGGGGGAGCCTGGTGGGCTACAGTTCATGGGGTCGCAAAGAGTCGGACACGACTGAGCAACTTCACTCACTCAGGAGATGTTAAAGTCCATCCATACCCCACTGGTGTACATCTAAAAACTCATTTTCAATGCTAGAGCTATTTCCTGTACACTGCAACTCCTGTTTTTTAGTTTTTCTAGGTAAGCAGTTTCTCTAGCCCTTAAAAAATAAATGTAAACTAACCAAGAATTTGGTTTATCTCATGCCTCAGTGAGACAATTCTGAGACACATTTTACCCCACATGTAGAGGGCCCTCAGTTGTGCACAGTGTAACCTGCTCTGTGGTTTATACTTTTCTGGCTCTTCTCCCATCCCTGTATACCTGTCGCACTGTCTGCTTCTGCTATGGTTATTTTCCAAATAAAATATCTCCATTCAAATTTTTTCTCAAGTCTGTATGGGATGGGAGTGGTGAAACCCAAGCTAAGACAAAGAAGTAACACATATAAATAACTTTTAAGTTTTTTAATCGTTTTCTGCCTGGATAAAGTTTCCCTGGAATATTTGCATGGCTTGTTGTCTTTCTTCTTTAAGCTTTGGCTCCAATAGTACTCTCTTGGTGAGTATTTCCCTGACGCCCTATTTAACGCACCTACATGTACCTACAACAAGCACTTCTTATAATCCTTTCACATTGCATTTGAGTTTTCTAGAGGACACAGGAGTGCATATTTTTACAGGAACATTGGTTTCTAACTTCTTGTTTGGTCGAGAGGTCTAGGCACAAAGATGTGGGGATCATCAAATTGCTGATGGATATGATGGCACAGGAAGATAAGCAAAGTAGGAATGATTTCTAAAACATAAGAATTTCTACATCAGGAAAGATTTTAGGCAATAAAAACAATAAAGAGCACAATTTGCAAATCAACTTCTCTCCAGGAAAGAGAAAAAAACCACTCATATGAGCATTTTAATATTTAGCCAATCTAAATTTATATTACAACTTACACTTCCAAGTGGTTTCTTTTTCATGCTTCTATTAAAGATATAACTTGATTTTGCGTAGTTTTAGTTACTCAGAAAAACTTCATTTAATTTCTGTCACCATGGAGTAAATTTAGAGCCGCATTAGCATCAGACTATTCAACGAAAAATACTAGTATTCATTTCTCATAGCTAAAACGAACTTTCAACAACTGTTGGCATTAAAGAAAAGTTATCTTCTACACTTATTCATCTTTAAGACTTCTTCCCAATCACTTTTGAAGATAAGCCTGCTGTGAATAGCCTCCCATTAATGACTCCTTCTAGAATATCAAAATATACTTCTTTATAGATGTTTTTACTTCAGATATGCACATTGAATGAAAATTGGCTTTTGACTGTACTTCAGAAGATTAAATTTGTCATATAAATGTAAATATTAAGCTTTAGAAATAAATGCATAGCTAAATTCTGAGTTTACAGTGAATACACCTGGGTTTATAAAGAGAATTTTAATGCAAAATTGTGAATGATAATACAATTTTTAGACATTAGTCCCAAAACATGTAAAACAAAAATGTACTAATTCAAATGAAATACAATTAATTTCCTGTAACAGATTATTGCAAAAGAAGTAATAAAGGATTATGTTGTGGGACGGTTAACTTTATGTGTCAAGTTGACTAGGCCAGAGGGTGCTCAGATATTTGGTTAAACATTATTCTGAGTGTGTCTCTAAGGGTGTTTCCAAAAGAAATTATACTTACATCAGTAGCCTGAAGAAAGCAGATTACCATATCCAATGAGGCTGGGCATAACCAATCCATTGGATGTTGAATAGAGAAAAAATGTTGAGTAAAAGAGAATTAACTCTCTCAGCCTGATTATCTTCAAGCTCAAGCTGGGACTTTTGTCCCTGCCTTCAGACTGAGACTGAAACTTGAATTTTTAAATGTACTAATCTATTTTTAAATTAAAAAATATAGGAGTGGGAAAAGAAAAAAAAATACTTACACATTGTCTCCAACATCTTGGGATGAATAGTGTTAGTTCTATTGTATTTCTGGTCTGCTTTATCAATCGGAATATTCTATAGTACATAAGTGCATATTATCTAAAAGAAAAAATTTTGACATTGGAGATACTCAGAGGCATTCTGCAGAATCATTTTTCTAAAGAGGTAGTAAAGATTCCAAAGTATTTGAAATATATACATATACATATATATATATGTATGAGATGATTCAGTTCAGTTCAGTTGCTCAGTCGTCTCCAACTCTTTGCGACCCCATGAATCACAGCACACCAGGCCTCCCTGTCCATCACCAACTCCCGGAGTTCACTCAGATTCACGTCCATCAAGTCAGTGATACCATCCAGCCATCTCATCCTCTGTCGTCCCCTTCTCCTCCTGCCCCCAATCCCTCCCAGCATCAGAGTCTTTTCCAATGAGTCAACCCTTCGCATGAGGTGGCCAAAGTACTGGAGTTTCAACTTTAGCATCATTCCTTCCAAAGAAACCCCAGGGTTGATCTCCTTCAGAATGGACTGGTTGGATCTCCTTGCAGTCCAAGGGACTCGCAAGAGTCTTCTCCAACACCACAGTTCAAAAGCATCAATTCTTCAGTGCTCAGCCTTCTTCACAGTCCAACTCTCACATCCATACATGACCACAGGAAAAACCATAGCCTTGACTAGATGGACCTTAGTCAGCAAAGTAATGTCTCTGCTTTTAAATATGCTATCTAGGTTGGTCATAACTTTTCTTCCAAGGAGTAAGCGTCTTTTAATTTCATGGCTGCAATGAGATGATTATTTTGTGTCAATTTGCCTTTGCTAAGGGAGGCCCAGAGAACTGAGATGCCCGTCTTCTCCTGCCCTTAGACACTGGTGGCCCTCACTCAGATAGGGTCTTAGGCCACCAATGCTTCAATTCAAAGTCTTTTGGACTCTGACTGAATTAAAACATCAGTCTTCCTGATTCTCCAGTCTACAGTTGGCAGATCATGGCACTTCTCATTTTCCATAATCCTATGAACCAATGACTATAAACATCACTTACATATATCTATATATTACCTATTGTTTCCTATACATAATAAAATCTAGAAGTTTCCACAAATACTACTAGAACTATCAAAAAAATTCAGCAAATAGTAGCAGGATACAAAGTAAAAATAGAAAAGTTAGTTCTATTTATATACACTAACATTAACTATCTGAACATAAAATTAAGAAACCAATTCTGTTTATAATAGCATCAAAAAATAATGAGCTCAGGAGATGAAATATTTGTACAGTGAAGACCACCAAACATTGCTGAAAAAGGAAATATATACATAAATGGAAATACATTCTATATTCATAGATTGGAAAATTTAATATTGTTAAGATGTCAATCTCACTCAAAGTGATCTACATATTTAATGTAATCACTATCAAAATTCCAAAGAAGCTTTTTTTTCCCAAAAGTAGAAATACCATTCTAAAATTCATATAAAAGCTCAAGGGATATTGAAGAGTCGAAATAACTTTGAAAACAAAATCAAAGCTGGAGGCCTCATACTTCCTGATTTCAAACTGTGTTATAAAACTATAATACTCAAAACAGTATGGTAAAACATAAAGATAGACATATAAACCAATGGAATAGAATACTTAGACCAGAAATAAATCCTTACAAATAAGTTCGATTTTCGATGAATGACAAAATCATTCAATGGGGGAAAAGACGGTCACAATTCAACAAAAGGTAGTGAAAAAACTAGGTATCCATATGCAAAAGAATGAAGTTGGACCTTCACCTAACTCTATGTATGCAAAAATTAACTTCAGTTCAGTTCAGTTCAGTTTAGCCGCTCAGTCGTGTCCGACTCTTTACGACCCCGTGAATCACAGCACGCCAGGCCTCCCTGTCCATCACCAGCTCCCAGAGTTCACTCAGATTCACGTCCATCGAGTCCGTGATGCCATCCAGCCATCTCATCCTCTGTCGTCCCTTTCTCCTCCTGCCCCCAATCCCTCCCAGCATCAGAGTCTTTTCCAATGAGTCAACTCTTCACAAGAGGTGGCCAAAGTACTGGAGTTTCAGCTTTAGGAGGTAAGATATAAAACTGTTAAACTTTTATAAGAAAACATTGGGCAAAATTTTCATTACATTGGATTTGGGAGTGATTTCTTAATTGTAACACCAAAGACTCAGACAACAAAAGAAAAAGTAGAAAAACTAGGCTTCATGAAAAATAAATAATAAAAATAATATGCATCAAAAGATACTATTAACAAAATAAAAATGAATGGGAGATAATATTTGCAAATCATATATCTAATTATGGATATAGCTCAGAATATATAAGAAAACTTCTAAATCTCAACAATAAAAAGACAAAAAACTAATTCAAAAAATATATAAAGAATATAATAAATATATCTCCAAAGCTTTTTAGATGGCCAATAGACACATGAAAAGATGTTCAAAATCTTCAATCATCAGAAAAAAAGAAATCAAAGCTGAAATGATATTACCTTAGATGCATTAGGATGATTATTATCAAAAAACAAAAAGTAAATGTTAGAAAGATTGGAACCCTTTTCCAGTGTTGGTGGGGATGTGAAATAGTATAGCTGTAGTGGAAAACAGTATGAAGTTTCCTCAAAAACATTAAAAATAGAATTATCACGTGATTCAATATTTGCACTTCTGGGTATATAACCCCCAAATTAAAAACAGGATCTAGAATAGATATATGCACATTTCATTTTTATAGCAACATTATCATCAAAAGTGAAAACATGGAATTAAGCCAAATATTTATGGACAGGTAAACATGTCTGTGTGTGTGTGTGTGTGTGTGTGTGTGTGTGTGTTTAGATATATACTGGAATATTGTTTAGCATTAAAATGGAGTGAAATTCTAATATATGCCTCAACATGGATGAAACTTGAGGACATTATAGTAAGTAAAATAATAGAAAAAGACAAATATCATATGATTCCACTTATTTGAGGTATTTAGAGTAGTCAAAATCATAGGGACAAGACAATGCTTGTTGTCAGGAACTAAGAGAGTGGGGTGTTGTAGGAGTTTTGCAAGATGAGAGTTCCATTAGATGCATTATGGTGATGGTTGCACAATATCAATGTACTTAATATCACTGAACTGAATGTATAAAATTGGCAAAAACTGGAAATTGTATGTCTCATACATATTACCATAATTAAAAATTTTTAAAAAGATACTTTTAAAAGACTTACTGTCAATAGAGTGGAAGCACTCTGACTAAAAATGTAATCTGACTTAGAGTATAGAAAAATATTTATTTTAGTGCTTTTGGAACTATATATATATATATATATATATGCAGTAAGCCATGGATTTCTAATTGTGGATTAAGTTTAAGACCTATTTTTCCCAGTCCTGGTTTATGCTTGGTTATCCTTGTGTCAAGTATAAATAGTAATCAAATCTCTTTAAAAATTATTTAATGACACATTGACACTAATAGACTTTCGGGGTCATTTAGAATGTGAAAAAAGAGCAAAGTTTTGCCTGATAACGTATTATATTATTTACATTGAACAAATTGCGTGCAGATTTTGTTATTCCTTTCAACTGCAAAAGAACTTACACAGTTCTGTTTCTCTGAACTACATGTATTTTAAACATCATATTACTTATAACTTTAAACCAAAGAAACTAACTTGTATTTCACAGAGAAAACTAGGATAGGATGATGTTGATAATTGTTCATGATCATACAGCAGAGTTACACAGCAAATTTGCAGAGCTAATGAAAACATAACACAGCTGTCTACAGCCATACACATCATTTATACAGTTCTCAAAGGGACACAAATGAATGTTCAGGACAGACCTAGTCTTTCTGAAGCATATAAAAATAAAAGGTCAAAGTATGAACAATTAAATTAGGCTTAGTAATCAATGTTGGAATATTCTCCTATGTAGAAATACTCTAGATATCTAAAGAGTATCCATTAATTCAACCTACTGTCAGTCCAAACATGAAAGTTACCTAAAGTTTTTCTTTTTTTCTTATTATTATAAAATACAATTATTATTTTAATAGTTTGTCAGAATAATGATTTAATTTGGATTAAAAATTTATATTTTCATAATCATAAATAGAGGTAATTCTAGGCTATTCAATCAGTAAATCTGTGTAAGTTTAGGGATAAATACCCAAGTAGAAGGAAAATGTATGTGTATGTTATACTTAATACTGATAAATCAAAAAAGGCATTGTGGTTTTCATTAAGCCAAAAATATTAAACTAGTCTTGAAACCAAATATACCCCAGCTCCCTCACCACCCCTCAAGTTCAAAGGCCCCTCCACATCTTCTCCATCTTCTCCCTCGTTTGTAGAGAGGCTGAAGTCTCCCATACCGCCCCCTGAGTCATAAAGGAGCAGGCTCAAGCAGCTAATGACTAGGACAATAGAGTCACAGACAGTGTCTGATGCATATTCCTGAGTTGCTTTACATATACTGTAATTACTACCAGAGGGGAAAGATGACTGTGTGATGCAGCCATGACATGAACTGCTCATTTTTGAGCAGTACTGAGCCTATGGCAAACACAGTTCCAAAACTGGCCTCAAGAGAATGGGATTAACACTATTGCTTATAATAATCTGTGTCTTTGTGGGCATCAAAGTATGCATAGCTTGTTCTGCCTGTATATGTAAATAAGCAACTACAACTGTCAGCAAAGAGATGCTACAGATCCATGTCAATACTTCCACTCTAAGAATACGGTGCCCTGCAAGTTAGCATGAAGTTACAGAAAATGGATATTTGCCCGTGATTCCTTAGAAATGGAATTATGTTCTGACAAGTGGGGATTTGTAAACAGTTTTTGACAGGCAAGAGCTCTGTGCAGGAAATAACTCTTGGCAGGAGTCCCCTTTGCCTTGTTACAAAATTTAAAATCAGACCACCCCTATGTTCAACTCATCTCTGGCCCTAGTACATCTTTCAAACCTTTTGGTCACATGATACCTTGCCTAATTTGTTCATTCATCCCATAGATCCAAGCAGTAGAAATGAAGAATAAGCAATTAATAGATGACCAGATCTCTTTCCAAACAAACTGTGTAAACAAGATAATGTCTAAAGAAAAATCACAAGAGGTCAACAAGCCTGCAGGCAGGTGGGGGATTGTGATGACTCTGACACCTATCTCAATGATTAACTGAAATTACTTCCCTTTCCCCCTTTAAAAAAACTTTCATGGCCGATCAGAATATTCAGAGATGATTTTGGTTTGACACTAAGTCTAACATCTCAGATTGCTGGTATTCTGGTTAAGGGCAACTTTCTTTGTCTCTCTCACTTGATTATTGATTTTTTGATCAGTGAGCAGCTAAACTTGATTAGGTAGCAATCTTATCTATCGAAGATTTACCTTAATTATGTGAATTTGAATTCTTAAAAATTTCCAAATTGGTTTCTTAAAGAATATTTTTGAAATCTCAGAATTGAAAGTCTCAGAAGCTCAGTTTTATTTTCTACTGTCGGGGAGTCTACCATCTCCTCGGTCCTGTCACATCACAACAAAAATTTGAAGTGATGGACGGACCAGTGTTACAGCCCTTGGATGAACCAGTATTACAGCTTTTGGATGGACCAGTGTTTTATTTAGAAAGTAAAGGAAAATACATCCTAGAGGCATGATGGCATGCCGACCCAAAAGATGCGAAGAGAAGAGAGGCCCCCAGCCCACTTTTGGTTCTTTTTATATGCTTTTTCTCCTCCCCCTGGGCCTGCCCTATGTAAATTGGGCAGGAGTGTTGTTTGTTTTACTTGAGATCCTCACTCTGGTCCTTGGACCTCGCTTTGTTCTATTTTTGCGGTCTTTTCCCTTCCTTGTCTTTTAGCCACTGCCTTTCTGGACTCCTTTTTCCTATTCTAACTACTAAATAAATTGAGAATATTGTATTTATTGAAGGTCTACTTATCTATCTCTAATCAGGATATAGGGTTGTTTTTTTTTTTTTTAATATGAGATTCTATAATTCAATTTGTATTACTATCTGGCAGGAGGAAATACTACACACTTGATGAGTGGTAAAGACTTCTCTAAATTATGTACACATAAATGTACACACACATAAAGCTTATAAATTCAGTTCTAAAATCCAGTTCCTGGGTCAGAAGTAAACACAGATATATAAAATTCACAGGTCTGTATCAAAGATCTCTTATCTTCTCAGTGGGGACACATTCTTAATTGATTTGAGCTCAAAACAGAAAGAAAAAGAGAGAGAGAAGAAGAAGCCAATTTACCTGTGGTCTCTTACCCAATAAAGCTAAGAGTTCTATAAGCCATTAATCTGTTTATAGAAATCACCAAATTGTTAGACCATAAAACCAAATTCTTAATGGGGGATAACTTATATTGGCTATTAACAAAACAAAAATTAAGGCAGCAGAAACCAGTACTAAAATCAAGCCAGTACTCAAAAATTATCAGAATCATATTCTTGCTCTGCTACATACAAATAAGACTAAGAAGCACAAGATCAAGTGTTGAACTTCCCCTCTGGGCCCAGGTTACCAATCAGAAAGAAGCAAACAAATAAACAAACAAAAAACAGGCATTGTTAACTAGATGGAGTGGAAGGGGCTTTAAAAATGAGACATGCAATGAAAACTGTAAAAGAAAATAATGCATTGGACAATTTAAAAAATCATTTTATTCAGGCTATTTTAATAGGGAGAAAGTTCATTTCTGCAGACAAATGTCTTAAAGAAAAGCAAGTAAGCCTTAGGTTTTATGGAGGCAGTTAAACAAGCGACTCATTAGGAACGGTGGACAACGACTATCTTAGCCAAGAGGAAAAGTGGTCCCTGTGCTTCATTGTTTCCAGCGATGAGGTGATGAGGAATTTGGCAGCCATCTGTTTTCCAGATATACAGGGATAAGACAAAGTTCAACATTGTTAAGAGTATGCATATTTCTCCATCTTTACTCCTTGCCAAGAAAATCTCAGGGCAGTGATCAAGGTGATCTTAAAGTTCCTTTCAGCTGAACTAAACTTCAGACAGGTTTATTTCCAGACTTGGCCCTCATCTGCCTTTTCCTAGAGCATTTACTTTGTTTTTTTTTTTTTTTTTTGCAATGTCAGTTTATTTTATTTTATTTTTTTTAATTTTAAAATCTTTAATTCTTACATGTGTTCCCAAACATGAACCCCCCTCCCACCTCCCTCCCCATAACATCTCAGTGGGTCATCCCCATGCACCAGCCCCAAGCATGCTGTATCCTGCGTCAGACATAGACTGGCGATTCAATTCTTACATGATAGTATACATGATAGAATGCCATTCTCCAAAATCATCCCACCCTCTCCCTCTCCCTCTCCCTCTGAGTCCAAAAGTCCGTTATACACAGCTGTGTCTTTTTTCCTGTCTTGTATACAGGGTCGTCATCGCCATCTTTCTAAATTCCATATATATGTGTTAGTATACTGTATTGGTGTTTTTCTTTCTGGCTTACTTCAAGCATTTACTTTGAAAATTTATAACTGCACAGTCTTCTTCTGCCTCGCTGCAATGCATGTAAATCTTCTTAGAAGACTCTTGACCATTTTAGGACCTAGGGAATGTCTTTCTCAAAAACCTGAGAATCATCTCTTTGAAATGTGAACATCATAACAGATTGTGCCTCAGTCTCCCTCCCAGGCCTTGAAGAGACTGGGAAGAGAGGAGCCAGTGGGCACCCGTTAGCAAACAAATGACCTAATCACAGAGAGAAACATTTACAAACTCACGAGTAACTCCTATTAATTTCCATTTACTTTCAAATAATAGTCCATTAATTTCAGTTCAGTTCAGTCACTCAGTCATGTCTGACTCTTTGTGACCCTGTGAATTGCAGCATGCCAGGCCTCCCTGTCCATCACCAACTCCCAGAGTTCACTCAAACTCATGTCCATTGAGTCGGTGATGCCATCCAACCATCTCATCCTCTGTTGTCCCCTTCTCCTCCTGCCCTCTATCTTTCCCAGCACCAGGGTCTTTTCAAAAGAGTCAGCTCTTTGCATCAGGTGGCCAAAGTATTGAAGTTTTAGCTTTAGCATCAGTCCTTCCAATGAACACCCAGGACTGATCTCCTTTAGGATGGACTGGTTGGATCTCCTTGCAGTCCAAGGGACTCTTAAGAGTCTTCTCTAACACAACAGTTCAAAAGCATCAATTCTTGGTGCTCAGCTTTCTTTATAGTTCAACTCTCACTTCCATACATGACTACTGGAAAAACCATAGCCTTGACTAGATGGACCTTTGACAAAGCAATATCTCTGCTTTTTAATATGCTGTCTAGGTTGGTCATAACTTTCCTTCCAAGGAGTAAGCATGTTTTAATTTTACCTTCTCCCTAATGGCCCCCTCCAATAATTTTCCCATAGCCCAATCCAGCAATTAAACACCCTCCAGCTTACCCCCCACCCCCGCTGCTGTAGCAGAATTGAGTTCAAGTCTCCCTTCTCTATTGAAATAACTTTGAATAAACTCTGCCTGTTTAACTTTGTATGGTACAATTTTTGCTTTGACAGAAATAAGTGAGGCAGTCATAAGGCTTATATCACTTGTTTCTCACCTCTCAAGTGTCACTGTCATTCATTGCCTGAAGTGCTAAGTCTTGGCTGGAAGCAGAACTATGTCACGCAAATTAGTTTCAGTTATTAAGAGAAGACAGGTGTCAACTGAGAGCAATAGTACTGAATTAAGCTGGAAGCTCATTGATTAGATTCACTCAATCGCCTACTGAATAGGTTGAAAAGATTCATTCCATAAACATAAAAAATTAATAATTGAAAATATTCTAAAATGTTTAGATTTTTCTGCTGCTCAGATACTCACACTAATGTGAAATCCATGATGGAAAGAAAGGCTTCTCTTCCTCAGACCTCCCACTGTATCAAGTTCTCTCTGCTTTTATGCATAGCTTCAGCCAATTTCTCAGTCTGAAAGGCTTTCAATTCCTCAACTGATTGTCTTTAACTTGCTTTTAAATTTTCACTGTCAAAGGACTTTGAGATTACATGCAGCTTTGTCCCCAGTAATTCAAGTTGGAAATAATTAGAAAAAGAGAACTAGAACTTTGGAACATCAAAGGACACAAAGCTGAAGTGACAGATCAGGAGCAGAGGTAGAGAATAAAGGCAGATGAGACAAAGCCACCCCCTTCAGAACTCTTTGCAGCATTCTCCAAAAAGAGCTGAACTAAAATTCTGAGTCACTGAAGGACTAAAGTTAAGATGATTTACCCTATTCTAATAGATAAGTTATCTGTAATATTGTCATGGGAGCAATAAGATTAAATCATAGATTTATAAAATTGAATGGGAAATGTGGGCTAAGAACTACTCTGGTAGGTAAATATTTGTTTCAATATAGATTTGAATGATATGGTAATCTAACAAAGAAGCATCAGTGGAAAAGAGTAAAATGTTATAAGCATCCTTTGAAATGAACATTTTAAAAGAGTAACATTTTGAAGAGAAATTAGTTGATTCATACTAATTAATGAGTCTTGTGAGCCACAAATTTATTTGGTATTTTATAATACATAATACTATACCAAATATTTTCATGAGTTTATTTTAATCTCTTTTTTCTCATTAGCTTTTTAAGATCTTAATTATGGTATTTTTGTATACGTGAGTCCAAGAGAAGGAATTATATTTGTATATGTATGTTTTTATGATCTTCCTTCTAAAACATGAGTTTGTTGGGAACAAGACAAATTATTAATCATCTATTTCCAATGGCTAGCTCAGAAATATAATAAGTGTTTGATAATTTCAGTTGAATCAAAATTATAGGCCTAATGTGCACATGAATTGTTGAGTGCAAAAATCAGTGAGAGTCAAAAACAACTTCTGTGGGACAGTTTTCATATTTCAGAGCATCTGTTAAAAGTATATATTCAGATGGTGAAATTAGGTTCAATGAAAACTATTCAGGAACATGGTTAACCATTCATCTTATAATATTAGGCCAAGAAACATGATGCAACATTACAAATAAATAATGATTACAAAGATTTTTTAAAAACATGTACATAAAACTAAGTGAAAGAAATCACATCATTTTATAGTAGTAATATTTTTGGAAGCATCCTAGAAGTATATTTTGCTATTATTTTATTCAATTTTCTTTAAATTGTTTTTAATAATTCCTTGAATCATGTCTGAGAACATATGTGTTACTACTAGGGAATTGAAATCATTCTATCAAACGGATGAAAAGCAAGGAAAAATATAAATGATAGTTCCTACCTCAATAGCAGTAGCCAAGTTAAACTAAGCCAGCGGATTATGGAATTGAAAATCAAAATTGGATGGTACAAAAATACAGCAGGGATAACGTAACAAGCTTAAGCTATTTTGCCTATATATTTTACTGATTTTTTGTGAAGAAATACTAGCCAAACACTCTGGGAAATGTACTCTATTATCCAAATGTGCACCTGCACAAAAGGCTTTGGTTGTCATTTTGATTTTAGAGTAAATAGAATGTGTGGGCTATTTAAGAAAGAAACAGCTCAGTGAGCAACAACAAATTATAATTTGTTAAAGGATACCTAGGGGGCGCAGATAACCTTTCATTGTAGTTTTTAGCTCTCTTTTTCCTATGTTCTCCAATAGCTACAGATTAGCACCAGGACTTAAAACATCACGTACTGGATAAAGCACAATTTTTATCCTTTATTCTGGCTGAATCTATTAACAACCTCATCATACAATTTTTCTATAATAATTTCCAATAAAATATTCTTCTTCAGTTATCTTTTTACCCCAATTCTATAGTCATGTTTCCATTTAGGAAGGACAAAGCATGACCAATCTCTAGTTATTCTCTTTTTTAAACTGGAAAATAGATAATTTTCTTTTGGGAATTTAGGCTTTGTCCCTATAATAATAAAAGGGACATTCAATTAAAATATATTTTTAATATCTGGTTGAGAAAACACTCAGTGTACCTTCCCAGTTTTATACATTCAATACTTTGTTTTGAGATTGTGTAGACTTACCTTGTGGCTTCCCAGGAGGCACAGTGGTGAAGAATCTGGCCGCCAATGCAGGAGACACAGAGATGTGGGTTCAATTCCTGAATCAGGAAGATACCCTGGAGTAGAAAATGGTAACCTGCTCCAGCATCTTTGCCTGGAAAATTCCATGGGCAGAGGAACCTTGTGGGCTGCAGTCCATGGGATTGCAGAGAGGCAGACACAACTGAGCACAGACTTACCTTGATTTCTATACTTTTCTGAAGAGAGACACAAATGACCTGCTTAGCTTTGCAAAAGATTATAAAACAACAATAAATATTTTCCTTCTTTATGTTTAAGGTTTTTTTTTTGTGTGTTTTCTTAGTGTTTATTGAAAATATGATACCCAGTGACTGATTCATAGCCACCTCATCTCTGAGAATTGAAATCTAACATCACCCACTCTATGTACACATGAACCACAAAACAACTTAATATTAAACCAGCAATTTAAGTGGACCAAATAAAAAGAAATGATGCAGGATAATCCATATGAAAATTAGCATTATACCTTATGCAATATTCTCAAATTAAATAATAATCATATTAAGCACGTACCTAATTCTTCTCATGTATAATTATTGAATCACTGAATGGAATATTTTCAAATGTGAAGTAAACATTTTTGGTGTACACTTTTGTTCTTTTTTTTGTTTTTATCAAGAAGACCCCGTTACTTAATTTCCTCAAAGAGACTCAAAGTTTAGTGAAATTTTAACCAGTTAAAAATATTTAGTTTTTAATAAATTTTACTTATATGATTTATATGCAGTATCAAATAATGTTAAAGAGGAAATAAATAACAGATACATTAAGTGAACATATGTCAGCAATTTAATTTTACTTCTTAATTATTGAGGAAATCAGTCAGATATTTTTAAAAATATTTCAAAGGAGAATGCAAACAACGGACACATTTATAGGCAATCAGGAAAGCAAAACTGACTTATTCCACAGCAGTGTTAATACCTTCTTTCTTGCACCAGAATAGAGTTCACTTGAATTTCCGGAAAAAAAGACCAAATTATTTGCACTGGTCTGTGAGGCAGGCTTGAACAAGAGTATAAAGCAAATGCCTGTGTTCTATCCTGTAATTCTTTCTTATGACAAGAATACTTTTAGACTGAACAAAACAGCTAACAAGGACAGCAAAGAGAGATGAGAAAGAATGGTCTGTTTCCAGCAAGGATGCTGAACAAATAGGAACCAATAATAAAAATCCAAGTACCAAATCAAATAATAAATAGCCCAGGAACTCAACATAGAGAATGAAAAAAAACAGAGTTCAGATCCCCATGCTGACTTACCACATTTTCACAGGCTAGACAAACTGCAGGCAGCAAGGTACACGGGGGCCCTTGTGAATACTGTGCCTGGTTGAAGGCTCATGTCTGTGGCGAAGGGCAATTCCCAATGGAGGGCTTTAGTGGGACTTCTACCGCATCTGTGGAAATAAACAAAGGCCAACCAAATAAGAGCAAGCAAAGGATATTTATTCAGAGCTTGCTATAGCAAGACAGTCACCCACTGTTGCTTGTGTTTGGTACAGACTCAAACTCAGGCAGAGGTGTGGAAAAGATATATACCAAAAAAAAAAAAAAAGAGAGAGAGAGAGAAAGCTTCAGCTGTGCCTTGATTGGAGGCTACTGGTACAGAGAAGCTATCAACTGGCTCACTGGAAAGGAGGCATGCTACATGATTGGTTAGGGAGGCATATTTAGGCTTTCTCTGATTGGCTCTAATTTGGAAACTGGGACAAAAATTAGAGAAATGCTCAGCAAGGCCTAACCATGTTGAACTGATTGCTATAGAAGTGATTGTTTGACTTCCTGGATTGTTACCAGAGATAGCAGTCTGACTTCTCATAGAAAAATTGTATGGATTTTAAAATACCTAAACTATATGTGTACATAATAAGACCATAAATGATATGTATCCTATATGTATTCATATATGTGTGTTTGTGTATATATGTTTGTGTGTACATATACATTTTTAGCCATTAAAATAACTCTGTGACTCCACAGACTATAGCCCACCAGGCTCCTCTGTTCATGGGATTTCCCAGGCAATAATACTGGAGTGGGTTGCCATTTTATCCTCCAGGGGATCTTCCTGACCCAGGATGATCAAACCCACGTCTCCTTCATCTCCTGCATTGGTTGGCAAATTCTTTACCACTGAGCCACCTGGGAATCCTTCTTATATATGGATATATGACTATATATGTATGTGTGTTCATATACTTTTTTAGTCATTATAATTGCCACTTTTTTCCCACCATAGATTTTAAAGCAAACATCAGCATGTAAAATTAAATTTCATATTCTTACTAATTGATTTATTCTTTCCTTTGATCCAAATAATTACTGCCCATGTCTTCAAACTGATAGTCTGAGTTTGGAAGAGAGGATGTGAAAAGATTTGATGTCTACCAGCTGGGTAGTAGTAGTTGTTGATATTTTTCAACAAGGTAACAATTAAATATATTCATATAATATCAAATAATTTTGCTTACAATTTTATATTTTCTAGTATTTGTTTTTGTGCTGGAATTCTAAGAGCATAATTGTGTTCCACTGAGATTCATGGGAAAAAATTCTGGGATAGAAATTAGGTAATTTTAATGAAATCTCTCAGTTACAAAGAACCATACCCTGTGCTTGTAAATATTTTAAATGTAGTTCATTAGCTGATTTCATTCTTACAAACACCGTGAGAATTATTATTATCTTTCCTGCTCTACAGACAATAATTATGACTAAGAGTTGTAGATTTTGTTAAGGTCCTTGGAACTAGCCCTGAAATGTAGTCATAGAAGGAGCTAGCACCTCTATCTCCCAGGCTCTGAGGAAGGATATGAGTCTAATTTCAGTGGGCACAAATTACCAAACATAGATGGCCTAACCACAAAGAAAGACATTTGCAAACTCACAAATAGCTCACTTAATTCTTAACACATCCATTGGTCAACCTTCCCCCGACTCCTTTCTGAATGTCCTCCAGTACTTTTTTACTAGCTTACCCAGTGCTTAAAGTTCCAGCCTACCCTTAGCCTCTTTGCTCCCCCAGTGGAGCCGAGTTCTGTTTCACTCCACTATGCAGTAGTATCAGGATAAAATCAACTTCTTTTTTCTAATCTTGTCAGGTGCCATTTTTTCTTTAATACCTATAAGGTATTTTAATGTGATGCTTACCTATAAAATAGCTTCAATACAAAGGCTTCTTGCCTAGGTACTAGTATATTATGTGAAGTATACTTTGAAAAACAGGTATATCTGCTATGAGGATCACTGTGTAGAGTCCGGAGCTTCAAGGTAGACATATAATAGTGGTAACTGTCTTTGCAGTACATTGTGTTATTGCATTTTTAGGACCCTCTTCTGCAGCAACAAGGTCTAAGGTGTTTTCTAGAGTGATAAAATATTTAATGAAAGTAAGAAAAAGAGGCACAGCAGACCTCAGCAGCTCTTTTGCCCTTTGAAATACATTACTTGCCTGAAAGCTATTAACCTAATACTCCTTTCTAGTGAAAACTATAATTCAATCTCTAAAAGCAGAAAGATTTCACTAGATCTATAAAACTTCTCTTCATCTTCATTCAAGGTCCTAGACCTGATCTAATATAAAATTACCTCTTTGCATTCAGAGTGTGATTATGTGAGAGATAAGATATTACAGTAATGTCATTTTCCCTATCAGCTAACAATCAACAAATCTCCAGTGCTAAAAGGACAGTGGTAACTTGGTCAATTACCTCCCAAATCTGTGCACTGATGTGAAGAAATCTGAGATGAGCATACCACTGACCTTACGAGGTTACTCTCCCATGAATTGTTAATGATTATCTTCAGAGAATGATAGTATCCCTGCTTCATCCATTTTGTTTTTCTTAAATAAGAGCTAAAGTTCATGGGCTGAACAAACTCTGTCACCAAAGCAGGCTGTTCAGCATGAAGAGTAACAGTGTTAAAGCCACACTTGGTGAACAGCAGCTAATTTTTCTTCTAATATTCTGTATTTTCACAGATCCTTTTTGATATTGCATAAGAACCCAGGAAAAAATGTGTAAATATTACCTCTTTTTGAAGAAGAATATATTCTATCATATTATTAATACAAAACCAGATTATGGAATGAAAACAAGGAAACAATGAACTATGAATATATACTCTTACTTTTCAAAACAATTGATAAATTTATGATCTTATGAATGTTTAAATGTACTGACATGTGCTTAAAATGTTTGACTGATAAGAATGTTCTGAAAGTGTTAGTCACTCAGTTGTGCCTGACTCTTTGTAACCCCCATGGATTGTAGCCCAATCAGCCTTCTCTGTACATGGACTTATAATTATCTTTAAAATCACAGTAGGCTGGATAAGATTTTCCATTTGAAAATTTGATGATTGTTAAATATAGTAAAAATTAGCAATGTATTAAGCAGCTCCTATATGCCAGCAGTCAAGCATTCATTATCTAATTTAATAGTCAAGGACTATATGAGATATTCACTATCATTATTCATCTTACATGTGTAAGGAAGAAGTCAGAGTGGATGTGTTTAATGCAGCAGTGTTAGTAAGTAGCAGAACTGGAATTTGGAACTGAATTACCATCTCTACCTAATAACAACAATGCCTCATGCTTCTCAAGGAAAAATGCATCCATTGAACTTCTACTTCATTTTGAAGAAATAATACTGTCATTTCTTGTGTCTCCTTCTTTGTGTGATATTCCAGTCAGTAATACTGGTTTAGGTCTTTGGTCTTTCTATCAGTCCTGTTAATTTGAAATGTTTTTGCAATGGAGCTATAGACTTAAGTCATCTTTATTCCAGATGATCTGCGTCATCTGTTTCATGTTGATTCCTATAACATTTTTTGATGAAGTATGCAATCCAGGCTCTTTTAGAGAAATAGCTAAATAGTCACTCACTATTTGACATTAAAAATATAGCAATAATCAGAATGGGAAGATGAGGTGTCTGGTCCTGTTCCAGAAAGGTCAGAAGCAATATCTCTAATCCAGAAATTCCCAGGTGATGAATGATTTTTCTCATGGTAAAACTAGATTAGTGAAAGATTGATTTATGATGACAGAGACAGGTACACATTTTCCCTGCAGGAGAAACCCAGACATAGATATGGCCAGAAGAGACCTAAGGGGTCAACCATATAAGCCGTCAGTTATGAAGGAAGCTTGATATGGGGTGATGGGATCAGTAAGATAGCTTCTGCTATAGAGTTCAGCATAATGCAATCTCCTGGTAACAGTTCCCAGTTGCAACTCAAAATGGACAGTTTAAGAGCTCCAAGCTAGGAGATATTCATAGGATAATGATGTAATTTGTTATCCACATTGAGATACCTGTCATATTGAAATGGGGCCCTATGAATAATTATGGACTTCCCTGGTGGTTCAGATGTTAAATAATCTGCCTGCAATGCAGGAGACCAGGGTTTGATACCTGGGTTGGGAAGATCCCTGGAAAAGGAAATGGCTACCTACTCCAGGATTCTTGTCTGGAGAATTCCAAGGACAGAGAATGCTGGCAGGCTACAGTCCATGGGGTCGCAAAGAGTCAGACACGACTGAGAGACTAACACTATATATTCTGAATAATTATACTGAATAAGCTGATAGGGACAAACCAGGGCATACCACCTCCTCAAATCTTTGAAGTCATAGAACAATGAGTATAAATTTCAGTTCTAATATAACTCCCTGTAAACTTTGAAAAATTACTTACTCTTTCTTCATTTGATTCCTAATGCACACCATGATAGTAATTAATCTCAAGGTGTTTATGCAGGCTAAATATGTTAACATTCACAAAGTGCCAGTCCGAAGACTTAGCCAACAGTGAAAGCCTCAATGTGTACAGAACTTTATTCCAGCTTTAATAGAGTAGACTTTGAAGACTGAGGCCTACGTTTTACTACATGCTATGGTAAAAACTAGCTGTATAAATTTAAACAACAATGCTGCCTCAATTTCCTCATCAGTAAAATTGGAATAGAGTGATATGATTTACCTAAGAGCATTATTGTGAGGATTAAATTAGTGTACACACATTTAGAACATATATTATCAATATTTAACATTGAAAGTGAAAGTTGCTCAGTTGTGTCCAACTCTTTGCAACCCCATGGATTATACAGTCCTTGGAATTCTCCAGGCCAGAATACCAGAGTGGGTAGGTATTCCCTTCTCCAAGGAGATCTTTCCAACCTAGCAATCAAACTCAGGTCTCTCACACTGCAGGCAGATTCTTTACCAGCTGAACCAGAAGGGAAGCCCAAGAATACTGGAGTAGGTAGCCTATCCCTTCTCCAGTGGATCTTCTCAACTCAGGAATTGAACAGGGGTCTCCTGCATAGCATTCTTTACCAACTGAACTATCAGGAAAGCTCATTAACTCATCATCATTATTATTATTAGTTGAAATTGTTTACAGTATTGATACATTGGCACATTGGCCTTTCATAATTTGGTGTCAAGAAGAAAAAAGGGATTAAAAAAAGAAAGACAGTAAAAGTGTCATGAAAAATGAAAAGCAAGAGTTATTCATACTTTTATATTACATGTATATTTAGAAAAACACCTAGATAATTATCTCTCTTCTGGTATTCAATAAAAGAGGTACCAAAAAAGATTTTGCCTTTTTTATATCTCTTCACGAATTTCAAATTATTTACACAAAATTATTTCAAATGTGAAAGAATGTGTGAAGTAAATGACATTTCTAAAAACCCTATTTATTGTCTTTAAAGATCATGAAATTCTTTTTAGCTTGATTTTTATTTCTCTCAACAAACTGATTTAATGTACAGATATTCCTTCACTTTTGGTACACATTTAGCAAATGAAAGTTACCAATGAATAAAGCTCTCCTTATTTCAGATATGAAAAACTTACTCTTTACAAAAAAAAAGTTGAAAAGAAAAATATGGATAGTGTTCAATATAATAAGGTATGTGACTAACTTAAAAACTCATCAGTAATTAAAATAAAAGTAAAATGCAGGTCATAAGAATTGTCAGATAAGCACATGAAAATGTGCCCAACTTACTACACACTTCATGTAAATGAAAATAAAAAGACAAATATTTATTTGGTACCAGGTACCAATTTTTTTTTTTGAAACTACTTCATTATCTTCAATCCCTGCTTATTTACACTTCATGTAAATGAAAATAAAAAGACAAATATTTATTTGGTACCAGGTACCAATTTTTTTTTTTGAAACTACTTCATTATCTTCAATCCCTGCTTATTTAACTTATATGCAGAGTACATCATGAGAAACACTGGGCTGGAAGAAGCATAAGCTGGAATCAAGATTGCCAGGAGAAATATCAATAAACTCAGATATGCAGATGACACTACCCTTATGGCAGAAATTGAAGAGGAACTAAAAAGCCTCTTGATGAAAGTGAAAGAGGAAGAGTGAAAAAGTTGGCTTAAAGCTCAACATTCAGAAACTAAGATCATGGCATCTGGTCCCATCACTTCATGGGAAATAGATGGGGAAACAGTGGAAACAGTGTCAGACTTTATTTTGAGGGGTTCCAAAATCACTGCAGATGGTGACTGCAGCCATGAAATTAAAAGATGCTTACTCCTTGGAAGAAAAGTTTGACCAGCCTGGATAGCATATTCAAAAGCAGAGACATTACTTTGCCAACAAATGTCCATCTAGTCAAGGCTATGGTTTTTCCAGTAGTCATGTATGGATGTAAGAGTTGGACTGTGAAGAAGGCTGAGTGCCGAAGAATTGATGCTTTTGAACTATGATGTTGGAGAAGACTCTTGAGAGTTCCTTGGACTGCAAGGAGATCCAACCAGTCCATTCTGAAGGAGATCAGTCCCTGGTGTTCTTTGGAAGGAATGATGCTAAAGCTGAAACTCCAGTACTTTGGCCACATCATGCGAAGAGTTGACTTATCGGAAAAGACTCTGATGCTGGGAGGGATTGGGGGCAGGAGGAGAAGGGGACGACAGAGGATGAGATGGCTGGATGGCATCAACGGCTCAATGGGTGTGAGTTTGAGTGAACTCCGGAGCTGGTGATGGACAGGGAGGCCTGGCGTGCTGCGATTCATGGGGTCACAAAGAGTCGGACACGACTGAGCAACTGAACTGAACCAAAATTTTACAGGGGCAGGAATTTAACTGTTTTGTTCATTATCAAATTCTCCAAACCTAAACTAAGACCTGGCCTATGAAAGCAGCCACAAACATTTGTTAAACAAGTAAATTTTTATGCAAGAAACATACAAAAACTTACATTTTGCTCATATTAAATGTCAGCAGAAAAAAATTATATATATGGTGAGGGTATAAATTGATATAATTACATTGATAGTCTTGTAACTTTTAAAATTAAAAATGTATGTCATCTATTGAATAAATTTATTAATCACTATTCTAAAGCCCAACTTGCTCACCAACACAAAGATATTTGGTTGATGCATTTATTAAATGCTAAGTAATAGTGACAGTTAGTTATGAAGTCCAAATGGTAAATGCTTTTGCAGTTTTGATGTTATACTGAGCTATCTAATTTTAAGAACACTATAATAAAATACTCAGTAAAAGTGTATATTTTGTTATGGAATGAACATGAATTAGTACAATTATGACACTCATGACGCTATTAATTTTTTTCAGGATCAAGCTTTTTAGAAAAAAAAAATATTACATAAGGTGTTGCCAATTCTTTCATTTCTGCCCTCTCTTCAATCTAAACCTAAACAGTAATGCAAGTCATGTCTTAATCACTCTCAAATTAAAGCATATACTGCCACCTCAAAGAGAGTTACAATGAAACTTTAAAATCCTATATGTGTGCTGTGACTTCAGTTGTGTCTGACTCTTTGTGACCCAAGGAACTGTAGCCCACCAGGCTCCTCTTTCCATGGGATTTTCCAGGCAAGAATACTGGAATGGGTTGTCATTTCCTTCTCCAAAAATGGAGGTACTTAATTTCAAGTAGAGAGCTATATCCCTCTCCCTGTTATAAGGCTGGTTTTTCACTGGGCGAAGCATGTGGGTGGTGATTTTTCCCCAAAATATCTTCTAACTTTTCAGATTAGATATAACAATTTTCTGAATTAAGAAATACATACAGTTAAACTATGATTATCTCTACCAGCTACACTCTGCTATTAAAGTCATGGTAGAACATGTTTAAAGCTATCAACATAATCAAACTGAAATCATCTGTTTTAGATTTACAAATGAAGCAAATGATTCCCTTTTTAAAGACTTGCTCATTAAAAGATTTGCCTCAAGAGAGGACAAGATCCCATGGAGAGGCCAGCTGGGGCAGTCAGCCTGAAGTGCTGGTTCTGGATCTTTCATGAGCATGCCCTGAATTCCCTTAGAGCTGACTACTCTGCTAGGTGGAGCTTGGTGTCTATGTCTCCAGCTGGTCAGCCATCACTTCCTTGCAAGCTCCCAGCCTCCTATTGTCTTGTCCTCCCTCTAAGGTTATCTTGACATGTGGTTACTGCCTCTTCGCCTCAGGGACAACCAAGCTCTAGCCAAGCTGGCTCTAACACTCCACAGAGTCTCAGGTTTCTGACCCAGCAAGGAGCGGGAATTAAAATTCATATGGAATTTCAATTTATTCTTGAATGCTGGGTGTTTTTTTCTTAATTAAAAATATTTTGAGTAAATGAATAAAAAGGAGGTTAAATAGATGTTCCTGAACAACCAATGAGTCAAAGAAAAATATTACACAGAAATTTAAAAAATATCTGAGGCAAATAAAACTGGAAACACAATTTACCAAAACTTATGAGAGTCAGCAAAAACAGTTCTAAGAAGGAAGTTTATGTCAACTAAACGACTTAACTCTGTACCTTCAAGGGAGTGAGTGAAAGTCACTCAGTCATGTCCAACTCTTTGTGACACCATAGATTGTAGCACACCAGGCCCCTCTGCCCATGGAATTTTCCAGGCAAGAATACTGGAGTGGTTTGCCATTGCCTATGCCAGGGGATCTTCCCAACCTAGGGACTGAACCCAGGTCTGCATTGCAGGCAGATTCTTCACCATCTGAGCCACCAGGGAAGCCAATTATACCTTCAAACTGAGCCCAAATTAGAAGAACAAAGGAAATAGCAAAGATCAGAAAAGAAATAAATGAAATAGAGATTATATGACTATTGTATTTTAAAATAAATGAAAATAAGAGTTTTTTTAATATATATATATGGACAAAATAGACAAATCATTATTGAAACCTATCAAGGAAAAGAGGAGACATAACTGATACCACAGAAATAAAGAATCATAAGATCTTACTATGACCAATTACATGCCAACAAATTAGACAACCTAGAAAAAGCAGATAAAATCCTAGAAACATTCAACTCACAAAGGCTAAATTATTATGAAGAAATAGAAATCTAATCAGATTAATTATGTTAGGAGACTAAATAATCAAAAACCTCACAAAACTAAAAGTTTAGAATCATGATTTTATAAGTGAATTCTAACATTTAAAGGACTACTAATATCAATCTCTCAAATACTTCTTAAAAATTGAAGAGGAGGGAAAACTTTCCAACTTATATCACAAGACATTATCAGGGCTTCCCTGGTGGGTCAGTTGATAAAGAAACTGCCTGTAAGGTAAGGGACCAGGGTGCTATCCCTGGGTCAGGAATATCCCCTGGAGAAGGAAATGGTAACCCACTTCAGCATTTTTGCCTGGGAAATCCCATGGACAGAGGAGACAGGTGGGCTACAGTCCACGGTGTTGCAAAGATTCGGACACAACTGAGTCAGTAAACCACCACCACAATCCTGATAACATAGCCAGTCTGTACACACACAAAAAAGGAATTTACCTTAATTAAAGACTGGGATTAATGTTTTCATTAATGGTAACACTTACACTATGTTTATAAGATTTGCATCCAAACATGTATTTTATTTACATGCAATGATAAGTACAAGATAAATTCAAGCCACAAATACCTTAAGACTATGGCTTCCATTTAAAATTTGTTTACACATGAAATGTATAGATAAATTAATATATAATACCCTTTTTCTTTCAACATGTACAGTAAAGCCCACTGACTCTAAGGTATATAAAATTTCTGGTAAACACAGGTGCAAAAATCCTTAATAAAATATTAGAAAACTGAATGCAACAATACATTAAAAACATCATACACCATTATCAATTTAGATTTATACCAGGGAATCAAGGGTGTTCAGTTCAGTTCAGTCACTCAGCCGTGTCCGACTCTTTGGGACCCCATGAATCGCAGCACACCAGGCCTCCCTGTCCATCACCAACTCCCGGAGTTCACTCAGACTCACGTCCATCGAGTCAATGATGCCATCCAGCCATCTCATCCTCGGTCATCCCCTTCTCCTCCTGCCCCCAATCCCTCCCAGCATCAGAGTCTTTTCCAATGAGTCAACTCTTCACATGAGGTGGCCAAAGTACTGGAGTTTGTTGAGTATCTTCAAATCAATCAGTGTGATACACCTCATTAACAAAATGAAGGATAAAAATAATATAATTTCAATAAATTCATAAAAAGAATTTGACAAAATTTAATATCCTTTTATGGTAAAATCTCTGGTTAGAGAGGGAATATACCTCAACATAATAAAGGTCATTATGAAAAACGCACAGCTAACATCATAATCAACTTTAAAACACTAGATTATTTTTCTCTAAGATCAAGAAAAAGACAAGGATGTCCACTCTCACCACGTTTATTTAGCATAGTTTGAAACTTTTAGCTAAAGCAACTAGGCAACAAAAATAAAAGCTTATAAATAGAAAAAAAAAAAAGTAAGACTATCTCTATATTTGTAGTGAAAGTTGCTCAATTGTGTCCGACTCTTTGCAACCCCATGAACTATACAGTCCATGGAATTCTCCAGGCCAGAATACTGGACTGGGTAGCCTTTCCCTTCTCCAGGGGATCTTCCCAACCCGGGAATCAAACCCGCATCTCCCACATTGCAGGCGGTTTCTATACCAGCTGAGCCACACAGGAAGTCCCTCTTTATATTTTTATGTTATTATATATACAAAACCATAAAGAGTCCATCAAAAAACTGAATTCAGTATTAATGAAAATAAATAAGTTCAGTAGACATGAAAGATAAAAAGTCTATATACAAATTGTTGCATCTCTCTATACTAATAATGAATTATCAGTAATATAAATTTTAAAAATATATTTATAATATACAAAAATATATTTACCATTACATTAAAAAAATACATCTGGGAGTAAATTTAACCAAGAAGTGAAAGACATATACACAGTAATCTATAAGATACTGATGAGAAACAACAAAAACACACATATCCAAGAAAAAATATTCCATGCTCATGGAATAGAAGGACTAATATTGTTACAGTGACCATACTATTCAAAGCAACATACAGATCAATGCAATCCCTCTCACAATTCCAATGGCATTTTCCAGAGCAATGGAAAAAACAATCCTAAAATTTTTATGAAACCACAACGGACTCTGAATAGCCAAGTAAATCCTGAGTGAGAAGGACAAAACTGGAGACATTTCAATTCCCTATTTCAAACTGTAATATAAAGCTACAGTCATCCAAATAATGTGATACAGGTATAGAAACAGACAACCAGAGCAATGGAAGAGAACTGACACTCAGAGATAAATCCGCACAAATCGGTTCAGGTCAGTTCAGTCACTCAGTTGTGTCTGACTCTTTGCAACCCAATATACTGCAGCGGTTGGGGGGGGGGGGGGGCTTTCCTATCCATCACCAACTCCTGGAGCTTGCTCAGACTCCTGCCCAGCCATTCAGGGATGCCATCCAACTGTCTCATCCTTCAGTGATGCTATCCAACTGTCTCATCCTCCTCTCCTCCCGCCTTCAATCTTTCCCAGCATCAGGGTCTTTTCCATTAAGTCAGTTCTTCACATTAGGTGACCAAAGTATTGGAGTTTCAGCTTCAGCATCAGTGCTTCCAATGAATGTTCAGGACTGATTACCTTTAGGATGGATTGGTTGGATCTTCTTGCAGTCCAAGATATTCTCAAGAGTCTTCTCCAACACCACAGTTCAAAAGCATCAATTCTTCAGTGCTCAGCTTTCTATATAGTCCAACTCTCACATGCATACATGACTACTGGAAAAACCATAGCTCTAACTAGATGGACCTTCATTTGCAAAGTAAGGTATCTGCTTTTTAATATCCTATCGAGGTTGGTGATAGTTTTTCTTCCAAGGAGTGTGTGTCTTTTAATTTCATGGCTGCAAACACAATCTGCAGTGATGTTGGAACCCAAGAAAATAAAGCCTGTCACTATTTCCACTGTTTCCCCATCTATTTGCCATAAAGTGGTGGGACCAGATGCCATGATCTTAGTTTTCTGAATGTTGGGCTTTAAGCCAACTTTTTCACTCTCCTCTTTCAATGTCATCAAGAGGCTCTTTAATTCTTCTTTGCTTTCTGCCATAAGGGTAGTATCATCTGCATATCTGAGTTTATTGATATTTCTCCTGGTAATCTTGATACCAGCTTGTGCTTCATAGACCCAGCATTTCTCATGATGTGCTCTCATATAAGTTAAATAAGCAGGGTGACAATATGCAGTCTTGACATACTCCTTTCCCGATTTGGAACCAGTCTGTTGTTCCATGTCCATTTCCAACTGTTGCTTCTTGACCTGCATACAGGTTTCTCAGAAGGCAGGTAAGGTGGTCTGGTATTCCCATCTCTTGAAAAATTTCCAATTTTTTTTTTTTTTATCCTGACAGTCAAAGGCTTTGGCATAGTCAATAAAGCAGAAGTAGATTTTTTTCTGAAACTCTCTTGATTTTCAGATGATGCAATGGATGTTGGCAGTTTTATCTCTGGTTCCTTTGCATTTTCTAAATCCAGCTTGAACATTTGGAAGTTCACGGTTCATTTACTATTTGCTAGAGTGTGAGTTGAGTACAATTGTGCAGAGTGAGCATTCTTTGGCATTGCCTTTCTTAGGGATTGGAATGAAAACTGACATTTTCCAGTCTTGTGGCCACTGCTGAGTTTTCTAAATTTGCTGGTGTATTGAGTGCAGCACTTTCATAGCATCACCTTTTAGGATCTGAAATAGCTCAATTGGAATTCCATCACCTCCATTAGCTTTGTTCATAGTGATGTTTCCTAAGGCCCACTTGACTTCACAGTCCAGGATGTCTGGCTCTAGGTAAATGATCACACCATCATGGTCGTGTGGATCTTTTTTGTACAGTTCTTTGGGCTTCCCTGGTGGCTCAGAGGTTAAATCATCTGCCTGCAATGTGGGAGACCCGGGTTCGATTCCTGGGTCGGGAAGATCCCCTGGAGAAGGAAATGGCAACCCACTCCAGTATTCTTGCCTATGTATCTCTATCTAGACATATCTAGATTAGACAGGCACCTCTGTCTTTTCTAATCCTTGGAATCTGTTTGTCACTTCCACTGTATAATCATAAGGGATTTGATTTGCATTGTACCTGAATGGTCTAGTGTTTTTCCCTAGTTTCTTTTATTTCAGTCTGAATTTGGCAATAAGGAGGTCATGATCTGAGCCACAGTCATCTTCCAGTCTAGTTTTTGCTGACTGTATATAGCTGCAAATAATATAATCAATCTGATTTTGGTATTGACCATCTGATGATGTCCATGTGTAGAGTCTTCTCATGTGTTGTTGGAAGAGGGTGTTTGCTATGACCAGTGTGTTCTCTTGGTAAAACTCTGTTATCCTTTGCTCTGCTTCACTTTGTACTCCAAGGCGAAACTTGCCTGTTACTCCATATCTCTTGACTTCCTACTTTGCATTCCATTCCCCAGTAATGAAAAGGACATCTTTTTTTCGTGTTACTTCTAGAAGGTATTGTAGGTCTTCATAGAGCCATTCAACTTAAGCTTCTTTGGCATTACTGGTTGGGGCACAGAATTGGATTACTGTGATTTTGAATGGTTTGCCTTGGAAAGTAAAAGAGATCTTTCTGTCATTTCCAAGTACTGCATTTTGGACTCTTCTGTTGACTATGATGGCTACTCCATTTCTTCTAAGGGATTCTTACCCATAGTAGTAAATACAATCATAATCTGAGTTAAATTCGCCCATTCCAGTCCATTTTAGTTCAGATTCCTAAAATATCAGTGTTCACTCTTGCCACATCCTGTTTGCCCTCTTCCAATTTACCTTGATTCATGGACTGAACATCCCAGGTTCCTATGCAATATTGCTCTTTACAGCATTGGATTTTTACTTCCATCTCTATTCACATCGACAACTGGTCAATATCCATACAGAAATGGCCAATTAACTTATGACAAAGGAGCCAAGAATATGCAATTAGGAACGGATAGTCTCTTCAATAAATGTGTTAGGAAAACTGGACAGCCACATGTAAAAGGATGAAAGTGGACCACTATTATACCATGTATCATAATTAACTAAAAATGGATTAAGGCCTTGAAAGTAATATAAAACTCATAGGGGGGACAAAAAAAAACAGGCGGTAAGTACTTTGACATCTGTCATATATCATGATAGTTGCTTTTTCAACACCACAAAGAAAGGTAACAAAAGTAAAATTAAACAGTTGGGATTATATCAAACTAAAAAGCTTTTGTACAGTTAAGGTAGCCATCAACAAAACTAAAAGGCAACTTGTGTGATGGGGTAAATATTTGCAAACATGTATCTGATAAATTATTGATAGCCAAAATATATTAAAGAACTCATAATACACTCAACTGGAGAAGAAATACTGATTAAAATAAAGAGGTAAAATAAATAGATGATTTTCAAAGAATATATAGAAATGGCCAACAGGTACATGAAAAAGTACTCAACATTATTACAAATCACTAGGGAACTGTAAATCAAAACATAATGAGATATTTTCTCACACATATTAAAATGTATTAAAAAGAGAAATAAGAAATACTGGTGGTGAGGGTATGAAAAAGTAACTTTTGTAGACTGTTGGTGGGAATGAAAATTGGTGCAGCCAACTGTTGCAGACAGTTTGGAGGTTCCTCAAAGAATCTCAAACAAAAGTCCACCCAATGATTCAGCAATCCTGCCTCTTAATATACACCCAAAGGAAATGAAATAATTATTTCTGATAGATATCTGAACTCCTATGTTCCTGGCAGCATTCTTCACAAAAGTCAAAGCATGGAAACGATCTGAGTGTGCCTCATAAATACATGAAAATATATTCTGTGCTAAGTCACTTCATTTGTATCTGAGTCTTTGCAACTCCATGGGCTGTCGTCCATGAGGCTTCTCTGTCCATGGGATTCTCCAGGCAAGAATAGGAATACTGGAGTGGATTGCCATTTCCTTCTCCAGGAATTGAATAAATGTTTCTGGCAAGTGGGTTCTTTTACCTCTAGGGCCACCTGGGAATGGGGATATCTATATCATATTTTCTCTATCTGTAGTGTACATATAGTATATAATGGAATGTTATTCAGCTCTAAGAAGAAAATCCTGTCACTTGAGATTATGCAGATGAACTTGGAGGCATTGTGCTAACTGAAATAAGCCAGGCAGAGAAAGATATATAGGACATAATATCAATTATATATGGAATTAAAAAAAATAAACTGACAGAGCAAACGGTGTGGGGGCTGAGGGAAATAGGGAGAGGCTGGTAAGAAGGTACAAACTTCCATTTATAAGATGAAAAAAGAGTAAGGATCGAATGCACAATATTGTAGCTATACTTGAAAACACTGTTTTATATAATTGAAATTTTCTAAAAAAGTAGGACTTAAATTTTCTCATACACACACCCTATATGTATGAATGGATGTTTTCACTAACTCGAGGGAATTCTTGCACAGTGTATACCTATATCAAATCATTGTTGCATTGTACATTTTAAATAGTTTGCAAGTAGTATATTTATTAATTGTGCCTGAATAAAGAAAAATAGATTTAAATTTTTAAACTAAAAATGAGATCAGATTTGAAAAAAATCACTTATTTATACACATGCTTGAAATAATGTATCTGCCCTTTAGGAAATGTTTATTCACTTATAATAATAAATATCAATATGAAGAGCATTAAAACAAATGATAGATCAAATCAAGATACATTTATTTTTATTTATAGCTTTGGTGATCTTAATTAAATGAAAATGTTGTTAACTAAAATATTAACAATGAAAAGAGGGCTTTCCTAGCGTTTGGAAAAAGGATGAATAAACAACCATATTTTTTTCTGAATTGTGATTACCAAGGCCTAATTTGGGAGACTTATCAGCCTTACTGAATTTAGTTACATTATTTTACTATGAATGTTAAAAGCCATTAAATGCAGATTGTTTTTACAGCAAGTTAAATATAATCAAGGTACATTTAAAATGAGGCAACATTAGAGGAAGAGCTAGTATTTACCCTCTGTGTATCTCCTTAGGATTGACCAAGTTATCAGAAGTATCAGATGTTACTATGAGCTGCAAGTATCACACCAGTGACCTAAAGATGGAAAAGCAGGCTTAGTAAATTCCACTGGGTAGTGGTAATCCTTGGATTTGTGAAGAAAGCAGTGAACATGAATCCTGATAATAAGACACATCAGAGAATCATTTTGGGAAAAGACACAGTAATGAATAGATTAATGTATAAGTGTTGTAGTTTCTAGGCTGTAATTTTGTAATTTGAAAAATAAAGTGAAAGTAGATGAAATTTTCTATCAATTGTAAAATTCCATAAATTAAAAATGTATAAAATGGTGGCTATACTTTGTTAACAAAGGTCCATCTAGTCAAGGCTATGGTTTTTCCAGTGGTCATGTATGGATGTGAGAGTTGGACTATAAAGAAAGCTGAGCACCAAAGAATTGGTGTTTTTGAACTATGGTATTGGAGAAGACTCTTGAGAGTCCCTTGGACTGCAGGGAGATCCAACCAGTCAATCCTAAAGGAAATCAGCCCTGAATATTCATTGGAAGGACTGATGTTGAAGCTCATATGGTTGGATGGCATCACTGACTCAATGGACATGAGTTTGAGTAAACTCGGGGAGCTGGTGATGGACAGGGAGGGCTGGAGTGTTATAGTTCATGGAGTCGCAAAGTGTTGGACACGAATGAATAACTGAACTGAACTGAAGAAATTGAAGTAATTTTATGAAATGTAAAAAGAATGAAAAGTCATGATTTTTATACATATTCTCATCCTATGTAATATCAAAATTTTGGTACTATGGAAATGATAATTTAATTATTCAAAGAAATCAATTATTAAAATGTGACTGACAAACTGAAGTGTGAAAATGTTTAACATAAAACTATAATGACCTGTTTGAAATACTGTGGAAGTCTGAAGAGATGGATTCCAATGAAACTTATCTGTAGACACAAAATCAAACCTCTAAAAGAATATAAAATGAATATTGTTTTGTGTTCTGCTGTTATGAATTAAGTGAAATAAAATTTCATTTCCAAGGAGCATATAGAAGGACATGCAAGATCATTGCTCTTATGATAATATGGAGTAACTTGACAAAATAAAAGCCATACTTTTCAATGGGACTAACAAAGAAAGTGGAAAGCAAGAGCAAGGAACCCTTGATGAAGTAAATTCCAAACAGAGATAAAGAATGAGGAGTTAATAGAAGGTCAGAGGAAGTTGCGGACCATGGGGTTGGGGATTACTGTGGACTGAGCAACCCTACAGGGACAAAGGAGATCAAGCACATTTTGGATCTCATTGCTGGATTGTGAAACTAGTTGGAGTATAGAAAAGCCTCAAACACTGGAGTAGATTCCTCAGCTCAAAATCATCTATTTCAACCATGCCTCAAAAGTAGATTCAAATGAGGGCCTGGTAAAGAGAGGGGAAGTGAATGTAACACTCTTCCAGCGTAATTACTAAAGCAAGGTTCTAAAGTCCACCGCTTGGTGATTAGAAGTTGGTATAATTACAAGGGAACTCTACCCTATTAAATTTAAAACCCAAAACTAGCTTAACTTGACTGCAGAAAGGAATGAAAATGATTAGTGACCTCTTCTACCCACATGCACACTCTGACTCTCAGAGATGAAAAGGCCTGTACTCTCTGGGAAATAGACAAAACAAGATCAAATTATGCTTCAGTTCCAATGAACTTTTATACAATGTTGATAATACAATAAAAATTGTGAAGAAATAGGAAATTTCAGGGGTTTATATGAATAATCATAAAATATATAGTTTAATGTAGTATCTAAAATGAGAAAGGTACTAGATAGGCATAACAACACATTCAGTTCAGTCGCTCAGTCATGTCCGACGCTTTGCTACCCCATGAATCACAGCACGCCAGGACTCCCTGTCCATCACCAACTCCCAGAGTTCACTCAAACTCACGTCCATCGAGTCGGTGATGTCATCCAGCCATCTCATCCTCTGTCGTCCCCTTCTCCTCCTGCCCCCATTCCCTTCCAGCATCAGAGTCTTTTCCAATGAGTCAAATCTTCGCATGAGGTGGCCAAATTATTGACTGGAGTTTCAGCTTAAGCATCAGTCCTTCCAATGAACACTCAGGACTGATCTCCTTTAGGATGGATTGGTTGGATCTCCTTGTAGTCCAAGGGACTCACAAGAGTCTTCTCCAACACCACAGTTCAAAAGCATCAATTCTTCAGCACTCAGCTTTCTTCATAGTTCAACTCTCACATCCACACGTGACCACTGGAAAAATCATAGCCTTGACTAGACGGACCTTTTTTGGCAAAGTAATATCTCTGCTTTTCAATATGCTATCATCTGGTCCCATCACTTCATGGCAGATAGACAGGGAAACAGTGGAAACAGTGTCAGACTTTTATTTTGGGGGGCTCCAAAATCACGGCAGATGGTGATTGCAGCCATGAAATTAAAAGACGCTTACTTCTTGGAAGGAAAGTTATGACCAACAACACATTAGATATTTATAAAAAATATGAATAAACTTGAAAATTTGTAAAATAGGGATTTTCCTACTTAAAGTAAAGAAAGAGGGGATGAAAACTGGAAAACTGAAATCAGAGAATATGTTCCCCTGAAATCCTTCAGCTATCCATTTTTCTTGGTAACCCTAACCAATTTCATTCAGGAATGAAATTTCCTGAATTTGCATACCGTAGGCCATCTACTTATGAGAATTTCTAATAGAGTGCAACCTTGCTCGAGACTTCACATTCTTATTTCTCTTTTCTGTATCTAACTGATTCGCTGACCCAATATAAAAACTGCTAATTATCTAAAAGTGATTGTGACAGGAACCCCTGAGATGGCTCACAGTGACCTCCAACTCCAGGTAGGCATTTCTTAAGTAACCTCTTTCCCTTCCAGAGTACGCTATGCCTAGGGACTTGCTCCTAAGAAATAGAATATGAAAAACGAATGGAACGTCACTTCTGAGATAACTTCACAAAACTGCTTCTTCATAAAATGGCTTCTATGCTCACCCTTTCTTTTATCGTCTCCATCGTTCTCAGGGAAGCCTGCCTCCAAGCTGTGAACTGCCTGAAGGAGAGCCCATGTGGCAAGGGACTGAAGTCACTGGTCATTGGCTAGCAAGGGCCTGAGGCCTATTAACAGCCTTGAGAGTGAACCTGATGTGATTTCTCCCCCAGGGAAGCAAAGATGTTGCAGTACCAGTGAGTACTTTAATTGAAGAATAGTAGGAGATCCCATGTGCTTGCACGCTAAGTCGCTTCAGTCATGTCTGACACTGTGCAATCCTGTGGACTGTAGCCTGCCAGGCTTCTCTGTCTGTGGGATTCTCCAGGCAAGAATATAAGCCAGCACTGAGCCCTGCAAGGGCAGACCCAGATTCTGAAACTATAGAAATTGTGAGATAATATATGTTTGTAATTTTAAGTCACAATTTGGGGGGTGGAGGATAATCTACTGTAACAGAAGATAATTGGAAGTAAAGTGCTGCCATATGCTATGCTATGCTATGCTAAGTTGCTTCAGTCATGTCCGACTCTGTGCAACCCCATGGACAGAGGCCACCAGGCTCCTCTGTCTACAGGATTCTCCAGGCAAGAATACTGGAGTGGGATGCCACTTTCTTCTCCAAGATAAAGACTGCTGCTGCTGCTAAGTTGCTTCAGTTGTGTCCGACTCTGTGCGACCCCATAGACCAGCAGCCCACAAGGTTCCCCCGTCCCTGGGATTCTCCAGGCAAGAACACTGGAGTGGATTGCCATTTCCTTCTCCAATGCATGAAAGTGAAAAGTGAAAATGAAGTCGCTCAGTTGTGTCCGACTCTTAGCGAACCCGTGGACTGCAAGTGTTGCCATAAAGAACACCTAGAAAATGTTGGTGAAGGCAGCAAAGATTTTAAGGAGCACGTAAAGGGAACCCTAAACTGATTTGAACTAGAAATCTGGTTTTGAGGATACTAACTAAAAAGGGGGTAATAAAATTAACTAAAATAGAAATAAGGAAAATATCACTGGGAACTGGAAAAAATAGAGATCTCTTTGTTACAAAGTGGCAAAGGCCTTAATAAAACTGTTGTCTACAGTAATGGGGAAGCTTGAAATATGCTTAATGAATTTGATGATCTAGCTAAGGGGACTTCCAAGCAAAGAACTAAAACTACTGCCTGGTTTCTTCTTCCTACTTAGTGTAACAGGTAGTAAGGGGTATCTAAAAGGCATGGGAGATGGTTCACAACAGAGGCTGGCCTTTTAAATGAGGTGATAATGTCTGGCATCATTTTTTTTTTTTTTCATTTTTGCTAAAGGAAATTCAAGTCAGTGAATCAGTGGAAAAGTTATGCAAATTGATGCTCATCTGAAGAAATAAGATTGTCACATCTCAATATCATGGCAATTATACAGATTCGGAGTCAATTAACCTTTACTCAGTTCCTACTCTTCGCCAAGTTTCACTGCAAAGCATGATCATTAATGATATGTTGATTTAAATAACAGTGTTTTGAAGCAGTTATCACTGCCCAGGACACATTGAAACTCATAGAGGTTAAGTGAATTGCTTAGAGCCACAATGGAGATTGATCTGAGGCAGGAAATATAGAGGTATGTCAAAGAAAGAGTGGTTATAATCTTTCCTTTAGCAAAAATGAAAAATGAAAAGAAAAAACAAAACCCGATGCCAGACATTTTCACCTCATTTAAAAGTCCAACCTCTATTGTGAACCATCTTCCACCCCTTACTACTTGACTCGACTTTTCTTTTTACCTATAGATTGTACCACCTTCCAATTTAAGTTTGCTGCTGCTGCTGCTAAGTCGCTTCAGTCATGTCCAACTCTGTGCGACTCCATGGACAGAAGCCCACCAGATTCCCCTGTCCCTGGGATTCTCCAGGCAAGAACACTGGAGTGGGTTGCCATTTCCTTCTCCAGTGCATGGAAGTGAAAAGTGAAAGGGAAGTCGCTCAGTTGTGTCTGACTCTTCGTGACCCCATGGACTGCAGCCTACCAGGCTCCTCAGTCCATGGTATTTTCCAGGCAAGAGTACTGGAGTGGGGTGCCATTGCCTTCTCCAGAAAATTTAAGTTTACTGGTGCATTATGATTTGCTATTATCTAACTCTTCTAAAAAGTAAATCCACTTCTATGTGTGTAGTATCTTTGTCTATTTTGGTCACAAATGTAGTACAATTACCTAGATAACAAGCTTGCATACAATTGGTGCTCAATTAGTAATTATCAAATGAATGAATAAATAATTCTCCAATAATTAATTTCAACTTCTCAAGAGTTAATAATTGCTCAACATTCATTGCCTACAAACTAAGAGATGTACCTCAATAACTCTCAACCAGCTGGAGATGATCAATAACCCATCCTGAATCCTGCTTCACAATCTAGTTTGTCTCTAAGAGAAAAACTTGGAAAGCATTAAGAAGTGTTCTAACTGTACTGTGATTAGAATTTGGCTCGAGTGAATCTTTAATGACTGACACTGAAGCCACGCAGGGCAATTAACAGATTTAAATTTTGATATAGAAGCATTCAAGCAAAATGTTAGAAAAAAAATGGTCTATTTCTATTACAGATTCTACTTTACAAACAAATATTTGCTTATTTGGAAAACTAACACCCTTCATTAACATGAAATCATGAATTTCTTTAATTTCCTAAATTTTGGGGGTGGGTTGGTCTACATACAACCATTTTTTTTAAATTAGAAAATACTTCATTACATGAGAACAATTCTTATAAGCTCCTCTTGATAACCCCACTGCAAATACAGGCAGTTCTGTTATATCCAGCCAACATGACTGGCAGGTGCTGAGTTGGTTACTATGGCAAATAATGAAAGCTTTTGGACTTCTACCATCCAGCCATACTTTGATAGTCTAACTCAAACACACAGCAGCATGCTTCTCCTCCACCTGCTGCTCATGTATTTCTGGTTACTACTGGGAAACAGATTCACCTTCAGTATGTCAACTAGCACTCTGTGGCACTGAACAGCAAGCTTTTGTTTTATTCCAAATAGTTTAGAAAACATAGTAAGCTCTTTCAGTCCTTCCCCTGAAAATTCCAGCTCATACATATTCCTTTACCTTGGATAAATTTCAAAGTCCTTTTATTAGAAGAAAAGGATAATGTTCATATCAACTAAGTAAATAGCTCAATGTCTATGAATTATTTAGCAGTATTTTAAACATTAAAAGCATAATGATAACACAATTATAAAATAGGTATTGATGGCATGTGTATTATATTTTCAATATTCATTTATTTTTAAAATTACATGAATCATTCTATAAGTATTAAGGAAACATATAGCATGGATCAGACCCTTTAGCAATACTTATATAATTTGGATACTTGCTTATCATTCTTAGGAAGTAGTCATGTGCAATTCTTGTTTATATATACTTATTCAATCATGTTTGGCAAGTTTTCACCTCTTGAGTGTTTCTCTAGGTTACTAAAAATAATTTCCTCCCTTGTAATTATTCATAGCAGTTATTTGACTTACAGTTATAATGTGGTTTTGAACACATGAGTATTTTACACTGCAGTTGTAAGTTTACAGGTATTTAAGATAAAACTATTTCTATTATTCATATCTCCTATTCTCTTTGTAGCGGCAAATGTTGTAAGCTTCCATTTAGCTTCTTTATCCACCTAACAATCAAACCCCAGGTATTCAATTAAAACATCTCTATGTACTAGCCATACATGACCACAGGAAAAACCACAGCCTTGACTAGACGGACCTTAGTCAGCTAAGTAATGTCCCTGCTTTTGAATATACCATCCAGGTTGGTCATAACTTTTCTTCTAAGGAGTAAGCATCCTTAAATTTCAGAAGAAGGCTGAGGGCTGAAGAATTGATGCTTTTGAACTGTGGTGTTGGAGAAGACGCTTGAGAGTCCCTTGGACTGCAAGGAGATCCAACCAGTCCATTCTGAAGGAGATCAGCCCTGGGATTTCTTTGGAAGGAATGATGGTAAAGCTGAAGCTCCAGTACTTTGGCCACCTCATGAGAAGAGTTGACTCATTGGAAAAGACTCTGATGCTGGGAGGGATTGGGGACAGGAGGAGAAGGGGACGACCGAGGATGAGATGGCTGGATGGCATCACGGACTTGATGGACATGAGTCTGAGTGAACTCCAGGAGTTGGTGATGGACAGGGAGGCCTGGCTACTGCTATTCATGGGGTCGCAAAGAGTCGGACACGACTGAGCGACTGAACTGAACTGAACTGATGTACTAGCCAAAATAAGTGATTGCTGGTTCAGAAGAGCTCCGGTATTCTTAAATAGAAATTTCTTATGACATTAGTTTGCTTATGCAAAGAAGTACAGGAATGATCAATCTGTTATGCTTGCATATATATGTCTGTGTTTAAAAGAAATTAATCCCTAAATGTTTATTGATTATGATTCAACCTATATGAGTTATTATCAAATATCTGAGAATATTTTCAATATAGTTCCTAGAGACTAATCAAACACCTACTATTTCCCTTAAAATATGAATAAAATAACCCCAAATAATTTTTTATATAAAAAGGAATTATAACACCACGAAACATAATCTTATGAGAAATAATTGAAGGAAATATCAGCTGGTAGTCCCTACCAAATTTCAACTGATTCTATGGAAAGGAGGAAAAAAAAAAGTTGGTTAAAAAAATAAATAAATAACTGGTGGCTCTTTCTAAATACACAAAGTTCAAGTCAGAGAGCAAAATGGAAAGGCCATTAATTAGAAAGTAAGAGGGAAATCTGGTTTTCCAGTTAGCACTGTGGTAAAGAATCCACCTGCCAGTGCAGGAGATGCAGGTTTGATCCATGGGCTGGGAAGATCCCCTGGAGTAGGAAATGACAACCCATTCCTGTATTCTTGCCTGGAAAATTCCATGGACAGAGGAGCTTGACAGGCTAAAGTTCACAGAGTTGCAAAGAGTTGGACACAACTGAGGACTAAGCATGCATGCAAGCGGGAAATCATTAAGATTTCAGGAACTGCTGGAGTATCCTGCAGATGTAGTCGTGCTTTATTAAGGGTTTCAGCCTAATTCACATGCAATGAGCAATCTAAGGAAAGTGAAGATTTTGACACAGCTAGCCATTTTTATTGGTGAGGAAGGCAAAATAGAAATAAAGCCAATTCCCCAGCTAAACTTCAGAGAAAAAAGACACATAAACTAAAAATGATTCAGGTTAGCACTAGATTTCTGTGATGTGCTTGGCCTCTCAGAAAATCTTTCTATAGTTGCTAGTGTCAGATGAGTGCCAAGAGATGTTTCAGGTGCCAATAACTCCTTGCTGGGTCATTTTTTAAATTACCTGAATAGTTCACTATTAATTCATCATGTTGAAATTTGAGCGAATTCTTATAATGACATCACTCTTTTACTTGGTTTATTTTGGCCTAATTGAAAAGTAAGGTGTAAATAATATTAATGGAGATTAAAGACTTCTTAACATGAACATTTGTAAGTGAGGCTTAATCATAAAGTCCAGAGGGTTTCTGAATATCAGAACCACACAGTGAACATACAAAATGTATTCATACTAAACAAATACACACCTCTCCAGAAGCACAGCCATATCTCTAAGCTCATCTCATTACCATGAGTGATTGAAAGAAAGCACATTTTCCAGATACATCAGCTTCTAAAAAATAAAAGGGAGGAGTAACGCATTCTGATTCTTCTAGCAACCAAAGGGGAGGAAGAAGCATTTTTCTCCAAATCTCATTTCTAGCTTTGATTTCAACAATTGTTTATTTAACTTCTCATAACCTATCAAATGGTTGAAACAGAGCAGGGCCCCACAGGACTTCCCAGCTGCAAATCCCTCTGTGTGCCCCACCTCTTGTTTAGAAAGTTTTTGTCTCTTAGGCTTTCCCTGAGTTCCAAAGTGCAGATTCATGCTATTTATGATTAGAGAAATGGAAAATGCATAAGTGAAGAAAGCAATTAAGTTGTACTTCACTGGTGGGTCAGATGGTAAAGAATCCACCTGCAATGTGGGAGACATGGGTTCAGTCTCTGGAGAAGGGAAGATCCCTGGAGAAGGGAATGGCTACCCACTCCAGGATTCTGGCCTGGAGAATTCCATGGACAGAGGAGGCTGGCAGGGTATATAGTTCATGGGGTTGCAAACAGTCGACACGACTGAGTGACCTTCACTCACTAAGAAAAATAAAAATACCTTGAAACAATAGAGTCAGAAAACCCTTAGTTCCTCTGGAAGGGATATATAGATGACAATCTGAAGGATATCTTTGAATTGTTCTGCAGAAACTAAGACTCCTATGTAGCAGAGGATGTTGACTACACACTGGCCAGAAGCACATAAACCCCAGGCCTCTTGGAATCAGAAGAATAATTTAGATTGATTCCCAAAACATCACTCTATTACCAGCCACCAACCAATCAGAAGAATGTCCAGGAGTTGATCATGCACCCTCAACCCTTACCCATAACATTGCCCTTAAAAACACTTGCCTCCACAACATTAAGCAGCTGTACCCCAATACACAATATTTTTGGTGTTAAAAAAAAAAAAAAAACAACTTTGCCTGAAAGCCATCAGGGAGTTTGGATTTTTTGAGCATCAGCTGCCTATTCTCCTTGTTTGCTGTCTAAAAATGCATACTGTACTTTCCTGAGTTCAGTTTGGTAAAATTATCTTTTTTTTCATGTTAATGATTGACTATGAAATTTATTTTGGTCTCCTAGACTCGACAATATTTTCTATGAACCTATAATGCAGAGTACATCATAAGAAATGCCAGGCTGGAAGAAGCATAAGCTGGAATCAAGATTGCCGGGAGAAATATCAATAACCTCAGATATGCAGATGACACCACCCTTATGGCAGAAAGTGAAGAGGAATTAAAAAGCCTGTTGATGAAAGTGAAGAAGAGAGTGAAAAAGTTGGCTTCAAGCTCAACATTCAGAAAACAAAGATCATGGCATTTGGTCCCATCACTTCAAGGCAAATAGATGGGGAAACAGTGGAAACAGAGGCAGAGTTTATTTTGGGGGCTCCAAAATCACTGCAGATGGTGACTGCAGCCATGAAATTAAAAGACGCTTACTCCTTGGAAGGAAAGTTATGACCAACCTAGAGAGCATATTATAAAGCAGAGACCTTACTTTGCCAACAAAGGTCCATCTAGTCAAGACTATGATTTTTCTAGTGGTCCTGTATGGATGTGAGAGTTGGACTGTGAAGAAAGGTGAGCATCAAAGAATTGATGCTTTTGAACTGTGGTGTTGGAGAAGACTCTTGAGAGTCCCTTGGACAGAGTGAGATCCAACCTGTCCATCCTAAAGGAGATCAGTCCTGTGTGTTCTTTGGAAGGACTGATGCGGAAGCTGAAACTCCAATACTTTGGCCACCTCATGCAAAGAACTGACTCATTGGAAAACACTATGATGCTGGGAGGGATTGGGGGCAGGAGGAGAAGGGGACGATAGAGGATGAGATGGCTGGATGGCATCACCGACTCAAAGGACATGAGTTTGGGTGAACTCTGGGAGTTGGTGATGGACAAGGAGGCCTCGCGTGCTGTGATTCTTGGGGTCACAAACAGTCGGACACGACTGAGCGACTGAACTGAACTGATAGGGGTATTATTGTAATACACCAAGTAGTGATTTTCCTTACAACAGGAAACCAGAGGTAGCTGATTCCTTCATTCATTTAACAAAACAATGATAGTATAGTTGTTGTTGTTTTTTGATACTTCCCTTATGTTGTAAAGTACCTACAACAGTTCCAAACAACATTTTCAGTGTATCTAAATATCAATAGAGAAATGGAGGGAGAAGACTTATATTTTTGCATCACTTTCTAACAGATTGCAAATTTTTCCCAGAAACACATGTATATTGAACACATTCCATTTGTTCACACAGGCCAGGATTTAATCACATACCTACTATTCTACCTACAAAGATATCTGGGAAAGTGAGTGCCTGGCATTTTCATATATTCAGAGGGAGCTAGTCTTTCTTAGAAAGGAGGAGGGATAGGAGGTGGGCTCTGTAAGCAAACAACAGTACCTGTCACTGACTTTATATTGTATAGAAAGTAGTTACTTACAAAGGTATTTTTTGCTCCTGAAAATATATCATAATATGTATCTAACAAGAAGTACACACATACACATACATTTAGAATATAGCTATTTAATTGTCTGTCCCTAGTGCAGGGTATGATATGTCCTCAAAAATATATCCAAAGAGAGGCCCATATATTAGCCTATGAGACAGAGCCAAGAAGAGAAAGCCTAAGAGATGCTTTTGGGAAAAGCTTTCATAGAAGTGGGAAAAATCAGGGCGAGGAAAAAGAAAATAATGAGACAATGGGACAAATATCTAAAATGTATTTTTCTCATAAAGAAGCCTACAATTAATGGCTTTCAGTGTTCTATACATAACATAGTCTGCAGGCCCTGGAAGGGCATGAATTCGTCTACTTTCAGAGAAAAAGTGCTAGCAACAGAGCTGGACAGCATATATCATATGCCTGAAGGCAGATATTAGAAATTTAAAGACATGACTGCATGTATATGTATAATTGAATCACTATGATATAAACCTGAAACTAACACAACATTATACATCAACTGTATTCCAATATAGGTTAAAGAAAAAGAAAACCTGTATGAGCTTGAAAGCTTATATAAATTCCTTCTTAGCATGTCCAAGTAACAGGTGACAAAAAACAAATGCATGCTTTCTGCTTTACACAATAGGGGGAATGTTCCCCCACTCAAACAAAATATCCATCCCAATAATTTTGTGTGTAGAAACCACAACTACTTTACTTAAAATCAGTCCAGATATTCCAATTTTCATCCAAACAGTAAGAAAACAAGACTTGATCCTTACAGTTCACTGGAATTAAGAGTTTAACCCCACATTAGCACAGGTGCATCTGGTAGCTTGCACTGTTATGCTTAGCATACTGCTGCTAAATGAAAACATTAACTGGGATTATGCAATAGATCACCATACACAATAAATTTTGCATCGCTATGTAGGTAATTTTTTTGGCATATCATTTAAATATTTAATAATTCATTCATATGATATTGACATATATCTTGCAACAGACTGTTCAAAAGAGCAAATATATGTATTTTTAGAGTGTAAGGTCTTCCTTTAAATCATTATAAGCATAAATCAATTAAAATTAATTCTTAATTTCATAAGATTTTTAGCATCCAGTCATATAAATAATTTTGATGTCAATTAATGTATGAATAGAAGAACCGAGAGAAATGGTTATATCTGTTAAGGTGTCATTAATTTAAAAATTATTTATTGAAAGATTATATTAAAGTAAGGAAATGTTATTTTGCTAAGTATGTGATGAAAATATGATAATTTATTATAGCATAAAGGTGAGGAACTGGTCATTTTTTATGGTTTTATTTCTTTATTGGCTTAATTTTTTCTGTAGGCTGCATGAAAGAATCCATTTCCCTCCCACTCCAGATCCCAGAGGCCACTGGCCACCAGAATCTCCGGGTTCATCACCTCCTCTTTCCATAGTCAAAGATAGCAAGTACAGGCCAAATCTTTGGCCTGTAGAATCACTCAAGTTTTCAAAAGCCAAAGTGAAGTTGCTCAGTCATGTTTCACTCTTTGCTACCTATGGACTGTAGCCTACCAGGCTCCTCCATCCATAGCATTTTCCAGGCCAGAGTCCTGAAGTGGGTTGCCATTTCCTTCTCCAGTGGATACAGTCCATGGAATTTTCCAGGCCAGAATACTCAAGTGGGTAGCCTTTCCCTTCTCCAGGGGATCTTCCCAACACAGGGATAGAACCCAGGTCTCCTGCATTGCAGGCAGATTCTTTACCAGCTGAGCCACCAGGGCAATTTCACAGCAATTTCTGACTCTGATTCTTCTTTTGTCTCTCTCTTCCACTTTCAATGATTCTTGTGACTATGTAGTGCCCATTTCGATATTTAAGGCAATGTATCTTCTGATTAGCAACTTTATTTCCATATGTAGGTGGAATTCCCCTTATCACTTGATGAAACTTAATTACAGAATCTGGGGCGGGGTGGGGGGGTGGAGCGGGTAATTTTTCTGCCTACTACCACAAGAGTTATGATTTGCTTTCTTTTATTTAACCTATTCTTGAAATCTCCATCTTTAACTGAAGAGTCTGAATATCTATTTAATGTAATTATTAATAATGTGGGCTTCCCTGGTGGCTTAGCTGATAAAGAATCCACCTGCAATATGGGAGACCTGGGTTGGATCCTTGGATTGAGAAGATCCACTGGAGAAGGGAAAGGCCACCCACTCTAGGATTCTGGCCTGGAGAATCCCATGGACTGTATAGTCCATGGGCTCACAAAGACTGGGACCGGCCTGAGCAACTTTTACTTCACTTACTTATTTCCGTTGTGGCATCTGTCACACTGTCTATTTTTTCTCTTGCTATGGGTTACATTTGGAATACTAATTTGTTGAATGCCTGGATTTTGTTATGATAATTCAAAAGTGTTTTGAGTTTTAACAGGAAATTTGGAGAAGGAAATGACAACTCACTCCAGTATTCTTGCCTGGAGAATTTCATGAACAAAGGGGCCTGGTGCCTACAGTCCTTGGGGTTGCAAAGAGTCAAACACAACTGAGAGATTGTCACTCACTCAGTTGCATATAGATCAGCATGATATTTTCAAACCTCATTTAAAAAATCTTTCTCTGGCCTGACTAGGAAGATTTTGTTTTGGAGTTAGTTTAGCTCAACTATTCATAAGACTGCATCACCTTTCTAATTAATAGTCTATTCAGATTTTCTATTTCTTCATATTTCAGTCTTAATATGTTATGTGTTTCTAGGAATTAGTATATTTACTCATGTTCTTTACTGATTTCCTAGTTATTAAACAAAGTCTGTACTCGTTGTTCAGGACTAGAAAATCTCCCTTCCCTGCATGACTCTGCAAACTGTTCTGCCTAAACCTTTGCAGTTGCTACTCTTTCAATAGTTACTCTTTGCTTAGCTTCACACATTCTTATTCTATGCATGAGCAGCTTAGTTTTCAGCCAAAAATACCACCTCATGCATAGCCCTAATACATTTCAGGTACCATTTTTCTACCATTTCCCTCTCAGTGGTCCTATGCTCCACACATTCCATTTACTTCAGCTTTTCCAAACTTCAATTTCCATTTCCTCAAATCAGCCTGACTGTCACAGTCTTTACTTTTTCACTTCTTGCACTTATATCTTTATCTAGAAAGGGCCTGTAGGCAGTAAATGAATGTAACAGTAAAACTGACTTTGTTTCCATTCTAATGTCATGCTTGTTCTGTTGTCTAATATTAAATTAATGATTTCATTTTTCAAAAATTCTCTTGTTCTTTACTGACAGTGGCAAATCCTATTGCAGTTATGGTATTATAAATGCATCATCTGATGATCCAGTATTTTCTGGCATTGTAGCTCAGCTGGTAAAGAATCTGCTTGCAATAAGGGAGACCTGGGATTGATCCTTGGGTCAGGAAGATCCTCTAGAGAAGAGGAAGGCTAACCACTCCAGTAAGCTGGCCTGGAGAATTCCATGGACTACAGTCCATGGGGTCACAAAGAGTTAGACACAACTGAGTGACTTTCACTTTTCACTTTCAAGCTAGACTTCAACAGTACATGAACCATGAACTTCAAATGTACAAGATGGATTTAGAAAAGGGAGAGGAACTACAGATCAAATTGCCAACATCCAATGGCTCATAGAAAAAGCAAGGGAATTCCAGAAAAACAGCTATTTATTTCATTGACTAGGCCTTTGATTGTCTCAGTTCAGTGATTGTCTAGATCACAACAAACTGTGGAAAATTATTCAAGAGATGGGAACATCAGACCACCTTACCTATTTCCTGAGAAACCTGTATGCAGGTCAAGAAACTACACTTAGAACCAGACATGAAACAATGGACTGGTTCCAAATTGGGAGTGGAGTTGGTCAAGGTTGTATGTTGTCATCCTGCTTATTTAACTTATATGCAGAGTACATCATGGGAAATGCCGGGAAGGATGAAGCAGAAGCTGGAAACAAGATTTCTGGGAGAAATGTCGACAAAAACAGATATGCTGATGACACCACCATTATGACAGAAAGCAACAATTAAAGAGCCTCTTGTTGAAAGTAAAGAGGAAAGTGAAAAAATTGGTGTAACACTCAACATTCAGAAAACTAAGAACATGGCATCTGGACCCATCAGTTCATTTCAGTTCAGTCACTCATTGAGTCCAACTCTCTGTGACCCCATGGACTGCAGCATGCCAGGCCTCCCTGTCTATCACTAAATCCCAGAGTTTACTAAAACTCATGTCCATTGAGTCGGTGATGCAATGCAACCATCTCATGCTCTCTCATCCCCTTCTCCTCCTACCTTCAATATTTCCCAGCATCAGGTTCGTTTCAAGTGAGTCAATTCTTCACATCAGGTGGCCAAAGTATTGGAGTTTCAGCTTCAACATCAGTTCTTACAATAGGTATTCAGGACTGATCTCCTTTAGGATGGACTGGTTGGATCTCCTAGCAGTCCAAGGGACTCTCAAGAGTCTTCCCCAACACCACAGGTCAAAAACATCAATTCTTTGGCACTCAGCTTTCTTCACAGTCCAACTCTCACATCCATACATGACTGCTGAAAAAACATAGCCTTGACTAGACGGGTCTTTGTTGGCAAAGTAATGTCTTTGCTTTTTAATATGCTGTCTAGGATGGTCATAACTTTTCTTCCAAGGAGTAAGCATCTTTTAATATCATGACTGCAGTCATAATATGCAGTGATTTTGGAGCCCAGAAAAATAAAGTCTGCCACTGTTTCCACTGTATCCTCATCTATTTGCCATGAAGTAATGGGACTAGATGATATGATATTAGCTTTCTGAATGTTGAGCTTTAAGCCAACTTTTTCACTCTCCTCTCTCACTTTCATCAAAAAGCTCTTTAGTTCTTTTTCACTTTCTGCCCTAAGGGTAATATCATTGCATATCTGAGGTTATTGATATTTCTCCCAGCAATCTTGATTCCAGCTTATACTTCATCCAGCCCAGTGTTTCTCATGATGTACTCTGCATAGAAATTAAATAAGCATGGTGACGATGCCGGGAGCCAGCACGGGAGATCCCACCCATGACAAAGTCATGCAGGACTCGAGGGACTCCCTGGGCCATCCCACCCATGACAAGGTCATGCGGAAAAGTCCTGATAAGCAAGGCCTCAGGACTCGACGGACCCCCTGGACCTGCTCAAGCATCTACCCCCAAACCAGAATCTGTCTTAGTATTTTATGTATTTCACCAACTCTTCTGACATTAACAGGGGGCTGTCCCCGACCACCTTTCTCTGGGAATAGTTAACTTAGGTCTTTAGTTAATAAGTCTCCTGGACAAGATAAGAGCATTTCAATTAAAACCCCCTGTTAACATTCTAGCTTACTTGGCAGGTTTATCCAGACTCTTGCAACATTGTTGAGCCAATGCTTGCTGCCAAGTCCTCACATCCCTTATCCATTGTGTTCCTGGGAGTGCATACAGTCAGGATGTAGAAAAAACAAACAGCAGCTTTAACATTAGCAACATTAGACTTTAAGTTAATACGTTCTTTCTTTGCTATAACTCTCTGAATCTTTGCTCCATAAAAATGTAACTCTGTACTTTAAGGGTAATGCAGGCTAAGAACTTAAGAAGAAACACTTTAAGGAAAAATTGTGCTGGCTGACCAACCTTTATCAAAAAGGGGTCATAAAATATCAATAGGCCTCTGGGCCAGAAGATAATGTACAAAAAATAAGACTCTTGCAGAAAAGAACCTGGTATCGATAAAAGTTAATACTGATGGAATGTTGAGTTGACTCTACATTTTTCATCTTGCTATATGTACAACTCAGTGTATAAAAGCCCTCTCTGAAAATAAAGTAACCGGCCTCACTCACTGAAGCTTGGTCACCCCGTGTCATTCTTTCCTTATCTTTTTCTCTATCTTCATTCTCCGACGTCATCCATCCTGAGGATATCCCTGGACTCTGCTGAGGCTGGACCTCGACATGACAATATATAGCCTTGACATACTCCTTTTCCTACTGGGAACCAGTCTGTTGTTCCATGTCCAGTTCTAACTGTTGCTTCCTGACCTGCATACAGATTTTTCAAGAGGCAGGTCAGGTGGTCTGGTATTCCCATCTCTTTCAGAATTTTCAACAGTTTACTGTGATCCACACAGTCAAAGCCTTTAGCATAGTCAATAAAGCAGAAATAGATGTTTTTTTGGAACTCTCTTGCTTTTTCAATGATCCAGCAGATGTTGGCAACTTGAGCTCTTGTTTCTCTGCCTTTTCTAAAACGAGCTTGAACATCTGGAAGTTCATGGTTCATGTCTTGCTGAAGCCTTGCTTCGAGAATTTTGAACATTACTAGCATGTGAGATGACTGCAACTGTTCAGTAGTTTGAGCATTCTTTGGCATTGCTTTTCTTTGGGATTGGAATGAAAACTGATCTTTTCCAGTCCTGTGGCCACTGGTGAGTTTTCTATCACTCCATGGCATATAGATGGGGAAAAAATGGAGACACTGACAGACTTTATTTTGGGTGCTCCAAAATCACTGCAGATGGTGACTACAGCCATGAAATTAATGACACTTGCTCCTTGGAAGGAAAGTTATGACCAACCTAGACAGTATATTAAAAAGCAGAGACATTACTTTGCCAACAAAGGTCCGTCTAGGCAAAGCTATGGTTTTTCCAGTAGTCATGTATGGATGTGTGAGTTGGACTATAATGAAAGTTGAGTGCCAGTGAATTGATGCTTTTGAACTGTGATGTTGGAGAAGACTCTTGAGAGTCCCTTGGATAGAGCGAAATCCAACCAGTCCATCCTAAAGGAGATCAGTCCTGAATATTCATTAGAAGGACTGATGTTGAAGCTGAAACTCCAATACTTTGGCCACCTGATGTGAAGAACTGAGTCATCTGAAAAGACCCTGATGCTGGGAAAAATTGTAGGCAGGAGGAGAAGGGTATGACAGAGGATGAGATGGTTGGATGGTATTACTGACTCAATGGACATGAGATTGAGTAAGCTCAGGGAGTTGGTGATAGACACGGAAGCCTGGCATGCTGCAGTCCATGGGGTTGCAAAGAGTTGGACATGACTGACTGACTGGGCGGAACAGTTATGCTGATGGATACCAAACTAATGGCAAAAAGTGAAAGCAGAACTAAAAAGCCTCTTGATGAAAGTGAAAGAGGAGAGTAAAAAATCTGGCTTGAAATTCAACATTCAAAAAGCTAAGATCATGGCATCTGGTCCCATCACTTCATGGCAGATGGATGGGGAAATAATGGAAACAGTGAGAGATCTTATTTTCTTGGACTCCAAAATCATTGCAAATGGTGACTGCCACCATGAAATTAAAAGATGCTTGCTCCTTGGAAGAAAAGCTATGATAAATCTCTACAGCATATTAAAAAGCAGAGAGATCAGTTTGCCAAACAAGATCAGTATAATCTAAGTATCGTTTTTCCAGTAGCAATGTGTGGATTGAGAGTTGGACCATAAAGGAGGCTAAGCGGTAAATAATTGATGCTTTCAAACTGTGGTGCTAGAGAATACTCTTGAGAGTCCCCTGACAGCAAGGAGATCAAACCAGTCAATTTTAAAGGAAATCAACTCTGAATATTCATTGGAAGGACTGATGCTGAAGTTCCAATACTTTGACTGCCTGATTTGAAAATCCAACTCATTGAAAAATACCCCAATGCTGGAAAAGGGTGAAGTCAAGAGGAGCAGGGGGTAACAGAGGATGAGATGGTTGGACAGCATCACTGACTAATGGACATGAGTTGAGAGAGCTCTGGGAGATAGTAAAGGACAGGGAGTCAAATTCAACTTAGCAACGACAACAATACTCAGTGAAAATTCTCAAAGTATTACTACTATTTTGAAATGTCGTGCCTCACATAATATATACACATACTGTGAAAAATGTGTTCTTTTTGGATCCCAGATATAAAATCTGAATTGTGTATGTTTTACATGTCAGATATTTATAGAATAAGTATGAAGTCATTAGTGCTTGATAAACTAAATGTATAACATTCTAATAAAATTTATGGCCAATGTAAAAAAACTAGGTTTTAAAAAAGTACTTTCATTTTATGACTATCAAGCACATAAAAAAGCCTAAATTTCAATGACATTCAGTTCAGTTCAGTCACTCAGTCGTGTCCGACTCTTTGCGACCCCGTGAATCTCAGCACGCGAGGCCTCCCTGTCCATCACCATCTCCTGGAGTTCACTCAGACTCGCACCCATCGAGTCAGTGATGCCATCCAGCCACCTCATCCTCGGTCGTCCCATTCTCCTGCCCCCAATCCCTCCCAGCATCAGAGTCTTTTCCAGTGAGTCAACTCTTCGCATGAGGTGGCCAAAGTACTGGAGTTTCAGCTTTAGCATCATTTCTTCCAAAGAAATCCCAGGGCTGATCTCCTTCAGGATGGACTGGTTGGATTTCCTTGCAGTCCAAGGTACTCTCAAGAGTCTTCTCCAACACCACAGTTCAAAAGCATCAATTCTTCAGTGCTCAGCCTTCTTCACAGTCCAACTCTCACATCCATACATGACCACAGGAAAAACCATAGCCTTGACTAGATGGACCTTAGTCAACAAAGTAATGTCTCTGCTTTTGAATATGCTATCTAGGTTGGTCATAACTTTTCTTCCAAGGAGTAAGCGTCTTTTAATTTCATGGCTGTAGTTACCATCTGCAGTGATTTTGGAGACCAAAAAAATAAATCTGACACTGTTTCCACTGTTTCCCCATCTATTTCCCATGAAGTGATGGGACCGGATGCCATGATCTTCGTTTTCTGAATGTTGAGCTTTAAGCCAACTTTTTCACTCTCCTCTTTCACTGTCATCAAGAGGCTTTTTAGTTCCTCTTTATTTTCTGCCATAAGGGTGGTGTCATCTGCATATCTGAGCTTATTGATATTTGTCCCAGAAATCTTGACTCCAGCTTGTGTTTCTTCCAGTCCAGTGTTTCTCATGATGTACTCTGCATATAAGTTAAATAAGCAGGGTGACAATATACAGCCTTGACGTACTCCTTTTCCTATTTGGAACCAGTCTGCTGTTCCATGTCCAGTTCTAACTGCTGCTTCCTGACCTGCATACAGATTTCTCCAGAGGCAGGTCAGGTGGTCTGGTATTCCCATCTCTTTCAGAATTTTCCACAGTTTATTGTGATCCACATAGTCAAGGGCTTTGGCATAGTCAATAAAGCAGAAATAAATGTTTTTCTGGAACTCTCTTGTCTTTTCCATGATCCAGAGGATGTTGGCATTTTGATCTCTGGTCCCTCTGCCTTTTCTAAAACCAGCTTGAACATCAGGAAGTTCACGGTTCACATACTGCTGAAGCCTAGCTTGGAGAATTTTGAGCATTACTTTACTAGCATGTGAGATGAGTGCAATTGTGCGGTAGTTTGAGCATCCTTTGGCATTGCCTTTCTTTGGAATTGGAATGAAAACTGACCTTTTCCAGTCCTGTGGTCATGGCTGAGTTTTAAAGATTTGCTGGCATATTGAGTGAAGCACTTTCACAGCATCATCTTTTAGGATCTGAAATAGCTCTACTGGAATTCCATCACCTCCACTAGCTTTGTTCCTAGTGATGCTTTTAAAGCCCACTTGACTTCACATTCCAAAATGTCTGGTTCTAGATGACTGATCACCCCATTCTGATTATCTAGGTTGTGAAGAACCTTTCTGTACAGTTCTTCTCTGTATTCTTGCCATCTCTTCTTAATATCTTCTGCTTCTGTTAGGACCAGACCATTTCGGTCCTTTATCAAGCCCATCTTTGCATGAAATGTTCCCTTGGTATCTCTACTTTTCTTGAAAAGATCTCTAGTCTTTTCCATTCTGTTGTTTTCTTCGATTTCTTTGCATTGATCACTGAAGAAGGCTTTCTTATCTCTTCTTGCTATTCTCTGGAACTCTGCATTCAGATTCTTATATCTTTTCTTTTCTCCTTTGCTTTTCACCTCTCTTCTTTTCACAGCTATTTGTAAGGCCTCCCCAGACAGCCATTTTGCTTTTTAAAATTTCTTTTCCATGGGGATGGTCTTGATCCCTGTCTCCTGTACAGTGTCACAAACCTCATTCCATAGTTCTTCAGGCACTCTATCTATCAGATCTAGGCCCTTAAATCTATTTCTCACTTCCACTGTATAGTCATAAGGGATTTGATTTAGGTCATACCTGAATGGTCTAGCGGTTTTCCCTACTTTCTTCAATTTCAGTCTGAATTTGGGAATAAGGAGTTCATGATCTGAGCCACAGTCAGCTCCTGGTCTTGTTTTTGTTGACTGTATAGAGCTTCTCCATCTTTGGCTGCAAAGAACATAATCAAACTGATATTGGTGTTGACCATCTGGTGATGTCCATGTGTAGAGTCTTCTCTTGTGTTGTTGGAAGAGGATGTTTGCTATGACCAGTGCATTTTCTTGGCAGAGCTTTATTAGCATTGCCCTGCTTCATTCCATATTCCAGGGCCAAATGTGCCTGTTACTCCAGGTGTTTCTTGACTTCCTACTTTTGCATTCCAGTCCCCTATAATGAAAAGGACATCTTTTTTGGGTGTTAGTTCTAAAAGATCTTGTAGGTCTTCATAGAACCATTCAATGTCAGCTTCTTCCGCATTACTGGTTGGGGCATAGACTTGGATAACTGTGATATTGAATAGTTTGCCTTGGAGGAGCCACTGGGTGTCTGAGGCCAGGGGCGGTGCCCAAGGCCAGGGGTGGCGGCCAGAAGGAACAACCCCACGCCCGAGGCCAGGGAGGTGACTGAGAGGAGCAACCCCATGCCCAAGGACAGGGACAGCGGCTGGGAGGAACAACCCAATTTCCAAGAAGTGGTGGCTGCCCAGGCGCAGGAGGGCCTAGAGGAGCCATCCCACGCTGAAGGTCAGGAAGGGCGGTAGGAGGAGATACTCCTCATCCAAGGTTAGGAGCAGCAGCCGTGCTTTGTTGGAAGCCGTGAAGAGATACCCCACTCTCTAGGCAAGAGAAACCCAAGTAAAATGGTAGTGTTGCAAGAGGGCATTAGAGGGCAGACACACTGAAACCATACTCACAGAAAACTAGTCAACCTAATCACACTAGGACCACAGCCTTGTCTAACTCAATGAAACTAAGCCATGCCCACGGGGCAAACTAAGACAGGCGGGTCATGGTGGAGAGGTCTGACAGAATGTGGTCCACTGGAGAAGGGAATGGCAAACCACTTCAGTATTCTTGCCTTGAGAACCCCATGAACAGTATGAAAAGGCAAAATGATAGGATACTGAAAGAGGTATTCCCCAGGTCAGTAGGTGCCCAATATGCTACTGGAGGTCAGTGGAGAAATAAATCCAGAAAGAATGAAGGAATGGAGCCAAAGCATAAACAATACCCAGCTATGGATGTGACTGGTGATAGAAGCAAGGTCTGATGCTGTAAAGAGCAATATTGCATAGGAACCTGGAATGTCAGGTCTATGAATCAAGGCTAATTAGAAGTTGTCAAACAGGAGATGGCAAGAGTGTACGTTGACATTCTAGGAATCAGTGAACTAAAATGGACTGGAATGGGTGAATTTAACTCAGATGACCATTATATCTACTACTGAGGGCAGGAATCCCTCTGAAGAAATGGAGTAGCCATTATAATCAAGAGAAGATTCTGAAATGCAGTACTATCTAGGTTGGTCATAATTTTTCTTCCAAGGAGTAAGCGTCTTTTAATTTCATGGCCGCAGTCACCATCTGCAGTGATTTAGGAGCCTAAATAAAGAAAGTCTGACACTGTTTGCACTGTTCCCCATCTATTTCCCATGAAGTGATGGGACCGGATGCCATGATCTTCGTTTTCTGAATGTTGAGGTTTCAGTTCAGTTCAGTTCAGTCACTCAGTCGTGTCTGACTCTTTGTGACCCCATGAATCGCAGCACGCCAGGACTCCCTGTCCATCACCAACTCCCGGAGTTCACTGAGACTGGCATCCATCGAGTCAGTGATGCCATCCAGCCATCTCATCCTCGGTCGTCCCCTTCTCCTCCTGCCCCCAATCCCTCCCAGCATCAAAGTCTTTTCCAATGAGTCAACTCTTCACATGAGGTGGCCAAAGTACTGGAGTTTCAGCTTTACCATCATTCCTTCCAAAGAAATCCCAGGGCTGATCTCCTTCAGAATGGACTGGTTGGATCTCCTTGCAGTCCAAGGGACTCTCAAGAGTCCTCTCCAACACCACAATTCAAAAGCATCAATTCTTCGGTGCTCAGCCTTCTTCACAGTCCAACTCTCACATCCATATGTGACCACAGGAAAAACCATAGCCCTTACTAGATGGACCTTAGTCGGCAAAGTAATGTCTCTGCTTTTGAATGTGCTATCTAGGTTGGTCATAACTTTTCTTCCAAGGAGTAAGCGTCTTTTAATTTCATGGCTGCAATCACCATCTGCAGTGATTTTGGTGTCCAAAAAAATAAAGTCTGATGATGTTTCCACTGTTTCTCCATCTATTTCCCATGGAGTGATGGGACTGGTTGCCATGATGTTTGTTTTCTGAATGTTGAGATTTAGGCCAACTTTTTCACTCTCCTCTTTTACTTTTATCAAGTGGCTTTTTAGTTGCTCTTCACTTTCTGCCATAAGGGTGGTGTCATCTGCATATCTGAGGCTATTGATATTTGTCCCGGCAATCTTGATTCCACCGTTACTCATGATGTACTCTGCATATAAGTTAAATAAGCAGGGTGACAATATACAGCCTTGGCATACTCCTTTTCCTATTTGGAACCAGTCTGTTGTTCCATGCCCAGTTCTAACTGCTGCTTCCTGACCTGCATACAGATTTCTCAAGAGGCAGGTCAGGTGGTCTGGTATTGCCATCTCTTTCAGAATTTTCCACAGTTTATTGTGATCCACACAGTCAAAGGCTTTGGCATAGTCAATAAAGCAGAAATAGATGTTTTTCTGGAACTCTCTTGCTTTTTCGATGATCCAGCAGATGTTGGCAATATGATCTCTGTTTTCTGTCTTTTCTAAAACCAGCTTGAACGTCAGGAAGTACACGGTTCACATATTGCTGAAGCCTGGCTTGAATAATTTTGAGCATTACTTTACTAGCATGTGAGATGAGTGCAATTGTGCGGTAGTTTGAGCATTCTTTGACATTGCCTTTCTTTGAAATTGGAGTGAAAACTGACCTTTTCCAGTCCTGTGGCCACTGCTGAGTTTTCCAAATTTGCTGGCATATTGAGTACAGCACTTTCACAGCATCATCTTTCAGGATTTGAAATAGCTCAATTGGAATTCCATCATCTCCACTAGCTTCGTTCATAGCAATGCTTTCCAAGGCCCACTTGACTTCATATTCCAGGATGTCTGGCTCTAGTTTAGTGATCACATCATCATGATTATCTAGGTTGTGAAGATCTTTTTTGTACAGTTCTTCTGAGTAGTCTTGCCACCTCTTCTTAATATCTTCTGCTTCTGTTAGGTCCAAACCATTTTTGTCCTTTATCGAGCCCATCTTTGCATGAAATGTTCCCTTGGTATATCTTATTTTCTTGAAGAGATCTCTAGTCTTTCACATTCTGTCTTTTCCTCTATGTCTTTGAACTGATTGCTGAAGAATGCTTTCTTATCTCTTCTTGCTATTCTCTGGAACTCTGTATTCAGATTCTTATATCTTTCCTTTTCTCCTTTGCTTTTCACCTCTCTTCTTTTCTCAGCTATTTTGTAAGGCCTCCCCAGACAGCCATTTTGCTTTTTTGCATTTCTTTTCCATGGGGATGGTCTTGATCCCTGTCTCCTTTACAATGTCACAAACCTCATTTCATAGTTCATCAGGCACTCTATCTTTCAGATCTAGGCCCTTAAATCTATTTCTCACTTCCACTGTATAGTCATAAGGGATTTGATTTAGGTCATACCTGAATGGTCTAGCGGTTTTCCCTGCTTTCTTCAATTTGAGTCTGAATTTGGTAATAAGGAGTCCATTATCTGAGCCACAGTCAGCTCCTCGTCTTGTTTTTTTTGACTGTATAGAGCTTCTCCATCTTTGGCTGCAAAGAACATAATCAATCTGATATTGGTGTTGACCATCTGGTGATGTCCATGTGTAGAGTCTTCTCTTGTGTTGTTGGAAGAGGGTGTTTGCTATGACCGCTGCATTTTCTTGGCAAAACTCTATTAGTCTTTGCCCTGCTTCATTCCGCATTCCAAGGCCAAATTTGCCTGTTACTCCAGGTGTTTCTTGACTTCCTACTTTTGCATTCCAGTCCCCTATAATGAAAAGGACATCTTTTTTGGGTGTTAGTTCTAAAAGGTCTTGTAGGTCTTCATAAAACCGTTTTACTTCAGTGTCTTCAGTGTTACTGGTTGGGGCATAGAGTTGGATAACTGTGCTATTGAATGGTTTGCCTTAGAGACGAACAGAGATCATTCTGTTCCATTTCTTCTCAGGGATTCCTGCCTGCAGTAGTAGATATAATGGTCATCTGAGTAAATTCACCCATTGCAGTCCAGTTTATTTTGCTGATTCCTAGAATGTCCACATTCACTCTTGCCATCTCTTTTTCGACCATTTCCAATTTGCCTTGATTCATGGACCTGACATTCCAGGTTCCTATGCAATATTGCTCTTTTCAGCATTGGATCTTGCTTCTATCACCAGTCACTTCCATAGCTGGGTATTGTTTTTGCTTTGGCTTCATCCCTTCATTCTTTCTGGAGTTAGTTCTCCACTAATCTTCAGTAGCATATTGGGCAGCTACTCATCTGGGGAGTTCCTCTTTCAGTATCCTATCATTTTGCCTTTTCACACTGTTCATGGGGTTCTCAAGGCAAGAATACTGAAGTGGTTTGCCATTCCCTTCTCCAGTGGACCACATTCTGTCAGACCTCTCCACCATGACCCACCCGTCTTGGGTTGCCCCTCAGGCATGGCTTGATTTCATTGAGTTAGACGATTATGCAGGACTGCACCGGAGGCTGCAACCCAGTGCACTAAGCATGGGCAGCTGCGAGCCAGTGCACTAAGCATGGCCGAGAGAAGTTACCCCACAACCGAGGTCAGGGGCAGCAGCTGAGAGTGCCAGGCTGTGACGGTGCAGGAACGGCCAAGAGGGGCTACCCACGTCCGAGGCCAGGGGCGGCAGCCAAGAGGAGCTACCCTGTGTCCGAGGTCAGTGGCGCCCGGGAGGAGACACCCCGCATCTGAGGTCAGGGGCGGCGGCTGAGAGGAGCTACCCCACGTCTGAGGTCAGGGGGAGCCAGGATGTGACACCTCACGCCCGAGGCCAGGGGCGGTGGCCCTAAGGAGCCACCCCATGCTGGAGGCCAGGGGTGGCGGCCAGGAGGAGCAACCAGAGGAGTGGTGGCTGCACGGGCGTAGGAGGGCCTAGAGGAGCTACCCTAGTTAAAGGTCAGGAAAGGCGGTGGAAAGGAGATACCCCTCATCCAAGGTAAGGAGCAGCAGCTGTGCTTTGCTGGAGCAGCCGTGAAGAGATACCCCACGCCCAAGGTAAGAGAAACCCAAGTAAGATGGTAGGTGTTGCAAGAGAGCATCAGAAGGCAGACACACTGAAACCATACTCACGGAAAACTAGTCAGTCTAATCACACTAGGACCACAGTCTTGTCTAACTTTCATGACATTAATTACATGTAAAATGGAATAAACAAGGTTTCAAAGTAAAAGAGAAAGCTTTGCAAGACAAACAGCAATACTCTATTCATTTATTTAATAATGATTTTTAAAGTGCTGTTTTAATAGCATGCTCTTAGTCATCACAAAGTGCCTATTGAAAGTAATCTAGCGTACTGACTTTTCAGAAAGCAAGACTGATCTTACTTCTTCAAGAATAGAAGTAGTTAATCACACTGCAGTGATATATAGATTTGAAATGCATTTCCCATTTGGTTATTTTTGCAAGAGAGCTTACAAATGCACACAGATAACAACAGTAGAATGCCTACTTAAATATTTATTGAAATCAATGTCGAGTCAATTATTATATCAAGAGGCAAGTGACTATAATTCAAGTAATACCACTGATTCTCTAATGAAATAGAACTACAGAAGGTCCCCAACTTAAAATTGCTGTTTAGTCACTAAGTTGTGTCTGACTGTTTGCAACACCATGGATTATAGCCTGCCATGCTCTTCTCTCCATGGGATTTCCCAGGCAAGAATACTTGAGTGGGTTGCCATTTCCTTCTCTAGGGGATCTTCTTGACCCTGGGATTGAACCTGTGTCTCCTACTTTGGCAGACAGATTCTTTACCACTGAGCCACCAGGGAAGCCCAATATCAGCAGGCAAATGACTTTAATTCAAGCAATACCACTGATTCTCTAATGAAATAGAACAGCAGAAGGTTCCCAACTTACAATCATCAGACTTATGCAGTTGTTCAATCTTATCATGGCATAAAAGCATATGCATTCATTAGAAACCACACTTGGAGTTTTGAATTTTGATCTTTGCCTGGGCTAGTGATATGCAGTGTGGTGCTCTCTCCTGATACTGGACAACAGCAGTGAGCCACAGCTCCAGTCAGCCATATGATCACAAGAATAAACAACGGACATGCTTACAGGAGCAGTGGCTGTACTTTACCAGAGCAGCCGTGAAGAGATACCCCACTCTCAAGGCAAGAGAAACCCAAGTAAGACAGTAGCCACTGAGAGAGGGCATCAGAGGGCAGACAGACTTAAACCACAATCACAGACAGCTAGCCAATCTGATCACATGGGCCACAGCTTGTCTAACTCAATGAAACTAAGCCATGCCATGTGGGGCCACCCAAGACAGATGGATCATGGTGGAGAGGTCTGACAGAATGTGGTCCACTGGAGAAGGAAATGGCAAACCACTTCAGTATTTTTGCCTTGAGAACCCCATGAACAGTATGAAAAGGCAAAAAGATAGGACACTGAAAGATGAATTCCCCAGGTTGGTAGGAGCCCAATATGCTATTGGAGATCAGTGGAGAACTAATTCCAGAAAGAATGAAGGGATGAAGCCAAAGCAAAAACAACACCCAGTTGTGGATGGGACTGGTGATAGAAGCAAGGTCTGATGCTGTAAAGAGCAATATTGTGTAGGAACCAGGAATGTTAGGTCCATGAATCAAGGCAAATTGGAAGTGGTCAAACAAGATATGGCAAGAGTGAATGTCGACATTCTAGGAATCAGTGAACTAAAATGGACTGGAATGGGTGAATTTAACTCAGATGACCATTATATCTACTACTGTGGGCAGGAATCCCTTAGAAGAAATGGAGTAGCCATCATACTCAACAAAAGAGTCTGAAATGCACTTGGATGAAATCTCAAAAACAACCGAATGGTATCTATTCATTTCCAAGGTGAACCATTCAATATCATGGTTATCCAAGTCTATGCCCTGGCCAGTAATGCTGAAGAAGCTGAAGTTGAACAATTCTATGAAGACCTATAAGACCTTCTAGAACTAACACCCCAAAAGATGTCCTTTTCATTATAGGGGACTGGAATGCAAAAGTAGAAAGTCAAGAAACATCTGGAATAACAGGCAAATTTGGCCTTAGAGTACGGAATGAAGCAGGGCAAAGGCTAACAGAGTTCTCCCAAGAGAATGCACTGGTGTTACAGCCTCTTCCAACAACACAAGAGAAGACTCTACACATGGACATCACCAGATGGTCGATACCAAAATCAGATTGATTATATTCTTTGTAGCCAAAGATGGAGAAGCTCTATACATTCAGCAAAAACAAGACCAGGAGCTGACTGTGGCTCAGATCATGAACTCCTTATTCCCAAATTCAGACTGAAATTGAAGAAAGTAGGGAAAACCACTAGACCATTCAGGTATGACCTAAATCAAATCCCTTATGACTATACAGTGGAAGTGAGAAATAGATTTAAGGGACTAGATCTGATAGACAGAGTGTCTGATGAACTATGGATGAGCTTCATGACATTGTACAGGAGACAGGAATCAAGACTATCCCCAAGGGAAAAAAAAATGCAAAAAAGCAAAATGGCTGTCTGAGGGGGCCTTACAAATAGCTGTGAAAAGAAGGGAAGCAAAAAGAAAAGGAGAAAAGGAAAGATATACCCATTTGAATACAGAGTTCCAAAGAATAGCAAGGAGAGATAAGGAAGCCTTCCTCAGCGATCAATGCAAAGAAATAGAGGAAAACAATAGAATGGGAAAGACTAGAGATCTCTTCAAGAAAATTAGAGATACAAGGGAACGTTTCATGCAAAGATGGGCTCAATAGAGGACAGAAATGGTAGGAAACTAACAGAAGATATTAAGAAGATGTGGCAAGAATACACAGAAAAACTGTACAAAAAAGATCTTCATGACCCAGATCATCACGATGGTGTGATCACTCACCTAGAGCCAGACATCCTGGAATGTGAACTCATGTGGCCGTTCGGAAGCATCACTATGAACAAAGCTAGTGGAGATGATGGAATTCCAGTTGAGCTATTTCAACTCCTGAAAAATGATGCTGTGAAAGTGCTACACTCAATATGCCAGCAAATTTGGAAAACTCAGCAGTGGCTACAAGACTGGAAAAGGTCAGTTTTCATTCCAATCCCAAAGAAAACTGAAGTCACTCAGTCGTGTCTGACTCTTTGCGACCCTATGAACTGTAGTCTACCAGGTTTCTCTGTCCATGGGGTTTTTCAGGCAAGAGTACTGGAGTGGGTTGCCATTTCCTTCTCAGGGGATCTTTCCAACCCAGGGATTGAACCTGGGTCTACCATATTGTAGGCAGACATTATACCCTCTGAGCTACAAGGGAAGCCCTAATCCCAAAGAAAGACAATGCCAAAGGATGTTCAAAGTACTGCACAATTGCACTCATCTCACACGCTAGTAAAGTGATGCTGAAAATTCTCCAAGCCAGGCTTCAGCAATACGTGAACCATGAAACTCCAGGTGTTCAAGCTAGTTTTAGAAAAGGCAGAGGAACAAGAGATCAAATTGCCAACATCCGTGGGATCATCAAAAAAGCAAAAGGGTTCCAGAAAAATATCTATTTCTGCTTTATTGACTGTGCCAAAGTCTTTGACTGTGTGGATCACAATAAACTGTGGAAAATTCTGAAAGAGAAGGGAATACCAGGCCACCTGACCTGCCTCTTCAGAAATCTGTATGCAGGGGAGGAAGCAACAGTTAGAACTGGACATGGAACAACAGACTGGTTCCAAATAGCAAAAGGAGTACGTCAAGGCTGTGTATTGTCACCCTGCTTATTTAACTTCTATGCAGAGTACAATCATGAGAAACACTGGCCTGGAGGAAGAACAAGCTGGAATCAAGACTGCAGGGAGAAATCCCAACAACCTCAGATATGCAGATGACACCACCTATATGGCAGAAAGTGAAGAGGAACTAAAAAGCCTGTTGATGAAAGTGAAAGAGGAGAGTGAAAAAGTTGGCCTAAATCTCAACATTCAGAAAACGAAGATCATGGCATCCAGTCACATCACTTAATGGCAAATAGATGGGGAAACAGTGGAAACAGTGGCTGACTTATTTTTCTGGGCTCCAAAATCACTGCGGATGGTGACTGCAGCCATGAAATTAAAAGACGCTTACTCTTTGGAAGGAAAGTTTTGACCAGCCTAGACAGTATATTAAATAGCAGAGACATTACTTTGCCAACCAAGGTCCATCTAGTCAAGGCTATGGTTTTTCCAGTGGTCATGTATGGATGTGAGAATTGGACTATAAAGAAAGCTGAACACAGACGAATTGATGGTTTTGAACTGTGGTGTTGGAGAAGACTCTTGAGAGTCCCTTGGACTGCAAGGAGATCCAACCAGTCCATCCTAGAGGAGATTAGTCCTGGGTGTTCATTGGAAGGACTGATGTTGAAGCTGAAACTCCAATACTTTGGCCACCTGATGCAAAGAGCTGACTCATTTGTAAAGACCCTGATGCTGGGAAAGATTGAAGGCAGGAGGAGAAGGGGATGACAGAGGATGAGATGGTTGGCATCACTGACTCAATGGACATGGGTTTGGGTGGACTCTGGGAGTTGGTGATGGACAGGGAGGTCTGGCGTGCTGCGATTCATGGGGTTGCAAAGAGTTGAACACGACTTAGCGACTGAACTGAACTGATCTGAACTGAACTGACAGTCATTCTGCATCATACAACTCTTTTGTTTGTCACCTCAGTACAATATTCAAAAAAATTACACAAGATATTCAACACTTTATTATAAATACTTTTAGATTATTTTGCCCAATTATAGGCTAATATAAGTGTTTTGAGCATATTTAGGTTATGATAAACTATGAGCTATAATCTTTCTCAGGACTTAACCCCACCATAATTTGAGGACGACTTGTGTTTAAAGGTTTTCAAAACAAGACTCTCATGCATATTCCTTTGATCTGTCAGTAGATTACCCAACATCTTTAGAGAATCTTTCCTAATAGAGCAATTCAAAGATGAAAAAAAAAAAATCAAACCTTCTCAGTTTCAGAAGTGAATATGCAAATTGGAGCATAGGAGTGAAGGTCCAGATGCCAATTTCTAATGGTATTGTGAATGTCACATTTATTAGACAATTACATGTTATGATAAAAAAGGGGGAAAATAGGATTATGTTCCATAGTTCTTAAAATGAAAAGAAGCACTGAAAGCAACCTAAAGTATGAGATATACAAGAGGCTTCTTTCAACAATAGAGTTAAGATTAACAAAAGAAAGGAAAAATAAACATTCATTGACAACACTTCTAATACCTTGGTTATCTGACACATTAAGCTTTTCTATTTCTTCTTTAAAGTTCTTTATTTTTTTCTCTTTCCAAATATGTTTTTACTTTCCAATAGATCATATTTATTCTCATATTTTTCCCCTAATATATTGTGAACATTTCTCCAGGTTAAAACATTTTCTTCACATTCTTAATTTTAAAGGCTTTGTGACTTTATGGCTTTAAGACCATATAAATGTATGACAGCTTAAGCAGAATCCAATTGTTGGACATTTACATTATTTCCAATTGGGGGGTATTTAAAATAGTTCATCCAAATACGTTGTTTTAAAACATTTTAGATTTTAGAATCACTTACTGAACTCAAAGCAGTGCTGGGCCATTTCATGAAGGCTATTTCTTTTATTTCAGTCCAGAACTTTTGGGCATTTACTGAAAGGGATAGACTTTCTACTCTTCTTCAGTGAAACTATATTTCCTTAGAAATAGATATTTCAATTCTGTAATTTTGTGCTCTTTTCAATCATGTGCTCAGATAGAGCTTTAGCAGAAGCAACAATGTTGTCTAAGCAATAGCTATTCATATGGAAGGACGTACTTCTTTCTCTTAGTTAATCCAGATTTTCATCCTAACAAAACTAAGCAGTTGGCACTCTTTGATCTCTAAGAACAGCTACAGAACATGGGAAGCACTGAGGTGTTGCACCAATCGCACAGTATGTATTCAGAAGGTCTTTAGCATAATTTCTTACAGATTTCAGATCATACAAACTATAGGAAAATATCGTGATGGCTATGTAAACTGAAAACTGATCCACTAATCTGTCATGATACATATCTTGTCAACAGCAAGCTACAAATGCCCTCTATCATTTTGAAAAATAAGTTCAGTCTGCCAAATTACCATGAGTTCATGGTTAGATTTCCTAAAGAATTCCACTATTGCTCTTTATTTCTGCAGTACAAGGTTATTGAGGAAAATGACATGTGAAACACTAGATGAACCTACATATCTATCATCTTGATTTTGTCTGAACTTTCCACATCACCCTTCAAGGCACATGTCTGAATAACAGAGGTTACTGCTATCTTAGAATTAACCTGCCACAAATTCAAGATTTCTTTTAGTCTTTGAAACTCTCTCAAAATGTCTTCATCCTTGTTATTAATTTTAAATGGAATTCCCATAAAATTTTATTTTTTTAATTCAAACCAAAAGTGACTATTAGAAATAACCATGGGTTATACAGTTATTAAATTCTATTTAATAGTATTTTGATTAGACTATCATTTGTACAATTTTTATTTTGAAATAGAATTTTCTTTGACTTCTTTCTTTAGAAATTAGTTTATAACCATTTGATATTTTGAAGAAAAATAAATGTATGTGGTTTACATACATTTACATTTGTGTAAATTATATTAAAAGTGAAAGTGTTAGTCACTCAATCGTGTCTGACTCTCTGTGACCCCAGGGACTTCAGTCCACCAGGCTCTTCTCCATGGAATTCTCCGGGCAAGAATACTGGAATGGGTTGCCATTTCTTTCTCTAGGGGATCTTCTTGACCCAGGGATTGAATCTGTGTCTCCTGCATTGTAGACTGAATCTTCACTGTCTGAGCCTAAGACTGTTTTCCCTCTATTTTACTAAATTGAATATTTAAAGTCTAAAATTAGTACATCAAGGGGATGATCAAGATGGCAGAGTAGGAGGGCATGGAGCTCACCTACCCCTTGAAAAACACATCAAAAAACCATCTACATGTTGAACAGTTCTCACTGAAAACTAACTAGAAGTTGACAGAAAGATTTCTGTACAACAGAGACTGTAATAAAGATTGACATGAATTGTGAAAGAAGGGAAGAGAGGTGATCAAGCTGGGATCTGTGCCTCTTGAATAGAGTCAGAAGAAAAGACAGATTACACAGGTGGAAATCTGCCCTGGGGAGTGAACAGTTCAAGCCACATATTGAGTGCCCCAGTCATGGGATCCAACACAGGAAAGAGGAGCCCCCTTGGCTGGTTGGAGGCCTGATGGGATTAACAATAGGGAAGCCTGCACCTCACTCCTAAAGAACACATGAGAACTGACTTGCTGCTGAGGTAGGGCAAGTTTCCCTGGTGGCTCAGTTGGTAAAGAGTCTGCCTGCAATGTGGGAGACCCAGGTTTGTGTTCTGGGTGGGGAAGATCCCCTGGGGAAGGAATCGGCTACCCACTCCAGTATTCTTGCCTGGAGAATTCCATGGACAGAGGATCCTGGTTGAGCTACAATCCATGGGATCACGAATTGTGTGACACCTGAGTGACTAGCACTTTGACTTTTTGAGGTAGGGCAGAGAGGGGTGGGTTAAGTACTGCTCAAGTGGCTGTTACAAGTCACTATTATCTTTGACATTTCTGCTGTTGGTAGCAGATATTTTAAAAAATTAGAAATGATTATTTTTACTGGAATCACTAAAGTATCCACCAAAGAAGTTGATTTCTACTGAAAGACATAGAAAATCTTTAAGTAAGTGTGAAAAATTGATACCATTCCCCAAACACAAAACCAAATTGTATTCTTTGATAATTCTCATCATATATTTTAAAAATTGAAGTCTCTGTTGAACTTAATAATTATATGTTAATCATAAAAGTATTTTAGGACACATAAATAGTATAAAACTTTGGATCGGGGTTTTGCTTGTGGACAAACTTCCTTATTAACCAAATACACCCATGAACACCAATGGGATGGAGGCACACTGGGACACTCACAGGAGGAGGTAGCATAGGGCTGGTGAGTTTTAATTTGCAAAAGTTAAGTCCAAATTCTCCCTCCTATTTAAGAATTTTCAGAATTGAAATTCTCAGACGTGGATAAAATTTTTCCCTGGCGGGGGTGAGGGGTGGGGAATCAATTTTCTTTCTGGAATGTAATTCATATTTGAGTCACTTTGCAAGAAATTTAAAATTGCTCCATTTCATATTCCTATGAGATTTTCTTAAATCGAGGCTCTTAAAACAAACTATTCTCAGTGTTTAAATACGTAGTTTGGAGCTTTAAAGGGAAACTGAGCCTAGCATCTGGTAGGTATTTTTCTAAGTTTCTGTATAGCTGTGCCATTCATATTATTTTTATTATTCCTGCGGATCCTAAATAGTTATATCAGACGTATTTAGGTACCTAGTGTCAAATTCTAAGGAAATGAAGTATACAAAGCTGAAAATAAAAGCATACAGAAAGAGGCTTCTAGTTCTTTTTATATTTTCAAAGAGCCAACTTCAAGTGACAATGGTGCCAAGTTTATCCTAATTTATTTATTTATTTTATTCAGAAATAGCTATTGAACCAAGATGGCACACTAATCTTCAAGTTCTGAGACTACAATTGTCACAACTATGATTAGAGGGGTCGATTGATTATCTGTCTGTATCTGGTGTTTGATACCCATTGGTAAAAAAAAAAAAAAATGACAATACAGTTTGGGATACAATGATGATATATATAAACTGAATGAAACATGTGGCAATTCTAGGTAGATAATTATTAACTTTAAAATTTTATCTAAAAACACTTGAAATAAGTGAAATAGGTGGAAGATGTAATGTACAGACAAAAGCAGTTTAGAAAAGATATGTATTTCATGCATTGAACTCACACTGGTTATTTTACATATGATAATACACATGTTTCAATGCTATTCTCTCAAATCATCCCAGTCTCTCATTCTCCCACACTTCAAAAGTCTGTTCTTTATATCTGTGTCTCCTTTGCTGCCCTGAAAAAACCATCACAATATTGTAATTATCCTTGAAGTAAAATAAATAAATAAAAAATTTTTAAAAGATACATATTATTTAGAAAGAGTAGCATTCTCAATTCTATCCATGCAGTGGTTAATCTGAACAAGTTTCTTTTTTATCAATGTTCAGATAAATTATATGTGATTTGGGAAATAGATTTTTTAATTTGAAATAAGTGACAGAGATTTTAAAAATAAAACCCAAGAAGAATATTTAAAGTCACAAGGAATTTTTTTTTTTCTTTATTTGGTGACTGCTGTGATTTAACTTGATTTCTCAGTAGCTGGTGAGGAATGGTCAATAATTGATGGTGTTTTTAATTTTAGATCAGGTCCTAGGCAAAAGACCTGCTTGGAGTTCTTCTGGTTCACTATAGTTCTATGTGATTAGTAACATAATAAATACCATTATGAGTTATCAATGATCACACAATGATCATATATCAAACACCACTAACTCATGCAAATATAGGTGTCACTGGAAATTTCACTTCAGAATAAAATTCAATATCATTATGGTACCTCAATGTCATTAAGGTAGCAATATCATGGTAACTGCAAATTTTTAAATGGAAAACTGTTCAGTTATTTTAATAAATATAAACCTATTTGCTTATAATATATATCCTTTTTAAAAATTATTACTTTCAAAGAGATTACAAGCCTTAGATTATTTCATCTTTATGACTAATCACAAAAAGAATTGATATCCTATTCAAATGAGTACTCTAGGCCTAACAATTTTAAGTAATTTCACAAGGTCACGAAGCTCAATGGTATAGCATAAGTCTTGAAGGTTTTCTTTATTTTATTCATTCTTTTTTCTTTCTGTTCCTCAGAATGGATAATCTCAAGTGATCTGTCTTCAAGTTTACTGTTTTTACTACCAGTTCAAAGCACATTTGGGGCCCCTCTAGTGAATTTTTCATTTTAGCTATCACACTTTTCAATACCAGAATTTCTCTTTGATTCCTGTGTTTGGTGATATAACATTTTCATACTTTCTTTAGACATGATTTCCTCTAATTACTTGAATATATTTTAAATATCTATTTTAAAGTGTTTGTCAATAAGTCCATTACTCAATTTAGGAAAATTAATGTTGACTACATTTTTTTGGTCCTGTTTGTGTGTCATAATTGTATTTATTTTAATTAATTCCATCTTCTTAATTATGTTTTCAATCTATTATATATTTGTTCTTTTTTCTTTGCATGAACTTCCTGTATACAGAGAGATTTGCTAATATCCCTCATTATGGTAGAGAATTTTCCATTATCTCCCATAGAGATTCCTATTATTATTTTACATATATTTGTGTATAAAATCATCCCAATTATTAAAACATCTGTATCATCATATAGTAACTTATTTTTCTCTAATATTTTATATTTGAAAGATGACTTTCAGTAATATTAGTCTATATGCTAGTTTTATACTTGTTAGTATTTTTCAGTAATACGCTTTACTATTTAACTAATACAGTCTTTCATTTTAGATGTCTTTTGTAAACAACACATATTCTGAATTTCATTTTTAATACAATTGGATAATCACTGTATTTAGAAAAATGAATTTAATACTTTTATCTCAATCATGATGTCTGTATACCATATTTTTACTTTATACAATATTATGTTTTATACTTATTATATATATATATTTTTACTATCTTGGAAATTTTTGCTATTTTATAACAGTCAAAACATATAAAACATTTTATAGGTTTATACTATTTATATTATTTTATTTACTAGTATGCAAATTTTACATTTATTTCTTGTCTTTTAAAAATGCCCTTGAAATATTGCCTTAATTTAATTGACAATTAAATGAAATATCTTGCCTGTTTTTAGGAAATTTCCAAAACTTTTATAAAAACTAATTCAAATATCTCCCTCCCACATTCAATGGTATTTTTATCCAGAATGGTATGTCTTAACTTTTCTAGTTCCAAATTAAGCAACATTATCACTGTTATTATTTTATTTTTTCACACAGTATGTCCTACCTACTTTACTAGTACATTTATCTTAGTTTTGTCTAATTTGTTTCTTCTTGCATTTCAATTGTCCCTTTTTCCTTTCTTCTTCTCTTCTTCCAATTTCAGATAATTTGCCTTCCTGTTTAAATATGTCTTCTGAGTTCAAAAATTGTATGATCATGTCTGTTTATTAGTAAACTCATTTTTTATTTTTTTGAAAGCACTGTATTTATTTCTTGAACAACTATACTTTATATATAATTCATGAATTAAGTATTATCTTACAAAATTTAAATAGTAATAATTGCAAAACTTTTTAGTATTTAAAATTTACCAGAAATTTTTCTGAGTCTGGGAACATATAATTGCTGTTCTGCCACTACTCTTATATATCAGTTATTATTTTTATCTCTCTTTTAATGGTAAGGTAATAGATGTACACCAAGTTTTATTAACTTGCCTATAGCTGTAGAGTTAGTAAATGACAAACATGGAAGCTAACCTTGGCATACCTACCCTAGAGTGCTTTGTTAAATTTTGATATCTATGGTGTAATGCTTTTGTTGAAAAGCCAACTGTCAAATTTTGTTCTTCTTCTGGGTAGGGATACTTTTAATATCTTCTCTTTTCACTTTGTATTCCATCCTTTTAATAAAATATATCTAGGAGATGATTTATCCTACCCAGCAGCAGCAGCAACACATATTACAGTTCCTATATCAGTAAATTTATAAATTACATCAGCTCTCAGAAATTCAGTTATTATTTTTTAATGTATTGAAGAAATATCTTTACTTTGTTCTTTAGAAATTCTGTTTAAATATGTGTCAGAATTTCTCATTGTATAGCCATATTCTTTGACTTTATTTTTATAAACTACAGCTGCTTTGATTTCTGCTGCATTCTTTGTAGTTACTTCTGACCCACTTTCCAAGTCCCTAATTCTCCGTTCAATTCTGTCTAATTTATCGTCAAACTACTCACTAAATCCTTTCTATTTTTTGGTTTAAACAAATATATTACACAACTTTATTTCCAAAAAATTTAATCATAGTTGTAGCTTCTTGTTTTTTTAGAATTTCATAAATATTTTATATTCTCTGATAACTGTATTTATTTTAGTCTTTTGTATGCTCAGGAAAATAGTAATTCAATATTTAATACTGGTGCTGCCTCAAATAATAACTTGCATTATTTATAAATAATATTAGCAACATTTGAGGCTATATTATGTTAAATATTTTATAAATATCATGTTCCATGAGAATGCCTCTATAATTTTCTCAAGTTAAATTAGTCCTAAGTTTATTATAATCGGAAAAGCATGCCTGTTTATACAATAATTACCTACCCAATACACAGACTCATCTATAAACTGTTCAGAAGCCCATAGGTTGAAATAAATCACACAGTATGATTATGCATAGTGAAATAATCTGTTCATTAATTTGAAGATATCATATATATCCTCCTAAAGTGATAAGAACTACACTTGGCCAGGATATCAGGTCATTAAGAATATTTGTCAATGCTTCTTCAGACTTGGGGGTTCACTCTCAGTCTTAAATTACACCAGTACCCCACCATCTGGTACTGTTCATCAGTTCAGTTCAGTTCAGTCGCTCAGTCGTGTCCGACTCTTTGCGACCCCATGAATCGCAGCACGCCAGGCCTCCCTGTCCATCACCAACTCCCAGAGTTCACTCAGACTCACGTCCATCGAGTCAGTGATGCCATCCAGCCATCTCATCCTCGGTCGTCCCCTTCTCCTCCTGCCCCCAATCCCTCCCAGCATCAAAGTCTTTTCCAATGAGTCAACTCTTCGCATGAGGTGGCCAAAGTACTGGAGTTTCAGCTTTACCATCATTCCTTCCAAAGAAATCCCAGGGCTGATCTCCTTCAGAATGGACTGGCTGGATCTCCTTGCAATCCAAGGGACTCTCAAGAGTCTTCTCCAACACCACAGTTCAAAACCATCAATTCTTCAGCCCTCAGCCTTCTTCACAGTCCAACTCTCACATCCATACATGACCACAGGAAAAACCATAGCCTTGACTAGACGGACCTTAGTCGGCAAAGTAATGTCTCTGCTTTTCAATACGCTATCTAGGTTGGTCATAACTTTTCTTCCAAGGAGTAAGCGTCTTTTAATGTACTGTTCATCAGAGGGATTAAATTTTGTCACATGTACCATTGTGTGTCATTTCAACCATATCTTGTTATATCTTTGTATAGATCTCTTTAAATAAACTCTTTGCTTATGGTGATACATGTGAGAAGTTGGAGTCTTAGTATTTTTAAATCTTAAAATGTGCATTCTCAGTAAATGTATATATATATATTTTAAGTTCATACAGTTCTCATACAAGCAAAGACATTAACCTTTGCATCTTTTAAAGTACCAGCTCTTGTATGTAGGTATAATGTTCTATTCAATAAAATCATATCATTTTTAGGATTGTGCTGTTTGTTGCAAAACATATAAATATATTTATTAAGCACTTCTATAAATAATTATTATTTCTTTTCTTTGCACGTTAACAGAACATACCGAATGCCACTGTCAGAAAATTTGCCTAAATTTGCTGACTAATTTCCTTTTAGCACTACTACTTGGATTGCATAAGAAATCAATTGGGGTATCATTCACACACTCATCATTAGATTACATTCTCTAAGAGTATACTTTTTTCCTAAATTTTCTTAATTTTACAGCTGAACGTTTAAATATCATCACAGTATTATGAACTGACATTTAGAGAAAAGAAAAATGTGGTATTATTGGTAGTGAGTTTACACAACCCTTTGGAATCACTTGTCTTCTTCAATGTCTCATCAAAATTTTTATTAGAACAAATTGTTTCTGTTTCATAAAAATTCATTTCCCCTGGGAGACATCTTAAAATTGGTTATAAAAAATAATCACCACTGATAAGGTTTATCTTTTGTACCTTTACTAATAAACTCCTTTGTTCTATGTATAGAAATAATAAGAACACAAGTATTATGTAAAGGCAGTCAAAAATAAAGTAACAGAATGACTTAAGTTTGTGTAGAGTCAAAAAATATGGATATAATCAGGAATTTTTAATATCTATTAATCTATGATAATTTTGATCTAATGCTTAGTGATTTGAAGTTTATTCATTCAGGTGCTTATGAGAAATTATATAATTTATTAAATGAACTTATATATAGAAAAAATTAATGTATATTATTAAGAAAAATAAAACATGATCATTCAGAAAAGGATACAACCTTTGCAGAATGCTACACTTCTAGGAAATGTATTTCTTCTCAAACCCCCTAGTCCTTCTCATCATTAGCACTATAAAAAAATGTTAACAATATATAGGGTCTGTCCCCAATAGTGAAGTTCATAGAGGAAAACTGTTTTTATTCAGAAAATTTCATTCTCACCCAAGTCCTAGAAATTGAAATATGTTAGGTCAAGTTCATATTTCTTTAAGGGTCCTTAAATATTATATATAAAAAGTGAAGACAATATTTATTTCCATACCAATTTTCATATGAGTTCATAACTCTTACTGTCACTTGGTATGCTTGCCTTTTGGGAAACAATGAAATAATTCTATTAAGACATCTACTAAACCATTTCATAGATCTGAATATAAATCTAGATTTCAGCAATAGGATTATTACATAAATTATTCAAATAAAGTGTATAAACTTGTAGTTTATTGGTGTTAAAAGTAATAAATCTGCTCTGTTATATAGGCTCACATGCCGAGCATAACATTACTATTGTGGGGAAAGACGGTAATATATAATATTTTAAAAGCAGCTTCTTTTACTGCTAAGTTTTTGCTATCTATACCCACACAGATAGTGTATTGGGTACCTGAATAAAAATTAAATAGAAACTAGAAAGTAGAAATCAATGTGTAGAACTGAAAGGAGTTTTTCTAAGTCTCAGTTTTCTCATCTGCATATTGTAGAGATCAGATTAGATCATCTCTAAGAACATTCCTGCCTATTAATTATTATGATATGTATTTCAGTGTATAGGAGAGATAGGTAGAAGGAGTTGCTCAGTTTTGTCATGCAGAAAAAATAGTTCTATTTAAACTAGATTGGTGCTTCATTATTATTACAACTTTTCAATGGAAGAAAAAGAAGTTTGTCCTAGGTGGGAATATAGTTTCTTCTTGACTGTAAAAATTATGTAATTATGGTTGTACCTGAAACACAATCTTTCTTGTTGTTGAATCACAAAGGGACTATACAGGACAATTGTTCCTGCAACTCTTCATTCTCAGATAAAAGAAAAGGATATTGTGCTCAGAGAGCTGTGTACATTCTACATTTATTTAGTATGCACTTGATGAAACCCACACCACTATTTGGACTTAGGAGAAATATAAAATTAAAATGAGAAGAATTGTGAAAGGAAAATAATATTCTTAGGACCTCTAAACTTAATATCTGGTTAATGTCATTACTTCCCCTCTCCTTTCCCTCCTATCCATTTCTGCTTTTTCTAAAACAGAAAAAACAAACAAACAAACATTATTTTCTTTCTCAAACAATAGCAAGATATCAACAGCTAAATTCCTTCCCATGAATTTAAGTTTCTGATTTGGTCTCCAGGCAATCTACCTATAATGATCTATTTCCCACTCCCAATCTATCTCAGCCCCCTGAGATTGGCTTCCTCCTTTTAGATTCAAGGATTTCCCTCAAAGCTCAGTTGGTAAAGAGTCTGTCTGAAAAGCAGGAGACCTGGGTTTGATCCCTGGTTGGGAAGATCCCCTGGAGAAGGAAAAGGCTACCCACTCCAGTATTCTGGCCTTGAGAATTCCATCGATGGTATAGTCCATGGGGTCACAGAGTCAGACAAGACTGGGTGACTTTCACTTTTAGACTAAACTTAATCATCCTACAAACAAGATGCTCTAATTTCTTCAGTTGCAAATAGTTTGTCTCTTTTTCTTTTTACCTATTTTACAAATTATATTCAATTTTTTTCTCTTATATCAATGTATTCACATGCATTTCCCTGTCCTACCAATTAGATATTAAGTGCATTAAGGTTCTCACTGGTAATGTTTATATTTGTCTGCTTATCTCTGGAAACAGAGTTCAGTTCAGTTCAGTTCAGTCACTCAGTCGTGTTCAACTGTTTGTGACCCCATGGACTGCAGCACACCAGGCCTCCCTGTCCATCACCAACTCCCGGAGTTTATTCAAACTCATGTCCATTGAGTCCATGATAATATCCAACTACCTCATTCTCTGTTATCCCACTCTCCTCCCCCCTTCAGTCTTGCCCAGCATTAGGGTCTTTTCCAATGAGTCAGTTCTTCACATCAGGTGGCCAAAGTATTGGAGTTTCAGCTTCAGTATCAGTCCTGCAAATGAATACTCAGGATTGATTTCCCTTAGGATGGACTGGTTGGATCTCCTTGCTGTCCAGGGGACTTTCAAGAGTCTTCTCCAACACCACAGTTCAAAAGTATCAATTCTGCGCTCTCAGTTTCCCTTATAGCCTAACTCCCACATCCATACGTGACTACTGAAAAGACCACAGCCTTGACTAGATGGACCTTTGTTGGCAAAGTAATGTCTCTGCGTTCTAATATGCTGTCTAGGCTGGTCATAACTTTCCTTCCAAGGAGTAAGCGTCTTTTAATTTCATGGCTTCAGTCACCATCTGCAGTGATTTTGGAGCCCCCCAAAATAGTCTGCCCCTGTTTCCATTGTTTTCCCATCTATTTGCCATGGAGTGATGGGACCAGATGCTATGATCTTAGTTTTCTGAATGTTGAGCTTTAAGCCAACTTTTTCTACTCTCCTCTTCACTTTCATCAAGAAGCTCTTTAGTTCTTCTTCACTTACTGCCATAAGCGTGGTGTCATCTGCATATCTGAGGAAGCAGAGTTGGTACTCAATAATAGATGTACTATTGAATGACTTTTTCATCAAAGATGCTTATTGGGCTAAGTTGGAGGAGAAGTAGGGAGTACGAACTTTGTTCCTGAATGTTAATCATGTTAAAAAGAGCATCTGCTAAATTTTACCTATACTCTGACTCAATTTGTGATTAAATAAGAAAAAAAAAAAGGCACATGCATGTGTTCTGAGATGGTAATAAGCATATTCAAAACCTTGTTTACAACAAAAGCAATCACTCAGTCTAGATGAAGCAGGACAGCTTCAGTAGGTTTCTTTTTTGTAGCACTCATAATATCCATAAAACTTGAAGATGAGTCAAGTAAGGATATTATGCTACAATGAAGTTACCAAAGTTAGAAATCCATGCTGTTTATCAGAATGAAATTTTACATGCTGGTCACATTCATACTGCTTATGCTCTTAAATTGTGTTTTAAGAGTCTCCCCCTGAGGTCAAGGGGTGTGGTAGAATAGCAGAGAAACTGTTAAGGTGCTGATTTATACAGGCTTGCCTGAAGTACTACTAAATTACAGGAAAAATGTGTCTCAACTTAGGGAAGTCCTGGGGAGAACTAATCCTGACACAAGAGAGAACCGAGCTTGATGGATCTCATTTAACATACTCAATACAAAAGAAGAGGTAATTTGGAGCATAGAATCAAGACTCAATTGAAAACACTGTGGTCCAAATTTCTACATGAATGTCTACAATCTTGAGGGAAAAGTGCAAGTAAATCTTAAAATCACTGGTCTCTGAACTCTAAAAATTATCAAAGCACACTGGCAGGATGAATAACAGAGAGAAGTTATGAATCCTACTGTAGAACTCTGTCCTCTTGACAGCACAAATGGCCAAAGCATCAGCAGTGGGCTTCCTGGAATAGGAGCAGGCACCAGAGAAAACACTGACCCATGCAAAAACTCCATCCTTAGTCAGGAACGGTAAAGCAGTAGCTTTATCCAGAGAGATTTTGAGATAGGAAAGAATTTTATTTTCAAGATGGATATAGATAATAAAATAAAAGACAACTTTACACAATAACTGCTCTACTCCAACCTAAACATCACATACAAACACACACACATGCATACTACAAAAATATAATCCTTCATCCTCACCCATGTAAGCAAAGGCAATGTGAGAAGCCTAGACTTCCACCATAGTGAGACTCCATGAGGTACACCCAACATGGAATGTCAGTAAAGACCAAATAGGGAGCTAAGACTCTCCCTCCCACTGAACATAGAAGCACCCTCTCTACTGTGGTTTCAGTAGCCTCCACTTGAGTAGCCTGGATTTCTACCATACTTGAAACAATGAAGTGCTCCTCCTTTTTTCTGCTACAGTGATGACAGAAAATGCCTGAAGAATGACTTGGAACACTTCCTTAGCAACAACGAGGCTTCCCCACCGTTTTGGTGGAGACCACTTGGGAAGTCAAAATTTACATCCCCATCCAGTAGTGATGAGGATACACACTCCCTGCCCTTGCTGACTAGTGGCAGCCCAATTGGGAAACTGATGTTTTACCTCCATCTGGCAGGAGCAAGGTGGTATCCTAACTGTTGCCAAAGTAGTATCAGGAAAAGCCAGCTAAAACAGAAGGTTTAATTAAGATCTAGTCTCACAATACTCAAAATGTCTAGTTTCCAATTAAAAAAAAAAAAAAGAAAAACCTGTCATCAAGCCAAGAACCAGGACTATCTCCAACAATGAAAATGGCAATAAACAGTAATACTAAAATAGCAGACATGTTAGAATTATCTGACAAAGATTTTGAAACAGCCATGATACTAATGCTTGTATTAACTATTATGTACATAATATCATATATATTTTATATGCATTTGAAGCAAATGAAATATATAAAGCTTCAGCAAAGAAATATAAAGTTTTAAGCAAAGACATAATTAAGAACCAAATGGACATTTTATAACTAAAAAACACAATACCCAAATGAAAAGCTCAGTAGAAGGGGTCAATGGCAAAATGGAAACAATCAGGAAACTGGGAGATCAAAACAAATTACCCAATATGCATAAAGGAGAGAAAACAGACTAAAAATATTAAGAGAGAGCCTCAGGGTCCTATGCAACTATTCTTAAAAAGTCTAACATTTGTGTCATTAGACTCCTGAAAGGAAAGGAGAAAGAAAGGGCAAGTCTGAACAAGTGCTTAAAGAAATAACAGCTGAAAACCTCCCCAAAATGACAGGGAACATAGACCTACAGTTTCATAAAGCTGAACAAAGTCTAAACAGGATAAATTTGAAGAACCCCAATGCAAAATATATGTTAGTCAAAGCTTTAAAGTTAAAGAAAAAGAAAAAATTCTTTGAAGGAGCAAGAGAGAAATGAAACCTCGACTATAGGAAAAAAACAATTTGACTGACAGCTCAGTTCTCATCAGAAACTGTGGAAACCAAAAAGAGGTATCACAATATTTTTCAAATATTTCAAATAGAACTTCAGCCCAGAATAATCTACCCAGTGGAATATCTCTGGGGAATTAAAGGGAACAAAGACATTCTTACACTGATGAGAAGTCACAAAATTTGTCACTATTTTTATAAAAGCATGTATAAAAGAGTAAACTTTTTAGTTCTCTAAACCACCAAAGAAGGAATCTTGGAACATCAGGAACAAGAAAAATACACAATTTGCAAATTATGCATAAATAACTAGACTCTTTCTTGTGCATCCCCTCAGTTATATTTCACAGTTGAAACAGAAGTTAGAACACTGCCTGATGAGATTATACATGTATGAACAGAAATCATGTAAGAGGATTACATTACAAATAGAGGAGGGCAAAGGAACTTAAAAAGAGGTAAAATTTCTGCACTAGACTTTAACTGGTGTCAACACCATTATACTGTACTAAGTTATACAAACACACACACAATATAGAACCTGAATCAAATATTAAAAAAAAAAATTATCCCAAAGGATACAGTAAGAAATCATTAGAAATAAATCAAAATATAATTCTCAGGCTTGTTTGCTCAAGTATTGTTGAATTTAGTTTACTAATATTTAGGTGACACATTTACAGTCATACCCCCATTTTATCATGTTTTGTTTTATTGTGCTTTGCAAATGTTACATTTATTACAAATTGAAGGTGTGTGATAACCCTGAATTATCAGATGATAGTTGGCAGTTTTTTCAATAACGTATGTTTCAATTAAGATATGTACCTTTTTCAAAGACATAATGCTGGTGTACATTTCACAGAATACAGTATGATATAAACATAACTTACATATGTACTGGGAAACTAAGTATTTCCTGTAGTTTCTAAATTCATTTTATTGTGGTAGTCTAGAATCAAACTAAAAACATCTCCAAGGCATGAGTGTATATTCATTAGAGATATAAATCCTTATTTTTTTCCTTTTATTTTATCCCTATCTGGCTTTAAGTAAGATAAGATGGCCCTCATCGGATGAATTTGGAAGTGTTGTGCTGTGCTGTGCTTGGCTGGTCAATTATGTCTGATTCTTTGCGGCCCCGTGGACTGTAGCTCACCAGGCTCCTCTGTCCATGGGGTTTCTCCAGGCGAGAATACTGGAGTGAGTTGCCATGTCCTCCTCCAGAGGATCTTCCCAACCCAGAGATTGAATGAACCCAAGTCTCCCACACTGCAGGTAGATTCTTACCTCCTGAGCCACCAGGTATCCCAAAGAACACTGGAGTGGGTGGCCTATACCTTTACCAGGGGGTCTTCCCCACCTGGGAACAGAACCAGGGTCTCCTGAATTGCAGACAGATTCTTTACCAGCTGAGCTACCAGGGAAGCCTATATTTATGTATTTAAAAGAGTTTCAATCCCTGAATCAGCCTATATCTATTAAATAAGTTAATTCAATAATTGATACACAAAGCATCACGTGCAGACCGGTTCATTGGTGAATCCAGCAAAATTTAAAAGTGAAAATTACACCAGTTCTCTACAATCTCTTTAGAGGAGAAAACCCAGGGAATAGTTCTTAACTTACTATTACTCAGACATTATCCTAATACAAACCAGACAAAGTTATTACAAGATAAGATTACTTACCAATCTCTCTCATGAACACAGATGAATAATTAAAACAGACAGAATTAGGATTAAGCATCTCTTTTAAAACAATAAATGCAAATGGCTTAAACCTGCACATATAGTGTTGGTTATATAATAGAAATAGAAGTGGTAATTTCATTCATGCTATTTCTTTTTCACATAATTCCTTTAAGTGTACATGCTAGTTTATTTCAAATTACTCTTTCTGTGAATGTCTGATGCATTCAAAATAATGCTTTCATATTCAATCTAATCCTTAGATTTGAATCCTAGGTGCTATTTCTTCTCTTGATTTCACACTCCATCTAGTTTCTCAACAATAGGTGATGGACCATTTGGACATTCGTCAAAAAAGAACAATAACATTTTCTTTGTTGAGAGTAGTATTAAAATTATCTAAATACATGATAGCATTATCTTGAACCCGAAAGAAGATTGTAAGCTTGGTTAGCATGGAATGCCATTTTTCATTCAGTGTAGATTGACAAATAGAAAATATTTATATGCAGATTTTTGTAAAAAGTAAAAATAATGGTATTTATTTATAGGAGCTTCCCAGGAGGTTCAGTGGTAAAGAATCTGCCTGTGATGTAGGAGACACAGGGTGGATTCCTGGGTAAGGAAGATCCCCTGGAAAAGAAACAGCAACTCACTCTAATATTCTTGTCTGGGAAGTCCCATAGACAGAGGAGCCTGGTGGGCTATAGTCCATGAGGTCGAAAAAGAGTTGGACGTGAGTAACTGACTAAACATCAAAAATAGCAACAACTTTTCTGTAAGAGAAGTTGCCTAAATTTCTGATGTATGTCACAATTTCAGCCTCCCTAAGGCTTATCTGGGCTTCCCATGTGGCAGTAGTGGTAAAGAACCCACCTGCCAATGCAATAGAATAAGAGAGGTGGGTTTGATCCCTGAGTTAGGGTGATCCCCTAAAGGAAAGCATGGCAATTCACTCCAGTATTCTTGCCTGGAGAATCCCATGAACATAGAACCTGGCAGGCTGTGGTCCACAGTGTCACACAGAGTTGGCATGACTAAAATGATTTAGCATGTATTAAAGGCTTCTCTGCACCACCTGCCATTTAGTTCACAGAGAGGTAATTATGTAGCTATACATGTAAAAAATATTTGAAGTAACTAACTATGTGCCAGTTTAAAACTATGGTGATAAAACAGTAAACCAGAAAAGGCCTCTGCCTTTATGGAGCTTTCCACCTAATGAAAATACAAGTATTAGTCAAGCAAATTGATAAATAGTGATTTTAGGTAGTACTGATAGGAAGAAAAATCAAGATATGTTTGAGAAGCATTCAGGTAGTTGTAATAGGACCATTTTGGATGGTCTTTGAGGAAGTGATATTTGAGCAGAGACTTGAATATTGTAAAAAAGCAAGTTCTATAAAGACTGGGGGAAAGGATTAAGAAAGTAAACATTTTATATAAAGAAAAATGGAAAGGAAGATAAAGAATAAAAAAGTTGAAAGAAAACTAAGTACAGCAAAATATCATCCTAATGGACATGAACAAGAATGTATTAATATATTAGCATTTGAAGTATGCATTAAATGACAAAAATAAAAATCAGAATAATCGGTTATATGTGTATTGGAAACAGAAATTAGATCTAGAAAAAAATATATGGTATACTACAATGTTAACTGCAATCAGAACTCTGGGTTTTCAGGTGTGTCTTTGTTCTCTGCACATTTTCTGTATATTTGATAAAACATATTAAAGTATTCTTGATGGGAATATGCTCAGTTTGTTAGAGAAGAGCCAGAAGGCCAGAGTGAATAAAGCGAGCTGAGCAAGTGAATGAGTAGCCAAAAATGGGCAGAAAAAGTAAAAAGAAACCAGCTAAAGGCAAAGCTTGGTCCACAGAGCTAAAGACTTGGGCTATTATTCTAACTGGGATGGGAAGACACTGTTTGGTTTTAAGCAACAAGAGATAAAATCTAAATTATGTTCTTACAACGTTAAATAAATTGAGGGAAATGTTAGGAGTAGTCCTACTCAAATGGATGTTGGTCCATAAACCATTTTTACTTCTTTAGGATAAGCACAAGAATGAATAGTAAGCATGTGAAAACTTGTATAAAATTGAGAGATCGTGACTAGATAAAAGTGTATGATTTTTTAAGCTAATTCATTTTCACCATAATTTTTTAAAGTGAGATATTATGATAAATTGAAAACAATCAAACAAAGCTGGTCATTGACCACAAAGCACTTGAGAGGCACTTCCATAGTACAAATGCAGAAGCATAGAAATCAGTTTTACTGCAGTAGACCAGAGGGTGGGTATATTTTGAAAATTAAGCAGAAAAGAATTAGTCAAGTGGTATGACAAAAAAGAGAAATCATGGATAGGCTTTTTATCTTCACAATAACTCTGTTTTTAGTATAAAGTAGGTTTCTCCTACAAGAGCTGGAAAAATTGTGACCAACACAGTTCCTATTTTAAGGATATTAATATAGAAACTTAGAGTAGGTGACTCACTTCCAAAAATAGCACAAATACATGTAGTAGTGCTATGACTTAGACCCAGGTCTATTAAAACACACACACGCACACTTTCTGCTATGTATTATTTTCTTTTTCTTTTTTTTTTTATTTCAAATGGCTTTACATTTTCATTTCAGAAGTTTTAAAAAATTGACAACTGACTGATCGATATGATTAAAGCAGTATTTCATTTGGATAAGAGAATAATTTGATACAAGTTTAAGAAAACTCACAATGCTAAGCAGTGATTCTCAAACTGTAACATGCATATGAATTAGCTAGTTTGTTAAAATGCATATTCTTTTTTTTTGCCTGTTTTTTTAAATTTTTTTTTAAATTTTAAAATCTTTAATTCTTACATGTGTTCCCAAACATGAACCCCCCTCCCACCTCCCTCCCCATAACATCTCAGTGGGTCATCCCCATGCACCAACCCCAAGCATGCAATATCCTGTGTCAGACATAGACTGGCGATTCAATTCTTACATGATAGTATACATGATAGAATGCCATTTTCCAAAATCATCCCACCCTCTCCCTCTCCCTCTGAGTCCAATTAAAAGCTTCTGCACAACAAAGGAAACTATAAGCAAGGTGAAAAGACAGCCTTCTGAATGGGAGAAAATAATAGCAAATGAAGCAACTGACAAACAACTAATCTCAAAAATATACAAGCAACTTATGCAGCTCAATTCCAGAAAAATAAATGACCCAATCAAAAAATGGGCCAAAGAACTAAATAGACATTTCTCCAAAGAAGACATACAGATGGCTAACAAACACATGAAAAGATGCTCAACATCACTCATTATCAGAGAAATGCAAATCAAAACCACAATGAGGTACCACTTCACACCAGTCAGAATGGCTGCGATCCAAAAATCTGCAAGCAATAAATGCTGGAGAGGGTGTGGAGAAAAGGGAACCCTCCTACACTGTTGGTGGGAATGCAAACTAGTACAGCCACTATGGAGAACAGTGTGGAGAATCCTTAAAAAATTGCAAATAGAACTACCTTATGACCCAGCAATCCCACTGCTGGGCATACACACCGAGGAAACCAGAATTGAAGGAGACACATGTACCCCAATGTTCATCGCAGCACTGTTTATAATAGCCAGGACATGGAAACAACCTAGATGTCCATCAGCAGATGAATGGATAAGAAAGCTGTGGTACATATACACAATGGAGTATTACTCAGCCATTAAAAAGAATACATTTGAATCAGTTCTGATGAGATGGATGAAACTGGAGCCGATTATACAGAGTGAAGTAAGCCAGAAAGAAAAACACCAATACAGTATACTAACACATATATATGGAATTTAGAAAGATGGCAATGACGACCCTGTATGCAAGACAGGAAAAAAGACACAGCTGTGTATAACGGACTTGCTATGTATTATTTTCATCACTTTGTTTAAATATTTTATTATAAGAAAATAATAGGATTTCCCCTTTAGATATAATGTTATATTGAATGATATTTGTCCCCTAACACTGAACTTTATATGAAAAAATGCTAAGGCAGGATATATAATTTAATGTACAATTAAATTGTTTCACTATTTTATATAGGAATTTTGTCTTCCTATTTATAATTTATGTTGGTCTGTAATTATCTTTTTTAAATCAGTGTTTATCAGCTATAAGTATCCAAGTCACTCATGAAAGAGCTTGGAAATTTTCTGTCTTTTTCTAGAATCTGGAGTAACTTTAATTGACTTGGAAATATCTGATTTTTGAAATGTTGTATTATCTTGATGTATTATCTTGACAGTAGTTTTTTGTATTTTTGTTTTAGGAATCGTTCTTTGATTTTTTAAAAATTGTTTCTTTGGAACTTAGTTTGTTCAAATGATCTATCTCTACTCAAAACAGCCTTACTACAGAGTTCACAAATTTAATCAACTGCATAGAATATTTTTAAAAATCTGAAGAAATGCCACTTATCAGAAATGAGAAAAAGTAACATTAAATAATGATGTGGCTTGTATGTGGAATCTAAAAAAAAAAAGCATATAAATAAACTTATATACAAAGGAGAAATAGACCTATAGACATAGAAGACAAACTTATGGTTACCAAAGAGGAAAGGGTGGAGGATAATTAGGAGTTTGGGATTAACATGTATACACTACTATACAAAACATGGATAAAAATAAGGACCTACTATGCTGTGTAACTGAAATTAACACAGTACTGTAGGTCAACTATACTTCAATTAAAAAAAATTAAAATTAAATAAAAATCCTAATCATAACCTCAACAAAGCTGTAAGGAACTAACAAGTAATAATGCATTAAATTACAAAACAGTATTAAGGGCATGAAACTAAATAAGTAGTGAGTAATAGTTTGTCAATATTTTTTTCATTTAAATTTTTCTCAAATTTATCTATAATATAAATTTAATTTTATTATATACCCAATAGACTTCTCATGGTATAAGAAAATTGATTATAAATTAATTTAAATAAAAAATGAAGACAAATATTTAAAAACATAAATGAAGATAAATTCAGAAATTAACATCAATGAAATAGGTATATTATAAAATTTATACTAGACATCAGAGAAAATAATAAACCATCCAATCAGTAATATTGAGAAGTTGTCTTGATAAATAAAAAATACTGAATTGTCACACTATTTATCAAGTAAATCCCAAATGATTTAAGGACTATATTTGAAAAAGAAATTAAGCTATAAAATTATTTAAAGAAATCAAATTCATTTGTGAGGTCAACTAAAAAAGAACTCCTCATGCAGAAGGCAGAAAATCATAAATAAAAGAAAATATTGATAAATTTGGTAAACATTACACATCTTTACATGAAGAAATAAAATTTTACATTTAAAGGAAAGATATTTGCAATACATTCTGAAAATAATACATAGATATATTAAATGTCTCTATAAACCAAGAAAACAAAAAGACAAACATTCAATGGAAAAAGAAGGTAAGAATCTAGGCAATCAGAATAATCATAAACTTGAATAGTAAATAAGCATACAAAAGATATTAGTTAGTATTTAAATATATGCTGCTGAAAATAAAAATGAAATACAATTTTATACATAACAAGGATGCAAGAGGAAGGAAAAATTGATAATGTCAACTTTTAGTGAGGATGAAGCACAGATTCTCATGTTGATGTGAGAATATTAAATTGCATTTCTCTTTGTGAAGACATTTGACTATATTTATTGAACTTAAAAATTTTATATGTTATCACTTAGCATTTCATGAAAAAGATATCATGACCCAGATAACCACGATGGTGTGATCACTCACATAGAGCCAGATATCCTAGAATGCGAAGTCTATTGGACCTTGGGAAGCATCACTACAAAAAAGCTAGTGGAGATGATGGAATTCCAGGCTATTTCAAAGCCTAAAAGATGATTCTGTGAAAGTGCTGCACTCAATATGCCAGCAAATTTGGAAAACTCAGCAGTGGCCACAGGGCTGGAAAAGATCATTTTCATCCCAATCTCAAAGAAAGGCAATGCCAAAAATTGTTCAAACTACTGCACAATTGCACACATCTCACATGCTACCAAAGTAGTGATCAAATTCTCCAACAGTACGTTAACTATGAACTTCCAGATGCTCAGGCTGGATTTAGAAAAGGCAGAAGAACCAGAGATCAAGTTGCCAACATCCGTTGGATCATCAAAAAAGCAAGAAGTTCCAGAAAAACATCTGCTTCTGCATTATTGACTATGCTAAGGTCTTTGTGTAGATCACAACAAACTGGAAAATTCTTCAAGATATGGGAATACCAGACCATCTTACCTGCCTCCTGAGAAATCTGTATGCAGGTCAAGAAGCAACAGTTAAAACCAGAAATTGAACAACACTGGTTCCAAATTGGGAAAGGAGAACTTCAAGGCTGTATACTGTCACCTGCTTATTTAACTTATATGCAAAGTCAGTTCTGTTCAGTTCAGTTGCTCAACATGTCCAACTCTTTGTGACCCCATGGACTGCAGCATGTCAGCCCTCCCTGTTCAACAACTCCTGGAGTTTACTCAAACTCATGTCCATCAACTTGGTGATGCCATCCAACCATCTCATCCTCTGTCTTCCCCTTCTCCTCCTGTCCTCAATCTTCCCCAGCATCAGGGTCTTTTCAAATGAGTCAATTCTTCACATCAGGTGGCCAAAGTATTGGAGTTTCAGCTTCAACATCAGTCCTTCCAATGAATATTCAGGACTGATTTTCTTTAGGATATTATTTACCTGGAATGTTATTTACCTGGGCCAAACTGTGGTGGAGGTAATGAAGATAATGATGACCTCATTCAAAATGTCCCATGCATGCACGGCTACAATCAGTGCCCCCGACCCTGCAGCAGGCCACCCCCAACCCATGCTTCTGCCAGATTCTCCTGGACACTCACGGGCAAGTCTGGGTCAGTCTCTTGTGGGGTCACTGCTCCTTTCTCCTGGATCCTGGTGTGCATAAGATACACCATGGGAAATGCTGGGCTGGATGAAGCACAAGCTGGAATCAAGATTGTCAGGAGAAATATCAACAACCTTAGATATGCAGATGACACCACCCTTGTGGCAAAAAGTGAAGAAGAGCTGAAGAGCTTCTTGATGAAAGTGAAAGAGGAGTGAAAAAAACTGGCTTAAAACTCAACTTTCAGAAAACTGAGATCATGCCATCTGGTCCCATCACTTCCTGGCAAATAGATGGGGAAACAATAGAAACAGTGACAGAATTTATTTTCTGGGGCTCCAAAATCACTGCAGATGGTGATTGCAGCCATGAAATAAAAAGACACTTGCTCCTTGTAAGGAAAGCTATGACCAACCTAGACAGCATATTGAAAAGCAGAGACATTAGTTAGCCGACAAAGGTCTGTCTAGTCAAAGCTATAGTTTTTCCAGTAGTCATGTATACATGTGAGATTTGGATCATAAAGAAAGGTGAATGCCAAAGAACTGATGCTTTTGAACTGTGGTGTTGGAGAAGAATCTTAGGAATCCCTTGGACTTCAAGGAGATCCAACTAGTCATTCCTAAAGGAAATCAGTTCTGAATCTTCATTGGAAAGACTGATGCTGAAGCTGAAACTCCAATACTTTGGCCACCTGATGCAAAGAACTGACTCCTTGGAAAAACCTTCATGCTGGGAAAGACTGAAAGCAGGAAGAGAAGGGGACGACAGAGTATGAGATGGTTGGATGGAATCACCGACTAGATGGACATGAGTTTGAGCAAGTTCTGGGAGCTGGTAATGGACAGGGAAGCCTGGTAGTGGTGCAGTGTGCTGGGTCACAAAGAGTTGGACATGCCTGAGCGACTGAACTGAACTGAGCATTTCAATGTTTAGATGTATGAGCCAGAGTGAGTATGTGTAACAGAAGTGATGTTCATTGCTTACAGAAAATTTTAAAATGTGACAAGTGAAATATCCAACAGTTGATGGATGATTATGTTGTTTATATATATATATATATATTAATGTATAGAGATTATAAATTATCTTGAGTGAACAATAAGAGAAAGAGGAGATTACATTTGCTTATATGTCAAAGAATATACAAGCAGTGTATTATTACATAGTAAATAATAAAACTTACAAATAAAAAATAATGAAATAGAAGGGTACCTGTTAAATATATACAATTGACCTTTGAATAACACAGGGGTTTTCGGCACCAACCTTCTGCCCAGTGGAAAGTCTGCATATAACTTAACAGTAGGCCTTCTGAATTCTGTAGTTCTTCCATATGTTTCCTCAGTATATTTGGTTCCACATGCACAGATTCAAACTACTGTGAATTGTTTATCACTGCAGTATTTACTATCAAAAAAAAATTCAAAAATAAGTGGACCACCACATCTCAAACCTGTGTTAAGTGTCAACCATAGTTGGTTACCTCTTTGAAGAGGAAAGAGTCATAGAATTGGAGGGGAAGAAATACCGATTTCATTTTCAGCACACTATTTGTAAGCTTTATATATAAAATATAATATAATGCATTGTTGTTGTTCAGTCCTATGCTGCTCTTTGTGACCCCATGGACTATAGCCCATGAGGCTCCTCTGTCCATATGCTCTCCCAGGCAACAATACTGGAATGGATTGCCATTTCCTTCTTGAGCAGATCATCCCAACCCAGGGATCAAACCCACATCTTCTGCACTGTACGTGGTGAGCTTGCAGGGAAGCTGCTGAGCTACCAGGGAAGCCAAAACTAATATATTGAATACTTTAAAATTCTTTAATAGAATCTTTTAAAGTAAAAGAAAAAAAATGACAAGTATGTAGTACACAAAGCATGCATTGGATCTCGAACAAAGGGTAGAAAATGGCAATTATGTAAGATGAATAAGTCTAGAGAGCTAATGTATGGCATTAAAATTACAGTTAATAATATCATAATGCATGCTAAAAAAGTATTTTATATGTAGAGCTATACATAACAAAAAAGAGTAGAAAAGTAATAAAATTGCAAAAAAAGAAAATAGACATAAATTACATCCAGAAAAGAAATGAACACAGGGACAAAACTCTTCCCCATTTGTTTAGTGTTGGCTGTTTATTTTTATGATGAAATCATTAGTATCATAAAAGTAGAAAACATCTTATTCAGTGGAAAATATTTTTTTAATTTTTTACCATTGATTTTATTTTTTAAATATAAATTGATTTATTTTAATTGGAGGTTAATTACTTTACAATATTGTATTGGTTTTGCCATACATCAACATGAATTTTATTTTAAGATTTACCACTGTGAAATCACCTCATCTGGGCCAGATGCAACTTATCAATCATATTCCCACTCAACATGAAGTCAGGGTGCAGTACATTCAAACAGAAAAGCCCACCCTTTGCTCTTCCTCTCCACCTTCCTCTGGTCCTAATTCATTCCTGAAACTGGAGTGAAACACGTTCAGGAGCCCTCAGGCCAGCTAGGTTTCTCTTTGTACATCCTGAAGTTGAATTTAACTCATACCAGCTTGCGTCATTACCCTGGTCTTTCTAAAATAGCTGAATCCATCAGTGCTCAAACCATTTATGAGAGGATATAAAATTTCTACCTATTTGTGGTGAATTACTGTTATTAATTGAATAAATATTAATACACACACATATTTCAAAGCAGAAGGTCTTCACATTTTTTTTCCACTGAAGAATTTCATTATTTTAATACAATTTAATATCTTAGGTGAATAAATATTTTTAAAAGCTTAAGACAGGGTTTTGTAATTATGCATAGCCACCTGCTCTGAGTCATATATTTAGTTTAGAATGTTAAACCTACAGATTTACAGTTTTTCCATTTGGACTCTGAATTCTGGCCTGAATCTGTCACATAATTTCTAAGTAGTTTTATACACAGAACAGCCTGAACCACAGTCCAAATCACTAAAAGCAAGTCACCAGTTGTGATGGAGGCTAATGTCTCCAAGTCAGAGGGCTGTTATTTGCTATTTATATCAAAGCTTATACAGCAGCTGAGTCAGTATAATAGTGCACTAAAAGTGAAGTGGATAAATATATTCTATTTGTTAGTTAATGGTTTTCATATGTATAAATTTACTTTCAACAATTTATTGGGGTGTAGCTATTCGATTTCCCTTGCAGAATACAGAAATGATGCTTGACATAACTGTGAACGGAGAAATCAATTACAGCTTTACTACTCTGTCTTTAGCCACTAATAAATCCTGAAATTTATTTATTTTAAAAATAAGTTATTAACTAGGAAATATAATTTCAAGCATCATCAGTTCAGTTCAGTTCAGTTGCTCAGTCGTCTCCGACTCTTTGCGACCCCATGAATCGCAGCACGCCAGGCCTCCCTGTCCATCACCAACTCCCGGAGTTTACTCAGACTCACGTCCATCGAGTCAGTGATGCCATCCAGCCATCTCATCCTCGGTCGTCCCCTTCTCCTCCTGCCCCCAGTCCCTCCCAGCATCAGAGTCTTTTCCAATGAGTCAACTCTTTGCATGAGGTGGCCATTATATACAGAAAATATGAGAGTAGAAATGTGAATGATAAACACGTGACTACTTCTAGCTTCTGGTTTTTCATGGAAATGTAAATGTTATTTATAGTGGCAAATAAACCCTTAAGTTGCTTTAATTAAAACAGTTTCTTTCTTTTGCAGCATTTTACCCAAATCATTGTAGATGAACGTCAAGAATACATCACCGGTTTTAACATGCTGAAGGATGATGCTAACATTTCAATTTTATCTTAAATGCTATTTCAATGAAAAGGTATTTTTCACTAAAAATATAAGCAAGATGAAGTGAGTTGATTTCTTTTTTAGCAATGTGACAGAAAATCATAAAAATATTTGTGATCTCAATTCTTATCTAAGCTGGGCCTCCCATTTTTGATCAAATATACTCAATCTGATCTCAAAAAGCAGCAATAACAAGTCAGTTTCTAATTTCATACCACAAAGACAATCATAATCCTTCATTTTAGTGCAATCTGTTGTAAATCTTAATGCCATGTGTAATTTTTTTGAAGGTAGAAATGTCACTGTTATTTGTTCTCATTCAGCTCCCATCTGCAATGCAGCATTAACCGTGAGTGATGCTGATATGTGGTGTCCAGGATATTGTCGTTAGATGTAGCCCTGTGGCAAAGAGGTAATCATATTGATTTTTCACTACTGCAGCAAATACTCTTGTGTCCAACTGCTAAGCTCTGGAAAAAATAAATAAAACCACAACGATCAGATCTGCTGTTGAAGCAAGATTTCAAGTGCTTCCAAATCGTCTTCCGCAAGGTCATTTCAGTCAGTATTACCCTCATAAATGGGATGCACTGGATAGTATTTGCAGCAGTATTACCCTTATAAGTGGAGGCATTGGATAGTATTTGCAGCTCTCCAAGCTTTCCACTGACCAGTTATTTGGAGCTGTTTTCTTCCTGACTATTCTTATAGGTGTCAACACAAAATGTTAAGGAACAACTTGTTTTATAAATGAAGATATAAGCAATATGTGTACCACTCTGAGTAACAGGGAAATAGAATTAATAAAGCCATGTTGTGCTTTAGTTTTCATGGAATATCTAACAAAGGATTTTTACAAATGAATGTAATATAATTTTGAAGGATAGAAAGATTTTTAAAAATGTGTTTCAAGAAAGAATTAAGTGTCAGTGAATTTGTTTTTTATTTGTTTATTCTAAGTGTTTTATTTTGTGCTGGTTTCTGTTGTATTAGTATTCAGAATACAGTAGATAAAATTATCTGATTTCTACCTGACTGGGATTTATAAAGTATTTTTGCAGTTATTTCATTTTTCCATTTAGTATAACTATCCTGAGAAAAAATAGTTTTAATATATACTATTAATCTTTGTTTAGGCTAAAAGTAGTGATATAAAATTATTTCTTATAAAACTATTTTGTTTTATTTTGTTTTAACTTATTTGTTATTTGTTATAAAACTATTTTAAAGATTTTGAAGCTATTTTCATTCATTCTTCATTCAGTCATTCCCTTATTCAAAATGTACACGCTGAGCTCATAGGATTCTTTCTGCCCTCAAGTAGTGTCACGTGTGGGAGGAAGCATTGAAACATAAAGAAATTAGTGCCATATCAAGTCAGCTTCAGAACAGTGATATGTCATGATGATAAAAGACCGTATTGCTTTCTGCTTAACATCATCTAATGGTGTTATGCTGTATGCAAAGTCCATTTTTTCTATTAGGTTCTACATAGTTCTACGTGATCTGGATTTTTTCTTGTTCTCATTATAGACTTTCGTCTCTTCCTATCCAGCCTCTTTCTTTTCCTCCTTCTCTTTCTCCTTCTTCTTCTGTTTCAATCAGTAAATCTTTGATTTCTCTGTGATGTGTATCACATGACTCTCTACCTAAATGGATGGTCTCATCTATGAATCTTCCTATAGGTTAGAAATCATCTCAAATGTCACCTCCCGAAGAGATTATCTTAAGTATAATTTCCCATTCTCCATTCCTTATCATTTTACTCTTTTGATTTCTTCCATAACAGTTAAAATCCTAACAGAAGATTCTCTCCCCTGCCCCCCCATCAAATATTATCTGTCCCTTCAATGAAATGCACTCTGTCTAGACTGATCACAATTACAGTGCTTGGCTCAGGGTAGATAATCAATAAATATTTGTCAAATAAATGAATAGACAGTATTTAAAAATAATGTTGTGTATTCCTAGTTCCAATTATAGAAGTTTTTAATTACAGGTACTCAAATGTTTAGCAAATTATTGAACCCTATTTTCATAATACACATGAAAGATAAGCCAACTTCAGGTAAAAGGTAAACCGACATGATGAGAAGATGAAAGAGCCTATATAGTAATGTAGAGTCATGAATGATTTATGTAACTTGAAGCTATATGTAACTTTATATAACTAAGACAAATAGTCAAATTTCAGGGTAAAAATGTACTAGATAATAAATTATTATGGTAAAGAGAGAACATGAATGTGAAAGTTCTAATATGCAATGAAAGAAAATTTGGATTGTGTCTATTAAATGATAAGAATTCATAGAAAAGTAAAAAGCAGGTGAGAGTGATCAAAGTTGCTATTTGTATGATTCTTGAATTTTTTTTTTAATAAGAGGATTGAAATATTATTCTACCGGCAGTACAGAGAAGGTTGAGACTAGAGGAAGTGAAGTCAAATAGAAACCCACATGATAATTAAAGAAAAAGATGGGGAAGGTCTGAACTAAAGCATTGTCAGAGAGGAAGACTCGGATTTAAGAGGTACTTCTGAGATAACATATGGAGAGACTATTGTGAAGTGACAGAGGGAAAAATGAGTAAAAGATGAAGTCAAATTTGGCTAAATTACCAGGATTGTTAGTTGGCCATGAAAGGAAAATTTTAGAAAATAAAGCGTAATGAGCTTGATCTTGACAATTTTGAATTTGAGTATCTTGTCATCTAAAAATGAAGATGTTTAGATAACCAGTAGGTTCTGGACACATTAGTAAGTAGATTTCATTTGAAAAGCAACAGAGTCTGCTCTGATTTGATAAGTATTTTTTATGTGTGGTTAATTAATAGATATTACAAGGGTAAATAAGAATAAATAAGTGCAATTCATCAGATCATAAAGAGTAAAAAAGGAAGAACCATGTAAACCTTGAAAATGTCTACATCTATATTTAGGTTCACTGCTGTCTTCTTGGTGGAGAAGGCAATGGCACCCCACTCCAGTACTCTTCCCTGGAAAATCCCATGGATGGAGGAGCCTGGTAGGCTGCAGTCCATGGGGTCGCGAAGAGTTGGACACGACTGAGTGACTTCATTTTTACTTTTCACTTTCATGCATTGGAGAAGGAAATGGCAACCCACTCCAGTGTTCTTGCCTGGAGAATCCCAGGGATGGGGGAGCCTGGTGGGCTGCCATCTATGGGGTTGCACAGGGTTGGACACGACTGAAGCGACTTAGCAGCAGCAGCAGCTGTCTTCTTGAAGCTTCCCTGGTGGCTCAGTGGTAGAATCTTCCTGCCAATGCAGTAGATGTGGGTTCGATCCTTGGGTCTGGAAAATCTCCGAGAGAAGGAAATGGCAACCCACTTCAGTATCCTTGCCTGGGAACTCCCATGGACAGAGGTGCCTGGAGGGCTACAGTCTATGAGGTTGCAATAGAATCAGATATGACTGAATAACTAAACAACAACTGTCTTCTCCCGATGGTAGCTGTTGCTCACCATGTCTGGCAAAAATAGTGAGTAATTTTATCAAGTTACTATATAAACTCACATTCAGAGAAAAACATTTACAAAAGTGTTTCTGGCTAAGTTAAACATGTAAATTTTAATGATATCAGTGAGTTTAGTCAAATGAGGTCATAAAATATATAATTTATCATTTGGTTTTACTTAGAAATGTGAAAATGTAATTAATTAAATATTTCTTAATTCTCAATAAATTTAGATTTGATATGGATAAAAGTATGTTCTAATGAGATAGAAAAGATACAACAATGTGTAGCCAAAACAGTTAGCAAAAAGGTTACTTTTTAAATTTTGTGGCCTATATTTTGGAATGGGATTTTTGGCCAAATGATGAGTATTTCTGTTTGGGAGAGCTATCCCTTTCTCATCCAGACAGTCTCAGCTGCTCAAAACATGAGTAGAATAAACTATTGTATATATTGTATATGTCCATATAGGGAGACAAAAATAAACATATATGGAAATAATGCAATTATGATATCTATACTATGCATATGATATGGAAATAAAATATCTCCCTAAGAAATCTGTGATTAAATCTGTGTCCCATATCTACAAATCTAATACTGAAAGGCAGCTCTATTCATTCATGTCAATGAAAATGTAATAGCTTTGTAACTCTTAATCAGAAAAGTACTTTGCAAACAGAAAGTTATAGGTAAATTTCAATTGATGACCCTGGGTTGTGTTTTCCTTCTGTTACACAAAATCAAGAGAAGTGTTGCCAAAAGAGTGTTTAGGGTAAGAAAAAGGAAACAAAAAATAACCTTCAGATGTTCTTGAACAAAATTTAATTCCTATGACTAGTCTGTACAGTGAACAGTTGGAAACTTATGATTCATTGATTCAATTACTGTTAATTTTGTGGCAGTAATTTCCTAACCTTTAGATTTGATTGAGGTAAAGCCCATAATGCAATGTCTTATTTTATTTCATACTTGCCAAGCATCAGATTTGCTTTGTATTTGATGCAGATAGAATGTAAGTGTACTATAATGGAATATTTTTAAATAAAATACCAGAAAAGTATGCCAACCAATTAAAAACCAAAAAAGAGCATCACATTATCGTATAATTTAGTTATGTGCTCCATCGTGAAATCTCAATGAGTTAAAGCACTCAATCTATTCTCTTTTTGAGTTTTCTTGTGTTTTAGCAGGAAGGGGAATTGCTTGAACAACTTAGGCAGATAGAAAGATTAGGTCTCAAAGCAAATCTTTTGGAAGGAGGTGTTAAATGAGCCACTGCTGATTAAAATTACATCAGTATCAACTACAAAGATAAACTGATAGATACATTAATTTTCATATAACAGAGAAAGAATGAATATACCCTATTGTGAAGAATTCCACTCCTGAAAATACTTTACAGATATGAGTGCTTTTGTGTACCAGGAAACATACACAAGAAAAAAATCATAGAGTATACTCTTCACTGACAATAGACTGATTAAGTAATGTGTGCCATAATCACCAATGGCATATTATGCACCAATAGACATGAGTGAAATAGTTACATACCAAGATATTGACTAATTTTATGGCATAAAGTTTAAAAAATCTGGAGACATACAACGCAATGTATGCTGTATGATTCCAGTTATATATATTTTAAAAACTGAGAATACTCAGGAAAATTTAGGAATAAATAATTGGACAGTACCTGCTATGGACTGAATGCTTGTGTCTCCTTCAAATTACTGTGTTGAAACGCTAGTACCCAATGTGATGGTATTTAGAGATCAGACCTCTGGAAAGTATTTAAGTCATGAGAATGGCGCTCTCAAGATGAGATTAATGCCCTTGTAAAAAGAACTCTCTTCCATGTCAGAATGCAGTGAGAAGACAGCTGTATGAAAACCAGGAAACGGGCTCTCACCAAGAACAAAATCTGCCAGCATCTTGATTGTGGACCTCCCAGCTGCCAGAACTGTGAGAAACAAATATTTGTTGTAGAAGGCGCTCAGACTACAATAATTTATTATAGCAGCCTGAACAGACTGTAACAAGAACCTAAAATGAAAGGCAAGAGGAATTGCAATAAAGTCCATTAGGGGAGTTAATTTTAGAGGATGGGCTACTTATTCCAAAGAGGTACACTGGAAGAGAGGTGTTGGGTTGCTGAATAATATTTCATTCCTTGATCTTTAACAGTTGAACATTATTTGATAATTGGTTAAGTGATGCATGTATGGTTTTGTGTATTCTTCATTATGTGTTGTATGTCACAATAAATTTGGTTAAAAACAAAAAGAAGGATCAGAAAGGGATCAAGAAAATAAATAATTCTAAGAGTAATATTTAAGAGGAGAAGTAAATTCAAGGATGGTTACACTCAAACATGATAGAGTGGAACTGAGACTGATCTCTACATATTCTCCACCTATGGGGAGATTTGTCTTGCCAGGTTGCTCTCAGTCTACTGCTTTGCATATAAGCTAGTTAGCTGAAATATAATGCATGCTACAACTATCTAGTTGTTTATACAACAACTACTAGTTGTATAATTACAACAACTCCGTATTTAGCGTCCTGAATATGGAGTTGTTGTAAAATACATGGTTTCCAAATGTAAAACTAATGTTATTTATATTAAATTAGTGAGAAAAAATTTAAAAATTATAGTAGGATGGTAAAGGGAATTAATTAGAAGTGAAAACTCCTGCTTTAAAAAAATTAATAAAGTTGCTGCTACTGCTGCTAAGTTGCTTCAGTCATGTCCGCTTGTGTGCGACTCCATAGACGGCAGCCCACCAGGCTCCCCTGTCCCTGGGATTCTCCAGACAAGAACACTGGAGTGGGTTGCATTTCCTTCTCCAATGTATGAAAGTGAAAAGTGAACGTGAAGTTGCTCAGTCGTGTCTGACTCTTAGCGTTGAGTCAAAACTAATTAATGTAGTTTACCTTTAAAATTAAGTAATTATAATTCTCTTAATTTACAATGTTGAAATATTTATAAGAATTTAATTATGTTCAAATACTACATGTTTTTGCTAATACAGATTATTAATTATGATGTCACATGGCCAGCCCTTCTTGCATATCTGAATAGAGAAGGAAAAATGTTGCAGGGTGATGTTTTCTCTTGTTATGAGAAAAGTAATTTCTTGACTTCTTAGTGTTTAGATTTATTCCTATTACATGAGACAACTCACCAAATAATGCCTAGAGTGACTCTGAATAATGTGGCCATGTAAACCATTTGCTTCCTTCTTTATTACTAATGCATTATTAAACTTACCAGTTAAACAATTAAGGTTTTTAACTAGTATGTATACATGAAAATGCTTAGTGACTTGCAAAAGAAAAAGTATGATTCGGCAGAAAGCCAGTAAGGTGTTTGTCTCCATAGCTAAAGTGAAGCAACGAGTTTAGGTAATCACTTGGTTAATTCAAGCATTAAAACTGTTTTTGCTTCAGTTGCCTAGATAATCAAAATCAAGCTGCTGGGAATTTTGCCTACATTTTCTTAGCATTTTGTTCCATTTTTAAGTGAATTTGGTCATAGAAATGTAACTTCAGATATTTTCAGTGCTATTAGTTATAGGGAAATGAATGTAACTTGCTACTTTCATCACTCAAATGTTGAGGTAACTCTGGATTAAATGCAAAAAAGAAAAGTTTCCAAACTTTGTTTTGAATTACTCAGTCTTCTACTCTTTGCCTCTGCCTTGTTCCTCCTTTGTTCTTCTTCTTGTTTCTTATCTCTTTTATTTCCAAAATGCACACACACACACACACACACACATTTATATATTACCTGCAGGCTCATTGACTCATTCGTGTCTGACTCTTTGCAACCCCATGAACTGTAGCCTGCCAAACGCTGTCTATAGAATTCTCCAGGCAAGAATACTGGAATGTGTTGCAATGTTCTCCTCCATATGTACGAACTAACTCCTTCCAAAAAAGGTCATTAATGTATACATTCTATTTGAATGCACGCATAGCTTACTGAAAGACTACAAGTTTATTGACAAATTCCCTGAAGAATCAAGGAGTATTATAAGTCAGATCTTGAGTTACTTAGGAGGAGGGGGACAATGTATATATCATGATATGTTCAATCAGATCACATAAGGCTTTCATTGTGAACAGAATATAGTGATGATTGTAGCATGGGGGTAAGTGGAATACAAGGTAGAATGTCAAGAGATGGTCATAGATAAAAGTAGTGGCTTGAGAAGAAGCTGTGTGGACTTCCTGGTCTGTTCAATAGACTGTCACCAAAGTTCTTTATGCGGGAAAGGGATATAACCAGAGTTTTGAGGGGATCACATAGGCATGATGAAGAATGGACTAAGAGAGAAAAGAGTGAGAGGGAGACCAATTAGAAGATGGGTAAAATAACCCAGGATTGAAATAAAGGAATAATAATAGGTATAGAGCAGAAAGCAAATATTTTTTGTGACAATTCTGAGGGATAATAGATACATATGAGTAAAGCATTGGTTATAGAACATCTAGGGAAAGTGTATATATATTTGCAAGAAGAGAAGCAGGGAAAAATCAGAATTATTGGAGTCAGAAAATTATGAGGCAACAATGATAGAAAAACTAATGACCTGAACTGCCAATACATAATGAGGAGAGGGAGAGGGTGGGATGATTTGGGAGAATGGCATTCTATCATGTATACTATCATGTAAGAATTGAATCACCAGTCTATGTCTGATGCAGGATACAGCATGCTTGGGGCTGGTGCATGGGGATAACCCACAGAGATGTTATGGGGAGGGAGGTGGGAGGGGGGGTTCATGTTTGGGAACACATGTAAGAATTAAAGATTTTAAAATTAAAAAAAAGAAAAGAAAAGAAAAGAAAAACATAGGGAAATTAGGGGTTTTGTCCTTGAATCTTTTCTTCAAAATTTAGGCATGTACAATACAGTCCATGGAATTCTCCATGCCAGAATTCTAGAGTGGGTAGCTGTTCCCTTCTCTAGGGAATCCTCCCAACCCAGGGATTAAACCCAGGTCTCTCACAATGCAAGAGGATTCTTTACCAGCTAAGCCACCAGGGAAGCCTAATTAAAGTATACTCTTCAGTAATTATTACTCTTTTTTTTTTTTTTGCTTGCTTTGACTCAAACAGAACTATCAAGTCAATGGGTCAAAACTTTAATATGCAATAAAACCTAAAAAGACAAACTGTTAAAAGTCTTAAATATATGAACTAGATGGTGACATTTATTTCCTATTCACATTTATCATAATTTCTCAGGAAAACTAATCACAATTATTTTCTTTGATTTATGAAAAGTTTTTACAGCATTTTGGTGTAAATATGTATACTTTTCAAAACTAAGAATTTTGAAAATTAGATATCTCAGAGGAAATGAGAATTTTTCCTCCAAGCAAACTTCTAATATTCTATGTCTTAGTACAAATGGAACGTTTAATAGTGAATACTAAATGATATCCATCCATTCTTTTGTACTTATATAGTTCCACTTTATTTTTCTCCTATAGTGCTCATTGCATGATAGTATTATTCTGCACATCTATCTAGTCATCCCTTAAAACCAGCACAGTGCCTGGTTTGTACTTATACAGGGAATAGCTAAAATATTTTTTAAAATATATTAACAATTTTGCCAACTAGTAATGATTCTTAGATAACAGTCTATCAAAAACAGTACCCAAGCCCGGAAAAGAATACTACTATCTAGACTTCCTAATAAATTATTTAAAAAGTATTTTGAATTTATGGTACTTTTTAATGTACTTAATAATCAGAGTGAGAGTGTGCTTTGCCTAGTAACTCAGTAGTTACTAGGCTCTTAAGAGTCTTCAATATCCAAGTTAATTCTAGACTTAATATAATTATTACCACATAAACAGGAAGCACTTTCTCCCCATTATCATTTAATTCCTATGATACCTATACTGAAAATGTTTCAATTATAAATAAAAGTTGCTGCTGACCAGAACACAAACAACTTTGCTGACAAAAATTCAATAACAAATGAGTGACCCAATTGCCAGTGTAATTTCCCTAAGGAGCAATTCTTTCCATGAAGCTAGCCAAAGAGCTCATGTCTTTTCATGTTACCACCTATATGAATCACAGAATATTGATTTCTATATTAACTCTCAGAGAGCCTGACCTCCTTATAACAGTGCATGTGTGTTTCCATCTGAAGTGCCACCGAGAGGGGTTGTGCACTTGAATAATTTTCTCCACACCCCTGGACTCTCCTTGAGAATAAATACATATACATATTTATGATGTGGCTCCATTTACTTAGGAGTCAAAAATAGCTGCATAATAAAAGCAATGATGTATTTTAAAATGAATAGCAAATCTCATCGTCCTTAATACAGACACATGCTGTTAATTCTGAATCCCTAAATTTTTATGGAAGCAGCCTCCTCTCTTCATCCTCATAGACTACGATGTTTAAATTTCTGCTTATTGACCTGGATTTAGGAACACAACCTGTAAGAAACACGACATTAAGATAGTCCTGTGATATATTTACCTCTGAATTCTTATGTTTGGTCTCCAGCAGTTATACGTAGTGGCATATTTTCAGAAAGTGTGGAACCTGAATCCCTTAGCCAGAAATGTAAACTTGGTCATCTTTATATTCAGTTCCTTTTCCTCCAGACTATGGCTCTCTTATTCTGTATGACTACCTCTTCTGTAATAAGTATATGACAACAGGCGCTCTCTCTACTGAATTACTTAATCTCATTTGAGTGCTGTATAAATTTAGCTTGAAAATTAATGAGGAAAGTCCTACATGATTTCCTTCACAAAGTTATTTTGTCTCAACACAAGCAAATTCTTACTAACAAACAAGAATGGCTGAATTTCAGTCTTCAGGGGCAAACGTTTTTGTGTATTACTCTCAAACAATTACAATTATTAGACATATATCCTGACCGCTACATTGGATCCCATTAGCCCCCAGAATATCTCTGACCTACAGAGGCCTGTATGTCACTTCTGAATGCTTTCATCTGATGAGGTCAGGGCCAAAGAAATAATCATTTTTATTAACTCAAAATTAACTTAATTCAGACTTTAATTATATCTGCCAAATCCCTCATCTTTGGCCATATTTTACTGGCTAGAAGCAAATCACAGGTCTCACCCACAAGCAAGAGGAGGGCATTACACAGAGCATGAGCACCAGGAGATGGAGATCACGGGGGTCATCTTCTATTAATGCCTACCACAGAGGGAGAATCAATAGGAATTCCCAATAGATAAGATATATGGTTCAAGTGAAACAGAGAGGAAAGGACAACCCCTTGATTTTTGCCTGAACAAAAGGAGGGATGATGAGTTATGCTAGTCCTCAGGTGGAGTGACTAGAGAACGGAAGTAAAAGAATTTCTTTTGGACATGTTACATTTAAAATGTCAATTAAAAAATCAAATAGGAGTGAAGTAAGCCAGAAAGAAAAACACCAATACAGTATACTAACACATATATATGGAATTTAGAAAGATGGCAATGACGACCCTGTATGCAAGACAGGAAAAAAGACACAGATGTGTATAACGGACTTTTGGACTCAGAGGGAGAGGGAGAGGTTGGGATGATTTTGGAGAATGGCATTCTATCATGTATACTATCATGTAAGAATTGAATCGCCAGTCTATGTCTGATGCAGGATACAGCATGCTTGGGGCTGGTGCATGGGGATGACCCAGAGAGATGTTATGGGGAGGGAGGTGGGAGGGAGGTTCATGTTTGGGAACACATGTAAGGATTAAAGATTTTAAAATGAAAAAAAAAAAAAAGTCAAATAGGATACTGAGCAAATCATCTACTATGCAAGTCTGGAAAACAGAGGAAAGTCCGAAAGAAGAGCTCATTTTCAATTTATACTGTCTTATTAAAAATGTATCATATAAAGCATTGCAAGCTAAAAAACAATCTAATACTATATACCTCACAATGATAGATTAAACACACACATAGAGAAATATATGTGCTAACTGAATTTTCATAAGCTTTTCCTCAAATATTACATCTCAGAGTAACTGTATCTCTAAATATAATAACTTTATCCTTTATATGGAATTCTCTGGACTTAAAAACATAATATCAGCTTCATTATAAGTGATGTAGATAGCAATGTTCATATTTATTATTTCACATATATCTCTTTTCATATAATGTTATTGTCATTATTTCATCTATTTTATTTGGTTTTGAGAGTTACAATAATATAATATGTTTAGATGCATATTAAACACTAAGATTATGAAACTGCTAGATTTGATTTGGATGACTTGCTATTCTGGGTGAATAAATTCTTCATTTTAATTATTTTCTGAGAATAAATAACATGGTAGATGAGAGAGAAAAAAACATTTATGTTTGCTTTATGTTTTGGAAAGAAAGAATTGCTATAACCAAGGTTTCTCTATTTATATTTTACATAATTAAAATGTTCCTGCTTAGAGAACAAATTGGATTCTATTATTAAATTAAGCATTGTGATGATGTAGAATTGAAAAAGAAGCATGTACTGCCAGTGGGCATTTCAAACTGCTAAGCTTTGATGACATTCCAGATAGTAAAAACATTCAGGATTAGAACTAGGTGGAAACAATGTATTTCTGGCAAGTGTGACTCAAATTAATGTGTTTATTTGCAAACTATAAACAAACATGTTTGTCATAATTTCATTTTTGTGCAGAACTGGTGCTGTATTGAAATAATAGTCTAGTCAAAGCTCAGTCTACTCATATTCTAAGCCATTCAGTGGTGAACGGCTTAGAATTATAAATCTCTGAGCACGTATGGAAGCCATATGGCAAACATATCAGGAAGTTTAAATTTTAAATTATGAGCAGGACTTCGCTAAAATTTCCCTGGATACTCTGCTCTGTGTGATTAATCTGAATTACTCTCACTTTTTCTAAGGATGTTAGTATTTCATTCAATACTGGCGAGAGACAGAAACAGACGAAGTAGTAAGCCCCTACCTTTTCTGAGCTTCAGTAAAAAGGAGAGAAGGGAAACCATAGCGATTTTTAACCTCATAGTTAAGATAATACTGTTTTTAACCTCATAGTTAAGATAATATTGAAAATGAAATAACATTCCAGATTTACTCTAACTATAATTATAATGCATATTTATGTGTTCCATAACTTATAAATTATAAATTATACTTTTCTCCATATCTTACTTATATGCTTCTCAAAATAAAGTTTCCAAACTATTTATCTTTTCAAGCTACTATGGTTTATACACAATAGAACCTTTTCTCTACTATTGCTATCCTATAAGATAAAAATTGCAATGTTTTTCCTAACACACAGTCATAGTATATATTTTTCAGTGCCAGTTCTTTGGAAAACTACAATTAAATACTGTTAAATTTGGAAAGAAAAAAAAAAGTATGCTGTTGTTACTTTATTCAGAATTATTTATGTACTTTTGTTTGTAAAGTGCCACAATAATTTAATGCATGTATTTATTTGTTTAGGTCAGTAGTTTGCTGCTCATCAGTATTTGATAAGCATCTAATCTCTCCTGTTCTCTGGAATTTAGCTAAAACATCAATGTTGTAAAGATTAGAGTGAAACTGAGATATAAATATTCAGCAGAGAATAAACATTTTCCTAGAAATGAAATCCCTCTAAGTGTTATAGCACTGTTACAATGTGGCTTTAATCATATAAAAATGTATTTTTATATTTTTAGAATCTATGCAACATACTGATATTCATATGGCTTTATCACTAAAGGACAGCCGCTTTTCTGATTAAAAGGACAGAATCACTAAAAAAAAATCATTTTTTTCTTGCAAATTTTAAAGCATTATAATAACAAATTCTACTGAAAAAAAAAAATCATCATGTAATGAAAATTCTTCCGAACATTATTGCTAAGTGATTAGGGAAAGAGACAAATTTACTATTTTAACACTCATAAAAATCTCTGTATCTGCTTAAAAAAATAAATAATTGCTCATACATACAAATCTACACAGAATGACTATTTCAGGCCAGTATAATTAAGACAATAATTTAGAAATTCTATATCGAATAATGAGGAATGGCCCTTCTACATAATACTCTTGTAAAAATACCAAACTTTCTTCAGAGAATCTTACAGTTTTTTATTTTTCAAACTTGCCCTGATGACAAGGTTAAATACGTATCCATAAATACATAGCCTTGCCTCTATTGTCTTTAATCACACTCCAATGAGTTTTCTTCCAGTCTTCCCACTGATACTTTGGATGGATTTTACAGCTTTCCAGATGCTTTTTACTAAACAAGATCTCCTATCTTTAGTTCTCAAAAAAACCAAGACAAGCCTACACTCAAATTTTAATTTTGCATATAGTAGTTTAAATGTCTGCAGTCTGCCTAGCTCAATTCTGACCTATAGTCTCAGGGCTAGGTGGGAGGAGAGAGAAAGGTGGTAAAGAAAGTAGCTTTTTTCTTATTCTGACTTAAATTTTTCAGATTACACGTTCCACATCTTGAGTCCTCTGTTGTAACTTCAGTTCCATTATATCCTTCTTGTGCCTAGCAAGTTCACATCCCTTGGTAGCAGTTCAAGCCATTTTCATTGCCCTTTCTTCAGTTTTTATGAGCTCTCCTGACATGAGATAAGTGTACTAGCGAAAGGGGAAAGTTTCTTTGCCATGGATGACAGGGATAGTGGGTTTGGATATGGTCAGGTGATTTACTCTAAGCACATGTCTATTCAGCCAACAAATATCTAAATATATTCCTTTTAATAAAATCATTTGTCAATAATAGTTACTATTAATAATAATATGCTATTTCTTCAGGACGACTACATTGACATTATGATAAGTAAGATTTTACCTCGTCCTTCCCTGAATTACATTGCAAAATATCACAGTAACTGAGAAATAATGGTTCAGTGCTTGAACTGCTCCTAATTCTCAGCATTCCTGACCAGAGAGAATTTTAGATTTCCTTGTTATATTTGTGAATCAGATAGCTAAAATAGCTTCAGGGACCCTACAGGAAAGTAGATAAAACAGGTTAGCTAAGAGTTAATAGGGAGGGATAGGAATCTGTCCAAAAGAGAGTATATGGTATACATGATAAAACAAACAAACAGTAATGCAGTCCCATACTCCACCTCCAGCCCACAAAAAACAAACACTTGCATACACCAATTAAATTTATCTCTAAAGTGATTTTGTGATCACAATCCTAGAAGTATAATGCAAATGAGGTGCAACTTCATTTTTTTTTACTAGTACTTACATGGTTTCAAATGTTTACATTTATATGGCTGATCTACATGCACATTTTCACAATATATTACGTGATCTATAAATATATTATCATCTTCTTAGTTGCCTTAATTCAGTTTATTAAGGTTTCCATTTCTTTGCCAGTGATTTTGAGAGGCCAAATTTGTCACTCAGCATCATCCAGGAGGTGCTAATGGTGGAGAACCTGCCTGCCAATGCAGGAGTCCTAGGAGACACAGGTTCAATCCCTGGGTCAGGAGGAGGACATGACAAGCCACTCCAGGATTCTTGCCTGGAGAATCCCATGGACAGAGGAGCCTGGTGGGCTACAGTCCATGGGGATCACAAGAGTCAGACATGACTGAGCGACTTAACACTTTCACTTTCCCTTCACTTAACTTTCAATTCAGGTCCAACAGTAATATAACAGTTCATGCACCAAAACCAAACTGTTTCAATTAAATCAACTTTATCATATATTTTAATATATGACAGAGCTATCTCCACTTCCCTAATTTACCTCCATTATCAATGTTTTTGTCTTTCCTACTTATTTATTTTTCCAGATAAAAATTAACTTATCTAGCTATAAAAAAAAACCTCTGGCACTTTTAGTTGGATGATGTTAAATTTCTATACGAAAAGGGAAAACTTATATTCTTTTGAAGTTGAGTGTGAAATAACGTGAAAGAATAGAAACTGGGAAATACTGACACAAAGCCAGTTTACACCTACTCACAGGACCTTTGACCAGGTGCTCACAAGAATGTCAGGTACAAAGTGGCCTCTGTTGGGATGCAGGCCCGGAGAAGGATACTGCCACTGTTGCAGTATACTTTTGCTTAGAAACTTCCATCCAAAGAAAATAAGCCTTAAGCTCCTGGAGGAAAATGAATGAACTCTCAGTATGTGGAGGAACACTTTTGGCAGTGGGAAAATGGTAAAAGAAAACCAAAAAAAAGCAAACCACCATCCCTGTGGCTAAAGTGTGACAAGCATCCTATACCAATGCTATTTTAAGCCTCCAACCTTTGAAGGACTGGTAGGAAATTCTCTACATAAACTTATTGAAGATATGAGACAGAGTTTGACTACCATGGGACAGAGGCAAGATCACTGTGAAGGCTGAATCTTTGCAACCTAGAGACACAGAGCCTGCCTAGCAGTGAGGCTGAACAAGATAATAGAGAACGTAGCTTGTTACCAGCATCAAGCCAGGAAACACCAGGATAAAAAATAGCAGACTGCAATAGAGAAGGGGCAAGAGGATGAACAGAGACTTTCCACTGAAGTGCAGGTACAAAGAATAATTGAAAAATTGAATGCAAGCAGAAACACCAAGAAAAACCCTTCATCATCTTAGCTGCAAGAGAAATGCAAAGCCATTTGTGCACTAAATTTAACTATAAACACTACAAAATACAAACGTGGTTTAACCCATCACTAGGTTAATAAGTCAAATCCTTACACTAGCAGCCTAGTATAAGAGAAGATGTGACATTTCCTGGCAAGAATCAACAATTATCACACACACATAACCACCATCAACAATGACAGGACCAGATTTATAGTGGACCTAGATGTTTGAGCTATTAGCTAGGAAATTTAAAATAACTATGATTTACATGTTAAAGGTTCTAAAGGAAAAGGTAGACACATTGCATGAACAGATGGGAATTTCAGCAGAGATGGAGACTATAATATACACTCAATTTTTCAAGTCATTTCAGCTAACTTAGGTTTAAGGACTTAACTATTAGCTCTGGGCCTGGTACTTTAGTTATAAAAGTAAGCCCGGCTTTGTTATTAAGTGGTTATCAATTATTTGCAACATGGTCTTAAATTGAAGTTCACATTGAAGCATCAACAGTATCAATATAATTAAAAATAAATAAAACCTCAGTCTCTTTCTTTCTGGGTGGTAACAACAAACAATAATTCAAAATTCCTGTGAAAGAAAAACACATGCATTTAAAATCTATCCCACACAAATGCAAAATATTAGCTTTTTTGAGATAGATATTAAAAGAATGCTATCAGCCCATTAATCACAAAATAACAATCTCCTTCAGCTTCTTGCAGTTTGAATCAACCAACACTATTAGATGTATGATATTATTTAATCCTATATAGTGTACAATTAATCTCTAAGATCAATCAGTTTTTCTCATTGACCATATTAAACTATTAGATAATAATATGTGCGTATGAATAGACTTGCTTCTAGCATATCTTTAACTAAAGTTGAAATTTCTTATTGTTAGGAATCCTAGAATAGTTTAACTTAGCCATCTGAATATGTTTAGGTAATTATAAATATTCTCATCTAGTGTAAACAATTAAAATGAAAAGAATATTTTCAGCTCATCCAGATTCACAGAGGTTGGTTAAGAAATAATCTTCCCTTCAGATTCATAGCATTCTGATGATACTTTCTTGTAAAAATTAGGCAGTAACCACACATATTAGAAAAAAAAACTACTGTATGCGTCCCACCTAAAATAGTCACAAGGAAAGGAGGTTTGTTCTGCCACTCTCATTATCATTGTCCTGAAGTGTATATGGAATGAAAAAAGGAATAAATATAGTACAACTCAAAATTTTTAAAAAGAAGTAAATTGTATTTATTCAAAAAGGCATAACTATATTTATACACAAAATATAACTATAAAAAGCTAACAGAATAAGTTTAATAAGGTTGCTAATTTTAACATTTTTATAAAAACAAATTGTACTGCTATAGCAACAAATAAAAGGAAATTGAAATAGACATATTATGTACAGCCACATCATAAAATTAATAGCAAGCTGGCTCTATACTTTAGATGAAATATAAAGATTTTAGTGTAGCCCAAAGAACAAAACTGTAAGACTTCTACAAGTCTTGATTTTAGACTTCTTATAAAACTACAGTAATTAAGACAGTGTCATATTGGCATAAAGAAAAATATATAGAAAATAAAAAATAGTGTAGAGAATATACAGATAGATCCACACACACATGTTCAACAGATTTGGGAAAAGTGCCAAGGCAATTTAATGAGGAAAGAATAATTTTTTTCAGCAAGTGGTGATAGAATATTGGATAAAGCCAGTGCAATTTTCTTGCATTGCTTTTAGAAACAGAAAATAGTATAATCACATTCTACGCCTAGGTGTTTGTGTAAGATAAATGAATACATATGTCCACACAAGGTCTCACACTTGAATGTTTATAACAAATTTGGGTATTATATGACACAAACATAACACAAAACTGGAAGCAAATAGATTAACAATGCAGTACCGCCTAGCCTTAAAGAAACAAGCAAATGGGACATGAAATGAATCTTAAGCCAGTAACATCAGATGAATGATGCCTGTCCAAGAAGCCTCCAAAATACTAAATGTTGCTTTATTTCATTTTTGTAAAATTCTATAAATTATAAACTAATCCACTGTGACAGAGAGCCTAGTGGCCATTTGGGATGGAGAAGTGTATGTTTCCCACGATGGAAATAGTATAGGGAAATCACCTTGAGCATATTATAAGCCAAATACCCTGTGGACCTGAGATTAGGTGGTGAGTCTTCTGTGGGAACATGTCTCACTCTTATTTGGAAAGATGGTAAGAGAAATTTCAGCATCAAATGAATTTTCACTCTGAACACAAATGAAAAATTTGTGAAATTTTCCTGTTTATTTTCTCTTTTCTTCTTTCTCAGATATTCACCACCTCCTTTCCCATACCTTTATTTTTCCCTTTTAAGGTCAGTTATATTGCATTATGTCATTTTGAAAGTGATGTACATTGACCTCTTTGCCTCAATTATTATGGATTAAGTCGTACCTTTATACCAGGATCAGTTTATTCTTTCTTCCAGATATGCTCATCTGCCATTCTGACAAGTTTTAGTCAATTGCATTATTTCTAGGCCAAAATAATCCTTCCATTGGCTTGATTCATCTCAGTGCTTGAAAATCACCAGCTGCTTTCTGTTGCCACACCACCATAGAACTTGAAGCCCTCATACACAGTGCCAGCTGACAAGAGAGAATACTCTGCTTTCTCTCTGACCAAACTGCCTGCACAGAAGCTCTGGCTTCTTCAGTGGTAGTGGGAGGGCTGTGCAACAGAGCACAGAAGTGCCACGGAGGTTATGCCTCTTGGGGTGACTCTGAATAAGTGAGAAGGGAATCTAGCGCCATCCAGAAACTCAATGATCCCATAATACACCTCTGGAGACCTGGTCCTTGACTGCAAAAGCACATGTGTTGATTGGGATGCTCTAGCCAGCTGGTCCACCACATTACATTTGACCGTCCCTTCTTTTCTTCCAATTTCTCAGTACATTTTCCTTGGGATTGCATCCTTCCCATAAAGTATTATCATCCAAGCCTTGGCTTCAGGGCCTGTGTTTTCAGAGAGCCCAGTTTAAGTCATTCATTCATGCCACTTTTCTATAGCCTCTCCTAATGTCAACAGGATTAATAGGTAATGGTGGTAATATTAAAATGGAGATTTTCTGCTTTAGAAATTAATCTACATAGTGATCGAACAGCAGTCCTTTTTGTTACACTAGTCACTTGTGTTAGGTAAGTAAGCTAGCGTAAGTTATGAATAAAATGTTAGACAGATGGAGAGATATTCCATGCTCCTGGGTTGGAAAAATCAATATTGTAAAAATAACTATACTACCAAATGTAATCTAAAGACTCAGTGCAATCCCTATGAAATTATCAATGGTATTTTTTACAGAACTATGACAAAAACAAAAAACAACACAATTCATATGAATAAAATGTTAGAAAATAAGATAACAATGAAAAAAGTCCTTGCACTTGGTAAACAATTATTTGGGGGAAAAATGCATGAAAAATGAATGCCTTATCTTTTTTTTCTTGTTTGTTACATGTTTCCTAGTAATTTAACATTATCATTAACCATAGATTATCATATAGTCAAATATAATGTGTTTTATTACATAATGCACTATTTTTAGATTAAGCAGATTTCACTGGACAAATTTGGGTTAAGGTCTTAATTAATGATTTTTATTATACTGTCTTTTTTTTAAGATTCTTAGAGCATTAAGAAAATGTGCTGACCTAGACAGAGGCAGATGACATAGGATCAGTGGCAGCTCACTGACATTAAGTCATTTATCAAACACTGACAAATCAGTTAATTTGTATTGATTAACTAGCTGGGCTTAGTGAACTGAAAAGACAAATCCAAATATACACTGAACAGAAATGGGAAACTTGACTGCTTTCATCAAATCAAAGTCAAGTCAAGCTGAAATTTTTCTTATTTTTGTTCATTTAGATTTTAGATTTTTCTATTAAATTGAACAAAACACTTGGTATAATTGCTCTAGATACAAGGAAGATTTTGCTCTTAAGAACCGAAACTTTATCAAGAGTTTCATGAAGTTGTAGAGGGCTTCAGATTTGCATTTTGAAATGGAATCTTTCTACCAGGGTCAGAGTTTAATTGCTTATGAATAGAAAATTTCACTTGCTTCAGCATAATTTCAAAATGTGCTTCTTAAAATCTTGTTACTTTTTAAAACTCATAGTATTAAGTGATATATTTTATATATTACATGATATACTGAAAAAGCTCACACACTTTGACCAATAATCTAGTATTTTATATGCCATATAAGAATATACCTGTATTTTCTACATTTGATCATGTGATATAAACAGATATATATTCTTGAATTCAATAGCCACTACATAAATCTATAAGAGAGATCTTCTCCACATTTAAGAGGGGAGTTAAGCTTATAAATTTAGCTTTATTTCTTAAAAATAAAATTTAAAAATACATATCTATTTCTAAAATTTCACCAAAACTTGTCCCTTTTCATCTTTACTAAGAAAAATATCAATATATTTCAGTTATATACCATAATGTACAATACTTGTAGCTATAGTTATTCTCTTCTGTTTATGAACTTCTCTGGAGATATATCTGAAAACATACTTTATAACTGAGAGGCATTAATTTTTTTTAGTGCAAATTAATTTTCTGACAATGATATAACAGCTGTGTAATTTGACTCTTTATTTCCTATTTAATAAATATATTCCCTTAGCACTCTTCTGTTTAAAATATCAGGCTTCCCTGATAGCTCATATGGTAAAGAATCCACCTACAATGCAGGAGACCAGGGTTGGATTCCTGGATCTGTCTGGAAGATCAATCAGGGAAGGGATAGGCTACCCACTCCAGAATTCTTGGGCTTCCCTTGTGGCTCAGCTAATAAAGAATCCGCCTGTAATGCAAGAGACCTAGGTTCAGTCCCTGGGTTGGGAAGATCCTGTGAAGAAGGGAAAGGCTACCCACTCCAGTATTCTTGCCAGGAGAATTCTGGTTGTATAGTCCATGGGGTCGCAAAGTCGGACACAAGTGAACGACTTTCACTTTCCTTTCCTGGCACTCTTCATTTAGGTCAGCAAGCATACTGTCAAAAATCTAAAAATAGTGACATTTAAAACACTAGATCAATAAAATTGTATTTCACAGGGATTTATTGTGTATGTAAGAAATGCTTGAGAACTGGGAACTTTCAAATCCAAAAGTGATATGATATTCTGTGGCATGATGTGACAGGATGGCTTATAAACTGAAAGGTTAGTTGCTTAAACTTTACAATGATTGATTATTAGAATGGGGTTTTCCAGACAGCAGGAGATTGGTTAAAAGTAATGGTCACATACCATTTTAGGAAGATGATTTAAGATTATGATGATAATAAATGTTTCTAAGAAATAAGCTATTTCACTTACACTATGAAATAAGTTACATTTGCTTACGTGGGTTAAATAGTTTTCTCGGCTTGAGGGATTCTCAAGCTTGATCTCCATTTTCTGTTATTTTAACAATATCAAAAGGATGCTTGTTAAAACACTAGCTTTGACAACTGAAAATGAGATGTGTTTAATTTGTTAATCACTCTTTAAATCAAGGTATTAATTCAGAATAGGAATGCTTTGAAAAGGTACAATATACTAACTTCTGCATTTTGAAAGTCAAAGTATTTCAGCTGGTCTTAATCCTCCTACAATTGCATGTAGAGATGTGCTGTTGTTTGTTTTAAAGGCCCCGCAAATAAGGTAGTGCTTCCTTTTTAAATATTCGCACAAACATAGTTCAGGTAGAACTCAGTATGGTCTGACACCTCTTGGCAGGACATGTGCTCTCCACAGGCACCACTAGTCAGCTTTTCACATTGTCATCACTTGCATACACTCTTAGAGGTGTGTCCAGTATTGACTATCCTTTTACAAAGAGTAAAAACGGCTGTTATTCTCGCAAGTTGCTTGCATGTTTCAAATATTTACAGAAATATTTATAGAAAGTGTCCACGTGTGAAATGAAATTTTTACAACAGAGGTCTCTTCCTATGGTTTTAATGTCATTAAGTTTAAATTATGTATTATTAACCTTCTTCACATGTTTAAACTCATGTTTTCCTTGAAAACAGACATTTTCTCAGAAAAGGATACTATGTATAGAATTAATAAAAAATGTATTATCGTAGAAGGTGGGTCCTTTTAGGACAATTATCTGTCACACAGGATGTGGGCTTGGGATAAGGAACAGGGTTTTGGGGGAAAAGGAAAAAAAAAAATTGCAAGATCAACTTAGCAGCCTGAAGATCCCCTGGTTTCTCTACCAACTCATGGAAACGGGTACCAGGGTCAGGCCATATTTGGACCTGGTGTGGGTTTCAACATTGTGAGTACCCTCAATATGGTAATCAAAGGAATGCTGCTTTATATTTGGAGAATATATGGGCTGCTTGACATTGGGCAATATTGATTTAGGTGGCAGCTGTTTACAGGAATTGCTGGAAAAGCCAGCTGCTCGGTACCTGAAGACTATAGAGCAGACAGATTATTGGGGCCTGTATGTGATTACAAACATCTCTGCCAAGGTGAAGAAGCCAAGAGTGTTGTGAGAAATGAAGCTTCAACACCTCCCCTGCTGTTGGGAGAAGAGAAGCTGAACCCTCCTGTGAACTTGTGGTCTGGGCCACCCAGGATTCTCGGGTAAGGTCATTTTTCAGAAAAGCTCGTTCCTCCCAAAGCATAATTTATTATACTTGGTAAACACAGACATTTTAAAAAGCCAAACAGACAAAACTAAGTTCTAGAGAGTTTTATTATGTATATTTTAATTGATTTATTTTGATCTTTCCAAATAGCTCATTATTCAAAACAAGATTTTTTTTTAAAAAGCATATATTTTGAAGTGTGATTAGCTTAGCTAATTGTCTTAGAAATAAAGAGAAATAATACAGTTTATGGGAGTTGTTAATTTTGTGATTGAATGATACTATTTTACAAAAAAAAAGTTTGTTAAAGAAAAATTTAGAAAGATATTCAGAAAAACTTTCAATGATTTTTGCATTTGGATTAAAATATCCCAAAGGCATGGAACAATTGACTTGTTCAAAATTGGGAAAGGAATACAACAAGGGTATATATTGTCACTCTGCTTATTTAACGTCTATGCAGAGTACATCATGTGAAATGCTCAGCTGGGTGAATCACAAGCTAGAATAAAGATTGCTGGGAGAAATATCAACAACCTCAGATGCAGAGGATAGCACGCTAATGGCAGAAAGTGAAGATGAATTAAAGAGACTCTTGATGAGAGTGAAGGAGGAGAGTGAAAAAGCTGGCTTAAAGCTCAACCTTCAAAAACTAAGATCATCCCATCCAGCCCCATTACTTCATGGCATATAAAAGGGGAAAAAGTGGAAGCAGTGACAGATTTTATTTTCTTGGGTTTTAAATCACTGTGGATGGTGGCTGCAGCCATGAAATTAAAAGACACTTGTTCTGTACAAGGGAAGCTATAAGAAACCTTGACAGTGTATTGAAAAGCAGATACATCACTTTGTAGACAAAAGGTCCATAGTCAAAGTTATACGATGTTTCCAGTTGTCATATACAGATGTGAGAGTTGGACCATAAAGAAGGATGAGTGCTGAAGAATTGATGCTTTTGAATTGTGGTGCTGGTGAAGAATCTTGAGTCCTTTGGACAGCAAGGAGATCAAGCCATTCAATCCTAAAGGAAATCTACACTGAATATTCATCAGAAGAACTGATACTGAAGCTCCAATACTTTTGCCATCCAATGGGAAGAGCCAGCTCACTGGAAAATGCCCTGATGATGGGAAAGAGTGAAGGCAGGAGGAGAAGGGGACAGCAGAGGATGAGATGGTTAGATAGCATCATTGACAATTCAGTGGATATATATTTGAGCAAGCTTTGGAAGATGGTAGAAGACAGAGGAGCCTGGTGTGCTGAAGTCCCTGAGACTGCAAAGAGTCAGACACAATTTGACAAATAAACAGCAACAATCTCAGAAATATTAATATCTTCACTAATTGCTGGTATTTAAGATATAAAGAAGAAATAGCTGAGGCATCATACCACTCTTATCAAATCAGGATTTATGTCTTCACCACATCCCCCTCAAAAAAGAAAATGTAAACACATAGTCATCTGTTACACCCTGGTACATGTTCTCAAGGTCATTAGGGTCATTGTACTCTTTTAAGTCCACAAAATTATCCTTTAAAAATATGGCAAAATACTGCATCATCTTCATACTTCAATTCTTATATTTTTAATAGATAAAGGAAGAAAAGAGACATCTTTGAATTTCAGTATTCAAATATTTATTAATATCTTTGAAATAAGATAGAGAAAATATTCAATACTTTAGCAACTTAGCTTATGGTTTGATTTTGCAACTAACTCTTGTCTTGGTTTATAGGCAGTTTGTAATAAACAATTTATGTGGCATTAAAATGAAGACAGAGAACAAATGATTGCAGTGTAATTTTATAGTTCATTTTTTAGGGAATTTTACCTATGTGTTTTAATTTGATGAATCAAACATTTGAATTATAAATTCACCTACTGATAAAAGAGATATTCTCTTTGAAATAGGTTGTTTTTTTTTAATCTCTTGCCCAAAGCTGTATACCATCTCCTACAAAACAACAGCTGTTTTACCCATGAGCTTCTATATAAAATCCATGAGAAATGAAAGAGCCCTGACATTTGGGCAGAGTTCAGGCCAAATATATTTACATGACAAGGACTCTTACTTTCTGTTCCTGTAGACACCAACCCTGCGGAGGCACAATTTAGTCAGATTCCCTTAAATAGAACATTCCTGTTTGTAGAATATCAGAGTCTATGTGTGGTCGGAACATTTCCATGAACTGAAGCCACATGTCCTGCAACCTGCTGCTTCAATAACTGCCAATATTTTTCAATGAGCAGAAAGTTCCAGGTGCAGATATGTTACACTGCTAATTCTGTATCAACCAGATTGAAAAAAAATATTAGAAACTCTTCCAACTACCTTGCACATATGACCCAGCAATAGCATTTCTTCTCTGAATGTCCAAGTTTACCTCAAGAGAATATGTATACATATATATATATTTATAAGTTATATCTCCTGTAAACATATAAAATTCTTTGTTAGCTAATAAAGTAAATCCAAGACTAGAAACTTAGTCTATTACAGAACATTTAACCAAGTCAGACATTCTACTTCTTAACTGTTAGGAAAAACTTTTCAGTATCTTCTGTGGAATTAAAGACACTCATATTTTCTGGGAAGCTGTTATTAAATTTTCTGTTGTAGTAGTTAAAACCCATCAAAGAGTAGAAAAAATAGTGAAACATCTAACTCCTGGAAGCCTCATCTATAGGCTGAAGATCAGACACCCAAAGTATTCTCAGTAGTGGATTTTAAGCCCAGTGTTGGAACTAAAGATCCACAATCTGAGTTGTTACAGCTAAGTATTAGAACATTTTTCAAATACTTTCATTTATATAATAAATTTACTGTAACAAGATTATAGACAGCAGCCCACCAGGCTCCGCCGTCCCTGGGATTCTCCAGGCAAGAATACTGGAATGGGTTGCCATTTCCTCCTCCAATGCATGAAAGTGAAAAGTGAAAGTGAAATTGTGTCCAACTCTTCATGACCCTATGGACTGCAGCCTACCAGGCTCCTCCGTCCATGGGATTTTCCAGGCAAGAGTACTGGAGTGGGGTGCCATTGCCTTCTGAGATAGGTATAATTACCTAATGTGTTCAAAATAATGTTCAAAGAGGCTTAAGTTGCTCTTCTCAGATCACAAAGCCTACTAGCAATAAGAAGGATAAAGAACCTAAAATTGTAACTCAAAGACCTTTCCTCTGCTTTTTTCCCACTTTCAGCTCTTTTGGATATTTTCCAGGCAAGATCCAAAAGTCAATTTCTTTAAATTACTGACAGATATATTATCTCTGGTAGAATCCAAAGGAAATAATTCTATTTTCTATAAGCTTTTTTCTTGAATTCAGATATTTGAAATTTCTGTTAATTCCCACTTGATGCCTTTTAAAGTCACAGATTTCTAAACTCTACCTGGTCTACTTCTAAGGACGTGGCCTGTAGCTGGTGCAAAATATCTAGATTAGGATGATTCACTAGGATTTTCAGGTGCTGCCCTCTAGTGTACAGCTTCTTTGATCCATATTGCTTATTAATGTCTTTGATATTACTCAATTATATCACAAATACCTTTTAGAAAAGCATTAAATGATATTGACATTTCCAGAAACTTGTGTGGTGGTAATGAAACAGGAAGAATGCTAGTGTTCTCATTACTAGCCATTTACTTCTCAATAATATTTGTTAATTAAATATTTGCTGTTGTTGATTAGTTGCTAAGTCTTGTCCAACTCTTTGCCACCCCATGGACTACAGCTTACCAGGGTCCCCTGTCCATGAGATTGCCCAGGCAAGAACACTGGAGTGGGTTGTCATTTCCTTCTCCAGAGGATCTTCCTCACCTAGGGATCAAACCCATGCCCTCCACATCGGTAGGTGGGTTCTTTACCACTGAGCCACCAGGGAGGCCCAATTAACTATTTAGAGAGACACTGAAAAAAAATTATGGAAAAATGGGAATGGCAATTTTGGTTGGAAAGGTTCAATTCAGTTCAGTCACTCAGTCGTGTCTGAATCTTTGCAACCCCATGGACTGCAGCATGCCAGGCTTCCCTGTCCATCAACAACTTCCAGAGACTGCTCAAACTCATGTCCATTGAGTTGGTGATATCATCCAACCACCTCATCCTCTTTTGCCCCCTTCTCCTCCTGCCTTCAATCTTCCCCAGCATCAGGGTCTTTTTCAGTGAGTCGATTATTTGCATTAAGTGGCCAAAGTACTGGAGCTTCAGTTTCAGTACTTCCAATGGATATTTAAGACTGATTTCCTTTAGGATTGACTGGTTGGATCTCCTTGCTGTCCAAGGAGCAAGGACTCTTGCTCTCAAGAGTCTTCTCCAACACCACAGTTCAAGAGCATCAATTCTTCAATGCTCAGCTTTCTTTATAGAGCCCAAGAATATAAAGTCTGTCACTGTTTCCATTGTTTCTCCAGCTATTTGCCATGGAGTGATAGGACCAGATGCCATGACATTAATTTTTGAATGTTGAGTTTTAAGTCAGTTTTTTCACCCTTCTCTTTCACTTTCATCAAGAGGCTTTTTAGTTCCTCTACAATTTCTGCCATAATGATGATGTCATCTGCATATCTGAGGTTATTGATATTTCTCCTGGCAATCTTGTTTCCAGCTTCTGCTTCATCCAGTACAGCATTTCACATAATGTATTCAGTATATAAGTTAAATAAGCAGGGTAACAATATATACAGCCTTGACTTACTCCTTTCCTGGTTTGGAACCAGTCTGTTGTTCTATGTCCAGTTCTAACTGTTGCTTCTCAACCTGCATACAGATTTCTCAGTAGGCAGGCTAGCTGGTCTGGTATTCCCATGTCTTGAAGAATTTTCCAGTTTGTTGTGATCTACACAGTCAAAGGCCTTGGTATAATCAGTGAATCAGGAGTAGATGTTTTTCTGGAACTCTCTTGCTTTTCTGATGATCCAACATATGTTGCCAATTTGATCTCTGGCTCCTCTGCCTTTTCTAAAACCAGCTTGAACATCTGGAAGTTCATGGTTCACATACTGTTGAAATTTGGCTTGGAAAATTTTGAGCATTATTTTGCTAGCGTGAGAGATGAGTGCAACATACAGTAATTTGAGCATTCTTTGGCTTTGCCTTTCTATGGGATTGGAATGAAAACTGATTTTTTCCAGTCCTGTGGCCACTACTGAGTTTTCCACATTTGCTGGCATATTGAGTGCAGCACTTTCACAGCATCATCTTTCAGAGTTTGAAATAGCTCAACTGGAATTCCCTCATCTACACTAGCTTTGTTTGTAGTGATGGTTCCAAAGGTCCACTTGACTTCACATTCCAGGATGTCTGGCTCTAGGTGAGTGATCACACCATTGTGATTATCTGGATCATGAAGATCTTTTTTGTATAGTTCTGTGTATTCTTGCCACCTCTTCTTAATATCTTCTGCTTCTGTATTAGTAAAATAAATCACTATGAATTACCTCTATGTTCCCAAACAAGGGAAGCTAGTTATCATCTAGATTTCAGAATACTCTAGGCTGTCATGCTTATTTGTCTATTTGATATCAGAGCACCTGTGTTTGGGCTTGAGTCAGTTTTTTTTTTTTCCCTGTAAAATCCTTTAGAACTGGATTCCCTTCTTGAGCATGGGACTTCAAATAGGCCTCATTCTCTCAAAGTCCCGCATGATTTTCTCATATAATCACCCTTTCTCTCTTTCACATGATGTGGTTCTGGTGTGGTAATGTAACTTACTTTTCTATGTGTGTTTTAAATGTCTTTTTTATTCTTTTTTCATTAAAGATTATCCTAGAAACATATCAGCTTTTAGTAATGTTCAGTTCAGTCGCTCAGTCATGTCCGACTCTTTGCAACCCCACGAATCCCAGCACGCCAGGCCTCCCTGTCCATCACCAACTCCCAGAGTTCATTCAGACTCACGTCCATCGAGTCAGTGTGCCATCCAGCCATCTCATCCTGTGTCATCCCCCTCTCCCAGCATCAGAGTCTTTTCCAGTGAGTCAACTCTTCGCATGAGGTGGCCAAAGTACTGGAGTTTCAGCTTAAGCATCATTCCTTCCAAAGAAATCCCAGGGTTGATCTCCTTCAGAATGGACTGGTTGGATCTCCTTGCAGTCCAAGGGACTCTCAAGAGTCTTCTCCAACACCACAGTTCAAAAGCATCAATTCTTTGGCGTTCAGCCTTCTTCACAGTCCAACTCTCACATCCATACATGACCACTGGAAAAACCATAGCCTTGACTAGATGGACCTTAGTCGGCAAAGTAATGTCTCTGCTTTTGAATATACTATCTAGGTTAGTCATAACTTTTCTTCCAAGGAGTAAGCATCTTTTAATTTCATGGCTGCAATCACCATCTGCAGTGATTTTGGAGCCCCCAAAAATAAAGTCTGACACTGTTTCCACTGTTTCTCCATCTAGTGATGGGACCAGATGCCATGATCTTCGTTTTCTGAATGTTGAGCTTTAAGCCAACTTTTTCGCTCTCCACTTTCACTTTCATCAAGAGGCTTTTTAGTTCCTCTTCACTTTCTGCCATAAGGGTGGTGTCATCTGCATATCTGAGGTTACTGATATTTCACCCGGCAATCTTGATTCCAGCTTGTGCTTCTTCCAGCCCAGCGTTTCTCATGATGTACTCTTTATAGAAGTTAAATAAGCAGGGTGACAATATATAGCCTTGACATACCCCTTTTCCTATTTGGAACCAGTCTGTTGTTCCATGTCCAGTTCTAACTGTTGCTTCCTGACCTGCATACAGATTTCTCAAGAGGCAGGTCAGGTGGTCTGGTATTCTCATCTCATTCAGAATTTTCCACAGTTTATTGTGATCCACACAGTCAAAGGCTTTGGCATAGTCAATAAAGCAGAAGTAGATGTTTTTCTGGAACTCTCTTGCTTTTTCTATGATCCAGCGGATGTTGGCAACTTGATCTCTGGTTCCTCTGCCTTTTCTAAAACCAGCTTGAACATCAGGAATTTCATGGTTCATGTATTGTTGAAGCCTGGCCTGGAGAATTTTGAGCATTACTTTACTAGCATGTGAGATGAGTGCAATTGTGCAGTAGTTTGAGCATTCTTTGGCATTGCCTTCTTTGGGATTGGAATGAAAACTGACCTTTTCAAGTCTTGTGGCCACTGCTGAGTTTTCCAAATTTGCTGGCATATAAAGACCATTAATTTTTTTTACTCTACTCTGATTTTACAAAGTTTCCTTTTAATTTTTCTCAATCTATCTCCCCATCCCTGCTTCCCTTCCTCCCCCTCTCTCTCCCACAATGCATCTAAATCTGCTGGAGGAAAATGGCCTAGTAAGAACAGACTCTACTTCTGACTCTGCCATGGCTTTTTATTTGACCTTTAACAAATCACTTCACCTCTGGCTCAGCTGGTAAAGAATCCGCCTGCACTGAGGGAGACCTGGGTTTGAACCCTGGGTTGGGAAGATCCCCAGGAGAAGGAAAAGGCTACCCACTCCAGTATTCTGGCCTGGAGAATTTCATGGACTATACTGGGGACTCTACAGTCCATGGGGTCAAAAGAGTCAGACAAGTCTGAGGGACTTTCACTTTCACCTCTGGATATCACATTTCTTCAAATCTATAAGAAGAAAGTTTTATCACTTTATTTTAAAAGTTTTTTCAAAGAATAACAAATAATTATACCTACACAGCATAAGTAGAGTTGCAAATAATTGTACTTGTGAGCCTTGGATTTGAACTATCCAGAATATTTTTTCAAAATCAAAGTATGATGATTTTATGAAATTATTTTACTATACTGGTGAATGAAATTAATTATGAGATTTCTATATTAAAACAAGAAACTCTCAATATTAAGTAATAATATAACATTTGGTTCATTGGCTTGCAGAGGCTCTATAGCAATGTAGACAGAAATGAAAGCTTTGGAATGAGAATTATTTTCAAATTCTAGTAGACCATTTTCTGTTTGACTTTGGAAATGTGACTTTACTTCTAAATTACAGATTCTTCATTTTTAAAACAAGCAAAGTTCTGCTTTAATATGAAAGAAAATAGGTGAATCATTTCTGATCATTTCTAATGATGTATTGCCATAATATCATGACATACAACCTGAAAAGAAAAAAACAAAAACAAAAACAAAAACCTCTGATGTCCTAAAAATAAATCTTATATTGAACTAAAATATTATCACCTTGAAATGTGTTTTTTTTTTCTTTTGATAGACAGCACTCCTTGATTCTTGGGCCTATTTGTAAAATTTGAGAAGCTACACTTGCATAAAATTTTTATTTTTCTAGTTTTTATTATTTAAAAGCTACATTTTAAGTGAGAATAACAAGAGATATTGCATTAATACTAGCTATATACTAGCTTGGTAGATGAAGCCTGGCAGGTTTATAAATAGCCTCATCTATCTAGTTAAGGGTTAGTCCTACTTTCTTTAAATACGTATGTTGGCCGCCTAACAACCATCACAGCTTGGCAGAGTATGCAGCAAATATAAATACTCAACAATTAAAAAATTCTCTTTTTTAACAAAGCAGTTAAAATGTAATGTATGGAAGAGATGAAGTAGGGAATTAATAGAATAAATTTGGAGAGCTGAAACCATGTTCAGTAATCATTCAAATATAAAATAAGTTAAAAATAAAAAAACTATAATATTGAATTAAATATAAAAGTGTATTACATTCTCCATACCATATCCAATACATCTATTATCAATTTTTTTAAATGTCTTTAAAAAGCCAATTTTCTTAGAATATTCTTCATGTGCTAGAACAATGCTAAGTCTTTTACCTGCACTACTCATTGAATTTTCATGTGGTTCATTTTTAGATAACAACACTTAGAAGGTCAAAATAGATATTTCTCCAAAGAAGTTACGCAATGGCCAAAAGGCACATGAAAGGCACTGATTATTGGAGAAATGCAAATCAAAATTACAATGAGGTATCATCACACATCGATCAGAATGGCTATCATCAAAGTGTTTACAAACAATAAACGCTGGACAGGGTGTGGAGAAAAGGGAACCCTCCTACACTGTTGGTGGGAATGCACAATGATGTAGCCACTATGGAGAACAGTAAGGAGGTTCTTTAAAAAACTAAAATAGAAGTATCAAATGATCTAGCAATCCCACTCCTGGGCATTTATCTGGAGAAAAACATAATTTAAAAGAGACATGCAAGGGATTTCTGTGTGAAAAACACCAATACAGTGTACTAACACATATATATGGAATTTAGAAAGACGGTAATGATAACCCTGTATGTGAGACAGCAAAAGAGACACAGATGTATAGAACAGTCTTTTGGACTCTGTGGGAGAGGGAGAGGGTGAGATAATTTGGGAGAATGGCATTGAAACATGTATAATATCATATGTGAAACGAATCACCAGTCCAGATTCGATGCAGGATACAGGATGCTTGGGGCTGGTGCACTGGGATGACCCAGAGGGGTGGTATGGGGAAGGAGGGGGGTTCAGGATGGGGAACACGTGTACACCCATGGTGGATTCATGTTGATGTATGGCAAAACCAATACAATATTGTAAAGTAAAAAATAAAAAGTAAATTAAAATAGAATAAAAAAGATACATGCATCTCAGTGTTCTTTGCAACACTGCTTAACAATCCTTAGACATGGAAACAAACTAAATGCTATCAACAGAGGAATGAATAAAGATATGGTACATATACTACAATGGACTATTATTCAGCCATAAAAAGTATTAAACAATGCCATTTGAAGCAAATGGATAGACCTAGAGATTATCACACTACTTGAAGAAATTCAGATAAAGGCAAATATCATATGATATCATTCACATGTGGAATCTAATTTTAAAGGTGACAGAAATGAATTTTTACAAAGCAGAAGCAGACATACAGATTTTGAAAACAAACATGTGGTTACCAAAGGGGAAATGTCTGGAGGAATAATAAACCAGGAGTTTAGGATTAACATACACACAGTACTATGTATAAGATAGGTAACCTATAAAGACCTACTGTATAGTACTGGGAACTCGACTCAATATTCTGTGATAATCTATATGAGAAAAGTATCTGAAAAAGAATGAATATATGTATAGCTGGAACATTTACTATACACTTAAAATTAATACAGCATTGTAAATCAGCTATACTCCAATAAAATTAAAAAAAAAAAAAGAAAGAAAGAAAACTTAGCAGAAGTCAGATAAAGTGACCCATGCTACTGTCCCATGTTACACAGCTGGTCAATGGAATATCAGGTCCATCTGAATCCATTGCCTGTTTCATATATTTCATCCATGGATCAAGGGAATTTCAGAATTTGCATTAAATGGCCTTCCTATTGCACTTTCTGTCCATTACCACTAGCTCACAAGATTTTTGTGAAGCTACAATTTCTGAAGTTTTGATTATGGAAATATCTTTGCAAAACTTATATCTTAGAAAATATTATAAGATTCAAAATCTTTTCCAAATTATATATTCTTCCTTCACAGCATGCTCTTCTATAAAGCACTGTGTTAATCTGAGTGATGAGAATTATCATAGACTGCTTCTTTTAATCCACAAATGGGAATTTGCTGTATGACTTAAGGAACTCAAACCAGGTCTGTGTAACAACTCAGAGGGGTGGGATGGGGAGGGAGGTGGGAAGCAGGCTCAGGAGGGAGGGGACACATGTATATCTATGGCTGATACATGTTGGTGTTTGACAGAAACCAACATAATACTGTAAAGCAATTATCCTTCAATTAAAAATAAATAAATGCTTAAAAAAGGAATTTTAGATTTAGTTTCTCCTTATTTCATAAATTTTAAACCATACCCATTATACATTATGTCTCTAAAATTTGTACAATTATAAAGACAAATAGTCATTGAAGTACAGTTTGTAATCTTTTAAAAATAAACTAGAATATATTTACCATTCAAATCACACATTTAATATGACTCGAGTGAGTGAAGGAAAGTCGCTCAGTCACGTCCAACTCTTTGCAACCCCATGGAGTCCATGGAGTTCTCCAGGCCAGAACACTAGAGTGAGTAGCTGTTCCATCTCCAGGGGATCTTCCCAGCCCAGGGATCAAACTCAGGTCTCCCACATTGCCGGTGGATTCTTTACCAACTGAGCCACAAGGAAAGCCATGTATACTTCTGGATAATATGCTCATTAGCTCAAGTCATAGGGCAAAGTCATAGTAAATATCATTGACTTTTTATTATTTCTTATAAAATGCAACTCTAGCTCTATATGCAATAGCAATAATTATCATATTTGTTCCATTGTAATATTGTTGCAGTTTTAGGGAAAGAAAGGATTATAATACACAATTTGAGCTCAGTGGCCTTCTATTTAAGTAGTTTAAGAAACAATTTGATATTTTTAGCTTAAATACACAGAAAGACACCTCAATAGACCATAATAATTCAAGTTCACAAAAAACCAGGCATGCAAACACTATCATTTGTGTCACAATGCTTTTTTTTTTTCTTGTGTTCAGCTGCAGATGAGAGGTACAGAGTAGACACAGCTGATATTATTCTAATAATCGAGCTGTAGGTCTTGTGAAGAATTATAAAGAGGCTCTACTCCTCAAAGTTCAGAGACAACAAACAACTTTATTTCTTGATATGAAATTGTATTTTGTTTCAGAATGAGACATAATAATTTGGATTTTGGATTTTCTGAATCCAAGTTATCTGCCTTTATACATTCAGATATAAAAATTATCATGAGGAAGTCCATGGAAATATATTGACATATTATTTGTTACATGTTTGAACAGAAGTATAAATTTTTATTTTATTTATTTACATCTATTATAAATAAATGTCTAGTATCATAAATAAGCCATTTTTACTATTACTTTTTTTTTTAATATCACTCTTCTTAAGGCACTCAAGAAAACAATTTAATGAAACTATTTTATATATAAAAACTTCTAAAACGTTTAAAATCCACAGAAAATGAGAAGTTAACCCTAAAGTTAAAGGGAACTTTAAAATTTACCTTTGGACAACTAAGAATGTAAAAGAAGGCCATATTGCGTTTTTGTTTTGTTTTGTTTTGTTTTTCATTAGGAAATTGCTATACAAAAAAATCATTTTCTCATACTGGCTTGCACTGGCATATACAAGCTATATTCATTTTCAAATGAATATAATGGATTAATATTTATAACTCATGATCTGTTCAGGAAATACAAAATGACCTAAAATATTAAGCATGATAATTTTAAAAGATTATACATACAGACAAGTAGAACATATCTTTTTGCTATCTTCCTAAGGATTACTGATTATTGATAGGCAAGGATCTAAATGCATCTAAAAACATCTAGGAATATGTCTATGTTAAATATCGTAGGTATGTGTAAGATTATCTCTTCTCCTCCCTTCACTTGCTCCATTTCTAATGGAACCTTACCAGTAGCAATAATATATGCTCCTTTCTCTTTTGCTTAAAATGACAAATTCCCCCTTGATCCCAGTTTTCCCCTCTAGAACTCTGCCACTCTTGCCTAACAACTCTTCTATTTCTTTTCTTTTCACTGATTCTGGTTTCTATGAATACAGTATTGAAGAGAAATAAAAGGATAAATTATTGATGCTTTTGCTATTTCCTGCTTTGAGTAGATGTGTAATGTACATATGCATGTACATAAATATATACATATATTAATTATTTAATTTCATTAAACCCATAAAGTCCACTTTTCTCAACTTTTTGTATTTTGCAAGGTTTTAACCACTAGTTGAAAATACCAGGGTTGTAACTTTTTGTTTAAAGCTCTTTTTCCAATTTCTTATCTCAAGAAGAAAAGAAATTTTATTATTCATAGTATTTGGTATTTTCTGAAGGATTGTTCTTCCTTCTCTTTCTTCTTTACACATTTATGGAATGCCATCTGTGAACTACATGCTGAGGATGAAGAGCAAAATCTTTCATGTTTCTTGATGTATTAACTGGTTAAGAAAACCATTTTAAAGTTTCAAGCTAGAGTATGACTATTATTTCAGCAAGATTCTTCTGACAACTTTGTTGAGAAGAGAGGCAAACCTGTCTCAGGGAGGCCAGCTTAGTGACTACTGAAAGAGTTTAGGAAAATAAAATGCAGGTGGAATAGGGAACAGGATAATAGGAGAAGCTAGAATGGAAGGGAAAAGAAGAAAATGGACTGGACTAACACCGACAGCTCACAGTAGCAAAAAGTGAAACTGTTAGTCGCTCAGTGGTGTACCAACGTTTTGTGATTCATGGACTGTAGCCCACCAGGCTCCTCTGTCCATGGAATTTTCCATGCAAGAATACTAGAGTGGGTAGCCTTTCCCTTCTCCAGGGGATCTTCCTGACCTAGGGATCAAATCTGGGTCTCCTGCATTGCAGGCAGATTCTTTATCATGTGAGCTACCAGGGAAGTCCAACAGTGGGCAGAGGGGTAATCAATTTCAGATAAAGACCTGCATTTAGTAAAGTTGTTGGAAGGGAAATTTGATCAAGAAACATCCAGAAGCCAGTGGAGAAATGTCAAGAGAAGAAAGACCTATGGTGTTAACTTAAGGTAGGGTGAGTAAGGCAAGACAAGCACCAAAGGTGCAATTCAATAAAAAATATAACTTAAAACTGCTTTCAACTTTTTCAGCTTTTAAATTAGAGGTTATTGTTGATTATTTTCAGAAGTGCTTGAGGTTGTTGATAGTTTAAGCCTGGTTACTGTGTTTTGAAGAGTAAATAGAAGATGAGAAAATGATGACAATGTAGCAGGTGCAGAGGATAAGCCAATAGAGATATTAAAATGATATCCCTTCCTTGGCAATGAGAAAAATGGGCTGCTTATAAAATTTAAACAACAGCAAATGTTAATAGCTTTACACTATAAAGTATTAAATAGTTGCCATTCATTCGACACCTTTTTCTTTAGGTTCTCTGATGTGTCCCACTCTGTTCTACTTGCTGGGAGCAACATTCATAGACTAGTGAATGACAGGAGAAAGTCATTGTTTTCATTTGGATAGTGAAGAATGAAAGAATGCACTAGATAATTTCAGAAGCTCGTAAGTGCCAGGGGGAAAAAAAAAGTATTAGAGCTTGACTAGGGAGGAAGAGAAGGCTAGTTCAGCTGGGTAATCTATGTCAGGCTCATTGAGCAGGTAAAATGTAAGCTGATAGCTGAATGAGCAGGAGGCAGTCATGGTGAAGTTCTAGTGTGGGACATCCTGGGTAGTGGTGACCACAGCAAATGCAGAGGCAAACTTGACCTGCTTGAGGGAAAAATGCAAGTCAGTTCTAAAGGAATAAGATATAGATGCATAGAAATTCCTCTTCTTTTCTTAGTGTTTTAGTATAATTTTACCAACATGCATTCACCAAGATCTTTTTGTCAACACTGGGAGCCAGGCACAGCTTAGCTTAGCATCAGTTAAGTAAGTAACAGATTTTAGCGTTTGCCAGCCATACTTGTTAGTTTAATGACAGAACACGTGTAAGAGTTTCCAACAAAACCCTTTTTTTTTTTTTTCACTAAAAATATCTTTACCACTAAAGGGCTATTGGAGTAGAAGTATCTGTTCAATACAAAGGTCATTCAATTGCCAAATTCAATCAAAGAATTTCTGACCCCAAAAAGTGACACTATGAGGAAATGTCATTTCCCCATGGTTTCCAGTCCAGACCTATTGTCATTTTTGGACAAAACCCACTAGTTCTTTATTCCTGATTTTCTTCAAAAGATGTATATAATGAAAACCAAGAACTATTTACTGATGCATCTATTTCTTTAAATAATCTAGGGAAATTGTTGCAACTAAATGATCTTTCTTCTCAAAGACACTTTCCTATTAAATTGTTTTTGCGAATTTTCAGATGTTTTGGAACATATCTAGGCTTACTATGTCTCTACTACCACTCCGTTTCTCAGTTTGATACATAAATCAGCTCGAATATATACATTTTCATACTTGAAAGAAACACATGTGCTCGAAGTCTCCATTCTTCACCTTCTAGTCTTTCTCAAATCAGGTTGAAAACCACTGATGAAGGCTGCCAATGACTTACATCTCATGACTCCCAATAGTCTCTTCTGTGTTTATCTCATTCAGTTACAGGGCATAATGTATCATGACTGGTCATTCCTACCTCATGGTAAAGGTGGCAAATATACCCCTCTGATGAAGGGGTACAAAAGAAAGGCTATTCCAGTAGTAGGAAAAGTGGCTAACAGCATCCCACTGTTAGCTCTGTCTCAGTCATGGCCTTCTTAAATGATCTCTGGTCAACAAGAGAGGCAGTGGTATGCAGCTAAGCCAATTTTCCCCATATGGGACTCCGGTAACAGGAAATCTTTGCTCACTAATGGGCTGGCTGTGGTTGTGTCAGGACCATATCTATCGGACAGCCCCTCTTGCACAACCCTGCTTCCTCCACTTTTTGTTTCAAAAATATTAACCACCCCAAACCTTTTGAACTCCTAACTTTTACCTCAGTATCTGTTTTCTAGAGATTCAACCTGTCCCTATAATTTACATGTATCCTGCCCATTGGTGTACTTTCTGGCTTGAACTGGCTCGTTGGAGCTAATCTTTAAATTTTCATGCATTTTGTGAGCTGTTTATAAAAAAGAAATTATATAAATACAATAAATGATGTGAGGACTGATAATTGGAAGGAACTGATGCTGAAGCTGAAACTCAAATACTTTGGCCACCTCATGTGAAGAACTGACTCATCAGAAAAGACCCTGATGCTAGGAAAGATTGAAGATGGGAGGAAAGGGGACGACAGAGGATGAGATGGCTGGATGGCATCACTGACTCAATGGACATGAGTTTGAACAAGCTCCGGGAGTTGGTGATGGACAGGGAAGCCGTGCGGGATGTCCATGCTGCAATCCATGGAGTTGCAAAGAGTCAGACACGACTGAGCGATTGAACTGAACTGAATAAATTATATTAAAACAGTGAAAACTCAAAACTTATTAGTCTTAATTATTTTACACATTTTACGAATACTATGCTCTTGAGGGTATTTAGGTCTATTACACATGTATGGTGAAAATGCTCCACAGTATTCTACTGCACGTCTTTTCCCGACTCTGCCTCCAGGGACTCTGCTTTGATAGGCTGAAATAAGCCATAGTGGGAGGGCTGGCACTACAGGAACTGATGCACACTATAAAGTCACTCCCCTCTGCCCTTTGGCAAGTCCGTTGTTAAGCATTTACCAGCATACCGCTGTACCTATCATTCTAATTGCTTCTTAATTTTTAAAAATCTCTTCTGTCAGAATTCTCAATGTAATAAGATTCTGGGTTTTGCTCTCCTCCCTCCCTAGCTCTGGAGAAGGCAATGGCACCCGACTCCAGTACTCTTGCCTGGAAAATCCCATGGACTGAGGAGCCTGGTGGGCTTCAGTCCATGGGGTCGTGAAGAGTCTGACACGACTGAAGCAACGCAGCAGCAGCAGCAGCAGCAGCAGCAGCAGCAGCAGCAGCAGCAGCAGCAGCAGCAGCAGCAGCTCCCTAGCTCCACTACCTTGTTAGAGCTTTGATCTAGCTTTATGATATATAGATAAAGACACAAATACATAGATATAAGTATAATCAAACTTTTCAGCAGTGTGGGGAATGTTTTTGTCCTGGGAGGGTAGAACCTGAGTGATCTATTCCAGCATCCACTTTAATGTTCGTTGATAGGTCAGCTTTATTACCATATCATGCCCTATACAGTTACTTTCCTTTCTTTATGAGATCTTTTCTCTAGATATCTACGTGGTCACTTTTCCCCCATATTCACTCCTCATCTCAAATACCCCTCAGAAAAGATATCATACCTTTCTGGATCCCCCTAGCTAAATTAGCACCAGCTCCTCTTCATCTTACTTTAACTGCTTTTCGTGTTACATGTACATAGTGTCAAGTCATATAAAGCAGTGGAAACTTCATTTTCTGTTGCATTTCTATATAATATAGAAATTTTACAAATAGGGCCTGTAACTTGGTCACCATATTTTCCTAGTGCCTAGATGAATCCCTGGAAAATGTTAGGAAATTAAAACAATGTATTGTATAACTAATATATTAGAATGTTATAGAAGTATTTGCTTGAAAATTCTATTACTGCACAGTATAGACATCAGCCTATCTTTTTGAAAAAGAAAATTAGGTACATTGTCACTAACCCAAGAACCAAAGTAGATGTCGTGGTATTATCAATACAATTTGTAATACTTTTAAAATAGCAGTGTAACTGCTCTAGAGTTTTTCAGTACATACATGCAAACCCTGTGATTACATTTATGTAAAATTATTCATTGGATTTTCACACAATGAAGAAAAGCTCACAGTGAAGAAATTCCTTATCTCTAGAGATTATTTTCTGCTATTCTCTTTGCTTTTCTGATGAAATTAATGTATTTAGGCAGTTGAACTGGATTCCTGAGACTACCCACAAGAATTACTCTGATCAAATTTAGAGAAAAATTTCTCAGTATATGATAGTTTTTCTTCGCCAGTTAGCTGCATGCCGTATGAAGTAATGGGAAATGTTTCATAGTATTGGAGATTACTTTAATCACGTAATGGTTATAGATTTGCCCTAACAGAAATACAGTTAATGTTTGAATAGTCGGATATGTTCTAACTGCTATAATTGCCTTGAAACTAGCATAGCTTGAAATGGTTATCAGGCAGTCAAATTGTTTCATTTGTGTTTTGCTATGCTCCATTAGGTATCCTACTACAAGCTTTCATATTGTCAACTTATAAATATGCCATTTACCTGTTCAAGGAAAGAAACAACTTTTAATGAAGGTTATCTTCAGGGAGAGAAAAAGAATTAGGGCACTAGATACCTTTAAAAATATAGCCTCTATATAAAATACTGATTACATATGGGACTATTTTGATTGTATCATTTTTCATTATAGCAGTGTGCTGTGCTTAGTTACTCAGTCATGTTTGACTCTTTGCGACCCCATGGACTGTAGCCCACCAGGTTCCTCTGTCCATGGGGATACTACAGGCAAGAATACTGGAGTGGGTTGCCATACCCTCCTCCAGGGGATTTTCCTAACCCTGGGTTAGAACCCAGGTCTCCCACATTGCAGGCAGATTCTTTACCTTCTGACTCACCAGAGAAGCCCTCATTATAACAGAGGAGTAGTAATTTGCTTAAAAACAATAAAAGTATTTCAGCATGCCATACTGACACATATATGAATGTCTTAAAAAAAAAACTTTTATTTTATATTGGAGTGTAACTGATCAACAATGTTGTGATATTTCAGGTGCACAGCAAAGTGACTCATCCATAAAGATATAATGCAATTGAAAGACAAGATGTAGAATGAAGAGAAATTTATGCTAGTGTTCAATTCCTCATGCAACGCATTCAGTGTGGGGTGGTTCTACTGACAACATATTAGAATTTGGTCTAAAATTTTTGAATAACTTAAATGCCATTCTATACATCATAGATATTATCAAGCTGTTTTGAGCACTGTAAACAATGGAAAGCTCCCTATAAATTCATAATTCTACAGGCCAGAAATCATGTTAATGTGGATACATTTTAGAATACATTAAAACAATGAATTACTAAAACTAAAAAAGGCATTATTATTGAGCAAAATTCTACCTTATGGACTTAAAGCTTTGGTCTAAGGCTGCAATGGAAATAATTCTTCATAAAATTATATAATATCCATAAACAATTATTATTTATATTCTAAATATTTAAGGACTTCTAGCCTTATTTAAAGATATAACAATGAAAATATGTGCATATATCTAATCAATAAATAATTTAAACTTCAGAAATCTTCATTCTTTATATTTCTGTAAGAATTAATTCTGTACTTTTATCTGTGAAAAAAAAATTGGTTATAGATTCTTTTGTTGAGATTTAGGAATGCTTTTGTTCTCCAATAGCCATAACAGTCTACATCAAACTTAGAAATGCGGCAGTGGTTCTAGGACGACTGAATCTTTGAAGCTACCACCATTTGCTTCAGCAAATACTACCTCTGTCATTTTTTCATGCTCCATCAAAATGAGACCATTTAAAAGAAACAGTTATATCGGTCTCAGGTCCTCCCTTTGAGTTTCCAGCTCATCTGATGTAAAGACGTAACTTTTAACTTTTTTGAGCATTTGAAAATGGCAGTGTATATCTATTTTATTCTGTAGGAGAAAAAAAGAGGTGTGTATCTACATTTTTACACTCTAGGTTATTCCTGGACTATAAGAAAGCCATAGATTTTTGTATTGATGTTTAAAGGATATTTTTTTCAGGTTTGTGTGTGTATGTGAGTTTTCTAACCTTTGAAATGATCAAAGGTAAAGCAGGCGTTGGCCTCTGTATTAGGCTTTTAACCCTAGAAAATAGTGTTCATACTTTCCTAATCATGACAAATAGAAGCACTGGCTGCACTGCATATGCTAAAATTAAAAAAAGTCATTTTACACTCACAACAGAATTGAGATACCTTGATACTGATCAGCTTATTCTGACCAAAGAAAAATTTTATTTCTCCTGTCAAATATTATCATCCTAAATAATATTAAATAGTTAAGCCAATGTAAGATTAATCAGTTTATACCACCCTCACAGCCTTAAACACTAGCAATTCCTCTCTTAATGTCTTACCCTTCTAGGGGATGGTAATTTGAGAGCTACTTTGCAATACTAAATTAGATAATGAAAAGTAGAACTCATTCTGTCCAACTATTTGTTATTTTTACTTTATTTAAAAAATAATTGCTACACATTCTCTCCTTTTTACCACTACATTTCCTACATCCTTCCCTCCCTTTTTCTTTCTCTCCCTCTTTTTCCCTCCCTCTCTCTTCCCCTGCCCTCACCACACACACAGAAACGCACTACATTGTCCATGTAACATTCAGAATGCTATCCATTTGATGAACCAAAAGAAGTATGTAGAGTATAATAATGTGCACAGTAATGAAATGCAGTTTTTTTCCTTTTCATTTCTTCTTCTCGTTCCCTTTACCCTGCCCCCTATTCAGTAATCACCTTGATGGGCTTGTATTTTGCTTTAAGTTTTTCTTGAATGCATTTAATAAATATTATTCCTTGAATCTATAGGATTTGGTACTTTCATTTTAACTGACCCAAGACTTAGGATAAACTAGTTCACAGACCATCTATATTTTTATTTTGATGTTAGTTTTAATAAATGTTGCTTGATTAATTTCAAAACAATGCCTGCACCTGCCAAGTATAAGAATATTCTTCTACTTATGCTTCTAGAAAGCATAAATTACTTTTAGTTGTTTCATTTTTTAGAGCCTGATATATTGAAAAAGTTATCAGTTTACAATAATTTACTTATCTCTTACAACTAATGAATTTTCACCTTCCCACAATTTACTTTTTACATCTTTTGCTGCCATCCATATAAAAAATGTATATTTTACCATTTATCTGCTCAGTACTTTATGGTATCTCTTGCTAAATATAAGTGATTTTAGAGATATAGATGTAAGTATATATAGAAGAATGGAAATATGGCACACATTTTTAAGAAAATTTTTATTTCACCTAAGCCTTTGATTTCTGTAATAATAACCCCTGTGAATGAAATCACAAAGTGACCAAACCCCATTCTGGAGATCATCAGCATTTAATGATTAGCTAAGGGAATTGATGCTTTTGAACTGTGGTGTTGGAGAAGACTCTTGAGAGTCCCTTGGACTGCAAGGAGATCCAGAGAGTCCATTCTGAAGGAGATCAGCCCCGGGATTTCTTTGCAGGGAATGATGCTAAAGCTGAAACTCCAGTACTTTGGCCACCTTACGCGAAGAGCTGACTCACTGGAAAAGACTCTGATGCTGGGAGGGATTGGGAGCAGGAGGAGAAGGGGACGACAGAGGATGAGATGGCTGGATGGCATCACTGACTCAATGGACATGAGTCTGAGTGAGCTCCAGGAGTTGGTGATGGACAGGGAGGCCTGGCGTGCTGCAATTCATGGGGTTGCAAAGAGTTGGACACGACTGAGAGACTGAACTGAATGGTTAAATTGCTTTCAAGAAAAACAATATTTGGAATTTTATCCTAGCTTTTTAAAATATATGAAAAATATGTTTAAACCCTAAAAAGAGAAAAATAATAATATATATTAATCTTCAGTTCGGTTCAGTTGCTCAGTAGTATCCAACTCTTTGTGATCCCATGAATCACAACACGCCAGACCTCCCTGTCCATCACCAACTCCAGGAGTCTACTCAATCATGTCCATCGAGTCGGTGATGCCATCCAGGCATCTCATCCTCTGTTGTCCTCTTCTTCTCCTGCCCTCAATCCCTCCCAGCCTGACGTCTTTTCCAATGAGTCAACTCTTCACATGAGGTGGCCAAAGTATTGGAGTTTCAGCTTTAGCATCAGTCCTTCCAGTGAACATCGAGGATTGATCTCCTTTAGAATGGACGGTTGGATCTCCTTGCAGTCCAAGGGACTCTCAAGAGTCTTCTCCAAGACCACAGTTCAAAAGCATCAGTTCTTTGGCGCTCAGCTTTCTTCACAGTCCAACTCTCACATCCATCCATGACCACTGGAAAAACCATAGCCTTGACTAGATGGACTTTTGTTGGCAAAGTAATGTCTCTGCTTTTTAATATGCTCTCCAGATTGGTCATAACTTTCCTTCCAAGGAGTAAGCGTCTTTTTTTTTTCATGGCTACAGTCACCATCTACTGTGATTTTGGAGCCCCCCAAAATAAAGTCTGACACTGTTTCCACTGTTTCCTCATCTATTTCCCATGAATATTAATAAATTAATAATTATCTGTGTAAAGATAAACAATTATCTTTTAGATTCTCATTTTCAATGACGTTATAAGAATTTGACTGATGAAAATACCCAGTATTGGCCAAAAAAGTGAATACAACAACCTCCAAAATTATATCTGTTCATCAGGTTTACAGCCTGATAAATAATTCTCCAAATTCAGTAACAAATATCTATAATAAGTACACTGTCTTGAAAAAACAGTTAACTAAAGATAAATTACTTAGATGAAGTTTTTCCATCTGTACTTTTACTATTAAAGCAATGTGAAACAAATCCCCAGGAAACTATATGATATGTATGCTTTCTTTTTCTATGTAAAATTAAAAATCTGGCATGAAAATGACTTTAATATGCCTGAAGCACATTTTAGTGTACAAGATTGAAAAATAGGTTGAGTTTTAAAATGTGATAATATTAAACTGCTTCTCAATATCATAAATTTAGTGACTCTAATTAGCAAAATTCATATTTAAAGCTATAATCTAACTCGTTATGATAGACTGTTATTAGAAATTTCTCTCACCCAAATGATTTAGATTCTGTTAATATCAGGGACTGTCATAAGTAACATTTCTTCATATTACAACCAGCTATAGTCAATTCTAATTCCTGCCTCTGCAGGTTTTCTTAAAAATTATCTTAAGAAATTATACTCTATGCCTACAGCAAAAAGTTAATAAATAAAATAATGACTGAATTATATTTTCAGGTCTTACAATATTATATAGTGGTATTATTATAAATCAATTATTGTGTTTATAGCATGTAATATAAATGGGTCAAAGTAGCAATAGAAATCCATCTTTATGCTCATATACATATGTGTGTGTCTATGTATGTATATATATATATAAACGATTATATTTCATATGTGTAGAGAAGGTTCAACACTGTTTTTGTCTATTTTCTGGTTATTAACTATGCTTCCTTGAACATACTTTATTGTTTTCAGCTATGACTAAATATGATTTTAATTAGGACTATTTATTGGAAGATTATAAAAAATCAAATGAGAATGGGAAGGAAGGAAGGAAAGAAAGAAAGGGAGAGAAGAAAGGATGCATAAGACACTAGCCTTTTCAAAACTGAGTCCGTGGGAATATTGTCTTAAGGTCTATCTTTTTTTTTTTTAAGGTATATCTTAATCAAGACATATCTTTAGCATCTATTACCTAGACTTGAGTAATGCCTGGTACATAATAGATTTATTTGTTCTTTAGTATATTATTCCTGTGTACATGGTGCCTTTAGTCACTGCCAAGCAGTGTCACCTTTGAATATATTGTTACAAATTCTCCAAACAATGATTTGAGGAAATCTTTTGACAAATGAAGCAACAAAGGCAGTGGTTGCTCTGAAAATTCAAGCAAATCTCAAAAGTTCACAAAGGTAGCAGTTAGTTGAGCTCAGAACTTAAGGTGTGATATCCTCATACAAAGCTTTTTATTCAAATTAATTCACTATATTGCTTATTCTATTAGGAGAATGGTATAAAAATTCTAATGTCTGTATGAAGTAGATGGTTGGTCCTACAATAAGAAATGTGACTCTAACAAATAGAGGTATCTAAAGCTCCAAAACATACCATGCACTTCCTCATCTACTAGCTGGTGACATTAGTACAAGGACTTACCTTTAAAAGAAACGTTTCTGGGAAAGAAAGCACTCTCACTATTATTACACTATCAATCCTGAGGATAAAATAACAGCTTAAGGGTGATATGTGGAGACAAGAAAGATGGTTTGAGACAGCTGGACAAATTAGGCATGCTTAAGGCAAGAATGAAAGAAAAAAGACAAAGGCAGCTGGATTTAAATGTCAAATTGTCCAACTTCAGATACTGATCACTTAAATATTTTATAATTTAAAAAGAGTAGATAGATTTTATGAGTATGCTAAGTAGTACAGATTGAGGGGGAAAAGTGACCTCAAGGAATCTTCAATTGATTAAAAGATTTTGTAAACTCAGCCCCAGGTATGAAGTAGTTCACGAAAAGTAGAGTTTTAATCCCTCATCTAACTATCCTTTTATTCCAATTTCCCCATAGAGTAGTAGTACTCCCTTACTTATCAAGCCCTTTTTGGAAGTTGCACCCAGTGGCAATCACCAAAAGTTATTCAGCTGCTAATTCAAAACATCAAAATTGTAGGGGTACTGGAATGCTTTGGCTACCTGATGAGAAGAACTGAATCATTGGAAAAGACCCTGATGCTGGGAAAGACTGAAGGCAAGAGAAGAGTACTACAGAGGATGAGATGGTTGGAGGGCATCACCGACTCAATGGACATGAGTTTGAACAAGATCCAAGAGTTGGTGAAGGACAGGGAAGCATGGAGTGTTGCAGTCCATGGGATCCCAAAGAGTTGGGCAGGACTGAGTGATTGAACTGAATTGAACTGAATGGTTGCAGAGCCATATTTTAACACTGTAACTTTGAGATTTCCTGAGCAATATACTTGGCATTAGTGAGACAAACATAAATGAGGTTTGTATGTAAATCCTCTTCTTTGTCAAAAGCCAGACATTTTGACTTATAAAATGTTTCAATTATTATCTCACAGGTATTGTTTTCATTTAGTCAGCAATAAGAATGGATAATAAATCTTAATTGCTTCTTTTGTCAAATGATTTATCAACATTCCGCAGGGAAAAAAATCTAAAGACGAGTGCACCCAGTAATTTATGAATGATAGTTGATAACACATATATTTCTATGTGTATTAAAAATATAAGTTGAAATTTGATAATTTCCTTAAGCTGCTTTTCTGGTTTTGAATTTGACAATATACAAAATTATTTAAAGAATACAAATGAAAATAATTTTGGTCTCATTAGGCCATGGCCTAATATACCAGTGCCAATAGCAGAAAATGAGTATCAAATTAAATTCAGATCTAACAATATTTAATTCTGTCTGAAAGCAAGACCACAGAAACCATAAAAAAAATGTCTGCAACAAACACAATATTTAGAGCTTTAAAAATTATACCAATTTATATTTCATTTGCTTCATTTTATTAGAATGCTGGCAAGTTAATGTGCAACAGTGATTCTGTAAAAATGATTTAGATTCTCTAATAATAATCTCAACTTAAAGAGATAAATAATCATAAGGAAGCAAATATTCCTATAAAAATACATGCCTATACTTCTTAAAACTTCACAGAAAAAAAGGTAAGATAATTATAAGACTTAAAACTAACAACTAGAACACCAAATAAAATGAATTGCTAACCTAGGGGAGAATATCCCTTGTTGTACAATACATTTTGCCAATTTGAAATTGAGGAAGATTTTTTTTTAATGTATTTGAAAATATTCCCTGTGCTTGCTGAAAAAGATCAGGCATAAAATTGTATAGGAACATCAAAAGTGAGATGAGAAGAAACTTGGGGAAGCCACTGGCATGCTCATAAATGGAAAGAGAGCAAAAAACTATTGAAGTGTTTAAGGATATAGGAATAAAATGAAATCTAACAGGGAAGGGGAGAGAACTGTATTGAAAGGTGTTCCCAGCTGGAAAAAATCATTTCCAGGTGATTTTTGTTTCCATCAAATCAAATCAGGACATGAAACTGGAGACAGTATCCCATAATTAAAAAAAAAAAAAATCGTTTCCACTACTTAAAGAGATTTGCTTTAGGGTTTTGATAAGTATTTAAGGGCTATTTATTATCTGGTGATAGAAAGTGAGAAATAAATTTGACTCATTCCTTACAGACGGAGAAGGCAATGGCATCCCACTCCAGTACTCCTGCCTGGTAAATCCCATCGGCACAGGAGCCTGGTAGGCTGCAGTCCATGGGGTCGCGAAGCGTCGGACACGACTGAGCGACTTCACTTTCACTTTTCACTTTCATGCATTGGAGAGGGAAATGGCAACCCACTCCAGTGTTCTTGCTTGGAGAATCCCAGGGACGGGGGAGCCTGGTGGGCTACCGTCTAAGGGGTCGCACAGAGTCGGACACGAGCATTCCTTACAGAAGTAAATAGAATAAATCTGCCATTCTAAATATTATTTTGAAATATATTATTAATAGTATAATATGTGAATCTTTGATTATGTAGTATAAATCATACTACACTTAACCCCATAAGTTTTTTAAAATTATAAAGTCTGGTCTGTTCTCATTATATTTTTAAGTATATATAACACCTATTGTATATAGTAAGGCTTTGTTTCACTTTTAATTTGAATCATTATTGAATGATAAGCTAGAAATTAATATTGTTGATTATACTTATTCATACATTTTTCTTTATAAATGACCTCACATTATTTTGAGCAACCTCATACTTTAACACTTGTGTATTTCTAGCATAGTGTAGTACCTGAAACATAATTGTTACAAAAATACATCCTTTATTTAGGCCTGAACACAGTTAGGTATAGAGGAACACTAATGTTATTCTATATAATAATAATTTAGGTGTACACCATAGTTTAAAACAGTTGCTCTTCCTAAGAAGCAATGCCAGAAAACTTCTAAAACTCAGCAGTGGCCATAGGACTGGAAAAAGTCAGTTGTCATTCCAATCCCAAACAAGGGCAATGCCAAAGCATGTTCAAACTATCTCACAATCACACTCATTTCACATGCTAGCAAAGTAATGCTCAAAATTCTCCAAGCTAGGCTTCAACAGTATGTGAATGGAGAACTTCCAGATGTTCAAATGGGTTTACTATTTAGACCCAATAGTAATGTAATGTAAATATCTCTTTTCTAGTAGAAAAGATAATAAAGGTTATGTATCCTATACTACATTAAATGTAAATTTCTTTATTAAAAACACCTTATTTCTGCATGCTATTTTAATTAAGTTATATGGTGGCTCAGACAGTAAAGCGTCTGCCCACAATGCAGGAGACCAGGGTTCAATCCCTGGGTTGGGAAGATACCCTGGCGAAGGAAATGGCAACCCACTCCAGTACTCTTGCCCAGAAAATTCCATGGATGGAGGAGCCTGGTGGGCTACAGTCCATGCGGGTACAAAGAGTCAGACATGACTGAGCGACTTCACTTTCACATATGTATCTCAGCTCTTCAAGTGATATTTGAACCCGCTATACCTTCTCTCTCAGAGAAGGCAATGGCACACCACTCCAGTGTTCTTGCCTGGAAAATCCCATGGACGGAGGAGCCTGGTGGGCTGCAGTCCATGGGGCTGTGAAGAGTTGGACACGACTGAGCGACTTCGCTTTCACTTTCTTTTTAATTTTTTTATTTTTTAAATTTATTTTAATTGGAGGCTAATTACTATATTGTATTGGTTTTGCCATACATCAACATGGAGTGTACACTTTCACTTTCATACCATCACACTAGTCTCCTTATTAATGAGTTAGTTAAAAATGGTTGACATATTTTTATTTCTATCACTCATGCTTCTAACTGTTCAAAGTTTATATTTTAATATCACAGTTAAGAGTTGATTTTTGTCTGTTCAGAAACTCACTCTTCCTTCTCCGGGCAAGGACTCCTTTCCCCATCCATTCATGTGAAAGGGGTGGGGCTGCCTAGCTAGCATATTTCTTTCTGGCCTTAATTTTAAGAACATGTTCTAGGACATTCCAGTTATAATATCATATGCAGCTGTGTAAACACAGTATTTGTTGAGTTAAGCCAGATCTTTATTCTTCTCCAGATATGTATTTTATCATTTTAGAAGTTTAAGGAAAAAGCAGATTTGGATAATACAGCTAGCACAATGTGAATCAGGAATTATCAACCACATTTTTTTCTCAGCACACCAAGTGGAAGAGAGAAAGAAAAAGAGGTCAAATGAATTTTGATGATTTCTCTAAATATCTGCATGAAATTATGTATAAAACCACATTTCTAATCTGCTGCTGCTGCTAAGTCACTTCAGTCGTGTCCGACTCTGTGAAACCCCATAGACAGCAGCCCACCAGGGATTCTTATAAGTGAGGGGAAAAAAATCATGCTTTTGCTTATAGGAGTTTGATTTCTCTGTTTCTTATACCAAAGAATCCTAGCAGAGGGTTAAGCAATGGAAATACTATAATATAGATTTAGAAAACATGTTTCACATGTTTCACATGAATTAACCAAACCTAAAATTATAGTAAATTTTAACTTACTATTATCATAATACTTTGAAGATATATTCAAAATTCACGTGTTTTACGGATTATTGATTTTTGACTGGATCTCTTCAGCTCAACAATAAAATCAGAAGTGATGAGGTTGCAATGATATAAACAATTCAGACATAGGATTAGAAAAAATATTGAGAATTGTAAAACATAATTACAATAAAAGTCAAAATAAAGATGCTATAATAGTTGGTAGCTCAGGAATTTTTATGCTTGTTAAAGATCTTAAACTAATTTAAAGTAATTAAATGGACATTTTGAATGAAAATTATGGAGTACATCATTTTTTAAAAAATGACTATTAATTTGGTATGTAGGAGATACTTGAAGCTATGGTGGTACAGATTTATAAATATTTTTAGTAGAGTACAAATAAAAAAGTTTTAAAATATGACTGTTTAAAATTAGCATGAAGACATGTTTAGTGATGTTGTGGCCATTTTCCTTTTATTAGAAGCATTGGAGAGAGAACTGATGCTTGTATAAAGTTATGTGTACTCCACTTTTTATCTGAAGAAAAAAGGAATTGCAATTTGTACATGAGAAAGGAATTTAATAAGATTTTTTTCTTTAAAATATTTTCTAGGTTCTAGAGCCTTCATAACTGCCTGTCATGTCCTCCTATTTGGACCATAAATGACTCATTTTTCCTTTGTTGCATCAATTCATAGATGCCGGAACTGTCTTACTTACTTGCCCTTAATTTATGCCTGTCTTTTACCACATGTAATCTCCTGTAGACTCTTACTGGAGTGAGAACAGAAAGTGGAGGGTGAAGGAAAGGTTTCAGTCACTGAAATCTTTATCTGTGTTTGCTGTTCTTTTTATTATTACCATAAAGTATGTGCAGATTGTTAATTCAAATTCCCTTCTCTAGGAATTTGGCTTCAGTATCTGTTAAAACATTTTAAGTGTATTATTGTGATTGCTTTGTACAGATAGCTTTCACTATATTCTTTTTGATTTCTGGAAGGCATAGATATTATTCATCATTTCTATCCATAGGATAAAGTTCTATATTATAAAAAAGTTAAAGCTATTATCTACCTATACTTAATTAATATGATAGCTCCTAAATTCACTTTTCTATTGAGAGGGAAATATCTAAATAAATATCATCAGCTTACATTTGATTCCAATGAATACTTCCCATCATGCTTAACACTTCCTCAGGCATACCATGCTATTGACAGACTGTTCATATGGTATTACATAATTTTAAAAGAGATAATTTTATTATTTCTTAGGCATATATACATGTTTAACTCATTGCCATTCTGATACAGTTCTGAAAGGCTTTTCAACTTGTATCTGATAGCTGTAACAGGTGATGAGAGGGAGGTAGACATATTTGGCCTTGTAGACACTCTGATAGTTTGAGCTTATTAAACTTGTTTAATGTGGGCATTCTATTTTAATACTGGAGTGGGTTACCTGTGGCAGAGGAAGATGGTGGAGTAGGAGTGCACTCATCTTCTACTGCATGAACACCAAAATTACAAATCACTGCTGAACAACTGTTGACAGGAGAATATTTAATCCCACCAAAAAAAAAAAAAACATACCCCATGTCCAAGTGCAAAGGAGAAGCCCCAGCAAGACAGTAGGAGGGGCAAAATCAGGTTTAGAATCAAATCCAGTAGCTATCAGAGACACTAGAGGGGCTCAAATAAACCTCGTGCACCAGGACCCAGAGACCCCACAGAGACTGAGGCAGAACTGCGTTTGAGTGTCTCCTGTGAAGGTACAGGTTAGCAGTGGACTGCCATGGGGACAGGGGCTCTGGGTTCAGCAGACCTGAGTATGGCATAAGACCTCTTGGAGGAGGTTGCCATTAACCCCACCACAGAGCTGCCAGAACATACACAGGACTGGGAAAACAGACTCTTGTAGGGAACAAACAAAACTTTGTGCCCACCAGGACTCAGGAGAAAGGAGCAGTGACCCCAAAAGAGACTGACCCAGACTTGCCCATGAGTGTCCAGGAGGCTCTGGCAGAGGTGTGGGTTGGCAGTGACCTGCTGCAAGGTCGGGGGCACTCAGTGCAGCAGTGTAAGCATGGGACATTTTGGAGGAGGAGGTCTCAATTATCTTCATTACCTCCACCATAGTTTGGCCTTGGGTCAAATAACAGGGAGGGAACACAGCCCCACTCATCACAGAAAATTGGATCAAAGATTTACTAAGCATGGCCCCACCCATTAGAACAAGACCCAGTTTCCCCTTAGTCAATCTCTCCCATCAGGAGCTTCCATAAGCTTCTTAGCCTTATCCATCAGAGAGCCAAGAGAATAAAAACCACAATCACAGAGAACTAAGAAAACTCATCACATCAAACTCAAGGAACTCATCACAGCCTTGTCTAACTCAATGAAACTATGAGCCATGCTGTGTAGGGCCACTCAAAACGGATGGGTCATGGTGGAGAGTTCTGACAAAACATGGTCCACTGAAGATGAGAATGGTAAAACACTTCAGTGTTCTTGCCCTGAGAACTCCATGAACAGTATGAAAGGCAAAAAGATAGGACACTGAAAGATGAACTTCCCAGGTAGGTAGGTGCCCAATGTGTCACTGGAGATCAGTGGAGAAATAACTCCAGAAAGAATGAAGAGACAGTTCAGTTGCTCAGTCATGTCCGACTCTTTGTGACCCCATGAACCGCAGAATGCCAAGCCTCCCTGTCCATCAACCAACTCCCTGAGTTCACCCAAACCCATGTCCATTGTGTCAGTGATGCCATCCAGCCATCTCATCCACTGTTATCCTGTTCTCCTCTTGCCCTCAATCTTTCCCAGCATCAGGGTCTTTTCAAATGAGTCAGCTCTCCACATCAGGTGGCCAAAGTACTGGAGTTTCAGATTCAACATCAGTCCCTCCAATGAACACCTAGGACTGATCTCCTTTATGATGGACTGGTTGGATCTCCTTGCAGTCCAAGAGACTCTCAAGAGTCTTCTGTAACACCACAGTTCAAAAGCATCAATTCTTCTGTGCTCATCTTTCTTTATAGTCCAACTCTCACATCCATACTTGACTAGATGAACCTTTGTTGGCAAAGTAACAACAAATATGAACAACATTCATATTCTTTTGAATATGCTGTTTAGGTTGGCCATAACTTTCCTTCCAAGGAGCAAGCGTCTTTTAATTTCATGGCTGCAATCACCATTTGCAGTGATTTTGGAGCCCAGAAAAATAAAGTCCGCCACTGTTTCCAGTGTTTCCCCATCTATTTCCCATGAAATGATGGGGCCGGATGCCATGATCTTGGTTTTCTGAAGGTTGAGCTTTAAGCCAACTTCTTCTCTCTCCTCTTTCACTTTCATCAAGAGGCTCTTTAGTTCTTCTTCACTTTCTGCCACAAGGGTAGTGTCATCTCTGCATCTGAGGTTATCGATATTTCTCCTGGCAATCTTGATTCCAGCTTGTGATTTCTCCAGCCCAGTGTTTCTCATGATGTACTCTGCATATGAGCTAAATAAGCAGGGTGACAATATACAGCCTTGACACATTCCTTTTCTTATTTGGAACCAGTGTGTTGTCCATGTCTAGTTCTAACTGTTGCTTCCTGACCTGCATATAGGTTTCTTAAGAGGCAGGTCAGGTGGTCTGGTATTCCCATCTCTTTCAGAATTTTCCACAGTTTATTGTGATCCACACAGTCAAAGGCTTTGGCATAGTCAATAAAGCAGAAATAGATGTGTTTTTTTGGAATTCTTTTGCTTTTTCAATGATCCACCCGATGTTGGCAATTTGATCTCTGATTCCTCTGCCTTTTCTAAAACCAGCTTGAACATCAGAAGTTCATGGTTTATGTATTGCAGAAGCCTGGCTTGGAGAATTTTGAGCATTACTTTACCAGCATGTAATATGAGTGCAATTGTGCAGTAGTTAGAGCATTCTCTGAAGAGAGAGACAGAGCCATAGTGAAAACAGCACCCAGTTGTGGATGTGACCAGTGATGGGAGTAAAGTCTGATGCTGTAAAGAACAATATTGCATAAGAATCTGGAATGTTAGGTCCATAAATCAAGGCAAATTGGAAGTGCTCAAACAGGAGATGGCAAGAGTGAACATCGACATTTTAGGAATCAGTGAACTAAAATGGACTGGAATGGGTGAATTTAATTCAGATGACCATTATATCTACTACTGTGGGCAATAGTCCCTTAGAAGAAATGAAGTAGCCATCATAATCAACAAATGAGTCTGAAGTGCAGTACTTGGATGCAGTCTCAAAAAAAGACAGAATGATCTCTGTTTGTTTCCAAAGCAAATCATTCAGTATTACAGTATTTAGAGTCTGTGCCCCAATCAGTAATGCTGAAGAAGTTGAACGGTTCTACAAGTCCCACAAGACATTCTCCAGGATAATCTCTGGGAGTTGGTGATGGACAGGGAGGCCTGGTATGCTGCAGTCTATGGGGTCACAAAGAGTTGGACACGACTGAGCGACTGAACTGAACTGACTTACAAGAACTTCTAGAACTAACACCCAAAAAAGATATCCTTTTCATTATAGGGAACTGGAATGCAAAAGTAGGAAGTCCAGACATCTGGGGAAACAGGCAAATTTGGCCTTGGAGTACAAAACGAAGCAGGTCAAAGGCTAATAGAGTTTTTCCAAGAGAACACACTGGTGATAGCTAACACCCTCTTCCAACAACAACAAAAATAAACTCTACACATGGACATCACCGGATGGTTAATACTGAAATCAGATTGATTATATTCTTTGTAGCCAAAGACGGAGAAGCTCTATACAGTCAGCAAAAATAGGACTGGGAGCTGACAGTGGCTCAGATCATGAACACCATATTGCCAAATTCAGACTTAAATTGAAGAAAGTAGGGTAAACCAGTAGACAATTCAGGTATGACATAAATCAAATTCCTTATGATTATACAGTGGAAGTGAGAAATAGATTCAAGGGATTAGATCTGATACAGTGCTTTAAGAACTATGGACAGAGGTTCATGACATTGTACAGGAGGCAGTGACCAAGACCATCTCCAAGAAAAAGAAGTGCAAACAGGCAAAATGGTTGTTTGAGGAGGCCTTACAAATATCTGAGAAAAGAAGAGAAGCAAAATGCAAAGGAAACAAGAAAAAGTCTACTCATTTCGATGCAGAGTTTCAAAGAATAGCAAGGAGAGATAAGAAAGCCTCCCTCAGTGATCAATGCAAAGAAATAGAGGAAAACAACAGAATGGGAAAGACTAGAGATCTCTTCAAGAAAATCAGAGATACCAAGGGAACATTTCATGCAAACATGGGCTCGATAAAGGACAGAAATGGTATGGACCCAACAGAAGCAGAAGATACTAAGAAGAAGTGGTAAGAATACACAGAAGAACTATACAAAAAAGATCTTTATGACCCAGATAATCATGATGGTGTGACCACTCACCTAGAGCTAGACATCCTGGAATGTGAAGTCAAGTGGGCCTTAGGAAGCATCCCTACAAACAAAGCTAGTGGAGGTGATAGAATTCCAGTTGAGCTATTTCAAATCCTGAAAGATAATGCTATGAAAGTGCTACACTCAATATGCCAGCGGAGAAGGCAATGGCACCCCACTCCTGTACTCTTGCCTGGAAAATCCCATGAATGGAGGAGCCTGGTAGGCTGCAGTTCATGGAGTCACAAAGAGTTGGACATGACTTCACTTTCAATTTTCACTTTCAGGCGTTGGAGAAGGAAATAGCAACCCGGTCCAGTGTTCTTGCGTGGAGAATCCCAGGGATAGCAGAGCCTGGTGGGCTGCCATCTATGGGGTCACACAGAGTCGGACACGACTGAAGCGACTTAGCAGCAGCAGCAGCAGCAGCAGCAATATGCCAGAGAATAAGGAAAACTCAGGGGTGGCCACAAGATCAGTTTTCATTCAGTCTCCAAAAAAAGGCAATGCCAAAGAATATTCAAACTACCACACAATTGCACTCATCTCATACGCTAGCAAATAATGCTCAAAATTCTCCAAGCCAGGCTTCAACAGTTTGTGAACCATGAACTTTCAGATGTTCAAGTTGGATTTAAAAAAGGCCAAGGAATCAGAGGTCAAATTCCCAACATCCATGGATCATCAGGAAAGAAAGAGAGTTCCAGAAAAACATCTACTTCTACTTTATTGACTACGCCAAAACTTTTGACTGTGTGGATCACAACAAGCTATGGAAGATTCTTCAAGAGATGGAAATATCAGACGACTGATCTGCCTCCTGAGAAATCTGTATTCAGGTCATGAAGCAACAGTTAGAACTGGTCATGGAACAACAGACTGGTTCCAAATGAAAGGAATACGTCAAGGCTGTATATTCTCACCCTGCTTATTTAACTTATATGCAGAGTATAACAACAGAAACACTGAGCTGGAGGAAGCACAAGCTGGAATCAAGATTGCCAGGAGAAATATCAATAACCTCAGATATGCGTATGACACCACCCTTATGGCAGAAAGCAAAGAACTATAGAGCCTCTTGATCAAAGTGAAATAGGAGGCTGAAAAAGTTGGTAAAACTCAACATTCAGAAAACTGATTCATAGCATCCAGTCCCATCACTTCATGGCAAATAGATGGGGAAATAATGGAAACAGTGAGAAACTTTATTTTGGGGGGGCTCCAAAATCACTGCACATGATGATGCAGCCAGGAAATTAAAAGACACTTGCTCCTTGGAAGAAAGGCTATGACTAACCTAGACAGCATGTTAAAAAGCAGAGACATTACTTTGCCAACAAAGGTCCATCTAGTCAAAGCTATGGTTTTTCCAGTAGTCATGTATGGATGTGAGATTTGGACTCTAAGGAAAGCTGAGCATCGAAGAATTGATGCTTTTGAACTGTGGTGTTGGAGAAGACTCTAGAGAGCCCCTTGGAATGCATAGAGATCCATCCCTTCAATCCTAAAGGAAATCAGTCCTGAATATTCATTGCAAGGACTGCTGCTGAAGCTGAAGCTCCAATAGTTTGGCCACCTGATGTGAAGAACTGACTCAGTTGATAAGACCCTGATGCTGAAAAGATTGAAGGCAGGAGAAGTGGATGACAGAAGATGCGATGGTTGGATGGCATCACCGAGTCATTGGACATGAGTTTGAGTAAACTCCGGGAGTTGGTGATAGATAGGGAAGCCTGACGTGCTGCTGTTCTGGGTTCACAAAAAGTTGGACACGACTGAGCGATGTAACTGAACATTTTATTATGTTTTTGTCAATGTTTAATACTCTTCTATCATCTACAAAAAAAAAGGTATACTAAGAATTTTACCTCTTTTTAATAGTTTTATAACTTACCTATTTTTTTAGTTTTCTGTGGATATTAGTATTTATTATTTACTTTAAAATATTCATTATAGAAAAAAGTACATTATCAAATCAGAAAACTCTATGGCTGTTATAAAAATGAAAATATCATATTGTTTGGCTGTTTCATATTATTATTTGCATTTATTTATCTCAGCATCTGTATTTGCAGAAATACATAGCATTTTATATCTTTAATTCACACACTTTCTACTAGTTATTGTTCATTAGTGAAAGTGAAAGTCACTCAGTCGTGTCAGACTCTTTGTGCCCCATGGACTATACAGTCCATGGAATTCTCCAGGCCAGAATACTGGAGTGGGTAACCTTTCCCTTCTCCAGGGCATCTTCCCAACCCAGGAATCGAAACCAGGTCTCCAGCATTGCACGTAGATTCTTTACCAGCTGAAACACATAATTTAAAGCAACCAATTATATGCATTAGGGACTTCCCTGGTGGCTCAGACGGTAAAGTGTCTGCCTACAATGCAGGAGACCCGGGTTCGATCGCTGGGTTGGGAAGATCTCCTGGAGAAGGAAATGGCAACCCACTCCAGTACTCTTGCCTGAAAATTCCATGGACGGAGGAGCCTGGTAGGCCACAGTCCATGGGGTGGCAAAGAGTTAGACATGACTGAGTGACTTCAATGTCATATATATTAGCTCCTCACTGGATTTGTCAATATTCTTCTTGTTTGCTTTTAATATGTCAGTGTCAGCAATGACAATGTTTAATAACACTAACACATGTGTAGGCTCTTCTAACAATAAGGAAAATTGGTCATATAAATGTATATTTTTCTCTAAAGATAACAACAGATGTTAGTAGCTCCACTTCTGTTTTATAATTTCAAAGTGGCCACATTTTTATATTTTAGGGGAAAAAAACCAGTATGAGAATCATGTTTTACATGAAATACCATCAAAAAAATAAGCTGTTATTCCTTCTGAACACAGGTCCATTGGAGAATTTAGACAGTGAACAGATCTTGCTTTAACACAGTGCCTCCAGCACACAGGCTTTTTATAGGTGTCAGGGGATTCAGGTCCATGACGGATTTCACATATACACCTGCTCTTTATTGCAAATAATACAACATTTTAACATTGAGTAGATCTGGTGTTACACATAAGTAAGCCAGGTATCCTTCAAGTGAAAGCAATTTATTTAGATTTGTCCAAGGCTTTATTAAAAGCCACTGCTTAAAAAAAAATGTATTTCATCATTTTAGAAGCCTTAGAGCATCATATGTCTGTAGAGAAAGCAATCGGAGTCAGTTCTGTTCCGCCACTAGGTGTCACTTAGCCTCTTGGAACAAGTTCCTTTTTCTAAACACTTAAGATTTTATCTCTGTGATTCCCATCAGCATCAATGCTTATGATTATGTGTAGAGATAAGAAACAGAAAATGCGTCTACATGTTCATTTCTTTGGATAGATAAATGACCTGTTCCAGTAATCTTACTCTTCTCAATAAACCTACTCTCCACATACTGCTCTGGTTCTTCTTTCTTCCTGAAATCTCTCTCTTCAGATTATCCACCTAGCTTTCTTTGCTTATCAGCAACATCTAAATGACATATATTCCTGACTATTCTACACAAAACTCTGGCCTTCCCTCTGTCTTTTTAGACCAATAATCTTTATTCCCTTTTATTTTGATTCTACCTTTTCTTTTATCCTGGCACTTTTCTCCTTTTAACATATGTATCATTTACTTATTTATCATGCTTATGGTGAAGTAGCCATACTCTTCCGGATGGACTATATAATGTCTCCAAGGGCAGAAGTCTTTGTTAAATCACTCCAGTATGTACAACACCTAGAACAGTGCCTATACTTAGTGTAATCAAATATTTATGCAATGAGTGAATTGATTAGAAATCAGTGCTGTCATATGTAACATTTTTAAATAATCTGAAAACAAACTATGCAACTTTAAAATAAATTCATGCTCTCTCAAACTAAAAGAGATTCAGAAAATTGTAGAAAACATATAAGCTGATGTGCATAAGTAGAAAGGAAGAAATTTATGGAATGAAATTTAAATTTTGAAAATAGACTATTCTGGCACATAACATTGAGCAGAGTTGTTCCAGCCTGAATGGGAGGGAGGTTTGGGGGAGAATGGATACATGTGTATGTATGGCTGAGTACCTTTGCTGTTCACGTGAAACTACCACAATATTGTTAATTGACTTTACTCCAATACAAAGTAAAAAAGTTTAAATTTAAAAAGAAAAAGAAAATATAATCTTATTTTTTACCCCAAAAATGTCCACAATAAAATTAGAGCAGGAAATGAATAGGCAAAAATACAGAGTTTGGGGAAAAAAAAAAAAAAAGCTATTTCTTTGGTTGGTGTGAGAGGAAGGCAGGAAGTTAATCCAATCCATTCATAACCTTCACCCCACCCCAACCCCACCATACAATGTAGTCCTTTCCATTTCAGGGAAAAAAGCAAACACCAAAGATGCCAGGAAAGTTTGAAAAACATCATCTTAAGGAAAGAATGACTTCTGAAGGCCAGAGTTAAAGTTAACTAAAGATAATGAAGGGATTGTTACCCAAAACCAGGTTCTGATGAGTCTACATGCTTGGTTCAGTGGATTAAGAATTTTTTTACACAATGGAGTATTACTCAGCCATTAAAAAGAATGCATTTGAATCAGTTCTAATGAGGTGGTTGAAACTGGAACTGACTATACAGAGTGAAGTAAGCCAGAAAGAAAAACACCAATACAGTATACTAATGCATATATATGGAATTTAGAAAGATGGTAAGGAGAAGGCAATGGCAACCCACTCCAGTACTCTTGCCTGGAAAATCCCATGGACAAAAGAGCCTGGTAGGCTGCAGTCCATGGGGTCGCTAAGAGTCGGGCACAACTGAGCGACTTTACTTTCATTTTTCACTTCATGCATTGGAGAAGGAAATGGCAACCCAATCCAGTGTTCTTGCCTGGAGAATCCCAGGGACGGGGGAGCCTGGTGGGCTGTCATCTATGGGGTTGCACAGAGCCGAACACGACTGAAGCGACTTAGCAGCAGCAGCAGAAAGATAGTAACAATAACTTCGTATGTGAGACAGCAAAAGACACACAGACGTATAGAACGGTTTTTTGGACTCTGTGGGAGAGGGAGAGGGTGGGATGGTTTGGGAGAATGGCATTGAAACATGTATAATATCATATATGAAACGAATAGCCAGTCCAGGTTCTATGCAGGATACAGAATGCTTGGGGCTGGTGCATTGGGATGACCCAGAGGGATGGTACGGGGAGGCAGGAGGGAAGGGGGGTTCAGGATGGGGAACACGTGTACACCTGTGGTGGATTCATGTTGATGTATGGCAAAACCAATACAATATCGTAAAGTAATTAGTCTCCAATTAAAATAAATAAATTTAAATTAAAAAAAAAGATTTTTTTTACAAAGTGCAGGGAATTAGGGAAGTGATTTAACAAATGACAGGAATCCAAGTGTTTGTATATTCTAGAGGCATAAAAAGCGTTTAAGAAGGTTTTCTAAATTAATGAGGTATTCCTATAATTTAGGTAACATAGTTTACATAGAGATCACATATTGTATAACTCTAACTTGCCCAGATAAGATGCACAGAAGAGAACCACTCTTTCCCTCATTTAGATTTCCACTAACCAAGTCCTTTGTAAGGCTCTCTGTCAGAGCAGAATAACAGAATAAAAACAATAGACCTGAAATTTTATTTCAATTCTTTGGTCCTAATGTTATCAAATAATCCCTTGAGCCCTCTAAATCACTTTCAACTGAACTGACATATGTGCAGTGACCATTTTATTCTCTGACATTCCTATTATAGGTTGCTTAGTAATAAACATGTACAAATGAGCTGTGACTCTGATAAACTATTCAGTTTAGCTATCTTAGTGATCCATCTGGACCATGAAATGATAAAGTTTCAAAACATTTATATAGCTTAAGTGGAGTGACCAATATAAACCTGAATTACCTATTATGGTATCCAGCCAAAACAGCTCCAATGGGTCAACATCAGGTTATGCAAATTGTGCCATCCTTATTCATAGAAATATTGAAACATTATTTGTATTGATAGCTTTTTTAATATAATGTGGTACCAATGGTGTCCATGTTCACTCAACTTATAAAAATCACCAGACTTTATGCTGAAATGAAAAATGTTAATGAGTAACAGTCACAAATAATCTTCTCCAATTTATGTTCCTGTAAAGTAACTACAAAATGGAATACTGATGAGTGGAATTCCTTTGTTCCAGAAGTCTATTAGCTTCATTTTCACACTCCTTCAATGGCTTATGTAGAACTCAAATGTAGGAGATTTTTGGAGATTACGAGTGAAATGACACAGAACATACGAGACATACGAGATGCACACAAAAGACATACAATCTGGCCAGAGGGACAAGAACTGTGCATGCCAGCGAGCTCACGGTTTATTTATATACATCCCCTTTGGGCAGAATTTGTATGACCAAACTTGTTCAGTACAGCGCATGTGCACAAATGTTATCGTACAGCAAAAGGGAGTGAAATTCCGGCTTACTGCAGAGTCTGTCCAGAGCCCTTATCACAAGAAGGGAATGTTCCCTTATTAGCAAGGGACCGTTAGTCTCAAGAATGTGTTCGTCTCCTTGGTAGAACATCCTGTTTGCAAGCAGCACATCTCCACTTTTCCTATTGTGGCTGCATTAACCCTTCACTCAAAACTCTTGTTTCTTGCGTAGTTCAAGTGCATACTATTGACACATACATTTCAATTAAATTTGAATTTTTATAATACATATATTTATTCTAATTGGTACATCCCTATTTATTAATTTGACAGAATAATAATTTTGCATATAGGTTGTTAATAGTAAAATAATTTTATATACACATTGCTTAAATTCAGAAAATTTCATGGCCAAAAACAGGGTCGGGGGACCCACAATGTCCAATAGAGGAATGGATAAACCAATTGTGGTATAAACATACAAGGGAGATACCCCTTACATCTAAAAGCTGATGTGCTCCTCATAACACATGATAATGGGGGTGAATCTCCATAGCTGAAAGAAGAAGCCAGGCAAAGAGAAAGCAGAATAATTTTATCAGAGTGAAATTTTACAAAAGGCAAACAACCTATGGTGAAATAAAGTAGATGATATTTTGCTTTGGTTGGTGGGTGTGTGTGTTCTGGGCAGGACTATGGGAGACTATTGGGATATAGGGATTTACTCTAAAATAGCTTGAAAATTGTGTGAGTGGTCAGTGAAACTGTTCTATATCCTGATTTTGGTTGTCATAGTATGGGTGGATGAATTTATCAAAACTTTTTGAACTATACATTTAGACAAATTTTACTGGGTGTCAAACCTGAAGAATGATAACTATAATAAAAATAAACATAGCATTGTACTGAAGGTCCCTTGTGGATTTTGAGGAATAGGTGGAGAATAACAGCAAATCTTGCCAAAAAAACCTTTCTCTTGTCTCCAAAGTTACACTTTTTCTGACAGTTCCTCAAATCACTCATTTTCTCTAATTTATCTTTACACTCCTGATCTATAGAAGAGTATCTCTTTATTATTTGCCACTTTCTCCAACCCCTGCCTCAAACTGTCTCAAGAGCTCAAATTTTCAGTCTGAACTAAATTAGTGCTTCTTTAGTTTATTCCAATTGCCAAAAGGCAGAAAAACATGCAAGGCTCAAAAACAGAGAAGAAGGAAAAGAGGGAAGAAAAGAGAAGAGAAATGAGTTTACAGTTTATTTTATTTCTAAGCCAATATCATTGTGGTATTTTCTTACTAAATTCTTACCTAGAATGCAAGATATATTCATTTTCTATTAATAAAAGATATAAACCTATAAGATAAGAAACATGACAAGGGAATCATTTATTGTCACAACTTTCCTATATTCTTTCTTTCCCCTTTGCTGTTCAAATCTGGGATTCTTTTAATCGAGAGGAATCATTCTATTTATCTTTATCTCATCAAATCTTATAATCAATAAGTAAATCATAAAATGTTTTGCCCTGAGAATTAGTTCAAGAAGCCTTCATCTCCCTCTCCTCACCCTCCTCCTCTAACACACATCTAGAAATAGTTTCACTTAGTGTATCACTTACAACTCTATTATACTACTAGTCAGAAACTGACTGATCAAGATGATCATCTCCTCAATAGTTAAATTGGAATAGTTAAAATCAATGTATTTTGTTTCCTGGTTTCACTGAGGCTAATATCTTAAAAACACTATGGACACAAATTTGGTCACACACCCTGCTTTGCACAGGCAAAAGGAAAGAATCCGACTCTACCTTTTTTCTATTACTCAAGTGTGTACAATTAAGACAGATGAGTGCAGTGGACTCTGAAATCCCCATGGAAAGAGGATTTCTAGAAGGATAATAGGATTCGTAAAAGAAAAACCACTCAAATTGAGAACTCTGGTATGGTTCAGAAGTACATTAAAAGAGATGAGATTGTTACAGATTTCCATCAGTATACAGGCAGTATTTGAGAATAATTGCAATGTAGATCGTGTAGCTAGGAGATGCTCTGTGAAATAGTGTCTTTTGAGTTAAGATCTGAAGTCGATGAGGGCCCTGAGGGAGACTCAGGAAAAAGTAGTAAAGGATGAGATCAAAGAGTTAGGGATAAGGTAGAGAAAGCACAATTTGTAGAATCTCATAAACCATTCTAACAATTTTAGCATTTATCATGAGTGAAATGAATTTCACACTGGAGTATTCCCTTCTGAGAAGAAAAAAAGATCTGACTTTGTTTTAAAGAGTCATTCTTTGTGCAGTGTGGAAAATGAACTTAGCGGACAGGCACTAAAGCAGGAAGAGCCATAAGAGGCTGTTGTAATAATCCAGGTTTGAGACGACAGGGCTTTGGATCATAGAAGTAAAAGGAAAAGTGGTGAAAAGCACTCAAATGACACATCTATTTTCAAACTTGATATTCAAAAGCCAGGCCTACCTTACCTCAAAATCTTTGTGGTTTTTAACTTTCTCCTTTTCTTGAAAATCTCCATTCCATTATCTGACATAGTACTCTTAGTGTAGACATAAATAGTTCAGTCGCTCAGACGTGTCCGACTCCTTGCGACCCCATGAACCACAGCACGCCAGACCTCCCTGTCCATCAACAACTCCCGGAGTTCACCCAAACTCATGTCCATGAGTGGGTGAGGCCATAAACCATCTCATCCTTTGTCATCCCCTTCTCCTCCTGCCCTCAATCTTTCCCAGCATCAGGGTCTTTTCAAATGAGTCAGCTCTTCAGATCAGGTAGCCAAAGTATTGGAGTTTCAGCTTGAACATCAGTCTTTCCAATGAACACCTAGGACTGGTCTCCTTTAGGATCGACTGGTTGGATCTCCTTGCAGTCCAAAGGACTCTCAGGAGTCTTTTCCAACACCACAGTTCAAAAGCATCAATACTCCAGAGCTCAGATTTCTGTTTAATCCACTCTCACATCCATACATGACTATTCGAAAAACCATAGCCTTGACTAGACAGACCTTTGTTGGCAAAGTAATGTCTCTTCTTTTCAATATGCTGTCTAGGTTGGCCATAACTTTCCTTCCAAGGAGTAAACATCTTTTAATTTCATGGCTGCAATCACCATCTGCAGTGATTTTGGAGCCCAAAAAAATAAAATCAGCCACTGTTTCCAGTGTTTCCCCATCTATTTTCCATGAAGTGATGGGACCAGATGCCATGATCTTCGTTTTATGAAGGTTGACCTTTAAGCCAACTTTTTCACTCTCCTCTTTCACTTTCATCACGAGGGTCTTTAGTTCCTCTTCACTTTCTGCCATAAGGGTGGTGTCATCTGCATATCTGAGGTTACTGATATTTCTCCTAGCAATCTTGATTCCAACCTGTGCTTCTTCCAGCCCAGCGTTTCTCATGATGTACTCTGCATAGAAGTTAAATAAGCAGGGTGACAATATACAGCCTTGATGTACTCCTTTTCCTATTTGGAACCAGTCTGTTGTTCCATGTCCAGTTCTAACTGTTGCTTCTTGATCTGCATACAGGTTTCTCAGGAGACCAGCTCAGGTGGTCTGGTATTCCCTTCTCTTTCAGAATTTTCCACAGTTTATTGTGATCCACAGAGTCAAAGGCTTTGGCATAGTCAATAAAGCAGAAATAGATGTTTTTCTGGAACTCTCTTGCTTCTCCCATGATTCAGTGGATGTTGGCAATTTGATCTCTGGTTCCTCTGCCTTTTCTAAAATCAGCTTGAACATCTGGAAGTTCATCGTTCACATATTGCTGAAACCTGGCTTGGAGATTTTTGAGCATTATTTTACTAGCGTGTGAGATGAGTGCAATTGTGTGGTAGTTTGAGCATTCTTTGGCATTGCCTTTCTTTGCAATTGGAATGAAAACTGACATTTTCCAGTCCTGTGACCACTGCTGAGTTTTCCAAGTTTGCTGACATATTGAGTGCAGCACTTTCACAGCATCATCTTTTAGGATCTGAAATAGCTCAACTGGAATTCCACCACCTCCTCTAGCTTTGTTTGTAGACATACTTAGTATATAACAAACTATACATAATTTGTCGAGTTAATAATTGATGGTGAATTTCAAAATTATCTGGTTAAATAGAAATAACAGGCTTTGTCTCACACATACACACATATACATTTGAACAAGTGATGAGAAAACTGGACAACTACAAGAGGAAGAATGAAACTACACCATTTTCACACATTACGTACAAAAATAAACTCAGCATTGATTAAAGATATGAAAATATGGCCTGAAACCATAAAATTCCTAGAAAAAAACATAGACAGTACACTCTTGACGTTGGTCTTATCAATATGTTTTGGCTATGTCTCCTCAGGCAAGGGCAACAAAAGCAAAAATTAACAAATGAAAACACATCAAACTAAATTTTTTACACAGCAAAAATATCCTTCAGCAAACAAAAGGGATCATACTGACAACAAAAGAAATTTGCAAAGTATATGTCCAACAAAGGGTTTATCCCCCAAGTATATAAAAGCACATATAATGCAATATCAATTAAAATCCAATTTAAAAATAGGCAGAGGGTCTGAATAGGCACTTTTCAAGGAATACATACAGATGGTCAACAGGCACATGAAAACTTGCTTAACATCGCTAATCATCAGGGAATACAAACAAAACCACAATTAGATAACACCTCACACTTATCAAAAAGACAATAAACTGTAAGATTTGCTGAGAATGTGAAGAAGAGGAAACCCTTGTGCACTACTGGTGAGAATGAAAATTGGTACAGCCACTATGGTAAACATTTATGGAGGATCCTTGAAAAATTAAAAGCAGAACTACTATATGATCCAGGAATTTCACTTCTAGATATTTACCTGAAGAAAAGAATGCTAATTCAAAAATATATATACACCCCAATGTTCACTGCAACATTATTTATACTAGCCAAGATATAGAAGCAACCTAAGTGTCCATCAATAGATGAATGGATACAGAGAACAAACTTATGTTTGAGAGAGCAGAGGAGGGTGGAAGGATGGGCAAAACAGGTGAAGGGTGTAAAGAGGGCTGCTGCTACTGCTGCTAAGTCGCTTCAGTCATGTCCAACTTTGTGCAACCCCATAGACGGCAGCCTACCAGGCTCCCCCATTCCTGGAATTCTCCAAGCAAGCATACAGGAGTGAGTTGCTATTTCCTTCTCCAATCCATGAAAGTGAAAAGTGAAAGTGAAGTCACTCAGTCGTGTCCAACTCCTAGGACCACATGGACTGCACCCCACGGACTGCACCCCAACGGGCTCCTCTGTCCATGGGAGTTTCCAGGCAAGAGTACTGGAGTGGGTTGTGTTAGTGTTAAGAGGGGAACAGGCTCCTGTGTCCATGGCAGTTTCCAGGCAAGAGTACTGGAGTGGGTTGTGTTAAGAGGGGAAAACTAACAATTATAAACCAAGTCCCAGGAATGCAATGTATAGCACAAAGGAATATAGTCAATAATATAGTAATAACTTTTTATGGTGTATAATGTATATTGAATAACTATGTTGTACACCTGAACCTAACATTTAAGTTGACTATTTTCAATAAACAGCAACAACAGCTAAACATAATGATGTTTTGCAAATGTTAATATAAAATAATGATAGGCAAATGAGAAAGCAAACTAGTTGGAGACAACCCATGGAAGTGTGTTATGTTTAGACTACATAAATACTGGGCAGCAGAGCTATGTTTAGAGTACATAAATATTGAAATATTAAAGGATGAGTAAGTGTTGGGACTCTAGAGACAGAGAATAATAAATATTTAGGGTCTAATGCCCTAAAATCTAAGAAGGAATTAAAGTAGTTGCTGCAAAGGAAGAAGATGCCACTCTGTTTATGTTTAGTTTATCCTCTGAAACTCATCTGCCATTATCTATAACAGAGTGAATAAAAGACTTGATCAAGAAGATCAGTAGGGGAAATGTGTTGTTTCTCTTTTTCAATAGGACAAAAGAGGATGTATGGTAAAGGTTTTAAAATAATTTAGTTGGTAGAAATAAAAGCTCTCATTCACCAAGACTGCCAACACCTTGATGTGCCTAATAGTGGGCAGGGAGGAGCAACCCAGGGAGCGGTGGCTGTGCAGGCCTAGGAGGGCCTAGAGGAGCTATCCTACATTGAAGGTCAGGAAGGGCGGCAGTAAGGAGATACCCCTCATCCAAGGTAAGGAGGAGCAGCTGTGCTTTGCTGGAGCAGCCGTGAAGAGATACCTCATGCCCAAGGTAAGAGAAACACAAGTAAGATGGTAGGTGTTGCAAGAGGGCATCAGAGGGCAGACACACTGAAACCATACTCACAGAAAACTAGTCAATCTAATCACTCTAGGACCACAGCCTTGTCTAACTCAATGAAACTAAGCCATGCCTGCAGGGCAACGCAAGATGGGCGGGTCATGGTAGAGAGAACTGACAGAATGTGGTCCACTGGAGAAGGGAATGGCAAGCCACTTCAGTATTCTTGCCTTGAGAACCCCATGAACAGTATGAAAAGACAAAATCATAGGATATCAAAAGAGGAACTCCCCAGGTCATTAGGTGCCCAATATGCTACTGGAGGTCAGTGGAGAAATAACTCCAGAAAGAATGAAGGGATGAAGCCAAAGCAAAAACAGTACCCAGCTATGGATGTGACTGGTGATAGAAGCAAGATCCAATACTGTAAAGAGCAATATTGCATAGGAACCTGGAATGTCAGGTCCATGAATCAAGGCAAATTGGAAGTGGTCAAACAAGAGATAGCAAGAGTGAACGTCGACATTCTAAGAATCAGCGAACTAAATATGGACTGGAATGGGTGAATTTAACTCAGATGACCATTATATCTACTACTGCAGGCAGGAATCTCTCAGACGAAATGGAGAAGCCATCATGGTCAACAAAAGAGTACGAAATGCAGTACTTGGATGCAATCTCAAAAACGACAGAATGATCTCTATTCGTCTCCAAGGCAAACCATTCAATATCACAGTTATCCAAGTCTATGCCCCAACCAGTAACGCTGAAGAAGCTGAAGTAAAACGGCTTTATGAAGACCTACAAGACCTTTTAGAACTTACACCCAAAAAAGACCTCCTTTTCATTATAGGGGACTGGAATGCAACAGTAGGAAGTCAAGAAACACCTGGAGTAACAGGCACATTTGGCCTTGGAATGCAGAATGAAGTAGGGCAAAGACAAATAGAGCTTTGCCAAGAAAATGCACTGGTCATAGCAAACACCCTTTCCAACAACACAAGAGAAGACTCTACACATGGACATCACCAGATGGTCAACAACAAAATCAGATTGATTATTTTCTTTGCAGCCAAAGATGGAGAAGCTCTATACAGTCAACAAAAACAAGACCAGGAGCTGACTGTGGTTCAGATCATGAACTCCTTATTACCAAATTCAGACTCAAATGGCAGAAAGCAGAGAAAACCGCCAAACCATTCAGGTATGACCTAAATCAAATCCCTTATGATTATACAGTGGAAGTGAGAAATAGATTTAAGGGCCTAGATCTCATAGATAGAGTGTCTGATGAACTATGGAATGAGGTTCGTGACATTGTACAGGAGACAGGGATCAAGACCATCCCCATGGAAAAGAAATGCAAAAAAGCAAAATGGCTGTCTGGGGAGGCCTTACAAATAGCTGTGAAAAGAAGAGAGGTGAAAAGCAAAGGAGAAAAGGAAAGATATAAGCATATGAATGCAGAGTTCCAGAGAATAGCAAGAAGAGATAAGAAAGCCTTCTTCAGCAATCAGTGCAAAGATATAGAGGAAAAGAACAGAATGGGAAAGACTAGAGATCTCTTCAAGAAAATTAGAGATACCAAGGGAACATTTCATGTAAAGATGGGCTCAATAAAGGACAGAAATGGTCTGGACCTAACAGAAGCAGAAGATATTAAGAAGAGGTGGCAAGAATACACAGAACTGTACAAAAAAGATCTTAACGACCCAGATAATCATGATGGTGTGATCACTAATCTAGAGCCAGACATCCTGGAACGTGAAGTCAAGTGGGCCTTGGAAAGCATCGCTACGAACAAAGCTAGTGGAGGTGATGGAATTCCAGTTGAGCTGTTTCAAATCCTGAAAGATGATGCAGTGAAAGTGCTGCACTCAATATGCCAGCAAATTTGGAAAACTCAGCAGTGGCCACAGGACTGGAAAAGGTCAGTTTTCATTCCAATTCTAAAGAAAGGCAATGCCAAAGAATGCTCAAATTACTGCACAATTGCACTCATCTCACATGCTAGTAAAGTAATGCTCAAAATTCTCCAAGCCAGGCTTCAGCAGTATGTGAACCGTGAACTTCCTGATGTTCAAGCTGGTTTTAGAAAAGGCAGAGGAACCAGACACCCACTGGATCATCAAAGTCAACATCTGCTGGATCATCGAAAAAGCAAGAGAGTTCCAGAAAAACATCTATTTCTGCTTTATTGACAATGCTATAGCCTTTGAGTGTGTGGATCATAATCACCTGTGGAAAATTCTGAGAGATGGGAATACCAGACCACCTAACCTGCCTCTTGAGAAATCTGTATGCAGGTCAGGAAGCAGCAGTTAGAATTGGATATGGAACAACAGACTGGTTCCAAATAGGAAAAGGAGTACGTCAAGGCTGTATATTGTCACCCTGCTTATTTAACTTCTATGCAGAGTACATCATGAGAAACGCTGGACTGGAAGAAACGCAAGCTGGAATCAAGATTGCCGGGAGAAATATCAATAACCTCAGAAATGCAGATGACACCACCCTTATGGCAGAAAGTGAAGAGGAACTAAAAAGCCTCTTGATGAAAGTGAAAGTGGAGAGTGAAAAAGTTGGCCTAAACCTCAACATTCAGAAAACGAAGATCATGGCATCTGGTCCCATCACTTCATGGGAAATAGATGGGGAAATAGTGGAAACAGTGTCAGACTTTATTTTTTGGGGCTCCAAAATCACTGCAGATGGTGACTGCAGCCATGAAGTTAAAAGACGCTTACTCCTTGGAAGAATAGTTATGACCAACCTAAATAGTATATTCAAAAGCAGAGACATTACTTTGCCAACTAAGGTCCATCTAGTCAAGGCTATGGTTTTTCCTGTGGTCACGTATGGATGTGAGAGTTGGACTGTGAAGAAGGCTGAGCACCGAAAAATTGATGCTTTTGAACTGTGGTGTTGGTGAAGACTCTTTAGAGTCCCTTGGACTTTAAGGAGATTCAACCAGTCTATTCTGAAGGAGATCAGCCCTGGGACGGAATGATGCTAAAGCTGAAACTCCGGTTCTTTGGCCACCTCATGTGAAGAGTTGACTCATAGGAAAAGACTCTGATGCTGGGAGGGATTGAAGGCAGGAGGAGAAGGGGACGACAGAGGATGAGATGGCTAGATGACATCACTGACTCGATGGATGTGAGTCTGAGTGAACTCCGCGAGTTGTTGATGGACAGGGAGGCCTGGCGTGCTGTAATTCATGGGGTCGCAAAGAGTCGGACAAGACTGAGTGATTGAAATGAACTGAACTGAATAGTGGGATAATGTTTCTGTGTCTCAGTGCAAACACTGAGATAGATCAAGTGACTGATTTACTTTTCCTGTCTGATGCTTTCCTTTTCTTGCAATAAGATTTTGGTCCAAACAGCTTCTAATTATTAATTGTAATTAATTAGTTGCCTACTACTTTTTTATAATTATATTCTTCTATGGATCAAAATCCTCTTCTAAAACTCTGCCAATATTTTATTTAACTCTTCTTATTCTCTCACAGAAGGTGGGGTTCATGCTGTTAGTGAGTTCAGAATTAAATATATGAAAAGTATGATCTGTTCTCTTCAAGTCAGATCCTGCAAATATGATACATAATTATATGATTAGCTAATATAAAATAATGAATATAATGCTACTCCTGAAAAACGATCTTTTTATTGCAAAGAGTACAATGGTAATTCATTTCATTGTATGGGATATTTCTTCTATTACATAAAGACAAATTTAGATGTGTAAAATTCATACTTCTTACTCCCAGGCTGCATCTTCTATTATGATTCCAACTAAATTGTTGCTACATGACGATACCACTCATTATATTAATTATCTCCTGTATTTCCCACTAAGTCTGTGTACGTAATTCAAGGGAATCTGTATGTCAAATCACATTAGTGAAGTAATACATCAAACATCTCATAAAGCAAATCCACAAAACACGTGGATTAACTTTTTATTATCCCAACTCAAGAAATTTGATAGCATGTTTTATAGATAATGGTTGTATTTATTATTGCTTATTTTGTGGCAAGCAGTTTCAAAAGTAATTTATATGTATTAATTCCCTTAATTCACCAGTGTTGGTTAATTTAATGCGTCAATTTGACTGGACTAAGGGATTCCCAGATAGTTATAAAATCATTATTTTGCATGAATAATGTATGAATCATGTATTGCATGAATCTATCATGCATTGTATGATCTATTGCATGAATGCATCTATAAGGGTCTTTGAATTTGTGCACTGAGTAGAGATCACTCTCACCAATATGATGTGCAACATCCAATCCAGTGAGTGCCCGAATAGAACAGGAAGACATAGGAAGAGTGCATTTGCTTTTTTCCCTTGAGTTGGGACACATATCTCCCACCCTTTGACATTGGTCCTGGTTCTGAGCCTTAAAACTTGTACTGAATTACATCACTGACTTTCCTGTTTCTCAGTTTTCAGGTATCAAAGGATAGGACTTTTTGGTCTGCATTATCCTTTGAGCCAAGTCTAATCATAGATCTGTTTTATATATCTGTTTATCTATCCATCCATCCATCCACTTTATTCATTCTATTTCTTTGGATAGCCTTAATACACCTTCCAACAATCTCATAATAAATGTACTTTTATTATATTTATGTTGTTTTTAATAAAACCAGGAAAAAAAAATCTGAATAAATTGCCGCATGTCACCTAGCTGTTAAGTGATAAAGCTAAGGATGCGGCATAGGTTTTGATAGATGTAGGCATATATTCTATAAATAAATCTTTTATATTTATTCTATAAATCTTTTATGTTTATAAATGAGATTAATACTTTATAAAAATTATCTTCTATACTTTAATGGTGAATTTCATATTCACTATATGCTTACTTGTAACAACTTTCAAACAGATATAATAGAATATTACCAAAAAGTATAACTTTCAAATTCCTATTTTAGAGTATTTGAAAAATCTATTATAATAAATGGTACTTTAACATGCTTTACAGTTTGGATCAAGAATATTTGGATTTAAAGCAGAACCCATACATTTATTAATTGCATGAATTTGGTAAGTGTCATATCCATTTAAGCCTAGAAAAGAGATAATAATACCTAACAGAAACTTTTCTGATGAAATTAAATATGATAAAATCCCCAAAATATGATAATTATTAGCTTAAAGTAAGTGTATAATAAAATTATAATCATTTACTTTTATTTCTATAGACAGCTATGTGTTTAAAAACACAAATGTCATACATACAGGTGAAGATTGTTCTAAACTTAGCCAAGGAAATTTGAGTATTGAATTGAGTGTTCTCATGGTTTATGACAGGGAAGGCAATGGCAACCCACTCCAGTACTCTTGCCTGGAAGATCCCTTGGATGGAGGAGCCTGGTGGGCTGCAGTCCATGGGGTCGCTAGGAGTTGGACACGACTGAAGCGACTTAGCAGCAGCAGCAGCAGCAGCAGCAGCAGCATGGTTTATGATGTCTGTACTTAACCAAAATGCAGTATCTTTTGCCATGTATATGAATGTACATTTTATGCTACATGCAAATGTGAAATGTAAAGATCCTATTGACCAATTTGTGAAAATAAAAATGACTAATGAATTGCATTATATCAATTTAGAAATTCAGCCGCAAAATATAAATTCTTGTGTAACCATGGTAGAACATTACTCTAATTTAGCAGCATAAGCTTAGTTCCTGAAGAAACGCAATTTAGCAGGATTTCTGTATTGATACTCAGTATACTCAATAAGGGATTTAAATTTTATTTTGAACTTTAATTTTTTGTGACTGTTCCCTTATTTGAATTCCAGGAAGACCTTTAAAAGACTTTTGCTTTAATGTGTAAGTTCCATTATTTTGTTTACACAATTAGAGGAAAGAACACTTATATAGGATCTGATTATCTTTCTTGGAGTTACTCGTGACTAAGATGTTTTCTGGAATCCAAAATGAAACTTAGTTTTGTTTTGTTTTTCATAACCCAACAAGAATGTTTTTCTCCATCAATTCAACTGAATCAACTGCAAGCAAAAATGAGACATATTGGAGAGTTTCTCCCTCAAAGCATGCATCAGTAGTATATTTCCATTTGTTAAAATTGTTTAGGACAGTGAGGAACACAATGTCCACAAACTTGATATCTTAGATAAATAGACCAATTCTTTGAAGAACTCATGCTACCAAAAGTCATCCAGGGAAAAATATATTATCTTAATAGGCCTATATCTATTGAAGAAATTGATATAGTAACTAATTATTATGTCTAGATTATTTTACAGATCAGTTAAAGATCATTCAAGAAAATATAGCAATTTTTCACAGCCTCTTCTAGAAAATAAAAGCATAGGGAACACTTCCTAACATAATATAAGGTAAGCAAGAATCCATAATATACCGCAAACGTATGAAGCAATCTCACTGAAATGAGTAGGGTAAAAAAGTGCTGACCTAAGTTTAGAAATCCATAAAATTAAGGACAAAATAAATTGTATATAAGCAACGTATTCTAGTTGATGAAGTTAAAAACCAGAGGGTATAGGTTAGCAATTCTGCTGCTGCTGCTGCTAAGTCGCTTCAGTCATGTCTAACTCTGCACGACCCCATAGACGGCAGCCGACCAGGCTCCCCCGACCCTGGGATTCTCAAGGCAAGAACACTGGATTGGGTTGCCATTTCCTTCTCCAATGCATGAGAGTGAAAAGTGAAAGTGAAGTCGCTCAGTCATGTCCGAATTTTAGCGACCCCAAGGACTGTAGCCCACCAGGCTCCTCCATCCATGGAATTTTACAGGCAAAATACTGGAGTGGGGTGCCATTGTCTTCTCAGAGCAATTCTGATACTACTATAAATATATACTAGAAATGAGTAGTTAGGCAGGTGGATGTCAAACATTTGAAGTCAGATTTCTCACTGCTAGAGTAGGAAATTATAGATAAGCAAGGAGAGGAGGACTCAAATAATACACTTGGTAATGGATTCATTAAAAGTTTGAAAAGTCACTATGAGATCAAGTTTCAGTACAGTTCAGTCACTCAGTCATGTCCGACTCTTTGCGACCCCATGAATCACAGCACGCCAGGCCTCCCTGTCCGTCACCAACTCCTGGAGTTCACTCAGACTCACATCCAGCAAGTCAGTGATGCCATCCAGCCATCTCATCCTCTGTCATCCCCTTTTCCTCCTGCCCCCAATCCCTCCCAGCATCAGAGTCTTTTCCAATGAGTCAACTCTTCGCATGAGGTGGCCAAAGTACTGGAGTTTCAGCTTTAGCATCATTCCTTCCGAAGAAATCCCAGGGCTGATCTCCTTCAGAATGGACTGGTTGGATCTCCTTGCAGTCCAAGGGACTCTCACGAGTCTTCTCCAACACCACAGTTCAAAAACATCAATTCTTCGGCACTCAGCCTTCTTCAAAGTCCAACTCTCACATCCATACATGACCACAGGAAAAACCATAGCCTTGACTAGACAGACCTTAGTCGGCAAAGTAATGTCTCTGCTTTTGAATATACTATCTAGGTTGGTCATAACTTTTCTTCCAAGGAATAAGCGTCTTTTAATTTCATGGCTGCAATCACCATCTGCAGTGATTTTGGAGCCCCAAAAAATAAAGTCTGACATTGTTTCCACTATTTCCCCATCTATTTCCCATGAAATGATGGGACCAGATGCCATGATCTTCGTTTTCTGAATGTTGAACTTTAGGCCAACTTTTTCACTCTCCAGTTTCACTTTCATCAAGAGGCTTTTTAGCTCCTCTTCACTTTCTGCCATAAGGATGGTGTCATCTGCATATCTGAGGTTATTGATATTTCTCCCAGCAATCTTGATGCCAGCTTGTGTTTCTTCCAGTCCAGCATTTCTCATGATGTACTCTGCATGTAAGTTAAATAAGCAGGGTGACAATACACAGCCTTGATGTACTCCTTTTTCTATTTGGAACCAGGCTGTTGTTCCATGTCCAGTTCTAACTGTGCTTCCTGACCTGCATGCAGATTTCTCAAGAGGCAGGTCAGGTGGTCTGGTATTCCCATCTCTTTCAGAATTTTCCACAGTTTATTGTGATCCACACAGTCAAGGCTTTGGCATAGTCAATAAAGCAGAAATAGATGTTTTTCTGGAACTCTCTTGCTTTTTCCATGATCCAGCGGATGTTGGCAATTTGATCTCTGGTTCCTCTGCCTTTTCTAAAACCAGCTTGAACATCAGGAAGTTCACGGTTCATGTATACAGACTTAAATATAGAATATTGATAGGTATATGTGTATATAGGTCCTCCCAGGTGTTGTCAGTGATAAAAAATTTACCTGCCCATGCAGAAGACATAAAAGATGTGGGTTTGATCCCTGGGTTGGGAAGATCCCCTGGAGTGGGAAATGGCAGCCCATTCCAGTACTCTTGCCTGGAAAATTGCAGGGACAGAGGAGCCTGGCCACAGAGTCACAAAGAGTCATACGTGACTGAGCGTACACACATATGATATGCATATACACATGGGTTAGTATGGAAGCATTTATTTACTTGCTCTGCCAGCTGACAACCAAAAGCAATGACAATATGCAAGAAGCACACCTAGCACCTATATCTTACTTTCTAACACCAATCTCCAATTTAAAAAAACTATGTTCCTCAGAGAAATGTTTGATTCTACGAAATACGCATGAGCTTGGAGGACTCATAATATCAGAAAGCAAGATGGCACCCAAAACAACACCCACAATGACTCTTTTATTCCAAAGACACAAGAGATAACTGAGAACCTCCAAAAGGTCAAAGCTATTCTGTAATTTGAATGCAAAAATAATTTATTATAATTTAACTACATAATTATAACCCAAAACTTAGATTAAGAACACACAAGTCCATACTTATGTAAATATATAACGAATAAAAATGAGAGTAAATTCACAATGTAGATAAATTCTAAATAATTTATGTAGATACTCTGTCTTCAGGGAAGCAGAACTTAATTCCCTACTCCTCACCTGTGGGCTGAGCATAGTAAATTTCTTCCAAGAAGTACAGCATGAAAAGAGGTAAAGAAGAGGTCCTTTACAACAAAGTTTTATAAACACTATGTCACCTAAATGCTCAACGTTATCATCAACTGTTAGAAGCCATGTTGATATTATGTGCCTTTAATATCATGTGATAAAATGGCTCTTTACCTCTGTGTTCTTTCCCTCAAAAGCTCTAACCTTGCATTTACAGTAAGAAAAATGTCAGGCAAATATCTCAATAGCTGGACATTCTATAAAGTACCTGGTCAGTGCTGCTCAAAGTTGTCAAGGTCATCAGAAACAAGGAACATCTGGGAAACTTTCTCAGCCAAGAGTACCTGAAAGAAAAATGATGATGAAATTTGAATGATGAGATGATTAATGATGAAAAATGAACAACGTGGTATTCTGGATAGAATCCTGGAAGCAAAAATGACATTAAATAAAACCTAAGGAATCTGAATAGCAGAAGGCAATGGCACTCCACTCCAGTACTCTTGCCTGGAAAATCCCATGGACAGAGGAGCCTGGTAGGCTGTGGTCCAAGGGGTTGCGAAGAGTCGTACACAACTGAGCAACTTCACTTTCACTTTTCAGTTCCATGCATTGGAGAAGGAAATGGCAACCCACTCCAGTGTTCTTGCCTGGAGAATCCCAGGGATAGGGAGCCTGGTGGGCTGCCGTCTATGGGGTCGCACAGAGTCGGACACGACTGAAGTGACTTAGCAGCAGCTTATAATAATGTATTTATAGTCATCCATTGTTTGTAGCAAATATATCATACACATATAATAATGTTAACAGCTAATATCATGTGGGATTTACATGAGAACTTTGTACATCTTCATATTTTTTAAATTAAAACTCTTCTAAGAAGTAAAGTTTATCTAAAATAAAGCAAAAATATTCTACATAATTATTTAGATAGCAGAAAAGTGTTCACTAAATGGATTTCTCAAAACTTATTTAAACACTCAGCTGATATTAAACATTTCACATTTATGCCAAATTTTTACAATCCATGCATTCATGCAACAAACAAATATTAAAAACTTTGTCAGATGTTCTAGTAAGATTTGAGATTCAACAAAGAAATAAAATAGAAATAAGCCCTATAATGCTATGCTAATAAATAGTGAGGGAGAGAGGCGACACACTGAACTACAGAGTAGGACCCCACCTAGGGTGCTCCTTTAAGTGGTTAATGTGGCGATCTACAGAATATGACTCCAGCCAGGGGGGTCCCTCTATGTGCCTGAAGCACCGAGCAACAGAGAAGGACCCCAGGCAAGGGATCTCTCTAAGTACCTGAATGGGCGGAGCTATGGAGAAAGACTGGCCAAAGAGGCCTTCTGATTGCCAGCTACAAGAGGCTCAAAAAAAGACTCTGATAGGACAATAACTCCTGTGGTGGAGGCAGTCAATGTCCCTGCACACTTGGCACAGCCAGGGTCCCTGCAAGCCAAGCAGCTGCACCACCTTCATGCTCAACACTCACTGGGGCAGAGCTGCCACAGGCAGAAAAAGTCGTGTCTATGCATACAGGGTCACTTTGGTTGTGTCTAACTCTTTCCAACCCTGTAGACTGTGGCCTGCCAGGCTTCTCTGTCAGGGAGGGGAGTTCTCCAGGCGAGAATACTGGAGCTTATTAGTCAATACTGGTTTCCATACCCTTCTAGAGCACCATATTTCCTGCTGCCATTGCCACCAACCCCCCTAAATACCTGCCAGAACCCCTGCAACCCAAGCAGCTGCACCACCTGCACACCTGGCCCACACAGGGTCAAACCCAAGTCCTCCAGGGCAGCCTCAGGAGCAAATCCCAGTGGACAACCCACATGCAGAGGTGGAAATAAAGCCACAATTGAAACCCAGGGGCAGTGTGGCTAAGGAAGAAGACCCAAAACCTTCCCATCAGCTGTGCAAGCTGCAGATTAAATCCACAAGATCAACTAGGCAGACACTGTGTCTATGAAATATATAAAAGGTCATTGAGAGCACCCACAAAAGAAAACATACTAGTTCTGATAGCTGTGGATATTGGAGGCAAGAAACACAGGAGTAGGATCAGATTAGAATCTGAGCTTCCCCCACAGCAGATCCAGAGCTCAGCACAGTGTTGGAGGGCATCCTAGAGAGGTGAGGTGGACTGTGACTCCCAGCAAGGGAAAGGACTCAGACACCAGTGACTCAAGAAAAGCATTTATTATTCTTGTGTTTTGACTTCTTCTGTAGAGTCTTTGGATTTTTTTCTGCCCCTCCCCCCCACAACTTTTTTCCCCTCTCTGATGTAGTTGTCGATTTTATTGGCACTATAAAATTCAACTAAGCGTTTGAGCCTTTTTTTGTTCCTTTCTCAATCTCAGTTTTCATTGTTGTTATAAACCTCTGCCTCTACGTTGAACTTTTGCAGTTCTGTGGAATTTTCATTTTTTCTTTTCTCTTTTTTTAATTTTAATTTTTAAACCTATTATTATTTTTCTATATTTATTCCTTTGTTTGCTTTTCCTACTGTCCTTTTCCCCTTGCAGTTAAGAAGACATGTATAGTGGCGCTGCGGAAGGTGAAGTCACTCAGTCATGTCTGACTCTTTGCGACCCCATGGGCTGTAGCCAACCAGGCTACTTCATCCATGGAATTTTTCAGGCAAGGGTACTTGGAGTGGGTTGCCATTTCCTTCTCTAGGGGATCTTCTTCACCCATGGATTAAAACCAGGTTTCGCGCACTGCAGGCAGAATCTTTACCATCTGAGCCACTAGGCAAGCTGTATGAATAACAAAATGAGCATTTAAAAAGAGAACTTTTAATAGCAAAAGGTAAAAAAAGGTTTTGTGAAAATGTATAGTTTTTACCTTTTCCTTTTTTTCCCCTTTTTCAACAGCTTTCTTTATGACCATGTTACAGAAATTAAATATGGATAGTGAGTAATCCTGTAGCTCTTTTGCTTCTATCTTTTCTAATTTCTTTCTCCAGCTTTCCTTAAACTCTTTGGTCTTTTTTTCCCTGAATAGAATGCTTAGTTCTGTTCTCATATCTTTTATTAAAAAGCTTTTAATGCTGCAAAACTGCTACATGAAGCAACTTTGAATGTATCTCATACGTTTTTGTCCAATAAAGTTCTCATTTTTGTGCGTGCTAAATCACTTTGGTTATGTCCAGCTCTTTGCAACCCCATGGACTGTAGCCTGCCAGGCTCTTCTGTCCATGGGATTCTCCAGGCAAGAATCCTGGAGTGGGCTGCCATGACCTTCTCCAGGGGCTCTACCCAACTAAGGGATCAAACCCACGTCTCTAACATCTCCTGCGTTGGCAGGAGGATTCATGACCACTACCACCACCTGGGAAGCCCTTCTCATTTTTAGTGCTTTCTAATAACTCAGTTATTCATGCAGCTACTTCCAAATATTCAAGTAATTTAGGATGTTTTTCTTTAGTATCTCAACATTAATTTTTTTGTATTTTTAAGATGAGGAAGTAGTAAAATTATTACTTTAGAAATACACTGAAAAACTTCATTATAACATTATAACCAGTTATTGTAAGTGGTATGTGATGCTTGAAGAGATACATTTCCTGTTCTTATGGTGTAACATTATATGAATATATAGATAAAAAACATTAAATAATTCAAGTATTTTATGTCTTTCAGCTCAGTTCAGTCGGTCAGTGGTGTCTGACTCTTTGAGACCCCATGAACCGCAGCACGCCAGGCCTTCCTGTCCATCACCAACTCCCAGAGTTACTCAAACTCATGTCCATTGAGTCGGTGATGCCATCTAACCATCTCATTCTCTGTTATCCCCTTCACCTCCTGCCTTCAATCTTTCCCAACATCAGGGTCTTTTCAAATGAATCAGCTCTTCATATCAGGTGGCCAAAAAATTGGAGTTTCAGCTTCAACATCAGTCTTTCCAATTAACACCCAGGACTGATTTCCTGGGTGGACTGGTTGGATCTCCTTGCAGTCCAAGGGACTCTCAAGAGTCTTCTCCAACACCACAGCTCAAAAGCATCAATTATTCGGTGCTCAGCTTTCTTCACAGTCCAACTCTCACATCCATACATGACTACTGGAAAAACCATAGCCTTGACTAGATGGACTTTTGTTGGCAAAGTAATGTCTCTGCTTTTTAACATGCTATCTAGTTTGGTCATAACTTTTCTTCCAAGGAGTAAGTGTCTTTTAATTTCATGGCTGCAATCACCATCTGCAGTGATTTTGGAGCTCCAAAATATAAAGTCAGCCACTGTTTCCAGTGTTTCCCCATCAGTTTGCCATTTATTTAGTTATTTTTGTTTCCATAGCCTACCAGAGAATTACAGTAATGCATGAACTTTTAATATTAGTCACGTATCTACCTGTATTTCTAATGACTCCTGTTTTTCACAGAATGATGCTGCTTTCCTGTGCTTAGCACTTCATGACTCACAGGGCTTTACAATATGCAAGTAACCATTTTGTCCAATTGCTTTTGTTTTGTGGTAAGAACATTTAACATGAAAGTTAACATGTAAGCAAATTTTAGGTATATAATTGATAACCTTAGGCACAAATTTTACAGTTGATCGCTAGAACTTATTCATCTTTCATAACTGAAACTTTATACGCAATGAATAACAATCCCCCTTTGTCCCATTCTCCTAACCCCCGGCAACCATCATTCTACTCTCTGTTTCTATGATTTAACTATTTTATATACCTTATATAAGTGAAATCATGCAGTATTTGTTTTCCTGTGACTGGCGTATTTCACTTAGTTTAATATCCTGAAGATTCATCCATGTTGTTGTATATGGCATAATTTTCTATTTTAAATGCTGAATAATATTCCACCTTATGTATATATCATACATTCTTTATTTGCTCATCTTTGACATTTATGTTGTTCCTCTATTGTGATTATTATAAACAATGCTGCAATAAATATAAGAATGTAGGTATATCCTGAATACCTTATTTCATTTCTTTTCAATATATATTTAGAAGTAAAATCACTGGATAACATTTTACTATTTTTTGAGGAACCTCAACAGTATTTTTCAAAATGTTTGCACCATTTTGCATTCCCACCAACAGTGTAAAAGGGTTCAAATTTCTCCACTTAATCACCAGCACTTGTTATTATTTAAAATGTAATAGCCACCCTGACAAGTATGAAATTTTGATTTGCATCTTCCTGATGATTAGTGATTTTGAATATTTTTTCATATGCCCAGTGACCATTTGTATATCTTCTCTAGAAAATTTCTATTTGGGACCTTTTCTCATTTTTAAGTCAGATTATTAGTTCACTTGCTATTAAGTGGTGGAAGTCCTGCAATATATATACATGAGGAGTTCTAAAATGTATTTTAGATATTAATTCCTTACAAGATACATGGCTTGCAAATACTTCTTCCATTCCTTAGATGGCCTTTTATTCTTAATATTTTCCCCTTACTATGCAGAAGCTTTTTAGTTTGATGTTGACTATTTTGGCTTTTCTTGTTTGTGATTTGCATGTCATATCCAAGAAATCATTGCCAAGACCAAGATTATGTTCCCCCCAATTTTTTTTTCAGGTAGGTATATAGCTTCAAGTCTTAAGGGTTGTACCCTGAAAACCTAAAATCAGATTTCAGAAGTAGAGTAGCTGTTGATAATAAAAAGGTCCAGTCAATGAACCAACTGATTACAAAATTGGAAAAGCTATCAGTGAATGGTTTAGGGATATAATGGGACATCAGTAGAGGCCAATCAAAGAAGATCATTGGGTTTAACAATTCTAATGACACATATTCTAATACAATCTTGGTGTCATTTTTTAAGTAACTTTGGGGACAAAAATTGGAATTCAATATTAAAATTTAGGATTAAGTATTCAATAATCATATTATCATCAGGGTGAAGTTTCTGTTGACAGCAGAGTGTTTCTAATTTATATCTTACATTTTTGTGCAGAAATTTCCCTATATTTTCTCTTGGAAAAGAGAGCTGATTGATGAAAAGACATATGTGTTCTTGGGAAATACCATTACGTTATGTAATTTAAAAATCCGAGTCTATTTTTCACTTCTTAGAGTTTTCAAGCCTAATAATCCCTTTCCTTTGGGCCTCTCATCTGAGCAAAGTGATAGAAGAGCCAGAGAACTCCTTCCTTTGGCCCCAGGCTGCTTGTGCAGGAGAGCCACTAACTTAGTCCTATTCTCTAACTGCAGTCAGTTCCCAGTCAGTCTCCTTTCCTTGCCACTTCAAGCCATTTTCAGACATGCTAGGGAGTTAGCTAAAAGTCGGACTCGACTGAGCGGCTTCGCTTTCAATTTTCACTTTCCACTTTCATGCACTGGAGAAGGAACTGGCAACCCACTCCAGTGTTCTTGCCTGGAGAATCCCAGGGACGGGGGCGCCTGGTGGGCTGCCGTCTATGGGGTTGCACAGAGTTGGACACGACTGAAGCGACTTAGCAGCAGCAGCAGCAGCAGCAGGGAGTTAGCCTATTCCACCCAGGAAGCTTTATTATGTCAGTAACAGATCTTTATCTTTATCCGTCCTCTTGGTACATGAGTTGTATCATCAGTCTTGATATCTACACCAAATTTTGTGTGGTGCGACTATTACAATTCTTAGAAATGATAACACCATAAGGTGTAATGTTAACCTAATCACAATCTGAAACTGAAAGTGTTAGTCACTCAGTTGTGTTCAAATCTTTGAGACCCCATGAACTGTAGCCCACCAGGGTCCTCTGTCCATGGGATTCTTCACTCAAGAATACTGGAGTGGGTAGCCATTTCCTTCTACAGGAGATCTTTCCAACCCAGGGATTAAACCCACATCTCTTTCATTGCAGGCAAATTCTATACGATCCAAGTCATCAGAAATCACACCCTACAAAACCTAAAAAACTAAGATTTTATTATATACACAAACACATATGATAATATCAATTCCTGAAATATCATTATATGAATTTGATAGTCTGCTCATTCTTGGCACTTTGCCATTCCTCATGGAAAATTAGGTAAATGGAATTGTAAATTCTCTCTTTTGAAAGGCCCCAAATGATGGCAGTTTGCTGAATAATGACTCCTAGAGATGTTTATGCTTCCCAGGTGGTACGGTGATAAAGAATCTACCTGCTAATGCAGGAGGCGCAAGAGATCCGGATTTGATCCCTGGGTTGTGAAGATCCCCTAGAGGAGGAAATGGCAACCCACTCCAGTATTCTTGCTTGGAAAATTTTATGGACAGAGGAGCCTGGAGGGCTACATGGAGTTGCAAAAAGTTGGATATGACTGAGCACACACACACAGATGTCTATATCCTTATCTCCAGAACCGTGAATATATTATCTTCCTAATTAAAGGGAGGTTGCAGGATCTTGAGAAGATTATCCTTCATTGTCTGGTCAGGACCAATGCAATCACAAAACTCCTTATAAGAGAGAGACAGGAAAATCAGAGTTTGACTACATTAGAATGAAAATAGATGCCAGGAAAAGATGCCACTATATTGCTGACTTTGAAGATGAAGAAGGGGCCATGAACTAGGAAATCTCTAGAGGCTGGAAAAGACAAGGAAACACTGTCTCTACTAGAGCCTGTAGGAAAAACACAGACTTGCAAATCTGTTTTTACTTCTGACTTCACTTCCAGAACTTTAAAAGAATAAATATGTGTTGCTTGAAGCCACTTAGTACATGGTAATTTGTTACAACTGCAGTAAGAAATTAATATTGTGGCAAAAGGAAGGAAATGAGCTGATTTTTTCCAGTGTTGCCTTTAGAAGAACATGTTGATTTACCGCTGAAAACTAGGTTTTAAAATCTACCATGGTTTGTGTTGTTTCCAAAGGGTGGTTGAATTTTTCCTTCAGTTCTTTAAGCTAGCTCATACCCTTATGATGAAACTCATTTTTAATCAGATCAACCATATTTGTATTGAATTTCCCACATTTAAATAAACATATAACTTACTTTCCTGGACAGTTTCTAAAAGCAAATGAGATAAAGCAAGCAATTTGCTCAATAAAAATTTTATACTAACAAAGATGCTACAATGTAACATAGAAAAGGAATAATACAAAACCAGCATTTCTGAGTTTCGCTTCTTACATCCAATATTTACTATTTCCTCCTTCATAAAGTTAGTCACTAACCAGTTTTCAAAAACTGCATTTATGATTTTGCCTGTTCTAATGTTACATAAACTGAATTACATAATATACATCTATTGTATAGTTTTGTCACTCATCATTATGTTGACAAATTCCTCCATGTGGATGTATGCAAGTAAATTTCATTTTAACACTGTGTAAAATATTTTTTATAAATAATAAATTGTTTATCTGTCCACTTCCATCAATGTACAACGTAGCTTTTGCTAGCTTTTGCCCTGTATGAATAATGATACTATCCAGTCTCATGTGTATTTTGGCAAGTTTGTGTACGTATTTATCTTAGCTATATCCTTGGAAACAATTTTTTAGATCAAAGGATATTACTAAACTAACATTGGTAGATAATGACAAACAGCTTTTCCAGTTTAGTTTAGTTCACTGGCTCGGTCGTGTCTGACTCTTTGCAACCCAATGGACTGCAGCAAGCCAGGCCTCCCTGTCCATCACCAGCTCCCGGAGTTTACTCAAACTCATGTCCATTGAGTCAGTGAGGCCATCAACCATCTCATCCTCTATCATCCCCTTCTCTTCCCACATTCAGTCTTTCCCAGCATCAGGATCTTTTCAAATGAGTCAGTTTTTCCCATCAGGTGACCAAAGTATTGGAGTTTCCGTTTCATTGGCCTTCCAATGAACATTCAGGACTGATTTCCTTTAGGATAGACTGGTTGGATCTCCTTGCAGTCCAAGGGACTCTCTAGAGTCTTCTCCAACACCACAGTTCAGAAGCATCAATTCTTTGGTGTTCAGCTTTCTTTATAGTCCATCTCACATCCACACATGACTACTGGAAAAACCATAGCTTTGACTAGACAGACCTTTGTTGGCAAAGGAAAGTCTCTGCTTTTCAATATGCTGTCTAGGTTGGTCATAACTTTTCTTCCAAGGAGTAAGGGTCTTTTAATTTCATGGCTGCAGTCACCATCTGCAGTGATTTTGGAGCCCCCAAAATAAAGTCTATTACTATTTCCACTGTTTCCCTATCTATTTGCTATGTAGTTGATGGGACCAGATGCCGTCACTGAATGAATAGTTTCCTGAATGTTGATTTTAAGCCAACTTTTTCACTCTCCTCTCTCACTTTCATCAACAGGCTCTTTAGTTCTTTAGAACTTCTTTAGTTTAAAACTAAAGAGAACTGAAGAACTGAAGAGCTTTTCAAAGTGACTACATAAAATCTCATTTCTACTAGCAGTACATGAGAATTTTAATTTGTCCATATTTTCACTGATATCTCTTAATTGTAAGCATCTTAATTTAGCCTATCTGATGGGTAAGTAGTGACATACCATTATGGTTTTAAATTTGCAATCCAGTGATAAGTAATGAAGCTGAGTAAAATTAAGCCTGTTTAAGTATTTTGCACATTTTCTCTCTTGATTCATCACTGATTTTCAAATTTTTCATTAGGTACATGTTTGCCAAATACCTTCCCAAATCTGTGCTTTTCATTTTGCAAATGTTAACTCTATTTTTGATGAATAAAAATTATTAATTTAAACCCAATTTGACAGTCATTGCTTTATAATTATACATTGTACTCCCCACTTAAGAAATCATTCCTTGTTCTAAAGGAGATTTCTACTATTTTCTATAATTTTTTACTTTGATTTTATATTTAAGTCTACTCTCTACTTATAATTAATTTTTGGTGTGAGATAAGGGCCATGTAAAGAAACAATTAACACAGTACATCTGGGTTTCTCAGTCCTCACATGTCTTCTGTCTAGAACCATGATGCTCCTTTGCCAACTCCTGAAAATGTGATCCTTGGAAGATTCTTTATGTCAATGACTGATGATTCTTGACATCTGGAATAATAATTCATGTCATATCAACTTGTCAATAGTGCTTGGCACAAACACCAAAGACTGATGATATGCTCTAGTTTAGTTTCAGTTCCCATAGTGGGTCACATAACAGAATATGCTTTTATGACCTGCCTTCCATAGATGCCCTGGACTCAGAAAGACACAGGCCAAAGATAAATGAATTCTACTGAATACCAGAATTGGAAGAACATCAAAAAGTGCATCTTATTCCTCAGAAATTCACCCAATGCTTTTTTTTTCCTGTTTCTATTGTTCTTTGTCTGTTTGCTATAATAAGCCTTAACTTTTACATATATACATATATGTAAAATATATACGCATATATGTATATTACACATATGCATATATACTACATATTACATGTTTTGTGTATATAAACATTACATATTACATATATGTAAAATATATATATAGATATATATATATAAAGGAACATACTTAATGTAACAAAGGTCATATATAACAAACTAATATTATGGTCAATGGAGAAAAATTGAAAGCCTTTCCTCTAATAGCAAAAACAAGACAAGGATGCCCACTCTCACTACTTCTATTCAATATAGTACAAGAAATCCTGCTACTGCTAAGTCACTTCAGTCGTGTCCAACTCTGTGCGACCCCATAGATGGCAGCCCACCAGGCTCCCCGATCCCTGGGATTCTCCAGGCAAGAACACTGGAGTGGGCTGCCATTTCCTTCTCCAATGCATGAAAATGAAAAGTGAAAGTGAAGTTGTTCAGTCGTGTCCGACTCTTTGCAACCCCATAAGCTGCAGCCTACCAGGCTTCTCCTGGGCTGCAGCTTACCAGGCTCCTCTGTCCATGGGATTTTCCAGGCAAGAGTACTGGAGTGGGGTACCATTGCCTTCTCCTAGCTAGAGCAATTAGGCAAGACAAAGAAAGAAAATGTATCTGAATTAGAAAGGAAAAAGTAAAATTGTCATTATTAGCTAATATAATTTTATATAGAAGTTCTCAAAAAGTCGATCAAAAATTGGTGGTAACTTGGAGAAGGAAATGGCAAACCACTCCAATGTTCTTTCCTGGAGAATCCCAGGGATGGGGAAGCCTGGTGGGCTGTCGTCTCTCGGGTCACACAGAGTCAGACACAACTGAAGCAACTTAGCAGCAGCAGCAGCAGTCAATGATTTTAGTAAAGTTGTAGGATACAAAATCAACATACAAAATCCATTAACTGGAAAGTTAATTTGTTGAACTACAATGGAAAATAATATGGATAATCCTCAAAAAGTTAAAATAGATCTATCATATGATCCAGCAACTTTACCAATGGGTATATTCCCAAAGAAATTGAGAACAGAATTTCAGTTTAATGTATCCTCATGTTTACTGTAGCATTAGTTATAATAATCAAGATATAGAAACAACCGAAATGCCTATCAATGGAATAATGGATTAAAAAAATGAGGCAGAAATACATAGTGGAATATTATTCAGTGATGAGAGAGAAAGATAAGCCCGTCATTTGTGACAATATGCATGGACCTTGAGCACATTATGCTAAGTGAGGTAAGTCAGACAGAAAGGTAGAAAGATAAGTGTTACATATCATTATTATATAAAACCTAATAAAGTCAAACTCATGAAAAAAAAAAAAAGAGGATAAAATGGTATTTACCAGTGGATGGAGGTTGAAGGAATAAGACTGGTGTTGTTAAAGGTACAAACTTGCAAGAAGTAATAAATAAGTCATCAAAATCTGATGCAGAGTATGCTGAATATGGGCAATAATTATATATTACACACTGCTACAATGACAATCATATGTAATCTTAAATGTATCAAAGGAACATGTTTCACACCTTCAGTTCAGTTCAGTTGCTCAGTCGTGTCTGACTCTTCGCAACCCCATGAATCGCAGCACGCCAGGCCTCCCTGTCCATCACCAACTCCCGGAGTTCACTCACACTCACGACCATCAAGTCAGTGATGCCATCCAGCCATCTCATCCTCTGTCGTCCCCTTCTCCACCTGCCCCAAATCCCTCCCAGCATTAGAGTCTTTTCCAATGAGTCAACTCTTCGCATGAGGTGGCCAAAGTACTGGAGTTTCAGCTTTAGCATCATTCCTTCCAAAGAAATCCCAGGGTTGATCTCCTTCAGAATGGACTGGTTGGATCTCCTTGCAGTCCAATGGACTCTCAAGAGTCTTCCCCAACACCACAGTTCAAAAGCATCAATTCTTTGGCGTTCAGCCTTCTTCACAGTCCAACTCTCACATCCATACATGACCACAGGAAAAACCATAGCCTTGACTAGACGGACCTTAGTCGGCACAGTAATGTCTCTGCTTTTGCATATGCTATATAGGTTTGTCATAACTTTTCTTCCAAGGGGTAAGCATCTTTTAATTTCATGGCTGCAGTCACCATCTGCAGTGATTTTGGAGCCCCCCAAAAAATAAAGTCTGAAGCTGTTTCCACTATTTCCCCATCTATTTGCCATCAAGTGATGGGACCGGATGCCATGATCTTCGTTTTCTGAATGTTGAACTTTAGGCCAACTTTTTCACTCTCCTCTTTCACTTTCATCAAGAGGCTTTTTAGTTCCTCTTCACTTTCTGCCATAGGGTGGTGTCATCTGCATATCTGAGGTTATTGATATTTCTCCTGGCAATCTTGATTCCAGCTTGTGTTTCTTTCAGTCCAGCGTTTCTCATGCTGTACTCTGCATATAAGTTAAATAAGCAGGGTGACAATATACAGCCTTAAATTGCACACCTTAAATTTACACAATTCTACATGTCCAATTTATTTTTTAAGGAAGTATATTGACCCTTGAGTAACAAGGGTATTAACAGTATAGGTCCACTTAAAAGAAGATTTTCAAAGTAAATACTACAATTCTACACGATCTGTGTTCAGTTGAATCCGTGAATGTGGAACCGTGAATATAGAGTAACCAAGGATATATAACAACTGCAAGCATGGCAGACTGGCTGTAAGTTATATGTGGATTTTCAACTGCATGGAGGATTTCACTCCTAAGCCCTGCTTTACTCAAGGGTCAACTGTATTTGGATGCTTCCTTGCTTTATTCTCTATAAATACTTGAATGATTTCAGAGTATCTGCTCCTTAAACATTTGCCAGAAATAATGGGTAAAATTATTTTGGTATGGGTTTTCCTTTGTAGGAAGATGCTTCAGCATTCAAAGCTATCGAGCCATTCAGGATTTCTATTTTCTCAGTTTTGATGTTACATAATTTCAGGAATATGTTCAAGTCTGAATGTTTTAAATTTGCTGATGTTAAGTTCTATCTTTTTAATATCTCTAGCATTTACAGTGTTCTCTCCTCTTTTATCTGATATTATATTTTTGTCCTTTCTCATCTTTTTTGATATGTCTTAGAGTGTAAAGACATTTTATTAATCTTTTCAGAGAGCCATTTTTTTAATGCTGATTTCCTCTATTGTATCATTTGTCATTAATTTCTGTTCCTTCTTTATTATCCCCATTGTTCTGATTTCTAAGTGTTTAATTTGCATATTGTTTCCTTAAGATGGATGAATAACATTGATATTTTAGACTTTAAAATGTTTAGCATGTGAATTTTCAGCCATTAATTAATCTTTAAAATTACTCTAGATGGATTCAAGAAATTTTGTGGGTTTTTTTCAGGTAAATATATTTTAAAATGGCCATTCTAACTTTTTTCAAGCAATATTTAAGAGCACACCAAACAACTGCCAGATATTGGTATTTGTTATCTGATCAAATACAATATGATATAATAATTTAGCCCTTTGAAATGTATTGAGACTTTTTCTGTGGCTGAGCATTCAGTCAATTTTAAAAATCATCCCAAGTTACACTGCAAGAATTAGCATAGTATTTTATATGTTGTTTACTGGATCATGTTTGCTCCTTGAGTTGATTAAACTTTCATGTTTGCTGTTTTGTATGATTCTTATATTAATTACTGAGAGTAGTATATTAAAATCTTACATCACAGATTATTTTCTTTTTCTTTGTAGCTGCATCTTTCTGATACATGTGCCATTGTGCACATGCATGCGTTCATCTGTGCATGCTAAGTTGCTCAGTCATGTCCAACTCTGCAGCCTTATGGACTACAGTTCGACAGGCCCCTCTGTCCATGGGATTCTCCAGGCAAGAATACTGAAGTAAGTTGCCTTAACCTTCTCCAGGGGACCTTCCCACCCAAGGATCAGACCTGCATCTCCTGCATTGCCAGTGGATTCTTTACCACTGAGCCACCGGGGAAAACATTTAATCATTATTAAATTGTCCTCTATTTAGTACTGGTGTTCTATTACTGTCCATTTTGTCTGGTATTATTCTGGCTTCATATTTTGCCAGAGGCTTTAACTATACACTTAGAGGTTTTCTCTAGCCTTTCTTCTCTACTGTAGTTTTTCGAGATAATACATGCACTATTTACACAAAAAGGGTAATTTTAATGAATGTGGCAATTTAAAACATTATACAAATAATATGAAAAATCCTTCCCAATTAGATAATATTACTTATTTATCCATTTTAGTTATGTTTATATATCAATTTCCCCAAATATTAACCTTATTCTTCATTGAACCATCTATAAGTTAATTGGTAAAATGCATTCCATAAATTTATGAAATATGAATACTTATTGCTAACATTTTGCACTGACTGGCAATTATAGAGAAAAGGAATCGGAGTTAAAAATTCAGTTTTTGAAGGACATGTTAATGGAATCTTGACTAAATGAGGAAACAAAGGTTGATGGAGTCTGAAAACCCCAAGTATGAGAGAAAGATATTGTATAATGTGATTAAAAGCTCACTGAGGCAATGTAATCCTAATAAATGAAGGCTGCTGCTGCTGCTAAGTCGCTTCAGTTATGTCCGACTCTGTGCGACCCCATAGACGGCAGCCCACCAAGCTCCCCCGTCCCTGGGATTTTCCAGGCAATAACACTGGAGTGGGTTGCCGTTTCCTTCTCCAATGCATGAAAGTGAAAAGTGAAAGTGAAGTCGCTCAGTCGCGTCTGACTCTCAGCGACCCCATGGACTGCAGCCCACCAGGCTCCTCCATCCATGGGATTCTCCAGGCAAGAGCACTGGAGTGGGGTGCCAGTGCCCTCTCCTAAGACATAGTAAATCAAGAGAGGAATTCCACCAAGGTCTTAGGTAGGCTAAAATATTAAGCACTAATGATAATTTTGTTGTCACCTTCCTATAAGCAGATAAAATAAAATAGAACAGAAATTAAGGGTTTCAAAGAACCCTGTGCAACAGATGTTGAGGAAAAAATTACCAAAACAAGTGCTGAATTTTTTTGAGAATAGTTTCTTGACTAATTAAAAGCAAAGCAATGTGGTCTAAAATCTTTTTTGAAGAGAGATGTGTCTCTCACAGCATAGCAGGCAATCACAAGAATAAACAGAGAAAAGTGGTTAGCCTGAATATGAGAGGAAAGAGCCTTTTGAAAAGGCAGAAGAAAAATGCTGAAGTACAATGCTACTTTGTTTAACACAAGAGGCAGGCTGTATTATTCACAAATCATTTACATAATTTCCCTTCAATTTTATGGAAGTGAATGTAGGAAGAGTCTTTGAAAGAACTGTCATTTTACTTTTTCTGAGAAAAACTATTCCCCTGCAGTGAGGATATGAAATACTACTGGAAGTATAGATTTTTTTTTTTCTTCAAAAGAGATTACATGATCCACAAACACAATAACTGAGTTTATGATGAGACAAGTTACAGCATTGTGAGGAAAGGTAAGACTTAGCCATATTGAAATAAATGCACAGAGTGGCATTAGGAAAGAATGACATGGACCTGAATATGGCTGGAGGTTGGAAGTCCCATGCAATAACCATGTGAGTGAAGGAAAAGAATGTGCTTAGTTTGCTGAAGTAACTGGCTCTAAAATTTTAATCATATCTTATATTGCAACTACTGAACCAAAAACAAAAATAAGTTCCTGGTGGTGGAGGAGGCAATATTCATTACATTTCAAAATATCCCTAAAGAAAGCAGCCACATAATAAGATCTTAAATTTATTTCTGGGACAAAAAGTATCTCTGTATGTAAATCTCCATTCTCCTTTTGTCAGCAACGATTACTATTTAGACCAGAGTATTTCCTTTCAACTTAGTCAGCAGGAAATAGAGTGTTAAAATATATATCCATTTATAAGGACGTTTTAGCTCATATTCCTCGAAAAACTGCTTTGAAGACTTCCAAAGCATATCTGTATTTTGCTTTCATTCTTTGCTAACCAATTTACCTTATATTTTATTTTATGCTGCATAAAATCCCTCTTGGAATGCAGAATATAGATTCAACAAATCACTTTCCAACAAGCTGTTTAATAGTTTGACAGTTTTTCTTTCTTTCCTGTTCTCAGCTTCTAAAATATATACATATTTTTAAAATCAATACTTTGTTATGTCTATACCACTTGCTATAGTTTATGCATTTTTTTCTTGTTCAGTAAAATTAAGTGTTTATGTATACATTTCTGCTAAGAGTCCCAGACTACCTATTGATTCTGAAGACAGCTTTAGGCAGAATAATAAGCAATGATGGTATAAAATTCAGTACTGGCAAAGACATGGGTAGAAGGCAGAGTTGCACAGCCTCTTTCGAGTATTTGTTTCAATCCTCCAGCCTCAGAAAGGAAATCAAAAAATGAACCAGGCAAATGGGACAGTGGAAATTCTTTATTCTGTCAAGTTTGGAAGTCCAGTTTTCAGATCTATGGATTATGTATAAATTACTTATAAGAAAGACAATTTTGTATCTAACATCTTCCCCACTAGGCTGTAGAAATAGAGTATAGTCAATCTCAGCTACATTCTTGCTTTAACAACCTTCTCTGTTACTCTAATATTTGAATTCGAATTTAGAAACTATTGATGAATAAAAAGAACCTGGCAAATATTTTTTAAATAGCTATTCAGAACTTACCCATATTAGGACTCCTAGTGTAAATTTTATTCAATGTAGAAATAGAACTAGAAATATTAGAATGTTTTAAAATTGCTACTTGATTACACTAAACTTTGAGCATCTATTTTCTCATAGACTGTGGGCATAAACAGTCCTACAGTGCCCATTAAAACGAGGCTAAATATTTGCAAAATATGTTGTCTTTTCCATAAAGGGCATCAAACACAAAAGCAATGATATGAGGTGGAATCTTAGTAAATAAAAGCAACATTCACACAATAATTTTTATTTTTTGTGAAATTTATCCTATGTTCTTTCAACAGATTCTAAGCAATTCCCTATGTATTTGGCATATTTTTCATATCCTTACAATTGCTTCAATATATACAATTTGCATGTTAAAAGAGATAAAAAAGTTATTTATATGGAAATCCTTAAAAGTTTCTATTGATATCTACAAAACACTCTGTAACCAGACCTACAGATTTCTATACAAATTTCTCAAGAACTTTTCCAACACTAAATATATTTTAGAGAAGCATATATTGGATATGAAAATATGTTATGCTTATATTTATTTCTGCATCTCACAAATGTCTTTGCAGAGAGATTACACCCCCCACACACACACACCCCTCTCTTTATGAGAAAATATGTATTTTGTAAGTTTTATATTTTATCTTAAAGAGGGTAAAACACTAGCATCTGTTTCTGATAAAGATTTGCCTTACTTTTAATTTTTGTAGATATTGTGACCTATAGAAGAGGAGATAGAGGTGCATACTGTTTGGACACACAGAGTAAGTTCTTACCATTTACCACCTCTGTAGAATGTTGTAAAGGTATCGCATTGACCAATATAGCGAAGTTTCTTTTTTCTTCCCATTGTATTAGGCAAGATGTGATATCTCCTTATCTATGGATTTTTTTAAAAAGATAATTTTTTCAAACTACTATTTAAGAAAAGTTGTCCTTTTTTGTCGCTAATCAGGTCATTGTTTGATGTGATCTTGAAAAACTTTTCCAGAAAGGTTTTCAGAATTCTTTTCCTGCCCTAGAGGCTAACCACACCCCCGACACACACTCATATCACCAAAATCCTCTGTTTTCAAGAGTCTTCAGGTAGAGTAAAGTAAAAGAAGACATTATCATGAGACCTGAAAGCAACCTTACTGAAAGGTCAGGTATGTCCCGCCCTCCCTCTGTGTCTCACTGAGATTCTGACAGTGGCTGCCTTTTTCATGGCTCCACATTCACTCTGAACTCTAAATACACTGTCGCCTTCCACGAGACATTCAAATCAAAGCACAATAGAACTTTCAGTTCAGTTCAGTCACTCAGTCGTGTCCGACTCTTTGTGACCCCATGAATCGCAGCACGTCAGGCCTCCCTGTCCATCACCAACTCCCAGAGTTCACTCAGACTCACGTCCATTGAGTCGGTGATGCCATCTAGCCATCTCATCCTCTATTGTCCCCTTCTCTTCCTGCCCCCAATCCCTCCCAGCATCAGAGTCTTTTCCAATGAGTCAACTCTTCACATGAGGTGGCCAAAGTATTGGAGTTTCAGCTTTAGCATCAGTCCTTCCAATGAACACCCAGGACTGATCTCCTTTAGAATGGACTGGTTGGATCTTCTTGCAGTCCAAGGGACTCTCAAGAGTCTTCTCCAACACCACGGTTCAAAAGCATCAATTCTTTGGTGCTCAGCTTTCTTCACAGTCCAACTCTCACATCCATACATGACTACAGGAAACACCATAGCCTTGACTAAATGGACCTTTGTTTGCAAAGTAATATATCTGCTTTCGAATATGCTATCTAGGTTGGTCATAACTTTTCTTCCAAGGAGTAAGCATCTTTTAATTTCATGGTTGCAGTCACCATCTGCAGTGATTTTGGAGCCCAAAAAATAAAGTCTGACACTGTGTCCACTGTTTCCCATGAAGTGATGGGACCAGATGCCATGATCTTCATTTTCTGAATGTTGAGCTTTAAGCCAACTTTTTCACTCTCCTCTTTCACTTTCATCAAGAGGCTTTTTAGTTCCTCTTCACTTTCTGCCATAAGGGTGGTGGCATCTGCATATCTGAGGTTATTGATATTTCTCCCGGCAATCTTGATCCCAGCTTGTGTTTCTTCCAGTCCAGCGTTTCTCATGATGTACTCTGCATAGAAGTTAAATAAGCAGGGTGACAATATACAGCCTTGACGTACTCCTTTTCCTATTTGGAACCAGTCTGCTGTTCCATGTCCAGTTCTAACTGTTGCTTCCTGACCTGCATATAGGTTTCTCAAGAGGCAGGTCAAGTGGCCTGGTATTCCCATCTCTTTCAGAATTTTCCACAGTTTATTGTGATCCACACAGTCAAAGGCTTTGGCATAGTCAATAAAGAAGAAATGTTTTCTGGAACTCTCTTGCTTTTTCAATTATCCAAAGGATGTTGGCAATTTGATCTCTGGTTCCTCTGCTTTTTCTAAAGCCAGCTTCAACATCTGGAAGTTCACAGTTCTCATATTGCTGAAGCCTGACTTGGAGAATTTTGAGCATTACTTTACTAGCCTGTGAGATGAGTGCAGTAGAACTTTAAGTTGCTACATATTTTTGAGTAATTCACAAATGCTGTTATTTCCCTACTCTGTTCACACTTCAGAAAACGGTCTCTTCATTAAACTCTCTTTCCCATTTTTAACCCATTAAACAGTGCCATTTCTTATGGGCAAGACCATAAATATGTTAGGATAAAAATATCTGTATGTATCTTAGAACTCTCCCAATGCTCAACAGAAAAGGAGGGGCTAAAGGAAAATATTTAAGAACAGTAGCTTATGTATTATTTGAGTTTATAGTTCCAGAAAGGAACATTTTATAGTATAGAAAATAGTGGTGAACAAGAGGCTTCCCAGGTGGTTCAATGGTAAAGAATCCACCTGCCAATGAAGGAGGTGCAAGAGATATCAGTCCAATCACAGAGTCACAAAGATTCCCTAGAGTAGGAAATGGCAACCCACTCCAGTATCTTGCCTAGAATGTTCCATGGACAGAGAAGCCTGGTGGTCCATAGTTTATGACACAGCAGTGCCACTTCTGGGTATTTTCCCAAATAAAATGAAAACACTAATTTGAAAAGATATGCACCCCATATTCTTTCCAAAATTATTTACAATAGCCAAGATATTAAAAAAAAAAACCATAAATATCCATTAATGGATGAATAGATAAAGAAATTGCAGCATGTATGTACAATAGAATATTACTCAGCCATAAAAAAAATGAAATCTTCCCCTTTGCAAAAGCACAGTACAATGCCTTCAAGGCCCATCTAAGTAAAATAAGTCATACAGAAGAACAAATACCATATAATTCCACTTCTATGTGCAGCATTAAAGAGACAACAACAAAACCAAAAAGAATTAAGCTCAGCTCATAGATACAGAAAACAGAAGATGGTTGCCAGAAGTGAGGGGTGGAGGGTGGGAGAAATTGGTGAAGAAGATCAAAAGCATAAAATTACAATTCTAAAATAAATAAGTCATGGGATATAATAAAATTTTAAAAAAGAGACAAACAGCAAGCCCGAATGGAGTCACATATACTACATCCCACTCACCAAGCCAAGACTTAACTACAGTTGCAGTCTCCTTAAAATAGAATCTTCTACCAGTCAATCAGGAATCATCTAGTGAGCACACATTAGATAATTTGTCTGATAGAAAATGCTATCCCCAAAAGAAAAGTAAACTTACAATAACCAGTCCTCTACTTAACATTATATTACTTCCTGGTTCCTGCTCTCTTCTGCCTACAAAAATCTCTCATTTTATACCACTCGTTGGAGCTCCCTGTATCTGCTAGACTGGATACTTCCAAATTCATACATCACTGAAGATTCATAATATCTGTAAAATGTACTTAGTTGAATTATTTAACAATGACACTTGAAGAGTATGACTAAATATCCATAACTGAAATAAATATATATAGAACACATTCTATCTACATTGATAAATATATTCATTTGTTTTATTCCTTAAATGCTGAATTAATAGCATATGTGGGAAAATACCTATTTAAAAAAAAGAGTAGATATATGTATAACTGATTCATTTTGCTGTATACCTGAAACTAACACATTATAAGCCAACTATTTCAATACAATTTTTTAAATGCTGCATTAATCCTTTTCTTTTCTAGTGATTTTTAATACCACTATTTGAATTTCCATCTTTTAAACTTCCCTGGTGACTCAGAGAGTAAAGAATCTGCCTGCAATGGAGGAGACCCAAGTTTGATCCCTGGGTTGGGATGATCCCCTGGAAGAGGGAATGGCTACCCACTCTATTATTCTTGCCTGGCGAATTACATGGAGGGAGGAGCCTGGTGGGCTACAGTCCCTGGGGTCACAAAGAGTCGGACACGAGTAAGTGACTAATGTTTTCAGTTTCTTTCTCATTTTAAACTTAATAAACACATTCTTATTCAAAGATATAGTCCATTCTCTTTAAGTCATACCCTTCAGTGTGTTATTTTTAAAATGTTGTCTTTTCCTTGTTATAATCTTAAATCCATTGATTAGAATATATATGTCTTTCCTGGTGCTTCAGAGGTTAAAGCCATCTGCCTGCAATGTGGGAGACCTGGGTTCGATCCCTGGGTCGGGAAGATCCCCTGGAGAAAGAAATAACAACCCACTCCAGTACTCTTGCCTGGAGAATCCCATGGACAGAGAAGCCTAGTGGGCTACAGTCCACCAGGTCACAAAGAGTCGGACACTACTGAGCGAATTAACTTTCATTTATTTTTGAAATGTTCACTCAACAAACAATTTTTGAGCATTTAATAGGTGTGTGGCATAGTGTTAACACTAGAAAATTAATCATGCATGAATCCTTTCTACGTTTAAGCTTAGAGTATAAAAGAGGAAATAATACATTTGCCCAAGTAGCTAAAAAAGAGTAGAAAATGACTATTATAATAGCAATAAAGCTAATTCTTTGGAAGGAATGATGCTAAAGCTGAAACTCCAGTACTTCGGCCACCTCATGCGAAGAGTTGACTCACTGGGAAAGACTCTGATGCTGGGAGGGAATCGGGGCAGGAGGAGAAGGGGACAAGATGGCTGGATGGCATCACTGACTCGATGGATGTGAGTCTGAGTGAACTCCGGGAGTTGCTGATGGACAGGGAGTCCTGGCGTGCTGCGATTCATGACGTCGCAGAGTCGGACATGACTGAGCAACTGAACTGAACTGAATATATTTATAGGATATTATCACAGAAAATTTTAAAGGAAAAGACTGCTTCCACACAGAGACCTTAGTAAATAGTAGACTTGTGAGTTTGTCTTTCAATATCATGTAAGATTTGCCTGGAGACATGAGAAAGAGGCTGAAAATAAAGTTCACAAATCAAGGAGATGTGAAAGCACTAGTTTTATTTAGATAACAGTTTGTTTACTGTAATATCATATATTGAGATTTTAGATAAATTGAGATATTAGAAGAGAAATTAGGAAAGGCTGGACAATCTACAATTTCATTTTAAGGAGTTAGCTCTAGGTAATGTGTAACTAGCATTGTGATATGTCTGAACAGAAGGTGACATAATCTGAATGATACATTAAAAATAGACAAAACATATAGAATGATGTTAAATATCTAACTTCCAAAAATTCTTTGGTAATAAATAAAGCAAAATAACCAGATTATATTTCCTGCCTTAGAGATGTCAGGATGTGAAGACTGAGGTCTGATAAGAGTTCACAAGAAATAATTTATAAAACACAGTTTGGGATTTTTAATCTCTATAAACTCAATGAAACAAAGCAGAGAAGTGAAATAAAGGAAAATGAATGATTTGGAGTGTTACAGTTTGAGATTGCATTTAAAAAATCAGTCAGTTGGAAACAGCACTCCAAGGAGGGAATTCAGTATTGGTTATTTCTAAAATTATGATAATCAGATATAATTGCACATGTTAGTTTAAAGTATGAAATCAGTAAAAAGAGATCAAATTTAGAGGGAAGGAGAATCATGAGAGTGAAGGACCAAACATTAAATAGGGATTTTAAGTGGGAATGAGTAAAATGAGTCAATAAGAAAAAAGAAAATCAGTAAGACAGTAGTATAATCATACCAAAAACTAAAAAAAATTTTTAATGTGAAGGTAGCTAAGAATGTCAGAGACATCAGAGAGATCGAGGGAGGTAAAAACAAACAAGCAAACAAACAAACAAAAACAACCTAATAGTGTATCTAGAACTGTAAAAAATGGACACAAGCAGCATTATTAAAAATAATAGCAAAAATTTCACTAAATTCTGATCGTATACCAGACATAGTGCAAAAAGACCCATATATATCAACATGAATCCACTACAATTTACATAGCACTATTTTCCAAAATATATAATAGGAAATATCAGGCGGATAATCCAATCCCAGGTTTCTCTGACCCAACGCTTAAACAATATTCCAAAGTATGAAACTATTTTTTGAATGAAGAATGGGGCATTTTGTGTATGTGAAATCATGGGCTTCTCTGGTGGCTCAGTAGGTAAAGAATCTGCCTGCAATGCAGCAGATCCAGGTTTGATTCCTGGTCGGAAAGATCCTCTGGAGTAGGGAATGGCAAGCCACTCCAGTATTCTTGCCTGGAGAATCCCATGGACAGAGGAACCTGGTGGGCTCCAGTCCATGGGGTTGCAAAGAGTTGGACCCAACTGAGTGATTTAACACACACAATCATGCAAATATATAAATAAACTTTTCCATTGTATAGTTTATGTGTACAACTTGAGATACCCATTTTCTCAAGTAACCTAATAAGCAAATCTTTGTTGAATCATCTTGATAGGCATACCTTATTTCATTGTGCTTGGCTTTATTGTGTTTTATAGATACTATATTTTTTACAAACTGAAGATTAGTGGTAACTCTACATTGTCAGCCAATGGTTATTATTTTGAGCAATGAAATATTTTTAATTAAGGTATGCACATTTGAGATATAATGTTATTGCACACTTAAAAGCCTATAGTATAGTGTTTTATACTATATGAAAAATATAACTTTTTTATGTACTGTGAAACAAAACAGTTCACATGACTCACTTTACTGTGATATTCCCCTTATTGTGGTAGTCTGAAATTGAACAGTCAGTCTCCAAAATATGCCTGTACTAATTCTTTCTACTGGTTACTGCAGCAAGATTTACAAACCGGCTTTCACATCCTGTGCATTCTAGTTTGTCTCATTATGTAAAAGCACTGTTCATAGAATCAAGAACTACTTTCTGCTAATAATTAACCAGGTGAAGTTTGATAAGCTACATATCTGTCATTGAATTACGTTCCCCCTTTTTATTAAATACAGTTGTTTTCATTTTTTAGAAACCACAATTTATTAGTTAAAACGTATGAGTTGAATTTCTTTTATCGTATCTTTCACTCAACAGTTTCTTTAGAAAGAATTAACATCTATTCTCACAGAGGCCATGGCGTATACACCCAAATAATGCTCATGTATTTACTCTTCTAACAATAAAACCTAGGGGACACCTAACACATTCTATTCATACATGATTCCCAGGTTTATAAACACACACATGCACACATAGAGTGATAATAATGTAAAAATCAAAGTTTGCATTCAATTAGCTTTTTAAAAAATTCAAATGATTTTCTTTAAAAGCTTGATAAATATTAAATCACTGAAAAATTATTTTACTGTAAGAAAATGAACTTAAATGAAATGACTTAATGCACATTTTCACAGAGTTCATTTACTCTACATTATTATGCAACTTTTGTGACACTGAAATGATAACTCTAATTAAGTTTAATTGTAAAATCCATTTAAGCCATTTTAAAGTTTCTGGGATATCATATTAAATGGTTAGGCAAATTAAAGTTTGGTAATTTAATTTGCCTATGAAATAAGCTTGCTAAATTAATCCAGAACTAACATAATTCAAATAAATAAGAAACAGGTTATAAGTTTTAATATAATCAACTTAATGAAGGTTCATGTAATAAAAAGCTCAATCAGCAAAATATTGAATTTATTTTAAAAAATAGTTAGGCATCTCAATTTTCTCTTAATCACTGATATAGTTAAGCCTTTTTATATGTAATAGGGCTTCAAACAAAAATGTTGAGTCTGAATCTAGAAAGGAGTCTTAGAATTGCTGTAGTTTATTTTTACTTGCTAAATTTAAAACTACTCTCCACACTCAGAGACAGCATAATCTATTCAGTAAAATCTATAAGCTAGCACAGTTGGGACTGAAATTCAAATTTTCAAACTTTATGTTTTCCAAATAAACTTTACTCTATATATTAATGAGAGGCAGAAGCAATAATTGTGTTTAACTTTAAGGCTTATGAAAGAACCTTTTAAACTACCTTTGCCTCTTTCCTCATTAGGGGAAAAAAACAAACAAATGTATTTTGAAATGTCTAGGCAATTAAGGCAAACTGCAAAGAATTACAAATTAAAGAAATTTAAAGAAGATACTCTTTTAAGTATTTCATTCTAACATAGACCAAGAATTAGCAATTTACAGCTGTTTTCTTTGATCATGTAATCTGTCAAACAGATATAAGTCCCTGATCTTATGGACAGTGAGACAAATACAACATTACAGAAAATGTCTGTAATGACATGCCAAAACTTCCTTGAATAACTTCCTCTGCAGTTATCTTTCCACACAGTGGAATCATTTTTTTAACTAGAAACATTTCTCTAAAGGAAAATTCAGTCAAATTACAGATGGCTTTTTGACTCACTGAGAGGAAATGTAAAGAAAAAAGGAGTGTTAAGAGAATTTATGGAATATAATTTACAAAATTATTTTATAGTTATATTCAATCATTCATACATAAAGTAACTGACTTTGTATATCACTTAGAATAACTAGTTAAAATATATCAATCTGGCTTTATTCTGATCTAAACAACATCAACTCCACACATATAACTTCTAGGATCAAAATATGCAATTGCTATGTAGTTGATAAAAAGGGGGAACAAATGAAGTAACACTCTGCTCTTTCATGTATGACCTACCATGAAGAAATCAGATGAGTTTCACAGAGAACTATGATTTGTGAAGTATCAGTAAGGAGAGGAGTTTTATCACAAGGATGAAGCATCTGCTTAGCAACCAGAAACTCTGGTGTGAATTTCAGTTACACCAGTTGTGTGATCTCAGCAATGATTTCAACTTTTCTGTGACTGAGTTGCTCCAGTGAAAATGAAAATAATAATTATTCTTATCCTCTAAGGCATTATGAGGTTTCTATAAGTTGGTGCATAAAAATTGTTTAGAAGAGTGTCTGGTATTTAGAAAATATTAAGTAAGACTAGTCTTTATTAATTTGTATGAATGAATTCATGAAAACTGTAAGCTTGAGTGTGACCTTAATCCCTATGTCATGGGAAATAAGAAATATATTCATGTTTTAATATATAATTCTCATTGGAGAAAAAATTATAAACTTCAATTAAGTTTAGTAATATTCACATGATTTATTGGAATACTAAGAAAGGTTGAACTTTGCCTATTAAAAATAGTGACTGTATTAGCTAAACCATATAAAGAGTTTTTGGATTCTGCAGAAGACAAACTGGGAATAACTGATGGGATGTTGGAGGAGAAATGTTTACTAAAATGTAGAACTGAATATCTGGGGATAAAAAATCAGTTAGTCTGGCTGTGGAAGACCAGTTTTGTTTTTGAGACATTGATGTAGAGATACTAATTTCGATATTAAGGCCTTCCATGTAAACACATAATAAGCATTTGATTCTTAGTTTCTATGTATTTAGTTATAACTGTATTCTTTTCAGTATAATTTAGATTACTATATTCTAGAGGAAACACTAAAAAAGCATAAGGTCTTGGTTTTCTTCAAAGAGAGACAAAGACAGTATCTACCAAATGTATACAATTTGAATTAGAGAATAGGGACAACATTGCTGTGTAAATTGTGAAGTCAAGATTCTACAAGATAAAGCCTGATGGTGTTTTTAAAGGATCTTTCTAGATAATCAATGGAGAGAGATCCATTTATCATTGAAAATAGCACTATTATTTAATAATAGTTTACTTGACAGATGGCAGGTAGGTAGTATTCTTAAAGATTTTCTTTTTTTTGTATACAATACAATGCATTTATTTACTTACTGAAAAAATCATTCATTTGATTTTAATGAAATTAATTTTTAAATAAAATTTAAAACTTGATATTTATTCTATTCAAATGTGTGTTTTATAATTTAAAATTTTGTATTTCAGTAAAATGTTTGTATTTCAATAAAATATGGATACAAAGAAGAAAACTATATGCTTCTAGACTGAAGCAAAACTCTTGAATGGCATAATCAAAGAAAACTTTGAAGAAAGAGAAGAAATTTTGAAGAACAAAGAGAAACATAAGACTCTAATCATGCAGAAATACTGGATGTGAATAATCAACAAATAGAAATCTGAATAGGGAATATATGTTATAAGTGTTAACACAGTATTTCCAAATCAGAAAGGTTTAACACATCTTGTGAGGTCAAAAGACTATCAAATGGAAAGAGATAAATAAGTCCCAGAGGGAAGGATTGACAGTTGAGCTCTGAATAGTCATGGTAGAAAGTACTCGAAGAACTCTATCAACATTTAATAGAGGTCTCAGAGGGGTTATGCCTAACTAGTAAATATAAACCAGGCCAGGGTTAAGGCTACCTTAAACCATCCCTAAGAGATCATTACAAATAAACCTCAAAATAATAAAAATTATCTTCAATAAAATTAACTCACTAAAAGAAAAATATCAAAATTGTTTAAATGAAAGAAATCACTTCCAGCACTGAATATAAAATTGTAATGTCTAGTATCCGGTTATATATTATCACAGATAATAATATATGAAAAAAGTAACTTATTGGAATGAGAAAGGTATATCAATAGAAAAAAATGAGAAATGACAGGTACGATGTCATTAAATCAGTATTAGAAATATGTGATGGGATCAATGCTTTAAAAGTAAACAACAAAATGAAACATAAAAGGAATACTGCAAGGAAAAGTTTTAGATATGGAGAATACAATATCTAAAATGAAGATATAATGGGATCAGATTAAGAACAAATAAGAATCTACAAAAGACTGGCAAACTTAAAAACCTGACAACAGAAATTATGCAAATTGAAGCGTTGAGAAGAAAAACAGAAAAAAGAACTTCAGTGACTGATGAGACAATTCAAGTAATTTAATGTGTGTGTGATTAAAGTCCTATAAAAGTTTGAGACAGAAAAGTTATTACAAAAAATAGTGTAAAAAAATTCAGTACTTGATGAAATGCTCAACCAAAATGCTCTAAAATCCCTAGGCAGAATAAATATAAAACACATACACTTTAGAAGATAAAATGTAATGTAATATGGAAACCAGTGATAATGGCAGAATTATAAAAGAAGTGAGAGGTAAATGTCATATCACATTCTGTAGAACAGAAAGATAATAATCACAATTTCCCATCAGAAATCAAAAATAAAATCAATGAAATGATACCTTTCAACTACCAACTTGATATATCATTAAAAATAATGCAAAATAAAGATTTTGAAAATCAAACAAAAGAAAAAAATTTTCAGCAGTAGACTTGCACTACAGAAAATAAATCAGACAATTGTTGAGACTGAGGAAATACACTACAAGATGAAGTTTTTCCAAAAAGGTATGAAGAATGTCAGAAGTGAAGATCAATGGAACAAAATAGAAAATTTAGAAATAAATCCACAAACTCATGATTAATTAATCAAAGATAAAGGAGACAAGAATATACAATGGGAGAAAGAATAGCTTCTCTTCAATAAGTTATGTTAGGACGACTGGACATATACAAGTAAAATAATACAATTAGACCATTTTCTCATAATATTTATAAAAATAAACCAAAGATGGACTAAAGACATAAACATAAGATCTAAAACTATAAAATAAAACTCCTAGAAGAAAACATGGGCTGCACAATCTTTGACATTGGTCTTAACCATATATTTTTGAAACTTTCTCTCCAGGCAAGGGAAACAATAACAAAAATAAACAAATGGGAGCTGATCCTTTGCACGGTGAGGGAAACCATCAACAGAATGAAAAGGTAACATACTAAACAAAATAATCTATTTGCAAATGATATATCGGATGAGATTAACATATGAGGAATTCATGTAACTCAATATCAAAAAACCTGAACCTGGTAAAAAGTGGGAAGAAGACCTAAATAGGCATTTTTCCAAAGAAGACATAAATATGGCCAACAGGAACATGGAAAGATGCTCAACATCACTATTTATAAGAGAAAAACAAATTGAGACCACAGTGAAATATCACCTCACATTTGTCACAATAGCTGTTATCAAAAAGACAACAAATGAGAATTGTTGATGACAACGTGGAAAGAGGAAACTTAATATACTTTGTGGGAATGTAAATTGGTATAGCCTGTATGAAAAACAATATGGAGATCCCTCAAAAAATTAGGAGTAGAACTACCAATGACCCAGCAATTCCACTCCTGGATAGATATCGGAAGAAAAAAAAGAAAAAACCACTAATCTGAAAAGATATACATGCTTCAATTATTATAATTGTCTATTTATCCATCTGAATTAAATCCTCCCATTCCCATCCATTTTAGTTCACTGATTCCTAAGATGTGAATGTTCACTCTTGCCATCTCATGCTTAACCATGTCCAACTGGACCTAACATTCCAGGTTCCTCTACAATATTGTTCTTTACAGCATAACACTTTCCTTTCACTGCCAGACACATCCACGAATGAACATCATTTCCACTTTAGCCTGGCCACTTCATTCTTTGCGGAGCTATTCATAATTCTTCTCTGCTCTTCCCCAGTAGCATATTGGATACATTCCAACATGGAAGGCCCATCTTCCGGTGTCACATCTTTCTGCCTTTTCATCCTGCCACATGGGGTTCTCATGGCAAGAATACTGGAGTTGTTTGCCATTCTCTTCTCCAGTGAACTACATTTTATCAGAACTCTTCACTATGACCTTTCCATGTTGTGTGGCCATGCAGAGTATGGCTCATACGTTCATTGAATTATACAAGTCCCTTCATGCTGACAAGGCTGAGATTCATGAAAGGAATTTAACTCAGATGACCATTATATTTACTACTGTAGGAAAGAATCCTTAGAAGAAATGGAATAGCCTTCAGAGTCAATGAAAAACTCTGAAATGCAGTGCTCTGGTGTAATCTCAAAAACAACAGAAAGATCTCCATTCATTTCCAGGCCAAACCATTCAACATCACAGTAATCCAAGTCTATGCCCCAATCATTAATACTGAAGAAGCTGAAGTTGACTGGTTCTATGAAGACATACTAGACCTTTAGAACTAACATGAAAAAAGAGGCTTCCTTTTTATCAAAAGTAGTAAGTCAAGAGATACCAAGAGTAATAAACAAGTTTGGCCTTGGAGTACAAAATGAAGCAGGGCAAAGGCTAACAGAGTTTTGCCTACAGAACATGCTGGTCACAGCAAACATTCTTTTCCAGCAACACAAGAGACGTCTCTATATACGGGACATCACCAGAAGTTCAATACCAAAATCAGATTGAGTATATTCTTTTCAGCCAAAGATGGAGATGTTTTATACAGTCAGCAAAAACAAGACCGGGAGCTGACTGTGGCTCATATCATGAACTCCTTATTGCCAAATTCAAACTTAAATTGAAGAAAAGCAAGGAAAACCACTAAAACATTCAGGTATGGCCTAAATCAAATCGCTTATGATTATACAGTGGAAGTGACAAAAAGATTCAAGGGATTAAATATGATATACAGAGTGCATGAAGAACTATGGATGGAGGTTCTTAACATTGTTCAGAAGACAGTAACCAAAACCATCCTGAAGAAAAAGAAATGCAAGAAGGCAAAGTGGTTGTCTGAGGGTGCTTTACAAATAGCTGAGAAAAGAAGAGAAGCGAAAGGCAAAGGAGAAAGGGAAAGATATACCTAACTGAATGTAGAGTTCCAGAGAATAGTGAGGAGAGAAAAGAAAACGTCCTTAAATGAACAATGCAAAGAAATACATGAAAACATTAGAATGGAAAAGACTAGGGGTCTCTTCAAGCACACTGGCGATATCAAGGGAATATTTCATCCAAGGATGGGAACAATAAAGGACAGAAATGGCAGGGATCTAACAAAGCCAAAGAGATTAAGAAGAGGTGGCAAGAATACACAGAAGAACTATACCAAAAAAAAAAAAAAAAAGTAATAGCCAGGATAACCATGCTATTAGACAAATTAACAAATATAACAAAATTGAAACAGACTGATAGATAAAGAGAACAAACCAGTGGGAAGGTGGAGAAAGGGCAAGATAATTAAAAGGATAAAATAAATAAGATACAAGGGTGGAATATACAGCACAGGGATTATAGCCAATAGTTTCTAAGAACTTTATATGGAGTATACTGTTTAAAAATATTGAGCCATTATATGAATACATGAAACTGTATAATATTACTATTGAAGCCAACTATACTTCAACTAAAAGGAAAAAAAAGAAGCTAATTTCCATGGAACCCCTATGGTGACTAATGTTACTATATAAATAAAACTACATTTAAGAGCCTTACTCATTTAGATCTTGCCCATATATAACTCCAAAGTAAATTCATAAAATAAATACAAAATAAATAAATCCAAACAATTCAAATTAAGAAGAATGTTAGATACAGTAAACAGATGGTATATAGAAGAATTATCTTAATGTGTTTAACAGATAATTATTTTAAAACAATTTTAAATAGGGATTATGTGGAAGTAAAGTATATAGCAATAGTAACACAAAAAGTGGAAAGAAGGCAAACACAATTCTACGATTTTAAGATTTGCCATATTCATCTTTACCTTGATGAATATGGCAAATCTTAAACACTACAAAGTAAAATATTTGTGTAGAGGCCAGCTTATAATTCTGATGTTCGATACAAAATAAGAATTCTGAGTCCTTTTTAAAAACATTAATAAGAATTTCAAGATGGCAACAGCAGAACATTAAACGGACCAGGCAGCTCTTTTAACGATGGGGTTTACATTACCACACAGACCACACACTCATAAAATATATGCTAAGAAGCCAGTCAGCGATGGATAGGGAAGCTAGGCGTGCTGCAGTCCATGGGGTCACAAAGGGTTGGATGTGACTGAGTGACTGAACTGAAGGAGCCAGTACTGGAGATAAGAGAGAATGCACTAAAAATATTCAATCAAATAGAAGTTATTTAAAAAAAAAAAAAAAAGACCAAGGAAACAAAACAGAGATAGAACCATCGAAAACAAATAGCAAGATGGAATATACAAACTAAACCATATCAATAACTACATCAAATGTAAATGATCTAAACTCTTTAAATTTTTGTAACAATATTTGCTAAAAACCTGAAGGATAAGGCAAATCCAATTCTTTAACAATTTAACACAGATAGGCCAAGCACCTAAAGAAAATGAATTAAATGAGACAAACTACATTTAAGAAAAAGAATTATTAACTGGGACTTTTCAAAATTATGGGCAAATCATCAAGAAGACACAAAAATCTGAAATGTGAATTCACCTAATAAAAAGACTTCAAAATGCATGAAATAAAAACTGATAGACTTTCAAAAAAAAACAGACATATATGCAAATATTATTGGAAATTATACCATTCCTCTTTCAGTAAACAATAAAAATGCATTGACAGAAAATCAGTAAAAATAAGAAAGATTTGAAGAACACTATCAACTAACTTGACCTAACTGATATTTGTAGGAAACTCCAATGAAAAAGAGCAGAATAAAATTATTTTCAAGTTGTTACAGAATATTTGCCAAGACAAACCATATGCTGAGGCATATATCAAGCCTAAGTAAATGAGAAAGGACTGAGGAAAGTGATGTCAGCAAGATGGCCAAATAAGATATCCCTTCCACCAATCTTCCCTTCAACAATAATAATTTGGCACCCATCCATGACAAAAGTGCCTTCATGAGAGCGTTGAGTTCCATGTAGGAGACTGTGAAGCCCTATGTAACTGAAGTCTGAGAGCCATTTTATGAAGACAGGTCCACACCTAAGTAGTTGACTCTGTGGGTATGATACTGACTTCAGAGAGAGAAACAGTTTTGTTCTCCCAAGAACTTGGTCAAGGCTACCTTTGGATTTGGGTCTGTCACCAGCACTAAGGGATCTAGGAGGAGCCATGTCCAATTGTACAGCAGGAAGTAGATTTACAGGCCTCAATCCCAGCTGTGAATCCTGAAGTGCATTGTGAACCATCTTCAGTCCTTCTTGGCTACAGTCTGGGAACCTCTGGAGGTAAGCTCACTGAACTTGGTCAGACTGTAAATTCTGAAATGGCTGTGTAACTGGACTCTAACGCATCTCAGCCACAACCCAGAAACAAGAATCTTGCTGGAGACACTCTTCTTTTGCTGGCACAGGGATCCTGCAGGAGACATTCCCATGTACTTCTCTGGAGATCCTGAGAGGGTACCTAGAACTAGGTGGCGGTAGCCTGTGACCTGACAGGATGTGGTCCACTGGAGAAGGGAATGGCAAACCACTTCAGTATTCTTGCCTTGAGAACCCCATGAACAGTATGAAAATCCAAAATGATAGGATACTGAAAGAGGAACTCCCCAGGTAAGCAGGTGCCCAACATGCTACTGGAGATCAGTGGAGAAATAACTCCAGAAAGAATGAAGGGATGGAGCCAAAGCAAAAACAATACCCAGCTGTGGATGTGACTGGTGATAGAAGCAAGGTCTGATGCTGTAAAGAGCAATGTTGCATAGGAACCTGGAATGTCAGGTCCATGAATCAAGGCAAATTGGAAGTGGTCAAACAAGAGATGGCAAGGGTGAACGTCGACATTCTAGGAATCAGTGAACTAAAATGGACTGGAATGGGTGAATTTATAGATGAATTTACAGATGACCATTACATCTACTACTGCGGGCAGGACTCCCTTAGAAGAAATGGAGTAGCCATCATGGTCAACAAAAGAGTCTTAAATGCAGTACTTGGATGCAATATCAAAAACAACAGAATGATCTCTGTTCGTTTCCAATGCAAACCATTCAGTATCACAGTAATCCAAGTTTACGCCCCAACCAGTAATGCTGAAGAAGCTGAAGTCAAATGGTTCTATGAAGACCTACAAGACCTTTTAGAACTAACACCCAGAAAAGATGTCCTTTTCACTATAGGGGACTGGAATGAAAAAGTAGGAAGTCAAGAAACACCTGAAGTAACAGGCAAATTTGGCCTTGGAATGCGGAATGAAGCAGGGCAAAGACTAAGAGAGTTTTGCCAAGAAAATGCACTGGTCATGGCAAACACCCTCTTCCAACAACACAAGAGAAGACTCTATACATGGACATCACCAGATGGTCAACACCAATATCAGATTGATTATATTCTCTGCAGCCAAAGATGGAGAAGCTCTATATAGTCAACAAAAACAAGACCAGGAGCTGACTATGGCTCAGATCATGAACTCCTTATTACTAAATTCAGACTTAATTTGAAGAAAGTAGGGAAAACCGCCAAACCATTCAGCTATGACCTAAATCAAATCCCTTATGATTATACAGTGGAGGTGAGAAATAGATTTAAGGACCTAGATCTGATAGATAGAGTGCCTGATGAACTATGGAATGAGGTTCGTGACATTGTACAGGAGACGGATCAAGACCATCCCCATGGAAAAGAAAGGCAAAAGAGCAAAATGGCTGTCTGGGGAGGCCTTACAAATAGCTGTGAAAACAAGAGCGGTAAAAAGCCAAGAAGAAAAGGAAAGATATAAGCATCTGAATGCAGAGTTCCAAAGAATAGCAAGAAGAGATAAGAAAGCTTTCTTCAGTGATCAATGCAAATAAATAGAAGAAAACAACAGAATGGGAAAGACTAAAGATCTCTTCAAGAAAATTAGAGATACCAAGAGAACATTTCATGCAAAGATGGGCTCAATAAAGGACAGAAATTGTTTGGCCCCAACAGAAGCAGAAGATATTAAGAAGAGATGGCAAGAATACACAGAAGAACTGTACAAAAAAGATCATGACCCAGATAATCACAATGGTGTGATCACTCATCTAGAGCCAGACATCCTGGAATGTGAAGTCAAGTGGGCCTTAGAAAGCATCACTATGAACAAAGCTAGTGGAGGTGATGGAATTCCAATTGAGCTATTTCAAATCCTGAAAGATGATGCTGTGAAAGTGCTGCACTCAATACGTCAGCAAATTCAGAAAACTCAGCAGTGGCCCCAGGACTGAAAAAGGTCAGTTTACATTCCAATTCCAAAGAAAGGCAATGCCAAAGAATACTCAAACTACCACACAATTGCACTCATCTCACATGCTAGTAAAGTAATGCTCAAAATTCTCCAAGCGAGGCTTCAGCAATACGTGAACCATGAACTTCCTGATGTTCAAGCTGGTTTTAGCAAAGACAGAGGAACCAAAGATCAAATTACCAACTTCCGCTGGATCATGGAAAAAGCAAGAGAGTTCCAGAAAAACATCTATTTCTGCTTTATTGACTATGCCAAAGCCTTTGACTGTGTGGATCACAATATACTGGGGAAAATTCTGAAAGAGATGGGAATACCAGACCACCTGACCTGCCTCTGGAGAAATCTGTATACAGCTCAGGAAGCAACAGTTAGAACTGGACATGGAGCTGGTGATAGACAGGAGGCCTGGTGTGCTGCAATTCATGGGGTCGCAAAGAGTCGGACACCACTGAGCAACTGAACTGAACTGACCACTATAAGACATTGTTGAAAGATACTGATAAAAGCACAAACAGAGAAATATGTCATGTTTATGGACCTGAAGAATTAATGTTTTTAAAGTATTCATACTACTCAAAGCCATTTATAAATTAAATGTAACACTATTAAAATTAAATGACATTTCTCACAGCAATGAGGTAAAAAAAGAAAAATTAAAATTCATATGGAACCACAAAGACCCAGAATAGCTAAAGAATACTTAAAAAATAACAAAGATGAATGTGTCTCAATTCCTTATTTCAACTTCTATTAAAAGCTATAATATTTAAAAACAATATGGTAATAGAATAAAAACAGATACATGGATCAATAGAACAGAATACAGATTGCAGAATACATTGGCGTGTATACAGTGGTGCCACATACATGCCAATATTTAAGAAGAAAGTCAAGAATACTCAAGTAAACAAATGGCTATCCCTCAAAACCAAATTAATAGACTTGTCCAACGAATAAAAGTTCTACTTGTTCACCAGGATGCCATTAAAAGTTGCAAACATTTGAGTTTTTACAAAAAATGTGTTGAAACAATTTTGGCCCAAGATCAAGGAGATTTGAGAAGACTGACAAATAATTTTAAGTCTTTCTATAACTGCTTTCCACTCTACTTAAAATGCAACAATCACTGTGATTTGAGTTACTTGAGTCAATGTGTCTTGGTAGCAAATGAACGCAGTTGAGTAAAACTAGGTCCTTGCTGCGAAATCAGAACATGTGAAAAATCAAATACAGTTCTAATCAATGACTAATCCTAATGATTCTAAGGAATATAGGACCTATTATTTCAGGAAAATGATTTAAATTTGTAAGTATAACCCAGGATAAGTAGCATGTAAGGAATGTTCCCTGTGCTAACATTAACCTGGATAGGAAATACCTTAACATTGATTTTTTTTTTCTTTTATTCAATTATTGGTTAAACTTCTACTTATGGCATAGTTAGGAATTTCCATATGCTTGTCACTACCTCCCAGCATTTAGCGTTTTTAAAATATTGAGCAAATTCTTTCTAGTCCTTAACTATTAAAAAATTGTACAAAGTTGAAGAAAGTAACTTTTGAAATATAGCAACAACTTAAGTGCTGAATATTCAGTTATACAAGCAAATAGTACATGGAAAGTCACCGGGGAATTTCCTGGAGGTCCAGTACTTAGGACTCAGCACTTTCACTGCCCTGGGCCTGGGTTATATCCCTAGTCAAGGACCCAAGATCCTGCAAGCCACGTGGAACAGCTAAAAGAAAAAAAAAAAAAAGTCAGCAAACTTCCATGTCTTCTCCACTAATGGTCTAAGTTTTCTTTCTCCATTTGATTGTATCTGATTCTATAACCTTGAATAACCACAGTTTCATTAATGAACCCCAAACAAACAATATTATCAAAGTTTTTATCGTGATACATTTACCACCACTTACCAAACATTTATTTCCATTTAAATTCATCTCTCAGTGATTTGGAGGGCTTCCCTGGTGGCTCAGACGGTCATGAATCTGCCTATAATACAGGACACCCGAGTTCGATTTCTAGGTAGGGAAGATCCCTTGGAAAAGGAAATGGCAACTCACTCCAGTATTCATGCCTGGAGAATTCCATGGACAGAGGAGCCTGCTGTGCTACAATCTATGGGGTTGCAAAGAGTCGGACACAACTGAGCGACTAACACTTTCAAGAATACTCAAAGGAGAAAGAACAGTTACTCCAATAAATGGCATTGGTAAAACAAGATAACCACAAACAAAGAAATGAAATCGGACTCCTAGCTAACACCCCTCACAAAAATTAACTTGAAATGAATTAAAGATTCAAATGCCTATATCCATAAAACCCTTAAAGGAAAACATAGGGGAAATATCCTTGATATTATTCTGGGCAAAGTTTTTTTTTTTTTTTGGAATGACACCAAATGCACAGCAGCAAAAGTAGAGATAAGAACTATAGCAACTAAAAGCTTCTAAATAGCAAGAGAAATAATCAACAAAAAGGCAACCTATGGGATGGGAGAAAATATCTATAAACTGTATACCTAATAAGGAGTTAATATCCAACATATATGAAGGCCTCATACTACTCAAAAAAATAAATTATCTAAGTTAAAAATTGGCAGAGGACCTAAACAGACATTTTTCCAAAAAACATGTTTGGATAATTGATACCGGAGAAGATGTACGTCACTAATCATCACAGAAATGCCAGTAAAAGCCACAATGAGATAGTGCCTCATACCTGCTAGAAAGACTATCATCAAGAAAGAAGATAAGTGTTTTCAAGGATATAAAGAAACGGGAACCTTGTTCACTGTAGGTGAGACTATAAATTGGTACAACTATAAAAAGCAGTATGCTTATTCCTGAAAAAAATACTCCAGCAATTCTACCTTTAGGTATGTATCTGAAAGAAATGAAATAAAAATCTCAGTGAGGTTTGCACACCTGTGATTGTTGTAGCATTATTCACTATAGGCAAGACATGGAAACAATCTTAGTGTCCACTGAAAAGTGAATCAAGAAATGTGATACATATTTTAAAAGGGTATTATTCATCCATGAGAAAGAAGGAAACTCTGCTATTTGTGGAAACATAGATGGATGTACCTTGAGGTGATTACGCTGAGTAAAATAAATCAGAGAAAGATAAATACTATATGATCTCACTTTTATATGAAATATTAAAAAAGAAAAACAACCAGACCACAGAAACTGGGAGTAAGACTAGAGGATGGAGAGTGGGGGATATGATGAGATGCTGCTAAATGGATATGAGGTTTCAGTTACAAGATGGATGTGTTAGGAATCTAATATGCAGGAAAGTTGACTATAGTAAACAATACTCTGTCATACACTTGAAAGTTGCTAAGGGAGTATACCATGAATGTTTTCATGAAGAAAAAAATTGTAAAAGTGTGATGTGATGGATATTGTTACAAAAAAACTTGTCACAAGCAAACTTATCACAAGCATTTTGTGAAATATGAAAAGTGACTCTTTGCAACTCCATGGACTGTAGCCTGCCAGGCTCCTCTGTCCATGGAATTCTCCAGGGACAAATACTGGAATGGGTAGCCATTCTCTTCTCCAGGGAATCTTCCTGACCCAGGGATCAAACCCAGGTCTCCTGTACTGCAGGCAGATTCTTTTACCCTCTGAATCACCAGGGGAGCCCCCTTGCAATATACACTTATATCAAATCATCATTATTGTACTCCTTAAACTTATACAATTTTATATGTTAATTATTTCTCAATGAAACAGAGAAAAATAAAAATAAAAAGACCAAACTTATTCAAAGTATGTTATTTGTAAAAAACAATGTCAAACTATTATTATGCATTAGAAACACCACAGGGAAATCCCCACTTGTTTGAAGAATACTGAAATGGGTAACCTTTCCCTTTTTCAGGGGATCTTCCCAACCCAGGGATTGAACTCAAGTTTCCTGCATGGCAGATGGATTCTTTACCAGCTGAGCTCCAAGGGAATCCCATTGAAAAATAAACATACTACTAAATCATTAGGAGAAGGCGATGGCACCCCACTCCAGTACTTTTGCCTGGAAAATCCCATGGATGGAGAAACCTGGTGGGCTGCACTCCACGGGGTCACAACGAGTCGGACACGATTGAGCAACTTCACTTTCACTAAATCATTCATGGTAAAGTAAAAGAAAAAAAAATACAGAAAACAGGAAATGTTTTGTAGTAAATATGAATGGAAGCATAACATATTCAAATTTGAATATGTGTATAAAGCAGAGAAAGTTCATAAAAAACTATCACTCTTGTGGCATGGTGACGTGTGTGCTTAGTCATGTCTGACTCTGCAACCCCACAGACTGTAGCACACCAGGCTCCTCTGCCCATGGAATTTTCCTGGCAAGAATATAGAGTGGGTCACCATTTTCTACTCCAGGAAATGTTCCCTAACCCAGGGATCAAACCCATGTATTTTGCATCTCCTGTACTGGCAGGCAATCCTTTACCACCTGTGACCTTTACCATTGTGCCATGGGGGGAGGGTATCACTCTTGTAAATACCAACTATAAATTCTGGATAAAATACAAAATTCAAGAACATGAGGGTTCTACAGGAAAATGAAATGCATGTGGATTTTGGAAAGGAAGCTATCATTAGAAGTAATGACTAGCAAAATTGAATCGCCGATTTCTTTGACTTGGATCTACAGGGAGACTGAATCATAGTTGTATTTTACTGAGGCAGGTAAAGCTTTGAGAGAAAGCTCACCATCTTTCAGGACGTAGTAATAAGAGAAAGAAACCCAGAAAAGAGCCATTTGAGCATGAGAGAGAATCACTGGGTAAGACATAGCTGCCAAAGGAGAACCACTAACATATAAGGAGGTTAAAGTCACTCTAACCTAGAATGTAAACAGCTCTTCTACACAGGTGTAACAAAATCTACATCTGGGTTTGATTCTATGTTAATTGTCTATAAAAATCAAACACATCACCATTTGGAGGAATATAACAGTATACATAGTCCCCACAACATAATCTTTTACAATGATCAGGACTTAATCTAAAATGACTTGACATACTAAATATTACAAGATTCAAGAGATGTCAGCCCTGGTGTTACTTAGACGATGGAATTATCAAACAAAACTTTAAGAACATATTATAACTACGGTCAATGAGGTAAAGAAATGCAAACATTTATAATACATAAAATGATAAAAAAATAACAAAAAATAGAGTTTTTAATTGAAAATTTAAAAATTGAAATTTCCAATGACTAACACTAAAATTGAGTAAATTTCAAAACAGAATAAAGCAAAGAAAGAATTAAAAGATAAATTGACCCAAATTATCCAATCAAAGTGGGAAACAGTTCTAAAAAATGAATAAAAGCTATGAATCTGTAGGAGTATGTGAAAATGAAATGTACATGTACTTTGAAAAGTAGAGAATGAGAGCAAGAGAAAGGGGCAGAAAATTAGTTATTATGGCTAAAAACTATCCAAAATTTGTAAAAGGCAAAAAAATTACAGATTCAAGAAGGTCAGTGAACCCAAAACAAAATAAATACCAAGAAAATTATTAGGCAAATTGCAGTTAACCCATAGAAAATCAAAATAGGAAAAAATTCTTGAAAGCAGCTAGAGGAAAATGACATACATAGAAACAATTCAATTTTTTTTGTTGTTGTTTGTTTTTTAAACAGAGTTTATTCTTAGCACATGGCTATCTATAGAGCCACACCACAATTTGTACAGCTGCACATGGGACTAAATGCCCTCTCCCCTCCAAGACTGTGCCTCAGAATAAGACAACAATATCTCCATAACAATATTTTAAATAAATGAAAGGAAGGGAAACTAACACGTGTCACATCTACCATCAAGGTCTACACATTTTTGAGAATTAAATAATCTTGTGAGGTCCACAGTGACTACTCGTTTATTCAGTTCAGTAAAAGCTTTTATGAGCTGCCTTAAGGAGGGAGGGGGAGGTAAGGAAGATAGGAAAAGGGTCTGTTTTCCTCTGCAGACTTCTCATTACAAACATGGTGGATCATAAAACAATGGAACATCATTAAAATATCTATCAACAAAGAAGGCAAAATTATGAGAATTTTAGGTCAGTTTAGTTGCTCAGTCATGTCTGACTCTTTGTGACCCCATGGTCTGCAGCACCCCAGGCTTCCCTGTCCATTACCAATTCTGGAAGCTTGCTGAAACTCATGTCCATCCTGTCGGTGATCCCATCCAACCATCTCATCCTTGGTCATCCCCTTCTCCTCCTGCCTTCCATCTTTCCCAGCATCAGGGTCTTTTCCAATGAGTCAGCTCTTCACATCAGGTGAACAAAGTATTGGAGCCTCAGCTTCAGCATCAATCGTTCCAATGAATATTCAGGACTGATTTCCTTTAGGATGGACTAGTTGGATCTCCTTGCACCCTTTTTAGCTAAAGGAAGACAAAAGCTACTATTCTCAATTGATTGACCGCCTAAGGAGTGAAGTGAAGTCGTTCAGTTGTGTCTGACTCTTTGTGACCCCATGGACTGTAGCCTACCAGGCTCCTCTGTCCATGGGATTTTCCAGGCAATAGTACTGCAGTGGATTGCCATTTTCTTCTCCAGAGGATCTTCCCGACCCAGGGCAAACCTGGGTCTCCTGCATTGTAGACAGATGCTTTACAGTCTGAGCCACCAGGGAAGTGACTGACCTCTTAGGAATGCTAAATAGGTTACTTCTGACTGAAAAGAAATAATATCAACAGGAAGCAAGAGCTTAAATAAATGAAAATCTTAGAAATATTTACTGTATATATACTTCCCTAGTAGCTCAGTTGGTAAAGAATCCACATGCAATGCAGGAGACCCTGATATGATCCCTGGATCAGGGAAGATCTCCTGGAGAAGACTCTAGTATTCTTGCCTGGGAAACCCCACACACAGATGAGCATGGCAGGCTACCATCCTTGGTGTTGGACAGGGCTTAGCAACTAAACCACCATCACTATTGTGTGTGTATGTGTGTGTGTGTGTGTGTATATATATATATATATATATATATATATATATATATATATAAGCAATTTCTGAACTATCCCTACAGTTTTTAAAATTACATTTACTGAGGTATATATATACACACAATATATATATTTACAATATATTTGCAATATATATATTTATATATTTTAATATATTTATATAAATGTAAATATATATTTATTATATATATATATATACACCTCAGTAAATATAATTTTTAAAACTGTAGGGATAGTTCAGAAATTGCTTAAAGGGTAATCACAGTCTGACATAGAGTGTCAAAAGAAAAAAAATTCTTATGAGTTTAAAGTACATCTGTTTAAAAATAGTAATAGATAAAGTACATCTGTTAAAATTGCCTATCTAATTTCTCAAGAGAATTTAGAGAGGACATGGAAACAAGAGATTTTTAAAAATTTTCTATCTACCAAGTGGATTTATACCCCTTAATATTACTGGAATTAAAGCTACAATTTAATGATATTTCAGATACTGTATTAGTCATCATACAGATGGTGTGTACATTACAGCCTGAGTGAATAGGTCCAATTTTCTCCAAGTTCAATTTCTTTATAATAGACTTAAAAGCAAGAATATAATGACTACTACATGGATAAAATAGCTATATTACAAAGGCTATCACAACATATGTTTTTGTAAGAAATGCTATCGAAAGAGAATGCTTGCTTTTTCTGCAAAAAAAAAGTCCATAATTGCAAGATACAGATTATTTAGTAGTATAATAAATTTGGAATTTCACTATGTCCCTCATGATTTTATTCTTTGAATCTTTATGATAACTGATTTATTAATAGTCTTCAACAGGGTTTATCTTTACAGCAATGTTAATGAATAACTTCTACCTTAGTTTTCAGCATTTTCAAAAATACTTTATCAAATTTTTTTGTCTTCATGGTTTCCAATAAATTATACTGAAATGTATGACTTCTACCTTATCTATTTAAATAGCTGAAGTGGAATTCTAAGTTTTATGTGTTTCTATTTTTCTCTGGTTAGTCTACTTGACTGCAGTTTTCATTAATGGTTTAAATGATGCTATATATTTAAATATCTGAAACACTGTTTAAGGAAAAAAGATTAGATATCTTTCATCATAGTGGAAAAACTTTCTCTTAGGCATCTCCAAAGATGGAATGAAACACGTTGGAAGACGTTGAAGTTACATCATTATAAATGATTCAACACCATCTTGAAAACACCTGTAAAACTCTGAATATGATAGCATGTACCAAATAAAATATTTGAAGCTACTGTATTACTGATTTTAAAGTCTTTTTAACCTAATAGTCTATAGTTTTATAATGTAGCATTTGATATATCATTTTTAATACCTTCTAAAATTAAGGTACTGGTTTAAACTCTTATGTACCAATTCAAAGCAAAATCAATTAAAATATTTGATGCTATATCAAGTTCTTTCAGTTATAGTCTCATATCCTTTTTTACTTTATGGATTATAATTTTTTCTAGAATTTAATTTCTATTTCCTTATTATATCTTCCCTTTCTCTTAAGTATCTCCTATTTTTTATTTTCTTAATACCTTAAATAAAACTCCTAGAGTCAAACATTTCTGTCAGTATAACTCAACTGTAAGGCTGTCTTTGAGCCTAGTGGCTGGCAAATAGGGAATTATTAAATTTGTGGGTCTCATCCTTAAGGAATTTCACAATGGCTCTAATTTAATTCACCAAAGACTATCACTTTGTTCAGTAGGAAGCAGATTATGTTCAATAGTAAGCAATTATTTATCAGAATATAGACATGCCCATTCATTTTCATATTATCTATGGCTGTTGTTCTGCTACAATGGCAGAGCTGAATAGTTGCAGCAGAGACACAGTTTACCCAAGGACTGAAATATTTACATCTGGACTTTTACAGAAAAGGCTTGCCAACTCTTTCTCAAAAGTAACCAATGGCATCTACTCCTTTAAACCAATGGGCAGTGTTTGTTCTGTTTTGTTTTTTAAATTGTGCTTTATTTTTGACCTTTATTGTAAGACTAAAATGCAGTAAGGATTTGAGGATAAGCATTAGAATTCTAAATCAAGGGGATATTCCAAACTCTGACACTTGCTACCTAAGTTGTTTGTTGAATCAGTTCCTTACCTTCTTTAAAATTTATAGTTGGTATTTAAAATAGACAGTAACAACATTGACACAGATGGTTTTGAATATTGGTGACACTATGATCCTTATTCAGCTCATGGCTTGGTATACAGTAAAATCTTGGGAAATGCTATCGTGTTGTTAAACAAAGTACTGGAGGTTTGCTGAGTTTAGATGAGACTACTGTAGATCTCTCAAGTAATGAGATTACTTGATTAGATATTGAAGAACAGACTAAATCCTGGGCCTTAGTCTCTCAAGCCAGTACAAAATCTACTATAATTCCAAACTTTGTAGATCCAATTGCTGTATTTGGGGAAAATCTCACATTGATAACATTGATATCCAGTTTAGACAATACATCTTCCCATCCTTTAATTCAATCACCTCATACCTTTTGTTCTTTCTTGAAACCTTTACCCTCCCCTACTCTTTAACTCTTACCTAATGTCCTCTCTTGTAGTTCACTTAAAAAAAGTTTTAAAAACTCATCTTCCCACCTAAATCCTAATTATTCACATGTACAAGTTTTGTGTTCATTTCAGTGGTTAAAGAATCTGCCTGCAAAACAGGAGACATGGGTTCAATCCCTGGGTTGGGAAGATCCCCTGGAGGAGGGCATGGCAACCCACTCCAGTATTCTTGCCTGGAGAATCCCATGGACAGAGGAACAAGGTGGGTTACAATCCATGGGGTTACAAAGATTCAGACAGTACTGAAGCCACTGAGAACAATACTCAATATGACCTGCCTGTGGCCAACCCTTTCCTTTGAAATTGGGATCCATTCCCTATCATCAACACAAGAATGTTGATACAGTGTTTAACACTCTGTGGCCAACCCTTCCCTTTGAAACTGGGATCCATTCCCTATCATCAACACAAGAACGTTGATACAGTGTTTAACACTCTCTCTGTTGCTTTATTTTTTTGTTCTACATGAATCATTCCTATGAGCAGAGAAACATGGTGAGATTATGTCCCAATACAAGGGAAAACAAGTGCTTTAGTTCTCTATATCTCTTCACTATCACTTATTTTCTTCATAGTGCTTTTCATTCAAATCCCCCTAATTTTTATATATTCATCAACTTCAATTGTTTTACCTCCTACTTTCTCTTAAACCCACTTCAATCGAACCTATGTGTCTAATTCCTATGATACATTTTATTGTTCATGACAACGTCCACTTTACGAAGTTCAATAAATAATTTGCAGTACTTACAACATTCAGTTATGCAGCATTTGCTAGAGTTGATCATTTCCTCTTTCTTAAAGTATGTTTTCCTTCACTTTATACAACACTGTACTCTCGTGGCTTCTTCGTGCCTCATTATGTGTTTTTTCTCATTTATTTTGCTGGATTACTTTCTTTTTAGTTAGCAAGTAAAAGAATTTCCCAAGACTAACTCTTCAAGGACTCTTCTTGATTAAATATTTCTGGCTGCTTAATCTAAATAAGTTTCATGGATTGCTTTAAATACTAACTGTAGATTGAGTTTTTATCAAAAACTTTCTTATAGAGGACAATGATTACATGCTGCTTTAATGAAAACAAAATAATCTACGTGAGTGATGGGAAGGGAAATTGTCACAAATCTATGCCATGTCTGCCATATTTAAATTAAGCATCTTCCTTCTGATATCAATGAGCAAATCCAACCAGTATCTTCTCTAATATTTTCTAACTCACTAAATAAAAGTACTCAGTTACTCAGATCCCAAAGACCACACAGAATTATCCTTGAATTGTCTTCTCTCATAGTCTATATCTCTCTGCACCTTAGCATGCTTTGTCATCCTAGTCTAGACTAGATTCCCTAATATTATCAGTTTTCTATAATTTTTATACTCATATTTGACCAAGCCAACATCACCTCCCATAATGATCTAAGACAGCAGTCCCCAAAGTTTTGGGCACTGGGGATTGGTTTCGTGGGAGATAATTTTTCCACAAATAGGGGGAAGAGGAGATACATCAGATGGTAACGCGAGCAATGGGGAGATACCTATTGATTAAAAAATATTGATTCAAAGAATAAAAGCTCCTTCATGACAAAAAGTATGGAGAGCATTCTGAGCACGCTGTAATTAATCTTAAATATATCTGAAACATATTTTTTCAAACACCTCAGATTTAAGGGGAGAGAAAGCTTTAACTCAGCAGAGAAAATCAGACATTGGTAACACAAAACTGCGCAAAGATTTTTTTTGTCTATTGTGAAAAAAATATTTACTTACTTTGCAAAATCTCTATTGGCAATTTAGTAAGACAATTTTGATACAAATAATGAAATAATTTATCTTTATCTTAACCATGGTAACATAGTAATAGCATGCCTTCAGAATGATCATATTACTCATTTGCATTGACAAAAGAAGTTGACAGGAAACCCCATTCTTTGTATGACATAAATATCCTTGGCCCTAAATACCCTATTGCTTTCCACTGTCTTTTGTACATATATATTCAAAATGAATCTTCCTGTGACATAAATTCCTTCATTAGTGTGACATGCTGTTTAATATTCCTAATTCATCATAGTTATTTTCCTTTTCAACATTTTATCTACTTATAGGAGACAAGATGTCAAAGTATGTAATCCCTATAAGCCTTATTCTTCCGAATCCATCATGCATGCCATTACTGTCAAGAGTGTTTATAATAATACTTGAATTATTGTAATCGTAAAAATAAACCTGCTTTCTAAGACCTCTGAAAAGGAAAGTAGGTCACCATATTTCATTATCTTAAAAAAAATTAGTTTGACCCACTGAGATAAAGAAAATTAAGGACGTTTACAGGTATATAATCAATCACATCCTTAAATTTCACTTTTACAGCTTGTAATAAGTAACTAATGAAAATAAAACTATAAGCAGGGATGTTCATGTATAATTATATAATTGTATATAGTTCATCTATTCTTTACAATCCTACAAACTATTCTACATGTTCTAGTTCCACATTTGCAATTCTTTACCAAAATATATTACTGCACAATCTGTTGTGCCCTCCAGTTCAACACGTTTAAATTAGACTCATATTGAATACTCATGGCCAGAATCTCTGACCTTCCTCCTTTACGGAATTATTATATGTCTCTAGTCAATCAAGCTCAAAATTATAAATTATTCTAAAATTCTTTCATCTTAATAGCTAATATTTTACTAAGTAACATAAAATATTTGAACTGTATCTATTAGCTCTGTCTTGTTTCCTATTCCTGTGGCTATTTTTCCAATCCAAGCGATTTGCATATTTCTAGACTAATGCATGAAGAGGAACTAAAAAGCCTCTTGATGAAAGTGAAAGAGGAGAGGGAAAAGTTGGCTTAAAGCTCAATATTCAGAAAACGAAGATCATGGCATCTGGTCCCATCACTTCATGGGAAATAGATGGGGAAACAGTGTCAGACTTTATTTTTTGGGGCTCCAAAATCACTGCAGATGGTGATTGCAGCCATGAAATTAAAAGACACTTACTCCTTGGAAGAAAAGTTATGACCAATCTAGATAGCATATTCAAAAGCAGAGGCATTACTTTGCCGACTAAGGTCCATCTAGTCAAGGCTATGGTTTTTCCAGTGGTCGTGTATGGATGTGAGAGTTGGACTGTGAAGAAGGCTGAGTGCCGAAGAACTGATGCTTTTGAACTGTGGTGTTGGAGAAGACTCTTGAGAGTCCCTTGGACTGCAAGGAGATCCAACCAGTCCATTCTGAAGGAGATCAGCCCTGGGATTTCTTTGGAAGGAATGATGGTAAAGCTGAAACTCCAGTACTTTGGCCACCTCATGCGAAGAGTTGACTCATTGGAGAAGACTCTGATGCTGGGAGGGATTGGGGGCAGGAGGAGAAGGGGACGACCGAGGATGAGATGGCTGGATGGCATCACTGACTGGATGGACATGAATCTGGGTAAACTCCAGGAGTTGGTGATGAACAGGGAGGCCTGGCATGCTGCGATTCATGGGGTTTCAGAGTCGGACACGACTGAGTGACTGAACTGAGACTAATGCAAGTCTCTAATTGTTTTCTTGCCTCTAGCTTTCCTCCAATCTTCTCTGTACAATAATAATAATTAAAAAAAAAACAGTATTTCTAAAGGGCAGGTTTTTATTTCATATTTTCTCAACTAAGAGAATATAATGAATAAATAAGGTTCAGACTCTTCTGGCTGAGATTAAACTGCGTTTATATGAAAAAATTTTTTTCTTCTAAGTTGTATTTGCAACCAGTGCGCTTTCACCAACAATACTATTTAGGTCAACATGCTCTCCTAAGCCCTTAATACTTCTTGAAAGCCATCTATATTTAGTATCATGTTTTTCAGTGATTATTAGAATATAACACTAAAATAAACCTCAGAAAAATACATTCCTCTTATTCACTAACACTTAACATCCTTAACATTTGGAAATTGGCTGTGTTTCATAATATTAATCACATCACCCATCAGAGTTTCTTGAGCATATTTGAAAACTGAATTTTGTTAGGTGAGACAAAATGATATATAAGTGATATTAGAATTTGCTTTTAAATATTTTGAGGAGTTTTGATGTTTAACCAAAGACTAGATTTCTCTAAAGTAAAACTATGGACACTGTGGATTTGTTAAAATTATCTGATGGAGAAATTATATGTCAAAATATAGTAAGGCTATATGAAATATTCTTTTCATTGCGCCCATATTAGCATACGAAACAGAAGCTACACTGTTAAAACTAGAATTTTTAATAAGAAAACTGAATTTTTGAAACATACACTATCACATTTCAATCATGTATTATTATATCCCAGTAAATTACTATTTCTAAATATAATTTGTGTACGTATAATTTTGGAGAAAATATAGCACAGTATAATATGCCATATAAAAGGAAAGTTAGAATATTTAATTGCTAGAATTAAATTTATTTCATCAATTGCTTGATTTCTAGCAATATATAGCTTTTTAAATAAAACTACTAAAGTAGGGGTCATTTCAAAACATAAGTTTTTTCTATTGAATTTACAAAAACTCTTGGAGCTATTTCAGATGCATATCTGAGACACAAGAAAATTGGTTTTGCTTATGTAGGTCACATTATTAGATTTAAATTTAATTTTTAGAATATGTTCTAGAAAATGGAAACAAAGTATTTCATTACAAAATAGTATATGACATACACCTTATCTGGGAATTATTACAAGTCTGAGATGTATAAAATAGACAAATATTCTCAAAATAGAATATCACCACCAGGGATGGATTCACTTGGTGTTTTTTAGTGATAGTGAAGACAATTTCATGTTTTGATTATGATTATTTTTTAACATCCTAAATATTTCAGTAAAAATATATTATCTTCTCTTACTACATATGAGAATATCCATTAGATGATAGCAGTATGTTTTCTTCAAAAGTATGAAAAACTGCCAGTGCTTTGAGAAACTGACCTTTCAGTTTTATAAGGATCAGAGACTATATCTTTAGGCCAGTTTAGTAAATGAGCCCCAAGCACAAAGTATAATGTTAGTAAGTGCTAAATAAATATGTGTCAAAATATGAATGATCAAAAAACCCAAATGACACTAACAGAATTGATAACATATATAAATAAATGCATAAATAACTGACCTAGATGGACTTGTTTTAAATGCTGCTATTACCAATAATACATTTTTCTTCTGATTTCATTTCTGAGTCTATGATCTTAGCATGTCTAACCTCATTACAACTCCCCTTCCTAATTCTTCTATTCTCGCCATCACCCTTAGTCTGATCGATTGAAGTGAACTTTTTTCCCACCAAATATTAAGCAAGACATGAAATATATATTCCAGGAGTTCCCCAAAAGTAAAACTTCAACTTGTTCCACTCTGGCAACTTGCTACTTTAATATTTATAACTACTTATATAGGATTATATATAAATAGTTTATATATTTATATTATAAATTCAATATTATTTTAATATTATTTATTATATATCAATATATTATATTTTATGATATTATAATTATATATTATATATAATAAAATTATATTATAAATTATAAATAGTATATATACATATATAGGATTATAAATAGTTATAAATATTAAAGTAGCAAGTTGCCAGAAGGGAACAAGTTGAAGTTTTACTTTTGGGGAACTTCTGGAATATATAAGTAATCTATAGCTAAATTAGGGGCTTCCCTGGTGGCTCAGACGGTAAAACGTCTGTCTGCAATACAGGAGACCTGTGTTCGATCCCTGGGTTGGGAAGATCCCCTGGAGAAGGAAATGGCAGCCTACTCCAGTATTCTTGCCTGGAAAATCCCATGGATGGAGCCTGTTAGGCTACCGTCCATGAGGTCGCAAAGAGCTGGACACGATTGAGCGACTTCACTTTCACTTTCATAGATGAATTAAAGTGTACCAGGTTACAGGCAAATTGTCATTTTATATAAAGGTCTTGAACATTTACAGATTTTGGTATATGTGAGGGTGGTCCTGGAATCAATCCCTCGTGAGTACTGAGGGATAACTATATGCCCTTTTAAATCATATATCCTCTTCTAACATTAAAATTGTAAATTTAAGCAATTTTAAAAACAACTGAAAAAGCAACTACTAGAAAATTGTACATATTGTAATATTACAAATTGTAATATTACAATGTAGAAAGATGTAAGTTTCATGATAATGATGGCGAAAGGAAAAGGAAGAATGGAGCTATATAAGAGAAACTTTTCTTATACTGCTGAACTTAATTAATATTAAACCAACTAAATGTTGCTGCTGCTGCTGCTAAGTCGCTTCAGTCGTGTTCGACTCTGTGCGACCCCATAGACGGCAGCCCACCAGGGTCCACCGTCCCTGGGATTCTCCAGGCAAGAACATTGGAGTGGGTTGCCATTTCCTTCTCCAGTGCATGAAAGTGAAAAGTGAAAGTGAAGTCGCATATGTTAATTATAATCCCTAAGTAAGCACTACAGAAATAACAAAAAAATACTAAAGAAGAAAAAAATTATATATGGGATAATAAGAGGATTCATATGATATTGGGCTGGCCAAAAAGTTCATTTGGGTTTCTCTGTAACACCTTACGGAAAAAGTCAAATGACATTTTTGGTCAACCCAATACGTTAGAAAAGATTGATATAGCAAAAATAAAACAGTATTGGAAGAATAGAGGAACAAAAAAGACATTAAAATATATAAAATAATAGTAAAGTAACAGAAAAAATGTAACATAATCACATTAAATGCAAAAGGATTGAGCACGTGAATGAAAAAAGGAGAAAACTGCTGGAATCGGGATAAACAAATATGATCCAAATATAAACTATCTATAAAAGACGCAGTTTACATCCAAAAGTACAAATAGGTTGAAAAGAATGAAATGTCCCACAAGTTTGTAATTATCATGAGACTAAAATACATTCATCAGATGAGTACATTTTTCTCAACCCTGTATGCTTGTATACAGCAGATGTACTGTTTCCAAACTTACACTATTTCTATCTCCAAACTTCCACTCTCCATTTTATTAAAATATAATTCCATTAGAAACAATATTAAGAATTACAATGATTTAACTACATCGTATTTTTTCAAAATAATTGTAATAATTTCTAAAGAAAGTCTTCAAACAAACTTCAACATCACTCATTCTGACAGCTTCTTTCTAAATCATACGCGTATACAGAGAAACTTCAGAGAACTTCTGACTACCAACCCACATTTCAATGGACTTCATACTAAAATGACCCGTTAAGGATTCCAAATGACAACTAGCACTCTACCAAAACTATACATATACTTTACTTTTTTGATTCTTTTGATAAACAAGTTATGTCAAAACCTTGCTCATCACTCCTGTTCAGTTCCTACCTAGAGTTGAACCGGCAACTGGCAATACACACTAAGTAGATAATTATCAGAATACATTTGCGAGTGAATCAGTAACGATTTCTCCCCTGGTTACAATCTATCAATGACTTAAAACCGTTATAAAACAGAGTCCCCGTATTTATGGATTAAGGGAAATGAGCTTGCTTACTTATTGAAATTATTCTTTCTGTTTATGTTCAGTGAAGGAAGTCTGCTGTCTTTGTTCTTTGGAAATAACAAAGCTTGAATTCTACATATGACTTTATAATTGTGAGCTGATACGGGCTTGGTCTCAAGCTGCTTCTTTTTTTCTTGGAAGCCACAATACAGGTCACTTTGCCTGTGCACATTTGTGTTTGAGCTCTCTCAGTTTGAAAACTTTTATTCAAAACACTCTTCTAGACATGGAACATTTTAACTCCTTCCCTACTGGAGGAAGTGTGAAACCTTTGTTGAACATAGATTCAGACATTGGCATACATTTCTTGTATTCTACTTATGAACACATCCTTAATTGTGTTTTATAACTAATCTGCTAGAGTTCATTTTAGTTATAGAATTTCAGCCTCTTACAATGATAGCAAAATTTTTTTAAAAATATAAAACATATATATTTCCTGAGCCAAACAATTTCAGGTCACAGGTTAAAAATATTGATTAATAATGTCTGAGTTTCAAAAACTTTTTTAGTATACAGCAAAACAATATCAATTATTTAAGTTCATTTTAATCAATAAACTTTCTTCTTCAATCCTCTTATTCAATGTTTTAGTTAAAATTTCTAGATAGAACATATAAACACTAAAGGCTGAAATATTTCCTCACAGAAACTGTCATCAGTATGAAATATTTATGACACAGTAATTTTTCTTGAAAATCATGGGTAATAAAAAACACAGTCTAACTTTCAAGAATTAAAAAAGTACACAGCTTTAATTTTGACTATGAATATGTTTTTGACATATTTCAACATTTTATCTTCACTGGTGTAAAGTAGAATATATGAAGTTAAACTCAACTTTCAAAAGTATGAATTCAAATGTCTAATATGTTTGGAAATGTTTCTACATGATTATCCTATCCTAAAAATGTTGAGCATAATTAAATGTGTTGAGGGATAACGCAAATACATTCTGTATTTACCTTGAATTTTACATGAAATTTCCATGCAACATACCCTGAGTGTTTAAATAGTGCCATTCTCAGAATAAACCATATTGTGACTGTTAGTTCCCTATTCCTATCCAATCTTTTCCACTTTCTATGGTAAGCCTGATTTTGTTTGTAAAGTGAAAGTCACTTAGTCATGTCAGACTCTTTGAGACCCCATAGACTACATACACAGTTGATGGAATTCTCTAGACCAGAATACTGGAGTAGGTAACCTTTCCCTTCTCCAGGGGATCTTCCAAACCAAGGGATCAAACTCAGGTGTCCTACATTTCAGGCGGATTCTTTCCCAGTTGATTTTGTTTGGGAGACATTAAACACAAAAATAACATTTTTTTAGCCTCACTTATAGTTAGTGATGACTATATGTCATATTTCAAGACAGTGGCATATAACAGTGATTTCTGATATAATTTTCTAGGAAATATTTAAGAGAGATAGGTAAATTACAGTTTATAGCACCTCCAGACGCAATGCAAATGTAAATTCTTTCTAGGGGGAAAAAAGTCAAGCAAATCCATTAGATTGAGTTTAGCTAAGTATTATTTAAACACAAAACAAAACAATAACCCTACAAACACAAAACTAAGAGCAAGTTTCAAAAGAAATTATTCAAAATCCTGTCTCCAAAGACATCAAGTATTAGACTTTAAAAAGCAAATAGAATATAAATGACCATAAATATGCATTATCTAGATAAATAAAATATGATTAAAATTGACAAAGAAACAAGATGTCATTATACATAACCAGGCAGACTCCGAGAAGGCAATGGCACCCCACTCCAGTACTCTTTTTGCCTGGAAAAATCCCATGGACGGAGGAGCCTGGTAGGCTGCAGTCCATGGGGTCGCTAAGAGTCCGTCAGGACTGAGTGACTTCACTTTCACTTTTCACTTTCATGCATTGGAGAAGGAAATGGCAACCCACTCCAGTGTTCTTGCCTGGAGAATCCCAAGGATGGGGGAGCCTGGTGGGCTGCCATCTGTGGGGTCGTACAGAGTCGGACACGACTGAAGCAACTTAGCAGCAGCAGCAGCAGACTTTTGAAATTAATTTTTGGAAATGAAAAATATAAGCATTATCATTAAAAAGTTGAGGGATGCCTTATATAGAAAAATGAACCTAACTGAAGAGAATGTTTATAAACTTGAAGATAGATTGGAATATGTTGCCCACAATGCAGCATAGAAAGACAGGGAGATATAAAATATGAATAAACACATATGATTCAAAATTAAATGCCAGAAGACAATGGAATTTTTTCTTTGATTAGTCAAAATCTTACGGTTAGCCATGCAGTCCTTCAAATGTCAAGGATAGGGATAAAAATCTGACCTTTGAGAAATCTGAAGGCAAGAGTGTGTGACTAAAATTGCCTTCCCTGATGTCAGAGGAAAGAGAGAGAGAAAAGAAAAAAAAAAAAAAAAAACCTTTTACAAAGAACCTGTATTTCCAAAATTTGGAGAAAGATGGTGGGTTAGCTTCTCATAGATGAGTGTGGAGCCAACCAAAAAAAAAAAAGAGCTGAAACAGATCCATTTAGGGAAAAAACTGAAAGGCAAAAACTGCTGGAAGAACAAGGTAAGCCTTGAAAGGAGTAAATCACTGGAGACCAATAGTTAAAGAGGAAATTTTAAGTCTGAGCAGGTTTTACTCTACATGAAGGGAACGTCTGAAGAAAAAGTCTGAATGGAGTAGGTACGTCCAAACAAACAGAAGAAAGAAAGAATCAAAAACTGTGAAATGAAGGTACAGAAGGAAGCAGCAGATTAAGGTAATGTACACCCGTGGTGGATTCATGTCAATGTATGGCAAAACCAACACAGTACTGTAAAGTAAAATAAAGTAAAAATAAAAATTCAATTAAAAAAAAAAAGAATGCTTTGGCTTTCTTCTTGCTTCCTCTCTTTTTGAGCTCTAGCTCTCAAAGGTCTAAAACAATGATAGTGGAGAAAAATGTGGAGCATACAAGTCTTTCCCACTGCAAGTGTTTCAGACTTGAGGTGAAACTGAACTGGAAAAGGTTATAAGTTATAAAATGAATGAAAGTTTGAAGTTCTGTAATTGTTCTGTTTAGACTGGAGTTTTATTAAGAGCTTATTATTTGAATATTGTTAAAAAGTCAGGGAAATATTTTTGTAAAAGATGCTAATAGCAACTAGAGAAAAAGAATCAACTACTTTCTGCCTATCCCCTATCTAGTCAACCTGCTGTAATAAGCTGGTTTTATTGCACATTGCCCATACCTTGTTGGGCTTATGAAGTTGGTGGGAGTGCAGAGAGTGGCTGGGGCAAAAGAAAGCAACAATCCAACCTCTCTTTAGTCTTTTAAAGTTAGTAACCGTATTTTAATCATTTATTTACTCTGTGACTACACATTCTTTCTGCTTTAATTTACACATTCTAACAAAACAGCAGTGGCATGTTTTAGTCAATCATTTCTGTTTAAACTTTATCACAACAAAAGCAAAAGAGCTGTTATTTAAAATGAATGAAATATCATTATTTCTCAAAATTACTTTTAATGATTTTCTTTACCATTCCACAATTTAGAATTATTATTTGAAGGAGAATTTTAATGATTTTTTTACAGTTATCAAACTGACATATTTGTGGTAGAAAAATTGGCAAGAACTGAAAAGCAAACAGTTGTAATTTCCCACTGGTTTTAATTTTACCCACCAGAAATATGCAACCTTAAGGGTCTCAGAATAAACGCTCCTCAAGTTTGAAGAGAACTTTTTTTTGTACAGTCATATAAGAGTATTGCCGGGCTTCCCGGGTGGTACTAGTGGTAAAGAACCTGCCTGTCAATGCAGGAGATAGAAGAGACTCGCCAGGCTCCTCTGTCCATGGAATTCTCCAAGCAAGAATGCTGGGATGGGTTGCCGTGCCCTCCTCCAAGGGATCTTCCCGACCCAGGGATTGAACCCATATCTCCTGCAGCTCCTGCATTGCAGGTGGATTCTTTACCACTGATCCACCCAGGAAGCCTGGCCTACATCCACTGTGTTTCAGAAAGTCACTTTTCATATATTACAAAATGCTTGTGACAAGTTTAGTTAACAATATCTATCCCCAAACTGATCCATGCAAAACTGATCTTCCTGCATTTGCTGTTTCTGTTGATGATACTGCCCTCTACCTGGCTGCCCTTATCTGTAACTTTAGATATCCTCTACTCCATTCTTCCAACGCCATATTTAATTAATTACCAAGTTCTGTTGATACGTAACTATCTCTCAGATCATTTTCGAATTTTTGTTCCGTGTCAGTTTCCAAACAATCGTTTTGCTTCCTGTCTCTGGTTAGCAGACAAAAATCAGCAATAAGAAACTACTTTGATTTCCCATTAACATCCCTTTGCATATACTGTTGCTCTTTCTAAAGTGCCCTTGCTTTTTCTACCTGTTGGTGTTTGTTTATCTCCAAATTCTACTTCAAGCGTCATTCCCTCCACCTTTCACTTACAAAGGAAACTGATGACTTTTCCCTGTTATCTTTGGGCATTTCACATTCTCTCAGAAAATGCAACAATAGAGGATAGTAGCATATTCAGTGACTTCATGATCTATGTTTCCTTATCTCTCTGACCAGACACAGACTGAAAATTTGGAAGTCATAGTGTATTTTCCTCCCAACTACTACCATACAGAAGCATATTCTTATAGGCTAGCACTGGATTTCAATCTACTGCTTTCTTTTCCTTTACAAATTGTATTTGTCCAGGTTTAAAAGCTGAATCAAAATTTTTAGGTAACAAATAAGTATATGTGCATTTACAAATTTCTTTCACTCCTTTCTATTCCATTTGCTAATATCTAGCTCAACACCAAATTTGATGAAAACTAGTAGTAACATATTTTGTGAAACATAATCCCAAATATATTGTCAAATAGCTGCTCTGAAATCAGACATAAGTACTGTATTTTCTTATATTTCCAAGCGCTATTTCTCCCAAACTTATGAAGCATTCTGTGATGTTTCCTTACTTGTTATTTTAGATCAAATATATCACTCTGTCAGAAATAACAGAACTCCAGCAAATCCCTGCAGATATCTAATAGTTTCAGTTTAGTTAGTATAATTCAGTTATAATTGACAGGATTAATTTCTTTTAAGCTTCAGCTTTTGCACCTTCTCTTTTCTTTTTAAAATAATGTTTTGCATTTTATGTGGTTTAGAGTTGTCAAATGTTTCCACTTATATTTTGATTTTCTCTTTCTCCAATATTAAATCACATTGAAAATATTGCCAATGGTTAACATAAACAGCTAGGAAAATATTAAATTTAGTGAAGTGTTCCTTCTTCCTTTGGAATATTTTAAGACATTCTCTAATTCCTGAGGATCTATTATTGCTTTCAAAACTATGAATGTTACAACTTAGGAGGAGGAAGCCATATCATGTCAACAGAACTCCCCAAACTTCAGTTTTTTGCCTCCTCCATTTTCAGTGATTGAACTGAGAAATACAGTTAATGGCATTTACCAATTTCTGGACTGGTTTTGACATGCCTATCTTTCAAAGCTCCCTTGAATCTGACTTATTTTACTGTAAGAGTAAACATGTAAAAATATTTTCCTCATTCAATGCCCAGCTATGTTTAGAAAGTTTATTTTTTAGTTACACTGATTATTTTTGACCTTATTTTTTTTCTTGTAACATCAGGCTAACCTCTGTTCCTCATAATTCTATTTAAAAATCTAATTCAATATCTTATGGCTTTCCTTATTTATTTTCATGGATCAAGACATACTTTTTATAGTATACAATTGTGTTTCTGACAGTCTTCTGTTACTAATTCTTTCACTGTTAACAGGGATTTTTTCATTTCATTTTCTCTTCCCTTTTCACACAGTTCTTCCTATAATACAGTCTCAAATGAAAACTTTCTCTTTTTTTAAAACCTAACTGCAGCCATTTCCACTGCAGGACCATTTTCACTTCCTTTCCCACCCACCTCCATCATTTTTAGTAAGACTCAGGGCAGAACTTTTCACAATGGATAGACAAGGTCAATGAAAACTAAGAGGACTAGTATTTCCCCAGTTGTATTTCTCACTCACCAGTTAGAAAAGAGAAAAAAAAAAAAAAAGATTGCTAGAAGAGAGATTAGTCTTTCCTCAAGGTATTGAGGTATCTACAGCTTTGTTACAAAAATGTGACAAAATTAAGCACTTAAAAACACATGTGTTATCTCATAGTATCTGTGGATCAGGCTTCTGGGCACTGTTTACTTCAGTCCTTTCTTCCAGATCTCACCAAGTTGCAATCAATGTGTCCCCCAAAACTAGAGTCTAATCAAAGGTTTGATCTGGGAAAGAGTTGCTCCTTGTTGGGCAAAGATTATTTCCTTCTTCCTGGCTGTTGGTCATAGGCTATCCTCAGTTCCTTGCCATATGACCCTTTCCACATGGATGCTCATATTAGGCCAGTTTCTTTCTTTCTTTCCTTTTTTTTTTCTCTTTAGGCCAGTTTGTTTCTTAAAAGCAGGAGAGGGAGAAAGGTTTTCCTTGAAACATGGGTGACAAGCTCATGTACTGTAATCAAGTTCACATCATCACATACATCCTCTCGTGTTCACAATATTCTATTATTAATAAAAACAATACACAGGTCCTAACCATGACAGTGTGATCACTCACCTAGAGCCAGACATCCTAGAATGTGAAGTCAAGAGGACTTTAGGAAGCATCACTACAAACAAAGCTAGTGGAGGCGATGGAATTCCAGTTGAGCTATTTCAAATCCTGAAAGATGATGCTGTGAAAGTGCTACACTCAATATTCCAGCAAATTTGGAAAACTCAGCAGTGGCTACAGGACTGGAAAAGGCAGTTTTCATTTTAATCCCAAAAAAGGCAATGCCAAAGAATGTTCAAACTACTGGAGAGTTGCATTCATCTCACACATTAGCAAAGTAATGCTCAAAATTATCTAAGCTAGGTTTCAACAGTGTGTAAACCAAGAACTTACAGATGTTCAAGCTGGATTTAGAAAAGGCAGGGAAACCAGAGATCAAATTGCCAACATACATTGGATCATAGAAAAAGCAAGAGAATTTCAGAAAAACATCTAATTCTTCTTCATTGACTATGCTGTGTTATCTCAACAAACTATGAAAAATTCTTCAAGAGACGGGAATACCACCTTACCTGCCTTCTGAGATATCTGCATGCAGGTGAAGAAGTTATAGTTAGAACTGGACATGGAACAATAGACTGGTCCCAAATCGGGAAAGGAGTACATTAAGGCTGTTTATTATCATCTTGCTTATTTAACTTATATGCAGAGTACATCATGAGAAATGCTGGGCTGGATGAAGCACAAGCTGGAATCTAGAATGCCAACAGAAGCATCAATAACCTCAGATAGGCAAATGACACCACCCTTCTGGCAGAAAGCAAATAGGAACTAAAGGGCCTCTTGATGAAAGCGAAGGAGAAGAGTGAAAAACTTTGCTTAAAATCCAACATTCAGAAAATGAAGATCATGGCATCTGGTCCCATCACTTCATGGGAAATAGATGGGGAAACAGTGGAAACAGTGAGAGAATTTATTTTTGGGGGCTCCAAAATTACTGCAGATTGTGACTGTAGCCATAAAATTAAAAGATGCTTGCTCCTTGAAAGAAAAGCTCTGGCCAACCTAGACAGCATATGAAAAAGCAGACACATTACTTTATCAACAAAGGTCTGTCTAGTCAAAGCTATGGTTTTCCAGTAGTCATGTATGGATGTGAGAGTTGGACTATAAAGAAAGCTAAGCGCCGAAGAATTGATGCTTTTGAACTGTGGTGTTGGAGAAGACTCTTGACAGGCCCTTGGACTGCAAGGAGATCAAACTAGTCAATCCTAAAAGAAATAAGTCATAAATATTCATTGGGAAAACTGATGCTGAAACTCCAATACTTTGGCCACCTGATGAAAAAACTGATTCATTGGAAAAGACCCTGATGCTGGGAAAGATTGAAAGCAGGAGGAGAAGGGGATGACAGAGGATGGGATGGTTGGATGACATCACTGACTCAGTGAATGTGAGTTTGATCAAGCTCTGGGAGTTGTTGATGGACAGTAAAGCTTGATGTGCTGCAGTCCATGAGGTCACAAAGGGTCAGACACACCTGAGTGACTGAACTGACAGGTCCTATCAAAGCTCAGGGTGAGAGAATTTCACATGAATTTCAAGACCAAGCAGTAGAAGGTGCTACTGCCTTCTACTGGGACCACCTTTGAGCCTATCCACCACAATGGATACAGTAAAATTTCTTGTTATTAGCACTCTGGGCTTCCCTCCTAGCTCAGTTGGTAGTAAGTCTGCCTTCAAAGCAGGAGACCCAGGTTCAATTCCTGGTTGTTTCCTTTAGAGGAGGAAATGGCAACCCACTCCAATATTCTTACCTGGAGAATCCAATGGACAGAGGAGTCTGGCAGGCTATAGTCCATGGGATCACAAGAACAGACACAAGAACAGACTTAGTAACTAAAATGAACCACCACCAAAGTTCTGGGATTTTTAAAATAGTTTCTCTGATTCTGTTTGCCTATCTGGTGATACAAATAGTGATTCACAGAAATATCCCTGGAATTTGGGAGTAATACCTGCGGGCTCAGATGGTAAAGAATATGCCTGCAATGCAGGAGAAGTGGGTCTGATCCCTGGGTCAGGAAAATCCCTTGGAGAAGGGAATGGCTCCCCACCCCACTGAAGCCTGCTGGGCTCTGTCCAAAGAAGTCCATGGAGAGAGGAGCCTGGCAGGCTACAGTCCATGGAGTCACAAAGAGTTGGACACTACTGAGCAACTAACACTCACTTTTTCACTTAAACAAGAGCTGGCTCATTCTTCCTATAGAGATTTCAGAATGTAAGAGGCTTGCTACTCTTGAAAGAACATTATCATTCTGGTCCCTCATGGCTCAAAGAGAGAAAGAGAAACAATCCCCGATAATTCAATGGAAAGGAAGAAGACATTAGCTAAGAAGGAAGAGTTTTAGGAGTTGCTAGGCATTTGCCTGAGAAAGCAATGCTAAATGTATTCAGCGAAGACAGAATATGTATCCCTATCGCCATTATCATCAGTATGGAAACCGAATAGGTAACCCCTCCAGCAGTTGGAAAAGCAAAGTAATGTCCCTCAAAAGCCACACAAGTCCCTGATTCTTCCATGAACCATCATCTTAGTTAAGAAGTTTCTTGTACTATTTTATTATCCTCATCGCAAGAATCCTTCTGGGGCTAGAGGTTCAGGAATAATCAGGAGAAGAGAAAATGGTTGGAAGAGTGAATGGTAAGAGTATAAGAGTTGGATACATTTCACTGAATAGTTGCCAAATGAAATTTGAAAATTAAAATGAAATTTTAATAAGCACAGTGGTTTAAAATTGCTGTACTGAGAACATTTTACCAAACAACAACATTAAATTGTGGATAATTTCACCCCTATTAAACAGGAGGAAAAAACTTCAGGGTTTGTTAAAGAATGGAGTTTTAAGAATAAAAACTATTCATATTTATTTTAAGTAGTTCTTTTGATCAATTCTGATACAAATCTATGACTTTCAAATTAACCTATGATTTAGTGATCATATATTTGTTTTCTCTGTTTTTCAAAGCCACAAATTTATGCTGATATAAAAATCTCTTTGGTGTAATCTTCATTAGACACAGGTATATATAAGTATAAAGAATATTCATTTGACTCTATGTATTCATAGCTGCTCTCATGCCACAAATATACTTGTGATAGGCTTTCTTTACTCCAAAAAATGATAATTAATCATGAGATATTAATAACTTTATTATATTCAGCCTTATTTCATATTCATATAATCACATTGGGAATCTCATGAATAGCAATGAAGTTGATCTCTTTAAATAGGAAGTTGTCATTGGAGGAAGTGACAAAATTCTAAATATGTTAAGATACTTTATTTTCATCCTCCTTGATAATATTAAGCCAATGCAGATAGTCTGGAATAAAAAAGAAAAATAAAATACTGTATTTCTTGAATTCAATCATGTTTCTTCCAATACTTCTTTTAAATATATCCATACATTTCTAGAATTTTCAGCATGTTCTCCCATACCTAAGCACTTGTGAAGGCATTACTAATATCCATCAAATCATCCAGAGGTTCACTCGTTATTATTTCCCCTGAATGTGGTCAGATAAAGGATTGCCTTTAGATGTTCTAGTGACTTATATGTTCTCCCTGTATGGCTATTTTTCTTTCTCAAGTTATCTTTTTCACCTCTTTGGTTAGAAGAAAATCAACAGATAGCTAAGGAATCATGAGAAAGATCAGCTTTCTGTTTATTCTATTCTACATTTTCACACACTCACACTGCCAGCTGTTTCCACATCTTACTTCTTAGTTTGGATTTTTACTATAATGTGCCTACAACTGTTGCAGGAAAATGAGTCCCAGGTTCTATCCTCTCCCTCTTGAACAGGAGGATTTGCCAATGTTCCTTCTCAACTTCTCCATCTCACACCTTTTTCTTTTCTTCCCAAAATCATCTTTCAGTGTTTAAATATTATTTACTATTACTGTTGGCTATTATTTATCTTTTTTTTATTTATTTTCTCACAGGTGGTACTTAAGTCTTTCCAAAAGAGTAACAGAAAATTTAATTCCAATATTTTAAATAAGAACAATTTAGGCATAGAAAAATAGTTTATTCTACAATGTTTCTTAACTAGCAAGACCAGGTGCAAATCATAGATTCTTGAATCCTCAGTTCCATTCAATTTTAATTTGTCAGGGCTAGTTCCTTCCTCATGATACTTCACAGCATTCCTGTGAGAAAGCTGAATTACAAGCAATATGACAGCCATTTCCAAACAGAGGAGTTGAAGCAAAGGAGTCAATTAACCTGTGATTGGAGAAACCACAGAGAATAGAATATTCAATCAACCAAACCATACCATCATAGTAGGTAAGAGTGAATTCTGATTAGCAAGAAAATTGGAATGAATTTTATAGCAAGAACCTCATTAATTCATACTAATTAGAAGCCAAAAAATAAAGTTTTTTGAAGAGTGTGAATATATAGAATGCTAAGATTAATTAAGGCTTATTTATGAGCATTATTGCACCAAAAGGAAACACTTGTCTAATGGAGGTCAGCAGATTTAGGAAGCCAAACAAACACATCTTTCTTTTTTGTAAATTGAAATTGGAGAAATATGGATTATGTAATTAGGTACTGAACTTGTCAGGGTGTGTAACATAATAGTCTACCCTGGCACCACTGGTAAGTCAGAGCACTGAACAGAGAAGGTAGAACAGAACAGAAATGACAAGTTAGCCTCAAAAAATGAAAAAAAGTAAACTTCTTCCCTAGTTTCTTTTAGTATGAAAATGTAAAGAGTGATTCTTTCCTTAACTAATAAGTTTTGTTTAAGCACTAATGATGTAATCTTTAGCCTTTAAAATGGGGCGGTGGGGGAGGTGTTTAGAGTCATCAAGAATGTTTTTGTATAAGCCACTGGCCAAATTTCCAAAATATAGTAATTTTCTAAAACATGGTAATTTTTCTCCCTTTTATTGTTATAAATAGATTTTTTTTCTCTTCTTGCTTCTCATTCTTTTTTCCTTTTAGTCAATTATATAAATTGTACATATCTGAATGAGAGAGTTTAATTGATATTTCTTCCAGATGTTGATGATACTTAGGAAGAATATTGGGTTATCTCTGATTAAATACAGAATAAAGTTTATTTCTTCCATGCAATATTCTGCCTCCACCAAGCTGTCTTTATAAAATTGCTAAATTTATATGCAAAGTAAAAAAAAAAAAAATTTCAAATTTAGCTGCTGCTAAGTCACTTAGCTGTGACCCCATAGACGGCAGCCCACCAGGCTCCACCATCCCTGGGATTCTCCAGGCAAGAACACTGGAGTGGGTTGCCATTTCCTTCTCCAAAGCAGGAAAGTGAAAAGTAAGCAATTCATACTAAAAATCAATATCCAACTGAAGAAAGGAAGAAAAAAATGTGTTAAGCATCACATATCCAAATATGATTCTAATATCTAAAGAAAAATCTTTATATGTCTTTCATATATGTCCCTGAAGGTCTATTTTATCGATCTGAAGGCATTTATCTTGATCTCTTATCATATCAGATAAAATTTAAGCAAACATGCTTTGTATTATGTTGGCTTGCTAAAGAATTTTTGCTGTAGAGAAAGATTGCTTGTTTGTGTATGCAAGTATGACAAGAATGTAAGAAGAGCATAACAGCAAGATGAGAATTTTTAAAAATATAATTAAATCATCATTATTTTTGAAAGGTTATTAAATAGTCTTCTGTTAATACAAGGACTTCAAAGAATATTTTCAACATATATTCTGTCCACTAGTATTTTACAATCAACAAAGAATAATGTGGACATTTCTAGTGTGATGATAATTTTAAAGGTCATAGTGATAAATATAATAAATACATTAAATTTGTATACATAGTATATGAATATAAGAGCAAGTCTGAAACACATACAACACAAAGAAAATAAAACATAGTTGAGACATATTTCAAAAAAAATACATCTAAAATAAGTAAATTATGCATCAAGGAATAAATATTAAATGATGGACTGAGAATTTCCATGTTCAGAAATACTAAAGAACAAGGAAATCTATTTTAAATAATTAAAGTTGTCTTGGTACCAATTTGTGAAATACCTGGCTTTGAACTCTTGAAAAGTGAAGGTGTTAGTTGCTCAGTTGTGTCCAACTCTTTTCAATCCCATGGACTATAGCCTACCTGGCTCCTCCACCCATGGAATTGAATACTTGCTATAAATATACAAAATATTCAGGAATTATGTTGTATTGAACTATGCTTTTATAGGAGATAATCCCTCTTATTCCAATTTGCAAGTACTCAATGAATTAAAGAATGTTTTCTGAATCTCATGGATATTTTGCTAGACTTAGTTCAAAGACCTCAAAGATAACATCCCATGGAGCTTTAAATTAAATATCAATGGTTTTGTAAATTATTGATTGGGACCTCAATGAAATTTATCGCAATGAATTGAAGTCATCCCTGGTGTATTTGCTTGGATGATTTTCTTTAGTACTCAGAGACCTGGATATTAAAAGACAGTTGATCAACTTTCTCAGCAGATGAAGAAAGGGTAAGAGGAAAATAGAGTTGGGGCATTTATATCCTCAAAAGAAGTTGAAGATGAGGGCACTTTACATTGGGAGGAAGTCAAGACATCAGATAAGTGGTGGTTGATGGATGATGAAATCATAAGTGCAACTGAAATAGACTGTTAACAAATAGGCTGGACAGGCTTACTCTGGAGATAGGTAACTGTTGGTGCTGTTATGTTTGGGTAATATGACTGTGTGTTTGAGTAGCTGGAATGAAGTATAACTGAAATGTTTTGGACTTAAATAAGTAAAATTGGAAATTACCAATGCTGTAGGAGTTTTTATAAGGGCACACAAATCAATGGGGACAATATGACAACTTGAGATAGAGAAGTATAATTATACTATATATCAAAAATTTCCATAAATATATAAAAATTTACACATGCCAACAAAGTTGATAGCCAAATTTTATATGCCAGGAATAAGAAAAATTCTTACAAGAACATAATATATGTAATATAAAAATAGTACTGTGGGCTAGATGGATGTACTCTCTACTTCCAGGCCGTGTGTTAGATGGATGTAGTCTCTACTTCCACACCCTGTGTGAGAAATCCAAGTCACCCTCGAGAAGACTGAGGCAGAAATGATAGCCATGTGAGATAAAGGACCCTTGGGAGTGACTGAACTAGTAGTGGAAATTTGATTTCTTATTAAATATAGGACTTGTAGCATATAGTATAAAATTTTTGGAAAATAAAGGAAGTAGTAAAATGGAGAAGAGGGTGACAGAGGATGAGATGGTTAGACAGCACCATTGACTCAATGGGCGTGCATCTGAGCAAACTCCAGGCGACAGTGGTGTGCTACAGTCCAAGGGTCACAGAGAGTCGGGCAGGGCTGAGCGATGGAAAAACAACAAACTTGTTTTAGAAAAAAGTAAGAATAGGGAAAAATCAAGATGAGAGAAAGAATATATGACCTGAAGGACTTACTTTGGCACAATATTTGCTTATATTTTGGTCAAAGCTTGTGAAGAAATGGCAACATTAGCTTTGCACTTCCTCCTACTAGCCGTACTTCCAAATAGTTACATTCTTTAAAGCAATTCTACTTACGCCTTCATGTCAAAGCACTCAAAGACCCTCTATCAGTCTTAGGGCCAACTCTAAACTATTAATATTTAGTCTCAGTGTGTCCCACAGTGCTATGGCTGGATGTCTTTTCAACATAATCAGCCCAGGCATTGTGTCTATATTCCAGTCACACCCAAAATTATTACTCTGTTTTAGGTGGAATGTGTGTACCCTTTGGGCTTCCCATGTGGCTCAGTGGTAAAGAATCTGCCTGCAATACAGGAGACATGGGTTCAACTCATGAGTCGGGAAGATTCCCTGGAGTGGGAAATGCAAACCATTCCATTCTTGCCTGGGAAATCCCAAGGACGGAGGAGCCTGGTGGGCTACAGCCCATGGGGTCACAAAGAGTCGCACATGACTGAGTGACTGAGCATGCGCACATGTGTACCCTTCATCTTCTTTCACAAGCCTCAAGTTTTAGTTTTTCTTTCTTCTATAGAGTCTGTCCAGAATTGTCCTAATTTGAGACATAATTCTCCACAAATCTCTTACATTTCTGTATAACTAGGAATTAACAGTCGGTTTGCTCAGGCTTACCAGAAAGAGAACAACTCCATTCTTAGAGATAGTCAAGGTTAGTAAAGATAAAGAACTTTCTCTTCCCCCTTTCTGAAGATTTGTTTACAATCTACAGAAAAGCGAAAAATAATGTCTCTTTCCAGAGTGGACGGCTTAAGTTTCCTAGAAGCCCTCTTATGGGATTTGGGCTTTCCTAAACTCAGTGATCTTCATTTGTGACACAGACCTATAGCGTGCACAGAATCCACCTACTTTGTCTCCGTGGAGCTTGGGGACTAGGGAAACAATGCAAACGAAAATGTCATACTACCTGTTGTGCCACAAGTAATAAACTATATACATTCATTTGAGCATATTGTCCTTTATAAGCCAAATCTATGGAAGTGTGGTGAGCCAACCCTTCAGCTTCCACCAAGTTGCTGCTTAGGAACTATATGACACCTGGACACAGAGAGTATGTCTCTTTTGTGTGTTGTCACTGTACACTCCATATTAGTTATCCCAAACATTATATCCTTTCCCACTAGTAGGAAAATGCCTTAAAAACAGAATTCATGTTTACTTATTTTTGTATTTGTTAATATATGTTCCTAGACAAAAAAGTTCAGTTACTGCAATACAACATTTTCATTTAATTACAAAGAAGTACTACAGCAAATATAAGAAGAAAATAAAATGCTTAGTAATTTATATTTGGGCACTGCATTCATAGTATTTTAGTTTTAGTACTTAAACTACAGTCCATGAGGTCACGAAGAGTCAGACACGACTGAGTGTCTAAGTACACACACACACAGCCGATGAGAAGCAGAGAATCCTTGGTTTACTGTAACCCTCCCAACTTCCTTTTCCTCTTTATAAGAGTTCCCTTTCCCTAACTACATGGGAATTTGCATGTGGCTCATCCTGGTAGAAGATCCCAAACTGCAACTCTCTGCTGATCCTAAATGAAACAATCTTTGCTGAAGACATACCTGGCACTCTATTTTTTTTCAGGTCAAACACATAAAAATTTCCCAATTAGATAATATAATAAGGGCTATTGTTAATTTCCCTTTTTATAAACTTGTCAGTATCACTCCAAGTCTTCAGAAGTTAAAAATTATAAATCAGTATCAAAGCTTCAGGTGAAAAACATTATGGAATCTGTTCATGCAAATACTAACAACCCCAGAGATAATACTGTTTCTCTGAGATTTTACAGAGATAGTGTAGGAATAGAGTGGATTTATCTCTAGCCTTCTGTGCAGTCTGTTAAATATTCTACTTTTTTTGTAAGGCTCGGTAAGTTTCTACCTGTTTTCCCACTATGTAGAAAAAAGCTGAAGGAAAGAATAAAGTTATTTTCATAGTTTGCATCATTTTGGTTTCATATTTTGTGTTTGCAGATCCAGCTTTATATAGCTGGATGTAGAATTTTAGTTAGAATGAATTCCAAGGTAACAGAAAGGGTTGTCATTAGCATTTAAAAGTTATCAAGGTGCCTAAGGTATTTTAGTACTTCTCGTATTATCTTTACAACCATCTAAGCCCTCAGGATTTTATTACTCATATTGAAAATAAACTAATTCCAAAGATGATAACTAGAATACCATCTCCTATTTTTAAATATTTTTTCTAGATCAGTGTTAGGTTCACAGCAAAACTCAGGTGAAGTTCAGTGATTTCCCACATACCAATTACCCCTCACATGCATAGCCTCCCCATTGTCAAGATTCCACATCAGAGTGTTATGTTTGTTACAACTGTTTTGGCACATCATTATCACTTCAAGCCCATAATTTATGTAGGTGTAAACCTTAAGACTTTTAGTAAACTATGAATGCTAAGTTGGTTTTCCTTGAGAGATATTTTTTTTTAGATCTCCAAAGTAGTAAATGGTGATAAGTTTTAAAACAAAAATGCATATATAAAATAAGAGTGGTTATATTTTAATGATGTTTTTTATTTCCAATAACACATAATATGTGGAGTGAATTGGTCACGATACTCGGGTACTTTGGTCTAGGTAAAAACACTTGTATCAACTTGCTCAGTTCCTCAGCAAATGAATATTAGCAGAAATACATGTATAGATACTTAAAAATATCTCACCTTGTATACTGCAATAAATGAAGTAAAAGCAAATATGTATTAATGTGACTCTCCACTTTCCTTAAAATATATTTTCTGGGAATATAAGACAGAGATGATGTGTGTCCATTTAAAAACATTAGTTTTACTATGTATTTAATATGCTATCCTCAGTGCCAAGTCTACATAACCAGCAAAAATTACAAAAATTATTTTTACCTATCAAACCTAAAAACCAATGCCCGAGTGACGGAAAAAGATATTTTATGTAAATAAGAATGATAAGAAAGTGAGGGTAATGATACTCATCTAAAGCACACTTTATAGCAAAGGATATAACAAAAGACAAGGAATGTCATTACATGATGATAAAGGGATCAAAACAAGAAGAGGATGTAACTCTCATTAACACATAGGCACCTAATACAGGAATACCTAAATATACAAAGTATATTAACAGACATAATAGGATAAACTAGCACTAATACAATAATAGCAAGTGACTTTAACACCCCACTTACAACAATGGAGAGCTTATCCAGACAGAAGCTCAATAAGAAAGCAGTGGTCTTAAATGATACATTAGACAAGTTGGCCTTAATGGAAACCTATAGGACCTTCCATCCAAAAAGAGCAAAATACACATTCTTCAAGAGCACATGTAACATTCTCCAGGATAGATTACATGCTAGACCGTGAAACAGTCTCAACAAATTTAAGATGATAGAAACTACATCAAGTTTTCTGATTTTTTTTTTTTAAACCGCAGCAGTATAAGACTAGAAATCAAATATGGGAAGGCATGTGGGGAAAGCACAAACACTTGGATAATAAATAACATGCTCCTTACAAAAAAAGTGGGTCATAAAGAAATAAAGAAGAAATCATAGAATACATTGAGACAAATTAAAATGGATGCATAACTTTTTAGAATTTATGGAAAGAGCAAAAGCAGTTCTGAGAGAGAAGTTTAAAGAAATACAGGCCCACTCAGAGAAATACAAAAAATCTCAAATAACCTAAACGACCACCTAAACGAATGAAAAACAACAACAACAACAAAAGCCCTGAGTCAGGAGAAAGAAGGAAATAATAAAGATCATGGAGAAAAAGAAATAAAATGGAGACCAAAAAAATAGAAAAGATTAATAAAATGAAGAGCTGCTTTTCTGAACAGTTAAAACTGATAAGCCTTTAGCCAGGCTCATCAAGGTAAAAAGAGAAAGGACCCAAATAAACAAAACAAGAAGTAAAAGAGGAGAAACAAACAGTATCACAGAGAAATAAGAAATCATAAGAGAATGCTACAATTATATGCTGACAAATTGGACAACTTAGAAGAAATGGACAAATTTCTAGAAAGATACAACCTTCTAATATTGAATCAGAAAGAAACAGACTTGAATAGACTAATCATTAATAGTGAAATTGAATATGTAATAAAAAAAGTTCTCAATAAACCAAAGTGCAGGGCTGGATAGCTTCACAGAGAAATTCTACTTCACATGTAAAAAGAGCTTCTACCTAAACTCTCAACATATTCAAAAAACATTAAGATGAAACACTCCCAAATTATTCTGAGAGTGCCACTACCTTGATATCAAAACCAGACAAAGATACTGCAAAGAAAGAAAGTTACAGGTCAATATTTCTGACAAATATAGATGCAAAAATTCTCAATAAAATGTTACCAAACTGAATTCAACAATATATAAAAATATACACCATGAGCAAGTGGTATTGATTCAGGGATGCCAGGATGGTTTAACACTCACGAGTCAATGTAATACAGCATGTTAACAAAAGGAAAGATAAAAATCTTATGATCATCTCAATAGATACATGCAGAAAAAGTATTACACAAAATTCAACAACTGTTCATGACTAAAAAAAACCCTCTTTAAAGTGGATATAAGAGAGCACATCACAATAAAGGCCATTTATGACAAACCCACGTCTAACATACTCAACAACGAAAAGTTAAAAAACTTTGCTCTAAATTCAAGAACAAAGCAATTATGTCCACCCTCACCACTTCCACTTAACATAGAATTGGAAGTCCTAGCCATAGATATCAGACAAACTAAAGCAATAAAAGGAATCCAAATTTGAAGGGAAGAAATAAGCTTGTCACTGTTTGTAGGTGACTTGATACTATCAATAAGTAGAAAACCCTAAAGTCTCCACCAAAAAACTATTAAAGTAGGTAAATTAATAAAATTGCAGAATACAGGACTAATATGCAGAAATCTTGCTTTTCTATACGCTAATGATAAACTATCAAAGAAAGTAAGAAAATAACCTCATTTAAAGTCACATCAAAAAGAATAAAATACCTAGGAATAAGCTTCACCAAGGACGTAAGCCCTAAAGTCTGAAAACTATAAAGAATTGACAAAGGAAATGAAGATGATACCAAAAAATGGAATAATATCCTGAATGATTGGTTTTGAAGAATCAATATTGTCAAAATGTCCATACTACCCAAAGCAGTTTACACATTGAATGTGATACCTGTCAAAACATCCACCTACTTTTCACAGAACTAGAACAAATGAAACTCAGATTATATGGAACCACAAAAGAGCCCCATTGTGAAAGCAACGTTGAGGAAAAAAGACAAAGCTGAAGGTATTATGCTCCCTGACTTCAGAATCTTCCACAAAACTCATTAAAATAGCATGATATTGACACACATATTCACAAAAGACTTATAGATTAATGGAACAGAGTAGAGAGCCCAGAAATAAAGCCACATACCTAAGGTCAATTAATCTACAACAAAGGTTGAAAGGATATACAATGGAGAAAAGACAATCTCTTTAACAAGTTGTGTTGGGAAAACTGGACAGATACTCATAAAAGAATTAAACTAGAACTTTCTTTCATATCATTTAAAAAGTAAACTCAAAATGGATTAAATGCTTAATGTAAGATATAAACCCATAAAACTAGAAGAAAACATGGGCAGAACACTCTGCCATAAATTGCAGCAGTATTTTTTGGATTTGTCTCCTAAGGCAAATGAAATAAAAGCAAAAATAAACAAATGAGATCTAATCAAACATTTTTTTTTCCATAGCAAAGGAAACAATTGACAAAATAAAAAGACAACCCACTGTATGGCAGAAAATGATAAGGGGTTAATTTCTAAAATACATAAATAGATCTTACAATTCAGTTTTAAAAATAACCTTATTTAAAAATGAGCAGAAGAGTTGACATGCTTCCAAAGAAGACATTCAGATGGCCAAAAGGCACATAAAAAAAATATTCATCATTAATTTCCAAAGAAATGCAAATCAAAATCACAATGAGATGTTACCTCACACCTGTCAGACTGGCTATCATTAAAAAGTCTACAAACAGCAAATATTGGCAAGGATGTGGAAAAAGGGGAAACCTTGTATACTGTGAGAATGTAAATTGGTAAAACCACTATGGAAAACAGTATGAAAGTTCTTGACAAAACTAAAAATAGAACTACCATATGATCCAGAAATTTCTCTGTTGTGTATACACACCTCCAAACAAAAACATTGATTTGAAAAGATACATGCACTCCAATGTTCATTGTAGTGTTATTTACAATTGTCAGGTATGGAAGCAACTTAAGTGTCCATCATCAGATATGGAAAAAGATGATGCTATCTATACATACAAACATAAACAGACACACAATATTACTCAACCACAAAACAAGAATGAAATTCTGCCATTTGCCACTATGTAGATGGACCTAGAGCATATTCAGTTCAGTTCAGTTCAGTCTCTCAGTTGTGTCTGACTCTTTGTGACCCCATGAACAGCACCATGCCAGGCCTCCCTGTCCATCACCAGCTCCCGGAGTTCACGTAAACTCATGTCCATCGAGTCGGTGATGCCATCCAGCCATCTCATCCTCTGTCATCCCCTTCTCCTCCTGCCCCCAATCCCTCCCAGCATCAGAGTCTTTTCCAATGAGTCAACTCTTCGCATGAGGTGGCCAAAGTACTGGAGTTTCAGCTTTAGCATCATTCCTTCCAAAGAAATCTCAGGGCTGATCTCCTTCAGAATGGACTGGTTGGATCTCCTTGCAGTCCAAGGGACTCTCAAGAGTCTTCTCCAACACCACAGTTCAAAAGCATCAATTCTTAGGTGCTCAGCTTTCTTCATAGTCCAACTTTCACATCCATACCTGACCACAGGAAAAACCATAGCCTTGACTAGATAGATCTTTGTTGGCTAAGTAATGTCTAGAGCATATCAGGTTTACTGAAATAAGTCACACAAAAATTCTTGTGTTATTTATATCTAGAATCTAAAAACTAAAACAAATGAATGAAAATAATAAACAGAAACAGTCACAGATATAAAGAACAAACTAGTGGTAACAGTGGGAAGAGAGAAGAGGGTAGGAGAAAGATAGGGTTATGGAAATAAGAGATATAAACTACTATATAGAGAATAAATAAGCAACAAAGATATGCTACTAAGCTTAGTCACTTCAGTCGTGTCCGACTCTGTGCGACCCCATAAATGGCAGCCCACCAGGCTCCCCCGTCCCTGGGACTCTTCAGGCAAGAATACTGGAGTGGGTTGCCATTTCCTTCTCCAATGCATGAAAGTGAAAAGTGAAAGTGAAGTTGCTCAGTCATGTCTGACTCCTAGCGATCCCATGACTGCAGCCTACCAGGCTCCTCTGTCCATGGGATTTTCCAGGCAAGAGTACTGGAGTGGGCTGCCATTGCCTTCTCCAATCAAAGATATACTGTACAGCAAAATATAGCCATTATTGTGTAATAACTTTAAATGGATACACCTGAAACTAATATACTATTATAAAATTACTATACTTCAATAAAATATTATTTAGAAATATAATAGATAATGTAAATGCATAAAATTTATACTGGTTTTAAATAAAAATTTAAATATAGAAAAAGCCCATGTGGTTCTCCCTTTTAGCTACATTAATAAGTTGATATGATTATTGGCTCTGAGGAAAAATATGAAAATGTTGTTTTCTTATGAATCATTAAAATAAATCATAAAGAATGTACTATATTTAAAAACATTAGTTTAAATGATTATGCAATATTAATTTATTTGTACATTTTACGCATTTGAAGAATATATAAATCCAACCTGTGGGGACCTAAAACATATTGAGATTCACAAGAGTTGATATCTGCTTTAGTTCACATGTACCTACTCAGTTTAAGTTTCTGATTTGTTGATATGAAGGTGAATATACACCGATTTGCATAGCATCAATGTGTTTCAATGCCCAATAGTTTATTATATTTCTAGTGATTAATTTACTAGATATTTCACTACCACTTGTCTATTTTCTAGCCTGAAGATGTGGAACAAAGATCAATACCTCTGTAGCTCTGAACTTCTCAGAAGAAATACATATATTTACTTATTCAGTAAATATATATTCAGCAGGGGTTTTTTTTTTATTTTAATTTTTACTTTATTTTACTTTACAATGCTGTATTGGTTTTGCCATACGTTGACATGAATCCGCCATGGGTGTACATGCGTTCCCAATCCTGAACCCCCCTCCCACCTCCCACTCCATATCATCTCTCTGGATCATCCCCGTGCACCAGCCCCAAGCATCCGGTATCCTGCATCGAACATAGACTGGCGATTCTATTCAGCAATTTTAAGTACTGGAATCAATACTCAGAAATTAAAAAGTAAGTCAGAAACTCAAATTTCTCTCAAAGTGAGATTTAGCAGAAATAATAATAATAATGATATAATTACTTATATAATCTACAGTAAACAAAATATTCTGAAAGCTGTGTGCTGCTGAAGAAATAGAATTAAAAAAAAAAAATCCTCGAAACCTACCAACAAAGGTAGAGGGGAAAGAAAAAATATATTTTTTTAAATAACCATTGAAAACTGGCTTCCCTTGTAGCTCAGTAGTAAAGAATCTGCCTGCCAAGTGGGACACATGGGTTTGATCCCTGGGTTGGGAAGATCCCCTGGAGAAGGAAATGACTGCCTACTCTTGTGTTCTTGCCTGCAAAATCCCATGGACAGAGGAGACTGGTGGCCTAGAGTCCATGGGTCACAAAGAGTCAGATGTGACTTAGTGACTAAATAACAGCAACAAGATAAGAGCACTATCTTCCTCAAAGCTCACATTTCAAACTGATGGTATCCCAATCATCAGAAGAGAGTTTGCTCTCTCCATGTTTCACTGTCTTCAATTCACAATCCCGAGGAAGGAAGGAAATGGAGCACCAGAGGTCTGAGCTGCAGCAAATGCTGTTTTTCTTCCCCTAATCTCCCTGGATTAACGATGGTTTTGACCAGATACTAAGAGTTCTGTGGTTTGACAGCCCACGTGGGATCCAGTGAAGAGATCTGCCTTACCCAGATCACGATCCATGCTCAGGACAGCCTGAATCCAGTACTGGGAGAGGGGAAAGTATAAAGGCTGGGCCCCCTCATTCCATATCCAGGAAAATTCTACATGCAAATGCAGGCCTTCAAAGCTCTGCAGGTGAAGAGCTGAGTCTCACTTGTGATGGTACCTTCTTTCTTTTCCCAGTTCTGCTTCTTCCTCTTCACAGATATTGGTTATAAAAGCTCTCCCTAATAAACTTGGCACAAGAATGTCCATCTCAGAGTTGACAAATACCACTCTTTTAGTCAGAAACCTTTGAGTCCCTACTTTTTGACTAGACCTCACCTTTGACTTCTGACCATGGCCTATTAATCCACTTTTAGCTATAATTCTGCTAGGTCCATTCAGCTAAAATCCAGCCTAGTTTTATATAGGCAAATTCTTCATCCTCTCACTCCTAGTATCTTACTACCCTATCGTGTCTTCAGCAAGAATCTTGTTAGATCAGTTTAAGAAATAATTATCCTAAAGCCAGAAATTTTAAATTGAGTTTCAACTAGTAAAAGACTAAAAGTTTCACAAATCTAAGAGTGATCATAATCATAACTATGCTTCTAGCTCATTACCTAAATGGCATATGTAAAGTGGCCCAGATGAAGGAGCAGTTGATGATATACAGCTACACACACATAGAGGTGAATATGTGGATACCTACAGATATATAATTTTGAAATCGGTGGTAACACATTCTGATATTAGAATATTTAAATCCACAGAGCAAAATTATCTCAGTTAACAATTTAAATTTGACAATAGTACAATCAATGATATTAGTCTGAGTTCACTAGTTTTACATGTGTAAGCATATATGTCCGTGTCTGCATTTGCACTGTCTGTGCAAACTTTTTTACTGTGTTATAAAAATACAATATAAGATCTACCATCTTAACAACACTGTATTGTGCATTTAAATATCTGTTCATTATATGCAAAACATTCTGTCAGTTCAGTTCAGTCGCTCAATCATGTCCGACTCTTTGCCACCCCATGAACTGCAGCACGCCAGGCCTCCCTGTCCATCACCAACTCCCGGAGTCCATCCAAACCCATGTCCATTGAGTCGGTGATGCCATCCAACCATCTCATTCTCTGTCATCCCCTTCTCCTCCCCCCTTCAATCTTTCCTAGCATCAGGGTCTTTTCAAATGAATCAGTTCTTTTCATCAGGTAGCCAAAGTATTGGAGTTTCAGCTTCAGCATGGGTCCTTCCAATGAAATTCAGGACTGATTTCCTTTAGGACAGACTGGTTGGATATCCTTGAAGTCCAAGGGACTTCAAGAGTCTTCTCCAACACCACAGTTCAAAAGCATCAGTTCTTTGACCCTAACTTTCTTTATAGTCCAACTCTCATATCCATACATGACTACTGGAAAAACCATAGCCTTGATTAGATGGACCTTTGTTGGCAAAGTAATGTCTCTGCTTTTGAATATGCTATCTAGGTTGGTCATAACTTTTCTTCCAAGGAGTAAGCATCTTTTTATTTCATGGCTACAGTCACCATCTGCAGTGATTTTGAAGCCCCCTAAAAATAAAGTCTGTCACTGTTTCCACTGTTTCCCCATCTATTTGCCATTGTGTAGGAGATCTCTAGAATGTATTCATCTTACATAACTGAAACTTTATACCCACTCTATAGCAACACCCACATCCCACTTATCCCAGACCTTGACAATTACCACTTACTCTCTGTGTCTATAAATGACTATATTAGATACTGTATATGACTAGAATCATACAGTGTTTTTTCTTCCGTAACTAGCTTTTTTTTAATTTTTTTTTAATTTTTTTTTTAATCTTTAATTCTTACATGTGTTCCCAAACATGAACCCCCCTCCCACCTCCCTCCCCATAACATCTCTGTGGGTCATCCCCATGCACCAGCCCCAAGCATGCTGTATCCTGCATCAGACATAGACTGGCGATTCAATTCTTACATGATAGTATACATGATAGAATGCCATTCTCCGAAATCATCCCACCCTCTCCCTCTCCCTCTGAGTCCAAAAGTCCGTTATACACCGCTGTGTCTTTTTTCCTGTCTTGCATACAGGGTCGTCATTGCTATCTTTCTAAATTCCATATATATGTGTTAGTATACTGTATTGGTGTTTTTCTTTCTAGCTTACTTCACTCTGTATAATCGGCTCCAGTTTCATCCATCTCATCAGAACTGATTCAAATGAATTCTTTTTAACGGCTGAGTAATACTCCATTGTGTACATGTACCAAAGCTTTCTTATCCATTCATCTGCTGATGGACATCTAGGTTGTTTCCATGTCCTGGCTATTATAAACAGTGCTGCGATGAACATTGGGGTACATGTGTCTCTTTCAATTCTGGTTTCCTCGGTGTGTATGTCCAGGAGTGGGATTGCTGGGTCATAAGGTAGTTCTATTTGCAATTTTTTAAGGAATCTCCACACTGTTCTCCATAGTGGCTGTACTAGTTTGCATTCCCACCAACAGTGTAGGAGGGTTCCCTTTTCTCCACACCCTCTCCAGCATTTATTGCTTGCAGATTTTTGGATCGCAGCCATTCTGACTGGTGTGAAGTGGTACCTCATTGTGGTTTTGATTTGCATTTCTCTGATAATGAGTGATGTTGAGCATCTTTTCATGTGTTTGTTAGCCATCCGTATGTCTTCTTTGGAGAAATGTCTATTCAGTTCTTTGGCCCATTTTTTGATTGGGTCGTTTATTTTTCTGGAATTGAGCTGCAAAAGTTGCTTGTATATTTTTGAGATTAGTTGTTTGTCAGTTGCTTCATTTGCTATTATTTTCTCCCACTCAGAAGGCTGTCTTTTCACCTTGCTTATATTTTCCTTTGTTGTGCAGGAGCTTTTAATTTTAATTAGATCCCATTTGTTTATTTTTGCTTTTATTTCCAGAATTCTGGGAGGTGGATCATAGAGGATCCTGCTGTGATTTATGTCGGAGAGTGTTTTGCCTATGTTCTCCTCTAGGAGTTTTATAGTTTCTGGTCTTACATTTAGATCTTTAATCCATTTTGAGTTTATTTTTGTGTGCGGTGTTAGAAAGTGATCTAGTTTCATTCTTTTACAAGTGGTTGACCAGTTTTCCCAGCACCACTTGTTAAAGAGATTGTCTTTACTCCATTGTATATTCTTGCCTCCTTTGTCAAAGATAAGGTGTCCATATGTGTGTGGATTTATCTCTGGGCTTTCTATTTTGTTCCATTGATCTATATGTCTGTCTTTGTGCCAGTACCATACTGTTTTGATGACTGTGGCTTTGTAGTAGAGCCTGAAGTCAGGCAAGTTGATTCCTCCAGTTCCATTCTTCTTTCTCAAGATTGCTTTGGCAATTCGAGGTTTTTTGTATTTCCATACAAATCTTGAAATTATTTGTTCTAGTTCTGTGAAAAATATGGCTGGGAGCTTGATAGGGATTGCATTGAATTTGTAAATTGCTTTGGGTAGTATACTCATTTTCACTATATTGATTCTTCCGATCCATGAACATGGTATATTTCTCCATCTATTAGTGTCCTCTTTGATTTCTTTCATCAGTGTTTTATAATTTTCTATATATAGGTCTTTAGTTTCTTTAGGTAGATATATTCCTAAGTATTTTATTCTTTTCGTTGCAATGGTGAATGGAATTGTTTCCTTAATTTCTTGCTTTTTTTGCTTAGTATAATATCTTCCTTGTTCACTCATACTGTCACATATTACTGGATTTCCTTTTTAAGTGTGAATAATATTCTGTATATGTGTGTATATCAATTTTGCATTTTCTTTTCCATTTATTCACTGACAGAAATATAGATTATTTCCACATCTTGGGATATGAAAGAACACTCCCAGCATAAGTCTCACATTAAATCCTAAAGACAGCGATTGGAAAACAATATAACAAAGATTGTAGCAAGCATGTCTGTGATCATAAACAAAAATAAGTATCCTAAGCCCAAAATAAGCAATCTGAATCCAGCAAAACATCAAATACATAATACATCTTGATGAAATTATATTTTATTTAGGAAGGCTTAATTTATTTAATATTTATAATTGTAATATTGCATTGTAATAATAGAATTAACTAAACAGAAGACAACAATGATTATTTCCTGATTATCTTGTTTCTGATTACTTAAGAATTATTTGCTAATCAGTTTCTATTTATGATTTTAAAAACTTTAATCTGACCAATAATATAAAGGAAATTAGTCTCTTTTTAAAAATCTACAAAGAACTTAGAGCAAGTATCACTTATTTCTGAAATATCTGAAAGCTATCTTTGTGAGATCATAAAAGAAATAAGGATGTTCAACCATCATGATTTTCATGAAATAGTTTGCCACAATGATAGATAATAACTAATGAAGTATATTCTAAAACTTTTAAAAGAAATTTTTATATTGTTGAGATTAAAGAAAATCTGAATCTAAGTAGGGAATAAGCCATGCTCATGTATTTAAAGAAACAGTGTGTAAAGCTATCACTTCTTTCTATATGAATATATAGATTCAGTGTGATCCCATCAAGATATTGATAATGTTCTGGGTTATTTTAGTGAAAATGACAATATAATTCTAATGTACACATTGAAAAGAAAAAAGCCAAGTAGGGCCAAGGAAACTTTTGAAAAGTCACAGTTGGAGAAACCACATATCAGAAATCTAGTGCTATTGTGAAGTGACACCAGGTAAAAATGTGCTGTAATAATAAAAGGAGGGGCAGAAAGACCAACACGAAATATAGAATCCTGAAATAAAACACACAAATAGTCAACTCATTTGTATATAAACTGATGCTACAGAGCAGAGACAATTATTTTCAACTAATCCTGATTTAATTAGATATTCATATGTATACAAATAAAGCTTAAATTATACTTTATGCCATATTAAATAAATTCTAGATGATGTTTTAAATGTGAAAGATTATAAAATTAATCTTCCAGAAGATAATGATGAGTACTTTCTTAAGGAGAGAAAAGTTCATTTAAACATGATGCAAAATTTATTTGCAATAAGAAATGGCATCCATAATTTGAACTATTTAAATTATACATTTCTCTGTTAGTCAAAAAAGATCCCTCCAAGAATGAAAAAGCAAGCACAGTGTGGGACTAGTCTTCTGCAATACGCATGGCCAATGAAAGCTTCAAACTAAGCAAATATGCAAAAGACTAACAGGGCAGGAGAATATCTAAATGGCTAACTTTATTAGAGATTATTAGCGATTCCCAGGGACGGGGATGCCTGGTGGGCTGCCGTCTCTGGGGTCGCACAGCGTCGGACATGACTGAAGCGACTTAGCAGCGGCAGCAGCAACAGCAGAGATTAGAGAGATATACATTAAACCACAACGTGACACTCTTACCCACTGCTGCTGCCGCTGTTAAGTTGCTTCAGTCGTGTCCGACGCTGTGCGACCCCAGAGACGGCAACCCACCAGGCTCCCCCGTCCCTGGGATTCTCCAGGCAAGAACACTGGAGTGGGTTGCCATTGCCTTCTCCAATGCATGAAAAGTGAAAAGTGAAAGTGAAGTCGCTCAGTCGTGTCCGACTCCTAGCGACCCCATGGACTGCAGCCTACCAGGCTCCTCCATCCATGGGATTTTCCAGGCAAGAGTACTGCAGTGGGTTGCCATTGCCATCTCCCACTATAAGGACAAATTTTTAAAGTGGTAAAAATCAAGTATTGTTGAGCCTATGGAGAAACTGAATGCTTCATGTACTGCTACTGGCAATACAATTTGTTACAACCACTTTGAAAAAATCCTTGGCAATATATATTAAACTTTAATACATACATATGCTATTACACAGTGGTTCTCTCCTTGAAATATACCTTACAGAAATTGTTTAGATGTGCAGAATTTATCTATTGTGGTAGAAATCAAAACAGATTTCTACAGAAATCGAAACAGAAATTCTTACTTTTTAGAGGAAGACTTAAAAGGATGATGAAAGGATGATTCTTGTGTCCAGTTGATATTCTATTTCTCGGGTAATAGTTGTTTACGTAAAACAATTCATTACTCATTTATCAAGAAAATGGAGATGAAAATTTAAGAGACATTTAATAAATTCAGTGTGTGAAATTTGGGTCATAATTTGAACAAATCAACTATTGAACATTTATTAGATAACCAGGATATTTAGAATAATAACAAATTTAAATAAAGAGACGTTGATTTGTAAAGTGTGAAAAGGTACTATGTACGTTTAAGTTTGTTCGTTTTCATTTTTGGAAGCATACTAAAATAATTCAGGTTAGATTATATGATGCTTGCAATTTCCAAAGTAATTCAGTGGAGGATTTGGAGTCGGAGGGGAGGGGTAGAAAGGACAAGAGATTGACGAAGAGTTGGCCACTTCTTATACAAGGAGGTTCATTATCATTCTATAATTTTATATTTATTTTAAATACACCATAATAAATTACAAACAAAATGCATATTAGGAAATGACATCAGCGACAATGAAACTAAATGTTGGAAAATAATCATCTCTAATTTGGGACTACCAGTAAAGTTTCCTAAGTAGAACTTTCCAAATACCAACTTTCAACTTGAGGGATTCTTTTTATTCTCATGACTCTATTTCATACTTAATTTCATGTTTATTGTTTTGATATACTCAATACTTGTATAGAGATAGGGAATTGGTGCATGTCAGTCTGACAGAGATAGTGAAAAAGTTTGATATGCCACCTTAAAGGGAGGAGAAAAAACTAGTCTTTTGTCGAGTCTTAAAGCAATACATTCAAATGTCATTAGCACTGGCTAGTGCGACTAGCTGGCATATATTCCCTCTAGTCTGGAGAAAAGGCATTCACAACTCAAGTTAGGCATTTAATCTTTTTATAGAAGCTCCAGAGACGGGACCACTAAAGTGTGTTGCAATATTTACTAGACCTCAGCCGCAAAAGCTATCAAACCAGCGTCCCTATGAGGATTCAGAGTATGAGCTGTGACTCTAAATTTGTAGGGAAAAAAAAAAAAAAAAGATGGGTGGTATTCCTGTTAGAGCTATGGGTAGACTGTGCAGTGGAAAAATCTTTATATTGCAAAAATCAATGTATCACTAAATTTTAATCTGTGCATTTCACCTAAAAATGCAAGAGAAAAGAATAGGACTACAAGTGCTGATGTGAATTAAAAGCAGGTAGCTTAGGGGTTCTGAAAATTACAGCACAAACCATTGACAAAAACTGCAAAGTATATTTTTATAGGAATTTAAATGAAAATGAGGGTTTAAGAATACATTAATGAAAGGATACCTTTGTTCTAGCTGGCCTTGTGAAGGTAACATCTGCCAGTGAGGAGTGCTCAATTATACAAACTCGTTTGTATTGACATGTATCTTCTTAGGACTTCTCAAGTGGCACTAGTGACATAGAACCCATATGACAATGCAGGAGACTAAAGTCACAGTTCGATCCCTGGGTTAGGAAGATCCGCTGCATAAGGGCACTACAACCCACTACAGTATTCTTGCCGGGAAAATCCCATGGACAGAGAAGCTTGGCAGCTCTATATGATCACAAAGAGTTAAACATGCAGAAGTGACTTAGCACACACACATATTCAACATTAAATAATTTATAAGTTTAAATCCAAATTTTGTCACCTAATCATTGGAAACAGTAACAGACTTTAATTTAGGGGCTCCAAAATCACTGCAGATGGTGACTTCAGCCATGAGATTAAAAGACGCTTGCTCCTTGGAAGAAAAGCTATGACCGACCTAGACAGCATATTCAAAATCAGAGACATTACTTTTCCAACAAAGGTCCATCTAGTCAAAACTTTGGTTCTTCCAGTAGTCATATATGGATGTGAGAGTTGGACTATAAAGAAAGCTGAGCACCTAACAATTAATGCTTTTGAACTGTGGTGTTGGAGAAGACTCTTGAGAGTCCCTTGGACTGCAAGGAGATCCAACCAGTCTACCCTGAAGGAATTCAGTCCTGAGCATTCATTGGAAGGACTGATGTTGATGCTGAAACTCCAATACTTTGGCCACCTGATATGAAGAACTGACTTATTTGAAAAAACCATGATGCTGGGAAAGATTGAAGGCAGGAGGAGAAGGGGATGACAGAGGATGAGATAGTTCAATGGCATCACCAACTCAATGGACATAAGTATGGTAAACTCCAGGATTTGGTGATGGACAGGGAATCCTGGCTTGTGTGCTATAGTTCCTGGGTCGCAAAGAGTTGGACACAAGTGAGCAACCTAACTGAACTGAACTGAATCATTGGTTTAATCATTGGATTTTAGATCATCAAGGGACAGAGAAAATTTAATTGGCCTCATTAAATAGATAAAATCCAAGTGTTGAGATGAGTGACTTTTAAGGCACACAAAAGTAAAAGATGAAGCCTGAGGTCTAAAGTTTTTTAAGCCTCATACTCGTGTTCATTCCCAAACTATAATATTTAGTTCTAAAATGGAAAGTAAATGCTCAAAATTCTCCAAGCCAGGCTTCAGCAATTCATGAACCGTTAACTCCCTGACGTTCAAGCTGGTTTTAGAAGGGGCAGAGGAACCAGAGATCAAATTGCCAACATCCGCTGGATCATGGAAAAAGCAAGAGAGTTCCAGAAAACCATCTATTTCTGCTTATTGACTATGCCAAAGCCTTTGACTGTGTGGATCACAATAAACTGTGGACAATTCTGAAAGAGATGGGAATACCAGATCACCTGACCTGCCTCTTGAGAAATCTGTATGCAGGTCAGGAAGCAGCAGTTAGAACTGGATGTGGAACAACAGACTGGTTCCAAATAGGAAAAGGAGTACGTCGAGGCTGTATATTGTCACCCCGCTTATTTAACTTCTATGCAGAGTACATCATGAGAAACGCTGGACTGGAAGAAACACAAGCTGGAATCAAGATTACTGGGAGAAATATCAATAACCTCAGATATGCAGATGACACCACCCTTATGGCAGAAAGTGAAGAGGAGCTAAAAAGCCTCTTGATGAGAGTGAAAAAGTTGGCTTAGAGCTCAACATTCAGAAAACGAAGATCATGGCATCTGGTCCCATCACTTCATGGGAAATAGATGGAGAAACAGTGGAAACAGTGTCAGACTTTATTTTTTTTGGCTCCAAAATCACTGTGGATGGTAACTGCAGCCATGAAATTAAAAGACGCTTACTCCTTGGAAGAAAAGTTATGACCAACCTAGATAGCATATTCAAAAGCAGAGGCATTACTTTGCCGACTAAGGTCCGTCTAGTCAAGGCTATGGTTTTTCCAGTGGTCATGTATGGATGTGAGAATTGGACTGTGAAGAAGGCAGAGTGCTGAAGAATTGATGCTTTTGAACTGTGGTATTGCAGAAGACTCTTGCGAGTCCCTTGGACTGCAAGGAGATCCAACCAGTCCATTCTGAAGGAGATCAGCCCTGGGATTTCTTTGGAAGGAATGATGCTAAAGCTGAAACTCCAGTACTTTGACCACCTCATGAGAAGAGTTGACTCTTTGGAAAATACTCTGATGCTGGGAGGGATTGGGGGCAGGAGGAGAAGGGGATGACAGAGGATAAGATGGCTGGATGGCATCACTGACTCGATGGACGTGAGTCTGAGTGAACTCCAGGAGTTGGTGATGGACAGGGAGGCCTGGCGTCCTGCGATTCATGGGGTCGTAAAGAGTGGACATGACAGCGATTGAACTGAGCTGAAAATGGAAAGAATGAGGATGTACAGACTTAAGGCATTTTTGTTAAATCTTCACCAGTAATCAAAAGGTCTGCTCTGGTTCTTACCTGTGCTGTTCTAGTTTTGTACATCTTACAGAGGAGAAGAAAAATAGTTTTATTTATGTACATGTAAAAGTAATAGGTATACTTGATATATACCTATTATACCAAAGAATTGCAACACATATTTAACATGTAAAATTTGACAAATTTAGATATAAGCAAACACCTCCAATATCATCACCAAAATCAAGGTTAACAGACCTAAATAGACCTAGAAGTCATTTCCAAATTTTCACTGTGTCTGTTTTATTGTCTGTGGTAAGAATCCTTAACATGAAATTCATCCACTTAATAGATCTTTAAGAGCATAATACAATATTGTTCAGTGCATGCGAAGTGTTGTACAGCAGATCTCTACAATTTATTCACTTGACTCATGAATTGATACTCTATGCCCTTTTAATGTTTCTCTTTGCAAGTTTGTACTTATTACTTAGCTTATAAAAGTAAATTAATCATAAAATAAAGACAAAATCACACCTTTGAGATTTTGGGAAAATTAAATGCTTCACAAGCAAGAGATAATAAACTAAATTTTACAAGAAGTAGCCTGTGTTAAAATCCCAAAATCTGTTTGAAAACTACATTTCTGTCTTTGGGAAGAAAAAAGCATTATGCTAAGTGAAATAAGTCAAGTAGACAGACAAATACTGTAACATCTCTCTTATATATGAAATCTAATTTTTTTTTTTTAAGTTCATAGATACAGAGAATAGTTTGGTGGTTGCAAGGTGCAGTAAGGAGTAGGAGGTGGGAGAAATTAGCAAACTGGGTTTTTGATTATTATTTCTTTAAAAATAGTTATAATTATCAGTAAGCAATGTCGTAAGAATAAAATTGATTTTAGAAATGGCAATATAAGATGAATTTTAGAACCTCTATTACTTCCAACCAATATTTATTCCCAGTACCTTCTATGTGCCAGGCACTCTACCAGATTTTGTGGACACAACAGTGAATAAAACAAAAAGAAAAATTTTTTTTGATAGGGATTATTATACAGAGGAGGAACAGAGAAAATAAACAAAACTTAACTAAGATAAATGACTCCCCCAAACATATTACATATAATACATTATTTCTCTACCCAGTGGACACAGTATATAATATTTAGTCAGATAGCATTTGGGATTAAATCATTGGAATACAATAAAATACTTGATCCTTGGTAACCTGCCATTCTGACATTCTTAATTATACAGGATTTCAGCATCCTTCAAATATATCTGGGTCCTGGCTATGGTGTTACTTTACTGGCTGGCAGTTGCTCACTGCAGTTTAAATACTGATTGGGAAGACTGAATGAGGTTACCGTATAATTTAATGCCAAATCATGAAAAATTTTTATAATGAAAGGATAGGAATTGGGACTATTAATAATTTTATACCAAGACAACGAACATAATCCAAGATTCTATAGAAATCTATAGTCACTCTAATTCTTTCCAGCGATTGACTAGTATACCATTACCACTAGCGTGGTTCCAAAAACTCAGTCTCTTTAAGATGGGGCACCTATTTTGAAAGACCCATCCTAGGAGATTAGGTCAGAGGATTTGGAGGTTATGGGGACTCAACTGATACCCAAGAAAAGATTGCCTGTCATTTTCCAAGTAACTCAAAAGCAGTTACTTAGAAAGTTCCAAAAATAAAGTGTTCTTTCCTTTGTTACAGTATATATCCAAGTGAATGATATAATATTTGTTGTAGGTTTTATTTTATAGTAATAGAAAAATTACAAATTTCACTCAAGTTTCACTCTAACGAAAAATCTTCTAGGTTGCTCTAACCTACTTTATATTCTCCTTTCCTTTTTGTATTGTCCTTTAAATCTATACAATAAGATTTATCTGAAAAAAACATTTCACAGACTATGATATATAGAAAATATCTTCAAAATTTTAAGAAACAGATACTTTCCCTTCATGAAAAACTGAGTAAAGAAGAGGCATTACCAAAAGCTTATTTCAAAACTTGCCACAGAGCAAATTGTATCTACATTAAACTAGAAGCCAAATGCCTAAAGCTTGCCAAGGCTGCCTTTTTTTGTTTTCTAGTCCCTAAGAAGCTGGCTGCATGCTACTAACAGAAGAGAGGGGGCTGCATTGGGAAGGAGTTTCACTTTTCCCTATAACAGGTGAGGATGTTGGCTGTTGTTTATTGAAAAAGGGATTTCTGAGGAGAAGCATCAGCAAAAAAATAGCTTGACTGACTTTCACATCACAAGAAGGACTAAAACTGCTCAAGAACAAGAAATCACTGAGAGCTTTCTAGAACCAGAGATTAGGCTGAAGCAACCCTCTGCACTGAAGAGCCAAACACAGAGCGTCTCAGAAGAGTAAGAGAAATGGCTTCATCTTGACTCAATGGCCCCTCTCTCAGGCAAGCACAGTACCACAGAGAGGTTTCACCAGATCCTCCAGTTTCTAGTGAGAAAAGACAACCTGGGAGGGAAACCAGCCACTAAACCAGCATCATGGGTGACTCTGTGGGAGTCCCTACTGTGATGCGGCACTCAGGGATCGCAGGGGAGTCCGTGGGATTCAGCCACTGGAAATATGACTGTGAGAAAGAAGGAGGGAGTGGTGTGCAACAACCAGCACCCAGATCTTGGCTTATTGAGTCCACACCTACAGTGGCCAAGCGGTACTTTTAACCAGCACCGTTGCTCATCTACAGAACCATGTCTGGGGCACACTCCAACTTGGGAACTCAGCAAGGTGCAGATCTGCCTGATTTGGATCCTCAAACAAAATATCCTGCCAACCCTAGAGCGCAGAGAGCCTATGACTAATCAAAGAGCTGACTCATAGTCATCCCACCCATGTGGATAGTGTCTTCCAGTTGCATCTGACAAGAAAGGCTGGAGACAACTCTCAGAAAAAGTTCCACTGGCACTCAAGCTTAGAGATGGGCAAGTAGAGCTGTTGATCACCCAGAACAAAGTCATCACACTTCCTGATTTCTAGCTATACTATAAAGCTATAGTCCTCAAAAGAGTAGTATAACACTGGCAGAAAGACAGATAAATGGGACAGAATCAAGAGCTCGGAAATATATCCATGCATATACAGTCAACTACTATTTGAAAAGGAAGCCAAAAATACTCAATGGAGAAAAGATGTTCCCTTCACTAAGTGGAGCTGGGATAATTGGATATTCATTATGTAAAAGAATGAAACTAGACCCACAATTTCTACCACTAACAAAATTGAACTCAAGATGTATTAAAGACTTAAATGTAAGACCTGAAATCATAAAACTTCTAGAAGTAAAAATTCAGAAAAACAACTCCTTGATGTGGGTCTTGATGTTTGAAGGGTATGACACCTAAAGTACAAAAAAATAAAATCAAAAACATTGGTAGAATTTCAAGATTAAAATCCAGATAAGTTTTTTTTTCTTTGTACTATGATATTTGAAAATAACTGAATAGCTGGAAGATAAAAAACAGTTGAGGAGGCATGGCATACATATTTCAATGAAGAGTATAACTACAAATAAATAAATTACAATAATCTTAAAATGGAAAGAATGATGACTTATGAATAGCCACAGCAACAGCAATTAGCAATTATTTTATTTTGTTGTGTGTTAATCTACACAAAGGGACCAACAGGAAAAAAAAAAAATATTGTTAAGAGTGCCTACTTGAAGCAAAATTGAGAAATGAAGCACCTCTTACCCTAATTCAACATAGCAACACACTATTTTCAAAGAAGATTGCAGATAATTGAGAATACTCTGTAATAATTATCACTATACATGCATAAAAATGCATTTAAAAGGATGTTATTTTACCATTGTCTGAAAAATTTGATAAATGCAGGACAAAACTGAATGAATTACACATAAAAATATAGTAAAGCAGCAAAATTTTAGACTGGAATAATTTCTAGAGATCACCTCACGCAACATTATTTTACAGATGAGAAAGTTCAGCCCAGAAATTTTAAACTACAGCATTTTCAATGCTATGGAATTAGAAAAGAACAAGATGAATGAAGAAACCAAGTTTTCCCAGCATGATATTCGTTCTAGAAATCTAAACAATGAATTTGTTCAATTTCAAGGAATTAATTTATCCAAGTTATAATCTGCTAAAGCAAAACAAACTACAAAACAGCACACTAACACACCCATTTGCTCCCTGTAGTATCAGACTGGTAATCAACAATTTTAGCACTTACAATATAAATACTAGTTAGGCAAAGTCATACTGATAGGCAGAGTTAAGGGTCAAAGAAAGTAGTTAGTTAACCCCACTAGAAGTTTGTAAGTAGAGAAAAAGGTATGGAAGACTTCTGTAAGTTAATGATCACTCAAGAAAGCAGGTTTGCTTAACACAAAACCAAGAAGGCCTGATTAGCAACAAAACCGTGCAACAGAAGCATCAGCCATGCTCCAAAATGATAAAACAATGGTGACATGAGCCACATCCTGCCCAATGAGTGAGTCGTTGATTCCTAGGAGATACTTAATGAAAGTGAAAGGGGAGAGTGAAAAAGCTGGCTTAAAGGTCAACATTCAGAAAACTAAGATCATGGCATTTCGTCCCATCACTTCATGGCAAATAGATAGGGAAACAGTAGAAACAGTGGCTGACTTCATTTTTTTGAAGATGGTAATTGCAACCATGAAATTAAAAGATCCTTACTCCTTGGAAGGAAAGTTATGACCAACCTAGATAGCATATTCAAAAGCAGAGACATTACTTTGTCAACAAAGGTCCATCTAGTCAAGGCTATGGTTTTTCCAGTGGTCATGTATGGATGTGAGAGTTGGACTATAAAGAAAGCTGAGCACCGAAGAATTGATGCTTTTGAACTGTGGTGTTGGAGAAGACTCTTGAGAGTCCCTTGGACTGCAAGGAGATCCAACCAGTCCATCCTAAAGGAGATCAGTCCTGGATGTTCATTGGAAGGACTGATGTTGAAGCTGAAACTCCGATACTTTGGCCACATGAGTTTGGGTAAACTCCGGGAGTTGGTGATGGACAGTGAGGCCTGGCGTCCTGCGGTTCATGGGGTCACAAAAAGTCAGACACTACTGAGAGACTGAACTGAACTGAACTGAGGAGATGCTCTATGAATACATATAAAATTGTAAAGCAAAATAAAGTAAAAATAAAAATTAAAAAATAATAATAAATATTAATAAATGAATGAATGCTTAAAAAAATATTATGGAAGGTGACATTTCAAACTGAAAGAGCGTTACTGATTGAGACATGAAATAATTTCTCTATAGTGCCATGACAGCTCTGTCTTGACTATGTAGGGACAAGGAAACTCCCTCACCTGACACTGATGATGGAAGTGTGACATCTACTCAAGAATGAGAAAGAAGGTGGTCTTCTCCCCATACCCCTTTTCGTTTGCAGCCCACTAACTTCTTGGGGTGTGGCACCCTCTCACCCACCCACTTGTAAGCCTTGCAAGCATCCCGCTTCTAATAAAGCACTTCTTATCTATCACTTTGCCTCTCACTGAATTCTTTCTGTGCTGAAACGAAAAGCACCAGAGCTCCTTGGAGCCCCCCTCATGACACGCCACCTAGTGGTTTCAATGAAAATTTAAGAAATTCTCAATATGTGGAATCATGCTATAAAAATAGATTTTTATAATATTGTAACATGTATAATTTCACATATTGAAAAGAAACAAAGTTATAGAATAATTAACTAGTAAATAGCTTCTCTAATTATTCTAGTAGTAGAGCATATGATTTTTATGAACATGATTTATTTATTACCATGGTACATTACATTAAATATTATTTCAGTTATTTCACTTCTTTTTTCCAATGCATGTACTCTGCTATGTTTCCAGCACTCAGGATATTATATAATGTGGACATTATCGACATAAACCTAAAAGATACAAAAATTTTAATGTAAATTATTTTGGTTAAATATCCTTCAGGAATAACCTTGTCAGCGAGGAAAAAATTTTCATCTACTCTCCTGGGTTCTTCTGGTCACTCTAAGAATTAAATTGCCATTAGGAACATTAGCAGGGAAAAAACAAACAAAAGTTTAACAATATGAAATTTGAGTAGTTTGCCTAAGTAAAACCCTCATCCTAAAGATCATTCAGATGAAGACAAAAAGAATGTTGTCATAATAGTTTGGGGCATCAAAGGAGAGGAAGGCAATTGACATGGAGATAGAAAAGATATTGTTTGGTAAACAAATGTTTACTGAGCCAAGCAGAGACAATTGGGCTTCCCTGGTGGCTCAACAGTAAAGAATCCATCCTCCTGTAATGCAGGAGAGCCAGGTATGATTCCTGGGTCTGGAAGATCCCCTGGAAATGGAAAAGGAAACCTACTCCAGTATTCTTGCCTGGGAAATCCCATGGAGAGAGGAGCCAGCCCAGCAGACTACAGTCCGTGGAGTCACAAGAGGCAGACACAACTGATACCAACTTATACAACTTACACCAACTCAACCACCAAGACCACAGAGACAATGGGACTCAGAAAGGAATTTTAACAAATGGGCTTTGTTAGGTTCCCGTCTGCAACACTTAGTTCATACTGCTGCTATCCATGGTCATAATTCCTTCCTGGAACAGGCCCCTTATCTATTGATTCTAGCCAACAAAATGTGGCACTACTATGGGGATATACGGATGTCACTTCCTTGATTACATGATATGTAAGACTTCAGTTTAGAGACTACAGTGAAAGATTATACTTTCAGGTTTGAGGAAATAAACAACTAAGTTGAGGAAGTTATTTGTGGCAAAGAAAAACTGAGTGGGGCCACAAGGACCTATAAGTGGTCTCTAGGACATAAAGGTGACCTGTAGCAGTTCAGTTCAGTTCAGTTGCTCAGTCGTGTCTGACCTTTTGCAACCCAATGGACTGGAGCATGCCAGGCCTCCCTGTCCATCACCAACTCTCGGAGTTTACTCAAACTCATATACATTTAGTCAGAGATGCCATTCAACCATCTTATCCTCTGTTGTCCCCTTCTCCTTCTGCCTTCATTCTTTCCCAGCATCAGGGTCTTTTCACATGAGTCAGTTCTTCGCATCAGGTGGCCAAGGTATTGGAGTTTCAGCTTCAACATCAGTTCTTCCAATGAATATTAAGGACTGATCTCCTTTGGGATACACTGGCTGGATCTCCTTGCAGTCCAAGGAACTGTGTAGAGTCTTTTCCAACACCGCAGTTCAAAAGCATCAACTGTTTGGCGCTCAGCTTTCTTTGTACTACAACTCTCACATCCACACATGACTACTGGAAAAATCATAGCCTTGACTAGATGGACGTTTGTTGGCAAAGTAACGTCTCTGGTTTTAATATGCTGTCTAGGTTGGTCATAGCTTTTCTTTCAAAGAGTAAGTGTCACTTAATTTCATGTCTGTAGTCATATCCTGCAGAGATTTGGGAGCCCCCTAAAATATATTCTGTCAGTTTTCACTGTTTCCCCCTCTATTTGCCATGAAGTGATGGAACCAGATGCCATGATCTTAGTTTTCTGAATGTTGACTGTTAAGCCAACTTTTTCACTCTCCTCTTTCACTTTCATCAAGAGGGTCTTTAATTCTTCTTCGCTTTCTGCCGTAAGGGTGGTGTCATCTGTATATCTGTGGTTATTGATATTTCTCCTGACAATCTTGATTCCAGCTTGTGCTTCTTCCAGACCAGTGTTTCTCATGATGCACTCTACATATAAGTTCAATAAACAGGGTGACAATATACAGCCTTGACATACTCCTTTTGCTATTTGGAACCAGTCTGTTGTTCCATGTCCAGTTCTAACTGTTGCTTCCTGACCTGCATACAGATTTCTCAAGAGGCAGGTCAGGTGGTTGGTATTCCCATCTCTTTCAGAATTTTCCAGTTTATGGTGATCCACACAAAGGATTTGGCATAGTCAATAAAGCAGAAATAGATGTTTTTCTGGAACTCTCTTGCCTTTTCGATGATGGCAGATGTTGGCAATTTGATCTCTGGTTCCTCTGCCTTTTCTAAATCCAGCTTGAACATCTGGAAGTTTATGGTTCACGTATTATTGAAGCCTGGCTTGGAGAATTTTGAGCATTATTTTACTAGCATGTGAGTTGAATGCAATTGCGTAGTAGTTTGGGCATTCTTTGGCATTGCCTTTGTTTGAGATTGAGTGAAAACTGACCTTTTCCAGTCCTGTGGCCACTGCTGAGTTTTCCAAATTTGCTGGCATATTGAGTGCAGCACTTTCACAGCATCATCTTTCAGGATTTGAAAGAGCTCAACTGGAATTCCATCACCTCCACTAGCTTTGTTCATAGTGATGCTTCCTAAGGCCCACTTGACTTCACTTGACTTCACATTCCAGAATATTTGGCTCTAGGTGAGTGATCACACCATCGTGATTATCTGGGTTGTGAACATCTTTTTTGTATAGTTCTTCTGTGTATTCTTCCCACCTCTTGTTAATATCTTCTGGTTCTGTTAGGTTCCTACCATTTCTGTCCTTTATCGAGCCCATCTTTGGAATGTTCTCTTTGTATCTCTAATTTTCTTGAAGAGATCTCTAGTCTTTCCCATTCTGTTGTTTTCCTCTATTTCTTTGCATTGATCACTGAGGAAGGCTTTCTTATCTCTCCTTGCTATTCTTTGGAACTCTACATTCAAATGGGTATATCCTTCCTTTTCTCCTTTTCTTTTCACGTCTCTTCTTTTCACAGCTATTTGTAAGGCCTCCCCAGACAGTCATTTTTCCTTTTTGCATTTCTTTTTCTTGTGGATGGTCTTGATCCCTGTCAATGTCATTAACCTCTGTTCATAGTTCATCAGGCACTCTGTCCATCTGATCTAGTCTCTTAAATCTGTTTCTCACTTCCTCTATATAATCATAAGGGATTTGGTTTATGTCGTACCTGAATGATGTAGTGATTTTCCCTACTTTCTTCAATTTAAGTCTGAATTTGGCAATAAGGAGTTCATGATCTGAGCCACAGTCATCTCCCAATCTTATTTTTGCTGACTATATAGAGCTTCTCCACCTTTGGCTGCAAAGAATATAATCAATCTGATTTTGGTGTTGACCATCTGGTGATGTCCATGTGTAGAGTCTTCTGTTGTGTTGTTGGAAGAGAGTGTTTGTTATGACCAGTGCATTCTCTTGGCAAAACTCTATTAGCCTTTTCCCTGCTTCATTCTGTATGCCAAGGCCAAATTTGCCCTTTACTCCAGATATTTCTTGACCTCCTGCTTTTTGATTCCAGTCCTCTATAATGAAAAGGACATCTTTTTGGGTGTTAATTTTAAAAGGTCTTGGAGGTCTTCATAGAACCATTCAGCTTTTTCAGCATTACTGACCTCTAGCAGGCAGAGAGCAAAATGCTGGAGCCCTCAGTCATTCAAACACAAAGCTATGACCTCTTGCAGTAATCTCAGTGCTTAAAAGTGTATTTTTCCCAGTGCTAGCCTCCAGATGAAAACTCAGCTTGGCAATGCCTTGACTGAAGCCTTGTGAGACACTGAGCAGAGGATGCAAAAATACTAATGCAAGACTCCTGATCAGAAACTGTGAGATGATAAATCTCTGTGTTATTTTAAGCCACAAAATGTGTGGTAATGTATTACTTATGCAGCAATACTAAGCAGCTTATCAATACATCCTTTTAGGCAGTTAGGGAGAAGATCAAAGATTTGTTCAGAGTCTTTAGGGTCTTGATTATTTTCAGCTTGAAATAATGTGTATGCCAAAGAGACTTTTAAAGTGGTACATTTTGCTTCCCTGCAAACTCAGCTCTAGCACAGTTTCTCTAATACTAGGGACACAACCAGGTAAACCAGGCCATTGCTTTGTCTACTTGTATTTCACATTAGTCATGAAAGTGAAAGTGGCTCAGTTGTGTCCAACTCTTTGTGACCCCATGGACTATGCAGACCATGGAATTCTCCAGGCCAGAATACTGGAGTGGGTAGTCTTTCCATTCTCCAGGGGAATCTTCCCAACCCTGGGATCGAACCCAGGTCTCCAGCATTGCAGGCGGATTCTTTACCAGCCGAGCTAAAGGAAAGCCCAAGAATACTGGAGTGGGTAGTCTATCCCTTCACCAGGGGATCTTCCCGACCCAGGAATCGAACCAGGGTGTCCTGCATTGCACGCAGGTCCTTTACCAACTAAGCTATCATGGAAGTTGTGAAGACCACAATATTGTCTCCATGTTTTTAAAGCAAATTTTTCCTATAAAGGAGCAGCTTTAAATTTCGGTCTTAATTTCCTCTCTTCTTCCTTCAGAGGAAAAGCAGCTTTTTTGTCCCTTTCCTACTTACTTATTTCTGTCCCCCTCTGAACTTTAAAACCTAATTATAGGAATGACATCACTAGGCAATTTAACCTAACTCCTAACTTATGCTGTCCTGAATGTGTGCCATGCCTTGTCTAACTTGTTGATTCTTTTCCTAGATAACAGGAAGAAAGAAAGAAGCTTTAGTAGTTAAAGAATGATTAGCTCTTTACCCTCAACAGCCCCCGAAGGAGACCTGCAGGAGGTTCCTGCTGGCAAGATAACATCTGTAGAGGGAGTCAGCCTGTCTGGATGCAACTAGAATGATGCAGAACCCAACCTCCTGCCTCTATGATTCACGTGTTGACTAAGAAATTATTCACAACCTAAAAGTTGAGAGTCATGTTTTATTCAAAGGAAATTTTTAGAACTTCAAGCCCAGGAGGCAGCATCTCAGATAACTCTGAGAGAACTGCTTCAAGGAGGTTTGGAGGGTGGAGGAGGTAGGGGAGCCAGGATATACAGGAGTTTTGCAACAAAAGGCAGATAGTAATAAAAAGATGACTTTTAATAGAAAAAAAGAAAACTTAAAATATCTCAAGTTAAGGAATTTGGCACTTTTCCATGTATGGGAAGATGCAAGAGTCTGGGCTCACAGAAATCATTCCTTTGATATGCCCCTCAGCTATCTGGTGGCAGTATCTCTGCATCCTGAGTTTCCTCAGGTTTTACTGTTAGTAGTAGCTACAGTCTTATGACTCCTAGATGGCTGGTATTCCTTTTCTTCCAGAGTTTTCTCAGGGCTCACCAGCTGGGGAGGGTACCATTCTTTGTTTACTGATAAGGCAGGTAATATTCCATTTCTCAACTGAGATTCTTCCCCTCCAATTTTCTCTTTAAAAACTGTCGTGGCTGAGCAGAATCTTTGGAAATGGTCTTCCCTCTGCCCATATTGCCAGCTTTTCTGATTAACACACCTATCCTTTCTACTGACACTTGTTTCTCAAATTATTGGCTTTTAAATGGTGAGCAGCCAAAGCTGAGTTCCATATAAACAGCATTTACAACATGAAATGACATGATTCAAAGCATACAACATATTCAAATACCTAACAAGTAAACTGCAACTGCCTGTAGTAGTCAGGATTTTCCAGAGAAACAGAAACACTAGGAGATACAGAGAGAGCAATATCTCACTCTCTGTATGTGTATTTTGTGTTTCAGTGGGGTGAGGAAGGTGGGAAAGAGAGGGAAGAAAAGAGACTTACTTATTATGGTTCAAATCTGAAGACAATCAAGGCAAATGAATTCTCTCATACTCAAAGGAAGGAAGGCTGCTTTTGCTCTATTTACGACTTCAGCTGATGGGATGAGGTCCACTCACATAAAGGACATCAATCAGTATTGCTCAAGCTAGCAATTTAAATGTTAATCTTATCCAGAAAAAAAGAGAGAGAGAAAAAATCCTCATAGCATTGTAGCCACGTGTTCCAGGAAACAAACTCACTCAGAAGGACAATGCAGATAGTGGAGTGCAGTTTATTACCGGCGGGCCCAGGGCAGAGTCTCCTCTTAGCCAAGGACCCCGACCAGCATTTGTGAAAATCTTTTATACCTCATGTGTACGTGTCTGAACCCACCCCTCCAAATTCCTTGAGACTTACATAAACCAAGGAAAATACAATCCCAATAACCCCATCATTCAAGTGCTATGTGCTCATGTGCTCAGACAGTCAAACAGTTAGCCAATAATCAATAAACCCGAGGTTACACTCCAATAGATACAGAAAAATTTATGGCCTGTCTGGAGGAAGGGGTGATTAGTGTATGTTTTCTCTTAGGCGATGAGTAACCTAGATACGATCTTCAAGGTTCCCCTGTCTGGAGGGGGTCTTATCCTTCTGTTGTTTTCTTAGGCACTAAACACACAGTTCAGAGTCCATTGGAAAGGTGGCCGAGCATGATCAGCATGAACAGGCCTAAGATGGAGTCCAGGCCCTATGAATTCCTTCTTCAATAGAAACTCTAAAAATAATTTTGACCAGAGGTCCGTGTATCCCAAAGCTCATACGAGTTGACACATAGAATTAACCATCATATGACTTAAAAGCCAAAGTTGGAAAAGGAAGATATGATACTGGAATTTCAATAAGCCATAGACACAGGAGATCTTTCTAATATGAGAGTTCACCAATGACTTTACACTAAGAAATTATATACGGTCTAAAATTATATCATCGCTGTACTGAAGAAAGTCTGAGATATATTTAGGATCCATTGTCTTTGAAGGCTCTTTTCAATCTTAAGAAAAAAATTTTTAAACATTTTTTTAAACTTTATTCATCTGCTTAGTTTTGGTAACAGTAAAGGAGTAAGATTGGGACAAATGAAAATAAGAAATAGCTAAAATGTTACTCATAGAATTAAGGGACAAATAGCATTTATATTCTTAAGCTTTTAAGTGAGCATTTTTTCTCACATAGATTGTTCTGTCCATATCTATTAAGTAACTTTCTGCTCTGTATAAAGACAAAGTGATTTCCTAACAGCAGTGAATCCAAATGAATGACCTCTCTGATAGTCATAGCCTCGTAAAGCAAAGTCAAGTACTCTACAAAGAGATACAAGCACTTGCACAAATGGAAGTAGGAATCCTTGCACATAATTAATCTTGCAGTGTAATCACCTAAACCCTGAGAGGATGAGCAAATACTTCTCACAGAAGAACAGGGAAAAGCAGAAATGAAATATACAATTGCCATTTACCTTATAGAACTAAAAGGAAGGTGAAAAGATTATATGATTAACAGGTCCTATTTCATCAAGGTAACATTTTTAAAATAGTGATGAGTATCCAGACACCAATATAGTTGGCTTTTGTGCTTGAACTTACTGAAAAGATTAGAGTAGTAAAACAGAGATTTCTATAACTTTCAGTGACTCACAGTGCTTTTTGAGGTTTATTGTATCTCTGATTTGGGAGATGAAGCTCAAAAGTAGCATAGAAAAACTGAAGAGATGCATAGAGAAGATTGTGGTGTTATTTAATTTATTCACCCAAAAAGTATTTATTGATTGTATATTGTTAGGCACTACACAAGAACTAATGATTCAAAAGTAACAATATTGCCCTCTTCATGGAGAAAATAAATATATAAATAAGAATTATAATTCAAAGTTATGAATACTATCATAAGAAGATGACCAAAGGCTATTAGATTTTGGAGAAGGGGACATTAGAGCTGGGACAAAATGTTTGGGACTTTTCTGAACAGTCACAGAAGATGTGTAATTTTGAAGAAATTAAATGGGAGTGGTTTACATTCAGGATCATGGAAATTTGAGAACAAGATGAAAAGAGGTAGATTAGGGTTAGATTATAAAACACTTGAAGGCTATGTTTTTGTTTATACTTTTCAAAGCAATTTTTTTCTCTCACAAGTCATAGAAATGAAATATTGAAAACAAATAGTTGGTATAAACAGTGTTCTGATGTAGCCTTAAACGATTCTACCCGTTATATTTATGAATGTATGAAACAGCAAACAGCTGAAAGAGGTCACTGTACTACATATGAGTCAAATCTAAAGTTTAAACTATAATTGCTTACAGTTATCTTACAGTTTCACTCTAACTTAATTTTCATATCCCAAAGTCTTCCTAAGTTTTCTCTCCACTTCTCTAGAAAAAAATTATTTTAATGAAATGTATCATTCTCTAATGGAAATAAGCCAATCCTAATAATTTTTTTTAAAGTTTTCCATTTCACATTTCTTATGTATTCCCCCTTTATCTTTCTGCATAAATATTTTTCTCTACTTATTCCTCTATATTTATTAATAAATCTTAGATGGTCATTTTAATTATTCATTGGGTGATAGGAATGCATGAATGATTTACAGAAGCAGATTACCTGAGGAGGAAAACGTGCTAAGAGCTTCTAGGAATATTATTTTTTTATACACTGAACTGTTATTGCACATTCTAAATGCTATGGGGAAAGAAAAGTCAATTTTTAATAGTTCTTTTCCTTACATTTGTTTTAATGTGAACAAGTAGAGAAGGGCAAAACCAATAATGTACATAGATTTTGAATGAACCAGAAAGCTTCCTATGGGAATATTTTGGGAATAACAAGAATGGCTTTGGCTGGACTTCTTACATCATGTATGAAAGTGTTAGACACTGAGTCATGTCTGACACTTTGCCACCCCATGTTCTGTCCATGGACTTCTCCAGGAAAGAATACTGGAGTGGGTTGCCATTCCCTTCCTCAGGGGCTCTTCCTGACCCAGAGTTCAAACCTGGGTCTTCTGCATTGCAGTCAGATTCTTTACTGTCTGAGTTAACAAGGAAGCCCTCTTATATCATGTATATATACCTATATAACATTTTAAAATCGTTTGTTTGATCACAAATGATCATGAGCTTTAGCTGATCTGGCTAGGTGCTTTTAATACAATTTCCTGAATAATCGATATAACATGAGGATTGAATTGGTCTAAAAAATACTAGGAATCAGACTTCAAGAAGTGTCCCTAAGAGAAAATAGCTAAGAATGCAGCTACATTCTACCTATTACTTAAATCAAGTAAATCAATACTGAATTAAGTTATTAGTTTCCCAGATTTACTTGTTAGTGTGTTTTAAATGAGACAAATGTTTCCCACCAAACATCATTCTACCATGATTGGAGATGTTAAAAAAAAAAAAATCCATAACTGCTATTGGAAATGCAGCAAATTATATCTCAGATCTGACTTTTGCTTTGGCCCAATCTCATTTATACCCTCCACTCTTGGTAATAACTCAGCAAGTAAACTAAAGAGTTGAGCATATCTTATGAATGTCATTATTTTTTATGCAACTTTAGGACAAAGAAACATTAGCTAGGAAATTCATTGGTAGTTCAGTTTTCTGAAGCTTCTAACCCCTTTCAGAAAGGATGAAAAAAATAATACTCTTTATCTACATTCTATAAAGATGAATTCTGAACTGCTACTAAAGGTATTCATCTTTTTCACCATGGGGCAGGGCAGGGAATTGAGGTTACCTGACCTTGTTTGGGATGTGCCTTTGTTTGTTTGTTTGTTTTTAGTTTCATCACTTGTTATTTCTAGGAGCCAGTGATCCTTTTATTCTGCTACAATCTTTAAAGAACTAAAAAAAAAAAACAAAAAACAAAAAAATCAAGGGCTGCCAAAACTTAAATCTTTGTGATTTCCTATTTCATTCTTTAATGGTTCGTGATTCCAAATATATATATATGTGTATCTATTCTGTCTCTTGGATAAAAAAATTTTATGAAGGATCAAAAGAAGAAACCCTAGAATTTAAATGGGGAATCTACATATCACAGTGGATTTCTTCTCAAACTGACAATGCTTAGGTTTTAGGCAAACTAATGTGCCTGCTAATGTGAAACTCAATCACAAAGACTTGAGATTTTTGCTTTATATAAACAGTGAATTGAAATTCTTTTATGCCATAAATGTGCATTCAGAGTCCATGAACCAAGCTCTGTTTTTATTGAGGGATAGAGCGTTTTCCTGTCAGAGCCTGTTCTTCCCATTTCTTGGCAGAAACACGGTATGGAGCACATCTCTTGGCTTCCTGCTGGTGCACAGGACACCGCTGCACAGCCCACCGCTGCACAGCCCACTTGCAGTGCCCACCAGCCCTGCTCCAGGACATGATTTCTCCTGGTTCTGTTCCTCACTTACTTCATATCCTCTGCTTGATGGGAGTGTGTGACATGCTGCTCCAACACTATTCAATTAGTTTGTCTTTATACTGGTGTCCTTGCTTACTGCATATATCTCTTATGGCAGCAGTTTAAACTGCTCTGCAGGGCTGGAGAAACCATGCATTCAGGAGGCCTGTGTGCAGTTGGTAACAGACCAGTTACATGCCTAATGAAGGTAGTCAGGAGACAGATCTGGAGGTTTGCTTCTCCACATTCTGATACCATGAGCTAATGGAAACAAGGTTTAGGGGGTCTTAGTGTGCTAAAGAGAAGGAAATGGCAACCCACTCTAGTGTTCTTGCCTTGAGAATATCAGGGATGGAGGAGCCTGGTGGGCTGCCGTCTATGGGGTCGCACAGAGTTGGACACGACTGAAGCAGCTTAGCAGCCGCAGCAGTGTGCTAAAGGGCTTCCCAGGTGGTTCAGTGGGTAAAGAAACTGCCTACAATGCAGGAGACCCCCGAGATATGGATTCGATTCCTGGGTTGGGAGAAGGAAATTGCAACCCATGCCAGTATTCTTGCCTGGAGAATCCCATGGACAGTGGAGCTTGGTGGGCTGTAGTCCATAGATGGCAGAGTCAGACATGACTGAAGCAACTGAGCAGAGCCTACATTCTTTAGCTAGTACCTCATCTCTACTACCAGTAAGTGTTATAAAATTAAACGTCAAAAACTAGACTGGGGAGAACAACTATTTTAATAATCTACAATATTTGTTCCCTGTTGATGATCCTGAAAATTCTAACAGCTATTTTCCCTCTTTGAGATCCATTAACAGTTTAAATGTTTAGTATTGTCAATACAAGGTACATTAGATTTCCATGATCTCTAAGTATTTATAGGCAGGGAAAAATAAAATTACATTTGGAAGTCAATATGTTTTCAAACAAATGCTTTGCCTATAGTAAATACAAACTTTATACTATTTTTTTTTGTTACTTTCAGGAAATTTCCTTTTAATATCTAGGCACACCCAGCTCCTTGTGAATCTTTTCCACTTTACTTCATCGCCATCTTTATTGGCAACCTCGTTTTTAGCATCTATGCATTGCTTTCTTAAATGTCCTATTGTTTTTTTCTTTTTATTTTTTTAACACCCAAAACATTTTGTATTTGGGTATAGCCAATTAACAATGTTGTGGTAGTTTCAGCTGAACAGGAAAGGGGACTCAACCATACAAATGCATGTGTCCATTTTCCCCAATCCCCACTCCCATCCAGGCTGGTACATAATATTGAGCAAAGTTCATGTGTTATACAATAGGTCTTTGTTGGTTTTCCCTTTTAAAATATAGCAGTGTGTACGTGACCAATGCAAATAAACTTACTTACAAAACAGAAAGAGACTAACAGAAAATGAACTTAGAGTTGCCTGGGGGAAAGGATAGTTGGGGACTTTGGGAAGGTAATGTCCTTATTATCTTAAGTTAATATTCTTTAAAAGCATGTTCACATGATGAAAATTAGGTTCCTAGAAACTTGCCTAAATCTTAATGTAATAATTTTGTATAGTTATAAGGTTGATAATTATTCTTGTAACTGCATTTCAATTTCCTCTCATCTATGGATTCATATTTTCCAGTACTTAAAATATTCTTCAACCTCAATGTTTTGTTCTATCCCTAATTATACTCTAGGCTGAGAAAATAACACATTAAATATAATCTAATAATATTTTAATATTTTCTCTCCCAATGCCATTTCAGAAAATTATACAAACTTATTCTATTTTCTAACTGCAGAAGTATTGTTGTAGACACAAACAACAGGTTACAAAAAACTAAAATTGACAAAGTAATTTATAATGCTATGAAAATGTAGTACTAAGAGCTTTGCGCTATTTTATACCAATGTCAAATATTGACATATTTAACAATAATGATGACACAAATTTGAAAGAATAATCAACAATCATAAAACTTAGCTCTAACACACATAAAACAAATAACATAAAAGATATTACTACTTCATACTTTCTTCCATCAATCAAATATTCTGACATATTAACTAAAGATTATACATATATTTAGGAGAAGGCAATGGCACCCCACTCCAGTACTCTTGCCCAGAAAATCCCATGGATGGAGGAGCCTGGTAGGCTGCAGTCCATGGGGTCGTGAAGTTGGGGAACACTGAACGACTTCACTTTCACTTTTCACTTTCATGCATTGGAGAAGGAAATGGCAACCCAATCCAGTGTTCCTGCCTGGAGAATCCCAGGGTTGGGGGAGCCGTCTATGGGGTCGCACAGAGTCGGACACGACTGAAGTGACTTAGCAGCAGCAGCAACCTTGGGTAAATGACTCTCTCTGCTTTGTTCCTAAAGTGCCGTTAGAGATGCTAAAATATCAATGCTAACCGATTTACTGAAAATTAAATCTATATAAATTCACATTTTTACATATTTCTAATCCTAAGGCTTCAGGGTTCCTCAAAGGTGGGTGGTTTAAAACAGTAGAAATCTATTGTCTCATAGTTCTAGAGGATAGATGTCCAAAATCAAGGTGTCAGGTGACAGGTCAGTTTTTTCTAAGGGCTTGGTGGGGTAATATGCTCTGTGCCTCTCTCCTGGCGTATGGTAGCTCCAAGCATTCTTTGGCTTACAGGTGTATCATATTGATCCTGCATCTATACATGATGTTATCCCTGGGTCTCTGTCTTCACATGACCATCTTCTCATATGGACACCAGTTGCATTGGATTAGGGGACCACTCTACTTCAATATGACCTCTTCTTAATTAATTATATCTGCAGTAACCCTATTTTCAAGTAAATCACATTCTAAAGTACTGGGGTTTAGAAGTTCCACAGTTTTTGAGGTACAAAATCCAATACATAAAGCTGATATACTGAATTTTAAATCTATCTTAATTTCTTTTGTATGTTTAACTTGTATTCTATTCTTGTCAAATCAAATTTGTCTATTCCTTTTTTAAAATAGGACCAGTTATTTGGTTGTATAAAATAATTAAGTGTCATTTATTGCAAATCTCCTAAAATTCTCTATATACTTCACCTCATTTTCTTCATATTTAACCAATTGTCACTTCTCTGTTCAGAAGAAAAACAGTACTCTTCCTTTCCAGGGTTAATATTTTTCACCTGGACATTAACTCTATTCCCTCATAAACTCTCCAAGAGTTTAAGTCATCAATGATTTTTCTTTCCCACATCTTCATTCTTCTCTCTAAACTTCTACTTAGGCAAATTCTCAGCTCTCTCAAAGTAATATTGACTCACTGTTTCTATTCTTCTGTTCATGTTAACAGAAAAATTCTATTAAGAAGAATCTGTAACAACTACTCAACAACTTAAAATGACCTCTGACCCTATCACTCTACTTATAAAATTTTCCTTTAACGCATCACCATTACTTGAAATGAAAAATGCAATGATTTATTTCCATATATTTTATATTCCTGAAAATATCCCTAGAAATTGTTGTTGAAAAGTCCCTTTTCTAGAAGATCTTTTTATCTTGGGCATTATCTTGTTGATCACGTTCACCTATGAAATGTTGCTTTTTTCTTTTTAAGTTTTATCCTTGGCCCTTTTTTCTTCTGTCACTAAACTCAATGTTTTGTTGTTGTTTTTAGTTATACTCTTATTTAAGGACTATCATATGTAAAAAAACTTTTGGAAACTTGAGACTGACTTACTCTTTACCAAGATAATTCTTCATGTTTTATCTACTTATCTTTATTTGCTTGTTTATCTTTGCTTATTTTTTTTTCTGTACAGGAGCATGGGGCTTCCCTGGTGGCTCAGAGGTTAAAGCGTCTGCCTGCAATGCGGGAGACCTGGGTTCGATCTCTGGGTTGGGAAGATCCCCTGGAGAAGGAAATGGCAACCCATTCCAGTACTCTGTCCTAGGGAATCCCATGGACAGAGGAGCCTGGTAGGCTACAGTCCACAGGGTCCCAAAGAGTCGGACACGACTGAGTGACTTCACTTTCACTTTCACTTTCTGCGTCTCTAGAAGAATGCAATATTTTAAAATCAAGAATCTTTGTAGTGTACATTTCCAACAGACAATTTTACACAGAGTAGGTACTTCAAAATACATGCCTTGAAGTCTCTTGATAAAATTTTCTATGCTAATCACTGGTTCTAATTTTAACTTCACATTAATAGCATACTAACAAGAAAAAGTGGATAAATTATATCTAAAGCCAGCATATTAATTTTAATACTCTGCTTTTGAATGGAGAGCTCTTATTCAGCTGGATAACACTAAAATAGCTTGAACAACTGAATGTTTAAAATATAGGGTACTGCTCATAAAGTAAATATATGGCATATAGTTTATTTTCCAGAATATTATCAGCATACAGGAAAATATAGTTAACAAACTGTTTTCCATAAATGAAAAGTTAATCCAAACCTCATTAAATGTTTTATTTTTAATAATGTTGCTGTTAAATATGCAGGGAAAATATTGTATCTTATTTACATATTTTGAATAATTTTATAATTTAAGGTCTAAAAATTTTTTAGTAAGGGGATTTTTGAAAATTTATTTTACCCAGCATTTTTCAAATGCCTTTAAACCAAGAAATTCTGTTTTAACTGGTCATCTCACTTATCAACGACATATTATTTGCTGAAAGATATTGACTATGTTACTTTATATAAAAGTCATGATAAAATGTGTATTCAACAAAATGGCTATTTCATATATACTCTAATACTTATTCCAGAAATTTATTATATGTGATAGACTTACAGCAATATAAATAAACTTATTCTTACAGGGCTAGTGAATTAATTCAATGTATAAGACTGCTTTGAACAACTGCTTTCTTGCCTGGATTTATTATCTAGTATTTAAAGTAAATTTCATTTCAGGGAGGCATGAGAATTATATTTATGCCATTATTCTTCGTATATTTTCTGTCAGTTCCTACCTCAACTGTTATCACTTTTTATCCTGTTAACACTCACTCTTACACTCTACATCAGGCATGATAAATATATCCTTAAGGCATATTAAGAGCATGTAGTAGTAACAGTAAAATGGAGCAGGCTCATTCTTTAAGAATTTATATTAAAGGTGGATCTGTAGAAAGTCTGAGAAATTAGATCATTTGAAAATGAAGAATAAAGCCATAGCAAATCTTCCTCAATGCATATTAGTTAATGTCACATTTTTTATGAAGCAAAAAATCTTTAATAATCTTTAAATGGTAGGTTAAAAATGATAATTAGTTCCCTAAAGGAAAGGAATTTCCCTCCATTCTCTCCCCACCACCACAGGTATCAATTTGCAAAGAATTTGTAGACATTGTCCACTTAGTAAAATAAAAGCAAATTTTGGGCAAATAAATTTATGTAATAGTGTTACAGGACTGAATCAGGTAATGAATTCTGAAGAAAATGAATCCCGAAGAGTGAACACTAATGATGACAAAATTAATTGCTTCGATTAAAAACAAATTCACTGTAAGAACACTAAAATAAATATTAAATTATTTTCCAATCTAATTAAATCTCAACAAGATTGCTGAGGCTATGATGATGTTATTAAACTGTCTTTGAAACTCTTGTGTAAATTAGAGCTGGACCTGAACACAATATACTAATTCTGAACTGTGTCCACAAGAAAGAGTTGTAATACAGTTACAAACCAGAATTGAACTTTTGTGAGGTCTCTGTTAGGCAGAAACACTGTAATATATAAAACACATCTGGAGAGTTAATTGTTTAATTTGTGTATGCATGTATGTGTGTGTGAATAAAAGCTTTAGCACAGAAACATTCACAAATGTTACACATTGTCCTTTGTCTCAAATTCTACTTAAGTAATCCAATAATTTAACATACAAGTTCTATGTATACTTTGACATTATTCTGCTGCCATTCTAAATGTAAGAGATTCCAATTATGTGTGAGCATAAAATCAACACTCACACACACACACACACATATCCATAGGCTAATCAGAGGTTCAATAATATCATTTAATATTTTCATTTTCCAATGACCTTAAAATTTTGTAGTCTTTCCTTACAAAATCTCTAAAGTGAATGACTGAATCATTACCCATTGCATATGGGCCAGAGAACAAGGAGATAGAGAATAAATGATATTCATTGATTCTTTAAGTAAGTGAAGATGTAATTACTTAAAGAACTTCCCTTGTGGCTCAGGTGGTAAAGAATCTGCCTGCAGTGTGGGATTGCAGGCAGTTTGATCCCTGGGTTGGGAAGATCCGCTGGAGAAGGGAAAGGCTACCCACTTCAGTATTCTGGCCTGGACAATTCCACGGATTATACAGTCCATGGGGTGCCAAAGAGTCAGACACGAATGAGCGATTTTCATTTTCTCTCATGTTAAGAAAATAAATCAAACTGGCAAATTGTTCACTCACTCAGATTTTGGTGCTATTTACCTTGTTATTGGCTGACACTTTAGGAGATATTCACTTCAAACATTATTGTCAGTGACTTGAAACTCAGAAGTTTAATTTCCAAAGAACAAATTTTGATCAATGATTGACCATTATTTTTTTAAAGAAACTACAGAAGTAAATCTGACTTAAAATGATCAACTAATTTATAAAATATGTAGGTAGAGTTTACGTGTCTGTAGACAGAAGATTTAGCCTAAAATCTAAAACAATATTGTGGTTTTTTTCAAAAATCATTTTGTTTTTAGAGCATTCATCTCCATTAGACAAGAAATATAAAATTGCTTAAATAAGTTTTGAGGTTGAAGCAAAATATTTTCTACTTGCACCCCAGATCGACATGAAGAATAAAGAGAACCAAAAGAATTATATGTAAAAAAATTTACATTATCATTTTTAAAAACCATTTGCCTGTTTAAAGTAAAAAATAATATATATATTATAAGTAAAATATAGAACAACAATCTCACAAAGTATGGGATGTGGTAAAGGAATTATACCTATAAACTTGTTACATTGCAGATTGATCAGGACAAGTTAAATATGCATAGTATATCCTTTACAGGAAGGAGGTAAATATTTGTACACATATGTTTTCATATATATAATATAAAAGTGTGGCATATATTTGTGTATATACAGTGAATACACACATTTATATATATATAAATAGAAATCTATACTAATGAAAATATATCAGTTCAGTTGCTCAGTCGTGTCCAACTCTTTGTGACCCCATGGACTGCAGCACACCAGGCTTCCCTGTCCATCACCAACTCCCAGAGTCTATTCAAACTCATGTCCATCGCGTCGGTGATGCCATACAACCATCTCTTCTGTCATCCTCTTTGTATACATGCACAAATATTTCCACACTAGGATGTAGAAATCTTTGAGGGAACATTTTTTTCATCTACCACACACACACACATATGCAAATATATGAAATGACACACAACCATGCACATATAGTTGGAAAGAGAAAGGTTCTAAGGATAAACATCACAGTGTTAATAGTAGAAATTGACAAGCTCACCATAGGTATACGGGAAACGTAGTAGACTTGAAGGGCCAAACCAATCTTAAAGACTTCTAAGAATGTCAGAATACTAATAATACCATATCTACCAATCTTAAGGCTATAATTTTCAAGATAGTGTCATAGTTACATACAGACAGACAAATAGGGCAATGAAACAGAACAATGCTATTTACACGTTTAGTAAATAGCAAGTTTAGTAAATTTACACATTTAGTAAATGTCTTTAGTCCAATGCTAAAGACATCCACTGTACTCTTCCTGACACAGGAAATTCAAGTTGTAGAAAAAATTTAAAACCTAAGTATCATGAATAGTAGATTGGCAAAATAAGTTATAGTGTGTACATTACATCAGATTGTATATAAATCTTTAAAGGATGAAGCACATCTATAATCGCAAAAGTAAAAAAAATAATTTGTGGTGTATTATTGAGGAAGCAAAGCATATTTCAAAATGGTGATCAGTACTATACTAATTATATTGTACCGTGTGTGAACATGTCATGTGTATGAACCCATTGTGTTCAAAAGGATGCTATCAAAGTGTTAAAAGAGGTCAGTTTAATTTCAAGTGAGAAGATATCTGAGGTAGTTTTGTTCCTTTTGCTGATTATGGTTTTGCTTAAACATTTTTAGTATAGACTTCAGGAAAAATTAAGAAGTCTTCATTCTGGGTAAAAGCTTAGTGTTTCAGTCATTCTTTTAAATTAAGAAATACTCTTATTGATATAAGTATCACCAGTTGTTATAAACCAGTCAGAAGCTATTTGTACCATTTGTGACAGTATGAAACCAGTTTCGTCAGAAAGTATTTGAAAAAGATAAAACGAAGTCAGGCTGCACCTAAGCTGGCCAGAATCAGCTGGACTAGAATTTACTTGCAGCACAGATAAAAGAAACACCAAGTAAAAGTTTGCCTTGGAAACAGAGATCATTCTGTCGTTTTCAAGATTGCATCCAAGTACTGCATTTCAGACTCTTTTTTTGACTATGATGGCTACTCCATTTCTTCTAAGGGATTCTTGCCCACAGTAGTAGATATAATGGTGATCTGAGTTAAATTCACCCATTCCAGTCCATCTTACTTCGCTGATTCCTAGAATGTCGATGTTCACTCTTGTCATCTCCTGTTTGATGACTTCCAATTTGCCTTGATTCATGGACCTAATGTTACAGGTTCCTATGGAATTTTGCTCTTTACAGCACTGGACCTTGCTTCTATCACCAGTCACATCCACAACTGGGTATTGTTTTTGCTTTGGCTCCATCCCTTCATTCTTTCTGGAGTTATTTCTCCACTGACCTCCAGTAGCATATTGGGCACCTACCGACCTGGGGAGTTCATCTTTCAGTGTCATATTTTTTGCCTTTTCATGTGGTTCTCAAGGCAAGAATACTGAAGTGGTTTGCCATTCCCTTCTCCAGTGGATCACATTCTATCAGATGACACCACCCTTATGGCAGAAAGTGAAAACTAAAGAGCCTCTTGATGAAGGTGAAAGAGGAGAGTGAAAAAGTTGGCTTAAAGCTCAACATTCAGAAACTAAGATCATGGTATCTAGTCCCATCACTCCATGGCAAATAGATGGGGAAACAGTGGAAACAGTGTCAGACTTTATTTTTTGGGGCTCCAAAATCACTGCAGATGGTGATTGCAGCCATGAAACTAAAAGATGCTTACTCCTTGGAAGAAAAGTTATGACCAACCTAGATAGCATATTCAAAAGCAGAGATATTATTTTGTCAACTAATGTCTGTCTAGTCAGTTCAGTTCAGCTCAGTTACTCAGTTGTGTCTGACTCTTTGCAACCCCATGAATCACAGCATGCCAGGCCTCCCTGTCCATCACCAACTCCTGGAGTTCACTCAGGCTCATGTCCATCGAGTCAGTGATGCCGTCCAGCCATCTCATCCTCTGTTGTCCCCTTCTCCTCCTGCCCCCAATCCCTCCCAGCATCAAAGTCTTTTCCAATGAGTCAACTCTTGGCATGAGGTGGCCAAAGTACTGGAGTTTCAGCTTTAGCATCATTCCTCCCAAAGAAATCCCTAGGTTGATCTCCTTCAGAATGGACTGGTTGGATCTATTTGCAGTCCAAGGGACTCAAAAGCATCAATTCTTCAGCGCTCAGCTTTCTTCACAGTCCAACTCTCACATCCATACATGACCAGTGGAAAAACCATAGCCTTGACTAGACGGACCTTAGTCGGCAAAGTAATGTCTCTGCTTTTCAATATGCTATCTAGGTTGGTCATAACTTTTCTTCCAAGGAGTAAGCATCTTTTAGTTTCATGGCTGCAATCACCATCTGCAGTGATTTTGGAGCCCCCAAAAATAAAGTCTGACACTGTTTCCACTGTTTCTCCATCTATTTCCCGTGAAGTGATGGGACCAGATGCCATGATCTTCGTTTTCTGAATGTTGAGCTTTAAGCCAACTTTTTCACTCTCCATTTTCACTATCATCAAGACGCTTTTTAGTTCCTCTTCACTTTCTGCCATAAGGGTGGTGTCATCTGCATATCTGAGGTTATTGATATTTCTCCTGGCAATCTTGATTCCAGCTTGGGTTTCTTCCAGTCCAAGGCTATGGTCTTTCCAGTGGTCATGTATGGATGTGAAAGTTGGACTGTGAAGAAATCTGAGTGCTGAAGAATTGATGCTTTTGAACTGTGGTGTTGGAGGAGACTCTTGAGAATCCCTTGGACTGCAAGGAGATTCAACCAGTCCATCCTAAAGGAGATCAGTCCTGGGTGTTCATTGGAAGGATTGATGTTGAATTGAAACTCCAATACTTTGGCCACCTGATGCGAAGTGCTGACTCATTTGAAAAGACCGATTCTGGGAAAGATGGAGGGCAGGAGAAGAAGGGCACAACAGAGGATGAGATGGTTGGATGGCATCACTGACTCAATGGGCATGGGTTTGGGTGAACTCCGGGAGCTGGTGATGGACAGGGAGGCCTGGTGTGCTGCGGTTCATGGGGTCGCAAAGAGTCGGACAAAACTGAGAGACTGAACTGGACTGAGGTAAAAGTTAAAATTACCACAGAAGTTGTCTAAGACCTATGTATGCTGGAAAGCAGAGGAAAATATTCCATTCATGAGAAGGAACAATGTTTTAAAGGAACAAGTTTGGGAGAAGCTTTTAGTTGAACACTGTACTTCAGTTTATATATATATAAAACCTCTAGTAGCATTTTTTTTTAAACCAGTAGTTGTCATTAATGAAAACAAAAGATTTAAGCTAACTAAATATAAAAGCTAAATGCTAATTACAAACTTGGGTGCTTTTTTGTGAAGCATGTTCACACACTGTCTTATAGACCTTATTTGAATGTAACTGTTGAATATTGAAATAACAAGTCAACATTACTTTTATTCAGAGGAAGAATATGTAAATACTAGTTTCCATCAATTCTAGAATGTTTTTCATAAGGGGAAAATAGTAACAGTTTCTTTGGTAGAAGTCTGTAAGCAAATGATTTTACTAGTGATAAAAACTCCAAAAACAATCTCAGGACATTCTGATAAGCCAGAATTTTATTTAAAAGATTATGAAGGGTCATTTTATGTAGTAGATAACAGGAAACATACAGCGATGGCATAAAATTGATTCCAATTTCTATTCTTTAATTTGAAACAGAAACATGGTCTAATTTTTAGTAAAAGGTTTACAAGAAATATTCATTTTGAATAAATGCTTTGTGGCCTGAGGAAATGAAAAAAGCACATTCATATCTTTCTTTTAACTAATCACTTTTATTCTGAGAAATAGAATTTCCACAAATGGAGTATAAGTATTATACCCACCATCTGTGCATAAATAGATAATTCCATTGACAGAAGTCTCTGAGTAGCTGAACAAAATAAGGAAATACATAAATAATTAACAATATCATTAAGAAAAATTACTCCTAAAATTCAAGCACAAAATCACATCATTCTCCATATTGTATATCTCCTTTACCTCAAAATAAAAATAATTTCACAATGTTCTTATTTATACATATATAACACATTTAAACCCCTCAAATGTAACACTTTATGTGAAGCTTTCTGGGTAAGCTAGATAAAACTGGATAAAATAGATAAAACTTTTCAAATATGCTTCTATGCAAAAAAAAAAAAGGGATCCTTCTGCTTCTCAAATTTCTTTATAGAGACAAATAATAACTGACATTACCATACTGCTAGGAAAAGCTAAAACTGTAAGGGGTATGAAATCTTGTTTGAAATAAAGATGATAAGTTACAACATTTTTTATTAAGCTCATATTTCATCTATATTCAGAAAATAAGATTAATGTAAGATCACTGTTCCTGAATGAAGCTGTCCTAATTAAGTGCAAAACAAGATTAAAAAGGATAATAAATAACATTTTCTTTGGCCTTTCCTCATCTATGGTGCCAAAAGTATCTGTTTGATTTATTTCTACTTTAATTTACTCAAATATGTCAATCAATTTGAATTGAAAGCAGTTCTTGCTAAGACTCTTTCATTCATTACTAGGTTAAAAGCATGCAACAAATGGCACTGTGAGAGAAATAGCAAAATGTATGCATTTAAAAACAGAAGATACAATGAAATGGTGTTTTTGAGTATAAGAGCAAATTTTATCATTAAACCTCAGAAAAGAATGAGAATTAACCTCTATTCTTATGGGCTTCCCTCGTAGCTCAGTTGACAAAGAATCTGCCTGCAGTGTAGGAGACCCCAGTTTGATTTCTGGGTCAGGAGGTGCCTCTGGAGAAAGGATAGGCTACCCTCTCCAGTATTCTTGGACTTCCCTTGTGGCTCAGCTGGTAAAGAATCCACCTGCAATGTGGGAGACCTGAGCTCAATCCCTGGGTTGGGAAGATCCCCTGGAGAAATGAAAGGCTGCCCACTCCAGTATTCTGGAGGATTCCATGGACTGGAGAATTCGATGGACTGTACAGTCCATCAGGTCACAAAGAGTCAGACACAACTTTTCACTTATCATATCCAAGTTATAAGCCTCATAGTGTAACGATTTTTTTCTTCATGAGGATATGTGTTTTATGAGAAACAAAATATAATTTGCAATTGAAAAAAACGCTACAAAGCATTTTCTTACACTCTAATCAATAAATTCACTTTAGTGACTTCTACCTGTGTTTAAAGAAATGAAAACATGCCTGCTCTGGAGAAGGAAATGGCAACCCACTCCAGTATTCTTGCCTGGAGAATCCCAGGGACAGAGGAGCCTGGTGGGGTGCCATCAATGGGGTCGCTCAGAGTCGGACATGACTGATGCGACTTAGCAGCAGCAGCAGCAGCATGGATAATGTTATATCACGTGTGTACAGTCACATCATGCCAGATGTGGCCAATATAGAGGATTTCCCTCCAGCTCTTTTTTGAACTGACTCAGAGGCAAGGGGCATGATTTTCTCTGGGTAAGAGAGACACTCTGGATATGGGGTGGGGGGTTTCCTTCCTCATGGTCATCTTGCAAATGTCTGAAATGGCCTTGCTACTTTCTCCATTGTAACAGTTACAATTTCCTGAAATCCTGTCACTTGATGAATTTAAGCAATTAAAATTAATAAAATTTAAGTAATTACTTAAGTAAGTTCCTTGAGTTACTAAATGAGAGTACTAAATTAAGGGAATCCCTGAATGTTAATAAATATGTATTAATAGATGCCAGCCTTTTGATTATATTTCCAAATATTCTTTCAACAAATCAGTCATAATTATATATTATAGTCCATATATACATTTATTAGATAGTACTGAAGAGAATTTTGGACAAAATTAAAATAACTAAGGTTTATGGATGAGGAATCAGAAATATTTGTTTATATACAATTCTTTCAAATTATGAGAAAAACCTCATTTAAGCAGTATATTTCATTTATGAAAAACAGTAAATGAGGAATCTAGAGAAGCCTCCCACTTGCTTCTTCAATAGGTGCATCTCATAATGCAATGAATACTTTCTCACTATGAGCTCATTACAAAGTGGTCCAGACACATGCCTACTCTGCTAAGCACCTGCCATCTATTTTCCTTTCTTATTCCTATTTTTGGAGAAGGCAATGGCACCCCACTCTAGTACTCCTGCCTGGAAAATCCCATGGATGGAGGAGCCTGGAAGGCTGCAGTCCATGGGGTCACTGAGGGTCAGACATGACTGAGCGACTTCACTTTCCCTTTTCACTTTCATGCATTGGAGAAAGAAATGGCAACCCACTCCAGTGTTCTTGCCTGGAGAATCCCAGGACAGGGGAGCCTGGTGGGCTGCCGTCTGTGGGGTCACACAGAGTTGGACACGACTGAAGTGACTTAGCAGTAGCAGTAGCAGCAGTATCATCTGAAACTCTTCTCAATGGGAGAATTTCACTTTACAATTTTTCAGGGCCACTGATCAGTAGTGCCATAGTGAAGTGGCTATGGATGAAATAGATATATCTTTAGACTAGGGCCATTAATTATCCACTCCATCAACTGGTCAGAGGCCATGGGTCTACTTGACAGAGATATATAGCTAAGTGATAGAACTAGATACCATTTCATGAACTACAAATTTGTGCCTTCTGAGCCAGATACAGAGGAGCCTCGTAGGCTACAGTCCATGGGGTTGCTAAGAGTCAGACATGGCTGAGCAACTTCACTTTCCCTTTTCACTTTCATGCATTGGAGAAGGAAATGGCAACCCACTCCAGTGTTCTTGCCTGGAGAATCCCAAGGACAGAGGAGCCTGGTGGGCTTCCATCTATGGGATCGCACAGAGTCGGACACAACTGACGTAACTTAGCAGCAGCAGCAGCAGCAGAGCCAGTTATAGCCTTCCATTTATGTAGCACATCCCTTCTATAATGAAATATAATTATACACATCCATTTTTATGGTTTGATAACTCATATAAATCCCATTCATGACAGCAGTTTGGGTTGCCTAGTCACTTAGTAGGCATGGTTGGCCATTCAGATTTACTAGGGCCCAGGAGCTAACAAGATGATATTTTTCACCCAGAAGTCAGTAATAGACAACAGAGGGCTTGGCCATATTCCAAAACTAAAAGGTGTAAACATTATTTTTCTATTGAGGTTGCAGAGTCTCCACAGATCACTTTGGTCTGCCCCAGACACTTGTACTGCCATCACATCTGATAGGAAAAGAGGTCCAGTTGACCGGGCAATGTGTCCCATAGATCTGGGATTCTTTAAAATGAGGAGATGTACAAGTTGTCAAATAAATAAATAACTGAAGTAGTTTGCCATCATATGTTATTTGTAGCCCCAAATATGCAGACACCCAGCAACTTGTCTCACTTTAGAAGATACCCCCGAACATATCTCAGTTCTCAAGCACTTCATTAGTAATTTGGGCCAAACTTCCCCTAAGCATATTTTTTACATTCTGGCACATGTCTGTCTTTTTTTTTGTTTTCCTTTCATGTGGACCACTTTTAAAGTATTTGTTGAATTTGTTACAATATTGCTTCTATTTTATGTTTTGGTTTTTTTGGCCATGAGGTATGCAGGATCTTAGCTCCCTGACCAGAGATCGAACCCACACTCCTTTCATTGAAGGCGAGGTCTTAACCAATGGACCTCTAGGGAAGTCCCTGGCACACATCTTAATAAGGCAGACAGAGTATTTGCAACTTCCTCCTTTCCAAGTCCCATTACCACACTGACATGGGTCAGCATGGTATTCTACAGTACATGAAGCTGACCAAGATGTTTGAACTATGTTACAACAAGGAGTAAAGTTACCATGTAGTCCCATGAAGGATAAACTGATTTTATGTCATCTGCCTTGCTGATTGGAAGTGGAAATAAGTTATTTTCCAGGTGAAAAGCTTTATACAAATACCAGACATTATGAGGGTGGGATCAACTATTGTATATATATACACCTGGGATCAGAGCTGCAGTTAGCATCAACATCTCATTAAGTCTAGGATAGCCTACTGTGATTTTCTATGAATACATTGGCTTTTACCAGGTAAACATGTGAGGTAATATGGGCTGTGGTAGCAGTCACCACACCTGCATCTTTCAAGACTTGCTGCTAGCACTAAATCTCGGTGATACAGGCGAATGTGTAGACTTGCTTTTGGTTGACATATTGGAAGAATGAGGAAGTTCCAGTAGTCCTATTTGCCCTTATTGTAAAATCTCTTCTAAAGGTCAGGGAATCACTTGTGGATTATCTCTGATCCCAAGTATTTCTCTTCACAATATATATTTCAGCGCTGGTCAAAGAACCAAAAATTAAGCTATAGTCTCATTGAAACAATATGAAATCTAGAGGTCTCTGAGAGGCTGGATACTGTAAAACTCTTAGATGAAAGCACAGGCAGAACACTTTCTGATATAAATCACAGCAATATCTTTTTGAATCCACATCCTAGAGTAACGAAAGAAAAAAACAAAAACAAATGGCACCTAATTAAATTAAAATCTTTTGCACAGCAAAGGAAACCATAAACAAAAGGAAAAAACCTCAGAATTGGAGAAAGTATTTGTAAACAAATAAACTGACAAACGGTTAATCTCCAAAATACACAAATAACTCATGAAGCTCAATATAAATTTTTTTTAAATGGGTGGAAGATCTAAATAGACATTTCTTCAAAGACATATAGATGGCCAAAAAAAAGCACATGAAAAGATGCTCAGCATTGCTAATTCATAGAGAAACGCAAATCAGAACTACAAAGAGGTGTCATCTCACACTGGTCAGAACAGACATCATCAAAAAATCAACAAACAATAAATGTGGAGAGGGTGTGGAGAAAAGGAAACTTCCTGCACTGCCAGTGGGAGTGTAAATTCATACAACCATTTTGGAAAACAGTATGAATGTGCTTAAATATAAAACTACCATACAACCCAGCAATCCACCTTGGGCGTATATTTGGAGAAAGCCATAATTCTAAAAGACATGTGCACCCAACATACATTGCAGCATTACTTATGATAGCCTAGAGATACAGGCAACATAAATGACCACTGACAGATGAGTGGATAAAAAAGATGCAGTACATATATAGGGCGGAATTTTACTCAGCCTTAAAAGGAATGAAATAATGCCATTTGTAGCAACATGGACAGACCTACACACTGTCATACAGAGTGAAGTCAGACAAATATATGCTATTGCTTATGTGTGGGATCTTAAAAAATGATACAAATGAATTTATTTACAAAACAGAAAGAGCAGAAAACAAACCTACAGTTACCAGGGGGAAAGGACAGGAGGGATAAATCAGGAGATTGGGACTGATATATACACACTGATATATACCCACTAATTATATAAAATGTGCTTGACTGCTCAGTCATGTCTGACTCTTTGTGACCCTTTAGACTGTATCCTGCCAGGCTCCTATGCCCATGGGATTTTTTAGGCAAGAATACTGAATGGGTTGCCATTTCCTCTTCCCAACGGTCTTCTCCACCCAGAGATGGAACCCATAACTCTTGAGTCTCCTGATTTGGCAGGCAAATTCTTTACCACTAAGTCATCAGGAAAGAGACAGACAGACAGACACGCAAGCGCGCACACACACACACACACACACACACACACACGGCATAGGGCATGGCAACCCTTTCCAATGTTCTTGCCTAGAGAATCCCACAGGTGAGGAAGCCTGGCGGGCTGCAGTGCATGGGTTCACAAAGAATCAGACACAACTGAAGTGATTTAGCATGCACAATACACACACATATATACAACTGATTCACTTTGCTGTATACCTGAAAGTAACACACTGTAAATCAACTATATGCTAGTAAAAAAAAAAAAGAAAGAAAGAAAGATGTGAGATCAACTAGATTCAAGATTCCATTGCTTAAACTCCTTCAAGATTCATTTTGAAGTTGGAATACAATGGTGAATTAAGTCTTTAGAGACTATTATCAATTACAGCCAAAATCAATTACCCACAGAAAGTCAGAAATCTTCTTTCCTAAAAAAAGCAGAGACATTACGTTGCCAACAAAAGTCCATCTAGTCAAGGCTATGGTTTTTCAAGTATGTATGTATGTATGTATGGATGGATGGATGTGAGAGTTGGACTATAAAGAAAGCTGAACGCAGAAGAATTGATGCTTTTAAACTGTGGTGTTGGAGAAGACTCTTGAGAGTCCCTTGAACAGCAAGGAGCTCCAACCAGTCCATCCTAAAGGAGATCAGTCCCGAGTGTTCATTGGAAGGACTGATGCTGAAGCTGAAATTCCAATACTTTGGCCACCTGATGCGAAGAACTGACTCATTTGAAAAGACCCTGATGCTGGGAAAGATTGAGGGCAGGAGGAGAAGGTGATGACAGAGGATGAGATGTTTGCATGGCATCACCGACCCAATGGACATGAGTTTGGGTGGACTCTGGCAGTTGGTGATAGATAAGGCCTGGCGTGCTGCAGTCCATGGGGTTGCAGAGTCAGACACAACGAGCGACTGAAATGAACTGAAGGGTACTTTCATCCTAACAAGTGGCAACAGATTATGGGAAGATTTACATGCACATACTTCTGGATTAACTGCAGTGTTCTATTTCAAAGAGGTATACCCCTTGCCCCATCTTCCATTATTTGAAGGTCACAGGGTCTGCCGACCGTCCTGGCTTGAGCACTCTGTTTCCACTACAGAGTGTTACCTCAAGATAAGTTTCTTCTACCAGAACTGGAGTTTGAATTTGCTGCTTATAAATGTCAAATCCAGTTATTTCTAGTGGTCCAACAATCAAGTGTATATCACCACAGATTTTGCATGTAAAAATTCAATTCTGATCACCACTATTGTGGTAATTGTGCTGATCTTGTCTCTGAATATAAATCACATCTACCTGGCTACTACTGCTTTTACACATCCCTTTCTCAGTGATAAAAGGAAATCCACCTCCACTGCAGCGTTCCCATCATTTGCATACTACACCGGACACTTACTTTAGAGATTTGTCAAGAAGGCTAGTGACACACACCCCAATGTATTTTTTAAGGAAATGAGTGATGGCTTGATATATCTACACGGGACTATAGTCTTTGGATCAAAAAAACTCTACTTTCAGGAGTCAGCTACCACTAAATTAATTGCAGTTATCACTTATTATTCACTGCTTGGTTAAGAATAATTTTATCTTTACAAAAGCATGAATGTGCTCAGGCCAATAAAAACAACATGACGTGTATGTGAAAGTAGCAGGAGTTCAGAACATAGATTATCATTTCTTTGAGAATACAGACTCACTCAAGAGTTCATGGTTCTATATTCTAAGGTTCTCAGATTGGTGGTTGAAGTTATAGGCACCACTGATCTTGTGCAAGGATGTCCTGACATAATCACACTGGCCACAAATGAGTAATACTGTACACATCATAAGAGCAATTCTTAACTGAGAAACACATTACTTTGGATGAATTTTGTAAACAAGCTTTTCACTTGTGAAATTGTTCTATATAACTAGAGGTTAATTTCTAGAACAAGATATATTTCAATGAAAGTTTTTCTTAAAAGTATTGTAAATTTCCTTGTTTTCTTACAGAGTATGTTAAATATAATTTGAATATTTCTTCATGGCTATGAATGAATAATATATCCATAACATGAATAACATAATATAATGAATAACAACTGTAACTTCTATAAGTTTTACACAGAAGTGGTTCTTAAGTGTGATACTCAAACCATCATCATCAGCAACTGGGAAATTTTTGAAATGTTAAATCGTAGGCCTCACTTCAGATCTAATAACTAGAAAGTTGCTAATGATTTTGATGCCCACTAAAGCAGAACACAGATCTGTAGAACCATTTATGCTTCTGCTAGAGCATAGGGTCAGGCATGTTGAGGTTTAAATGTGAATCCTTAACCACATGACTTCCCTGGTGGCTCAGACGGTAAAGCGCCTGTCTACAATGCAGGGCACCCGGGTATCCCCTGGAGAAGGAAATGGCAAATCACTCCAGTACTATTGCCTGGAGAATCCCATGGACAGAGGAGCCTGGTAGGCTACAGTCCATAGGGTCACAGAGAGTCGGACACGACTGAGTGAATTCACTTTAACCACATGACCTTGGGAAAGTTATCTAACCTACCCAAAGTGCAAATTCCTCTTAGGTAAGCTAAACGTTACAGAATCATGAGGATAAGATAAGCAATTAAACGTAAATGCCTTAGTGCAGTGCTTAATTCAGTAACAATTTAGTAAATGATGGAAATTTAAAAAAATTACAACATATACCTATTTAATACAAATTCATCCTCACTTTTTAATGTACATTTGACACATTTATTAAGTTCTAACATTATCTTCTTTATTTTAATATGTAGTTTCTATAAATAAAGAGCTAGATTGGAAAAAAAATTAGTGTCTTATCTAATTAGTATCTTTAAAGATTTTGAGCTTACTCCTAGATAACTGAGAAAGCCAGAAATCTTAACTCTTACCTAATTTTATTTAAAAAGAGACTTCATATAGAATATTCAGGGTTTTTTACAGTTTTACAGTTTTATAAGATCCCAATTAAGCATATAGTAAAAAAATTTTGAGAGAAGTTTGATTTCCATGTATACGATAGTAAAGAAAGATACAATTAGACCTAAAATAAATTGAAGAATTATAATTGTTCCTTTACTACATTCTTTCAAATTCAAAATACTGGGAAACTTGGAAGGCTAAATAAAGAGAAATTATTTTGCAACAGCCAAGACTTTTAATTGGGTTTCCCTGAGGCAGGCAGAGTTAAACAACTTAGCAAGCAAGTATAAATGTGATTCATTTTCAGAGGTGAGAATGCAAAGACACAATAGAAATATTAGATCTCAATGGTGAAAAGAAATTGAACTAATTTGAAATAAAAACTCAGCAGATACTGTTGTTTTGTTTGTTTTCTGTCGCTGAACGTCAAAAGAAAAGCCTTCCATCAGCACTTTTAGACTTGTAAGCAGTTTTTTCTTGACCAGCCATACAACAAACACAGAAAGCAATACATTTTGTAACCTTTCATAATTCCAGAACTGAGGATTAATAGTCATTATTCCTTTTCATATATGAATTAAAAGTCAATATATTAAATGTGAAGTATTTACTAAGATATCTGTTGACAATGACTGGTATTATACTGAACACTTAATATGTCCTTCAGAAAAAGGATACATGGTATCAAAAATTCATTCCAAACTTATTTCAACTTGCACTGAATTGATGTAGACTTGAAGAAAGTATTATGTGGATATCAAGTTTGCTTTTATTTTTCTCTGGTCAATGTTGCTCTTATCTTTTACTTGAAAAAGAAAAAAGATGAAAATGAGTCTGAGCATGGAGTTGAAAATCATAAATTTGGCTATATTACCATCCTCATCTTTGGCTCCATGAAAACAGCAAGACTAGACTTCATTGCTGTTATATAACTGGCACAAACCAGCCTTTAAAAAAGTCACATTTAAACATCTATTTACAAAATTAAATTGCTCTATTACTTAAGGCAATTCACCATTCTCTTTTTCTTCAAACACTTTTTCAACTGTAGAGATTTTGTCCCATACATTATCCTAACTTTATTACAACATTTTCTCTCTGGTATATTAATATCAAAAAACTCATTCATATTTAAATTGTCTTTGCTTGGTCTACTCATAGTCCCATTCAATGTATTTTCTTTTCCTTATAGTCAAGTTTCTAAAAAAAGGGGGGGGGAGATTTTATCCTACCAATATTTCCTTAAATTTCCACTGACTTAACCACTGCAACCAATCAACTACCAAGCAACAGAAATCCACTAAAATTATTTATCTAACAGTGAGCATAGGCTAACATTATGCCGCAATAACAAACAATCCCAAATACTCATTAGATTAAATTAATAATAGTTTAATTATTACACAAAGTTGGTAGGGTCCCAGGTTGGAAGCCTCACTCATTTATAAAAGTAACTTCTCAACACAAAATTTCATAATGAAAATAGAAGAGCATGGATAATTTTACTGCTCTATTTGTAAGTGCATCAATCTAAAAGTGATATTTCTATTCACCTTTTGTGGACAAAGCAAGTGATGCCTTATTAAAATATGAGGGAAGAGTGATACATGAAGGAAAAGTTACTTTTAAACAAAAAGTAAATGTTGATTTTGAAAATTCAACCTACCCAAATCCAAACTGGGAAAGAAGTGCACCAAGGCTGTATATTGTCATCCTCCTTATTTAACTTATACACAGAGTAATCATGAGAAATGCTGAACTGGATTAAACAGAAGCTGGAATCAAGATTTCTGGGAGAAATATCAATAACCTCAGATATGCAGATGACGCCACCCTTATGGCAGAAAGTGAAGAAGAACTAAAGCTCAACATTCAGAAGACGAAGATCATGGCATCTGGTCCCATCACTTCATGGCAAATAGATGGGGGAACAGTGGAGACATGACAGACTTTATTTTGGGGGGCTCCTAAATCTCTGCAGATGATGACTGCAACCCTGAAATTAAAAAATGCTTAGTCCTTGGAAGAAAAGTTATGACCAACCTAGACAGCATATTAAAAAGTATGACTGTGACAGTTGGACTTTAAAGAAAGCTGAGCACCTAAGAATTGATGCGTTTTAACTGTGGTGTTGGAGAAGACTCTTGAGAGTTGCTTGGACTGCAAGGAGATTCAACCAATCCATCCTAAAGGAAATCAGTCCTGAATATCCATTGGATGGACTGAGCACCTAAGAACTGATGCGTTTTAACTGTGGTGTTGGAGAAGACTCTTGAGAGTTGCTTGGACTGCAAGGAGATTCAACCAATCCATCCTAAAGGAAATCAGTCCTGAATATCCATTGGATGGACTGATGCTGAAGCTGAAGCTCCAACATTTTGTCCATCTGATGTGAAGAGCTGTCTCATTTGAAAAGACCCTGATGCTGGGAAAGATTGAAGATGGAGGAGAAGGGGACACCAGAGGATGAGATGGTTGGATGGCATCAACTCAACGGACATGAGTCTGAGCAGGCTTCAGGAGTTGGTGATAGACAGGGAAGCCTGGTGTGCTATAGTCCATGGGATTGCAAAGAATCAGACATGACTTAGCCACTGAACTGAACTGAACCTACCCACATGACAAAGGAAACTAAATTTAAGAAATTCATTATTAAAAAGAAAGTTCTAGAAACAGTCGAGGATGTGGCTATACTACTCAAAAGAACAAAGTATTTAGTTATTTAAAAGGATCTTGAGAAGTTAAGTTTAAGAATCTCATTCCTTAATCTAACCAGTGATCTTGGGAAACTTGGGTTCATTATCCCCCAGTCACCTCAGTAAAAGTTAAAATAGAGATAATATGACATAGGAAATATTTTTTTGTTTAATGGCATGAATCCCCATGACATGCCAGGAGAAGAACAAAGTTAGAGACTTATATAGCAGCAGAAATATTGCTAACTTGGACTAAAAGGGGCAGAGACAATACAAAATGAAAGATATCCAACACCAATAGGATGATGAAACCATTCTGCTACAAAACCCCTCTATCTTTCAGTGGGAAAAAAAAAAAATGACTAGGAAGATGGAGAAGAGTACTCTGAGAGTGAAATCAAGAACTGTAGAGAATTATTCCCAGGCCTTACAGCCTAATGGGGTTTTCACATTAGATTTCAAAATGGCTTGAGAACAGTGACTCATTTTTTTCTTCCATTTTCTCCACTTTTGAACCAGAATGTCTATAATATTTTCATATTCCTGTCCTGCCACTGCATTTTGAAAATGCACAATCTGTTTATTTAGTATCACAGGTCCAAATATAAATAGGAATTATAATCACAATGGATTATATCCAGAGCTTCACTCACACCTGATTTAGAGGACTGGTTAATAAAATTTGGGAATTTGAAACTGGTAATACTTAGTTAAGACTTTGAAAATTTGAGTTGATATTATCATAGAGTGAAAACTTTAGGGATTTTGCATTGGGGTGAATATATTTTTCATGTGCATTGAATATGAATATTTAGGGGTGAGATGGTAGACTGAAATAGGCAGGATAATGATTCCCCAAAATGGCTATACCCTAACCCCTAGAGTTAGTGAATAAGTTACATGGGACTTTACAAATAAAATTATGGTTTTAATCTTAATAGAGAGATTTTTCTGGATTATCAGGTAAACTCTATACACCCCCTTGGACTCTAATGAGGAAGAACCGAAATCAGATAATATGTGAATATAGAATAGATATCAGGAAACAAAGTAGGAGAGGAATTAGAACCACTTTTTCTCACTCTGAAGATGGAGAAGGAATTATGAGCCAAGAGATGTGAGTGGTCGCACTGACAGCCGGCCAGAAAATAGGACCTCAGTCCTGTAAACACACGTCATAGACTCGAACTGCAAGGAAACAGATTCTCTCCTTGAGCCTCCAGAAAGGGAATGCAGTTGGTCAACACCAAGATTTTAGACTTTCAAAAACTATATAAAGTTTCTGACCTACAGAAATGTGAGGCAATAAATCTGTACTATTTCTAAGTGGCTAAGTTTGCAGTAATTTGTAAATGGCAGTAACAGAAAAATAATGCAAATATACACACACATACACACTTCTGTGTATAGTACATATACTTACACATACACATGTTCTTATATATAGAAAATGTTTCCAGAACATTTTTAGGAAATGTTTCATTAGTAGTATATAATGAATAGCATTTTTACTATATCTGTTGTGAAAATAACTGTAGACTCTGAGGGTAGTAACTTGTTTAGATAATAAAGGTAGTAACTTTGTTAGAAACACTATAAGAAGTAGCCTCATCAGATGAAAAGGATTGATCACATTTAGGGCTATAGATAAACTATCATTAAATCTTCAGCACTTAGCCTCATTTTATTTCTCTCCTGTCTGCCTTATGGATAATGTTACTCTAGCATTTGAGCCTCTTACTTTCAGTTAACTAATAATTTCCTTCTTTTGTTTTTAGAAAGGAATATGAATGGGAAGAAAATTAAAAATGATGGTATATGGCAGAATAGTTTCTGAGACCATTGTATCAGTATGTAAACTGGTGCAAGTTTCAAAAACAACACTTTTTAACCATGTTAAATAATTGTCTTTTGTCTTTGTAATTTATTTGAAGATATTGAAGTCCATTTGCACCAATTTACTAAACATGAAACCATGCGGTATTATTTCACTCAGAAATAAAGCTGCAAGATTATAAACTGTGCCTTAATCTTACTGAACACTCTCCAATGTGACATTTTTAGAGGGTATTTTTTTTTTTTGTAACAGAGAATTGAAAGACAAAAGGTCAGTGGCAATCCATCACTAGAGTGAGAAAAATCTAGTAATAAAAAACTGCAATAAAGTAAGTATAAGAAAGCCTAAGAGTGTGGTCATATAGTAATAAAAATATAATAAATGGGCTTGGGAAAGATAAGAGTTATCTACTTTAGTAAACCAGAAATAGTCACAATTGACCAGAGAAGATATCACTCTACATGGAGAATTAACCTCAAGTTTAACAAACAAGTAGAGAACTGAAAAAGTTTAAACAATTGGAATAGAATTACAAAGACTTTCTTCATTTTGTGTCAAAACAAGAATAATAATTGCCCTAGGATGTATTGCCTAAGAATATATATTTTTAAATCAAAAGTGACAGCTGAAGACCAAACATGCAGATACAATCTAATAAACACTTTATTTAAAAACACATTAATTTTGTTACAACACATTTATCTTTCCCAAAATAATCACTTGTAGAAACTTTTACTATATACGTGAATGATTAAAATATTTCTTTGATAAATTGTTTTGAAATAAACTGATTTTAAAAATAAATGTTTTATCCAGACTTGGCCAAACTTACAGTTATTAAGCTTCCCAGTTTTAGTCATTCTGTCTTAAAAATAATATGAAAGTGTTGACATACTTTTTAAAAAAGATTACCCTATATCCTTTATCTCACAGGGTAGCTATGTTTTACCAACATTTTTCAAGGGATATTCTATAAAGCCTCTTGAGAAACCTGTATGCAGGTCAGGAAGCAACAGTTAGAACTGGACATGGAACAACAGACTGGTTCCAAATAGGGAAAGGAGTATGTCAAGGCTGTATATTGTTACCCTGCTTATTGAACTTCTATGCAGAGTACATCATGAGAAACGCTGGCTGGAGGAAGCACAAGCTGGAATCAAGACTGCCAGGAAAAATATCAATAACCTCAGATATGCAGATGATACCACCCTTACGGCAGAAAGTGAAGAGGAACTCAAAAGCCTCTTGATGAAAGTGAAAGAGGAGAGTGAAAAAGTTGGCTTAAAGCTCAACATTCAGAAAACGAAGATCATGGTATCTGATCCCATCACTTCATGGCAGATAGATGGGGAAATGGTGGAAACAGTGCCAGACTTTATTTTTCTGGGCTCCAAAATCACTGTAGATGGCGACTGCAGCCATGAAATTAAAAGACACTTACTCCTTGGAAGGAAAGTTGTGACCAACCTAGATAGCATATTCAAAAGCAGAGACATTACTTTACCAACAAAAGTCCGTCAAGTCAAGGCTATTATTTTTCCAGTAGTCATGTATGGATGTGAGAGTTGGACTATAAAGAAATCTGAGCACCAAAGAATTGATGTTTTTGAACTGTGGTGTTGGAGAAGACCCTTGTGAGTCCCTTGGATTGCAAGTAGATCTAACCAGTCTATCCAAAGGAGATCAGTCCTGGGTGTTCATGGGAAGGACTGATGTTGAAGCTGAAATTCCAATACTTTGGCCACCTCATGCAAAGAGCTGACTCATTTGAAAATACCCTGATGCTGGGAGGGATTGGGGGCAGGAGGAGAAGGGGACAACAGAGGATGAGATGGTTGGATGGCATCATTGACTCGATGGACCTGGGTTTGTGTAGACTCCGGGAGTTGGTGATCAACAGGGAAAGCTGGACACGACTGAGGGACTGAACTGAACGGATTCTATAAAGCAAAAATAAAACTTTTCTTCCTGATAAAATTATTTCACCTGTTGATGAAATATACCTTCTATGGAGACTAAGAGAGGCACCATAGCATAAAAAAGTAAAAGAGAAACTGAGTTTATGCCAGTTTGCCAATTCTTAGTATGGTGATATGGTGTGTGTCATTTGAAAAGGCTACTCCACATACCCCCACAATGCAGATCCATAACCTCCTCCAAGAATTTGGTAAACAATTCACTTTCTCTTTGTGACCTTATTTCCTCAACTCTCTTTAGTCATTCTCTAGTCACAGTAGATATTAATTCACATTAATATCTGACATCACTTGATACAAATTATTTGGAAATCTTCCTTGTGGCATTCCAAAAGTCATATTTCTTTTTTTTTTTAATTTTAGGCTTATTTTCAGCTAACAAGAAGCTGAAAATCATAACAACTATATTTCAATGATTAAGACCTCTTTCCACATTCTCTATATTTTTCCTATTCAGGTTAGATAAATGCTTTCAGAATATTGTTGGAACTAACTAGGCATTTCAGTATGTTATATTATCATCCCAAATCCTATGCAACACCAAAATTTTTAATCAGTCTATTAAATAATATTCTACTTACTTAGATAACACTATCAGAAGGCATGTTCAACCTTTTAGGTTTTGGCAGAGTCACTGCAAGGATGCAATGCCCACTGTAATAAATACAGAAATGGAGGTCATAATCCCCAAAGCTAACAAAGAACAAAATGTTATTTTGTTTATTGCTACTGTAATATAGTTTCATAGAGTTCTCTGGGAGAAAAATACTTGCATTTCTAGTTTATGATGGCTTAAACTCAATTTTCTGAATGCCATAACTAGAACTAAACTTTACTCCAGTGTATATAATACAAAAAATATGCAATATTTTGGTCTGTAGCCAACTAATGAAAGCTTCCATGAAATGAGATGCCTATCTGTATCTTGTTTATGAAGTTCTGAACCCTAGTATATATTATAAAAATGACTATTTTTATATATTTATTTTAATCTTCATATTAGGCCATAATGATTTTTAAGTAGTTCAGTAATTAAGACTTTCTATTACCAAATCTTTCAATTTGGAATTATCATATTGTGGTATCAATTAAAAAACATTATTAATGTAATAATTTATAGCTCAAAATAAATATATTATTCACAGATGCTGCAAAAATTAAATTTGTAATATATCAAAACTGTGCTTTTTCATGTTTACCATGGTTTCTAAATCTCAGCCAGGCCAACCCACTTATCAACTGTTCCTCATTTTTGAGAACAGGTTGACATACTGTTATGTAACTGTTGCTTTTATTTAATATATTTAAAGGATAGTCTTATATCCAAGTGTCAGACAAAGTAAAAAAGTACCAATTCATCTGTCTTTCAGAGAATGTAGAATTTTAGCCAACTTGACATTTGCTGATCTATTTCCATTGTAGATTAGAAAATTGCACTAAATATAATAAAATATTCTGAGAAATTTAACATTCAAAGGGTTTATCAAAAACTGAGTTGTCAAATGACTACAGTGTCAGCATGGAATGATTTATATTTTCCATTTCATCTTTGAATGAAATTGAACAGAGATTTCTTAGAAGAAAAAATTGGTTTCATTATAGTTGTACATACTAATAATCATTGAGAATTCAACCATTACATATCCTACAGGACACTTACTCATGGCAGTAAGGTGTCTATGTAACTTCAGGAACCAGATTGTCTAAAAGTGAGCTCATGGAATAGAGTCAACAAAATCTGGCTTGTGGTTGTAGACAATAAAAATATATTCTAGGCCAGGAACTAAAAATTTCACAAAATAATCCAAAGGTGAGCATTATTATAGAATTGCATCAAAAAATGGAACACGCTTTTGGGGCCATTGATAGAATACTGGCAAATGTGTATTTCAAGAAATAGTACTGGTATGTTGCTATTGTTCAGGACCAGTTTGACAAATGCATATACCAAAATATATGACAGAATCATATATTTAAATGAAAAGGGAATAGATGTAATCACTGAAATCAGGCCTGGGTTCAAATTTCAAATCTAGTATATAAATTTGTGAACTTGGGCAAGCTTTTTCTCTTTTATTAGTTTCAATTTTCTCTCCTTAAAAAAAAAGTTATAAAAACTACCTCAAATTTATAAAACTAAAAATAAATGCACTATATATGCATTTATTTTGGTACTTGGAGGTATTGGTACTTGGTATTTGGTACTTAGGAGGTACTTGGCATGTCTGTAGATCTTCATGGATAACAAGACCTTCTATTATAAAAAGCACACAGTCAGGAATTTTACAATACTTTCTTTAACAACTAATTTTTTGAACTCTTTCACACCTCTGAGAAATTTCTCATTTCTTTTTCCATGACCCAGTTCACATCAAGCAGTTGGTAAGTTTCACAGTATGCTTGCCAATGTTTATGGTCTGCTGGGAGTATATCCCTACAGCTAAATGCCCAGGTTATTGAGGCAAAGAAAGTGAAAGTGTTAGTTGCTCAGTCATGTCTGACTCTTTGCAACCCCATGAACTGTAGCCAATCAGACTCCTCTGTCCATGAAATTCTCTAGGCAAGAATACTGGAATAGGTAGCTGTTCCCTTCTCCAGGGGATCTTGCAAACAGCAGTTTAAAGCCAAGATCTACTACTTGTTAGATGTGAGATTCTAGGAAAATCATTAGGCATCTCATTCTTAATTTCTGTAATAATCTTATAAAGTCAAGCTGAAGATTACATAGTATAATGAATGCAAGATGATCAGCCAATGATATTCCAGAAAAAGTTATCACCCAAAGTTAGTTATTGCAACCTACACTTTAGCAACATCCCCTGTGTGTGTTTCTGCACTGTGGCCCAGCAGTTTGTAACTGGAGGCATTTTTCCCCCAGGAGGTGCTTCGCATGTCTGCAGACCTTCATGGATGACAAGACTAGAGAATGAGTATGGCTGGTAGAGATCTTGGAAGCGGCAAAACATCCTAAAAGTGCATGCAAGTGCAAGCAAAGAATTGTCTGATCCAAAATGAAAATGGAAACACTTAGCAAAAATGAAAAAATGTAATAGCCCCAATATCCTCTAAAGTGTTTTCTTTTTTGATTCAAAATATTCCTTCTGTGTAACAATTTCTTTTCCAACTTAATGCCATTGGAAATGTCCTCCTCCGTTAGTGGGAGGTCTGATTCAAATGCAATTTTATCAAAAAAATCTCTAAGAAGAAACCTTTCTATCATCAGTATGCTCAAAGTACTTGACACATTGATGGCAATTCTGCTTCAATATTACGTTTGTATTTATTTACACTACCTGTGTAGTGATTTTTTTGTTATTAATTTGGAAAGTCCTTTAAGCCAAAGACATGTCATAATTGTCTTTAAACATGTGCTTCTCATGTTTCATTTCTTATTATAAAGTATTAAATTACCTAGACATTCAAACATATATTTTAATTTATTCTAGAGAATTAAACTAAGCATTTAAGGTATATGATGAGAAGAAGATGGAGTTTGGGAAAATTATTTGAAAAACCTTAAGTATACAGTTTTATATAGATAATTTACTTCCACTATAAAATTGTGGCTTACTATAATTTCAGTATTGAGATGTTTTTGCTTTCTGTATACATCTTGGCACAAATCTGAAATTGATGAGAATTTGATACTTGAAATAGCTTTTTATTTGCTCAGAAAAATAATGTTTTTTTCTGATTGAATTTCTAGAATGCCTCATATAGAATAATTTAATGTCCAAATCGCTTACTAGAAGATACACCAATATCACAATCAAATGAGGAAATACTGACTTGGTGATTATTGACTTTATTTTTACTAATATGGAACTGGAATATTCATCTAAAAATAACATTTATTTCTGAGCACTGAATCAATTCCTGGAAGCCTAACATGATTTAGGAAATGCAATTCAGCATGTTTCCAAATATGTTTAAATATAGTTGAAAGCAGAAAACTAAAGTTCGATTTAAAAATAACCTGGGAGGGAGGAGATCAAATGGTGATCAGGAAGACCTTGGGCTCACCTCCCCCTATGAACACATCAAAAATACATCTACACATAGAGCGATTCTCACTGCAAACAAGCTGTATACCAGCAGAAAGACCCTTATACTGCAAAGTTATAAGGAATGATCTACATAGAGTCAGGCAGGACGTGAAGACAAGCAATCAATTCAGGACCTGTACCTCTAGGAAAGGACAGAAGAGAAGAGGAATTCTGTGGGTTCAAACATCCTCCCTGGGAGAGAGTGGTTTGCAGCCGATGCTGGGAACCCCAGCCCTGATGTCCAACACCAGGAAGAAGAACTTCCTTACCTCGTATGAAAACCAGTGGGACTAATAAGAAACCTAGCCCCTGCTCATTAAGAACATGCACGTGCAGGCTTACTTCCAGGAACAAGTTAGAGGAAGCAGTTTGAGATTGCCCAAGGCTCTGGCCAGTTATTTTGCAACTGCCAAGTCCCTCCAACTTTGGTATTGTTCCCCACTGGGATGAAGGCTGCCACCGCAGAGGAAACTTTGCAGTCGAGGGAGACGGAAAAGGCTCAGACCTGGCATTGCATCTGAACAGGGTGGGGGCAGTGGCTGCTGGCACTTACAGAGGTAATGGATTACGGGCAATCTCAAGCTCTCACTGGTGTGCCAGGACCATCCCAGCCTGTGCACCAGCTGACACCCACTATCCACTCCAGCCCCTCTTGCTTTGGTACAGATTTCCACGAGGGTGAAGGCTATCACTGCTGATAATGGTGCATAATTGTGGGGGCTAGTTCACTTCAGTCCAGTTGCTCAGCCGCATCTGACTCTTTGCTACCCCATGAATTGCAGCACGCCAGGCCTCCCTGTCCATCACCAACTCCCGGAGTTTACCTGAATTCATGTCCACCGAGTCAGTGATGCCATCCAGCCATCTCATCCTCTATTGTTCTCTTCTCCTCCTGCCCCCAATCCCTCCCAGCATCAGAGTCTTCTCCAATGAGTCAACTCTTCGCATGAGATGGCCAAAGTACTGGAGTTTCAGCTTTAGCATCAGTCCTTCCAAAGAACACCCAGGACTGATCTCCTTTAGAATGGACTGGTTGGTTGTCCTTGCAGTCCAAGGAACTCTCAAGAGTCTTCTCCAACACTACCATTCAAAAGCATCAATTCTTCGGTGCTCAGATTTCTTCACAGTCCAACTCTCACATCCATACATGATCATCAGAAAAACCATAGCCTTGACTAGAAGAACCTATGTTGGCAAAGTAATGTCTCTGCTTTTGAATATGCTATCTAGGTTGGTCATAACTTTCCTTCCAAGGAGTAAGCGTCTTTTAATTTCATGGCTGTAATCACCATCTGCAGTGATTTTGGAGCCCCCCCCAAAAAAGTCTGACACTGTTTCCACTGTTTCCACATCTATTTCCCATGAAGTGATGGGACCAGATGCCATGATCTTCGTTCTCTGAATGTTGAGCTTTAAGCCAACTTTTTCACTCTCCTCTTTCACTTTCATCAAGAGGCTTTTTAGCTCCTCTTCACTTTCTGCCATAAGGGTGGTGTCATCTGCATGTCTGAGGTTACTGATATTTCTCCTGGCAATCTTGATTCCTGCTTTTGCTTCCTCCTGTCAGCATTTCTCATGATTTACTCTGCTAAGAAGTTAAACAAGCAGGGTGACCATATATAGCCTTGATGTACTCCTTTTCCTATTTGGAACCAGCCTGTTGTTCCATGTCCAGTTCTAACTGTTGCTTCCTGACCTGCATATAGGTTTCTCAAGAGGTAGGTCAGGTGGTCTGGTATTCCCATCTCTTTCAGAATTTTCCACAGTTTATTGTGATCCACACAGTCAAACGCTTTGGCAAGCAAAGCAGAAAGAGATGTTTTTCTGAAACTCTCTGGCTTTTTTGATGATCCAGCTGATGATGGCAATTTGATCTCTGGTTCCTCTGCCTTTTTTTAAACCAGCTTGAACATCTGGAAGTTCACAGTTCACGTATTGCTGAAGCCTGGCTTGGAGAATTTTGAGCATTACTTTACTAGTGTGTGAGATGAGTGCAATTATGCGGTAGTTTGAGCATTCTTTGGCATTGGAATGAAAACTGACCTTTTCCAGTCCTGTGTCCACTGCTGAGTCTTCCAAATTTGCTGGCATATTGAGTGCAGCACTTTCACAGCATCATCTTTCAGTATTTGAAAGAGCTCAATTGGAATTCCATCACCTCCACTAGCTTTGTTTGTAGTGATGCTTTCTAAGGCCCGCTTGACTTCACATTCCAGGATGTCTGGCTCTAGGTGAATGACCACACCATCGTGATTATCTTGGTCGTGAAGATCTTTTTTGTACAGTTCTTCTGTGTATTCGTGCCACCTCTTCTTAATATCTTCTGCTTCTGTTAGGGCCAGACCATTTCTGTCCTTTATAGAGCCCATCTTTGCATGAAATGTTCCCTTGGTATCTCTAATTTTCTTGAAGAGATCTCTAGTCTTTCCCATTCTGTTGTTTTCCTCTATTTCTTCGCATTGATCGCTAAGGAAGTTTTTCTTGTCTCTTCTTGCTATTCTTTGGAACTCTGCATTCAGATGCTTATATCTTTCCTTTTCTCCTTTGCTTTTTGCTTCTCTTCTTTTCACAGCTATTTGTAAGGCCTCCCCAGACAGCCATTTTGCTTTTTTGCATTTCTTTCCTATGGAGATGGTCTTGATTCCTGTCTCCTGTACAATGTCATGAACCTCTGTCCGTGGTGCTTCAGGTACTCTGTCTATCAGAGATAGTCCCTTAAATCTCTTTCTCACTTCCACTGTATAATCATAAGGGATTTGATTTAGGTCATACCTGAATGGTCTAGTGGTATTCCCTACTTTATTCAATTTAAGTCTAAAGTTGGCAATAAGGAGTTCATGATCTGAGCCACAGTCAGCTCCTGGTCTTGTTTTTGTTGACTGTATAGAGCTTCTCCATCTTTGGCTGCAAAGAATGTAATCAATCTGATTTTAGTGTTGACCATCTGGTGATGTCCATGTGTAGATTCTTCTCTTGTGTTGTTGGAAGACGGTGTTTGCTATTACCAGTGCATTCTCTTGGCAATACACTATTAGCCTTTGCCTTGCTTCATTCCATTTTGTAAGGCAAAATTTGCCTGTTACTCCAGGTGTTTCTTGACTTCCTACTTTTGCATTCCAGTCCTCTATAATGAAAAGGACATCTTTTCTGGGTGTTAGTTCTAAAAGGTCTTGTAGGTCTTCATAGAACCATTCAACTTCAGCTTCTTTAGCATTACTGGTTGGGGCATAGTCTTGGATTACTGTGATATTGAATTGTTTGCTTTGGAAACGAACAGAGATCATTTTGTTATTTTTGAGATTGCATCAAAGTACTGCATTTCGGACTCTTTTGTTGACCATGATGGCTACTCCATTTCTTCTAAGAGATTCCTGCCCGCAGTAGTAGATGTAATGGTCATCTGAGTTAAATTCACCCATTCCAGTCCATCTTAGTTCACTGATTCCTAGAATGTCGATGTTCACTCTTGCCATCTCCTGTTTGACCACTTCCAATTTGCCTTGATTCATGGACCTGACATTCCAGGTTCCTATGCAATATTGCTCTTTACAGCATCTGACCTTGCTTCTATCACCAGTCACATCCACAGCTGAGTATTGTTTTGCTTTGGCTCCATCCCTTCATTCTCTCTGGAGTTATTTCTCCACTGATCTCCAGTAGCATATTGGGCACCTAATGACCTGGGGAGTTCCTCTTTTGGTATCCTATCATTTTGCCTTTTCATACTGTTCATGGGGTTCTCAAGGCAAGAATACTGAAGTGGTTTGCCATTCCCTTCTCCAGTGGACCACATTCTATCAGACCTCTCCACCATGACCCGCCCATCTTGGATGGCCTCACACGGCATGGCTTAGTTTCATTGAGTGGAGGCTAATGCTGGCTTAAACCTAGTATTGCATCTAAATTGGGCAAGTAACCATTACTGGTGCTCTCAGTGGACAGGAAGTAGTCTGGAATTCTGATTGGTGGGCTGGGACCACATCAGTGTGTGTCTCAGCAGGGCACTGAGTCAGACACCCTGTGCCCTAGCACCGATGCCCTCTGGAGTGAAAGTGCTGAGACTGGGAGGAAACAGAGGAAACACTTTAGAGGGAACACCACCAGCTCAGACCTAACCCTTGGGTATTTTGCTCTGGCACTTTGGGACCTGCTTTTTACCTCTGCCAGGGCACTGCCAGCCAGTCAGCATGGAGACTCAATCTCAGTTCACATCTGGTTCTTGCTCTAGTCCCTCTATCTCCAGCCCCACCACCCAACAAGGTAATAGCTGTCAGCAAATTCTGGGGGGAGATGTGACCTAAGCTCATTTCAGATCTATTTCTTCCATCAAATTTTCCCATCAAATTGTGTCAATGGGCGCAATTACACTGAACATCTCTTCAAAAAAAAGGGTTGGTAACTGTTTCACTGAATTTCATAGAGACAGAGTAAAGTAAGCAAAATAAAGATTTTTTTTCAACTAAAGAATAATGAAAAAAAAAAAAAACTAAAAACATAAATAATTTGCCAGGTAAAGAATTCAGAACATTAGTATAAGAATGCTAATTGAAATAGGATAAAGAATAAAAGAATACAGTGAGAATTTTAACAAAGAACCAGAAAATACAAAAAAACCATTAGCCAGAGTGGATTAATATGATAACTAAATTGAAAAAACATACCAGAAGGAATTAACAGAGGACCAGGTGATACAGAAGAATGCCCAAGCAATAGGTAAGATAAAATAATTGAAATCAATAAATCAGAAGAGCAAAAAAGAAAAGCAAATTTTAAAAATGAGAACATTTTAAGGAACTTGTGTGACAACATCAAATATACTAACATTCACATAATAGGGGTCCTAGAAGGAAAAAAAGAAAACATAGGCAGGGCACCCTGACATCAACCACAACAATGTTATTTGGATCTGTCTCCTAAGGCAAAAGAAACAGAAGCAAAAATAAACTTAATGGGAGTTAATTAAACTTAAAAGCTTTTGCATAACAAAGGAAACCTTCAACAAAATGAGAAGATAACCGTGATGGGAGAAAACATTTGCAAGGGGTATGACTGATAAGTTGTTAATATCCAAAATATCTAAGCAGCTCTTACAACTCAACATCAAAAAGCCCAATAAAAATGAGCAAAAGACCTGGATAGACATTTTGCCAAAGAAGACATACAGATGGCTAACAGGCACATGAAAAGATGCTCACCATAGCTGAACATCAGAGAAATGCAAACCAAAACCACAATGAACTGTCATCTCACATTTGTCAGAATGACTATCATCGAAAAGACCACAAATAAGAAATGTTGAAGTACATGTAGTTAAAAGGGAACCCTCTTATGCTGTCGATAGGATTGAAAATTGGTGCGCTGGTATGGCCACTAGGGAAACCAGTATGGAAATTCCTGACAAAACTAAAAATAGGATGATCTGGATGATTCACCAATTCCATACCTGTGTATGTAACCAAAGAAAACAAAAACAGTAACTGAAAAGATAAATGCACTCCAACATTCATAGCAGCATTACTCACATAGCCATATCTTAATTATTATTTGCAATAGCCAAGGTATGGAGGTAACAGTGTCCATCAACATATGACTGGATTAAGAAGATGCAGCATACACACACTCACATACGTACATACAATGAAATATTACTAAGCCACAAAAATAATGAAGTTTTTCCGTGGATGGACCTGGAGGTTATTATGCATAGTGAAATAGATCAGGCAAAGGAAGATAAGTACTGTATGTAAACATTTACATGTAAAATCTAAAAGTAAAACAAATGAGCAAATATAACAAAACAGAAACAGGTTTACAGATAAAGAGAACAAGAAATTATAACAAGTTACAAATGAGAAGAGAAATGTGTGAAAGGCTAAGGGAGTAAGAGGTATAAATTACCCTGTATAAAATAAATACATTAAAATATATATTGTACTGCACAGGGAATACAGCCAATATGTTATAAAGCTGTAAATGGAGTTTAATATTAATTATAAAAGTGTTGAATCATTATTTTGTAGACCTGAAACTAATTAATCTTGTAAAACAGCTATATGTCAACAAAAACTACCTGAAAGAAAAATATTAGTCTCAGAGAAGTATTATATAACTTGTCTAGATGCATTTTGCAGAACTTACTGCCTTAGATTGATAAAAAGATGATTTCTTTAGTCACTGGAACAGAGTATAGATGAAAATCATAATAAAATGATTGCTTAGTACCCATACTGTTCTTACCTAATGGATACAGGCATGAGAAAATAGCTGTAAATTTAGTTATTACTCCTGAAAGCAACTCAATCAGAAATATTTGCTTAAATACCCTCTCCTGTTTGCAATGTATTATTATGAAGAGTATAGTTATTTTGAGCTTACTTGGTCACACATTTCTCCCTAATCTATAACTTATTTCTATTGAATTTTTATTGCATATACTTTAAATTTTCTTTTTTTTTTTTTTTTTTTTGCTTTTGAACTCTTTTTTAAAAAAATATTCCCAGGTCTTTTTTTAAAATATATTTATTTTAATTGGAGGCTAATTACAATATTTTATTGGTTTTGCCATACATCAACATGAATCCACCACGGGTGTACACGTGTTCCCCATCCTGAACCCCCCTCCCACTTCCCTCCCTGTACCATCCCTCTGGGTCATTCCAGTGCATCAGCCCCAAGCATCTTGTATCCTGCATTGAACTTGGACTGGCGATTCATTTCATATATGATATTTTACATGTTTCAATGCCATTCTCCCAAATCATCCCACCCTCTCCCTCTCCCACAGAGTCCAAAAGACTGTTCTATACATCTGCGTCTCTTTTGCTGTCTCGCATACTGGGTTATCATTACCATCTTTCTATATTCCATATATATGTGTTAGTATACTGTATTGGTGTTTTTCTTTCTGGCTTACTTCACTCTGTGTAATAGGCTCCAGTTTCATCCACCTCATTAGAACTGATTCAAATATATTCTTTTTAATGGCTGAGTAATACTCCATTTCTAGTCAAGGCTATGGTTTTTCCAGCAGTCATGTATGGATGTGAGAGTTGGACTGTGAAGAAGGCTGAACGCCAAAGAATTGATGCTTTCGAGCTGTGGTGTTGGAGAAGACTCTTGAGAGTCCCTTGGACTGCAAGGAGATCCAACCAGTCCATTCTGAAGGAGATCAGCCATGGGATTTCTTTGGAAGGAATGATGCTAAAGCTGAAACTCCAGTACTTTGGCCACCTCATGCGAAGAGTTGACTCATTGGAAAAGACTCTGATGCTGGGAGGGATTGGGGGCAGGAGGAGAAGGGGATGACAGAGGATGAGATGGCTGGATGGCATCACTGACTCAGTGACTCGATGGGCGTGAGTCTGAGTGAACTCTGGGAGTTGGTGATGGACAGGGAGGCCTGGCGTGCTGCTATTCATGGGGTCGCAAAGAGTCAGACACGACTGAGCAAATGAACTGAACTGAACTGAATACTCCATTGTGTATATGTACCACAGCTTTCTTATTCATTCATCTGCTGATGGACATCTAGGTTGCTTCCATGTCCTGGCTATTATAAACAGTGCTGCGATGAACACTGGGGTACACATGTCTCACTTCTGGTCTCCTCAGTGTGTATGCCCAGTAGTGGGATTGCTGAGTCAAACTATACTTCACATTCCATGCAATCTGCAATCACCTTGCTTTATTGTGATTTCCCTAGAAATCATAAAATCTTTTTTCCATCCTTCAATCTATCCCTATAGGCTTTAAACTTTTTAAGCATGATTTTTTTAGCGCAGGCGGCGGCGGCGGGCTGGCACACTAAGTGCGGCCGAGAGCTACCCCACGTCCGAAGTCAGGGACAGCGGCCCAGAGTGCCAGGCTGCGACAGCACAGGAATGGCTGGAAGGAGCCCCCCCGCATCTGAGGTCAGGGGCGGGGGCAGAGAGGAGCTACCCCGCCTCTGAAGTCAGTGGCGGTCAAGAGGAGACACCCCGCATCCGAGGTCAGGGCGGCGGCCGGGAGGAACTACCCAGCGTCCAAGACCAGTGGTGGCCAGGAGGAGACACCCCACGTCCGAGGTCAGGGGCAGCCAGGAGAAGCCACCTAGCACCCAAGGCTGGGGCAGTGACCCTGAGGAGCCACCAGAAAAAATTCGAAAAGACTTTCCTATTTCGTATTTAGGAACAATATTGGAACAACATAAAATAAGGCCGCAAAAGTTGCAAATCAGAAGAGACCACCTCAAAACTTTAAATGATTTTCAAAAGTTATTGGGAGATATCAATTGGCTACGCCTGGTACTTGGGATTCCTACTTATCAATTATGACATTTGTTTTCTACTTTAGAGGGAGATACAGCTCTGGATAGCCCCCGAACTTTAACCCCATTGGCTTTACAGGAACTTCAATTTGTTGAGCAACGACTAGATGATGGTTTTTTGACTTACTTACACATGTCTCACCCTATTCCGTTTATAATATTTCATACCCCTTATTCTCCATCTGGTGTAATAGCTCAAGAAAAAGAATTAATAGAATGGGTTTTCTTACCTAACAGCTTTTCCAAAAAATTGACTACATATATGGATAAATTAGCCTTCCTCATACGAAAAGGTCGCCATCATATTTGACAATTGTCAGGATATGAACCATACCAGATTGTTACTCAATTAACAACTGCTCAAATATCTCGATGTTTACAGTTTAATGAAAACTATCAAATTTCTCTTGCCTCATTTCCTGGTTCGTTTTCTAATCATTATCCGTCTTCTAAATTGATTGATTTTCTTCGGACTAACTCTGTGATATCTCAATCCCCAATTTCAGATGATCCAGTTAAGGGACCCACTATTTTTACAGATGCAAATAAAAATGCTGCTGGATATTGGACCCCAGAAAGTTCTAAGGTTCTTCTCCACTCATTTTCTTCTGTACAGCCCGCTGAGTTGTGGGCTATCTATTTAGTTTTACAAGATTTTCCCCAAATTCCTATTAACATTGTTTCAGATTCTCAATATGCTGTTCTCTCTTGCCTACAGCTTCCCCATGTCTCCCTTCCACTGACCCTTAAAACAGCTATTGATATATTGTTTCACCAAGTACAACAATTGCTCTTGCAGCGTTCAGGATTAATTTTCTTTACTCATATTTGTGCACATTCTGCCCTTCCTGGACCCTTATCATTCGGAAATGCTACAATTGATGCCTTACTTTATCCTATAGAAGCAGCAAAACAAGAACATCTCTTACAGCATACCAATTCCAAAGGGTTACAAAAATCTCATGTTATTACTCAAAAACAAGCTCAAAATATTGTTTGTTCTTGTTCCATATGCGCACCCTTTGCTTTACCGTTTACCTCACCAGGTGTCAACGTAAGAGGACAACAAGCAGATTAAATATGGCAAATGGATGTAATTTACATTTCTCCTCTCGGACAACAAAAATATGTGCATCATTCTATACATACGTGTACACATTTTTAATGGGCCACTGCATTACGTTCTGAAAAGGCTGAAGCTGTTATTACTCATTTGTTATCTTGTTTTGCAGTTATGGGATTACCAATTGAATTGAAAACTGATAATGCACCTGCCTACCAATCCACAAAATTAGCTCACTTTTTATCCCAATATCATATAACTCATACTTTTGGTATTCCTTATAATAGTCAAGGGCAAGCTATCATTAAAAGAGCTAATCGTACCTTGCATGAATATCTTGAAAAAAATAAAAAAGGGAGAACAGGAGAAATTTATGAAACCTAAAGACATTTTGAATAAAACCTTACTTACCCTAAATTTTTTTAATATTTGGAGCAAAGGAAAAGGAAAAAAAAGAAGACAAGAAGATCTTGAATATGCCTATTTGGTATAAAGATAAAGAAAAAGGCTGGATCCCAGCATCATTAATATATCTGGGATGAGGGTATGCTTTCATTTCTGTTAATAATTACGGTTTTGGACCCCAACAAGATTGATCAAAATCAACAATGGCTGATCCCTTTGTTCAAAAATGTTAACTTTTTACTTCTTCTCTAGAATCTTTGGAATGGGAACGTTACCGAGGTCATCGACCTTTTAAAGTCATGAGTCATTCTGAGTCTATCATTATAGATTGGAGTCCAGATCATGGGTAATTCTTAGAAAAATAGTCGAATAAGTCTCTTAGGTGACATCATGCAAATGGCACTTTGATGGGCAATGGAAATGAAACAATTAAATGGCAGCAATTTGCACTTGTCCCTCCTCAATTACAATTGCAGGGATATCCACACATTCAAGGGGATATTTGGAATCTATGGGCAGTTTCTGGTAATCTCACTATCTGGTCAGGAAACTATACTTTGGATAGTGGTGACTCTTCAGGTCCATTTCATGTTAATTTACACGTTAATAAATCTTATTCTGCAATGACATGTGTAAAATATCCTTTTGCATTGTTACATGGGAATTGGACCTGGAATGATACTGTGCGGTCTATGTCATGTGATTATTGTAATCTAACTCAATGTGTAAATCAGTCTTGGTGGAAAGAATTTTAAAAACGAGCCTGTAACTCCAATTTTTCATTAGTAATTGTTAAAGCTCGGACAGAAGTATGGTTGCCTATAAATCTGACTAGGCCATGGTCAGATTCTTTTGCTGTTTCTTACCCAGTAACCGCTGTACAGACTTTGCTACATCGATCTTGACACATGCTTGGTGTGGTCATTGCTTCGATTCTAGCAGTTGTGTCAATAACTGCAACAGCAACAATGGCAGGCCTCACATTACACCAAGGAATTCTAACAGCTGATTTTGTTCGGAACTGGCATAAAGATTCTCATTTGTTATGGCAACAACAGCGAGATTTGGATGCACAACTTGCTACCAATGTGCTCAATCTTCAACACACCATTTCCTGGCTTGGAGATCAATTAGCTGTTTTATCTACACGAACTGTGTTGAAATATAATTGGAATTCTTCTCAGTTTTGTATAACACCTGTACCATTTAACATGAGCCCTTCAAGAAATTAACTGAGACATATAAATAAAAAGAGTTCTAGATACCCATCATCTAGAAAAATTCTGCCTAGCCCCTGAGAGGTGGCTGGATAGCCAATGATGGGTAAGACCCTCAGAGGACGACAACCTAAGACAGGCACAGCCACAAGAGGGGCTGGCGAGGCTGGAGGTTGGCCCCCTACAGCTTTACACCTTGCTCTACAGAACATCAATACAAATATCTCGAGGGCTTAAATAAAATAAAAAAGGGGGAGATGAAGGGTTAATGCAGCCACAATAGGGAAAGTGGAGATGTCCTGCTTGCAAAAAGGATGTTCTGCCAAGGAGATGGACACAGCCTTGAGATTAATGGTCCCTTGCAAATAAGGGAACATTCCCTTCTTATGATAAGGGCTCTGGACAGACTCTGCAGTAAGCCGGAATTTCACTCCCTTTTGCTATACAATAATATTTATGCACATGCGCTGTACTGAACAAGTTTGGTCATACAGTCTGGAATTCTGCCCAGGGGGGCTATATAAAAATAAACCGTGAGCTTGCTTGCTTGTGCAATTATTATTTTTCCTCTGGCCAGAGTGTGTCTGTCTCTCGTAGGTCTTATGTCTTGTTCTATGTCATTTCACTCGTAATCTCCAGAAATCTCCTACGCTAGTCAATCTATATAGTAGGACCACAGCCTTGTCTAACTCAATGAAACCAAGCCATGCCTGCAGGGCAACTCAAGACGGGTGGGTCATGGTGGAGAGGTCTGACAGAATGTGGTCCACTGGAGAAGGGAATGGCAAGCCACTTCAGTATTCTTGCCTTGAGAACCCCATGAACAGTATGAAATGGCAAAATGATAGGATACGTAAAGAGCAACTCCCCAGATCATTAGGTGCCCAATATGCTACTGGAGATCAGTGGAGAAATAACTCCAGAGAGAATGAAGGGATGGAGCCAAAGCAAAAGCAATACCCAGTTGTGGATGTGACTGGTGATAAAAGCAAGATCCGATGCTGTAAAGAACAATATTGCATAGGAACCTGAAATGTCAGGTCTGTGAATCAAGGCAAATTGGAAGTGGTCAAACAAGAGATAGCAAGGGCAAATGTCAACATTGTAGGAATCAGCGAACTAAGATGGACTAGAATGGGTGAATTTAACTCAGATGACCATTACGTCTACTACTGTGGGCAGGAATCTCTTAGAAGAAATGGAGAAGCCATCATGGTCAACAAAGAGTCCAAAATGCAGTACTTTGATGCAATCTCAAAAATAACAAAATGATCTCTGTTCGTTTCCAAGGCAAACCATTCAATATCCCAGTTATCCAAGTCTATGCCCCAACCAGTAACACTGAAGAAACTGAAGTTGAATGGTTTTATGAAGACCTACAAGACCTTTTAGAACTAACACCCAGAAAAGATGTCCTTTTCATTATAGGGGACTGGAATGCGAAACTAGGAAGTCAAGAAACACCTGAAGTAACAGGCAAATTTGGCCTTTGAATGAGAAACGAAGCAGGGCAAATACGAATAGAATTTTGCCAAGAAAATGCACTGGTCATAGCAAACACCCTCTTCCAACAACACAAGAGAAGAATCTACACATGGACATCACCAGACGGTCAACACAGAAATCAGATTGATTATATTCTTTGTAGCCAAAGATGGAGAAGCTCTATACAGTCAAGAAAAACAAGACCAGGAGCTGACTGTGGCTCAGATCATTAACTCCTTATTACCAAATTCAGACTCAAATTGAAGAAAATAGGGAAAACCGCTAGACCATTCAAGTATGACCTAAATCAAATCCCTTATGATTATACAGTGGAAGTGAGAAATAGATTTAAGGGACTATCTCTGATAGACAGAGTACCTGATGAACTACGGAATGACGTTCATGACATTGTACAGGAGACAGGGATCAAGACCATCCCCATGGAAAAGAAATGCAAAAAAGCAAAATGTCTGTCTGGGGAGGCCTTACAAATAGCTGTGAAAAGAAGAGACATGAAAAGCAAAGGAGAAAAGGAATGATATAAGCATGTGAATGCAGAGTTCCAAAGAATAGCAAGAAGAGATAAGAAAGCCTTCTTCAGCAATCAATGCAAAGAAATCGAAGAAACCAACAGAATGGAAAAGACTAGAGATCTCTTTAAGAAAATTAGAGATACCAAGGGAATTCATGCAAAGATGGGCTTGATAAAGGACAGAAATGGTCTAGACCTAACAGAAGCAGAAGATATTAAGAAGAGGTGGCAAGAATACACAGAACAACTGTACAAAAAAGATCTTCATGACCCAGATAATTATGATGATGTGATCACTAATCTAGAGCCAGACATCTTGGAATGTGAAGTCAAGTGGGCCTTAAAAAGCATCACTACGAACAAAGCTAGTGGAGGTGATGGAATTCCAGTTGAGCTATTTCAAATCCTGAAAGTTGATGCTGTGAAAGTGCTGCACTCAATATGCCAGCAAATTTGGAAGACTCAGCAGTGGACACAGGACTGGAAAAGGTCAGTTTTCATTCTAATTTCAAAGAAACGCAATGCCAAAGAATGCTCAAACTACCGCACAATTGCACTCATCTCACATGCTAGTGAAGAAATGCTCAAAATTCTCCAAGCCCGACTTCAGCAATACGTGAACCGTGAACTCCCTGATGTTCAAGCTGGTTTTGGAAAAGGCAGAGGAACCAGAGATCAAATTGCCAACATCCGCTGGATCATGGAAAAAGCAAGAGAGTTCCAGAAAAACATCTATTTCTGCTTGATTGACTATGCCAAAGCCTTTGACTGTGTGGATCACAATCAACTGTGGAAAATTCTGAAAGAGATGGGAATACCAGACCACCTAACCTGCCTCTTGAGAAATCTGTATGCAGGTCAGGAAGCAACAGCTAGAACTGGACATGGAACAACAGACTGGTTCCAAATAGGAAAAGAAGTACTTAACTTCTATGCAGAGTACATCATGAGAAACGCTGGACTGGAAGAAACACAAGCTGGAATCAAGACGGCTGGGAGAAATATCAATAACCTCAGATATGCAGATGACACCATCCTTATGGCAGAAAGTGAAGAGGAGCTAAAAAGCTCCTTGATGAAAGTGAAAGAGGAGCGTGAAAAAGTTGGCTTAAAGCTCAATATTCAGAAAACGAAGATCATGGTATCCAGTCCCATCACTTCAAGGGAAATAGATGGGGAAACAGTGGAAAGAGCGTCAGACTTTATTTTGGGGGGCTCCAAAGTCACTGCAGATGGTGACTGCAGCCATGAAATTAAAAGACGCTTACTCCTTGGAAGAAAAGTTGTGACCAAACTAGATAGTATATTCAATAGCTGAGACATTACTTTGCTGACTAAGGTCCATCTAGTTAAGGCTATGGTTTTTCCAGTGGTCATGTATGGATGTGAGAGTTGGACTGTGAAGAAGGCTGAGCACTGAAGAATTGATGCTTTTGAACTGTGGTGTTGGAGAAGACTCTCTTGAGAGTCCCTTGGACTGCAAGGAGATCCATCCAGTCCATTCTGAAGGAGATCAGCCCTGGGATTTCTTTGGAAGGACTGATGCTAAAGCTGAAGCTCCAGTACTTTGGCCACCTCATGCGAAGAGTTGACTCATTGGAAAATACTCTGATGCTGGGAGGGGTTGGGGGCAGGAGGAGAAGGGGACAACCGAGGATGAGATGGCTGGATGGCATCACGGACTCGATGGACGTGAGTCTGAGTGAACTCCGGGAGTTGGTGATGGACAGGGAGGCCTGGCGTGCTGCGATTCATGGGGTTGCAAAGACTCGGACATGACTGAGCGACTGAACTGAATGATATCAGTTAATACTCTTTTATCTGTCATCTTAGATTTAAGCATATGGAAAATGGTTAACCAATAAAATTTATGAAAACAAATGTAAAATATCATGTAAAATGTTATCCATTATTATATAATTCATGTAACTGGTTGTTTTATGACTATAGACATAATTGATGGCAAAACTATCATATAAAAACATCTATACTTAAGGAGAGACCTGAGGTAAAAACTGTATCATGATACACTAAACCTGGAAATGGATTACTTCCATGGCACACAGAATGTTAAACAAATATTTAATCCTACATTTTCATGGTTTTACGTGTATTACAATCAAATTTTAATAAAAAATTATAGTCCCCCAGACTGACAAATACCATCTTGATTATCGTGTCAATGTATGTCCTAAAATACACATTTCCATAAAATGTATACAAAAGCAAGGTAGAAAGTTAAAAACAAATATATTGTGTTATTGTGAATTATAAGTACCTACTAAGTGTTTAAATTACAACAGCAAATGAAAATAAAAGTATTGAGGTTTTTTTCAGAACACAGACAGAGAAAACCAATGTTTTTGATAGGAAATATAAAAGTTCCCTGGTGATTCAGCTGTAAAGAATCTGCCTGCAATGCAGGAGATCTGGGTTCAATTTCTGGGTCAGGAAGGTCTCCTGAAAAAGGGCATGGCTACCCACTCCAGTATTCTTGCCTGGAGAATCCCATGGACAGAGGAGCCTGGCAGGCTGCAGTCCATAGGGTCGCACAGAGTTGGACACGACTGAAGTGACTAAGCAGCAGCAGCCATCAAAGTATAGGTCAAAATGTCATTAAACACTGAAAACAATGCTCAGTAATTTTTGTACCTTTACTGCACAAAGCAGAGTATATCAGTGATCCAACTTTGAGCTACAATATGGGACTGCTAGATTTCAAACCTTCCTGCAGGTCTGCAGAATGATGGGCAGAAACATTAGAATTTCTTTAGAAGACAAAAACTTTCTTCAGTAAAGAAAAACTGCAAAAGAGTCTCTTTTAAATTGAGGTGAACAGTCTAAGTAAAACCAATGTAATATGTTGGAATTTTTGTACAAAGTATTCAAACACACAATTACTTCCATATATGTAAAGTGAGGTGAAGTCACTCAGTCGTGTCCAACTCTTTGCGACCCCATAGACTGTAGCCTACCAGGCTCCTCCATCCATGGGATTTTCCAGGCAAGAGTACTGGAGTGGGTTGCTATTTCCTTCTCCAGAGCATCTTCCCGACCTAGGGATCGAACCTGGGTCTCCTGCATTGTAGGCAGACACTTTACCATCAGAGCCACCAGGGAAGCCTCCTCCATATATGTAAATATATGTTTAAATATGGAATACATATTTTGCCATCTACATATATATGTATGTGTGTGTGCGTGCACACACACACACACACACACACACACACACACACATATATATATATCCATCCTAAAGGAGATCAGTACTGAGTATTCTCTGAAAGGACTGATGTTGAAGCTGAAACTCCAATACTTTGCCCACCTGATGCAAAGAGCAGACTCATTTGAAAACACCCTGATGCTGAGAAAGATTGAGAGCAGGAGGAGAAGGGGACGACAGAGGATAAGATGGTTGGATGGCGTCACCGACTCAATGGACATGGGTTTGGGTGAACTCCGGGAGTTGGTGATAGACAGGTAGGGCTGGCGTGCTGCGGTTCATGGGGTCACAAAGAGTCGGACACGACTGAGCGACTAAACTGAACTGAACATATACACATGTATACATATATACATTTACCACATACATAAAGCATAGAGAAACATTCTATCAAAACTCAACAGATATAGACTATTTGAAATTCTGCATAGAAGAGTTAATTTAATTACCCTAGGCCTAAAAATTCCTTCCCTATGATCACCTTCCCCAACACAGGCATACTTATAAATACACAGAGAAGCAGATTCATCATTAAAGTAACAAACAAACAAGCAAAAATGTGCTCTCCCAGAAAGACCATCCAACTGGCCTATAAAAGAAAAAAATAAAACATATTATGAAATATATCCCATTAAATTGGGGAGTAATAGTGTGTTTTATTAAAACATTGTGCATTTATGGTGTTTTGACATTGAAAAAAAAAAAAATTCTGGCTTTGGGAGAGTCTGCTATCCTAGAGGCAAAGGCCCCCAGGAATATGCCTTTGATGAGCAACCTAACGAATGCAGAGCCACACTTCCTCAGTCTAGCCCATGCACCCCAAGTGCTAATATTTTTCTGCCTTAATCATTCCAGGCCCAGTGACCAGGCGACCATGGCTTAGAGCCTGCCAAAGTCCTGCCAGAATCATTCAAACTAGCCAATCATAAACTGCTAACCCTGCCCTTTTTGGCTTTTCCCTGGAAAACTCCAGTGACGGCTCTGGCCTACTACTATCCCCTCCCTGTGTCTTCTGCCTCCTGACCACCCTGAGGCTTTTCATGTGGCCTGAAAGTTGCATGGCACGTGGTACCTCCTGTCTTGAGGACCTGTATTTTAAACTAGGTTCCTGAGCCATTCTGTCTCATCCTGTGGCTGCATCTGAATGACTATCTCAGAATACAAAACAATATAGACACAGAGAAAATGTCAAAGGTGACTTCAAGAAAGAGAAAGAAGTATTGTCTGTCTTTCTATCCATTGAGGGAAGAGAGAAAGAGAAAAGTTTGGCACAGAAGATGCCAAGTTACTGTTAGGTGAATCTGAAGAATATCAATCGCATTATCACTTGGCCTAGAATAGCACAGATATGCCAAATTCAGTAAACATCTGTCATACATGAATAAATTCAGCTTGAAAGTAGTATGTTGAAGAGATTCTGATTTATATTAAAAAAAAAAACTAGAATATTTTATTAGCATTACACAGAGCAGTAAATATATCATGAAGAAAATTTTGATAAGTTTGCTGGTCCAGAAAGAAAAATAGGGCAAAATGTTTTCGAAGTACTAAGGGGAAAATGCTGTACTTGAAAATATAAAGGTGCCTATTTCAAATGAATGGGAAGAATAGGCCGGTAAATGAATGCCTTGGGGACAGTCAGGTGTGTAATTTAAAATAAGCATCTCTATAAAACTCAAATAATTAACAGATTAGTGATATCATACACACAGATAAATCTATAAAAATATTGGAATAATGTAGAGAATTCTTTTATGATTAGAGATTCTTACCCCCAAAACATACATAATATATGTAGATAATTTATATATTATTGAAATTTTTAGAATATGTATTTGCATTAGAATTTATTTTGGTTTAATACTATTATAAGAGCCATAGTAATAATTTATATACTTTTAAATATTTTCAATATTATAATAAAAGTAATTCTATGAAACCCACAGCTTTTAAAAATATATTATTCAAGGATAGTTGATTGACAATGTTGTGTTAGTTTCAGGTGTATAGTAAAGTGACTCTGTTTTATGTACAAATGCACCTGTTCTTTTTTATATTCTTTCCCATATAGCTCATTACAGAGTATTGAGCAGAGTTCCCTCTGCTATACCGTAGGTTTTTATTAGTTGTCTATTATGCATGTATATATGTCAATTGCAATTTTCTAGTTTAATCCCTCCCTCCCTTTACTCCTTAGTAACCATAATTTTATTTTCTACCTCTGTAACTCTATTTCTGTATTGCTAATACAGATGAATCTGAATAATGTCAATTGAGTTATCACTTGACCTAGAATAGCACAGATATTCCAAATTCAGTATTCCAAACTCCGTCATGCTAGTCAGTAATACATTGATTGATCTTAAAGGTAAGTATGATGAAGAGATTCAATAAAACTGAATATTTTACTAGCAATAAACAGAGTAGTAAATATATGATGAAGAAAATTTTGGTAAATTTGCTGGTCCAGAAAGAAAAGTTAAGCTAAAAAGGATATTTAAAATCTTAGTACAAAACAGCACTCTCCAACAGAATTGTAATACTAGCCACATGTAATTTAAAATTTTATAGTAGCCATAAAAATATAAACAAAAAAAGTGGAAATCTTGTTTGTATTTTACACTTACAGCATGTTTCAAATCAAATGCTACATTTTCTTTGGAAATAATTGACTATAAAGAGTATTCTAATAACTCTCAGTTTCAAAATTTCAGAAGAAAAATCAGTGCTTCAGTCATAGTCACTTGGAATTGTTGATGAAGAGAGACACAACCCAGTGATCTGTAAAGAAGGATGACCGAAGTGCTATGTAGGAAAAAAAAAAAAAAAAACTACAATGAGATTTTGGAGCACATATGAGATGTTATCTCAGAATTCATGGCACTAATTTGGGATACATTAGGATGGTCTCAGAGGAGAATACTGAAAATGCCTTGGAGTCAGGGTTTCTACAAAGTATTCTTTTAATGTCACTTTGTATTCAAAGTAGTGTAGTGTAAATGACACAAATGTTAAAGCAACATTTTTTTTTTTTTGGAGTGAGAACTAGTAGAAACTGTGGGGGTGTCTAAACCAAGAATATAATTCATGCACATTCATCTGATCTTTCAAATAAATGCTAACATTAATAGTCCTGTAATGAGCTTACCATCTGTTTTTCTGAAAACTGTTATTCTGAATATGCTACACTTACAAAATGTAGTAAAGAATTTGGAAGAATGATGTTGTTTAATAGTAGATCAGTTTACAAGTATAAATCTGTCTAAAGTATAGTAAAGGGAAAGATTAAACTATGAAGATATAACTTCATAGTTGCTTATATTCCAATGACATGAATTCAGGAAAACTGGCATACATTAAGCTCAAAAATATTATGGTCAAAAGACTGATCTAACATCCCCTGTTTATAAGGGAGAGTCTTTATAAAGGAGAGCCTAATCTCCTATGCCAATGGGCAACTTGAACCCATCTAAGGTACAGCTTTTATTAGAATCTTTTTTATTCTCTATGGCACCAGCTGATAGTCATTAAGACAACATTGAAAACAAAAGTATCTGAAGTACTGTTAAACTGCGGATACTGCTCCAGGAGACTGCACTAGTAAGTGCCCTACTCGTCTTCCTCAGCATAGCATATTTATACATGCAGTTCCACTTCTGACTTCAGCATCTGGGACTTTGCCTCAGGGTTCTCTCTTGGCCCACAGAGCAGATTTAATGTCTGGGAACTGATGCTATGAGGATAGACTCGTAGAGTTCCACAAAGGGACTAGTCTGCAGGTGCCCACGGTGGATATGTGCCCAATTATACATCCTACGTTGGCTTCCTAAAATTTTTTCTCACTATTTCCCAATCCACTACCAGCATTTCCCAACAAACAACTTGTATTCAAATCTTTGTCTCAAAGTACAAACTAAGGCAAAGAAATGTTCAGATATCTAGAAAACTCAGATATGGACTTTATTTCTCTGGTCAATGAAATATCTTTTATAAAATCCTAAAGGATCAGGATCAGTAACAAAGCTAAAACTAGGCAATTAAAAGTATAATTAGTTAAGCAAAACTTTTTCTTGTTTTTTTTTTAAGATATCAGTTATTGTTCTCATTCAGTTATCCACATAATTCAAAGTCCTTAGTAACTTTCCGTATAAGTTGATCAAGTGATAATGAGATCCAATATTCTACAAATGGTATTCAGATAATTTAAATAAACAGAAAAATCACACTTATTCTATAATATTACATCAGGGAATTTTTTATCTTTGTATGTTTATTCTTTAGTTCTTCAAGGTCTTTGTTAATTGATACTTGTATTTTCTCCATTTTGTTTTCAGGGCTTTTGATCGTCTTTACTATCATTATTCTGAATTCTTTTCAGGTAGTTTGACTATTTCCTCTTCATTTACCTGAAGTTTGTTCCTTCTTTTCTGTAGTATTTCTCTGGTTTTCCATTATTTTGTTTGAGTTCTCTTTTTCCCAGGCTTCAAGTTTGGATTCTTTCTTCCTTTTGGTCTCTGCCTTCCTAAAGTTGGTCCAGTTGTTTGTGTGAGCTTCCTATAGAGTGAGTTTTTGTTTGCTTGTTTGTTTCTCCTCTGATGGGCAAGGCTGAGTGACATGGTAATCCTGTCTTCTGATGATAGGGTTTGTATTTTTGTTTTGTTTTTAGATGAAGCATCCTGCACAGGGTGCTACTGGTGGTTGGGTGATGCCTGGTCTTGTATTCAAGTGGTTTCTTTTGTATGAGTTCTCACTATTTGATACCTCTTAGGGTTAGTTCTTGGAGAAGGAAATGGCAACCCACTCCAGTACTCTTGCCTGGAAAACCCCATGGGCAGAGGAGCCTGGTAGGCTTTAGTCCGTGGCGTCGCGAAGAGTCGGACACAACTGAGCGACTTCACTTTCACTTTTTACTTTTCCTGCACTGAAGAAGGAAATGGCAACCCACTCCAGTGTTCTTGCCTGGAGAATCCCAGGGACAGAGGAGACTGGTGGACTGCCATCTGTGGGGTCACACAGAGTCGGATACGACTGAAGCGACTTAGCAGCACCAGGGTTAGTTCTCTGGTAGTCTAGGGTCTTGGAGTCAGTACTCCCACACCAAAGACTCAGGGCTTGATCTCTTCAACTTATTTGATCAGAATCAGCAAAATGGATCTCAGGTGGTGGTTTTTCACATACATTTTGAAACTCTTGTCCGTTTTCTTTTCCTTTGTGCTTTGTCTAGTTTCACTTACTCATAGGGTACCGCAGGCAAAGGCCTTGGAACCAGCACTTCAGATAAAAGTTTCTCATGTGAAATGGCTGTGCAGACACCTCAACTTGTTGGGGCTAAGTCCAAGGAACATTTTAAAGTCAATAAATCTAACTATCTTCTGTAAACTGAAACTACTATGACCAGTACAAGACCAAAAGAAGGAAATTACTTAAAGTATTAAATTGTATATATTATTCTTTTTTTCCTTTTCTCAAAAAAATATGATGGAGTCATAACATCGCCCTTCCACAAAGCATTAGGGATATCTCAATTTTTTAAAAAAACAAATCATTGCCTTTGGGAAACTTACATCCTAACAAAGGAAAGCGGTAAGTTCCAAGTAGAGTACTGTATATGTACTATTTGGTAGGTAGGATTAAGATTTATGGGATCCACTGGCTTTTGGAAACAGCAATCCTATCTTTGCTCAGTATTGTTAAATGGTAAATTATACACTGTGAATTTGAATAAATCGTAAGGGGGCAATTATAATATCAGGGAGGTGAGCTGAGAAGCTGCTCAGCCATTCCCATTCAACAAATATTTATTAAGTATCCACTATTTTTCTAATTTATAATAAAGGGAATGACAAACATCCCCATCTTATTGAATTTACTGTCAAAAACTGACACAGACACAAATATTAGGTGTGTAATAAAAAGGTATATTATAAACTGACAAGTGCTGTGGGAAAAGTAGAGGTAAGTCTGAAGGATTACATATATGAATGATAGACTTAAATGGCTCACCAATTTTCCAATTTAAAAAAAAGACATATACATATACAAAGAATACAAGACATAAGGATCACGAAATTTCATAATATACACCAAAGATAGAAAACATGAAAGCTTCTAGAGACAAAATAATTTTACTTTCTATGGTTAAGTATCAGAAGTATCTGACATTATAACTAAGATATCTTAAAATAATTTAAGATTTTGAGTAGAAAAGAATTGAATATGATCTATATTAAGTCAAACTACAAATAAAGCAGTTGGATAGATGTTTTGTCTTAATTTCCCAAGGAAACAAATTTTACATTCCCTTGTTCTTAGGAAATTGAAAGATTGATTAGACTTGCTCTACCAAAATGAAAAGTCAATATAAAGGATTATAGGAAAAAAGGAATCTAACTCCAGTGAGAGGAAAAGAAAATTTCCAGAACAATGACAGCTAAGCTGTAGACCCATAGACAAACCAGATTTAACAAAAGATAAAAAGGTTCTAGGAGAAATGGTTCCACAGGGGAGAAATTAAATAGATTCCATCATGTGTTTTATATAACTTTTCACCAACATTATACATTGGCATTATCTATAATACATTCTTCACACATTCATCAACATCAACACAATTAAGAAATTTGAAAAACTGGAAAGAATATATGCCTATTTTCTACAAATTTTACATTAAATCATAAACAAATATTTTAGGGGTGTCTATCAGATATTTTTTTAATTCAGCAAAATAAAACTGGCTCAAAGCAGAAATTGAGATTTCAATTCAACTGTGTTTGTATTCACAATGCATGAATACACATATTGTGTATTCTCAATTCAAATGTGTGTGTATACACACATATGTATGTAAGAGTGTGTGCATATATACACTTAGCCCATTAAAAGAGGATGATTTCTTAATGAACCTTTCCAAAGAAACATATTGCTAGAAAAAAGAATAGAAATGAGAAAAGGGAAAATATACCCATTTGAATGCAGAATTCCAAAGAATAGCTAGGAGAGATAAGAAAGCCTTCCTCAGTGATCAATGCAAAGAAATAGAGGAAAATAGTAGAATGGGGAAGACTAGAGATCTCTTCAAGAAAATCAGAAATACAAAAGGAATATTTCATGCAAAGATGGGCTGGATAAAGGACAGAAATGGTAGGAACCTAACAGAACCAGAAGATATTAAGAGGTGGAAAAATACACAGAAGAACTGTACAAAAAAGTGCTTCATGACCCAGATAATCATGATGGTGTGATCACTCACACTCACCTAGAGCTGGACTTCCTGGAGTGTAAAGTCAGGTGGGCCTTAGGAAGCATCACTATGAACAAAGCTAGTGGAGGTGATGGAATTCCAGTTGAGCTCTTTCAAATACTGAAAGATGATGCTGTGAAAGTGCTGCACTCAATATGCCAGCAAGTTTGGAAAACTCAGCAGTGGCCACAGGACTGGAAAAGGTCAGTTTTCATTCCAATTCCAAAGAAAGGCAATGCCAAAGAATGCTCAAACTACTGCACAATTGCACTCATCTCACATGCTAGTAAAGTAATGCTCAAAATTCTCCAAGCCAGGCTTCAGCAATACGTGAACAGTGAACTTCCAGATGTTCAAGCTGGTTTTAGAAAGGCAGAGGAACCGGAGATCAAATTGCCAACATATGCTGGGTCATGGAAAAAGCAAGAGAGTTCCAGAAAAACATCTATTTCTGCTTTATTGACTATGTCAAAGCCTTTGACTGTGTGGATCACACTAAACTGTGGAAAAATCTGAAAGAGTTGGGAATACGAGACCACCTGACCTGCCTCTTGAGAAACCTGTATGCAGGTCAGGATGCAACAGTTAGAACTGGACATGGAACAACAGACTGGTTCCAAATAGGAAAAGGAGTACGTCTAGGCTGTATATTGTCACCCTGCTCATTTAACTTATATGCAGAGTACATCATGAGAATCGCTGGGCTGGAGGGAGCACAAGCTGGAATCAAGATTGCCGGGAGAAAAAATCAATCACCTCAGATAGGCAGATGGCACCACCTTTATGGCAGAAAGTGAAGAGGAACTAAAAAGCCTCTTGATGAAAGTAAAAGAGGAGAGTGAAAAAGTTGGCTTAAAGCTCAACATTCAGAAAACGAAGATCATGGCATCTGTTCCCATCACTCCATGGCAAATAGGTGGGGAAACAGCAGAAACAGTGGCTGACTTTATTTTTCTGGGCTCCCAAATCACTGCAGATGGTGATTTCAGCCATGAAATTAAAAGATGCTTACTCCTTGGAAGAAAAGTTATGACCAAGCTAGACAGCATATTCAAAAGCAGAAACATTACTTTGCCAACAAAGGTCTATCTAGTCAAGGCTATGATTTTTCCAGTAGTCATGTATGGATGTGAGAGTTGGACTATAAAGAAAGCTGAGCACCAAAGAATTGATGGTTTTGAACTGTGGTGTTGGAGAAGACTCTTGTGAGTCCTTTGGATTGCAAGTAGATCTAACAGTCTATCCTAAAGGAGATCAGTCCTGGGTGTTCGTTGGAAGGACTGATGTTGAAGCTGAAACTCCAAAACTGTGGCCACCTGATGCGAAGAGCTGACTCATTTGAAAAGACCCTGATGCTGGGAAAGATTGGGGGCAGTAGGAGAAGGGGATGACAGCGGATGAGATGGTTGGATGGCATCACTGACACAATGGACATGGGTTTGAGTGGACTCCAGGAGTTGGTGATGGACAGGGAGGCCTGGCATGCTGCGGTTCATGTCACAAAGAGTTGGACCTGACCTAGCAACTGAACCTATTTGAAAGTAGAATAACTGCCCCTTATCCATGGGGGATATGTGTCAGGAAATTCAGTGGATGCCTGAAACCACAGATAGTGTGTGTAAGGTTTGGTACTATGTTTTTTCTTTTACATGCATTTTTATGATAGATTTAATTTATATATTAGACATGGTAGCAGATTAACAATGTAATTGTTAATAAAATAAAGTAATTTTACGATCAGTTAATAACGGCTATGTGAATGTGCTGTCTGAAAATATCTTATTGTGCAAATTTAAGGCTTTGCACTTATCACATATGGTGACTGTAGCTTTTACAGTTTTATGCTAAGAAAACTAGTACAAATTTATGTTTCCTTCTTCATAATTTCACAGAGAGCAGATCTGTTCTTACGGATTTTTAACAACCTCAGCATATTTTTTTTTCTTTCCTTATTAACTTCAGAACTTTTACTTTTTTACTTAAAGGAATCTTTATCCAAGCTATACAGCTTCCTTTTGGCATATTCAAATCGCCTGCATCACTACCCTTGCACATGGAGATGATTAAGTAAACTAAGGGTTACTTGCACACAAGCACTGCCGCATCCTGACAGCCAATCAGATAAATGTAATGGTTACTCAGTGACTAAAAGGTGGGGCATACTGGACCAAAGAAATATTCACATTCTTGGGGGAACAGAGTGGGAGAGCAAAGTTTTCATCGTGCTTATCAGAACAGTGCACAATTTAAAACTGATAAATTGTTTATATCTGGAATTTTACATTTAATATTTCAGACCACAGTTGACCACTGGTAACCGAAACCATGAAAAGTGAAATTGTGGATAAGCAGAGATTACTTTATCTATTCCAAAATATTAAGGGGTCTATGGTAACAGTTCATCATTTAAATGATGTTCCATGTTTGAGTAAGCGTAGTCTACTAAGTCGAGGTATAAAAATAGGTGAAGAAAGAAGGCTTCCCCCACACAGAGAATACAGAAGTAAAACTATGACAGAAATATTTCAAAGTTAATATTCATAACTGGTAGTATCTCATCAGTTTATCAGTTCCTTTCAGTTCAACTCAGTCATTAGTCATGTCCAACTCTTTGTGACCCCCATGAATCACAGCACGCCAGGCCTCCCTGTCCATCACCAACTCCCGGACTTCACTCAGTTCCTTTAGTCTTGTGAAATTAATATTGTTTGCAGTCTGCTTTCACAATATTATTCATTTCTAAAGTAACAAGAATTCTGGAAATTCTGAGGCTATACTGTGGCACAGTCTGAGAGTTAAGTTTTATCACTTTGAACTCCAATGTCTGTACCCAAGTGTTCATTTCTTCAGTTATCAATAGTTAAGGATAACTAATATAATCCATCGGAGACTGTATTACTTTAAGACTTAATTTCTAACCTATAGCTTTTAGCAGAACCTACAAGTATTCAGAGTAAAAAAAAAAACTGATAATGATAAGACTTAATGACTCTAATTAACTCATTATAGTAATTAACAGTATCAGATGATGAAATGTAAAATAATCTTTTGGGATTTAATTCAGGAGGATTTGGACAATATTTATCTTGAGCACAAGAACATATTAAGATAGCAAGGACATCACCACCTCTCCAGGGACTGTCAATCCTTCCTGTAAGAAATTTATATTAATGATATTTTACCTGCATTAATTAGCCTAGGGAAAGCTGAGATTCTTTTTTGATTTGACATCTTTTTCCATACAGATTTTGGCAATAATCTTGATTTCATGTGTGAGTAAGGAAACTACCAAACAAGTTGAACTGTTTATTTAAATACACAATTACGGAGATAAAATACAAGCAGAAATAGACCATGGGCACTGAAAATGGGACTTGAGAGATGATGAGTGGTAACCAAAATGATAGCTGATTTCAATTTATGATTTGTAGTAAAATATAACTGTCTTTCTTTGTTGTTTTGTTTTTAGCTGTTAAGTTAGTCTGACTCTTTGTGACCCCATGGACTGTAGCCCACTAGGCTCCCCTGTCCATGGTATTTCCCAGGTAAGAATAGTGGAGTGGGTTGCCATTTCCTTCTCCAGGGGATCTTCCCAACCCAGGAATTGAACACACATTGGACTGTGTTTATTGTTACTGTTTTTTAAATGTAAAAACATTAAAAATGAATAAATGATTGCACACTTTTTGAAAGCTTTAATTTATGAAAGAATAGACACATGTGAAGCTGAAAAGATAGTGTCAAAAGTTATTTTTTTTAATTTCAAGATGGAAGATATTGTATCATGATTTTGTGAAGATAAAAATATCATTGTGTTAGTCACTAGAGTTTCTGCACACAGAATTAAAAATAAACTAGATGAAAAAGGGGGTGGGGGAAAGATCATTTGGAAGGGCAAAGTTTTCAGTACATGGAAGAAGAAAAGATTCAATGTACAAGATGTATTGCACACAGGAGCTGGTAAATAGTATTTGCCATACATAATTCAGAGAAATACAATTGTAACAGGTGTTGAAAAGTAATTTGATATAACTGAACATCCTTTCCAGAATAAAATTTTTAAAAGGTAACCAAGTAACAGTTATACTAGAAATAATATGTATAAGAAATAGGAATGGTGGTTTCAATTACAGTTACATATTTCTTTATCTGTATTTATCTAATCATGTAACCTAGGAAGGCCCTAATGATGCAATTTGGCATGTGGCATTATAAAATTGGGCACCGTCACTTCCAGACAAACGGTTGCTTCTGTGTTACTCTGTGCATCATTGTGGGTGAGAGGGTAATTGTTTTTCAACACAGAGCCTCCGCTCAGTTATGTCTCAAGTTCAACATCATACTGGCCAGTGAGAACTAAGTCCTCTCTATCTTGTATAGAATTGAGTGTTTTAGTCTATCTGCAGGAAATAGGAGTGATTTAATTTTTAACAGTTATGTTACTTCTCTCCTTGGAAACCTAGACTGGCTCATTGCCTCACACAGTTCCTTCCAGGCCTTTTGCCAGTCCTTGTGTTGAGTGAGTCCTCAGCTCTGAGCATTGGTTAATCATTTGAAAGCAATTCTGGGGACTTCTTTACTATTTTGATTCAGTACCTAACTGTAAATGAATAGTGGCAATAATGGGAGAATGTGGGTGAAAAAGACAAATTAGTGAAATGATGGACATCCTAGTAAATGGCACTGGGTCACATTGTTAACAATGTGTATGAAAAGAATTAGGTTATTTCTAGCATAAGCTAAATTTTAAAGTTTAGATATGCTCAGGAGTGGAACATAAAATTAAAACAGTAAGAAAACATAGGTGAATATTTATGAATAAGTATTGGTGTATATCAAAGGATATACTTTCCTAAGCATAAAGTCAGGGAAATTATTAATGAAACTATTGATAGATGTGTTGGCACAAATACACATTAAATTTTAATGTCAATTTTTATGATGAATAAAGGAAAAAATTCAAAAAAATAGCTTAAATGTTAATGTACTAAATGTATACACATTTCTAGCAAACTTATATGAAAAAGTTGGGCAGTCAATTGGTATTTTATAAAAAGAATAAAGAATGAAAAATTCAGGTAGAGAAAAGAATACACATGGTTATAACGTTTAGTCCATTAACAAGGATGAAGTATGAAACCACACATTGTTTTATTCCCTTTCAAGCAAACAATATTTTCTTCTAAGAAAAAAAAAAAACAACCACTCTGATTTCTTAAACTTTGCCAAGCATACTTCATGGATTTCTCCTTTTTGCATACATAATTTATCAGTTTTCAATCACCTGATATCCCAGCCCTGTCAGATTTTACTTTGGCTGCAAAATACCCTACATAGGATGGCAAAAATGTCCTGCAGTACATTATCAATATCCTGGGCTCCAGGGATAGACGGACACAAACATGTAAATGCCACAGTGAAATAATTGGTAATTGTCTTTCTAATGCTTTTAGAGAAACAAGTGCAATCATGCTGACAGCCTGTAGTGCTCAAGGAGAATTACAGAATCAATCTTCTTGTCTGAGAGACCACTCTTCCTAGTTCCTTTGCACACTCCAGGAACTGACACTCTCAGCAGGAATGCCATTATCAGTCTGGAAATGTTTCCGTTTTTATAATTCTTTCTTGCTACATTCATTCAAGGCTGAGAGAAAGCTTTGCTCTTTTCCTCTTTGCTTTTGAAATACTAATCCCTCTCTAACCTCACCAGGGATGATATTTCTCTTTCTAAAAGACAGTTCATGATGTAACCATTTCAGGCAAAGTGCAGATCACTGGTCTGGCTTTGTATCATGGAGTATATAGTCTTGCCTAGGTCAGATAAAGGCTTCCCTAGTGGCTCAGAAGGGGTGTAGAATCTGCCTGCAATGCAGGAGACCTGAGTTTGATCCCTGGGTCAGGAAGATCTCCTGGAAAAGTGAATGACAACCCACTCCAGGATTGTTGCCTGGAGAATCCCATGGACGGAGGAACCTGGAGGACTATAGTTGGACACAACTGACTGAATAACACTTTCATTTTCACAGGTCAAGTGAAACCTACTGGTGATGTGATTATCAGGAATTTTAAGTAAGAGCTCTCAGATTCAAACTGAATGGTTTTACTTTTCCTGTTCCTCAATAATCTATTACTAATCTTACTTCATGAAAGTGAAAGAGGAGAGTGAAAAAGTTGGCTTAAAGCTCAACATTCAGAAAATGAAGATCATGGTATCTGGTCCCATCACTTCATGGGAAATAGTGGAAACAGTGTCAGACTTTATTTTGGGGAGCTCCAAAATCACTGCAGATGGTGATTGCAGCCATGAAATTAAAAGATGCTTACTCCTTGGAAGGAAAGTTATGACCAACCTAGATAGCATATTCAAAAGCAGAGACATTACTTTGCCAACTAAGGTCCGTCTAGTCAAGGCTATGGTTTTTCCTGTGGTCATGTATGGATGTGAAAGTTGGACTATAAAGAAAGCTGAGCACCGAAGAATTGATGGTTTTGAACTGTGGTGTTGGAGAAGACTCTTGAGAATCCCTTGGACTGCAAGAAGATCTAACCAGTTCATTCTGAAGGAAGTCAGTCCTGGGTGTTCTTTGGAAGGACTGATGCTAAATCTGAAACTCCAATACACTGGCCACCTCATGCGAAGAGTTGACTCATTGGAAAAGACTCTGATGCTGGGAGGGATTGGGGGCAGGAGGAGAAGAGGATGACAGAGGATGAGATGTCTGGATGGCATCACCAACTTGATGGACATGAGTTTGGGTGAACTCCGGGTGTTGGTGATGGACAGGGAGGCCTGGCGTGCTGAGTTCATGGGGTTGCAAAGAGTCAGAGATGACTGAGTGACTGAACTGAACTGAATCTTGCATATGTGGGCAATCTTTTTCTGAAACACTATCATGGCATGGAGATTTCATCTCACATAAAAAGTCAAGATGAATTGAGACATACTTGCAGCTAAATTTGCTAAAAGCAAAGACCATAATTAGAAATAATTAGAATAAAATTTTCTACTCAACTGAATTAAGCTTTAAGCACTAATGCCAAGTCCAAAAGAAGCTGATGAAAAATTTTAAACACTGCAGAAAGGTTGTACTTAAAGCGAAATAAAAATTTTACTTTGACACATGTTTATATCTATAAACAATTTTATTTCCAGTTTTTCAATTTTTCAGTTATCTTATGGTATAACTTCTCTCAATTTGTTTTTATTCAAAATGAATGAGAATATCTGCATATTTTGCCTTAAAAAGTTCTTATGGCCCCCAAATGGAAGCTTCCTGGTACATAATATCCACACAGTAAAAAAACTATTAAAAAAATTACTGAGATATAATGTGCAATTTTGTCATTAGTAAAAGAAGTACACAAAACAGGTGACTTGCTGTCATCTTAAACAGTTGTTAATCATGATTTAAACTTTAAATGATGCAAGATCAACAACATGGGTTTAATGCTATCACATGTAAAGCATCCATGTTCTCATTGATCCATTGATGACTATTTGCCTTTATTTTAAAGGCTGTTCAGTTTTGACTTTCTGACTTTTCCTACCCTGCTCCTCCTATCCTCCCCTTAGCTTTCACATTTTTCTATTATCAACCTGCTTTCTGTGACATTTCTTGTTCTTTTACTATACTGTGAATTATGAAAAAAAAAAAACTAGTCATAGTTGTTAATATATAGAGAAGAAAATTGGTTTCAGTGTTGATTCCATCCGTTAAACAAAAATGCATTAGACATTTGCATACACATGTGTGCACATACATGTCATATATAAAATATGCTCTGGTTTCAAGAATATTTATGTTCCTGCTTTTCCTACCTAATTTATGAACAGCTAGCGGAGAAGACAATGGCACCCCACACCAGTACTCTTGCCTGGAAAATCCCATGCAAAGAGGAGCCTGGTGGGCTGCGGTCCATGGGGTTGGGAAGAGTAGAACATGACTGAGCGACTTCACTTTCACTTTTCACTTTCATGCATTGGAGAAGGAAATGGCAACCCACTCCAGTGTTCTTGCCTGGAGAATCCCAGGGACGGGGGAGCCTGGTGGGCTGCCGTCTATGAGGTCGCACAGAGTTGGACATGACTGAAGCGACTTAGCAGCAGCAGCAGCAAGCAATGTCAATTACCATATGGATACTTGATATATTTTTTAAAATTGAGATAAACACTGCAAATAAGATGAACAGAGTATTGAAGGATCACATCACAAAACACGTATTCAAATTACAAGAGTTAAAATTCTTAGTCTCATTTTTAAACTACTGCTTTCATCGTCATTGAGATAATTTATCAAACTTATAAGGATCTCACCAGTTAACCATGCACTCTTTTGTGTATACCATCTTACTTTGGCCTGTTACAATCAGTGGGAATCAGTGTGTTAAATGGCATAGCTTATTAACAGGTAACAGTTAATAGTTAGCAGTTCTTCACTCTTGGTTTCAAAAGCAAATAATTTTGGAGTGATTATTTCCCAGCTGAAATATGCCATATATTATGTTTTGATAACTAAAGACTTGGTGTTGGGGTTGCATGCAACTGTTATTCTTGATCAAAAGTATCCTCACTGAAAGCCATTTCATCAGGGAGTTTGCAGAACTCTGATTGTGGTTTTCTAGTCATGTTATTAACTGATTAGGAGAACCATCCTACCACAAATAGTTAAACATAGGTTTGGTAAAATCCAGACTTGGAGAATTTTTTATTAGTAAATTTTGAGAGTCATATTTTCTGTCAGACTGAGCAAAATGACTAGCAAACGACTAGCTATTTTGCAAATGGACTATTTCCAGGTTTCACTAGTTTCAATGTGGCAACTATAATTGAGATTAAAATGTATGTAAAGTCTATTCAGATAAATACATGACATGTCAAAATACATGGGATTTACTTGCTGGAAATTAATGTAGAGGATATTTTGAATGTATTACTTTAAACCAATTTATGTTGACTTATAGTTATTAACCCACTTTGGTATTTGTAGCACATTATCCCTACTGTTTACTAGGAAATTTAATATATTCATATAATAAACACCTATACTGATTCACGGAGAAGGTGATGGCACCCCACTCCAGTACTCTTGCCTGGAAAACCCCATGTATGGAGGAGCCTGGTAGGCTGCAGTCCTTGGGGTCGCTAAAGAGTCAGATACAACTTGGCAGTGACTTCACTTTCACGCATTGGAGAAGGAAATGGCAACCCACTCCAGTGTTCTTGTCTGGAGAATCTCAGGGATGGGGGAGCCTGGTGGGCTGCCGTCTATAGGGTCGCATAGAGTCAGACACAACTGAAGTGACTTAGCAGCAGCAGCAGCATACTGATTCATCCACAAAATGTTAAGAGAAAAAGCCATAAATTTATTTTTCAAAGACCAGTATAAGCATGATACCAAATCCTGACCAGCACATTCTGAAAAATACAGGTTAATGCAATTCACGAACAGACACAAACATCCTAAATGAAATCAGCAAACCAATTCAGTATTCTCTAAACTAGACTACACAATTAATTTCAGCGTGAAAGAGAAAAGCAGCCTCTGACATCCAGGACCTGGCTTGACATTGTCATCTAAGATTTGATATGTCTAAAAGACAGATTTTTAGTTTAGTTTAAATATAAATAATTTCGCAGCACACCAATAGCAGATAAGGCAACTCTGAAATCGTAATAAATCACAACCAAAAAAAAACCCCAAAACTCTATTATGTCTGACAGATACTTAACTCCAAACTCATCAAGTTTTATACATCAAATAGCTTTTTGTATGTCAACCATGGCTTAATAAAGTGGTTCAAAAAATGACAATTGTGCATATCACAGAATAGCCAAACATTCCCCTGGATAGGTAAATATGAGTTATTACCTTTCCATTACAATGACAACTTGATGGCTTTAGACTTGTCCCATTCCTTTCACTTTATAGATAAGACTTACTAAAATATCCAATCATAATACAGTCCCCTTGTCCTGAAAACATCCAACACGTAACAAGTTCTGGCTTCCTGGTCCACTCCTGAAAAATCACCTAACCAGCCCAAATGATTTATGCTTCTTCTAACAGCACATTACTACAACATCCTCAATTCTCCACTGTGTTTATTCTTCTTTGCTGAAGGAATCAATAAACCCTGGGCTCAAGGCCAATGACCCCAGAAATGCAATGATGATTTCATACCCTTGAATCAACTAGTATGACTTAATACATATGAAAAAATATATGATTATCTGAATATATACAGAATTTGATGAAATCTAACATCTATGATTTTTGAAAAGTCTTAGTAAATAATATTTAGTCAGTTTTATTTATTAGATATACTTATAAGGAGGAAAGGAAGTGTAAATTACTTCATATGATAAAGTTCACATATAAACAAAAAAACTAAAAAACCCTATAATTTTTAAAAAAACATATAGTAATTTTAAATATTAAAAAAAATGCTGAAAGTTTTTTTGTGTGTCAAGTAACAGGTAAGATATGCTCACAATGACCATTTTTTGTATATACTGTATTGAAGGCTTTATCTAATGACAGAAGAAAAAAATTAAATGAAAAGATTGTAAAGAAATGTTATGGCAGTGACATGACAGTGTGTGTTGGCCAAAATGTTTGCTTGGTTTTTTCCATAACATCTTTGGAAAAAATCCACAAGAATATTTTGGCCAGCCCAATATAAGTCCTATTAGACAAAATCAATTGCATTTTTATTTATATGCAATAAACATTTTCTAAGAGATAGCACACAAAATAGCTTAAAGGTGGCCCTAAAAACAAATGAAAGATGTAATGATTTCTATGTGTTATATCTTTTAAACATCATAAGACCACATTATAAGAAATTAAAGACAGTAAAAAATAATAATATTTCTTTCTCTTGGATTGAGTTTGTTTAATATCAATTCTCTCCAAATTCTGATTCATTTGTAGACTAGACGATAGAATTTTTTTTCCAGAAATGTCAATCCTGTTCTAAGATTTATATGGAAATACAAAAGACCAGGAATAGACAAGACAATATTGAAAAGAAAAAAGAACAAGTACCAGCAGCTTAAAGTGATAGTAATTAAGGCAGTGTGCTATCAGCCCAATGATAGGCAGACAGACAGTTGACAAAGAAGTTAGACTTACCAACTCATGTTTGAGCACTTCAGTTATAAAGAATTCAATGCTACAAAGAAGTGAGGGAAAAAATGATCTTTTCAATACCAGTTCTGGGACCACATTATGTCTATGTAGGATAGCTATATTAATACCTACTTCACACCACATTTCCATGTCTACTGTTGATATAATTCTGAGAGGAAAAACAACAAATATTTCATGAAATAATGTCGGAGAACATCATAGCTAGCCTAAGTTATGTAAGTATATTTGGGGGAGAAATTAACCAAAAAGATAGATTGATAAATTGAACCATGTCAAAATTTTGAACTTGTGTTAATCAATTGTCTCCAGTAAAGGGTGAAAAAAGAGTTGCAAAGTGGAAGTTGAGAATGTATTATACAACAAACACTCATATCTAAACAAAGAACTACAAAAAACTAATACAATGATCAGAAATCCTAAAGAAAACTACACAACAGATTGGAAGAGGTACTTCAGAAAGGAGAGTTCCATATAGCCAGAAAGACATGAAAAAAATGAAGAATATATTTTAATTTGAGTAAACAAATTAAAAATCCATTAAGAAACCACTACACATTATGCAAATATTTAGTCCAGAATATCTATAGCTAAAATGACTGAGAGTACCATGCCTTAGGGATGAAGTAGAGCAATAGAAATTCTCCTACGCTAGAAGCAGTTGGGACCATACATTGGAACATATACTTCAGGAAATTCTTTGCTGTTAACTTCTAAAATTGAATCTAGATGTTATCTATGACACAGGAATTCTACTTCTAGGTATATTTCTAACAGAAATGCACACACATGTGACGAAGAAGCAAGCACAAGCACATTTACCACAGAATTTTCCATAATACCACTGAACTGGGAACAACCTGAATATTCATCAACAGCAGAATCAGTTATATATTCATGCAATGGAAAACGCCCCACCAGTGAAAAGCAACCAACTATATAAAAGAACATGATGATACAATATAATATTGAAATAATCTAGCTGCAAAAACACTTCGTATCATTCTAATAGAGTGAGCTCCAGTAAAATAGTTCCACTTTTTTTCTTTGTTTGGGCTTTTTGTTTGTTTTGTGTGTGTGTGTGTGTGTGTGTGTGTGTTTCGTCAGGCTGCTCAACTTGCAGGATCCTAGTTTGCTGACCTGAGATCAAACTCCAGTTCCCAGAAGTAGGAGCACAGTCTTAACCACTGTACCAGCAGTAATTCTCAGTATCAATTTAACTATGGTCTTAAGAGATGCATATAAAGTAATTTATGTGTTTGTAATCTTTTCAGAATCAAGTAAGATTTAGTTGGATAATTTTATGTGATTTAATTGAAGTTAAATGCAATTAATAATGTTCTCAAAATAGTTTAATTTCTCTTTCAGTCTTATCATCTCATCTGTATAGTTTACAATGAGGATTATTTCACTTGTGTTGAATAAATGAAAGGAATTTCCTATATTTATCAAATATATAGTATGTTACTGAAATTATTACTAAAGTTTATCTGTATATATTAGCACATCATCATTTTTTATTTGCTTCATTTCATCAAGGATAGTGATTATAGTTTATTTCTTTTGCCTGGTAGGAAATCAATCTAAATCATCAGTATAAAATTTAACTTGGTTTTTCTAATGCATAACAATCACATTAACATGGGCAAAGGCATGATTTTTATTGCACATTCTCCAAAAAAAGTAGGTCACTTTTTGAATTGTCAGTTGCAAAAATAGTACCCTGAGAAATAAAGTAAAATGGTAGATATGAAGTGTTTCTCACTTTTTCAAGTTGAAAATTATATATGCTTTTAAGTCAGGAAGACAAAATTATACTTATTGCAATTTATTCTTTATTTGATGCAATAAAAAGTATTTATAAAGAGATTTTATTTCACTGAATCAACATTTATGTTAATTTCACTAATATTAAGTAGAGAGGAAAGATATTGATTTTGTCACTTTAGTGATCATTTCCTAAGTAGGTTTCAATAGTTGAGAATATGCAGCGATCTGTTATTTGCACTTTTTTATGTAGTTGTATAAAATCATAAAGTTTCAAAAGCTAGAACAATAGGTTTATGCCACAAATGGGGTCTACTCTGGCATAAAGAATCTAGTACAGCAACAGAATCACAATTATTATTCCTAAACAGGGAATTCTTAAAAATAGCACTGAGTAATTAAACAGCATATTGTATTGCTAATAATGTTAACTTGCAAAAAAAAAAAATAAACATTTTAGGTAAAGAGTTAACATAAGATAGAAATAACAACTTATTTCTGCACAAATTAGTTTAAAAAGATCTCCCAGCTTTGAGTTATAGTTGATAAGGAATATATATATATATATATAGGTGTGTGTGTGTGTACGTGTGTGTGTTTATGTGTATACACGTGATAACTGAACGTACCTATACATTGTGAAATGACTACAACAATCAGATTAATTTAATACATTCATCACTTCACATAATTACTTGGTGTGTGTTGAGAATGTTTAAGATTTACTCTCAATATATTTCAAGTATTCAATGTTATATTAACTCTGGTCACCATGTTCTGTGTTAGATACTCAGAACTTATTCATTTTCTAACTGAAGCTTTGCATCCTCTGATGAGTATCTCCCTAACTTTCTCATCCCAGTCCCAGAAATAATTGGACTAATAGCAGCAATTCAGCTCTGTTTCTATGACTTTTTAAAAAAGATACCACATACAAGCAAGATCATACACTATTTATTTGTCTGCCTCAGTCCGGCTTATTTCATTAGCATGATGTCCTTTAGGTTCTCATCCCTCACCTTCTATCTCTATGAATATTTTTACTGTGAACATTTTATTTAAAATATTCATTTGATTTCAAGTCTCTCAAATTGTCCTTGAAACATATACTTCTATCAAATTGTTTTCAGAGAATGATTGTCCATCATGTAAATGATAATATATTGTTAAGTGTGTTAGTTGCTGTCGTGTCTGACTCTTTGTGACCCCGTGTACTATAGGCCGCCAGGCTCCTCTGTCCATGGAATTCTCCAGACAAGAATACTGGAGTGGGTAGCCATGCCCTCCTCCAGGAGATCTTCCCGAATAAGGGACGGAACCCAGACCTGCTGTATTGCAGGTGGTATCCTGCATCGCAAGCAGATTCTTTACCATCTGAACCACCAGGGGAGCCCAATATATTGTTAACAGAGGTAAATAGGAAATTTGTTTATTTGAAAAATTACTTTCAATTATTTTCTGGGATATGTATGCAAATACAGGATATTTTCTCATCTCCTGGACAAATGAAGGTGAATGAAGTGCTGCTAACGGTTCTACAGTTAGTCCAATGCTACATTTCACTGCATTCTTTTGGGGAATTTTTAAAAACCGTGTCAGTAAGCAAACTCTGGGAGATGACGACGGACAGGGAAGCCTGGCATGCTGCAGTCCAGGGACTGCAGAGTCGAACATGCCTGAGCGACTGAACCACAAGAAGCCAATTGAGACATAGTTGGTCAGTGACATTAAAATTTCCTATTACACACAAAATGGTAGAAATGATGCAAGATTTATGACATATTCCCAAGACGAAAAGACACATTCTTAAAATCGCTTTAAAGTTTTTTTTTTTTTCCTTAATTTTGAGTAATATGTTAGAACGTGGTCTTGGTTAGCAGGTAATCAGTCATTGGCATTTAATTTAAGTTGAAGATTTTAGTAGATATGCATTCCAAACTACCCTATTTAAAGGTATTAAACAAAAGGATAAACACTTCTATTCATTAGGGAAAAAAAAATCATTACTGTTGCTTACTCTTGTTGAAAAGAAATAAAACCATAACTTAAGATGAGGCTGAAATATCAACAGAAGATATTTCATTCTTTCACACACAAAAAAGATGCATTTGTATTTTGCCGTGTGTATTATTTTATTTTCTATTAATGAAAAGGTAGTGTAGCAAATGTCTTAGTCATGAAGATCATATTCCAAATAAAAAAACGAAGTTTCAAATAAATTGCATTTATAAGGAAACAAACTATTATAGAAATGATACTAACAACAAATTGTGCATCTGCTTTATTTTTGATAACTCTTAGCATTCACTCTCTTAACTTTCATATATAATATAAACCAATGTCCGCTATACTAATTTTGCACATTTTATCCTTAGCACTATTTATCTTTTTTAAGATTGTACCGTTTGTAACTTGAATGTTGTACCTTATGACTACTTTCATCTACTTTCATGCCCCTTTCCTCTGGTAACCACAAATGTGATCTCTTTTTCTGTGAGTTTTTTTTTGTTTGTTTTTGAAGCATCATCAGCCTGCAACACTATGTTAGTTCCTCTGTGCAACTTCAGTTCAGTTCAGTCGCTCAGTCGTGTCCGACTCTTTGCGACCCCATGAATCGCAGCACGCCAGGCCTCCTTGTCCATCACCAACTCCTGGAGTTCACCCAAATTCATATGCATCGAGTCGGTGATGCCATCTAGCCATCTCAGTGGTTCAATATTTCCATACAATACAAAATAATCATGATAAGTCTAATTACCAGCTTTCACTGTACAGAGATATTGTATAATTACAGACTATATTCCCCTGTATTTTTGAAATAGGTAGAATATACTTTCACTGAATGAAGATGGGATGGCATTCTAACTTTCAGAACAGCTTCAAATTTCTCTGTATTAGAAAATGACTCAAGCTTCCACTGATTCTGCTTGCTCAGGAGTACATGAGATAAGTAATACATTGTATACAGTTGCTGTGAGTTTTAGTGTAGCAACACAAATTGTTTCAGATGGGGCTGTAATCGGCTTTTCAGAAAAAGTAGAAGTGACATTCCTGGAATGATGTTTGATGAACTTCAGGTCTAAGTTATTGATAATTTTAGCTGGATACTCCTCTTCTAATTTCTTCACCATTTGATTTGGCTGTGTCTCTGTCTATATCTTCATGTATCTTCTGTAACGTCTGCTTATTAAAACTGTTACTGTATAACTTCCTTTTATTGGAGAAGGAAATGTCAACCCACTCCAGTATTCTTGCCTGGAAAATCCCATGGACAGAGGAGCCTGTCAGGCTACGCACAATGGGGCTGCAAAGAATCAGACGTGACTTAGTGGCTGAGCACACATGTAATTTTATATACACGAATTCATAAATATATGATAATTTTAAATGGGAAGGCATAACATTATAAAATACTTTTATTTCTCATTTAAAACAATGATCCTTGCTTTCTTTTTCTGGCATTAAATGTCATTTGATGTCAGGATAAAGGGCTCAGGGGTTTTACTTTCAGGGATTTAATAGTATGAGTAGTTACTTTTTCATCTGCAAGGAGCCAGGATCCTGCTTTTTGCTTTTCTTTCAAAGACACTCCAGTGATCCAATGGCATTTCCTTCTATAGAATCATATTTTTCAGCCAGGCTTGTCAAATATTTTTCAGAAGAAATGTTCAGTTTCCCGAGAGTAATTGAAAACTTCAAGGCACATGTTTTCAGAGACTGCAGGAGTCATCCTCTGCATCTGTAGCAGGCAGAGTTATAATTCATTACACTGGGTGTTTGTAGGCTGGTTTCCTACAGCTGACCTTTCCTCGCTACTTATTTTCTTCAAGGCATATCGGATATATAATAAACACATTTATTTCAGTCTTCAGTTTTACAAAAAGTCTTAGAGCAATGTCAAGCACAAATACCTTAATGGAACAGAGTTCTTGTACCAGTTTTATTCAGAATAGAAAACACTTTATATTGCAAATGACATCCAAGGAAATTAAGCCAAATGATTCCTCTGTTAATAACTGTGTTTACTACCTAAAGGTATATTTGTAAGGAATTTCATGGAAAAGCCAAAATTTACAAACATACTTATGAAAAAAGTATTTTAATATAAATCTCTTGCTGTAAGTTGACAAGTTATCTCTTCCTCAAAAGCCTAAACACTTAACCCTGAAGCATAAGCCTATCTCCTATACATTCTCATGTCCTTTAACATGAATTTCCTGATGTTTATTTTATATGATTCCTTTCTGGGACATTATATAAAAATAAATGCTGCTGCTGCTGCTGCGTTGCTTCAGTCGTGTCTGACTCTGTGCGACCCCAGACAGGAGTCCACCAGGCTCCCGTGTCCCTGGGATTCTCCAAGCAAGAACACTGGAGTGGGTTGCCATTTCCTTCTCCAATGCACGAAAGTGAAAAGTGAAAGCGAAGTCGCCCAGTCGTGTCTGATTCTTTAGCGACCCCATGGACTTCAGCCCACCAAGCTCCTCTATCCATGGGATTTTCCAGGCAAGAGTACTGGAGTGGGGTGCCATTGCCTTCTCTGAAAAATAAATGAGGCAGAGAATAATTTTATGAAACTGTAAAAGTGACTAATCAATTGTATTTAACCACTAAATAATATCCCTATTATCCTCTTATTCTCTCTCTAGATAGCATATATTTTATATATATATATATATATATATATATATATATAGAGAGAGAGAGAGAGAGAGAGAGAGAACATTTTATACACAAAAGTTTTTTGGAACCAGTTTTTATTTTCTGCACAGTCAGGACTTTCTGAGCAGAAGTTGTTGGTATGTGGGTTAAAGAATGACTGAAGAACAACTCATAAGTTAGAACTCTCAGGAGAGATATTGAGAAGCCTTTCTTTTACTCTCCAGGGATAATCCTTTACTTTCTAAAGGGCTGTAAAAAAAATATTCCATTCTTCCATCCAGGTAAATTTTTTTATACTAGGGAGCAAAGGTTGGGTTAGCTGTGCAAACTGCCCTATAGAAGCTTCAGTGTCCGTACTGCAGTTTCCTCTACTGTGGTAAAAACCCTCTCTTGAACATGCAAATAATATGCATTTTCATTATTTGCCACATGGAATAATAGGTCCTGAGAGACTGGCATTATTGTTAATACTCAAGAGTTGGTTTGGTCTCTGACGTGGCAATGTCGTTTAATGTCAGGATAAAATGTACACATTTAAAACATTAAATTCTATGGAAATTATTTTTATATAAAATTTAGATATCATTATATCATAATACCCTTATTTTACAAGACTGAGAGATTGGCCAAGATAGCAGATTGAAAAGACCCTGAGCTCACCTGCTTTCACAAGCACACAAGAATCAGAACTATTTGCTGAACAACCATTGGCAGAAAAGTACAGAATCTACCAGAAAAGATCTCCAACTAAGGACATAAAGAAGAAACCACAGTAAGATAGGAGATGCTGACTCATGATAATCAAGTCCCATACCCCTAAATGGTTGACCCACAGACTAGGCAATAATTATATTCCAGAAGTTCTCCCCCCAAAAAGTGAGAGTTTTGAGTCCCATATCAGGCTCCCCAGCACAGGGGTACTGCACTACAAAGATGAACCCCACCAGAGTTTGAAAGCTAGAGGGTCTTAATTTCAAGAGTCTCATAGGACAAGAGGAAGTAAAGACTTCACTCTCAAAGACAGCACATAAAACCACACACTCCAGGAACCAGTGCAAAAGCAGTAATTTGATAGGAGCCTAGGCTAGACCTACTTGTTGGACTCAGAGTCCCCTGGAGAGCCAGGTAGTGGCTGCAGCTCACTCTGGGAACACAGTCAATGGCAGCATCCATTCCTGGTAGATCCTTCTTCACAGCGGATGCTAGTTTTGGTGAGTACCATTGTGTAATTTTCCCTCTTGCTCACTAATGCCAAGGTCTGGCCCCACCAAAGAGATTCTCGGCTCCAGTGTTGGGATACCTCAGACCAAGCAACTAACTTTCAGACAGGATGCCTAAAGATTTCCAGAATTCCAGCTACCTCTAGACACCCTTCTAGACACAACATTGCTCACCAGAGGGCCAGGACCCAATCTACCCGTCAGTGAACAGGTACCAATCCTGCCCTCCACGAAGCCTGTTCCACCTCTGTATCAGCTTCACTCACTGAGAAAAGACTTTTAAACTCAAGAAAACCACAATCCCATAGCAGGTCAGCTGGGTCCCTGCTGGGCCCAAGCCCTGCCCACTAGCAGCCAACACAAGCTTTGGGACACCTGGATCCTGTACCCAGTTGTGTCAGCAACTGCCCCACACAGTGATCTAACACCAGCTCTGGGATCCTTGGAGTATACAGCTAGACTCCAAAACTAGATCAAATGGGATTTATCCCAAGGATTCAAGGATTTTTCAGTATCTGCAAATCAACTGATGTTATACAGTACACTAACAAATTGACTAAAAACCCTATGATTATCTCAATAAATGCAGAAAAAGCTTTTGCTAAAATTGAACAACCATTCTTAAAATTAAAAAAAAAAGAGAGAGAGAGAGAAACTCTCAGGAAAGTGGGCATAGAGGGAACACATCTCAACATAACAAGCCATATACAACATACCCACAGCTAACATCACACTCCATAGGAAAAGCTAAGAGCATTTCCTCTAAGGAAATAAGACAGGAATAAGACAAGGATGCCAACTCTTAACACTAATGTTGGACATCCTAGCCACAGCAAAAAGACAGGAAAAAGAAAAGACTACAAGTTGGAAAGGAAGAAGTAGAACTGTTACTGTTTGCAGATAACATGACAATTCTAAAGATACCACAAGGAAATTACCAGAGCTCATGAATGAATTTGGTAAAGTTGCAGGATACAAAATTAACATACAGAAATCTGTGGCACTTCTATGCATTAAAAACAAACTATCAGGAAAAGAAATTAAAGAAACAATCCTATTTACCATTGTGTCAAAAAGAATAAAATATCTAGGAACAAACTTACCTAAAGAGGCAAAAGACCTATACTCTGCAAACTATAAAAACTTGATGAAAGAAACTGAAGACACAGAGAGATGAAAGATATATCATGCTCCTGGATTGGAAGAATTAATAGTGTTTAAATGACCACAGTTGGTAAAGAATCTTCCTGCAATGCAGGAGACCCAGGTTCCTGGGTCGAGAAGATCCACTGGAGAAGGGATAGGACACCCATCCCAGTACTCTTGGGCTTCTTTTGTGGCTCAGCTGGTAAAGAATCTGCCTGCAATGCAGGAGACTTGGGTTCGATCCCTGTGTTGGGAAAACCCCCTGGAGAAGGGAAAGGCTACCCATTCCAGTATTCTGTCCTGGAGAATTCCATGGACTGTATAGTCCATGGGGTCACAAAGAGTCGGACATGACTGAGTAACTTTCACTTTCACCCAAGACAATCTACAGACTCAATGCAACTTCTATCAAAAGGCCAATGGCATATCTCACAAAACTAGAATAAATAATTTTAAAATGTATATGGAAACACAAAGACCCTCAAATAGTCAATATAATCTTGAGAAAGAACAGAGCTGGAGAAAACACACTCCTTGATTTCCGAGTACAGAGCTATGGTGATCAAAACAATTACGATACTGGCACAAAAACAGAAACGGGGATCAAAAAAATAGAGTGGAGAGTTCAGAAATTAACCCGAGCACTTATGTCAGGCGGGAAGTGTGTACAGCAGAGAAAAGGAAGTCACTTCAATAAGGGGTTTTGAAAAGTGGACAAATACATGTGAAAGAATGAAACGGGAATGTTATCTAACATCATATTAAAAATAAACTCAGAATGGATTAGAGACCTAAATATAAGACATGACATCATCAAACTTCTGGAGGAAAACCTAGGTAAAAACACTTTTACTTAAATCACAGCCATACTTTTTGATTCCATCTCCTAAAGCAAAGCAAAAATAAATACATGGGAACTAAGCTTTTGCACAGCAAAGGAAACCATCAACAAAAAAAAACGACAACGTACTGAATGGGAGAAAATATTTGAAAATGATATGACTGATTAGGTGTTAATCTTCAAAATATATAGATAGTTCATATAACACAACATTAAAAAAAAAAAAAAAGACCAATTAGGTAAGGTACAGAAGACCTGAACAGACATTTTCTCAAAGAGAAAATGCAGATGGTCAACATGCATATGAAAAGATGCTGCTGCTGCTGCTGCTAAGTTGCTTCAGTCATGTCTGACTCTGTGCAACCCCAGAGATGGCAGCCCACCAGGCTCCCCCATCCCTGGGATTTTCCAGGCAAGAACACTGGAGTGGGTTGCCATTTTCTTCTCCAATGCATGAAAGTGAAAAGTGAAAGTGAAGTCACTCAGTCGTGTCCGACTCCTAGCGACCCCATGGACTGCAGCCTACCAGGCCCCTCCGTAAATGAGATTTTCCAGGCAAGAGTACTGGAGTGGGGTGCCATTGTTAGACATCACTAAAACAAAGAAATGCACATCAAAAACACAATAAGATATTGCCCCTTAGCTCTCAGAATGGCTATCACCATAAATAACACAAATAGCAAATGCTGTTGAGGATGTGGAGAAAAAGGAACTCTTGTACACTGCTGTGGGAATGTAAACTGGTGCAGCCAGTGTGAAAAACATCATGAAGTTTTCTCAAAAAATTAAAAATAGAAATACCGTATGACTGAGCAATTCCACTCTGAGTATATATGAAAGAAACAAAAGCACTAATTCAAAAGATACATGTACCCCAGTGTTCAGAACATCATTATTTACAATTGCCAAGATATGGAAGCAACCTACTGTCTCTCAATACATGAATGGATAAAAAGATATGGTATACACAATGGAATACTACTCAGATGTAAAACAGTGAACAAAATTTTGCCATTTGTGAAAACATGGATAAACTTGGAAGGTATTATTTGAAGCGAAACAAGTCAGACAAAGACAAATGCTATATGATATCATTTGTAAGTGGAAACTAAAAACCACAATAAATTCATAAATATAACAAAAAAGAACATACTCACAAAGATAACAAATCAGTGGCCATCAGAAGGGAGAGGGAGGTGGAGGAGGGGCAACATAGGGTAGGAATTAAGAGGGACAAGCTATCATATATAAAATAAGTTATAAGGACATATTGTAGAACTCGGGGAATATAACCAATATTTTATAATAACTATAAATGGAGTATAATCTTTCAAATTATTGAATCACAATATTGTACATCAAGTATACTTCAATAAAAAATAAAGGACTCATAAGTAAGCAATGTCTATATCGCTTTATTTCACTATACTAAGTTCGTCAGAAAAGTGAAAGTCACTCAGTCCTGTCTGACTCTTTGAGATCCCATGGACTATGCAGTCCATGAATTCTCTAGGCCAGAATACTGGAGTGGGTAGCCTTTCCCTTCTCCGGGGGATCTCCCCAACCCAGGGATTGAACCCAAGTTTCCTGCACTGCAGCTGGATTCCTTACCAGTTGAGCCACAAGGGAAGCCCAAGAACACTAGAGTGGGTAGCCTATCCTTTCTCCAGTGGGTCTTCCTGACCCAGGAATTGGGCCAGGGTTTCCTGCATTGCAGGCAGATTCTTTCCAACTGAGCTACCAGGAAAGCCCCACTAAGTTCCATAGTTAGAAGCATAACCATTGCAACTAATGCTAGCTTCTACAGTCATCCATGTTGGGGAACAATTTATTCAATTGCATTTTTTCTACATAACATGTTCCTGCTGCTGCTGCTGCCAAGTGGCTTCAGTTGTGTCTGATTCTGCGTGACCCCATAGATGGCAGCCCACCAGGCTCCCCCATCCCTGGGATTCTCCAGGCAAGAACACTGGAGTAGGTTGCCATTTCCTTCTCCAATGAATGAAACTGAAAAGTGAAAGTGAAGTTGCTCAGTCGTGTCTGACTCTTCGCGACCCCATGGACTGCAGCCTACCAGGCTCCTCCATCCATGGGATTTTCCAGGCAAGAGTACTGGAGTGGGGTGCCATTGCCTTCTTCAAACATGTTTCTACAGAATTTTAAATGTAAAAAATACCACTACATAGAAAAATAATATTTGAAAGTTTTTTTAAAAATCTAGAAAGTACTAGATACTTTCTTCAACATAGAGCATAATTATATTCTACATTGCCACTCTTTGTTGGAATAGCTTCAAATAATAAAACTAGAGAAAAGGAAAAATCAGTGGAACTGTATTAGGTACAAGGTACCAGAAAGGGTAGTGGAAATCACTGAACTATAAATTGCTAATTTCCCTAAGAAATTCTAGGAAATCTTTGAAGGAATTTTTTCGGTAGAAATTTCTTGGAATAACTTTAGAAAGTTTCAAATGTTTATTCTGTTCTTTCTTCTCCTTCTAGGTTTCCATGTATATTTATGTTGCCCCTTTTAAATCCTCTGTTTAAGTGCTTGGATATTGTGTTCTTATTTGATTTCTTCTCTTGGCATGCAGTTTCAGAAGTTTCTACTTTTACCTAATTTGTTGATTCTTTCCTTGGCTGTGGCCCATCTACTAAGGAGCCGATCAAAGGAATTATTTCTGTGTTTTTGATTTATAGCATTTTCTATGATACTTCATTAGAGTTTCCATCACTCTGTCTACATCACTCATCTGTTGTTGAATTTGATCTACTTTTTCATTTGGAGTTTAAATACTTTATTCATGAGTATCATAGATTTCCTCTGATAATTCCAATTTATGAGTCAGTTTCTGATGATCTATTCACACTGTGCTTTTCCTTGTCTTTAGCTTGCCTTATTTTTTGCCTGAAATCTAAGCATGCTATATATTAGTTAATTAGAACCTAGGTTTCACTTTAATAGAGCTTTAGTTTGAGGATTTATGCTAATGCAGCTAGGAGATAGGCTGTGTTTGAAGCCTGCTGTACCTATAAGTGCCAGGGACTTGAACTCTTTTTGTGTACTTATTTGTATTTCTTAACTTCGGGGTTCTTTAACTATCCTCCTCAAAAAAAGTCTGAGTTTTGTGGCTCTTTCAGCTGTAACCCATTGCTATTATACTGAAGGTCTGTTGGCATGGTGTGGGGAAAAGGAGATGTTCTATCATGGAGAATGGCATTCTATCATGTATACTATCATGTAAGAATTGAATCGCCAGTCTATGTCTGACGCAGGATACAGCATGCTTGGGGCTGGTGCATGGGGATGACCCACAGAGATGCTATGGGGAGGGAGGTGGGAGGGCGGTTCATGTTTGGGAACACATGTAAGAATTAAAGATTTTAAAATTTTTTAAAAAAAATAAATAAATAAAAAAAATAAAATAAAATAAAACAAAACCTCAGATGGCTTCAATCAATGGGCCTGTACCTTGAGGATCCTATATTCAAATATATTTCTTCAGTGAAATGGCTGTTTTTCTCCCTGTCCCCTACTACCTTCCCTGTCTATAGTGTTCTTAATCAATTTCCATGAAACTCTGTCCCTGTCCCTAGCTCACTATATGTTTGTTTTCAGTTTTGTTTCTTTTTCCCCATGAGTTGAGACAAGAAGGCTAGAAGAGGGGGTTGAGCTGAAGGAATTCCATTCTCCCATCTGGAATAGACTTCCACCACCAGCGAATGGACCTTTGTTATGGAGAAGATTCAGTGTATTTCACAAGGATTACTTATCTTGTCCTCCTATTAGAGCTAGGAAGGTTTATTTCTTGAATTTTCACTGTGAGATCTTGGTGGGATTCCTGGAGGTAAAACCCATGAATATGAGGAGGTCCCCTAAAACTGAGGAACACAGGAGTGGTTGATGAAAGCTAGTTCATATGTAGCCTCTATCAATTTATCAAAATACTATTTAAATGTCTTCTACTCTAGGTAGACAGGTCTCAGCTCTCTCTCTAGGTGGACCTGTGTTTCCAGGTTTGGGGATGATAATTCCCCTGTGATCTCAGTTCTTTGAGGGGTCTGGAAAAAAGTCACTGATTTTTAGGTTTTCTAGCTTTTTTGATTGTAAGAATGGAACCACTATTTCCCAAAATTTTTACATGTTAGTGCTAAAATCAAATCATCACATGCAGAAGCTTTAAACACCAAAGTTGAGGATAAAGCGTTCAACAAAGACAAGACCTAAAAAGCAACTTGCTTTTTTTTTAATAATAAAATATTTATGTGTAAACTAGAGTCAGCTTTAGAGATTCTGACCAATAACCTACTCCTCATATAAATGGTAGAAAGTGTAGCTAAAAGTTTTCATTTTAAACACCAGGTGTTTGTTTTAGATGTGATTAACACTGCTGTTTTTTGAGATGATTAAGTACCTTCTGTAAATGACCTTTAACATTTATGTGATATTACTGAAAATTTTATTTAACTTTATAATTTGTATTTCTCAAGTATTTTCATGAGGTCAGTGCTTCCTTTTACATTCCCAACAGTGCTACATCCAGGGAACCATACTTCCCCTCCAAATTCTAGACTACAAATTAATTGGAGTCATAGGAATATATCTCATCAGTAAATAATATGAGGATAAAGTAAATAAGCAAAATCTGAGACTCTTTCAGTTAGAGAATATTAATACTTATAATAATATGTAATACATATATCCATTGATCTAACTGGCCATAAAATACCTAACTGGCTTTTCTGGAAAGAATTGCATCTTTCTCTTAATTATCACTTGGGTGAATATAAAAATGCTAGGAAAAGGACCGAAAAATACCTGATTCATAGGCTGGACACCAGACCATATGGTTAACACAGGTTATTCACATTCTCAATATCTCAAAAAATCATGGAAAAAACCCAAAGATACAAGCAAATTCACACAAATATATCTGTATACAACTATAGGCTCATCAATATTATAGATATGAATATGCATTTGTATATATATAAACATATAACATATATATAAACATATAAGACATTGAGTTTAAATGCATGTCAAATTTAATAGTAAAAGACTTTAAAAACACAGTGTTCAGAGTATTAGAACTGATGTGATAATGGGTACAATATATTCTATGAATCCTTATCTAGAGCCCCACGTTCCATTTCTGCAACTTCTACAACAACCCCATACTCATACTCATACTCATACACACATACACACACACCATTTATTCCAAGTGAGCATTTTGAATGCTGGTGATAATCCTGATATATCACATACACACTACTGTCTACCAAAGGTGCATATAACCCTCAGTGTAGCCACATATTCAAAAGTAAAATTAATGAAATCCTCTTACATTTTATCCAGACAACAGCCCTATTTGGATTCACGGCAGAATAAAATGCTGGACCTGTCTGAACACAGCAAGATATTCTCCAGGCCTTTGAATATTCTATTTCTTGTCCATTATTTTAATAGACTTAACAATTTGATCATACAAAACAAAAATGTATTCCTTTGTTCAATTATAAGAAAGTTATAAAGGAGAACACAATTCACCAATACATCTGGGATGATACCTTACCTAGTTGAGACATGACAAAAGTTGAATTATTTGGGGAAAACAAATCACATGGTTAATCAAAGAGCTCTTTAAGTAAAGGTCAGAAAAATTTTTAAAAAAATGAAAGAAACATTAAATTTTCAGGACGATTAGACACACTGACAAAATTGTTTACAATTTATTTCCAAAATAGAAAAATTGTTTTTTAATTTAGAACCAAATAAAACATACTGGGGAAATACTTATCATAGTGATCACCCCAGTAGTATGTTCTTACCCATTTTCATGTGTATTAATATAATTTTGCATTTTTCTAGTTTAATCCAATGTAAAAAACAATCCCAAATTTAAAATATTTATACTCCAAACCTGATTTTGTATGAATTTTTAAAATATTATATTATCCACTAGAATGTTCAATAAATTGTCAGTTGTTAGTATTCTGAAAACAAATCAGGTATTAAAATAAAATTTTCAAACTTACCTATATACTAGCCCACCTTTCAGTAGAAGGAGAAGGCAATGGCACCCCACTCCAGTACTCTTGCCTGGAAAATCCCATAGACGGAGAAGCCTAGTGGGCTGTAGTCCATGGGGTTGCTAAGAGTTGGACACAACTGAGTGACTTCACTTTCACTTTTCACTTTCATACCTTGGAGAAGGAAATGGCAACCCACTCCAGTGTTCTTGCCTAAAACATCCCAGGGACGGGGGAGCCTGGTGGGCTGCCATCTCTGGGGTTGCACAGAGTTGGACACAACTGAAGTGACTTAGCAGCAGCAACAGCAGCTTCCAGTAAAATTTAGCTATGATTTTATTGTATGTTAAATTCTTAGTGTTAAATAGTTAAATGCATTTTCTAACTTATCCTAATAGTTTTGCACATTCTATAATTATTCAGATTTCACAGATGAAGAAACTGAGGCTTAGAAGGTTTAATAAATATTACAAGGTCACACAAGCAATGACAAAGATTTTAACTGAATCAACTCTAAAACTGAAATTTAGGAAATTCTATAATACCACATGGTTTTTCCATCATTAATTGTTGATTCACCCCAAATCCCTCACATTGCCCATAAGGTTCTCTGCTTACATCATCATCCTCAACTATCTCTTTCTACTCCAGATTTGGCCACAGTAATCATGTTTGTTTGTTTGCTTTGTGACCAGTTCCACCTTTTTGCTGCTTTAGGCTCTTCGTATGTGTTTGTTCTTTCTGCTTGGAAATTTCTTATCCTGGATAAATCCAATTGTTTAGGTACTGTCATAAATGCAGCTTTCTGAGAGAAGTCTTCCCTTTCCCATTCCTCTCAGACCACAGCAAGGACTGGTTTTTCTATTTCCTGTTGTTTGCTAGATTCACCTTCAGTGTTTTCTCATGGCACATGAGGTTTATTTGGATAAATCCCCATGTAGCTGCTTAACATCTCCTATCACTCTTAGTACAGGTGGCACAGTACTGTTCATTGCTGTATCTATAGTGCCTAAAGCAGTATTCGGTGTAAGCTTAGCACAGAATAAATATTTTTCAATGAATGAAAAAAATAATGAATTAATTAGCAACATATAAGATTCTCTTTGATATTTAGATAGACTATGTTAGAGATGTACAAAGATATTTTAGAGAAATAGAATATTTTTCAGGTCCATGAGGTGTGTCTGAGGTGCAATAATATATCTGGAGAATATTTCATTCAATCATAAGTGGAGTATAAGATCTTCCAAAAGTAAAAGTAGAAAGGCAATCGTCCAAGTTTTTGTTAACTCCGTACTATAGCTGGAATTATCATATGGAAATACAAATGCGATCACACCTCCCCTGGGCTTGACACACAGCAATAACTTCCAAACACACTTAGAATAAAAAACAACTTCCACATAGGAGCCCATCTGATCATTATCTCGATGGTAGCACCCCCTGCTGTGGAGCTGTGTATACCAAACTTAATTTGAAGTCATTAAAATTTGAAGTGTTTCCCTAATTGTCTTTATTCTAACTCCACACTCTCCAAGAAACTGAACCATAGCCAGATAATTTTTATCAAACTTACCTCACCACACCTCCCATGGTTAAAACATTGCCAAGACTTCAAAAGCTTACTTTTGTTAGTACACAAATCAAAATTCATAACATGCTGCCTTCTTTCAACTCATGCTTCTTTTTGCTCTCTGTACTTCAGCAACCATGGCTGTTTTCTGTTCCTCTAACTCTCTTCTGCCACAAGATCTGGGCACCTGTTATTTTCCTTCTCCCTAAATAATTCCACTGACTCCCTGAATTCCTAGCTAACTAGATTTTCTTAGTGTCTGCTTCACTTCTTCCTGAATAATTTCTTTGGTTTCCCCAGCTACTTAAATCTCTGATTTTAAAATTTTGTAATCTCCTACATTTATTACAGAGGTAATTGTGTGTGCATTTAAAATTAATATCTGTCTCCTTTACTTTAGATATTAATATTATGTGAACAGAGATTGTTCTCTGATTCTTGCCTCCTTTAACACCTAGCACATCACCTGGCACACAGCAATTTTAGTATATACATTTGTCAGGAAAAAAATAAAATAAAATAATCAACACACTGATATCTGGGATCCTAGGTAGTTTAATCATAGGGAGCAAAAGTGCTTTCAATTTCTGAGAGTGTATGGTTCACTTAAGAATTGTTTTGGAAATATTAACTATACCTCCTATCAAAAAATTAAACTTCCTCTCTGTGAATCTCCTATATGCAGCCACCTGTCAGTGAAGCATAAACCTGTTTCAGTTTGCAGAAGAGTTAGAGCAGCCATCCACTGGCGGGACGGTTAGTATTCCAGGAAGCAACCAATTCCAGAGACTGTGTGTACTAGGAATGCAGGAGATGAGCTCTTCCAGTAAGAGAGCCAAGTTCTCAACCTCCCATATTTAAAATGGAAAAGGCAGAAAGGATGAAATTCTATGCTCAAAATTAATGAATTAGACATTCTAGGGGAAAAGAGGCTCAGTGGAAATGACATTATATATAATTAAGGCATATGACTACAAATGTGTGTGTGTGTGTGTGTGTGTGTGTGTGTGTGTGCCCGCGCTCAGTCACATCCAACTCTTTGTGACCTCGTGGATCATAGCCTGCCAAGCTTCTCTATCCATGGAATTTTCCAGGCAAGATTAAGGGAACAGGTTGCCATTTCCTATTCCAGAGGATCTTGCTGACCCAGGGATCAAACCCGTATTTCAGGCAAGTTCTTTACCACTGCGCCACCTCGGAAGCCCCATAACTACCAATAGTAATAAAAATAACCACTAAAAGTATGGAGAGAGAGAGTGAGTGAGAGTGAAGTCGCTTAGTCGTGTCCGACTCTTTACGACCCATGGACTGTAGCCTATCAGGCTCCTCAGTCCATGGGATTTTCCAAGCAAGAGTGCTGGAGCGGATTGCCATTTCCTTCTCCCGACCCGGGAAGCGAACTCGGCTCTCCTGCATTGCAGGCAGACGCTTTACTGTCTGAGCCACCAGGGAAGCCTAAAGGTGCTGAGCATTCACACAATGCCAAAAGTGAAAGTCACTCAGTCGTGTCTGACTCTCTGCGAGGCCATGAGTAACAGAATTCTCCAGGCCAGAGTACTGGAGCGGGTAGCCTTTCCCTTCTCCAGAGATCTTCCCAACCCAGGGATTGAATCCAGGTCTCCCACACTGCAGGCAGATTCTTTACCAGCTGAGCCACAAAGAATAGGATCACCTTTGCAAAAGAGAATAGCTAATTCCCAGATGAGAATGGAATCCAGCTCTAGTTACAGTTCTCTTAGTCTGTTTAAGCACACTAGTTTAGAAACCAAGCATGCACGTTTACTTTCACAATGAGAATGAAAAGTGAAGAAACAAACGAATTCTTTTTTCTTCTAAAGAAAGAAGACTCATTTAGCATTTAACAATAAATTTATACACACACACACACACACATATATATATGGGACCTGAATGACTCTTTCTTTCGAAATGAGTATTATTCTTATATAAATTTAAAAAATGAGCCCTCTGTGTCAGGTTCTATACTATCTTTTTAAGAGAGATGTCAGCATTTAAAATCTCTTTGGTAGCCAATAGTTTACCTTCGCTAATTCAACCAATGTTTATTGAGTAGCTCTTTACTTTGTGTGTCAACTCCAGTTAAATGTTGAAGTGCTTATAATAAATATTCATGAATTTCATATTTTATACATTAGAAACCTTAGTTATCAAAATATTTAATTGTAGTTTTCATATTAATTTTTTGAAGAATAGAATTTTTAAAAGTAAGAATATCTCTGTAATATCACTGCACATATAAAGTAATGGAACATTGTTGGCAACAAAAAATTAAAAAAATTAAAAAAAGAGAAAAGCCCTGGTCACATCTTTCCCCAACACTATATACTTTCTTATTTCCAGATTAGTTACCATCCTGACCCGAAATTTCATCATCATAGCAGGGTTTGGCCTATTTTTTAAATATTATTTAATGGATCATAAGGTATACAGTGTTTTGCTTGTTTTCTTTAAGGATTAAACTTTAGTGACAGCACCCATGTTGTTGCATATAACTGTAGTTAATGATTATTACCACATAATACTCTATAGAAAGCATATTATATAACTTATGTATGTATTTTATCATTAATAGATATTTGGCAAGTTTCCAAGTGTTTGAATATTACAAATTCTTGACTATCATGTTTCTAGAATGTAGTTTCTAGTTCTGTGCCAAAATTCTCAATAAATACCATTATCTATCACATCTATTTCTATTGTGTTTTTTGTCATTTGGTTTTATTAATGTGTTCTGATCTACTCATATTTAGCTATTTTTATTGAGTGCCAGAAAGGATTTATTTTTACTCACTTCAGGGACTTAGGTTATAGGTAAATACAGTAATACAGAAACTTAATCCTGCAGGAGTGATATGTGATGATGATATATTTTATCAATTCTGGTAAATATTACCTTTAAATTATTATATTTATCATAAATGTAGCTAAATTTGACTTATGTCTATCATTTTATTGTCAACAATGCATCCATTCTTTTATGTTGATTTTTATCATTGTTCCTTGTTTTTAACAGAATACTTTCTATTATTTTTTCTCCTCTAGTAATTTATTGATTACACACATAATTTTAGTGATTGTACCAGAAATTATGCCTTTTACTTCTGATTACACTAAGCTAATGAGTTTCCAAAACAATACAAGGACTTCAGAAAGTCCTTAATTTTGTTTATTCCCCTCTGCTTTTCAAGTTATTGTTTCGGGATGGTAGTTCTTCATTTTCAACTTAAGCCCTGAAACATCACACATCCACTTACTCTTCTGGGAAGTTCTGAATTCCATTATGGAATGACCAAACTCTTATTCTAAAAAACGAAGGGCACATGAAGGTGACATAGAGCCAATCCCTAGTTTAAAATCAATCAGAGCCCACTCTAGGCAGGATCATTTGAATCAGAGTTGATGAACATATTAATGAGGGAAATAACTGTTGTTTTAAGCCACTGAAATTTTAAGGTTGCTAGTTAAGCAGTATTATTATTGTTGCAATATTTGGCTGAGATAGAAATTAATACCAAGGAATAGGTATAGTGGAAAGAAAAAAAAAAAAAGAAACTAAAATAAGTGGCTCTGACTTTAGGGCAAGAGGCAACAGTAAAGAAACTATTTTTAGAATTTGTAAAAGTGTATGCTATAAGGAAACTGCTATAGATGGTTGGTATATATAATGATCTCTATTAGGTACTGTCAAATATTTGGCATAACTGTCAGATATGATAACTTGGAAGGCAGAAAAGAGACCTAATTAACTTCGGGGTACAAGATATTGAGGCAGAGTGTTGAGTATATAAGCTGGCTGTTGCTATCTTCATTTCATAAAGAACTATAAGAAATTGAGGTGAGAAAAAATACACCACCCAGTTTGCAAATGAAGTTTAGCAGGAATAAATAGTGCCCAGAGGAAATATTGGAAAGTTCCACTGTTTCTCACTAGATCAATGCAATGACAGTTTCAGCTGAGAGAAGAGGGACCTAGGGCTCCATCACGAAAGATGTTCTCAGGGTAAACAGATAAGTGCTAAATTAAGTGTGTGGCTCTAGACCTCTGTATTAGTACTGTTAAGAAAATGCAAATGGCACTTATACTATTTTAGCTAAATAAACAGTTTCTAAAATGATAAAGACAGGGACACAATAATAATATACCCCAAATATCCACAAATAAATCCAGAGTGAAAGGCAGCTTGCCGAGAACTGAATATGTGGTTTTGACACATGCAATTAACTTGAATCTCAAGTTTTGTGTTTTTTTCTTAATGGTACTATCTAAAAAAATAGGACTTCCCAAGTGGCACTAGAGTGGTAAAGAACCTGCCTACCAATGCAGGTTAGACATAAGAGACGTGGGTTCTATCCCTGAATCAGAAAGATCCCTTGGAGAAGGGCAGTCAATCCACTCCAGTATTCTTGCCTGGAGAATCCCATGGACAGAGACTGGTGGGCTACAGCCATGGGGTCACAAAGAGTTGGACACGAATGAAGCGATTTAGCATCTAAAAAAAGTATATGACACATAAAAAGAGAACTTTGAGGCCCCACTTCTTTATAGGCAAAGAGTATACTGACTTACTGAATGGAAGCTTTTGAACTACAGTGTTGGAGAAACTTTAGAGTCCCTCAGACAGCAGGGAGATCAAAACAATCAGTCTTAAGGGAGATCAACCCTGAATACATGTTGGAAGGACTGATGCTGAAGCTGAAGCTCCAGTATTTTGGTCATCAGATGCAAACAGCCAACTCATTGGAAAAATCCCTGATGCTGGGAAAGAATGAGGGCAGAAGAGAAGAGGGCATCAGAGGATGAGATGGCTGGATGGCATCACCGATGCAATGGACATGAACTTAGGTGAACTTCGAGAGATGAGGGACACGGAGGTCTGATGTACTACAATCGGTCAGACACAACTGAACGACTGAACAACATACTGACTTTCAGCAAGCTCCAAGTAAGACATTTTTCGCCATACTATCTTCAGAAGTATACTAGAATGGTGGAAAAGAAAGAATGGATGGAGACAAAAGCTCTGGAAAATCAGTAAACTGCAAAACAACTCAAAGGGAGCAAAATAAGTCTATTCTTTAACTCCAGGTTACGGGACTAGGAAATATTTTCCCAGCAAGATTTAAGAATAGTGAGGGTTCGATGACCACTACATGCTTCTCTTCTCTTTTTTCAAATACAGAGTTGAGTGTGGTCTGTAATCTAAATTGTATATTTTTTTAATCGAATACTATGAATTATGTATAAGAAATTGTAAGGCCTATGAATATAATTACCTTTTTCCAGGGTAGGTTCTTCAGTCAATAGGTATGCTTTAAAAGTAGGAGAAGACCACCTCAATCTAATCAACAATGAGCTATCTGATAGTTTTTTCAGTCTTATTTTAAGTCTCTGTCTGTCTTTGGTTTGCTCCCATCCCTCCAGGGAAACAAACCTAAAGCCTGGAGTGTATCATAGGGACTCTCAAATATTGATTCCCTACCCTCAAGTTGTTGTCTCCACAGTAATGAACACTGTATAAAATTCTACTCTCCTCTTCAGCCCCTCTTTACTTGGCTTCTTACACTGATATCTTATGCTGCTTATGGATTCAGCAAATGCTTTGAAGGAAACTGGGTTTCACGACCATCTCTCAACACGTCTCTTCTCTCTGGGATCATGGATTCTCAAGATCCTGGCAGCACTGTCAGCCACCAACTTCAATTTTTGTTTCTCTAGCCTCATGAGATTGTTAAAAGGGCTGTTCCTTTCTGTCTTCCATAAGTCGTCCTCCAGCCCACTTCTAATGATCAGCAGGTACTTGCCCCATGAAATGTCATAGACAGGAAACTGACAGTTCAAAATATCGGCTCAGTGTTCCTAAGTTCCCTTCTCTCCGTGAGGTCTGCCCATGAAGCTCAGCCTAACTTGGCAGGTCTTCGGTGCCCTGAAGCATAACTCTTTTGTATTTCACCCAGCTTTTCTAATTGTTCTCAGTAAGAGCCCTGGTCTAATGCAAGTGACTCTATGAAAAGCAGAGACGATATCCCAAAGTAATACCTTTTGTTTTTACATGTTTACTGTTTATAACTTGCTCAATCTCTTAACAGGGAAATTGAACCCTTTAACTAAAAACATATGAAGTAACCATTTATTCTCATATCTAATTAAATGATTTCAGGGAAATACTGCTTTTATTAAAATCAGTGATAACAAATCTGGTTAAATCATATTTGAATTTTCAAGAGTAGTTACCAGATTTCTTTAGCTTTCTTTGGACCCTATTTCTAAGGACTGGCTTGTTAGTTACACATAACCAAAGTATGCAATATAAACTGAATTTTAATTTTACCAGATGGTAAATGTTCCCACTCATTTTAAAACATAATTGCACACACATTTTATTTTCAGCTTAGACATGTGATCAAAAAGCCACTTTAATTGACTCCATTAATATACTAAAAACTATATTCTGTGTTCTTGCATGATATTAAAGTTTAGAAATATTTTCATGTTATTACCTTAATATTTAAAGAAAGTGAAAATATGTCAAGAGAATATTATATAACAGAAGATGTCTTTTGTTTTGTTTTTTCTCCTGTGGCAAGGAAAATGATACAAAAGACAATAATTTCTATTTTTTTCTCAGGGAAATAAGGACTGTCTATCCTATAAAGAACACTGATGGGTATATTTATTGCATGCAATTCTACATGGTGCTTTTTTGCAGGCAGAGGTTTTTCAGTATTTTGTTTCTTCAGAATTATGTGTATAATAGGATTTCATTACAGAAATTTCCATGCCTATGTTACAAAATACTGTATTATTATGTTAAATTTAAATTTAACTTAATGAGAAACTGCTTTTCTCATTTAACCTCATTTTCAAATTTATTTTTTTTTCCTGAATTGGATAAATACACTGTTTTTATTAAAAATGGTGAAATGATTTTTTGTTATTCATATTTGGTTTCTGTCTCAATTTTTCTTCAAAAGAACTTAGAATAAAAATTTTATAAGCTCAACTTCAGATATCATTTGATTATCTAAATTTGTATTTTATTCACAAGCTATTGTCAAATGTTTTGAAGCTAACATATATTTGGTTAAAATCAAAAGTGTAAGTAGAGTGCTCATGTAATGACTGAAATGTCACAAGTTATTTGTTGGTTACTGAAATTATAGACAGGACATTGATAGTTGATTTTATTTGCATCTTTGACTATTCATATAATGAATGAATAAATCAACCACTGACTACCCACAAGTTGTAAGGGTCTTCTAGATTGAGAATAATGGATATAAAGAAAAATCATATCTTTATAGTGCTCATAATTTCTTACTGAAGAATAGGATTTGAAAAAATTTAACCAGTACTAAACTTATTAATAATTATTATTTATTGACACTTACCATTCACATTATTTTATTTAGCTGATCCTTACTTCTCATGTAAGTCTGGAGAAAACGCAGCAATATTTCTGAACTTCCAAAAGAATTCAGTCTAAAATTCATGCATTTTACTCTCCTACTCCTTAGTCGCTTCAATTGTATCCAATTCTTTGCAACCCTATGGACCATAGCCCACCAGGCTCCTCAGTCCATGGGGTTCTCCAGGCAAGAATACCGGAGTGGATTGCCATCCCCTCCTCCAGGGGATCTTCCTGACCCAGGGATTGAAACTGCATCTCTTAACTTCTCCTGCATTGGCAAGCAGGTTCTTTACCACTGGTGCCACCTGGACAACCCTATCTGTATGCATTATTCACATTGCAGTTTTATTACTGCAGCGTGTATTATCACACTGCAATGTGTATTATCACATAAGTGTGTAAAACAGTGTATATTACACACTGTACTAATACATATCATGCATTAAAACACATCATGTATTAATACAGTGTGTATTACACATTGCAATGTGTATCATCACACAGCAGTTTTATTCACACTGCAGTTTTATTACCACCTTTTTCTGCTCATATGTAAGCAAAGAGATGAGTGTGATTATGTTCCATTAAAGTCTTATTTGTGGGAGATTATGCAAATATAGTAATGACCCCTAATCTGCACAGTTTGCTATTACTTTTAATAGTTGAGCATATCTGCTCAAAAGTTGCAGTTTGGCCATATTGTTGAGGTCACTTTTTCCATATAACAATCCCTGGACCCTCTTTCTCTCCACAGACACACCAATTTAACAATACATGGACAAGTTTCCTTTGTGAGAAATTTAGAAACTAGTTGAGAGATTCCTATATCCTGGACAAAATGAAGCCAGTCAAGTCAAAGTTAGTAGGAAAATTCAAAACACCCTTTCTTCATCATCCCTGCCACCTGAGCACAATGTCACACAATGGGGAGGAAATATCTGGTTTCCAGCTTCCCCCTGGAGATGGAAAGATTTGAGCTACAGGCCCAATATTCCAACTTTCTAGGCTGTCCAAGGGAGTTGCTTCTGTATTTCCTCTTTTATTGTGCTAATGGGCCCTAATATAGTCTAGATGCCTGGGGATGACTGAACAAAGATGGTAATTTGATCTAGCTTGCAAGCTGTCACCATAGCCCCTTCTCCTATTCAGTGCAGAGTTCGTGAATGAAAAACCGCAGATCACCTCTTCCTTATTGGAGGGGAAGAATTGGACTATAAACCCAATATTCCTGCATCTCTAGGGGCTGCCCAAGGAACTGACTTCTATCTTGCCTGACTCCAAGTGCTGGAACTTGGTATAATCTAGACTCCTGGTGGTTGCTAAGAATAAATGCAGTTGTTTGGACTGGCACAAAGTTTGAAGAAGCCCCAGAAGCTCTAAATAGGCCGATTAAGGGAGGGTCTTCTGTACAAGACCCATTTGTGAAGACTGGGAGAAAAGCCACAGAGTCAAGAAAAAGGAAGACACAGGAAAATATGCACCAAGCAGAGAAATAAGATGTTTTTCTGGAAACAAACACTAATAAAACATAAATAAATGATTTACCTGACAAAGAAAAATAACTGACAAAATGCTCAATGAAGTCAGGAGAACAATGCATGAACAAAGTAAGAATTTCAACAAAGATAAATATTTAAAAGTACCAAACAGAAATCCTAAAACTAAGTAATACAACACTGAAATAAAAAATTCATTACAGAGGTTAAATAACGGACTAGATCAAGCAAAAACAAGAATCAGTGAACTTGAATACCAATTAATGGAAATTATTCAGTCAGAGGAACAAAAAGATAAGAGAATTAAAGAGTGAATAAAACTTAAGGGACTTATGAGATACCAGTAAGTAAACAAAGTATGTATAATTAATCCCAAAAGGAGAAGAGGAAGAGGCAGAAATATTATTTAAAATAATAATGTCTCAAATTTCCTAAATATGAAGAGGAAAATGAACATTTTACATCCAGAAAGCCAAACAAATTTCAAACAAAATGAATCCAAAGAAATCCATATCAAGGTATGTTATAATTAAATTGTCAAAAGGCAGAGGCAAAAGTAGTTCTATAAGCAATAAGAGAAAAGTGACTTGTTATGTAAAAGGGAACTCCCAGTAAAGACTACCAGCAATTTTCAGCAGAAACCTTGCAGGCTGATGTATTCAAAGTACCAAAAGGAAAACTAAAATCTACCAACCAAGAATACTGGACAAACCTGTTATTAAAAAAAAAAAAAAAAAAAAAAGGAGAGATAAAGACTTTCTTGTGTTTCCCTGGTGGCTCCCTGGTAAAGTCATGGGTTTGATCCCTGGAGAAGGAAATGGCAACCCAATCCAGTATTATTGCCTGGGAAATCCCATGGATAAGGAGCCTGCAGGGCTCACAGGCCATGGGGTCACAAAGGGTCGGGTGTGACTACATGACTAAAACAACAACAAAATATTTCCTTAGATGAACATGAGCTGCAGGAGTATACTGATGCTAGACTGGATTTATAAGAAGCACCAAAGGAAGTTCTTCAAATTTAAGCAAAAAGAGGCAAAACAGCAATAGAAAAGCATATAAAAGTATAAAATTTGCCGATAAAGGTAAATACATAAATAAATACAAAATATAATTGACCCTTGAAGAGCATGGGTTTGAATCACACAGGTTCACTTATACATGAATTTTTTTTTTCTAGTAAATGCATATAGTACTACCTAATCCATTGTTAGTTGAATCTGTGGATGTGGAACTGCAGATATAGAAGGCCAACTGTGGGACTCATATCCACAGATTTGGGTATTTGTCACAAGTCTTGGAATCAATCACCTGTAGATACTGAGCAATGACTGTACTGTAAATACTGTAATGGTGGAGGGCAAATCACTCAAATCTAGTATAAAAGTTAAAAGACAAAAAATTAAAATTATAGAAGTCTGTTAATACATGTTAAATATAAATAAATATATAAAAATAAATTTATATATATATAAATTATGATATCAAAGACATGAAGGGGGATAAGTAACAGTATGGACTTCTTGTATGCTACTGATATAAGTTGTTACAGTTTAAAATACACTATGATGACTACATTCTAGCAAGCCCTATAATAACTTAAGAGAAATTACATGTAAAAATACACAAAAGAATAATAGGAAAGAATAAAAGCATATATATAAAAAAGCAATGAAATACAAAGGAGAATATAAAGAGAAAAGAACTACAAGATAGAAGAGAATTAACAATCTGGCAATAGTAAAATCTTCTCAATCAATAATTCCTTTATATAAAAGTGGATCAACTTCCCCAAAAGACAAAGATACTACCAATAAAAAACTATAGGCCAATATCCCTGATAAACATAGCTGCAAAAATCCTCAGTCAAACTATATTAAATAGCACACAAAAAGGATCACACACCATGACCAAGTGGGGATTTACCTCTGGCATTTGAGTATAGTACAGTATATGAAAATTCAATTACTTTGGTATATCACATTTACAAAACAGAGGATAAAAATCACATGATCATCTCAATAGTTACAGAAAAAACATTTGATACAACTCAGGCTTTTGTGACAGAACTCAAACACACTAGGAATATAAAGCCATATATAACAAGCCCACAGCTAATATCATCTTCAATGATTAAAAACTAAAAGATCAGAAACTAGGCAAGGATACCCATTCTTGACACTTTCATTCAATATCATGCTGGAAATTCTAGTCAGAGAAATTAGGCAAGATGACATACTGAATGGCATTCAAATCAGAAATAGAGAAGTAAAATTATCATTATTTGAAGATGACATGAACTTGTATGTAAAAAACCCTAAAAGTTTTGCAAGAAAAATTTAGAACTAATAAACTCATTAAAGTTGTAAGATTCAAAATCAATTTACAAAAAACATCTTTCTGTATAGTAACAGTTGACCATCTGGAAAGGAAGGTAAAAAAATAATCCCACTTTCAATATCATCAGTAACTATACAATGCTTGGAAATAAACTTAACTGAAGAGGTGAACTTGTACTCTGGAAAGAAAAAAAACACATTGACAAAAGAAATTAAAGACTCAAAGAAATGAAGACATTCTACATTCATAGACTGGAAAACTTAATATGGTTAAAATGTCCATATCGACCAAGCCAATCTACAAATTCAATGCAGTCCTGCTCTATAACTTAATGGTACTTTTTTCTGAAATAGAAACAAAAATTAAAGTTTATATAAAATCACAAAAGGCCACATTAGACAAATCAATTTTGGAAAAGAAAAACAAATCTGAAGGCCTAACACTTCCTGACATCAAAATATGTTACAAAGTTAGAGTAATTAAAACAGTATGGTAATGGTATAAAGACAGACAGAGACAAATGGAACACAATAGGGAACATAGAAATAAACCCATGACATCTTCCACAAGGGTTCCAAGAGTAAAAATGATAGCTACAGAGTCTGTTTAACAAATGTTGTTGAGAAAACTGGCTATCTATGTGTGTAAAAAAGATTGATCACTTAAGCTATACAAAAAAGTAAACTCAAAATGGATTGAAGAATTAAATATAATACCTCAAAAAGTAAACCACTAGAAGAAAACATAGAAGAAAATCTTCATGCCATTTGTGTTGGCTATGATTTCTTGGAAATGAAACCAAAATCATGGGCAACAACTGCAAAACTGGACAAGTGGGACTACATCAAACTAAAAATCTCTTGCACAAAAACAGAAACAACTGAGTACAAAAGCAATCTATGGATTATGAGAAAATATCTACCAACCATATTTCTTATAAAGAGTTAATGTCTAAAATAAGCAAGTGACCTCTACAAGTCAATATATAAAAAGAAATATTCTAATTAAAACTGAGCATAGGACTTTAATAGACACTCTTCCAAAGAATAAAGGGAAATAGCAAAAATATATAGGAACACATGTTCAACATCACTAATTATCAGGGAACTGCAAATCAAAACCAACCACAATGAGATATTATACTGGTTAGTATGACTACTGTTTTTAAAAACATAACCACACAAAAGGTAACAAGTGTTGTCAAGCTTGTGGGAATTTTGGAATTATCTATATGGTTGGTGGGAATGCAAAATGGTATAGCTGCTATAGAAAACACTATAAAGATTTCCCTCAAAATAATCATAATCTATATAACTCAGCAATTCCACTTCTGAGTATTTATCCAAAAGAGCTGAAATCTACATCTTGAAAAAATTATTTTTATTCCCATGTTCATGCAGCATTTTTCAAAATAGTCAAATGTAGAATGGATGTCAATGGATATGTGAATGACTAAAGAAAATATGGTATATGTATATAAGAGCATCCAAAGTCACTCACTGCAGATAGCAACTGCAGCCATGAAATTAAAAAGACACTTGCTGCTTGGAAGAAAAGTTATGACCAACCTAGACAGCTTATTAAAAAGCAAAGACATTATTTTGCCAAAAACGGTCCATCTAGTCAAAGCTGTGGTTTTTTCAGTAGTCATGTATGGATGTGAGAGTTGGACTGTGAAGAAAGCTGAGCACTGAACAATTGATGCTTTTAAACTGTGGTGTTGGACAAGATTCTTGAGAGTTCCTTGGACAGCAAGGAGATCCAACCAGTCCATCCTAAAGGAGATCAGTCCTGGTTGTTCATTGGAAGGACTGATGCTGAAGCTGAAACTCCAATACTTTGGCCACCTAATGTGAAGAACTGATTCATTTGAAAAGACCCTGATGCTGGGAAAGATTGAAGGGGGAGGAGAAGGGGACGACCGAGGATGAGATGGCTGGATGGCATCACTGACTCGATGGATGTGAGTTTGAGTAAACTCGGGGAGTTGGTGATGGACAGGGAGGCCTGGCGTGCTGCTGTCCATGGGGTCGCAAAGAGTCGGACACTACTGAGTGAACTGAATACCAGAGCATATTATTCAGCTTCAATAAAGGATATCATGATGCATCTGATATTGTAATGTTCTGGAAGTTCTTCCATGTTAACTAGAATAAGACAGAGACAGAAGGATAAATACTGCATGAGTCAACTTACATGAAATATCTAAAATAGTCAAACTCAAAGAAGCTAATGAATTCCATATGATAATCTATTTTAAAACTATTGATGAGGTCAAATTGCAGGCTTAAAAGATTTCCATCAGAAAAGAAGTTGTTTCCATCCCCAGTATCTACTAATCTCAAAAGTTCTTCTCTATTGTCAATAGTGGTTTGAGACACATGCCTTAATTTGGAGTATATAAAATATGGTTAAAGTTAGTTACATAGAACTCTTGAACACTTAGTTCAGAAATATCAAACAAGTAAAAAATTAGGAAGATTTTTATGGGGAAAGGAAAACATGCACCTTTTTATTTCTATATTTCCCATCTGGATTTTTTTTAATATATATTGAAATTATGATTATTTTCTTTCCTAGAAAATAATCCTCTATAAAAATTCTAAGACAAGATTATAAGAAAATCCAAATGAATCTTTCAGATTATAGTATTACAAGAGACAAGTACCTATAAAGAATTCATATTAAACTACATATAATAAACAAGAAATATTTGGTTTCTATTTTTACCAGTAAAACTTATGGTGTTTCTTCAATTGTTTGCTTTGAAAAGATTACTTTTCAAAACCTCAAAACTCTAGTAACTTATTTAAAAATGTGAGGTATAACTAATATTTGTACCAGACAAATACATCAAAAAATTGATATTTGTAGAGGACTGAGTTGGAGGAAAATTTACATTAAATTTTATATTATTGGTTTTCTGCTGTGAAATGATGAGGTATTTTTTTTAGGTAGCAATTCATCTCTAGGACTTGCCTTTTATAAAATATAAAGACATAGCACATGAAAATTTAAAATAGTAATCATAATTTAAATATAACCATAAAAGTCCACAATCTATGTATTTTATGGTTCAGACTTGGTAACAGCATTGAGTACATTCACATAGTTGAAATACATTGATCTGAAATTAATCACTACTCTTTTCAGAACACAGAACTGTATTCCATGGAGACAGAGCAGTTAGAAATATTTCCTCCATCATTACTTGTATGAAATCGAACTGCCATGGACGGAGTGATCGTTCAATACATACATTTGTTGGGGAACTGGTTTTAAAAGAAATGACCCCAGGACCAATATACAGAGAATTTGACTGAATGCTTAGCTATACTTCAGCTTTTTTTAATTTTTCTGAATATATATAGTTCCATATGAGTACAATTCCTGATTTTGATTAATAGTACTATCATACATTTTAATACACAAGCCATACATCTAATCTCAACTCTAATTTTCCATACTGTGTACAACCACTCACTCATCAAATCCACTGTGGCCAGTGACTTAGTGCAAGTACCTGGTCTGGTGCATTTGTTGTTTTTGTTGCATGCATTTTGATGTGTATGCATGCACGTGTGTGTATGTATGCATGCACGTGTGTGTATGTATGCACATTTGTTTGTGTACATGTGAAGAAATATATGAAGGGATGTGAGGGGATATGTGAAGAGTGCTCCTTATAATTGAACATAAGCTCTGGGGTAGGCTGAACAATGGCCCCCAAAGATACCTAGATCCTAGTCCCTGAAACCTGTGTTACCTTACATGGTAAAATGGATTTTGTGAACATGATTAGTTTAAGGATTTTGAGATGGGAAAATACTTAGAATATTTGGGAATACCCTAAATGTAAAGTGTCCCTATAAGAAAATGGCAGTGGAGGATTTAACATAGAGTCGGAGAAAGTGATATGAGCATATTAGAGTGATGCACTCTTAAGACAGAGGGAGAGAACATGAACCAAGCAATACAGGCAGCCACTAAAATCTATAAAATGCAAGGAAATGAAGTATCCTTGCAAACACCCCAGAAGGTGTCAACACCTTGACTTTGGCCCAGTGAAATTGGTATTGGACTTCTGACACCCAGAACTATAGTATAAAACATGTATGTTGTTTTAAGACTCTAAATATGAGGGCTTCCTTGGTAGCTCAGTGATAAAGAATCTGCCTGCCCATGCAAGAGACACGGGTTCAATCTCTGGTCTGGGAATAACCCACAGGCCCAAGAACAACTCATGCAACCCCTACTGAGCCTGTGCTCTAGAGTCCAGGAGCAGCAACTGCTGAGATCATGTGCCACAGCTACTGAAACCCATGTGCCATGGAATCCATGATCTACAAAAAAAAAGAAAAAAACAAGAGGGAGAGGAAAACCACTGCAACGAGAAGCATCGCAACTAGAGAGGAGCCCCTGCCCTCTGCAAATAGAGGAAAGTGGGAGCAGCAGCAAAGACCCAGCTCAGCCAAAAATAAATAAATGAAAGTTTAAAAAGACACTAAATTTGATACTTTATTACAGTGTATGTGTTACTAGTAATATATTACAGCAGCAATACCAAAGCAATACAGATTTCTTGTCTTAACTCTTAATTTAGGATCACTCTAAAAATGCAAATCTGACCATTTCATGGCTCCCAATTACTGAACAGGGAAAACATACAAGGTTCATCAAGATGTGATTTCATTCTGCCTCTTTAATCTCATCCCTGTGAGTTCTTACCACTTAAAAATACCAAATTTTGCAGGAGTCTAATTTTTGCATACTTTCTGAAGTCTCTTGTCAAACTTTTTTCTCTCCCATGACATTGATTACATATATTGAATATAGTAATAATCATATGGCCTTATCATTATTTGCTTTCAACTGGTCTAAAACTATAAACTAACTGAAGCTTCCCACAAACCTATATCAATGTTTAAATAGAGTTACATAAGTGTTTTCAAAGTAAATACTAAATTCATAGTTTTGTTCACTATATAATATATAGGTTTTATTTGGTCATTTCTTTTAATATGTCAATTATGGACTGAGGTTACTTATACGAATGGTAGAGCTCCCTCACTCAATATTACAACAATCTTCCACTAACAATTCTATAGTTTAAAAGATACTGTAAACATCCCAAATCTCACAGAAATTCATCAGCAGATATTTGCAAATTAAAGGCCAAAATTAAAATACGTTTTAGGTGTTCGAACTTTCAGGACCTCAACTCTTTCTGTAAGGCATCTTCACCTCAAATATTGCAGATTCTGCAATCACTGCTGAGGTTTGACTGCCTTCTTAGAGCGCTTAGTGACTGGTGTCTCTGTTAAGCTATAGCTTCTTAGTATTTGTATTGTAATGAATGGTTGGCAATCCTCTTTGTAGTATGAACTAGCCTTTCCCTACTCAGTAGATCCCATAGGGGAGCTGCTTGCTCTTTAAGTATAGAAGATATTTTCAGTGTCCATATAACCACCCCCCCCAACTTTTTTTAGAACATATCCTCAGTGTGGTGAATCATTCAGAACGGTTATTCTAGATAGCGATCAGCACTCTTCTACCAGCTTTTAGACTCTGCTACTCAATCTGCTTCATCATTCTTTATTCACTCATTCATGCGTTCAAGCCTTCATTCAGATAAAATTGTCTCCTTTTCAATGATTTTGTTATCACTCAAAGAAAAAAACTTTTTAAACTTTGAACTTGTCAATGTCATTAACCGTATTTCAGATAAAATAAAAACTTGTTGAGATCCTCTTAAAAAGTAGCTTTATCTTAAACATTTTCTCAAAAACATATTTCACAGAGTAGTCTTTCCATGTGTCCATAGGAAATGCCACTATTAAAAACTGCTTTTACAAAATGTACCTTTCCTTGACAGGTTTTCTAAATAGCTAAAATATTTCTTAGACATCTCATTAATCTGCTTTCCCTGTGATGTAGGAGGTAGTTATTATTATCCTCATTTTACAGATGGAAGACGAGGCATAAGGTGTTAAGAGATTTGACACAGAGAGCCAGTAGAAAATCCAGGGATAGTAATGAGGTCAATGGATATATGCTAACTGTGCATATGAGTTTTTCTTTGCTTTCCTAAATACATGAAGATCATGGATAGAGAAAGTCCTAAGACCCCTTTTAATGAATCTCAGGGAATATTATGTGACTTGTAGAGATAAAAAAGACTTTGTAGCATGCCCTAATTTAAAAGCTTTAATCTCTTTATGGTTTCCATGGTTCAAGATATTTTATATAATTTAGAGAGGTTGATTATTTTAACTATCATTAGGTTTGGGGAAGATCTACAAACACCTTAGCACAATTTTGGACATTTTCCTTTTATTAAAGAGGAAAGCAATTGCTTAATATTAAAATGGTGAAAAGTATTTGACCTCTGCTACTTGAACTGGGCTTAAAGATATTAATAAATTGGTGTGACAATGGTCATGTAATGGAACACACACCAAAAAAACAATTTTATAATAGACTTAAAAAGAATAGTCTAAGTCTTTAAAAAAAAAGGGGGGGGGGGGGCAGAGATTTAGCAGTGAGGCACAATTTCAGAGTTGAATAACATGTCATTCCAGAGAAGCAAAACTAGATAACCAGCAAATATAAGGCAGGTAGGCAAGAATGAGGAACTCCACTTTTAGGGCTAGCATTTTCAGTGAATGGGGAGAATATGGGTTTTTGAAGGGTAGAGGTACTGAGACTCCTTTCCATTTCCTGTGTAGTTTGGTCTGATCGTCAGCGCCAGAATTCCAAGTACTTCAGTAAGGCTCAGTGAATGAATGAATAAATGGTAAGAGCAGAGCTGCAAAGCAGTTTTAAAAGAAGGACGGACTTTGGGGACCTAGAGAATACTAAGACAGTTTATACATTTAAAATCAGTAACAATTTTTATTTTTCCTTTGCTTTATGTCTTTTCAGGTATTATAATGAGATGTGCAATATTTTTCCTAGTGCAGTGTATTAAATGCAAAAGGTGATTAATAAATATACTGGTTTTATTACTATAACTGGGATAAGGCTCAGAGATTTGGTCTCAAGAAATAAATCCTTAATCTAACCACTATAGTGAGGATTGTATTTGAAAGTAAATCAGAAAAAATAGCTGAGCCTGAAGCCAAGGGCCTCTTTAATTTCCTCTGAATAGGAGAAACATTAATCCCTAAAATTCAGTTGACATTAAGTCTGTAAGAAGGAGGATCTGTTTTGTACCCAGTGCTCAATAATGGAAAGTGGATGGCAGGCAGGATCATTTTTTTCTTTTTTTGTAGCAGAAAAAAACACCCCCAAACGTGGACTTAGAATAGGATTCCCAGGTTACAATCTATCGTTTACTTGCCATTTTGCCTTAGAAAGAATATTCTTTGATTGTTTTAAATACCAATTTACTTATCTGCAAAACAGGAGTTTTAGTGACATACATTCCATTAAATTAGACAGGAAGTGGTTAAAACTTATATCCCTGAAATATATTGCCACCAAAGGGAAGTTTTAATGCCGAGAAATGAGATGGCAGAACAAAACAAGCAATCTGATTTCAACTGAGATCCCAAACAAGAAATGATGCGTCCCCTCAAGGGAGAGTTTTAAATGCTTCTCTCATTGCCCTATCACACAGAACTCTAATTGTAGTAAAGAAAGCATTGGCAGGAGACTCATGATGACAGGATGTACTTAGGTTAGAAGAAATAAAACAACCCATAATGGGAACAAGTAAATTATATTACCAGCAGTTAAATTTGCCTTTACTACTATTTATGCATTTTCATATCAGTCTCAGAAAGTATTTGGAGGACCTAATTTTGCCTCTATACCTTAGAATTAGACCAAACCAACCTTTACCATACACTCTGGGTTTTACCTTAAACTGAAACATTCCAGAATATATTGGATGGAGATCAAGCCTGTAGATGAAAGCATATATCTGTTAAGATCATTTTGCCTACTTCCAGATGTAAGAATTCAGGAATCAAGGCAAAGTAGAACGTTAGCATCTAAACACAAATTTTATGGATCACAATAAAGGGATTTTGAAAGAGTAGAGAATAGTAAACCCACTGGTAAAGACATTGCCAGCAATTCCTTAAAGTGAGAAAGCATTGAATATTGTGATCTGAAATGAAGGTATAAAATTTGTACAAAATTTGCAGGCATGTGGATGTGGAATAGTTTTTTTTCCAAAATACATGTATACAGTCTCAAAGATCTACATGAAGTATTCTGGTTCTAATAACTTATATAAAATTCCAATTTAAAAAAATCTAGGTTCTACTACAGGCAAGCTATTTCAGAGTAAATTTTCCAGATTTGAGGATTAAAATAAATGAAGAACACAAAAGTATTTGTTGTAGCACATACTAACCATACAGGAAATTGAATTATAAATAAGACAAAGGTAATATAAACTAGCCTTTCTATTTTTTAATGGCAAAATCTCAACTCTGAAATAAATTTAGTAGGCAGTTGGAAACAAATGTGTTCATGTATTAATTTTGGAATGGAAGTTGGGAAAAGGGAACAAGGCTTGACCATCACCTGGCTACCGTGTGAACACTGGTAAAAGGATTAGTTGTCCCCATAGAATAGAATCCATTTTGGTCAATAAAATGAAGTTATAGATTAATATTGAATGTCATGAAAATATGTTCATGATACGCAATTAAAGTTTTTTAAAAAAACTGGTTATAAAACAGTAATGTATATTTTGCCCTTTGTCAAAAATACATGTATATGTTTGCATATGCCCATATGTTTAGTATATGCACATTTTACATATACATATTATATATATGTACATGCAGAAATTTTATTGTAAATATCTCAGGAGATATAAATCATGTATAAGTTTGGCTTACTTGATTTTCATAATTATGATACATTATGAAAAGCATTTTCTAAACATTAACAGTAATGTATCATCTAAATTGACATTGGCATATTTTGGCACTCACGTCTTCTCAAATGCCTTAGAAACTCTAGTAGAAAAAAATATTCAGCATCATTCAATGTATAACCTACTTATGTCTGCTACAAAATGATACTAAACTTCTGAAAAGTTTTTTGGGGTAGTTAAGATTGTTTGCACTTGACAATAAGCAATAATATAATAATCATGTTCAAGTAAGTCAAAATTAAATATTTTACTATACAGTATATTATTATAAATGGTATTTTCTATTTTTTAATTATATTCAGTAATTACTCTCTGTAAATCTCGAATATCTATAAATCAAGTAGTATGAGTGGCAACTTAAAATATATTCAATACACTCTGATATTTCAAAATCTGAGATAAAATGCTCAATGTATTTTTAAGTATAGATGTGGATATATGTGTATGTGATTTTGTTTAGGTAAGAAATTACAGGAAAGCAAATGCAGATATGTCTTTATTATAGTATGGTGTTCAAAATCTAAAAGGTTTAAAATAGAATAAAAATTCTTAATAGGAAATAATTTCTTATATTATCTGAACTTAAAGTATTACAGGTAAGATTATAATATTTGCTTTGTACCAAATTAATTTCAAATTATTAATCTAGACAGAGGAGTTTGAATGAAAAATACTAGTACAAGGCCCAAATTAACTTGTTTCAAAGAAACTGCAATGATATTTGTAGTCAACTTCCTTGAAAAATGTTGCGTTTATTTCCCTTGGTTAAGGAATAAGCACAGAGTTCTAACCTTTATAAACTCTTTGAAAAAAGGTAAACTATTTTTTCTGAGAAAATAATGTCTGATATGAAAGGGAAAGTTGATCTTTAACAGAATGCTATAAAAATATTTTAATTACAAGACCCTCAAGACATAGGTTTAACAAAAGTATAGAGTCTATGAAATAAAATTTTAGAAAGCAGCCAATCTTATTCGTACTATCACACTCTTCATTGAGGTTCTCAAGGCAAAAATGCTGAAGTGGTTTGTCATTCCCTTTCCCAACTCTGAATATTCATCAGAAGGACTGATGCTGAAGTTCCTATACTTTGGCCACCTGATGTGAAAAACTCATTGGAAAAGACTCTGATGTTGGGAAAGACTGAGAACAAGTGTAGAAGGGGACAACAGAGGATGAAATGGTTGAATAGCCTCACTGACTTGATGGACTGTATTGGAGCAAACTCCAGGAGATAGTGAAGGACAGGGAATCTTGGCATGCTGCAGTCCATGGAGGTGCAAAGAGTCAGACATGACTTAGCAACTAACGATAATAATCTTATTCACAATTTAAGTTTGCACCTCATTTATATCCCAGTGAGCAATTAACTGGACTTCCCTTGTGGCTCAGATGCAAAGAATTTGCCTGCAACACAGGAGACTCAGGTTTGATCCCTGGATTGGGACCATCCCCTGGAGTAGGAAGTGGCAACCCACTCCAGAATTCCTGCCTGGAGAATCCCATGGACAGAAGAGCCTGGTGGGCTACAGTCCATAGGGTAGCAAAGAATCCAACATGACTGAGTAGCTATAACTTTCAAGCAATTGACCAGCCGGCTTTATTTTCTCTCCAGTTTCATTTCTTGCTTTTTCCTCAGTGTACTAGACTCCAGAAATATTGAGCCCTTATAATTTACCAAATGTTCAGATGTTCTGCCAACATTCAAGACTTAACACATGCCATTCCCTTAGCCTGGGATTGGGAGTGCATTAAAACCCCAGTTTCATCTGGCTAACTCCTTCACTTTCCATTTCTTGTTAGCCTGATTTAAAGGTTTTGCCTCATTCTTTTTGTGCAATTTGCCTTGAATCACCAATATTTAAGCAAGTATTCCTTCCACCTGTTCTCAGAGCACACACTACTGTGTTTACCTGCATGCTTTCATCTTCTCCCTCAGAGAACAAGAAATCCTAGGTTCCAGGATCTCTGATTGGCTTTGCCAGTGCCCAGGGTAGTACCTTATGTTAGGCACTCAGTAAATCTTTCATGAATGGGGGATTTTAATTCTGGCATATGACTCGACATCACTTACTGCCAATCAAATTCATGCATTAAGGCTCCCATTCACACTTCTGTTATAACAGTTTATCTTTTGATAGCTTAAATTAGGCTGAATGGATTGTTTACAAGTGTAGACATATGAAAGCATTTATTAAACAAAATGTTTCTTGTGGCAAAGAAAATATTTGGGGCTCCAAAAATCTCATAGTTGATTCTAGAAAACAGGAAATTAAGTATTTTAGCCTCCCTTTCAGTTGAGTGGGATTGGAGACTGATTTGCGATGAATAGACTGTGAGTAGAAGTGATATACACCACGTGCAAACATGGGCTCTAAAACTCTTCCCTTGAGCCTTCACCGCCTCTCAGTGCTTCCATGACAGATGGAAGGAAAAGAGTCTAAATATATTAATAACCATGTGAAGTCCCCCATCATCAACATCAACTTGCATTAGAGGTTTATTCACACAAGAGATGAAACTGTGTGTTTAAAAAAAAAAATCAGAACTTCAATTCTAAAAGAACAAGTCCTCCTTTTTAGAAATAGGGAAGCATTATCGCTCGGCTTATTTCTTTCAAAACAATATTGAGAAAAAAATTTAAAACCTGGGCAAAATATTAAAGTTTTTAATAATGTATATATTTTTTCTTTTAAAAAAATACTTCAGTCAACTCTTAAAATATAAAATAAAAATGGTGCACAGTTTAGCTACTGTTGTTTTGGCCTGGCTTGTCTACAGTTATTGGCAGTTTGCAATTTTTTCTCTAAAGCAATAAGGTGTGTTTACAATACTTGTGAGCCTACTCTTTATTTAAAAATAGGATTCTATCGGAAGGATTTAAACTATAAGACACTTTTGAATCACAGCTTCAAGATAAATTAGAGATTATATGAAATAAATTAAAACTTTAGGAAAAAGAATATGTTATCTCATTACCATTTATAATGTTTTGTTTGGGAAATTTATAAACATACAAAAAATAGATGTGATATAATGAACCTCAGGTAGCTATTAACCCAGATTCAACATTTATTAACAATTTTCTTTTATCATTTACCTCTTGTCCCTTTATGGCTAAATTCTCTCAGCAAATCTGATACCATGTCATTTCACCCATAAATACCTGAAGTACAGTATGTATCATGTTAACAATTCTTTTTTTTTTATGTAAACCACACTAATCTTGGATTCATTTCTATGCTTAGTGAACTTTATATATAATACACCCAATATATAATATGTACATATATTTTTAAAATAAATTATTACAAAATTATTCTGTTCTGATATTTACTTTTTTCACTTAACACATATTTCTACATTAGCACATGTAAATCTATCTTGTTATCTGTTGATAGCTGAATAGCATTTCATTGCAATAGATGTAACAAGATTCATTATGTATATGTACATATATATCTTTGTTGACTTGTGCAAGTACTGGTAATATTAGTTCTTAGAGATGGAATTGCTAGTTCAAAAAATGCACACATTAAAAACATTTTAGAGGTGAAATTAAGTTTTTCAATTAAAATTTCTTAATATCTGATATGCAGTCTATATTCACATTTACCTAATTTTCATACAACTTTCTCTTTATAATTGGATTGTCCGCTTCTTAGAGTTCTCTCTCAAGTTTCATTGATTCTAGAGCCTTCAATTTTTATTTTCCATGCTATTAACTTTTTAAGAAGCAAATATTGTCCTGTAGACTGCCATGTGAAATAAACTGATCTCAGGGAGATTATACCATTTGCGTTCACAACTGAGTTCATTTGGCTGACCGTTGTCATTGCATCTGAGCTAAGCCATCATGTTTGAGTGTTGTGAAAACCTCTACACTAGAATCAATTGTTGCCAGTGAAATAAATTAGGCCTAGAGAGGGAGAGAAAAATTGGTCAGAGCATATTGTTAGGTAAAGGAAGGAAACAGGAAAGCTTTTATTCCTTCATGTTTACATTTTACTTCAAATCCCTGGACCCATTAGAATTATAATTGCTCTTTTAATATCCTTGCTTAACTAACTTCATCTTTGATTTTTCTGTGTCTATTTTAATGATGGATTTGTCTCCTGATAATGGTTCATATTTTTCTACTTTGTATATCTAGTAATCTTGACTGTATGCTAATAATTATGAGTCATATGTTATAGAATGCCAGATTTTCTTGTGTTTTTTTTTTTTTTACAAAGATTATTGAACTGTTCTAGCAGACAGCTAGCTTACATTCTCTCACTTTCTTCCTTTTGTTGGTTGAATTCAGTTTGGGCAGTTTCAGAGCAGGTTTTACTCTGGGATTAGTTTGGTCTAGTAACCAAGATGTGACTGTTTTGACCACTCTATATGATGCCCTGTGTATTAAGAAGTATTTTTATTCTGACTGATGAGAGTGCCAATACTGAGCCCTATGAGATCTCCATGAATTGTGTTGGTTTCACTTTCTAGTAGTTTCATCGCAGATCTCCTTGGAAGGCTGGTCAAAACTTAGCCAAGTACTTGAAAGGATCCTTCTGCAGGTCTCCGTGGCACACTATCCTTTCCTTTCTCCTCTTCTGACCTGGTCTACCCATCAATCATTAGTCTCTTCCTCTTCTGGTATTCCTCCTGAAAAACTGTAGTCTCTACACTCAACTGGGTTATGCTTGGGTTCCCCCTGCCTTTTTCTGGGCATGGATGGACCCTTCCTAGGTAATCAGCTCTTAGGTATTATATTGCTGTTTCTCTTCTCTCATGTATCACAGACTCGTGCTGCCTAGAGCCAGTCTGAAAACAGTTATTTCCTCCACACCCTGGGTTTTCTAGTATTTTACAGTGGCAGGGTGATTCTTATTACAATTAGTCCTCCATGAGTGAAAGCAAAACTCTTGAAGGTGCATCTTTAATTAAATAACTCATAAATGTGTAGTTCAACATATTCATTATTGTGATGCATATAGCCTAAGGTAACTACCACCTCTTCGGTCATGAATCACTCAGAGTGCAAGCAGAACCTGTAATTTGTTTCTAATCAATGGAAAATAGGAAAAGTAAAAGATTTTGCCTGGAATTAAATACCTTAATACATTTAAAGGGAATTACTCTTGTGATCCTGATCTAATTAGCTAAGTCATTTAAAGATGGTCTAGAAGTCAGAGAAGGAAATGGCAACCCACTCCAGTGTTCTTGCCTGGAGAATCCCAGGGATGGGGGAGCCTGGTGGGCTGTCGTCTATGGGGTTGCATAGATTCGGACACGACTGAAGTGACTTAGCTCCAGCAGAAGTCAGAGACGTGATGTTGAGACTCTATGGCTGGCCTTGAAAAAAACGAACCCTGGCCCCCCAGCCAAAAAAAATACCAGGAAATCTCCCATAATGGAATGACATCAGTCAACAACCTGAGAGAGGCTGGGAGTAGGTCCTTGCCTCGTTGAGAATGCAGCTGGCCAATAATTTCAGTCTTCAGTTAACGTGAATACAGAGTGACTTTTAATATAGAACTTAACTATACAGACCCCAGGTTTCTGATCTACAGAAATCATTTCATAATAAATAATTGCTGTTTCAAGTCACTAAGTTTTTGTTAATTTTTAAGGCAGCATAGGGCTTCCCAGGGGGCACAGATGGTAAAATGTCTGTCTATAATGCAGGAGACCCAGGTTTGGTCCCTGGGTCGGGAAGATACCCTGGAGAAGGAAATGGCAACCCACTCCAGTACTCTTGCCTGGAAAATTCCATGGACGGATGAGCCTGGTAGGCCTACAGTCCATAGGGTTGAAAAGAGTTGTACACGACTCAGCAACTTCACTTTCAAGACAGCATTTGTATCTTAGAGAGATATATTTGTATCCACATTGCAGGCAGATTCTTTACCATCTGAGCCACCAGGGAAGCCCAATAACATCCATACCTATCCCCTAAATTTGTGTTCCCATCTAAAGCCAAAACCTCTGATTTTATACTCATTTCCATCCTTTCATACCCAAATATTATTCTAGCAATTGCCCCCCTCTATTCCACAACATCAAAATATCCCTCTACTGGATTCATCTTATTGTCATTATAAAATGCTGTTTCACTCACCTTTCTCTATAAGATACTGTAATCTCTATAAGATACAAATGTATCTCTATAAGATACTGTAATCTCTATAAGATACAAATGTATCTCTATAAGATAATGTAATTATATTGAACGTATAATGAATGCCCCAAATGCTTTTAACTCTTCATAAGTCACATTAAACACAGGAGCTACATATGAAGGAGGCACATCATTCAATTGCCACAAGTGGTATTGCTCACTGCGATCAAGTTTTCCACAATGTGACTCATTGATCACCACATCCTCTCTTCTCAGACTACTTCCTGTAGAACATGGATTTCAACAACCTCTTGACACTGCAAGTACCTCTATCTCATTTCACTATCCTTTGCTTCATTTATGTCTTTCTCCTCCTCTTCAGTTCAGTTCAGTTGCTCAGTCATGTCCGACTCTTTGTGACCCCATGAATCGCAGCACACCAGGCCTCCCTGTCCATCACCAACTCCCAGAGTTCACTCAGACTCATGTCAATCGAGTCCGTGATGCCATCCAGCCATCTCATCCTGGGTTGTCCCCTTCTCCTCCTGCCCCCAATCTCTCCCAGCATCAGAGTCTTTTCCAATGAGTCAACTCTTCGCATGAGGTGGCCAAAGTACTGGAGCATCAGCTTTACCATCATTCCTTCCAAAGAAATCCCAGGGCTGATCTCCTTCAGAATGGACTGGTTGGATCTCCTTGCAGTCCAAGGGACTCTCAAGAGTCTTCTCCAACACCACAGTTCAAAAGCATCAATTCTTTGGCACTCAGCCTTCTTCACAGTCCAACTCTCACATCCATACATGACCACAGGAAAAACCATAGCCTTGACTAGGCGGACCTTAGTTGGCAAAGTAATGTCTCTGCTTTTGAATATACTATCTAGGTTGGTCATAACTTTTCTTCCAAGGAGTAAGCGTCTTTTAATTTCATGGCTGCAGTCACCATCTGCAGTGATTTTGGAGCCCAGAAAAATAAAGTCTGACACTGTTTCTACTGTTTCCCCATCTATTTCCCATTAAGTGATGGGACCAGATGCCATGATCTTTGTTTTCTGAATGTTGAGCTTTAAGCCAACTTTTTCACTCTCCACTTTCACTTTCATCAAGATCTCTTTAGCTCCTCTTCACTTTCTGCCATAAGGATGGTGTCATCTGCATATCTGAGGTTATTGATATTTCTCCCGGCAATCTTGATCCCAGCTTGTGTTTCTTTCAGTCCAGCGTTTTTCATGATGTACTGTGCATATAAGTTAAATAAGCAGGGTGACAATATACAGCCTTGACGTACTCCTTTTCCTATTTGGAACCAGTCTGTTGTTCCATGTCCAGTTCTAACTGTTGCTTCCTGACCTGCATACAGATTTCTCAAGAGGCAGGTCAGGTGGTCTGGCATTCCCATCTCTTTCAGAATTTTCCACAGTTTATTGTGATCCACACAGTCAAAGGCTTTGCCATAGTCAATAAAGCAGAAATAGATGTTTTTCTGGAACTCTCTTGCTTTTTCCATGATCCAGCAGATGTTGGCAATTTGATCTCTGGTTCCTCTGCCTTTTCTAAAACCAGCTTGAACATCAGGGAGTTCACGGTTCACGTATTGCTGAAGTCTGGCTTGGAGAATTTTGAGCATTACTTTACTAGCATGTGAGATGATCGCAATTGTGCGGTAGTTTGAGCATTCTTTGGCATTGCCTTTCTTTGGGATAGGAATGAAAACTGACCTTTTCCAGTCCTGTGGCCACTGCTGAGTTTTCCAAACTTGCTGGCATATTGAGTGGGATTATATGCTTAATTATTTAAATCACTCCCTTACAAATACCCTGGTCTCACTTGCCCCTTTCTTCCTTTACCATGCTGTATAATAAAAAACTAAAAACTGGAAAAGAAACAGTGTTCATCATCCCCAGTTTCTGGTCTTACCAAAACTGGCTAGAAAAATAAACTTAAAATCAAAATGACACTTCCCACTATAAATTTAACTTAAAATTGTCCTATATGACAATTACCATATTTTTTTCTCTGTGCTCTGCCATACTTACAGCTTATAACCTTCCCTTTTTACTTGATTGAAAGAAAGTCAAGAAGAGATTAGAAGAGAACTTCTACATATTACATCTCACATCAACCCACATAATATCTACATGTGCTGTGCTTAGTTGCTCAGTCTTGTACAACTCTTTGTGACACCATGGCCTGTAGCCCGCCAGACTCCTCTGTCCATGGGAATTCTCCAGGTGAGAATACTGGAGTGCATTGCCATACCCTCCTCCAGGGGATCTTCACAGCCCAGGGATAGAACCCAGGTCTCCCACATTGCAGGTGGATTCTTTACCTTCTGAGCCACCAGGGAATCCTGATAACACACATACCTATCGCCTAAATTTGTATTCCCATCTAAAGCCAAAACCTCTGATTTTATACTCATTTCCATCCTCTCTTTCATACCTAAATATCATTCTAGCAATTGCCCCCCTCTATTCCACAACATCAATATATCCCTCTACTGGGTTCTTCTTCTTATTGTCATTATATCATGCTATTTCACTCTCCTTTCTCTATAAGATACTGTTTTATATCCTTGCTGACCTTTGAAAATTAACCCTCAAAATTGTCAGTAGTATCTGTTGTGGACTGAGTTGTGTTTGCCTTCCCTAATCACCATACCTCACAATGATACTGTAATTGAAGATAGGGTCTTTAAGTAAGTGAAATTTAGGAGAAGGGGACCACCATGCTCATGGGCACAGAAAGTAGAGCTGCCACCCTAACGGTGCCTCCTAGAGGACAGAGCCTTGAGCCAAAGAAATTTTCTCAAGTCTTAAAAATCTAGTGGAATTTTCCCTGCTAAGTTTCAGACTTGCTTAGAACCTGTGATCTTTTTCTTCTTTCCAATTCCTCCCTTTCAGAATGAGAGTATCTATTCCCATGCCTGTCCCACCATTGTTTTGGGGAGAACAGATTATCTGTCTGCTTTCACAGGTTCACAGCTAGAGAGGAACTTTGTCTCAGAATGAATCATTCCCAGCCATTTGTGATTTAGATGAGATTTTGGCTTTAGCATTGATGCTGGAATAGGTTTAGACTTCTGAGGCTGCTGGGATAGGGTGAAGGCAATTTGAGGATGAGGATATGAAGTCTGAATGGCCAAAGAGCAGAGTATTATAGGCCGAAATATTTCCCTCCAAAATTCAAATCGAAGTTATAATCCTCAGTATCTCAGAAAGTAGTCTTTGAAAAGGTAATTAAGTTGAAATGAGGTGGTTAGGGTTGGCCCTATTCCAGTAGGACTGATATCATTATAAGAGGAGGAAATTAGGACACAGATACAGGAAAGGAAGACCATGTGAAGAAACAGGGGAAAGATGGCCATCTACCAGCCAGGGAGAGAGGCCTAAGAATGAAGTCATCCCTGCTGACACGTTGAGGCTGGATATTTAGGCTCCAGAACTGAATCAACAAATTTCTGTTGTTTAAGCCAATCAGCAGGTGGCGAGTAGTTGTGGCCGCTATCTCATTCATACCTTCTGCCTCTCTTCTTCCCCCTTTTCCTCTTATAGACGAACTCTAATTAGGCTCTTGTCCTCATTATATGATTAAAACTCATGTTGTTAATGCCATCAATAAACTTCATGCTGTGAAATCCAGCGTTTATCTCTCTCATTACACATCTCATTGGACCAGCAGTCAGCATTCAACACAGGTGATTACTACCACCTTCTTGATGATTTTTCTTTTCATCTGGTTCCCAGGACTTTACCTTGACATACCTCCTACCCCAGTTTTTTCTCAGTCATCTTTTCTGAATCTTCTTCATCCCTGTTTATAAGATTGAAAGACCTCACTCTTTTAATCCTCTTCTTTACTATAAATATAAAAGTAATTGCATGGTTTGATGCTTTCGAATTATGTTGCTGGAGAGGAATCTTGAGAGTCCCTTAGACTGCAAGGAGATCAAACCAGTCAATCCTAAAGGAAATCAGTCCTGAATATTCATTGGAAGGATTGAAGCTGAAGCTCCAGTAGTCTGGCCATGTGATGCAAAGAACCGACTCATTGGTAAAGACCCTGATGCTGGGGAAGCTTGAGGGCAGGAGAAGAACGGGGTGACAGAGGATGAGATGGACATGTCAATTCAATGGACATGAGTTGAGCAAACTCAGTGAGATAGTGAAGGACAGGGAAGACTGGTGTGCTGCAGTTCATGGGGTTGCAAAGAGTCAACGTAGTGACTGAACAACAAATGTCTACATCTAGGCCAGATTCTCCAAAAATATGCATTCCTGTTATCTTCACTAGTTTATTTAATAGATGTCTCTAATTCAACATGTTGAAATCTGAACTTTTCTAACTTTCCCCAAACCTCTCTACCCATGGCCTTTATCATCTTTTTAATTTTTACCATATATTTACTGTTAGTCTGAATTCTCCAGAGAAGAAGAATCACTAATTATTATAAGCCAAAGAAAAATATTTTTCATTTCAATCAACTAACCTCCAAAATTTTATAAAGTGCTATCCCCGTTAATCTGGTCAAACCTTGCATAATATCATAGGTCTATTTTCTGTAACCATTTCTTTATGTATTTTATCACAGTTCATAAAACCAGAAATAATACCATTTTTAACTCTGCACATTTATAGTGTCCATTAATGTGCACTCAGGATTGAAGGTGGAAGGTAAATGGTGGGGACAAGGATATAGAGGTAAATTAGTAAACTTTAATTTTCTGGTCAGTGTTCTTAAATCTGATATCAATCATGTATAACACTGTAATAAAAGGTTAAAATGCCTCAAATATTGTAGAAAATAAACGACAATGCTATGTCTATGGAACACAGAATAGTATTTATGTGGGAAATAAAAAGAAGTGGAGGTAGTGGTAAGCATTTTCACATCTCAATCCCAGGTGATAATAGTTAATAATATCTTTGCTTCCCTACCATTCACTTCCCCCATCAACAGATACATGTCAAACTGAATAAGATATTTTCTCTCTCACTATATATAAATATACACACACATACATATATGCATTTGCTATAATATATTAATATATTCCAATTCCTTACTTTTCTGCTTTCCTCACTAGACTTTGAGTTTCTGGATAGCAGTAAGTATTTTCTTATCACTGTTTCATTGTATTTGGAAATCAAGTTTTGGACATTTGAATGCTAAAGACACAAACATTAATATTATCAACTGCTTATTACAGCTTCCCAGGTGGCTCAGTGCTAAGAAGCCACCTGCCAGTGAAGGAGACGCAGGAGAAGAAGGTTTGATCTTTGTGTTGGGAAGATCTGCTGAAGGAGGGCATGCAACCCTTTCCTGTATCCTTGCCTGCAGAATCCCATGGACAGAGGAGTCTGACAGGCTACAGTCCAAGAGATTGCAAAGAGTCGGACATGACTCAGCACACAGGCAATGGCCTGTTGTGCTTTGTAGATACTTTACATACATGGTCAGTCAATGGATGAAGATAATACTCACAGAAAGACCTTAAAATAAAACTATCCCTCCTGAAATACATTTTTCACATGTTTCAAAGGAGTCATCTTTTTCTTGTCTTTCACAATGTCGTGTCTCCACTGAGGCTAACTGGATTTGGGAGAGTTGTCTCTTCTGACAATCTTGGGGGCAATATGCGTGTCCTACAGAGCGAGGTCATTTACCAGTGGTAACTGAAAATCTCACTGACAAAACTGTCCTACAAAGGACAAAATATGAAAATAACAATGCCAAAATAATTGAAAATTTCCACTCAAATGCCAGGGCAGAGCACAACCGCACCAACTGACAGGGAAAAAAAGAATAATTTACTAAGGTATTTCTTATCCATTGTACCTCACCCCTACAAACACATTGAAGCTGTGTTGAAAACTACATTACAAGTTATTGCTGCCCTGAGCTTCAATAACTTGTAAAATGCTGGCAATGCACCTACTATAAACATTGAAAAAGCATCTTTAGTACATTACTGCCTTCAGGAGTGGAGACCATGTTTATGGAATTGGGAAGTTATGACCTCATCTGTTATGTATGTCAAACAGCTTACCCACTTTAAAAAGGGTGCCATGCAACTCCACACGTATCAGGCAAAGGATAGTGGTACTTGGCAGGGGGGATAAAACAACAGCAACATTTCTTTCTTAGCTCATTTATCTTACTTACTCCCAAATCTGGCTAATATGGTTCTGTTAAATAATATCCCACATAAAATATTAAGCGTGCTACTTCCCTTAGAGATCTTTCCTAACCCATATTCAAAGATAGCACTAAAAATTCCCTCAAATGTAAGGCACCAAAAAATAAATCACTAAAAAATAAAGGGGTCAAAGTTCCTTTAATGAATTTAAAATTTCAATCTAATTTCCACCTCCTGCCATTTCCTGTGATTAAAACAACTTCGTTTGACATGACTTATATCCTGTCTTCTAATCTAAGGTCTTTCTGGTAGAAGCTATTCATAGCAGGCTAGCATAACCCAGGAGCTTATTCGAATGCAGAATCTCAGACTCCACTCCAAACCTACTGAATCAGAATCAATAATTCAACAAGATCCTCAAGTAATTAGTATGCAGGTTAGAATTTGAAGACCAACGCTCTAGGGCCAAGGTCAAATAGAACTGGCCTAGAATGGGTGTCATTTAGTATTGGTATCTACTTAAAAAGTGGTATGTTTAAGTCTGTGACATGCTAGACTAAATAAGGAGCTGTTTCTGCTTCTAAACCGATCGTCTGTATTGAGGTAACGTGTACAGCACTGTCTTGCAGGTGAGTCTAGACTATGCAGGGTCTTTTCCTAGGATATGAAGAAATACCCAGTTTGCTCAAATGAACTACTGTACGCCAACTAAGTACTAGGCCTATGGTGGTGCTTTAGTCGCAAAGTCATATCCAACTCTTGCAACCCCATGAACTATAGTCTGCCAGGCTCCTCTGTCCATGGCATTTTTCAGGCAGGAATACTGGAGTGGGTTGCCATTGACTACATTAGTAGAGAATTTTTGAACTTGCTTTTTCCATGATTTTTTAAAATCATTATTATATAGCTTAATATAGTTCTACTAGCTCAGTCATGTAGACATTTAGAAATAAACTACTTATGTCCTAATCTGGAGAAATGTTCTGATATATGAGTGAATTGAAAAAGGAAACTGACAATTCTATATGTACACTGTATGAGCCCATTGTTGAAGTACATATGCCATGTATATTGTGTAACATATGACACATGGGCCATATGTATACAAGCATGGGAAGAAAAACATACAAAAAATCTTAGTGATTATTCTGAGGGGTGCAATGAAATATATGGAATGGGAAATGCATTTTTTAAAGATTTTTGTAGCAATAATTCTAGAGGCAATACTAGAACTTAGAGGAGTTCTAAGAAGTTTTCAAACTTGCTTTCTTTACCCAAATGCCGCTATTTCTGTTGTTATGAAGTTAATTTTATTACTTGTCTCATATTTTAAACAGGATTTTTGCTTTATTTCTAAAAACCATTTCCACTAAAAAGAAAAGTAGTAGGCAGAAAACAAAATAAATTGCCATTTGATAACAGCTCAGACATTTTTGGCAGGAGGCATATTTTAATAAAGATAAAATAAGGTTTGAGAGTTCCTTGTATATGTACATGATCTTATTCTTCTTTAAATTAATACCACAGACGCTTGTGAAGCTTTGGTTTATCAGGAATTGTTCCAGTAGGTGCCCCCACCCTGTCCCTATAAATGAGTCATATCAGGAGAAAATGAGGTCTTTTTCCTAAGGAATGGCAGTACTGTTGTTGCTGCTCTGGCACCCCCTGGTGGAGGAAAATCAGACAGATTTGGAGAACTGAGGAGCAACCCACCAGGAATCTTGTCCAGAAGATAAATGCGTTGCATCTCTCAGGTAACTTCTAAGATTGGAGCACTTGGGGATGAAAGTACATTTCAGTTACATTGATTTAGTGCTGTGGCCTTCTGATAAAGGCACTGCCGGGCCCTCTGTGGTGTAAGCTTGTCTGTGCTTCCTGTGGGTTTTTCATATTTAGTAAAGCAGCTGTGCGCAGTCAAGTTCAATATCCAGAGATGCCACAGATAAGGTCACAGAGAAAATCCAAAATGCCAGACTCACAGGATTATACACGTGTGTGTACGCGTGTGGCTTTGCTACATGTTTGAAATTTTGCCCTCTATTTCGTGGGTCATCATGCAGTTGCCAGAAAAGGCTGTCAAAGGCAGAGCTGTAAGTGGAGTTGCTATAAGCATAGGCTTTGGAGTCCGACAAACCTGGACTCTGTACACTGAAATATTTACCTTGTGTATCTTGTTTTTCATCTGTGAAGTGCATGATAGAATCAACATTTTTCTTACAGAGAATTAGGAGGTTTAAAAGATTGCACCGTAGAACCCATTGCTTAGTATACATTAAGCACTTATGTTAGTGATACAAAAAGGCTTTCTTTAAAATACAAGGTTCCCCCCCCCCCCCCGTTTTCTTTCGTTTTAATACTGGAGAACTGCAGATGTCTTTTATTATTTGAAAATCAACCTGCTCTAATAGTATATAGATGGATGTTTCCGCAAAACATATGATGACCATCCCACAGGTTTTCCAGTTACCCGGAATGATTGATTGCCTGGAAAAGACTATGTATTATTCTACTGATAAAGCAGGGGTAATCCCCTTTCATAAGAGAATGCAGCCCCACCCCTAGTAATTAAATTCGTGTTGTTCTGTGAGGGAGGGGTGGAAATACTGTTAATCTCTCTCTTAGCCTGAGACATCTTTCATGACTGTTTCCTACATGACAGTCATTCAAGTAGGTCAGAGAAGAGAAGAGCCCCTTTCCCAAGAGTCAGGCTTGTGGTTTGATGCTAAAAAGGTCTAGTAATTGGAGTCGCCAAAGAACTGAATCAGCGCAAATATCAGATGGGGAGTCTCAGAGCACTGCTCTCCAAGTGCCTGCGTGGACGCCATCTGCCATTATACTGACAGCTGCAACCTCTTTGCTGAAGAAAAACACCTGAAAAGTCAACCCTACGTGGACCAGCTGCATCAGGTCCCCGATGTGGAATCTTCTGAGAGAACTGGTGTTTATTTGGGTTTCAAAAATGCAGTTTCTGCCTCCCTTGACAAGCCAAGGCCTTATGCTGTTCAAACGCCCCTGTGTATGCTAATACTTTTGGGGGTTTCCAAAACTAAATTGGTTGTTTCTGAACTGAAGTTCTGCCACAGAAACTGAAATCAGTTTTAGTGAAGGTTTTTTGTTGTTTTTTTTTCCTTTTTTCCTTTAGCATTTAGCCTTTCAGAAGTTAGCACTACATTCACAGCATTTTATTTGAGTATTGAAGAAAAATCATTAAAGCAACTACACAGAGCCCTTATTTCATAGCCTTATTGTTTCATTGGTGCTTCCCTGGTGATTCACTGGTAAAGAACCCTCCTGTCAATGCAGGAGACAGGAGACACAGGTTCGGTCCCTGGGTCAGGAAGATTTTCTGGGAAATGGCAACCCACTCTCCAGGATTCCTGCCGGGAGAATTCCATGGACAGAGGAGCCTGGCAGGCTGAAGTCCACAGGATCACAAAGAGTTGTGACTTAGCACAAAACAAAGAAATTATTTTGTTATTACCCAGATGTGTCAAAGCCCTCAGCAGGTCTAATATGCATATCTTCTAAAGTATGTGTTTATATATTTCCCCCTGAAATATATTACATCTAGTGAATAGGCAAAATTCTTTACCTGTTTCCCAGCTAGCTGCACGTGAAGTGTTTCTAGACAGCCCTCAGTACTTCTTTCCTTGTGTACATACTTATGTATTTTTCAAAAGTATATACAGTGATTCCTATAAGATAGTCTCCTAATTGCTTTACAAATATCAGCTTTCAAAATTCTTCTCGAAGCCCTACTGCAGCTATAACAGATTATCACAAACACGGTAGCTTAAAAGAACACCAATTATTTTATAATTTTTAAAATGAGTCAGTCTCACTGGGCTAAAATTGGATGTTCATTCTTGAGGCTTCAGAGGAGTATCTATTTTCTTGACTTTTCCAGCTTGAGAAAACACCCTCATTCTTGGTTCTTGGCTAATTTCTTCCATCCTCAAAGCCATCAAATCTTTATGAAATGATGAATCACGCTGGCTGGCTGCTCTTATCACATCTCCTGCTTTGACTCTTCCCCTCTATTTTACTTTTTAAGGCTTCTCTCTACATCTCAAGATTCTTAATCTCATCTTCAAAGTCCCATTTGCCATGTAATGCAACATACTTGTGGACTTGGATATCTTGAGGGCTACTATTTTGCCTACCACAGTTACTGTAATCATTCTCACTTTACATGTGAGGAAATTGAGTCAGACAAGTTAAGAGATTTGTCCAAGGTCACACAGCTAACTAGAGGCAGAGTTTGGTTTTAAACACAGACACTTTGGCTTCAGAGTTTGGGCCCCTAACAACTTCAGTTTAGTATGTGACGACTGAAAAAGAGAAGGAAAGATTGAAGAAAGGAGACAGATAAATATTTCATCCCTACCATCATATACAATCATGCCAGGTGGCATTAAATGAATTAAACTCTTACTTTCCTTTAAGTACTGACAGCAACAAAACACCATAGAAAAGAGAACTTAAAGACAAGAGAAGCAATGCCCCAGAACAATGAGAATGGGCCGCTGAGATTGATCATGTTTGTTGCACAAATTGCCTGAGAAAGGCTGAAAATACTGACAAAAAAGGAAGAACCATAGTTTAAGAATGTAAAAATAACAAACAATTTGAAAAGTATAAGAAAGTGAGGAGGCTCTGAGGGGATACCCAAGATGTACAATAAAGTGGAAACTGGAAAATCAGAATAATATTTTAATTGGCAAAGCAGGAATGCATATAAAATGAGAATCTCTTAACCAACAGTTTCATTGCCAAACTATACAAAATAACCAATTCCATTGACATGGAAGTCTCCTTCATGTTTGTATTATAATGTATTGGAAATTTCAAGTTGAACTCTAGTAGGGAGCCTTGTCAAATTTGGAGACGAAGATAATGAAGTGAAACCAGGTAATCAAGAAAGATTTAAGCAGCAGAACATATCTAATGACACTGACAACTTTGAAATTAATCTCACTAATGTCAGGATTCAAATTCAGCATCTCCAGTTAATGAAATAAAGCCATCATAAATGTTAGTTGCTCAGTTGTGTTCAAATCTTTGTGATCCCATGGCCCATCCAAGGCAATCTTCAGGCAAGAATACGGAGTAGGTTGCCATTCCCTTCTCCAGGGGATCGTCCTGACCAGGTATCAAACCCAGGTCTCCTGCACTGCAGGCAGATTCTTTACTGTCTGAGCTACCAAGGAAGCCCAAAATATATACACCCAAATATGAGGGCAATCTAGGCACCATTATGCTAATGATGTGTCTGACATCCTCTAATTACGTTTTCCTTTTCAGAAAAAATAACAGTTCCATTTCCAAATATATTTTCAACAGATATTTAGAAATCCTTTTATATGATAAGCTGTAAGCATTGTGTTAGGATGCATAATGTCATGTTCTAGTCATATGTACATGTTTAAAATGGGAGAGGACTATCACATCTCCAAAGCAATATCTATTTACTGTAGAAAACTTAGAAAATATTCAGATGTAAAAAGAAAAATAATCTATTACTATACCAAACATAAGACATGCTGTTAATAAATGCTGATATTTTGAATTATGTCTATAGACTTTTATCTTATAAATGCATCTGTGTTTAAAAAAGGACTTACAGTTTAGACACTATTTTCAACTTTTTAAAATTTAACAATATGTTTTACATGAAATGCTTATGGACATTTCTGCAAATCATTAAATACTATCTTGTCTGATAGCTACATACAATTCTATTGTAAATGCACACCGTAGAGCATTTAGCCAAGACAATTCTCTTTACAAGTTAGTGAAGAATTTAATCTCAGAATTCTCTGAAGTGCTCCAAAACTCCTGCAGTGACGCAGTTTCATGAAATTTATCACGATTTTCTGTCAAACCCTATTGCACCATTTCAAGTATCCTGCAATTTCTTTTTGCAATGGATAATATCTTTTCATTAATCCTTCCTAAGCTCTATATTTAAAGCCCGATTTTTAACACGTTAGACCTAGGAGTATAGTCAATGATGATGACTTTTTAGATGTTTCTAAGACAATTTTTCATTGTTTCTCCCCACTGTATTTGCATTTCTCTAAAATTACTGACAATACAATTTACTCCAACATCCTTCCCCTCACTGCCACTACTATTTCCTCAAATTAGTGAAAGATAACAAGAAAAATGTGTTCTGTAATCAATAAAACAGGTAATTTCCCATGAAAATGTCTTCAGAGGACTATGCTAAAGAGCTATTCCAAGCAGTATCAGAAATGAATCATGTGATAAAAGCTTTTCATCATGTGATAAAAGCTTGAAGTCATTAAATATTGATATTGTTCTTACTGTTTCATGTTGGATGATATGGAGCTATTATCTGAACTCCAGAAAACAGAAACAACAAATAAAAACATTCCTTTCAAATGAATTTGTTGCCTGGCTGCCTTACTACCACAAAGCAATTTTGCCCAATAAGTAAATATTGCCAGTGCCTTAATGTCTCGTTTTTACAGCAAAAGTAATCTTCACACACAAAAGCCAGGAAAAGACAGAAAGAGAATATATGCAATTAAAGTTGTATGATTAAGCCTAAGAAAATGGGTAGGTACTAGATTTATCATTTTTACTTTAAAATACATGCACTTGATTTACTTATTTTAGACCTAAATTACTTTTTACAAAACAAGATACAGTAAAAGTTGATTTACATCTTGTAAAGTACTTTTTACCTTTCTTTAAAAAATTTAGCAGTGTAATTTAAACAAATGATTATGTCCCTTTCCCCATATCATTAAATACTATCTTGTCTAAATACTCAAATTTAAGATTGAATTCAATAATAGAAACTTTAAAAAAAAATACCAAGTGTATGACTAAGATATGACTAAGATCAGGTTTTTTAACTGATCATTTATATACTTATATAGAATACCTAAAGATATATTGTTCAAAAATCCTCTATGAAAAAATAAAAATACTTCACTCATAAATCGACATTTCAAATATTAAAGTCCTTTTAAATCAGGTACTTTGAAGCAAAATTAAGGTACATAATAATAAACTGCAATTTTAAGATTCCTGAATATTACTGATAAGACCTGCAGATAATATTTCACAATTAAAAAGTGAGGATAAGAGGTGCTGGCTACAATTTTTAGCCACTTGTACTAGCTCTTCAAAAAGGACAACCCTAGGGTAGGCCCAAGCTATAAATCTGTTTCGTATAAATGGATAGAATAGACGTTTCTCAAGAGTCCCTGTGTACTCATAAATGAATACTTCACCAAGAACCAGGAAAGAATAGGTCACTAGCTATATCAGAGCTTTATGTGTTTGCAGTTTTGTTTTTTTGCTCCAAGAATTAATGAGAACATTTTTGACTCCCTAAAAAACTGCTTCTTCCTCTAACAGGCAGTGCCTAAACTTAGAACCATTCCCTAATCTCAAGAGTAGTCCCATTTCATTAAAGCCAGAAGTCAGTGCCCAACTATCTCAGCATCTGTCTCCTTGACTGGGGGGGGGGGGGGGGGGGGGAGGGGGGGGAATTGGTCTAGAAAGCTTAAGCAAAGAGTGTTATACAGTAGAAGAGACTTACCAACTACATATGGGCAGGAATGGGTGGAACAGGGCAGGACATTTGACACTGCCACAGTTATAGGTTATAATGGACTTTAAAATCTGGTCCTGGATGGACAAAGCTCAGAGAATGAGGACTTTTGCATGCCTTCAAAAAATTGAGCACGTTTTCTACTAGAGAAATATTCACTATCATTCTTTAATATTCCAAGCACCAGGAAAAAAAAAAAATATATATATATATAGTATTTCTTAAGCTTCGTTTTCCTTCTTAAGGAGTCCTTGGGCCTAGAAAAGAAAACGTTCTCAAAGGCCCTTGCTGAATCATCTAACTTTAGGGAAAACAAAACCAAACTTTAAGTCTCGCCCTGATGCTCTGGGCCGGTTACATCTACCTAGGACTTATCACCCCCTGCCCAGAAACCTCCTACCCTCTACATCTGCCCAGGACTTATCGCCCCCTGCCCAGGGAACTTATCACCCCCTGCCCAAAACCTCCCACCCCCTGTTCAACTACAAATGCCATCTCAACTAAAGATTACCCAAAATGTCCCTCCTGACTAACATTTCCCTTATTGCTTCCACAAACTTCCCTTTAAATATGAAGCCTCCCCGATCCCTCTCACACTCAGCCTGGTTGTTAGGCCCTCCTTGCCTGGATAAAGGTAACCTATCCTTTTCTTCCTCGGCCCGAACTATATCTTACACTTCTAGTGTCAGGCAGGCATAGAATGATGACACGGGTTTGCTAATAAAGCAATTCTGAGGGACCACATATTATCACTCTGCCAACACAGCCACCATCACGGCTTTCGCTGATGCTCAGACTATTGTAAATAACTTCCACTTCTCTGGTGCCTCTAATGACAAACACTCTGCTGAGTGCTTAACACACAGTGTGATATCAATGAGAACTGTAAGCATATTCAAAACGAAGGTTTATAAAAGCGGTTGACCTGACTCTGTCTGTTCCCAGGTCTCTACACTAGACCACTGTCACCTTCCAATTATACAAACCATGTAGTGTATTTTGAATAATACAATGTGCCTGCCACTTTTTAAATAAAAATAATCATATAGCTTTGGGAAGCTACCTGCATGTCCATGTCAGGCCCTCAGTTCCAACCACCCTCTCCCCTCTTTGCATCAGTCACTCAGAGTTACTTAAGAAACTGAACTTGAATGCTATTCTGTAAAGCCTCCTCACGTAGCCTTCCATCCAGATTGTCTCAATTTCAGTAGCACCATATCTAGTCTTTCGCTGGAGCTATACTACTTCAACATTGGAGTCATCTATATTCCTGTCTACATGAAAATGCAAGGTACTTGAAGATCTGATGCCTGCCTGCCATCCTTTTGCTCTCAAGTTCCTGATACATTGACCGGGGAAAGAACAGGTGTTAAATAAATAATTGTTGAGTGAATTACTGTGTCTGCTCAAGGAAGATGATTTACTATGGAGGGATGCAGGCTGCACCCGGCAGGTCTAGTCTGGGAAGGATGTCTGACAATGCAATTATTGCTTGGAGCAGTCTCTTAATCCTGGGCAATTGTTTTAGCATTTTCCATTTAGTATTGTCTTATACATATATTACCTCATTCAATCTACCCATCCTATAATGTACTACTTGCTATAACATATATATTATATACAATGTATTCCCTCCTATAATGTAATAATACTTCCTCTGATATAATGCTTATTTAAAATACCACCTTTACAATTTGTGCAGATTATAGTCATGTGGATTTGACCCTTTCAGGTCAGGATCCGTGATGATCAGACTTATCGATAAGAGTTCAAGAAAAAAAAGTTTCACAGATTATTCAGATGCAGTGCTAAAGTACGTCTGCATATTTGTGTTTTAGATGAGAAAGAGACAAAGAGAGACGTATACAGCAGCAGTAAAACAGGAATGGGTTTTGGAAGATGAGTAGTAGAATTGTCCATAAATAGGTCTCAGAATTGATAATCCTTAAATGTTGGAAAGACACAGAAGAGGTCAAGTCTTCAGTAAAGGACATCATTATGAAATGATATGCAACTGACTTACAAAGTTAAGGCTGGACTAAACTTCTAGAGTTACTGATAAATATGGGAGAAGTATATTCAAAGATATTTATTACAATGAAATAGGGATTTCATCATTCCCTACATGATGAAGTATATCCAGAATATTTCTAAGGTTTTTCTATTTTTGTTATAAAACATCTACATATATACATTTTTAAAATTTATTAACTTTATATTAAATTTATTTTTATTGAGGTAACACTGGTTTATGACTTAAGTTCCATGTGTACAATATTATATTTCTGTTTCTATGTACCCTACAGCATGCTTATCACCAAAACTTTAGTTTCCATTTGTCACCATACATTGGATCCCCTTCACCACTCTCCCCATCTCCCAACTCTTTTCCTCTGATAACCAGTACTCTTTTCTCTGCATCTATAGGTTTTTGTGTGGTTGGTTGTTGTTGTTTTATACATATGAGTTAAATATGGTATTTATCTTTCTCTATCTGACTTATTTCACTTAGCAACCAGGCTACATCCATGTGGTTGCAAATGGCAAGATTTCATTTTTATAGCTAAATAGTGGTTTATTGTATATATACACCACATCTTTATCCATCCATCACTTGTGGGCACTTAGGTTGTTTGCATATCTTGGTTATTGTAAATAAAACTGTGATGAACATAGGTTGCATGTGTCTTTTCAAATTAGTGTTTTTGTTTTCTTTGGATGAAAATCCACAAGTGGAATAGCTGGATCATATGGTGGTTCTAGTCTTAATCTGAGGAATCTCCATCTATTTTTTGCAGTGGCTCCATCACTTTACATTTCGACCAGTAGCATAGGATGTGCTCAGTTGCTTCTGACTCTTTGCAAAGTCATGGACTGTAACCTTCCAGGCTCCTCTGTTTATGGGATTTTTCCCGACAAAATTGCTTGAGTGGGTTGCCATACCCTCCTCCAGGGGATCTTCCCAACCCAAGGATATAACATGTGTCTCCTGCATTGCCCACAAATTCTTTACTGTTGAGCCATAGGGATGTCCAAGTGTCAGAGGGTTCTCTTTTCTTCACATTTCTGTCAACACTTGTTATTTTTTGCCTTTTTGATACCAGCCATTCTAACAAGCATGAGGTATTATTTCATTGCAGTTTTGATTTGTATTTTCCTGAAAAATTTGACTTACAGCTCAACATTCAGAAAATGAAGATCATGGCATCTGGTCCCATCACTTCATGGGAAATAGATGGGGAAACAGTGGAAACAGTGTCAGACTTTATTTTTTGGGGCTCCAAAATCACTGCAGATGGTGACTGCAGCCATGATATTAAAAGACGCTTACTCCTTGGAAGAAAAGTTATGATCAACCTAGACAGCATATTGAAAAGCAGAGACATTACTTTGCTGACTAAGGTCTGTCTAGTCAAGGCTATGGTTTCTCCAGTGGTTATGTATGGATGTGAGAGCTGGACTGTGAAGAAAGCTGAGTGCCAAAGAATTGATGCTTTTGAACTGTGGTGTTGGAGGAGACTCTTGAGAGTCCCTTGGACTGCAAGGAGATCAACCAGTCCATTCTAAAGGAGATCAGTCCTGGATGTTCACTGGAAGGACTGATGCTAAAGCTGAAGCTCCAGTACTTTGGCCACCTCATGTGAAGAGTTGACTCATTGGAAAAGACCTCATGCTGGGAGGGATTGGGGGCAGGAGGAGAAGGGGATGACAGAGGATGAGATGGCTGGATGGTATCACTGACTCGATGGACGTGAGTTTGAGTGAACTCTGGGAGTTGGTGATGGACAGGGAGGCCTGGCCTGCTGCGATTCATGGGGTTGCAGAGAGTCGGACATGACTGAGCGGGTGAACTGAACTGACGGTTAGTGATGTTGAGCGTCTTTTTGTGCCTATTGGCCATCTGTGTGCCTCCTTCAAAAAATATCTATTCTGGTCTTCTGCCCATTTTTTAATCACAAAAGATATATCCAGTTGTGAGTTAACATTCAAAATGCCGTAAAGAATGCCTACAAGTGACATTTATATATTAATAGTATATCTAGATATTCTCAACTGAAAAGAATACAGCAGTGTATTTTTAGTTATCTTAAGCATTGCTCTAGGGATTTAAGGCAGAGAACTAGAAAGAAATCAAATCAATTTTAGAAAATTATGTCATCGAACTTGTTCTATTAATATGTCTAATTTGTTCTTTTATACTCCTTTGTAATCTTTAGAGAAAAAAGATATAATTTCCAAAACAAAACATACAAAAACACAGCAAAATCCAAAAATGTATCTGTTAGTGTCCAAACAGTAAAATAAGAAAAGAAAACTATTTTAGTATTTAAAACAAAAAGACCAGGTATTGTTCAGGTGGTAGGAGAGACTAAGAAACAAACCCATTTCGGGGAAGAAAGATGGAGCCCAGCTCCTGCAGTGCTCAACCAGTATGCCCAGGCTGGAAGGACAAAGGGAAGAGACGGCGCAAAGAACCCAAGACCTGGCTCACCCACTCTCTTCTCCCAGGTGTTGGCTTCACCTTCTCTGAGAGTTACATTTTCAGACTGACCTTTAAATAATCTTTATAGCTCCAGCAAAGTCCTTGCGAAGCCTCTGACGGAGTCACATAACTCTCCCACCTTGTCTCTAAAATTATCACTGTGGCAGAGTGGGTTATTCACATAGTAAGGCTGAGGTCATGGGCCATGAACTGACGTGGACTCTCAGGACTAGGAGTGGATTGCGTTAAAGACAGGAATATGGATGTGCATTAAGAGTCTGTAATACAGAGTGAAGTAAGTCAGAAATATAAAAACACATTTAATATATTAATCCACGTATGTGGAATCTAGAAAAATGGTACAGATGAATCTATTTGCAGGACAGGAATAGAGACGCAGACATGGAGACCAGACTTGTGGATATGGGGGTGGGGAGGAAAGGGTGGGACGAATTGGATGATTAGGACACACACCGTGTGTAAAATATCTAGCTAGTGGAACCTGCTGTTTAACACAGGGAATTACACTTGGTGCTCTGCGACGACCCAAAGGAGTGGGCCTGTGGGTGGGAGGTCCAAGAGGGAGAGCATCTATGTATACATATAGCTGATTTACTTCCTTGTACATCAGAAACTAACATGGCATTGTAAAGCAATTATACTCCAATTAAAAAAAAATAAAAGGCAGGGGATGAAAGCAGCTCTAACAAAACCACAGAGTCTAAAGTAATCATGGAATAGGAGTCAGAGAGTGGTAGCTGTTCTCCACAAGAAGATTTATTACCCCTCAGCTATATTCATGTTTACTGCACAAAGCTTAGAGTACCTCAGAGTTATATTCTATGCAGAGAACACAAACTAATTCCATCTACTCAAAGTGTATATTGGAAAACAAGTGAGGAAGATATGAAATTCGGGATAACCTTAAGTCCCTCAGGTGTATGTTTGTTAAAAAGGTGTATCTTTGCTATTTATTATTAATAAAGCTTTGTGACACTTGTAAATGATACATATTTATATATTCTAGAGAGGCATAATAGCAATTTCAATTCTTCTTCCAACAATATCCCCATCACACATGTTTTAATTATGTAGCAAGCAAAACCTGGAAGGGGGCAGTGGAGAAATGGGAAGAGGAAGACTCCTTGGGGTGTTGCTGGCTTTAGCAGGCAGCAGCGGCAATTACCAGATCAGAAAGAGAGAAAGAACAAAAAGCTGAAGGCAGGAAGACTCATTTCAAGTATCAGCAGTTGCTTTGAAAGGATCATCTTGATGGCTTTGGTAAGGAAGACAGAAAAGGGTTTCCCTGGATGCACCAGTGGAAGCTGTCTTCACCTTATTAGGTAGTTATATATATTACTTATGTGAGAGGTTAAAATTCTCCAAGCCAGACTTCAGCAATACATGAACCGTGAACTTCCAGATGTTCAAGCAGGTTTTAGAAAAGGCAGAGGAACTAGAGATCAAATTGCCAACATCCCCTGGATCATCAAAAAAGCAAGAGAGTTCCAAAACAAAACACATCTATTTCTGCCTTATTGACTATGCCAAAGCCTTTGATTGTGTAGATCACAATAAACTGTGGAAAATTCTGAAAGAGATGGGAATACCAGAACACCTGACCTGCCTCTTGAGAAATCTGTATGCAGGTTAGAAAGCAATGGTTAGAACGGGACATGGAACAGACTGTTTCCAAATAGGAAAAGGAGTACGTCAAGGCTGTATAGTCACCCTGCTTATTTAACTTATATGCAGAGTACATCATGAGAAATGCTGGGCTGGAAGAAGCACAAGTTGGAATCAAGATTGCCAGGAGAAATATCAATAACCTCAGATATGCAGATGACACCACCCTTATGGCAGAAAGTGAAGAGGAGCTAAAGAGCCTCTTGATGAAAGTGAAAGAAGAGAGGGAAATAGTTGGCTTAAAGCTCAACATTCAGAAATCGAAGATCATGGCATCTGGTCCCATCACTTCATGAGAAATAGATGGGGAAACAGTGGCTGACTTTATTTTTCTGGGCTCCAAGTTTGCCGCAGATGGTGACGACACCCATGACATTAAAAGACGCTTACTCCTTGGAAGGAAAACTATGACCAGCCTAGACAGCATATCAAAAAGCAGAGACATTACTTTGCCAACAAAGGTCCATCTAGTCAAGGCTATGGTTTTTCCAGTGGTCATATATGGATGTGAGAGTTGGACTATAAAGAAAGCTGAGTGCTGAAGAATTGATACCTTTGAACTGTGGTTTTGGATAAGACTCTTGAGAGTCCCTTGGACTGCAAGGAGTTCCAACCAGTCCATTCTAAAGGAGATCAGTCCTGGGTGTTCATTGGAAGGACTGATGTTGAAGCTGAAACTCCAATAAATTGGCCACCTGATGCAAAGAGCTGACTCATCTGAAAAGACCCTGATGCTGGGAAAGATTGAGGGCAGGATGAGAAGGGGATGACAGAGGATGAGATGGTTGGATGGCATCACCAACTTGACGGACATGGGTTTGGGTGGACTCCAGGAGTTGGGATGGACAGGGAGGCCTGGTGTGCTGTGGTTCATGGGAACACCAAGAGTTGAACACGACTGAGTGACTGAACTGAACTGACATGAGACGTGTTTACAATTCAGATGATACATACTGAAAAATATCAGCTGAGTTAAAGCCTTCCCTCTGAAAAAATATGCACAATATCCAGTGCTATAAAACTATGCTTTATTTTCTTCTATTGCAGAGTTTATATTTTTCAGCAGTATTGGAGAAAGAATGAAGAAAAGCTGCAAAAAGTGATTAGAAACTGACACTATGTTACAGGAAAATGAGCATACAATTTGCTAAGAGCTTTTCATTGCCTACATTATGCTTAAATACCACAGTAATCATACACGTGACAGAGAGTATCTGCTTAGTTCTCACAACATAGCAATTCTCAGAAGTTTTTCATTCTAAATTTCATTTCAGAGGATCATCAAAATAATAGAGCAGTAAAATTAAATAGCAATGAAAAATAATGAGAGAGGGGAAAGGCATTAGTTATATAAGCAGGAAAGTGTTAAGAATGTTTTTAAATGAGATTAGATTTATAATGCATGGAAGGTCAATGAGGCAAATACAAGTTATACTAAAAGGCATAGATTTCAATATTGCCTGAACTTTTTTGTATGTGGATATGATGAAATCTAGAACTAAAAGAGAGATGGGAAGAGACTATGTCTGAAAGCATATGCTGTTTGGGTTTACTATGATTTCAAAATAAGATATCTTTAAAAATAACACTGAATTCATCATTATTAATGACCTAGTGTAAAGTGTTTTCAAATCAACAATTAGTTCTCTTTTATGGTCCAACTCACTGCCTATAAGAATTTAATTTAGAATGTTTTAGCAAAATGACTGAATTTGCCACTAGTTACCGTCCTTGAGCTTTCATACTGTACTGATTCTGTCCATGATCATTTAATATCAATTTTAAAAAGTATTGAGAATTCAGCCTCCATTTGCTATACATTGTTTTATTCTAGAGAAAGAATTTCATTCATATCTAGGAAAGTAGGCAGTTAATGCTAATCCTAAAATACACTGGCAACTGAAAATCATTTGCATAAATGTTTCAATATCTGACTTTGGAAAATAAACAGATCGTAGTAAACCACTCTTTCAATTATACTTGAGTTTATTCTCTGAAACTACCTAAGTAATGAACTCTAGAGACATAGATTTTTAGCACAAAATTCCTGACATAAGAATTAGCTACCCTATATGCTTCAAGATATAGTAGTGGTCTTATTTTATTCTTGTCTATATATTTCAAATCAGTTTGTTGATATCAGCAATCATCTATATGCTAGAATTCTAATTTTTGACTAGATAACAATATTTACCAATTTCTCTGTAACTTAAAAGTCCACTTCCCATGTCAGGCAGAACTCCCCAGATGTATTTTCTTAAGAAAAAAGTTAAAAATTAATTATAAACTTATTTCATTTTTATTTGGTATTTGTTTTTGCTCCAATAATTTTAAATTGAAAATCTAGTTCCCTTGATGAAATTTTTAAACAAAATTGAATCCCTCAAAATAAAACTTTCCCCAGGTCTTCATGAGATATGAAAATTTGATTTTTTATACACATAGAACTGAAAATAAAACTAAAATTGGAACCCCATACTTCCAAACAAATGGTTAACTTTCTTCCAAAAAATTCTTTTGCTCTAGAATTTTCTCATCACTGCAAAAATACAAAAAAAGCAAAAATAAAGCCTAAAAATTTACACACACACACACACACACACCCACACACACACCCACACACACAAAGCATTTTTTTGTGCCAATTCATTATGGATAAAACTTCAAGAGACAACATAAACACTATGTAATATTTACTAGACAGGTCAAATGCAAGAAATTTAATCTGATCTTAAATTTGATTTACATTCCTCTAACATGTAATTATTATTATGGGGAACTCCATATAGATAAATAACTTTGCTGATGATCCACAGTTCTTCTTTCAAGGACCTAATGAAATTATTTTTTAATTAAAAAAAATAAGAGCTATTGAAGAAAGTAGTGTGCCAGAAATGACTTGTATAACATGAATATATTTTCCTTAACAAAATTAGTTAGTTCAGTTCAGTCACTCAGTCGTGTCTGACTCTTTGCGACACCATGAATCGCAACACACCAGGCATCCCTGTCCATCACCAACTCCCAGAGTTCATACAAACATATGTCCATCGAGTCCGTGATGCCATCCAGCCATCTCATCCTGGGTTGTCCCCTTCTCCTCCTGCCCCCAATCCCTCCCAGCATCAGAGTCTTTTCCAATGAGTCAACTCTTTGCATGAGGTGTCCAAAGTCCTGGAGCTTCAGGTTTAGCATCATTCCTTCCAAAGAACACACAGGGCTGATCTTTAGGATGGACTGATTGGCGAGCCTTGCAGTCCAAGGGACTCTCAAGAGTCTTCTCCAACACCACAGTTCAAAAGCATCAATTCTTCGGGGCTCAGCCTTCTTCACAGTTCAACTCTCACATCCATACATGACCACAGGAAAAACCATAGCCTTGACTAGATGGACCTTTGTTAGCAAAGTAATGTCTCTGCTTTTGGATATGCTATCTAGGTTGGTCATAACTTTCCTTCCAAGGAGTAAGCGTCTTTTAATTTCATGGCTGCAATCACCATCTGCAGTGATTTTGGAGCCCCCAAAAATAAAGTCTGACACTGTGTCCATTGTTTCCCATCTATTTCCCATGAAGTGATGGGACCAGATGCCATGATCTTCATTTTCTGAATGTTGAGCGCTTTAAGGCAACTTTTTCACTACCCTCTTTCACTTTCATCAAGAGGCTCTTTAGCTCCTCTTCAATTTCTGCCATAAGGGTGGTGTCATCTGCATATCTGAGGTTATTGATACTTCTCCCAGCAATCTTAATTCCAGCTTGTGCTTCTTCCAGCCCAGCATGTCTCATGATGTACTCGGCATATAAGTTAAATAAGCAGGGTGACAATATACAGCCTTGACATACTCCTTTTCCTATTTGGAACCAGTCTGTTTTCCATGTCCAGTTCTAACTGTTGCTTCCTGACCTGCATACAGGTTTCTCAAGAGGCAGGTCAGGTGGTCTAGTATTCCCATCTCTCTCAGATTTTTCCACAGGTTATTGTGGTCCACACAGTCAAAGGCTTTGGCATAGTCAATAAAGCAGAAATAGATGTTTTTCTGGAACTCTCTTGCTTTTTCCATGATCCAGCAGATGTTGGCAATTTGATCTCTGGTTCCTCCGCCTTTCATAAAACCAGCTTAAACATCTGGAAGTTCACGGTTCACATATTGCTGAAGCCTGGCTTGGAGAATTTTGAGCATTATTTTACTAGTGTGTGAGATGAGTGCAATTGTGCAGTAGTTTGAGCATTCTTTGGCATTGCCTTTCTTTGGGATAGGAATGAAAACTGACCTTTCCAGTCCTGTGGCCACTGCTGACTTTCCCAAATCTGCTGGCATATTGAGTGCAGCACTTTCACAGCATCATCTTTTAGGATTTGAAATAGCTCCACTGGAATTCCATCACCTCCACTAGCTTTGTTCGTAGTGATGCTTTCTAAGGCCCACTTGACTTCATATTCCAGGATGTCTGGCTCTAGATTAGTGATCACACCATCATAATTATCTGGGTCGTGAAGATCTTTTTTGTACAGTTCTTCTGTGTATTGTTGCCACCTCTTCTTAATATCTTCTACTTCTGTTAGGTCCATACCTTTTGTGTCCTTTATCAAGCCCATCTTTGCATGAAATATTCCCTTAATATCTCTAATTATCTTGAAGAGATCTCTAGTCTTTCCTGTTCTGTTGTTTTCCTCTATTTGTTTGCACTGATAGTTGAGGAAGGCTTTCTTATCTCTTCTTGCTGTTCTTTGGAACTCTGCATTCAGATACTTATATCTTTCCTTGTCTCCTTTGCTTAACAAAATAAATGTACAGATAACACTGACTTAGATGTGGTAGAGAATAAAAATTGAACCAATAAAAATACCAAGTGGAGAATGATTTTTAAATTATAATGACTACTATTTTTACCTTGAAATATAAACAATATATGCACTGCTGCTGCTGCTGCTAAGTCGCTTCAGTCGTGTCCAATTCTGTGCGACCCCATAGACAGCAGCCCACCGGGCTCCTCTATCCCTGGGATTTTCCAGGCAAGAAAACTGGAGTGGATTACCATTTCCTTCTCCAATTATGCACTGCAAAGTTAATTGATTCAGGTGCTACTCACCTCCTCACATAATTCTGCTAATTTTTAATCACTGCTAAATTTTAATCCTCATTGTCTGTCAAGGACAAATAATGATATATATTGCCTAACCAAAGTAAAAAAAATGTAAGAGATAGTCTTTGGTATAATGATTCTATAAGTTGAAGTCATTTTAAGAATTGTTTAGTGGATTGATACAAATAAGTTACAATAAATGTGTTAATTGCACATAAGGCTGGGTATGTTAGGTAGATGGATATGAAAGTTATGAGGTGATTTTTGTTTGTTTGTTTTAAGAGTAAACAAAAAGTCTTTGTCACCATGGAATTAGGTATTTCAGAAGAAAAAAAAAATATATATATATACATACACACACATACACAAGTAGTGACAGATTGGGCTTCCCTGGTGGCTTAGTGGTAAAGAACCTGCCTGCCAATGCAAGGAGACACAGGTTCAATCCCTGGATTGGGAATATCCCCCTGGAGAAAGAAATGGCAACCCACTCCAGTATTCTTGCCTGGGAAATCCCATGGACAGAGGAACCTGGTAGGCTACAGTCCATGGCGTTGCAAAAGACTTTGGCCACAACGTAGCAACCAAACAACAATAAGTGTGAGAGTATCTAAAAATAGTTTTGATATTTGAATGGAGAGTGTCAGGGTGCTGGGCTGGCTTCTGAGTTGATCTTCAAAGACTAGGTGACACAAGGGAGTGAACTATGCTTGGCTCTAGGAAGAGCATGCCATGAATAATACCTGATCCGGGGTCTGAGGTCCTCACTTCCCAGAGAAAGGATAGGCATATGTTCAGTCACCCAAGGTAGATGTGCCAAGTGGCACAGAAAGGTAAACTAAGGCCTCAGGAGAGGTGTATGTGGTGAAATAATTCGTTTTGGAAAATGGAAGATTTTTACAGAGAACATAGCATTGGTGAAGTGTACTGGAGAATATGTAATTATTTATTGAATTTTAGGTATTAATAAAATGATCATATGAACAGAAATATAATAAAAATAAAATTAACAGTAGCAAGCCTGTACTGTTGGATACTGTTTTCCTTTTTTTTTTTTTTTTAAAGAAATGACTAGTGTGAACTAGAGGCAATTCAAGCTTCATGTAACTTCTTTGATCAAAAATGAAATGTGACAAAAGCAGAAATGAGGCTTCTCCTGTAGTTTGTAAATGAATAAAATACATTCTCTGGTCATGTCCTTTTTCTTGTTTTCATTTCCACCACTGGATAGAGTCATCATGATGAAAAAAGATGTCACATGAGCAAAGAAAATCAAGAACAGGAGTAAGGAGGCATTTTTGAGGTAGACCGGGTCTAAAAATAACCATAACCATTAGTAAAAGGCACAAGCATAGGTTTGCTCTAATGGCAAAAAGCACAATGCTAAGAAGATGGTACTCAAAAACATGCTTCAGTTCAGTTAAGTCGCTCAGTCATGTCCAACGCTTTGTAACCCCATGAATCACAGCACGCCAGGCCTCTCTGTCCATCACCAACTCCCGGAGTTCACTCAGACTCATGTCCATCGAGTCCGTGATGCCATCCAGCTATCTCATTCTCTGTCGTCCCCTTCTCCTCCCGTCCCCAATCCCTCCCAGCATCAGAGTCTTTTCCAATGAGTCAACTCTTCACATGAGGTGGCCAAAGTATTGGAGTTTCAGCTTCAGCATCAGTCCTTCCAAAGAACACCCAAGACTGATCTCGTTTAGAATGGACTGGTTGGATCTCCTTACAGTCCAAGGGACTCTCAAGAGTCTTCTCCAATACCACAATTCAAAAGCATCAATTCCTCGGCGCTCAGTTTTCTTCACAGTCCAACTCTCACATCCATACATGACCACTGGAAAAACCATAGCCTGCACTAGATGGACCTTAGTCGGCAAAGTAATGTCTCTGCTTTTCAATATGCTATCTAGGTTGGTCATAACTTTCTTTCCAAGGTGTAAGCGTCTTTTAATTTCATGGCTGCAGTCACCATCTGCAGTGATTTTGGAGCCCAAAAAATAGTCTGACACTGTATCCACTGTTTCCCCATCTATTTCCCATGAAGTGATGGGACCAGATGCTATGATCTTCGTTTTCTGAATGTTGAGCTTTAAGCCAATTTTTTCACTCTCTACTTTCACTTTCATCAAGGGGCTTTTTAGTTCCTCTTCACTTTCTGCCATAAGGGTGGTGTCATCTGCATATCTGAGGTTATTGATATTTCTCCCAGCAATCTTGATTCCAGCTTGTGTTTCTTCCAGTCCAATCTTTCTTATGATGTACCTGCATAGAAGTTAAATAAGCAGGGTGACAATATACAGACTTGACGTACTCCTCTTCCTGTATGGAACCAGTCTGTTGTGCCATGTCCAGTTCTAACTGTTGCTTCCTGATTTTTAATTAAGGATTTTCCCTAAGCCTTTTGTCTTCTGTTGATACAGGTACAGCTCCTAGAGTGATGCTGAAAATGCTTGCTTGACCGTTCTTAGATGTGACAGGATCACTGCTCTCATTTACTTAGCCCAGATGACATAAATCTGATAGAGGCGAAGGATTTTTTTCTGATTTAATTCACTTTTCAAAAATTTCATTCTCTCCCCATTACTTTCTGCCACATACTCCAGCTTTTCTGGCCTGGGAGTTAGATCATCTATTTTTCTATTTCCTTCTAGTGACTTTCTGCCCTGTAAAAATTCAATAATTTTACATATCTGTTTTTATTCATTATGTATCTTTCCCCCTATTTACAAAAATTGGACAATACTCAATCTACAAATAAACAAACTCTTCGTCCAAAGACCTGAAATGTAAGTTGGAGTAGGAATTCCTCTCACCTATCAGAAACTTAACTGAAGAAGGTACAACTGATGATGTGGAGTCATGTGTAGAGTTATTGTTCCCAAAGGAAGACCTGGGAGATGAACAGTGCCTTCTGCTGTAATAGGAAACCAATCTACTTAGTGCCCTGGATATTCAGATTGCTTATTCTAGCAACCTGGTCTGTCACCCCTAAAGCATTTCTTCTATAGTTCTTCTCAGCTTCAGTGACTTTGAAATTAATAGACTGTTACCAATAATACATTTACAGTCTTCAATGGATAAAAAGGCAATCGTTTACACATGGTATTTTGGAGAGGAAGACATTGTATTTAATACAGTGTGGTAAAGCAGCACCAATGCCATCTCTCATTGGTTCTTGCCTATTAAGTTAATAGTAAGGGTCACAGTGGTCACTTTTTATATATAAGGAATTTTAAAACTATGGAGGGCATTATCCAGTATGATCAACCCTCATTAAAAAAAAAACACTATAAATGAATCAAAGTGAAAAAAAAAAAACCCTGAAATGAATATAAAATATTTTTAAGGAAATATTCTGTATAAGGTCAATTATATATTTTCTTTTTACCACTCCTAGGTTCTCAAGTTCAAGGCTTGATTTTTTTTTCAAATTAATACTTTGTGTTGCTATAAATAAGTGAGAAGAAACAGATTTTTACCATCCTATTGTCTCTCTAAAGTTCACTGGATGGAGTGAACTTAATGAACTTAATCATTCATGAATATTCAGTATTTATCATCTTGGCAGAGAAAGCAACATGGCTTGAGTTTACAATTAAGTTGTTGGAAGTAAACAGTCTTTAGCCAACTTCACATCCTACCTAGACATGTAAAAAGATAAATAGCACAGAGGTATTAACAAGCAAATTGATCACACATATAGCTTCCTGACATGGTGGAGTCTTAGAGCAAAATAGAATAAGCCACGAGACAGTTTAAGTTCACTGTGTTTTTATGATGGATTAATCACATATTCTCGATTAGGAAAGTGGGGAAATGCAACGGGCTTTACTCCAAAGTTTAAAGTCTGCTGCATTCTGTTCTTACTGCTTTGTATTTAATGGCATTTATTTTATACACAAGAAACAAAAATACGAATTTATCCTCAACCACCAACACGTAGGGAATAGTTTCCATTTACTTTACGTGACATATCATATGTCTAGTTCACCTTCTGAGAGAAACAATGATTAGGATATTGGTTGTCGTTTAGTCCTAGGTCATGTTCAATGCTTTTGCAGCCCCGTAGACAGTAGCCTGCCAGGCTCCTCTGTCCATGGTATTCCCAGCCAAGAACACTGGTGTGGCTTGCCATTTCCTCCTCCAGGGGATCTTTCTGACCCAGGGAAAAAAACCCACCTCTCTTGTATCTCCTGCATTGGCAGGTGGGTTCTTTACCACTGAGTCACCTGGGAAGCTCCCATGAGAATATGCTCCAATTTTAATTCAATAACTCTCCTTCAGGATTTAATTGCTTACAAATTTTGTTATGCTTTCATAAATAAGATCCTTTAATTATACTAGAATTCACTTAAACAGGAACAGATATGTCCCTATTACAACATTGCTGAACCTTGGGTTTTCATCTATTGACATTTACATAATGAGTCAACTGATTTTCCCATTTAATATAATTCAATCCTGTTAACAAGATCAATGTAGGTAATGCTAGATACTTAAAGACTTATTCATTAAAAATACAACTTTCTTATAAATATCCATTGATTCATTCTAACTTAATTCTATAAAATCTGCTTATATTTTGTGAAGTGTAGTAAGTGTTAAAAGAGTTAGTCATTCAGTCGTGTCTGACTCTTTGTGACCCCAAGGACTGTAGCCCACCAGGGTCCTCTGTCCATGGAATTCTTCAGGCAAGAATACCGGAATGGGTAGCCCCTCCCTTCTGCAAGGTATCTTCCCAATTCAGGGACTGAACTCGGGTCTCCTGTACTGCAAGCAGATTCTTAAGCATCTGAGCCGCAGTGGCTCCCAACGTGTCAGTCACTCAGTTGTGCCCAACTCTTTGCCATCCCATGAGCTATAGTCCACCAGGCTCCTCTGTCCATGGAATTCTCTAGGCAAGAATACTGGAGTAGGTAGCCATTCCCTTTAAACTAAGAATTAGTTTCGATGTCATTCTGATTCTGATGTCATTCTGTCATTTGATGTCATTCTGTCATTTGATGTCATTCTGCATTCTCATGTAAGAAGTTGTATCAAGTAGAAACTCCATAATTTAATGGTAAGGAAACCTCAGATATATCACTGAAACATTTGAGTTTTGGCTGCCTGATGTGCAGAAATAGTATAACGGAAAATGTTTCCTTCCAAACAGAGTTTAAAGGATGATTCCTGTGGACAGTAGGGGGTTCAATCACAGTGCCTAGTATTTGGTGATTAATAATTATTGTCAATAGGTATTTTTAATCTCCTTGAGATTTACAAGTTAAAAATTGTTCTAAAGAAAGAAATGGTAGAAGACAAACACGGATTTAGGGAAAAGGCTTCAAATAAAGATTCCAATAATTTAAATTCCTGCTTTATGAAGGCGATGTGTTTACCTCACTCTGGGAAAAAAGGAGGCCTATTTAGTCTTCTTAGGTTATGACTTTGAATAGTAGTCCAAGTGGAAAAAAAATTTATTTGGTATTGTATACTTCTATTTTATAAATTATAAAAATTGTAATATTTTAATTAAAAATTCATACATGCATGCATATTAGAAGATAGTATATAAAAATGGAAAGTGGATATGTCAAGGTGATGACGTTAAGAATGATTTATTAAAATTGCTGTAATGGCTACAGGTGATTACCTTTCTTAAATAATTTTTTTATGAACACATCTTTCAGAGTCCTCTTATCTGTTCCCCTAATGTTTATAAAATATATTTCAATTATTAGGACTTCAAAAGATTAATATAATACATTTAATTTGTGGAAAGGATAAGTATAAATGTGAATAAGATCTATTCTTTTAACATCACTGAGAGCTTTAACCACATTAAAAAACTATTAAAACTCTAAAAAACCCATATGCTTTCTAGGGAAAAGTGAAATTTTAGCATATCTCACATTCAACATGGGAGAAAAAGATCTTCAAAATGCCTGCCAAATTGCATTTTATCTTTTTTATACTTACTAGTTTAAGGATCTTTCATATCATAATTTATGTTATGCTAAATTCATGATTCAATTTGGACTTAACATAATATCCGAATGTATATAAAATAAATAGAGTTAGAGAAATCATGTGAAGAAATGTTCTCATGTAATGTGGTAAGAGAAGTAAATGTGTTTAGGCAACTATGTATTTTTAGCCTATAAATCTCAAAAGGTAATAATGAAATATTCCCAGGTATCTGTTGTTGTATAAAAATGTACTCTTTATCAATGGCTCAAAACAGTGACACTTTCGTTTTTACCCCAAGTCTGAGAGACAGGGATCAGCTGGGCACTTCTCAATCTGGATGGCTCATGTGATTGCCATCTGAAGGCAGATGGAGTTGGGGAGACATTGAAAACTTTCCACTCATTTCTGGCACCTGCCCTGGGAAGATCAAAACTCTGGGAGCAAACACACTGGGCCCTTTATATCCACCATTTCATGTAAGAAACAAACATCCATAGATTTTGGTACCTACAGGGGTTCCTGGAACCAATCCGTGGATACCAAGAAATTACTGTTACTTATGGGGGCCTCTCTATTATGTCTCTTATCTCTGTATGATCTTACAACTGCCTGCAGCTCCCTCTTACAACCCCTCCCTCCCTACCTGGGGCATAGCTGGACATCCCATGTGGTAGGACATCCCATAGACTCTCAGAGCAAGGGCCCCAAGAGGGAGCAGCAGATGCTTCATCCACGACCTTATCTCACCTGTTCCTGGAAGGCATACTTCATCACTTCCACTGTATTCTGTTCACTGAGGCTACTGAAAAGGGCTCTTCCACTGAGAGAAAAGGACATTGTTCCTGCCTTTTGATGGAAGGAGGGTCAAAAGAATTACAGCCATGTTTTTAAATTACTTCTGAGATACCAATCAACGTCATAGAATTAGACAGCTAGTACGATGAAAACCCACAGGCCATCACCTTTTAGAAATTCTGTTTCATCTGAAATTAGTCACTAGATAGCAATGTTCTGTCCACTGAAGCAGGGTTTTCAGAGAGAGCTCCTGATGTTTGGGCTCCTCAGTGTGCAGCAATTTTCCTGAGCAAGAAAGTTCCTATCACCTGATGCTTCCTTTGCTTCCTCAGCAGCTGAAGCATCAATTGTCTTGAATTTCACTTCCATTCAAAGCAAATAATTTGTTATTGACGGTGAGATATGCGTGCTTGGCATTTAGAAATCCTGCAAGACAGCTGTTTTGTTTCTGCCAGACATTAAACTGATTACAGAAGATTAAATGTAATATTCGTTGGAGATCAAGCAACACAGAACTTGGCAGACTGTACAATTAGAGTTTTGGGGAAAAAAAGTGGTTAAAAGAATATTACCCTTTGTCAAGTGGTAAAGTGTTCTGCAAAGTGGATTTTTTTTTTTTTTTTTTTTACAATTCAACCAACATCTGAGCAAAGCAACTATTGATTTTTTTAAAAGTTGGCTGCCATTTAAATGGGGCAATTAGTTAAAGACTGAGAATAAGCAAAAATCTTGCAATGCAACTGCTGTGGGTGCCCTGTGACTAATTTAAATCTTTTTAAAGACACAGATTCTAAGTCTCAGGGGAAAAAGCTCAGAGGGAATTTGTCAGGGCCGGTGTGCCTGAAGTTATAGGAGAAAACAAGCTCCCTCCAGATCTGCCTTTTAAGGCTAATAACATTCTAATTATAGAGAGAGTATGGTTGCCACTACTCGCTGAAAGCATTCTGTGGATTTAAAAAGCAAATTGAACTGAAGAAGCAGAGCTAATGTAACTGTAGCATCTGCGGTTCTCATAGATTTATTCAGTCAAAACCAAGGTATCCTTCAAGGTGACCTAAATGATGGGGGGAGGGGTATGTTATCTCAGGTATGATCAATAAATCATCACTTCACACATGACACTAAAAATGATTTATCCTGGAAAATATCCCTCATCTTTTGGAAAATATCAAACACTTAAAATCACTGCAAAGAGTTTTGAAATACCTCATTATGAAGTGCTCCTAACAAACTTAAAATTGAATGGCATTGCCTCCTTTTCTACATTTGTGACCTTTGACAAGGTGAGATAATTCCTTGAATACCATATTCATAATTACCTCTTGTGCTGTGGAGTTATTTTCCAAATGGAGTTTTCATAAAAATGTTACTCAAGAGCTCTTCATTTTAAAGCTGCTCTTAGCCTTGGACTATCCCTTGTCTTCTAAAATTTGCTTCCCTAATAATCTGTCTGAGAGGGGCAGTTACACAACTCAAAATGATGAAAACTTAAGCCAACCATGAAATAAAATTAATAGTAGTATTAACATAGAAATGCTTCTTCCCTCTAAATGTGACATTGCAAAATGAAGATGTACATTATATGGACCAAGAAGAAACAGTTAAGAAACCAATGATTCATTTTTCAAGAACAATTTACATGTATTATTTCTACCTTGTAAAATGACTTTTTGGCTTAAGAGTGGGACGAAGAGCAGAAATGAGGACCTAACATTTCTTGGGAAGCAAGAAGGCAACACTGAAGACTGTGGTCGTGAGTCTTTGGACTTTCTTCTGTTCTGAGTTCAATATTTAAAGGACACTGAAGAAACATTAGTCGACCTAGTGATTACCATCCTAAGTGAAGCAAGTCAGACAGAGAAAGATAAATACCATAGGATAATACTTACATATACAATCTAAAATATGTCAGAAATGAACTAATCTATGAACGGACTCACAAACAGAACAGACTTGCAGTGGCCAAAGGGGAGGGGAGGGGAGGTGATGGAGGGATGGTATGGTAGTTTGGAATTAACAAATGCAACCTAGTATGCATGTATGTATGTATGTATGTATGTATGTATGTGTGTATGTGTGTGTGTATATATATATATGATAAACATATACACTTATGGATGGATAAACAAGGTCCTACTGTATGGCACAGGGAGCTATAGTCAATATTCTGTGATTAAATAATGGAAAAGAATATGAAAAAGAATATATAACCAAATCACTTTGCTATAGAGCAGAAATTAACACACTGCAAATCAACTGTACTTGAAGAAAATAATTTTTTAAAAAAGGATAAATAAATGATTCTTTATAGATGGTTTTACCTGATGACTTGCAAAATTCTTTACAGAAGGCAATATAATTCGGTCATCAAATTTTTTCTTTTAATGGTTAGAAGATATACCCAGATTGTTGGGAAAATATAGTTAAAAACAAAATCTTGCAACCCTGAAAATTCCATGAAGGTAAAGAGAAAGAGATTTTGTTATTGAATAAGCACTAAAACTTGAATGCAATGCATAACACAGGCAATCTGCTGAAAGATGGCAAAGACAGAAAACTTCACTCTGCTCAGGAGTCCCACATACCCTATTATAGAGCCAAACAAACACGACTCATTACATGCAGGTGCAAGATACAAAACTAGGCCTCAAATAAGAATTTCACAGCACCAGTTCTCACATAGTTCATACCAAGTTCATTTGGTAATTGAGGTGACCATATGTGTTAATTGGCATTAACCAAAGGGAAAAAAGACAGACACTTCTCATATTTTTAGAACAAAAAGTTTTCAGCTTGGAGCAAGGGGACTGCAAAAGTTAGGCTCCAGTCATCCATTGATACTATAAGCTAGGGGAGATGGGGATATGAACAACTTTGATGATTTCAAAAGAGTGGTTCTCAGGCCCTTGAGAAAGACACTTCTGAGTCCTAGAGTGGGCCAGAGGCCTACTTAGCTTCTAAAAAAAATTTTCATACATTTATAAAAACTAGGAAAGAACTTAGACATTTTCTAAAGTAAATGCTCTAAGAAAAGGGAAAAAGGGCTTCTCCCTTATTCTAAACAGGAAGAATTAGGCCTTTTTATTTGTATTTGCCTTTCCAAGGGAAAGAGCATTCACAGAACTGAGAGAAAAATGACCAATTATATGGTGCAAGTTCATCATTTATGGATGAAGCGACTAAGAATCAGTAGATTAAAGTGATTTTCTCTGAAAGGACAGGCCCCAATTCCCACTCCAATATGCTTTCTAGTCACCATGATTGCCTCTAGAAACAGGTTGCTCAACCACAGGAAGAAGTGGCTTGTTCCCTTCTATTTCATCACTGTCCTTCCAACTTGAAGGCTCTGCTTCATACGTGAGCTCCCCAGGTTTCAGTGCCCACACATAATGCTCATGGTAATAGAACCTAATGGACAGACATACTTAGGCCGGGTCTTTTCTTCCACTGCTTATGAGTCATGGCAGTAAAATTCCACACACTGGTAACTTCACAGGTGAACTTTAGAATGTGGGAAAGAAAGGAAATAGAAAGTCATACAAAGTTTTCTCATGCGTGTAGATCTTCATATTTATTCCCAGAAAGTAACTGAATACAAATGACTCAGCTTCATCTTACCCAAAATGGAAGTTAGTACTCTCTATTGTGACATTGCCACACCAACTCAGTTGTCATCTTCAGAGACAAATTTTACCCTTGTCATAACTGTAGGAACAAATTATTACCTGAACAGAAAGTACATATATCTTTACATGTCCATCAGTTCAGTTCAGTTGCTCAGTCGTGTCCGACGCTCTGCAACCCCATGAATCGCAGCAGGCCAGGCCTCCCTGTCCATCACCATCTCCCGGGGTTCACCCAAACTCATGTCCATCGAGTCGGTGATGCCATCCAGCCATCTCATCCTCTGTCGTCCCCTTCTCCTCCTGCCCCAAATCCCTCCCAGCATCAGGGTCTTTTCTAATGAGTCAACTCTTCGCATGAGGTGGCCAAACTATTGGAGTTTCAGCTTCAGCATCAGTCCTTCCAATGAGCAACCAGGACTCATCTCCTTTATCATGGACTGATTGGATCTCCTTGCAGTCCAAGGGACTCTCAAGAGTCTTCTCCAACACCAGAGTTCAAAAACATCAATTCTTCAGCACTCAGCTTTCTTCACATTCCAACTCTCACATCCATACATAACCACTGGAAAAACCATAGCCTTGACTAGACAGACCTTTGTTGGCAAAGTAATGTCTCTGCTTTTTAATATGCTGTCTAGATTGGTCATAACTTGGTAAATAAGAGGTAGAAGCCATCAATTTAGAGGAGTACCTCTGGATTTTAAAAGACCTATTTCCTCTTGGCTATGTTAGTGAGTGAGTGAAAGTCGCTCAGTCGTGTCCACCTCGTTGCGACCGTGTAGACCATACGGTCCATGGAATTCTCCAGGCCAGAATGCTGGAGTGGGGAGCCTTTGCCTTCTCCAGGGGATCTTCCCAACCCAGGGATCGAATCCAGGTCTTCAGAGCCAAAAGCAATACCAGAAGAAAAAACTAATTAGTTAAAAAATATACCGATCCTCATAATGATGGATTAAAAAGAAAAATAGATTAAGTTCCACTTGTAAAACCTGACATAAAAAGTAAAAGAGATTGGAGAGATTATTAGAAAGGACCATAAGCCAAGGACCATTAGAAAGGACCAGGCAGTCTCTAGAAACTAAAAAAGGCAACAGAATGTATTTTCTCCTAGAACCTACATAGCAAATACAATCCTATTAGCATCTTGAGATTAGCTCCATGGAATACATTTGAGACTTAAGATATCCAGAACTATAAGATAACATATTCGTGTTTTTTAAGCCACTACATGGGCTTCCCAGGTAGCTCAGCTGGTTAAGAATCCACCTGCAATGCAGGAGACCCCAGTTTAATTCCTGAGTCAGAAAGTTCCCCTGCAGAAGGCATAGGCTACCCACTCCACTATTCTTGGGCTTCCCTGGTGGCTCAGATAGTAAAGAATCTGCAAGCAATGTCAGAGACCTGAGTTTGATCCCTGAGTTAGGAAGATCCCCTGGCAGGGGGCATGGCAACCCACTCCAGCATTCTTGCCTGGAGAATCCCATGGACAGAGAAGCCTGGTGGGCTACAGTCCATGGGGTTGCAAAGAGTCAGACACAGACTGGGGTCAGACAGGACTGAGTGACTAAGCACAGCACAGCACAAGCCACCACATTCATGGTAATCTGTCACAGAAGCAATAGGAAACCAAGGTAGTAATGGATTTCACATTTGCCATTAAAATTCCAAGCTACTTAGTATCAGGGACAACTGGTTCTCAGTTGTACTTAAATTCTGGAAAACAAGATAGAGAATGTATGTCAGCATACTCCCACCAAAGGGAGCTCGATAAATGCTATATTTATCTACCAACTTGTACAAGTCTTTGGTTAAGGGTAGCTCATTGGTCAAAGAGCTTGTGGACTGATCTGTGATTTATGGATTAGATTCCGAGGGTCAGAAAAAGCCCATAGGCAAAGCAGTTGCAGGGGCTGACATTTGGAAGACAGGCTAGTGTTTATGAAAATAATACAGGCACATGCAGCATTTAGTTTCACTCATACCCGACATTAACTTTACTCTTTCCTGTCATTGATTATTCAAGGTAGTGGCTAACCACAATTTCCTGGGGGAAACAAAGGACCTACGAAGGTTTATGTGACAAGCTGCACTCCCAGTACTTAAGGAGATACCAAGGTCACAAATGATAGCTTCTGCCTTTTCTATTATCCATTCTAGACATTACTATCCTTGAGCAGAACTTCTGTTATTCTAGACTGATTTTCTACTAGTAACTCAGACCTAGTTTCCTGAGACATTTGACTTTCTGTTTAAGAGTAAGCATGCTTATTGTCTGCCCATGATTGCTACACTCCTCCATTTAGAGTTATTACCAGGTTCAAAAGTACCCATAGCAACCCTGATGCACCCCAAATCTAGATATATCCATTCCTGATCCCATTAGTTGTCAGCAGTTTTATCCCCTCCGTGAAAATCGGCATTATTTATCCAAGGTGGTGTAATAACTCCTTTTTCTGCTTATTGATTGCAAAAATGACTCCAAAATGATTAGGCATAAGAAAATTGAAACTAGTGAGATCCTTGCTGTGCTACATAATAGGAGCAACACCTCTGCTCTAGCTATTAAAACTCTGTGCAAAGGGGACCAAAATATAAAGAGTGGAAGACTCAACCCTAAGTGAGAGGCTAGTTGTGGTTTCCAGTTCAGTCTGTCCTCTGATACAAGGGAAGAAAATTTCTTTAATCATGTTCATTAAGGCCTTCCACCTTTTACACCAGGATCTAAGTTGTCAATTCCTTCCATGCCTGCTTCAGTGACATCTAACAGCTTAATTTTCAGTCCTTATCTCCCTCAAATGTTAGACATGCTGAGTCAGCCAGTAGTCTTCATTTATTAGTACCCACATATGTGAACATGTTAATTCTGGTAGAACATCACACCAGGGTTATCTCTCTATGGTGTTCTTATAGCCTTCTGGCTAGGGAGTGATGTGATTTAATTCCATCCTAAGAATCTGCTTCCTACATTCAGTTTCAACAAGAATTACCTTAGTTTGGGTTCCCTAGAAGCTGACCCTGTGACAAATATCCAAATGCAAATAGTTTAAGAGGTGGACCTTAAAGAAAGGTGAGTGCTGAAGAATTGATGCTTTTGAACGGTGGTGTTAGTGAAGACTCTTGAGGGTCCCTTGGACAGCAGGAAGATGAAACCTGTCAATCTAAAAGAAATTAATCCTGAATATTCATAGGAAGAACTGATGCTGAAGGTGAAATTCCAATGCTTTGGCCACCTGATATGAAGAGCCGACTCACTGGAGCAGAGCCGACTCACTGGGGAAAGACCCTGATGCTAAGATTGAGAGCAGGAGGAGAAGAGGGCCACAGAGGATGAGATGGTTGGATGGCATCACCGACTCAGTGGACATGACTTTGAGAGATAGTGAAGGACAGGGAAGGCTGGCATGCTGCAGCACATGTGGTAGCAAAGAGTCAGGACTTAAGGACTAAACAACAACCACCACCCTTGAAATATCCACGGTAGGAGACAGAAAATGAGAAGGGAAGGCAGAGGAAGACAGCTAATAAAGAATGGACTGACAAAACAAGTTAATTCTATGGGAATAGAGCTCAGTCCAATAGAGAATTTCTGGAAGCCTGTATAGCACATAAGATTCAGGTTACTCAGCTTAGGGGCCATAATTTGAAAGCTGCTCCAGGCATCACTAATTCTCTGTACTCTGGGCTGACTAAGCTAGGGGAGAGCACTCTGCAGTGGAGAGAAAATTCACACCTAGAGGGGTGCATGGAATTCTCTAGGCCAAAATACTGGAGTGGGTAGACTTTCCCTTCTCCAGGGGATCTTCCAAAACCCAGGGATCAACCCCAGGTCTTCCACATTGCAGGCAGATTCTTTACCAGCTGAGCCACAAGGGAAGCCCAAGAATACTGGAGTGGGTAGCCTATCTCTTCTCTGGCAGATCTTTGTGACCCAGGAATCAAACTGGGGTCTCCTGCATTGCAGCTGGATTCTTTACCAACTAAGCAATTAGGAAAGCCCATTCAGGCAAATGAAAGTTTGTGCTAAAATTTAGAAGTTAAATCAACATGCAAGGAAATGGTTAAATATGAGAGAAGGATAATGACCATGTCTCCTATACCCAATAATACTGTTTCCTAAAACCTGCCAGTATAAACACTCCCTTCCCTTGAGGATTTCTCTTCCTCTAATCCATCAACATATTGGTAAAAAAACAAAAACAAACAAACAAACAAAAAAAACACATACAATCCTCTCTGCTTATGAATGCAAATATAGTTTTGTCTTTATTTTTTTTTTGAATTCCAGATTCCACACAGACATGTCCTGAGTCCATTTAGAAATAGTGACCATTATTCTCAGTTTATTTCTGTATTAGATTATAAGGGTAGCTGTATCAGTATGCAGGTGTTAATCTAACCCTAAGCATACCCCCTGACTGGGGATCACACAGTGCCTATGGTCACCTTGGAGTTCCAGGTTAAATTGACATCTTTACCAAACTTATCTGCTTCCTTTTCCAACAGCTGCAGTGATCTTAAATAGTTTTCTTCTATCTACTTTCCCAAGAGATCAATGGCTACAGATTTTATGCTGGCTGGGACATACTTTTTTGGCTACTGTTTCAAAAGCATTAAGTAGATGTTCCTTAGGAGATCTATATTTTACCATATTTTTTTTAAGTTTAGTTTAACATTTGCTATAATAGAAACAGACTTCCTACAGTGCCATTCACCATGGTGGATACCGATTCCAGTCCTTTCTCAAAAGCACTAAAAGATACATTGACTGGTTGTCAAAATCCTTCTTTTTCAAATATTTTTCCAACCTTCTGAAACCTCAAAGCAAATACCAATAACCTACAAATACACAGATGACCTTTGGAGGACTCAAATTAAATATTTCTTCATTTTTCCTGAAGGCTTCTCAACCGGTTTCATGAGATTGTTATTCTGGAAAAGGGTATTGTCTTTTCAGTTTTTTCCTAACACATATATATAGATATATATATATTTTTTAATTTATGTTTTGGGTATGTTTCCATGTATATGCAAAGGAGACTAGAAAATATGTATCTTTTTAAAATTCAGAGATGATATAAATAGTAATTTTCATTTATAGCAAATCAAATCAAGTTTTGGGTTAAGCAGTTATTCTTCCAGAAATCTTTCTTTTGTGTACTGAAAATTCTAAATACCATAAAATTTATATGACGATGTAAGATTGGTGGAGTTTATATGCATATTAATACATTAAAAATTTTCCTGTTAACTGCTATCTTACCAAAAAAATCACTTGCGTGGTAATATCTCTAGACTAACACCCAGTAGACACTTGCTAAATGTAGTTACTATTGAAATACAAATTTTAAAACATGATTATTAATAGCATATATGGTAGCCTGAATAATGTTTCTCAAAAATAAAGGTGCTACTTCCTGGAACCTCCGAATGTTACTTTTCATGACAAGCATGGACTTTGTGGGTATGATTCAATTTGGATCTGGAGATGGTGAAATTGTTCTGTATTATCTAAGTGGACCCTAAATGTAATCATGAATGTCCTTACGAGAGAGGCAGAGGGAGATTTTGACTACAGAGGAGGAAATATGATTCCAGAAAGGGATCATGAGCAAAAAAAAAAAAAAACAAAAAAACAAACAAACAAACAAACAAAAAAAAACCCACAGGTATTCCAGAAGTTAGAAAAGAAAAGAAAACCAACTTTCTTGTAACCCTTCAGAGAGAACCAGCCCTGTGAATACCTTGCTGTTAGCACCATAAGACTCATTTTGAACTTCTGGCCTCCAGAACTGTAAGACAAATATATGTTGTCTTAAGCCACTAAGTCAGGTAATTTGTTACAGCAGCAACAAGAAATTAATACAGTATATAAAGAAGTCCTTCTGGCATAGGGGAAAAAAGCAACCATGGTTATAGTAGCAAAAATTGTCTTGCAAAGATATGAAATTCCCTGAATATTTGAGTAAAAATGACTATGACTCTAAGGAAACCTTTAGTTATAGAAAGCCTTCATATCTAATCTGTTCCTAACCCCTTTTGTGACTGAAATTCTGAAGTGTTAATATATGGCCTCAGTTGATTTTAAGAGAAATGATAAAAAATGATTACATGTGTCTTCTACAAATTTTTTAAGCAATAGTCTCTATACATGGCATGTGGTCTCAAATTCACTCTTTGCCACCCTGTTCAGAAAGAATGTGATCATTTATTCTCAGGAATATGCAAGTTAATGATGATTGGCTTTTATTTTAATATAGGTCATAACCTAACCATAAAAAATGGAGTCTTTGTTTATTTTACTGAGAAGCAGATTCTACTTCAAGGATCCCTAACATCACATTTAGAAGGAAACTGCCATATCCGCAAAGAATCAAGTCCCCCTAAGGCCAAATGAAGCAAGATCAGCTCACGCAACCCTGGGTGATTAAGAGCACAAGAAACATATTGTAGAAACAAGAAAGTAACTGGAAAGCCTTAGGTCTTAGATTTCTATCTGTAAGTTACAGAGCCCTGACCTATTTCTTTCCTTCTCCCAAATGTGGGCCCCAAGAGAGTGAGTTCTCTAAGAGCTTCAGCGTTGTAACAGGAAAAGACAACAGGTACAGTGAAGAATAGGGATGTGAGCAGCTTCCCAGGGCTAAGTTTTAGATAACATCATCTCAACCAATGAGGTGCAAGAGGATGCTAGATCGAAAATGAGCGTTTAGGATGGACTAAACCTGATGTTTTACGTCCTTATGAGTCCACAGTGGGTGGCATTGAAAGGTAATAAGGGGAATGGAGAATTTAGTAGGAGAATATCAAGGGGAAAGTAGATGCAAAAATAAAATTCTAAGTGTGTTCTATATTATGTGCCTTTTTGTTAGAAGGAAGAGACCATAAATCAGTCTGTCAGCTTACACCATGGGGCTCATAATAGATTCATAACAAAAAGAATTATGAAAAATTAACATGCAGTATGTCATTTATAATCAACTTGAGCCTGAAGAACTGAGGATTATCTGACATTTCTAGGTTCCATAAAGGTTTATTTTACTTTAGATACAGGGATAGGAGGAATAAGAATTAGGAATCAATATGCATAAATTAGAGATACTCCAAGTTGAAACCAGCGAGTTGGTATAAATGCGTGGATCTGAGCACAGGAACTCACGAGTTTTCTGGAGAAGGAGTTGTAAAGATAGATGTGCTTTCATTTGGAAGCTGGAAATCAGAGAATTTCAGTAAATAGAAACCAGTTGGGGATTTTGTAATCAGAAGCCCACATAGTTCTCAGGGCATTTAAGCCCTAAATTCTATTTCTCAGTTCTAGTCTGGTATGCTATAGCCTTTCCTTTGGTTCCCCAGAGATTAACTTTTCTTTCTCCTCTTCCGTTCTAACTCTCATTTGGTCATATCCAGAAAATGAGACAGGCTCAATAGCTGTGGCACACAGGCTTACTTTCTCTTTGGCATGTGGGATCTTCTCAGATCAGGGTCAAACCCATATCTGCTGCACTGGCAGGTGGCTTCTTTACCGCTAAGCCACCAGAAAAGCCCTGAAAGGTGGACTCTTAAGCACTAGATCACCAAGAAAGTTCCCTGCTCTGTGGGGTTTGGGCTTGCCAGGTGGCACAGTGGTAAAGAATCTGCTTGCCAATGCTGCACACACAAGAGTCTTAGGTTCATTACCTCAGTCAAGAAGATCCCCTGGAGTAGGACATGGCAATCCATTTCAGTATTCTTGCCTAGAAAATTCTGTGGACAGAGGAGCCTGGTGGGGTACAGTCCACGGGGTCACAAAGAGTCGGACGCAACAGAGCGTGCACACGTTCAGAAAATGGGGATCAAGTAGTAGGGAAAGAAGAACAAGACAAAAGCCTATGTTCTCACTTTTTGTGAAATGAAAGAACTGCATAGTCAAGCACTTCCCTCTGCTAGCTAGTGGTCTAACACCTGCATGAGACATTTATTCTCCTATGGAATCCATTGGAGAATTATGAGCTGGAAACTAGAAGGTGTCTTGATAGATGTGTCCATAGGCATAGGATATATTAGCTCAATGCTGTACATACATGGCACTGAGATTACACATATTTGTTCTCTAGGCATAGATGGGACATTACATTTTTCAGAGAAGAGAAAGAAGCTCGAAACACATAGCAGGTCAAATTATGACAGGATACAAATGAGGATGAAGGATAGGAATTAAGTCCAAAATGACTAAAGAAGGAATCCAAGAGTCTACTTATAATTCACACAGTTGGAAGAGTAGCCCTGGAGAAAACATTTCCCAAATTTCTATAGAAAGTTGTATGAAGACATCAGTTTATAGAAATGACTATCACTATGTTTCATTTCACCCCAAGGTAAAAATATATTTAGTCTTCCCATTCCATTTTCCAACTACTTGAATACTATATTAATCTTTGCGATCAACAATTCCCAACAAAATTAGCAGCTATATATTATGAATTTAGTTTACTGTGAAGTTATATGAATAATATTCTCATCCACTATTCCCTAACTTCCTCGAGAAGTTCTACTTCCAAATGCTCCTCAATCTTCAGAAGCAAACAATGGATGGGAAAATTCTAACAGCTAACAGAGATGGGTTAATTGTATTCTGGAAAGGAAGTCACTTCGTATGGAGGTAGAGAAAAATCTTTACGTCTATCCCTGCTGAAGACAGATTTCATTAATAGAAGTGAAAATTTGAAATTGATCTGTGCATATCAATTTGTATTTCCAACATACATGAGTAACCAACACTCAGAACCAGGAGAATAATACACACATAAACAAAAATGCAAGAACACACACTCACACATACTCTCTCTCTAGCAAGCACCATTTTGGGGTGATCTCTCCTCACTGAAGGATGGGTAAACAAAGCATTGTATGAAACAAATATTGTGCCTACAGTTAAAGGGGGAAAATCAGCCTGGTAAGAAAGAGGCAGGCACAGAGACGACTGCTAAGGGGCAAAGTTTGTTGTAAGAATTATGAAGCACAATGGGAATTCCACCCAATGGGCACACTCTTCTCTTGAGTTTCCCAGCTCAGTGGTGCATATCAAGGTTCAAAAGCAGCCAGTAAAGTTGCTCAGTGTAGTTTTGACAGGAACAGAAGAACTGTTTTATTAGTCTTTTTGCCCTGCGTTTACATTGCACAGAGAGAAGGTGAAATTTAAATGGTTTGATTCTACTCATAAAGAACTCTCTATTGAACACAGCTTAAAGCAGTTGTCAGAAATACAAAGGTCACAGTCTTTGGAGTATCCACATTTCCAAGTATCTTAACTCTTTAAACAACTCGGATTTAAACTAGTTTCCTCATGGAGATAGGAGGAAGAAAGACCCATGCAAATGAATGCTCTCTCTTGCTAAAATGGCTTTGCCCTCAACTCTGGCTCAGTTTACTGATGAGTCAGTTATACCCCAGGGACTTGAAGCCCTCCTCCCCTGCCTTGTGCTATGCTTTGGTCAGCACAGTCATGTCCAACTCTTGGTGACTCCATGGATTGTAGCCCACCAGGCTCCTCTGTCCTTGGGGATGCTCCAGGCAAGAATACTGGAGTGGGTTGCCATGCCCTCCTCCAGGGGATCTTCCCGACCCAGGGATCGAACCCAGGTCTCCCATATTGCAGGTGGATTTTTTAACCATCTGAGCCACCAGGGAAACCCAAAAATACTGGAGTGGGTATCCTATCCCTTCTCCAGGGGAACTTCCTGACCCAGGAATCGAACCAGGGTCTCCTGCATTGCAGCCGGATTCTTTACCAGCTGAGAACCAGGGAAGCCCCCTCCCTGCCTTAGGCCCAACCTAACATTAGTAAATGTTTAAAGCATTGCATAGATTAAAAGACTGACTTTTCCTGTTCACGCTAGACCTGTATCAAAACTGTGGTTCTGTGGATTTTGGTATCTTCCTAGCAAAGGAAAGAAAAACAAAAGCAGAGCTGATGTGTCTGTCCCAGGCACTCTTGACGCAGTCTGGTTCTTTCCTGGTGTGCTGAGGAGGTGCGGGAGGTCAGGAGAAGTGCTGCCAGGGGAGACCCCGCTCTCCTCCCACAGCCATGCTTGTGTTTGGGAAAGCAGCCATCTAATTCCCTGAGTCTCAAATGCAAGGGACAGTCTATCCCTCCACTCAATAACAAGTTCCTGGATTTTACTAAATCTATCAGATAGAGCAGGGTTGGGAAGGTACGGGAAGTTTGCACTAGAATGCCTAATAAGCCTTTCTACCAGACCAGTCCCATTGCTGGACTATTTGCAGAGTGTGGGAAGGAACTGGTGGAGGGAAGGAACGCAATACAGATGGAAATACTTTGACTGAAGCTTCCTGAGACCACTTCCTCTGAGCCTTCCTATCCATTTGAGGCTAATGCGGTGAATCATTTAGCCTCGCAAGATGTTTGACAACATCTTCATTTTTTTTTGTTCAGAGACCTTAAAAATGGATCAGAGCAGGGTATTGTTTTTTCTATTTAGTTTATCTCGAGGCCACACTGTACTTTCAACTGTTATACACCACTTTGTTTCTCATCTCCAGTTATGTCAGTTAAGTAGTACAACAAACTCACAAGACAAGGTTACACAATGAGCATAGGACTGCCAGGTAACTAACTCATAGACGCTCTCTCTCTGTGGCCACACACACCCTTGTCTATCCACCAATCTTCTACCTAGCATGAAATGCCTCAAGTTTACTCACATTTTGTAACAACATAATGCAAACATTTCCAGTCCTTGATTCTCCTGTAAATTGCTGTCTTGTTGATTTCAGCTATTCAATATGCAAAAAAAAATCTAGAATTTGTATCTCCAAACCAGACTATACTACTAAAATTTCAACTCATGCATTCCTACTAGTTTATATCTACATTAAGATGCCTAATAGATGTCTCAAATCTGACGTGTTTGTGGTATTTAGTCTCCAACATGGTCCCCAGTGAATCACACACCCATTATTCATGCCTTTGGAGACCCCTGTCTCACTGAGTTTGGATAGGGTCCCGCGGCTGCTAAGTCACTTCAGTCGTGTCCGACTATGTGCAAACCCATAGACGGCAGCCCACCAGGCTCCCCCATCCCTGGGATTCTCCAGGCAAGAACACTAGAGTGGGTTGCCATTTTCTTCTTCAATGTATGAAAGTGAAAAGTGAAAGTGAAGTCGCTCAGTCATGTCTGACTCTTAGTGACCCCATGGACTGCAGTCTATCAGGCTCCTCTGTCCATGGGATGTTCCAAGCAAGAGTACTGGAGTGGGGTGCCATTGTCTTCTCCGGGATAGGGTCCTATGATATGCTTAATCCAATAAATGTAGAATTAGTAGGTGGTGCTTGAGCAAGTCCTAAGCCGGATGAAGGCTTTGCAAGTTCTGTTTTTGTGATTTTAGAGCCCCAAATCACCATTAAGTGGTCCAGCTACTGTGCCGAAGAGACCAGGTAGAGAGACCACAAGAAAAAGTCACTCAGAGAGAAGCCCACCCGGTCTCCGTATAATAGATTTCCAGCCATCCACACCAAAATACTAGACACATTTGGATAAAACCATACTGGACTTATCACCCTCAGTCATCATTTGCCTGCATCTTCCTACATCCTTAGGAGAAACTCCAAAGATGACAGTCCAAAACCAATGCAGTTGATCAGTCATTCCTCAATTTAAAAAAAAATAATAATCAAGTGACTTTTAAGCCAGCATGATGTAGGATGTTATTTATGCAGCAACTGATAACCTTACCTGGATATGCCTAAAGCATCTTCTTGTTTGGATGCTTAAGAGAGATTTTAACATGACACACTCAAGATCGAAGCTTCCCCTCATGGTCTCCACACCTAGGCTCTCTCATTTCAGTTGAGGACAACTTTTTTTTTTCTTCTCTATCTTCAGTTACTCACACTTTAATCTGTCCAAATTTTCTTTTTTTTTTTTTTTTCAAAATGTCGCCAAACTCCAAGCACTTTCTGCTACATTCAGAGCTGACACCCTGTCCTAAATTATCATCATCTTTACGCTGGATTACTGTGATGGCTTTCCAACCAATTTCCTTGTTTTTACCCTTGGTCCCTGCAATTTACTCATAAAACACCATGGTCAGGGCCATCCCTTGAGTAAATCAGTCATAAAGTCACTCTCCTCCCAAAAAACTCAAAAACCAAAGTTAAAAATGATCCAGAAATCTCATTTAACCTATCCCCTCCAATCTTTCTGATTTTCTTTCTTTTCTTTCTTTCCTCATGTTGACTCTGCTCCAATCCTATTAAACCCCTGATGTCCTTCAAACTTGTCTGGTACATTTGCAACTCAGGGTTTTTGGCTTTTTTTAACCAACTCTTCTCTCTGCCTGGAATGCTCTTCCTCTTATATTTACAACACTAATTCTTATCATTCAAGTCATGTTCAAAAGCCTCCTCCTTCATGAGGCCTACTGTGAACACTATGAAAATTGTACTCTTTCCCCTAAAACTACAAATCCCTCCTTTATACTTTTTTTTCCTTTCCTTCATAGCACTTATTCAATATACTAGACAATTTATTACAGTGGGGGTTTGGTTCCTCCTCTGCTAGAACATGAGCTATGTAAGGGCAAAAATTTGTCTGTTGGCTCAATGATAGAGCCATAACACATTCTATGGCACATAGTAGGCCTTCAACAAATTCTTGAATTAAAATGTTAATGAAAGCCAAAGTTTGCAAAATTACATTATTAGCAAACATCATCCAATTTTTTCCCTAGTTTATTGAATTACAGCCACAGACATATCACTCTGGTGCCTAGATGGTAATTTAATTTCAACCTATGAAAGGCATTGGGAATGTGAAGGAAAAAAGACAGTTTTTAAAGATTACATATGAGCTGTTTCCAGTCTATTGTCAGTTTTTTTTTTTTAAATAAACTGGAGATGCTCTTGCAATTATATAAAAGAGAAAAGTGTTATTCAGTAGGAAAAGTATAAGTTACAATTTTTGACTTAATCAAAACATAACCATATGTAGCACAGTTTCACGTTCTAATATTTTTACAAATCATACTTTTCCTACTAAACCTGACAGTACATGAAGACAATGGACATACATTTATTTTATTTTTCTTCAAAGTTAATGCATGAATTTCCTCAGATATGTAAGCTATACACATTCTTGAAATGCAGGAATGAATAACTGTTATATATGGGAGACCATGCTATTTACTCTGGGATATATGGCACTAAGAATAAGAGAAAATAATTAAAAGAAAAAGTTTAAGTTCAGGAAACATTTTTGCCTCACTTACTACACATTCATTCAGAATGACCATTTTTAGTCAGTGGATCAATTCAGTTCAGTCGCTCAGTCGTGTCCAACTCTTTGAGACCCCATGAATTGCAGCACACCAGGCCTCCCTGTCCATCACCAACTCCCGGAGTTCACTCAGACTTATGTCCATCAAGTTGGTAATCACATCCAGCCATCTCATCCTCGGTCGTCCCCTTCTCCTCCTGCCCCCCCATCCCTCCCAGCATCAAAGTCTTTCCCAACAAGTCAACTCTTCGCTTGAGGTGGCCAAAGTACTGGAGTTTCAGCTTTAGCATCATTCCTTCCAAAGAAATCCCAGGACTGATCTTCTTCAGAATGGACTGGTTGGATCTCCTTGCAGTCCAAGGGACTCTCAACAGTCTTCTCCAACACCACAGTTCAAAAGCATCAATTCTCTGGCGCTCAGCTTTCTTCACAGTCCAACTCTCACATCCATACATGACCACAGGAAAAACCATAGCCTTGACTAGACAGACCTTTGTTGGCAAAGTAATGTCTCTGCTTTTGAAATGCTATCTAGGTTGGTCATAACTTTTCTTCCAAGGAGTAAGCATCTTTTAATTTCATGGCAGCAGTCACCATCTGCAGTGATTTTGGAGCCCCCAAAAATAAAATCTGACACTGTTTCCACTGTTTCTCCATCTATTTCCCATGAAGTGATGAGACCGGATGCAATGATCTTCATTTTCTGAATGTTGAGCTTTAAACCAACTTTTTCACTCTCCTCTTTCACTTTCATCAAGAGGCTTTTTAGTTCCTCTTCACTTTCTGCCATAAGGGTGATGACTTCAAATATGTATTCTTACCAAGTTTACCATCTGTATACCTGTCAGTCACTGACAGAGATTTGCTAAAGTTCCTTATTGTCATATAAATTTTACATATTTTGAGACCATGTTATTAGGTGAATATAAAAATGATTATCACTACCTGTCTCTATGATGTTGTTCCCATCTTAAAACCTTGTGTGATACTGGTACAGTGATAACATGTTCTTTTAGATTACTGCCCTTAGTTTCCTTTCACCTTTATGTCAGTTTTTTTCTGAATCTTCTCATTTAGCAATCTTCTCATTTATATGTCTCTAGATAGTGGCACATAGGTATGTGTTTGCACATGTCTGGACACTTGCATATGTGTTTTACCTATTCTGACAATATGTCTTAACTGGAATGTTCAGCATCTTACTTTTGCTTGTAATGTAGTTACAAGCATATTATGTTTTACATCTAGCTTTTTGTTTTTATTTGTTGCTCCTGGCCTGTATTTCTGGTTTTATCCTTTCTTGTTTTGGGTTAAACATTTCTCTTGGATTATTTTCCCTATTTTAATCTATCTGTCTGCTATGAACACATTTACTATTCCTTCAGTGGTTTCTCTAGATATTAAAATTTATAGCTGTAATTTATAAAAGTCTAATATAATCAGTGTTTTACTTCCAATCAAATGCAAGTAACTTAGACTACTTTAACTCCATGTATATATCTCCTGACTTGCATACTACGTTCGTCTTTAAATACTACACATTTTATGAAATATTTATACAGTGTTTCTTTTCATCAATGTAATACATTTTATGTTTTCCACTATATTCAACTTATTTATTCTTTAATGTACATCTATGTTTCCATTAATTTTAATCTACTAGGTACTTCCTTGGAACCAGTACTGAGATCAAAAAACAACATTGCCAACATCATAGAAGACTTACATCATGCTTTTTTTCTGGTTGCTACTCTCCTTAAGAGTAATTGGTGTGCTAACTTCTTCTACCATTTTTATGAAGTTCAACAAAGTCAAATTGATATGTCATAAAATATATCATGACTGGCTTCTTTGGCTCTAAACTATCTTTGTGTAATTCACTTACATTGTGTACATAGTCATGGATCATGAGTCCTCATTGCTATATAGTATTTCATTGTATTATTAGAGCTCTGTTTACTCAGTCAACCGCTGATGGGCATTGAATAGTTTTCAGTTGGGATACTTTATTAGTTTGATAGGGCTACCATAACAAATACAGGCTGGGTGGCTTCAACAACAGAAATTTGTTTTCTCACAGTTCTGGGGGCTAGCAATCTAAGATCGAGGTTCCTGCAGGTTTGGTTTCTCCTGAGGATTCTCTCCTTGGGTTGCAGACGGCTGTCTTCCAGGTATGACATCAGATGGCCTTTCCTCTGTGCACACTCCACTGTGTCTCTTCCTCCTCTTATAAGAAATGGGAGTCATATCGCTTTATGGCACTACCCTCATGACCCCATTTAACCTTGGTCACCTCTGTAAAGGTCCTATTTCCAAATACGTCATACTGTGGATGAGGACTTCAGCACAGGAATTTGAAGGGGACACAATTCAGTCCATAAAAAGAGATATAGTACACACTGCATTATGATGGACATGCTGTTGCATATTTTGGTGATCATATATATTTACATTTAATACATTGCTTGAAAAAAAAGGAACTGGATTATAGAATACCTGAAGGTTCAGCTTTAATTGACCTTGCCAGTGTCTCTTTTTTAATTAATTTATTTTAATTGGAGAATAATTACTTTACAATATTGTGATGGCCTTTGCCATACATCACTATGAGTCAGCCACAGGTATACATGTGTGTCCCCCTATCCCAAACCCCCTTCCCACCTCCCTCCCCACTCTACCTCTCTCGGTTGTCCTGCTTCATGCATCAAACTTGTGCTGGTCATCTATTTTACATATGGTAATGTACATGTTTCAAAGTTATTCATCATCCCAGTGTTTCAAAGTTTCTGTAACAATATTCTTTCCACCAGAAACACATGAGCGTTCTAACTGCAAGACATTCTTAACTTACATCCTTGCTATTATAGTGTCTTCTATTCACATTTCAATTATACCCGTTTCAGGCTTGTCTACTATCTTCTTGTGGTAAATAGATTTCTAGGATGGCCCTGTGACTCCTACATCCTTTTATCCACACCTTTGTATAATCCCTTCCCCTTGAATGGAAGTGGAAATTGATCTCCTTCTAGCCAACAGAATATGGCAAATATGGGGGAATAATCACTCCCATTATTATGTTTTATTACCTATACCTCAGGTAAAGATATAACACTTTACCTTAGGGGACTAGAGCAAAAGATTCTTCTGCTGGCCTTGAAAAATTAAAATGCCATATTGTGAGGAAGGGGCCCACTGGGAGAGGGCCACATGATAAGGAATTGGCAGAAGATCTCTAGAACCTAAGAGCAGTCCCTAGCCAACATTTAGCAAGAAATACAACTCCAGTCCTATAGCCAAGAGACTGGATTTTGCCAATGACCACGTGAGTTTGGAAGAGGACTCAAGCTTTATAGGAAAAAGCACAGCTTGGCTAATGCCTTGAGCTCAACCTTGTGAAACCCTAAGCAGAGGACCCAGTGAGGTGATGCTGACACACAGTGACTGAAGGGCAATAAATGCATGTTATCTAAAGGCACTTTTGTGGCAACTTGTACAACATAAGAGTTCCATGCATTTCCTACTTTTAAATGCTTTTCATCCATTTAAATCTAGATTTCTGCTATTCTGATCTATTTTGATCTTTAACTCTTTAAGTTGTAAACTATTGTCTTTTAGCACTTTATATCAACCTATTCTCTTCTAATCTTCATTGCTTAAGGCATCAGTCCCGTCTCTATTTTTACACCTTTAGAATACATAATTTCATTTTGCCTGCTTTGAGATTTTTACTCTTTAGTTTCACTCTTTGATTTTCCTAAGTGTTACATGCCATTATGTAACACTTGTGGTTTTCCTTTTATTTACTTTGAGGTTTTGTGGCATTTATTTATTCTTTGACTTGATATTTGATATTTTTTTCCTTGCCATATTTTTTCTTCATTTCTAAGACACTAAGTACATACATGCTAGACTTACACTGTGCCCCCATATATCATATTTTCTGTATCATTTTTCTTTAGATATTTTCTTCTGATATGTCTTTCACCATATACTTGCTTTTCACTTATGGTTAGTTTTCTATTAATTAACATACTCTTGAATTATAAATTTCAATCATTGCAGTTTTCAATTCTAGAATTTCCATTTGATTCTTTTCAACAGTTTCTAGTTATTATTTAATTCTCAGTCCTGTCTTTTATTTCTCTGATCATTTAAGCATTTTTATCCTAAAGTTCTCATTTGGATTCCCAAGGATTTTTCTAGTGACTATAATATTTCTAGATTTTCCAACTGAGATTCATGTTTCTACCTATGCCTGACTTTTACTGAATACCAGCCATTGTATATATATTTTTTAATGTAAAGGAAACGAGGTTTTAGATGAAGTTACCCTCATATTTTGAGGCAAACAGCTACAGCAGAGGTTAACAGTGACAGCACACGTGAAAGCCTAGTGGTTAATCTTGGCCATTGCTCCTCAGTGGGCCTTCAGATGCAAATACCTAACCACCCCTCAGTGTTTGAATCTTCAAAAATGCTCAATTTTTATGCTACTCAGCAATGATTTTGGAATTGAAAAAAGCCTTGAACTAAAAGTAATACAAAGTGCCAGAGTTGTTTTTTTTTTTTTTTTTACACCTTGTCTCCATAATAGTAGTTCTCCAACACCTTTAAGAAAAACAAAAATTTCTCCAACTTTTCTAGCTGCTTTTAGGAGGAATAGTTAATTAAAACCACATAGCCTACCACTATGAGTAGAACCTCAAAATAAATATTTTAAATAGCTCAGTGACCAGATAATTATTCTTAGAAAAAGCAGTGGCTCAGATGGTAAAGAGTCTGCCTGCAATGTAGGAGACCAGGTTCAATCCCTGGGTCAGATAGATCCCTTGGAGAAGAAATGGCAATCCACTCCAGTATTCTTGCTGGGAAAATCCCAAGGATAGAGGAGCCTGGCAGGCTATAGTCCATGGCATTGCAAAGAGTCGGATACAACTGAGTGGCTAATACACAGACACATACATGTATTCCAGGATTTGTAAAATAAGTTTGGTCCAGGTAAACAGGTAGCTAGAGCAGGGTGGCTCAGATGGCAAAGCGTCTGCCTGCAATGCAGGAGACCTGGGTTCGATTCCTGGGTCGGGAAGATCCCCGGAGAAGGAAATGGCAATCCACTCCAGCACTCTTGCCTGGAAAATCCCATGGACGGAGGAGCCTGATAGGCTACAGTCCATGGGGTCGCAAAGAGTTGGACATGACTGAGTGACTCACTTTCACTTTCAGAGCATAAAAAAAGAAATTAAGTGCTTTGGGAAAGACTTGTATGTCTTGATAAGGGAATATCAAAGTAGGAAATTTAAAACTGTTGAAGCAAAAGGTTATTACCAAATATAGTTGTGTAAAGCAAACAAAAGCATTCATATAGAATACAGCCTATTTATTTGATTTCACAAGGCTCCACACATTTACTCTAGGTTACTTTATAAATACTTTCAATAAAAAATTTCAGTATACCTGAAGAATTCTTTCCCATTCAAAACAATATAAGTAATTAGAATGTTTTGTAGTGACTGTTCCACACATACATTGTAGTTAATTATCAGACGTTACGTGGAAAATATATCCAAACACTGATTTTTTTTCCTCTTAACCTTGTACACATATCGAAGCTACATAAGACAAATAGAAAGAGAAGCGAATCAAGTATTGATCAATTTAGGGCTCAAAGGATTCTAAAGTGGATAGCTCAACATTTGATTGAATAATTCCCTAGGGCATGACAAAAAAATAAGTGAAGTGGCTGCAAGATTTAGCTGTTTTTTGTTTGTTTGTTTTGTTTTTTAATAAGTGGCCTGTTCTTTGTAAGAGTAGCACTTTGAACTGTTTCAGAGCAATTTAATAGCTGTTAACTCTTTTTGATCTCAAGGTAAAAGAACAAGAGTCACTACCCAGAGAGTTTAGGTGAATTGAGAAAAATCACAGAGCAAATTAGTACAGATATTAGAAACAAATTCTTCTGGTTTTGTGTTTTGCTATTTTACCACATTTTCTCCTTGTAACGTTAGCTGATGCATGACACAAATATACACATATAATGGAAAGAAAACTATTTTAGCTTTTCCTTATACACAAACTCTAGTCTTAACAACACTTCACTGCTTGTAAAAAAATATATATATCTTGAGATAAACTCAATTAAAGCTGCAATAAGTGTTGTTCTCAGCACAAACAGCTGTTCAAATATAATTCCAAAGGGACAGGCCATATTACAAACACACACTCTAGAGTAAGATGAAAGGAGAAATGAGGAAGGAAAAAAAGGAAAGAGCAAAGCAGATCAGAAAGGAAAGAAAATTTCAGGCACCAATGGCAAGACTAGAAAATTGATGTTTGGGGTCTATAACATGCAGACCTTCTACAAAAAAGCCAACTTCGGGCTGTTCAGATTCTTGCAATAAAACCCTTTTTGTTTGTATGTTAGCATTAATCAAGGTATCATTCTCTGGAACTATTCAAAGACATTAGAATGTCTCTTTAATGACTCCCTTCTTTCTTTCAACAATAAAAGTCATTTTTCCGGGCATGTGAGACATATAAGTTCAAGCTGTCCGATATTTTAGTTCTCTTTTTTAGAAAGCCATCAATTGGACACCATTACGATTTTATAAAGTCAATATTTCCATTGGCCATGTAATTGCTAAAACTTTGCTAATTTTTCCTTGCATCAGAGAAATTCCACACACAACTTCTTCCTAATTTACATTATTTAGAAGATTCCATATTGAGAATTCATTCAGTTACCTAAAAATAGGCTTATATTGATGACAATATTAAAGTAGCTTCCTTGGTATGTAGTTCTAATTTTATACATTTTTCTCTCAAGTTGAATGGCTAATATGACTTTGTTTCTATCGTTCCTACTGATAAATCAATTGTTTGCCTACAAAGAGATTAATTATTTCTTTTCAACTGCTTTTTAAAACAGATATTTTTATCTTTGTTTTGCAGTATGACTATCATAATCTGCTATTGAGGTTATTTTTAATTACATATTTAGTTCTAGAAATGGGTTCTTGTTCCAATAATCTTGGCTATTTGAGTTGCTATTTATATTTGGATGCATTTTATTAAACTATGTAATATACCTACAGATGAATTCTACAGTATTATACAATAACAGGAATGCAATCTCTTGTTTATGATTGTGCAGCTGGTTATTTCTCCAGACTCTTTCAAGGTGGTTGATATTCCCATGTGTTTTCTGTTCTCTGTTTTATTGTGAGGCTTATCTTCCTTAAACTTCCATCTGTGGGGTTCTTTAAAGCCTGAATGTGAGAAAACTACCGAGGATTTGCTTCTGCTTGGAAATGTAAGCCACTTTAAGCTAAATTTTTCTCTGGACACAGAGAAATTATAAATTCTAGAGGGTTCTGATTCAATATGGCATGTAGAAAAATCCTGGACTCATTTCTTTCCATGGACACAGTCCGAAGCTACATATGGAAAAATTTCCTCTTAAAAGAACACAAATACTGACGGAGTCATGAGTACACATCAGGCCAAGAATAAAAACCCATCCAAAGCTGGTTGGAGACGCTGGGACACAATCTCACTGTAAGCTTCACCCCCAGTACAGTGACCCACAACTTGGAGGGAACACAAATCCAGAGCCTCTCCCTGAAAAGCTGAAGCTTTGAACCCAACATTGGATATGCTAACTTCTAAAACATACAGCTGAGAGATGAGCTTCTAAAAATCTAACCAATGGGGCAGCCATCCAAGATTCACAAGACTGTAGTGATCTGAAAAACCACTCAAAGACTCGGACGCACAACTCACCTACCCTAGGGCCCAACGCAGAAGCAGCTGGCTGTTCCAAGTCTCTAACCGAAGGAGGCTCAACTACTTGTATTAAGTGTCAGCCTGAGGGGCAGGCATTTAAGTTAACACATTCATCTAGGAGCCTGCTGGAACCCTCTCCAGGGATCGAGGCCCTATTTGCACTCTCCCTTCGCCGTACTCTAGCGGTGGCACCCCACTCCAGTACTCTTGCCTGGAAAACCCCATGGACAGAGGAGCCTGCTGGGCTGCAGTCCACGGGGTCGCGAAGGGTCGGACCCAACTGAGCAACTTCACTTTCACTTTTCACTTTCATGCCTTGGAGAAGGAAATGGCAACCCACTCCAGTGTTCTTGCCTGGAGAATCCCAGGGACGGGGGAAGCCTGGTGGGCTGCCGTCTATGGGGTCGCACAGAGTCGGACACGACTGAAGCGACTTAGCAGCAGCAGCAGAGCAGCAGCATCTAATAGAAGGGAGCTTACATATCTGATGCCACAATTTTTGCTACTTCTGCCTAGGTAACACTTCTCGAATCCTGAGTAAAGGCCAAGAAGTTTGTGTTCCTGGTCTCTTCAGACTATTATAGCGGGTATCTCTCAGAAAGAAGCTCATATTCTTGTCTGGCATCCTGATTATTCCTTCTACTGTCAAAGACACTCCTAGGTCACCTGGCTCTGGTGACTAGCAGGGTTTGTGCTTGTAGTCCAACAATACGCATTTGCACACTTTTAAAAGCTGACATCTGCAAGTCTGGCTTCCCCTCATCTCAAATCTAGGTGCTGAAGTCATCCTGTATGGGATAATTACTTGTCTGGGAGTTATTTAAAATATAATAGCCTGCTTGGATATGCACAAAGGTTTGTAAGAAACCAAGAACTGAGGAAAGGTTGAAGACAAGGTCCACCTCCTATATGAGGCCATTCCTTTAAGACTGGGAGAGGTGACTCTTTCATCTACAGAAAACCAAGACAGAATGTTAAGCTAAATAGAAGAATATGTTCCTAATTATACAAGATAAACTTCAGGAAAAAACAATTATGAAACAAAAGTAATTTATGTGATAAAAGAGTACAAAGTAATAATTAAGAAGGTACTCAAAGAGGGAAGGAAAATGGATGAGCACAGTGAAAATTTTAACAAAGAGATAGTAAACATAAGAAGGTATTAGATAAAAGTCACAGAGGTAAAGAATATATTAGCTTAGTTGAAAAATATACTAGAAGGTTTCAACAACAGAAGATAAAGCAGAAAAAAGATCAGTCAACTCAAAGACAGACTAGTAAAACCCAACCAGAACAGAAAAAAAAAAGAAGAAGAAGAAAAAGGTAGCTTCAAGGACTTATGTGGAAGGAAGGGAGAGATATATAAAGAGATAGAAATCCTATCTGAAGAAATGATGGCTGACAACTTTCCTAAATTGGGCAAAAGAGACCCACACCAAGATGCATTAACTTATGATGTTTTAATTACAGGGCAAGGAGAGACTATTAAAATTAGCAAGAGAAAGACAAGGGAATCCCCATAAGACTATGAGCAGATTTCTCAGCAAAATGGTAAGGCAGTGGTATGATATATTCAAAGCACTGAAAGAAAGCAACTGCCAAAAATCCTTTAGCTGGCAATGATATCACTCGGAAGTGGAGCAATAAAGAGCCATCCATATAAGTTAAAGCTACAGAAGTTCATTATCACTAAACCAACTTTATAAAATGGTGAAGGGACTTCTATAATATGAAAAAAGGCACTAATTAGTAATAAGCATACATATGAAAGAATAAACCCTGCTGGTAAATATATAATAAAGGTCATGGATTAATCACTTATAAACCTAGTATAAAAGTAAAAAGACAAAAGTAGAAAAAAAAAAAAAGAAAGACTATAACTACAATAATTAGTTAAGCTATACACAAGATTAAATTATGTAAAATGTTACATCAAAAGCAAAGTGTGAGAAGAGTAATCATGTTGTTACAATGAGATCAAATATAAGTGGTTATCAACTTAAAATAGACTGTTATAAGATATTAAATGTAAGCTCATGATAACCACAAAGCCAAAACCTATTCTAAACACACAAGAGAGAAAAAGAAAGGTACACATACCAATGAATAAAGTTGTCAAAACACAAAGGAAGAAAGCAAGGAAAGAAGTAAAGGGAATTAAAAAACTGTCCAGAAAAAAACAAATTGCAATAAACACATTCCGAATCATACTCACTTTAAGCCTGAATGGACTAAATTCTCCGATCAAAAGACAAGAGTGGCTGAATGTATGAAAAAGCAAGACCTAACTATGTGCTGCCCATAACAAAGTTTTACTAACTTTGTATATACTAACAGGACAAATTGACATTTTTAAATTAAGATTTTTCATCCCAGAACATAATCTACCCTTTACATTTCTTCAGTTACTGTGTATGTCAATATCATTCTTCATATGAGCCCTGCATCTTCTTTATTAGTACAGGAGTATCTTAACTTTTGGTTGCTATTTTAATGTTTTCCTTTAACACAAGATGATTTCAACTAATTTAACTGGATACTGAAGAAGGGCATCTCACCTCACATCTGAATTTTACTATCATGATGAGCATTTAAAACCTCTCACCTTGCACTCCTTGACGGGCTGAATTTCTTTGTCATTTGTATTCTTCTTTCAAAAAATCTCAGTCTTTGGTAGTAGATGATTCTTACCTTTGTTCTAGCATATGTATTTGTCTTTATAATGTTTCCAGAGAAATACTGGAGTTAGATTTTTTATTGTTTTTTTTTTTTACCTGTTTCTATGTATCATTTACTGCTTTGAGAACACTTTTGATTGTTGTTTCCTATTAAGGCAATGTTATAAATATCAGAGATTTGATATGTTTTAGATGTGTTTGTAAGGGCTTCCCAGGAGGTGCTAGTGGTAAAGAACCAGCCTGCCAACGCAGGAGACATAAGAGATGCAAGTTCAGTCCCTGGGTCAGGAAGATCCCCTGGAGGAGGGCATAGCAATCCACTCCAATATTCTTGCCTGGAGAATCTCATGGACAGAGGAGCCTGGTGGGCTGCAGTCCATGGCATTGCAAAGAGTCGAACATGACTGAAGTGACTCAGCATGTGTGTGTGCATGCACAGATGTGTTGTATGTTTTGGAATTTCTCTTTGACATATGAATTCTTAAATGTAAATTGCTATAGTATTCAATATATGAATCAAGAAAATGATTAAAAGAGTTTATTTCTGACATTCTCTGCCAATTCATCACTCAACAACCTAATCTCCTTTGATTGCTTATGCCATCTCCTTCAACTTCCCTGACCAGTTATTATTACCAAAGGAAATACGATTTGCTATTTCACACTAAAAAAAAGAAGAAAAAAGGTGACACTGTTAGTACAGGAATGCAAGGATTTCATTATCGCTAAGCCCCACCAGGCAGAGAGAGAGAGGTAGACAGTGCTGACTCGCATACCCAGAGTAGTGGAAGGAGTCAGTAAAGGCGCAGTTCCTGGCAACAGGAGGCATGGAGGAAGGCTTAGTCAGGCAGGAGGAGCGTCAGACCTAGGCTACTGGGGCTCATGGTCTCCTTAAGGAATGAGGAGGATGAAATGAGAGAGCAGAGCCTCAGCTTTAACGAATTTCCCTAGAGACTGGATTCCTTACTAGCAATACAATTTTTCCTCCAGGTTAATTCAATTTTGTGAAATATTGTGAAGAGACTAAGGCACAAGTGGGTCAGTAAAACTTCATAGTTTGAAGAACTGAGGTATAATCTGTTACATTCATACATTTACTCATTCAAAAGAGGTGAACTGAATACCTATCTTGTGCCAGGAACTGCTCAATGATCTTACATATGGCAGTGAGCAAAACAGATAACAGGTAAAGATTCCTTCCTTTATAGAAATGACAGCTGTAGAAGATAAATGAAAACGAAGATGAAAAAAGGAAAGAGTGTAATCCAGAGTATTTTAGATCCTGTCAAGTCAAAGGAAAAAGGTGAAGAAAGGGACCAGGAGTGTTGCTGGGGGGGGGGGGGTAGGGGGGGAGGTCAAATACTCAGTATTATGTGAATGAAAATTTAGTTTGTATACAACATCATCTGGATCAAATGTTACTGCAATTCACAGGGTTTTTTTTTTTTTGCTGTCATTTATTTTTTTTTTATTAATTTACTTTATTTTTTTTTAATTTTAAAATCTTTAATTCTTACATGTGTTCCCAAACATGAACCCCCCTCCCCTCCCTCCCCAGAACATCTCAGTGGGTCATCCCCATGCACCAACCCCAAGTAAGCTGTATCCTGCGTCAGACATGGACTGGCGATTCAATTCTTACATGATAGTATACATGATAGAATGTCATTCTCCAAAATCATCCCACCCTCTCCCTCTCTCTCTGAGTCCAAAAGTCCGTTATACACAGCTGTGTCTTTTTTCCTGTCTTGCATACAGGGTCGTCATTGCCATCTTTCTAAATTCACAGTTTTAAAATATTACAACTGCTCTAATTTTGCTCAAAATCAGAATTCCTAATGGTTTGGACCATATTACACTTATCAGCATGAATAAATTAAGAGATATTTGGAAACTTAGAAAAAAGGAGGGACAATTTGTTCTCAGATCTTTGACTAGTATAGCAAATTAAACCAGGTGGTAAATACTTTGAAATCTGTCTTAAATTTGCCACAGATTCCAAAGTGAATAAAACTAATTTAAATCTCAAATGACTGCAATACAATACAGTGAAGAAAGACAATTTTTAACCACAGTAAAGTTACTGATATTCGAAGATGTATCTGAACAAAATATATATGAGCACCTCAGTTCAAAGTCAAAGATTTCATATTTCAAAATGTCTCTAGTGGTATTCTAGAATTTATGTGAGATATTTGGCAATGTGCATACCTTAGTCTTGTTTTTCTCATCCTGAAGTTACTGAGGAAGAGAGAGAGATTATATTGGACAGTTTTAAAGATACCATTCATCTCTATTGCTTGGTTATTCATATAACCTTTATTGACTGTTGTCTATCAAGATTTTTTGCCTTCAGTTATTTTTTTTCCTTTACACAAAATTCCTTTTCAATTGGGTCGTTTGCTTCACCAGAATACTTGCTGTAATAGTACAATTATTAAAATACATAAGCATGGTTAGTTTCTCATAAACAGTAAAAGATCCTCAAGTGAAAGCGTTCTGAGTGTTGTGCAGATTTCTGATGGATAAGCACCACCAGTTTCCTTGCTGTCAGCTTGCCATATTCTACAGAACATCAGTCTTGCATCATTGTCCCAACTGAACAAGTCATTTCTATCAGTAGTGGTGTATTATAAGTTGGTGCTTTCACTTGTGTGTTCAAGAGAAGGAAAAGCTTGCAAATGTCTAATTTTTTCTGCTATATCTCTCTTTGCAAGAGAACACTTTGTATAGAATGATGTTACTGTGACAAACAGGTAGAACAGGTATTAATAGAATCCAGTTCATGAATTTCAAGTTGTTGTTTAGTTGCTAAGTTGTGTCCACCTCTCTTGCGACCCCACAGATTATAGCCAGCCAAGCTCCTCTGTCTATGGGACTTCTCAGGCAAGAATACTGGAGTAGGTTATCATTTCCCTTAGGGGGTTCCCTGAAAAATCCTTCCCTTGAAAGTCTAAACCAAAGTATGTCCCGCAGAAGCATATGCATGTTAAACAAGTCCTTCTACAGAATAAATATCAGATACTATAACCATTTCCATACTCTTTTTATGGGTCTACAAGTTTTTCAATAACAGAATACCTCAGATGGGATAAGGTAAGCAACAAATTTATATGCTCAGAGTTCTGAAGAATGGAAGTCCAAGATCAAGGTGTCAGAGAGTTTGCTTTTTTCTTGGTTTGCTAATGTCCACTTTCTCGCTGTGTCAAGAGACATTTTCTCTAAACACGTGTACTCCTTCTGTCTCTTCTTATAAGGACACTAAGTATATTGGGTTAGGACCCACATTTATGGACTTATTTAGTTTTAATTACCTCCTTAAAGAACACATTTCCAAATATAGTCACATTAGGTGTCATTGATTCAATCTATTAATCTGAGGGAGATACACTTCAATCCATAAACCTCCTCCTTCAAAGTAATTTGTCATTTTCACGCTGTATCTAATTCCATAGCTTCAGATCTGGTTACTTTGCAAAGTGTGATCAATTTACTCCAATATAATGATCGATTCATTTCTTTAAGGGCCCCGAGTACCTGATAGAAATAGCACTTTTTCTTTGAGGTAAGATTGTTGGGCTCTTCTCTTCTAATGCTAGGAAAACTGTTTCATGTAATCTTGCAAATTATGCTGATAAATTTTATATCATAATTCAATGTCTCTATTCCCAGGATAAAGTCTTAAAAAATATGGATTTAATTTAGGACTGAATGTTCAAACTGGATAAATCCTAAGGATGTGTGTAGTGTTAGTTGTGGCATATGTTGTGCTGAATAAGAAAAAAAATCTCATTTAAACACTAAGTCTATATCCTTGATTTTTCCCTGTAAGGCTTTTAAGTGTGTGTGTGTGTGAGTCACTCTTTGCGACCCCATGAACTGTAGCCTGTCACGCTGCTCTGTCCATGGCATTCTCCAGGCAAGAATACTGGAGTGGGTTGCCATTCCATCCTGCAGGGATCAAACACTGGTCTCCTGTATTGCAGGCAGATTCATTACTGGCTGAGCCACCAGGGAAGACTTTTAAGTAATAATCTATAATTTAATGCTTTCAAAAAGTACCTCCCTTCATGGACTAAATTTGTAACACATTTACGTGAAGTCCATGAAAGTTCTAGGAACATCTTTCAGGTGAAAAAATGTAGATTCTTTCAATATGTCTAACAATCTTTTATTAATTCATTCAACAAACATTTACCCAGTGCTTACCAATATGCCACACACTATTCTATTATCTCCGGATATATCAGTAAATAAAACAGGAAAATCATTGTGCTTGGTGACCTTATATTCTAGGAGGAAGAGACAGATGACTAGTAATGAGCATAATGAACAACTAAATCACATGGTAAGCTAAAACGTGAAGAATGCTACAGAAATAATAAATCTGCACGGAAGAATAAGTGTGCACTACCCGTGTGGCTCAGCGGTAAGCTTTCTGACTGCCAATGCCGCTGACACGGAGACATAGGTTTGATCCCTGGGTCAGGAAGATCCCCTGGGGTAGGAAATGGCAGCCCACTCCAGTATTCTTGCCTGGAGAATCCTATGGATAGAGGAGCCTGGCAGGCTACAGTTCATGGGGTCACAAAGAATCAGACACAGCTGAGCACACAGCACCTATTGGGAGAAACTGAAATTTTAAATACGGAAATCAAAGTAGGTCTTATTAAGGAAGAATAGTAGAGAAAAATCTGATAAAATTAAACATTCAATATTCTGGCATCTAAAATACCCAGTGTAAATGTCAGGAATATTTGGAAAAAAAGGAAATTAGATCAAAAAAAATGGGCTAGACAGATGGGAATGTAGTAAAAGATGAGATCAGACAGAAAATTTATAGTTTGATTATTTATCTGATAAAATCAGATGATTCTATATTTGGAAAATTTGCTGATCCCTTAGAACAAAGGGGATCTACTTTGAATTTTTTTCAACTTTTTCATTTTGTTATTAATAGTTACAAATCAGATAGCAAGTGTATGTGTGTGTACACTCATACGCTCATATATATTTGGAAATAAGAATCTAGTTATGTTAAGAACAAATATTTTAATAAGCATAAGAGTTTTCAAAATGTTTTTTCCAGTTATATGTATCTTTGCAGTTTTGACGGTCAGGAATTTTATAATAGACCAGATTACCAGGCATAAACTGAACAGTTAACATTGCACATTTACTTGTTTTTAAAAATTTATTAATGTGGTATTTAACACACATATCAGTTTTGGGTGTGCAATATAGTGATTCAACATTTGTATACATTATGAATTGATCACCAAGATCGTTCTAGTAATCGTCTGTCACCATAGAGTCACTGTGGTAGTATTATCTATCTTCCCTATGCTGTATATTACATCCCTGTACTTATTTACTTAGTATTCATTTCGTTTTTCTAGAATCAACTCAGTTGTTGTATTTCTTGTGATAAGATCTTTAAGGTAAATTCTTTGCCTTGTGTTCCCAAGTCTCTTTGTGGATACTTCTGCAGAAGTACATATTAGACTCTTTTTCAACTTCATGTTTCCATGTGTCACTCATAATAATGTATTTCTTAAGAGTATGTCTCTTATACATCTCACAATGGTTTGTTGTGTATAGAAATATGTGCTATGAAAAAATTCAATTATGAAATCATTTGCCAATTTAAGTGAAAAAAGGAAAGATCAATACATTCCAAGTGCATCCACTTGTTTATGTGTATATATTTATGGCAGATTTGTAAATTTTAGACTTAACAGCATAAACATAATAAAATGAAGAGCATAGTCTCACTTCTAGAAGGATGAAAGCCAGAAGTATACACAAATGGGATTTTTAAAAACTGAGTATCTTAAAGCCTTTATGAAAGAACCAGGTGACAAAAATAATGATTCTAATTTAGTTCTTGATGAAAGTGAAAGAGGAGAGTGAAAAAGTGGCCTTAAAGCTCAACATTCAGAAAACGAAGATCATGGCATCTGGTCCCATCACTTCATGGGAAAAAGATGGGGAAACAGTGGGAACAGTGTCAGACTTTATTTTTGGGGGAGCTCAAAAATCACTGCAGATGGTGACCACAGCCATGAAATTAAAAGACACTTACTCCTTAGAAGGAAAGTTATGACCCACCTAGATAGCATATTAAAAAGCAGAGATATTACTTTGCCAACACAGGTCCATCTACTCAAGGCTACGGTTTTTCCAGTAGTCATGTATATATATATAGATGTGAGAGCTGGACTGTGAAGAAAACTGAGCGCTGAAGAATTGACACTTTTGAACTGTGGTGTTGGGGAAGACTCTTGAGAGTCCCTTGGACTGCAAGGAGATCCAACCAGTCTATTCTAAAGGAGACCAGTCCTGGGTGTTCATTGGAAGGACTGATGCTGAGGCTGAAACTCCATTACTTTGGCCACGTCATGTGAAGAGTTGACTCATTGGAAAAGACTCTGATGCTGGGAGGGATTGGGGACAGGAGGCGAAGGGGACAACAGAGGATGAGATGGCTGGATGGCATCACCGACTCGAAGGACATGAGTTTGAGTGAACTCCAGGAGTTGGTGATGGACAAGGAGGCCTGACGTGCTGTGATTCATGGGGTCACAAAGAATCGGACATAACTTAGCAACTGAACTGAACTGAGAGAAAAAATATATATATCAAATTTTATATGTGATTTTAAATGTATGTTATATATCAAATATAAATATGCCATATAAATAATATTTTAACCTTTCTTTTGTTTGAGGGCTAAAGTACCAGATTCTGACAAGCAGACATCCTGGGGTAAGCGAAGATAGTAGCCGAGAGAGAAAATGGAATAGAAAATTGCTTACCACGTACAGTGTAGTTTTGTTTTCTTTGGCTGCCTCAGATTGGTGATAGGTATGGCACGAGCCACAGCTTCTACTGTAGAACTCACAGGAGTTCAGATCTTAGGATTCCTTCCTCCCCTTCCTAAAGTTTGTGTCTTAAATTTGTAACTAAAAATCCCACTGGAGATATTAAAAGAAGAATGAAACCATACTAAGAAACAAGAAAGTTCAAAAGTCATTCCCTTGAGTTTCATTCCTTTCTACTGAATCAGTCTCACTTCTACCTCCTTTTTTCTCTTGGACTTATTGAAACTTTATTGCACTCTTACTAATTCCATCCTTCTCTCAGTCAGTCAGTTCAGTCGCTCAGTCATGTCTGACTGTTTGCGACCCCATGAGTCGCAGCACACCAGGCCTCCCTGTCCATCACCAACTCCCAGCGTTCACCCAAACTCACATCCATCGAGTCAGTGATGCCATCCAGCCATCTCATCCTCTGTCGTCCCCTTCTCCTCCTGCCCCCAATCCCTCCCAGCATCAGAGTCTTTTCCAATGAGTCAACTCTTCTCACGAGGTGGCCAAAGTACTGGAGTTTCAGCTTTAGCATCATTCCTTCCAAAGAAATCCCAGGGTTGATCTCCTTCAGAATGGGCTGGTTGGATCTCCTTGCAGTCCAAGGGACTCTCAAGAGTCTTCTCCAACACCACAGTTCAAAAGCATCAATTCTTCGGTGCTCAGCTTTCTTCACAGTCCAACTTTCACATCCACACATGACCACTGGAAAAACCATAGCCTTGACTAGATGGAACTTTGTTGGCAAAGTAATGTCTCTGCTTTTGAATATGCTGTCTAGGTTGGTCATAACTTTTCTTCCAAGGAGTAAGCGTCTTTTAATTTCATGACTGCAGTCACCATTTGCAGTGATTTTATTTAACTACAATTAAACAGTCTCTAATATATAAAATTCCTATCCTCATTTAAATATTTTCTATTATCAGTAAAATTCACTGTAAGATAATAACTTTAATATTACATCAAATTGGTATAAAATATTTCTATACTTAAGCTACTAGTGTTAGAATTTTGTGACTGCTGAAAGTTTTTGACTACTCCTAAACTTTTTCATTAAATATGACATTTAGATGGTTATTATTGGCCATAGAGGGTTTCTTAGAAAGAAAAGTATATATTTTGCCTAAAAACAAAGTACAAAGTGAAGTCACTTGCCTACTATGTATAAGTGAAAGGTCCTGATACGTATTTCCAATTTTTTTCTTCCGGAAGAATTTTGTAATTTTCACTCCTACCCTAAGACAATGTTGTTGTGGTCAGCTGTATAAGGTGACACCATAAAACTCTAGGCAGATTCATTCCCATTATATGTTATTTCAGTGGAATCCACTGGAGAGAGAACATTCCCACATGAGATTATTTCTGTTATTAATTTGTGAGACAAGCACCTTAATGGTGAATCTTTTCCAAAAAGATACTCAACTATCACAGAATCATGTACTGAATATTTTTTCTCATTACTTATAAGTAGCCTGCCAGGCTCCTCTATGCATGGGATTCTCCAGGCTAGAATACTGGAGTGGGTTGCCATTTCCTTCTCCAACACATAAAATAGACAGTTATTTATTAAACTTACTTATAAAATAAGTTCATTCCTGGATGGGCAAGAATGACCCCCCCAAAGATGTCTTAATGCCTAGAATCTCTAGACATTTTGCTTTACATGGTAGAAGAGACTGATGATCAAGTTAAAAAATTTTTGATTTGTGGATAATGGCATTGATTGTCCAGGCATGCCCAATGTAATCACAAGCATCCTAATAAGAAAGAGAAAAATGTAACTACGGAGAAAGACAGGGAGAGGAAGGGGCCATGAGTCAAGGAATATAGGAAGCCTCTAGAAGCCAGAAAATAAATGATCCAGATTAGCCCCTGGAGCCTGCAGAAGGCAGGCAGGTCTGGCAGCCTAATTCAGACTTATTAACTCTAGATCAGTAAAAGAGTAAATTGTTTTAAGCCACCAAACTTGTGATAATTTGTTACAGGCTCAATAGGAAATGAATACACTGTGTTATTAATTCCATCCCATTAAGTGGTACTACCTAAGAGCTTTGAAGGCACACTGTACTTCTCCCAACATAGCAATTAGTGTCTGCTATACTAATTGCCTATTTGCTTTTCAGTGCACCCAAGACCAAGCAAAATATGGTAAACTCTAAAGCAATATCTTCTCCATTCAGTAGTTTATTTTCAGTGCCTAGTAAAATGTAATACACATTGAGGCTAACTAATTCTTGAATGAGTGAATTGATAGCACTTTGTGATGCTGCGAAGGCCTTTTCTCCATAGATCAATTTTATTCACACTAGATTTTATCATTGGATCAAATGAGACCATCAGAAATTTTTGTAATTATAAGGTAGATTTGCAGCCTTCTCACTGTTTATATCCACTGATTCTGATTTTGGGCATTTTCTAAGTGAGGGAGACTATAAGAAATAAACTCTTGCAAACTTTCCCTGCATGTGCTATGGGAATGATTTGTCTTGCTCTCACATTGCTAAGGAAGTTTTGGTCTTTGGGCACTGTAATTGTGTGCTTATTCAGTGTGGGCTGTGTTTTGACTGGGGTTTATTTTGTTTTCTCTTTACCACAAGAAATCTCTATGTGATCATAGTTCCATTTTCATTATATCTAAGTTGTAACTCAAATTTAGTAACTATATAGAACCTAGTCATTGTATAATTACAAATATAGGGTCAAAATTTCCCAAACTTATATTTCATATTACATTATGTATATAAGAGTTAGTAAAGTGAAATAATTTGTTATCCAAAACAAATACTATAAAATCAGCTCCACTGTGAGCATTACTGGGAAAAAAAGCTTTTGACAGTTTCATATCTAAATGTTTTATAGATCTGCACTTTTACTTACCAAATGAGTGTCTGAATACATTACATATTTATATACTTTATGTTTCATCTCATAGTTTAAAGTAAAATTTAAAGTGAATGATAGTGAACACAATGGTGATTATTGTAAAGCTTTGTAGAGAAAGCTCCTTTATGGACATTCATTCCTACAGTAAAATATTTATATTTGATCTTTATGTTTAATTTTAAATGCTGTCATAATTTGAATATGAGCTCAGAGGGGGGGAAATGGAAGGAATAATATCTCCACTTTTTTATTCAGCAAGCATTGCAGAACTCAGATCATAAGCCAAAGATGGTCAATAAATTCAGATGAAAGTAAGCGTCACTTCTCTCAGGAAGGAAGCAATACAGACTGCTGTGATCTATGTCAGTGATAATACATCTCAGATGATGGTTCTAATCCTAGACCAGCAGGAGGGCAAGAAGGGTACAGGAAACTTTTCCTTGAATGGATGGACACTAAGGTGGGAAAGGAGGGCTGGCATGAACCGGGAGACTGGGACACTACCATGTGTAAAACAGATAATGAGGAAATACTGCATGGCACAGGGAACTTTACTCAGTGCTCGGTGGGGACCTAAATGGGAAGGAAATCCAAAGATTTCCCAAAGAGATGGGATATATGTATATGTATTGCTGATTCACTTTGATCATGCATCTCAGATTGCGGTTCTGATTTTGGGCCAGCTTGGGAGCAGGAAGAGTACAGGAAACGTCTCTTTGAATCCATCCTGTTTTACGCTATATGTGCCATTGCTGTACTGGTCACAGTAAAGCAGCCAATTAACTGACAGTAAAATTATATTTCCTGAAATGAAACTTAGGACTCTAGTTATCTGAGTATTTAACTGTGGAAACTTGAGTGCTAATTTTACTCTATTTTCAGTTCTCTTTTATTTAGAATTATCTCCTGATATTAGCCTTGATATTTTCACATGTTCATTTTGGGGATTAAACCAAAGAGAAGGAAAAACCATAGCCTTGACTAGACGGACCTTAGTCGGCAAAGTAATGTCTCTGCTTTTGAATATGCTATCTAGGTTGGTCATAACTTTTCTTCCAAGGAGTAAGCGTCTTTTAATTTCATGGCTGCAGTCACCATCTGTGGTGATTTTGGAGCCCCAAAAAATAAAGTCTGACACTGTTTCTACTGTTTCCCCATCTATTTCCCATTGAGTGATGGGACTGGATGCCATGATGTTCGTTCTCTGAATGTTGAGCTTTAAGCCAACTTTTTCCCTCTCCTCTTTCACTTTCATCAAGAGGCTTTTTAGCTCCTCTTCACTTTCTGCCACAAGGGTGGTGTCATCTGCATATCTGAGGTTATTGATATTTCTCCTAGCAATCTTGATTCCAGCTTGTGTTTCTTCCAGTCCAGTGTTTCTTCCAGTCCAGCGTTTCTCATGATGTACTCTGCATAGAAGTTAAATAAGCAGGCTGACAATATACAGCCTTGACGTACTCCTTTTCCTATTTGGAACCAGTCTGTTGTTCCATGTCCAGTTCTAACTGTTGCTTCCTGACCTGCATACAGATTTCTCAAGAGGCAGGTTAGGTGGTCTGGTATTCCCATCTCTTTCAGAATTTTCCACGGTTTCTTGTGATCCACACAGTCAAAGGCTTTGGCATAGTCAATAAAGCAGAAATAGACGTTTTTCTGGAACTCTCTTGCTTTTTCCATGATCCAGCGGATGTTGGCAATTTTATCTCTGGTTCCTTTGCCTTTTCCAAAACCAGCTTGAACATCAGGGAGTTCACGGTTCACGTATTGCTGAAGCCTGGCTTGAACAATTTTGAGCATTACTTTACTAGCATGTGAGATGAGTGGAATTGTGTCTCTCTTTATCTCACCTTAAATCATTTCTATTATGTCAGAAAATCCTGAAGACTCTATATTCAAAATGTAACCATTAATCCCAACACTTCTCACAACACTGATTCCCAAAATAGTCTATCCTCAATAGGATGGTTATAGTAATCCTTTAAAAAATGCAAATCAGATTAGGACACTCTGCAACTCATCCTCACTCCATAATTCAGTCAGAAAAAGAGCCACTTCCTGGCCCTGATCTTTCCTTTCCATTCCTTCTGATAGCATTTCCTACTACTATCTTAAAGGGGTCTCTGTTTCAACCATAAAAATTTACCTTACATTTCCTGGGACTAGCCAAGCACACTCCCATCTTAGGGCCTTCAAACTTGCCTGTCCTGACTCTGTTTGTACCACTTGGCTCCCCAATATCCACATGCTAATTCCCTCACCTCCTTCAGGTCTTTGCTAAAATATCACAATTTCCATCACTGTATGTAACATCCACACCTACTCTTCCACAGCATTTCCCTGATCTACATAGTGCTTATTTTTCAAAATACTATGAATTGTACAGATTGATGTTTTACTATGTCTCCTCAGTTAGAATGTAAGATTCTTAAGGATAAGAATTCTGATCTGGTTCCTTGACAGCCGAAGTATCTGAATCGTGCCTGGCAGAGTTAGATTCTGTATTGGTACTGTATGCTTTAAGTGAATTTAAAAGGTGGACTATTACAATGCAGCAGTGCATACTGGCTTCAATTTAGAAATAATGAATGTTTTAACTTGACAACAAATTCTCTTGGAAGATATTTTCTGAATGAAAAAAAAATTATTTAAACAAGTATAGATCATTCTTATACAGATTATACCCCTCTAACAATTTATTATTATTGCAATATTGAAAGATTTAATTTTAATCTGTCCATAGTTTGTAATTCTTTATTACATTTAAATAGTACAAATTTATAGTTCTGTCATTTTGACAATTTGTCAGGATAAATATATCACTTTATTTTTCGTAACAATGTCTCTCCTTTTCAAACTTTTGGCTCCAAATACCAAACTGAAAGAACTCATACATCCTACCTTAGGATGTAAAAAAACCAAAAAAAAGACACCACTTGGTCCTTTGGATCATTTGATCCTTGACTCTTTAGTTTCATGTAGTTTCAATAGCCATGTCTGCCAAACCGAAGACAGAAAACCAATTCTATCTCCTGCTGTTGCTGCTCAGGACTGTATCACTGAGCCTTTGAAAAGACACCTTCTCAAGAACAGCATGGAGTAAACTGCTTTCTAATACTGGAAAAATATCCTTGACTCTGAACATCACTTGGGGGTGAATCTTATTGTGTAGGCCCTTTGCTTCATTTTGAATGAGTTTTTCAGAGTTACAGATATAATCTCTCTTGCTCACTCTCTCTCACACACTAACACCTGAAATATGATTTTTGGTAACACTGCCTATAACTTGACATTTTAAGACAAGTGTGATTCTTTAAAAATTGACACAAATCATCTCTTCTTGTTCTATTTCTTCATTTTGTAACCAGAAATAACTAGACTTAGAGCCCTTACACTCAGTTATGACCACAACATCTGAATTGCCCTCAGAAATGTATATTTGTCATGATTGCCAGGAAAGCTGAAGTATTGACTCTGCATTTGTTTGTTGTGGTTGATTCTTATCCAAACTCCGTCATAATTATGCAGCTGTGTGTGTCTTCAACAGCAAAACGCCTTGCTTTTGATTTGGATCATTTAAAAGAAATTTGCCACTATTTAGATGTTTGACCGATAGCTATACTTCTCAACTCTTCAAAAGCAGTATAGTCCAGATGTCACATTTTAGTTCATCATGAAAAGGCATATTTTTGCCATATGCGATATCAAATAGACCACACGATAAAACTCAAGACCCATACTAAGAAAAATTCTATGTAAAATACAAACAGAAAGTGAATACAGTTATAAAAAGCAAGTATCTTAAGTGAGAAGACTCTATAGTAAACTTAAAATTAGTAAGAGAATTTGATAAAGTATCTGGATCCAAGATAGGTATTAAAATATTTTTGTTCTTTGCTATTTAACAGAAAATACTGGTAATGGCAATGGAAAACATTAAAATAACAAGCAAAAGTTAACATGCTCAGGTATTAACATAGAAGATACTGGACCCATATGAAAAATTGTATTGACATGCATAGTAACTGAAGGAATGGAAAGGTAGATCATGTTCTTGAATGAAAAATCTAAATTTAAAATGTTAATTTCTCCTGTTAGTGTATACAAGTTAGTAAAATTTCCATTTGAATTGTAATTGAGTCTTTTAGAATTAGGTGAAATGGATTTAAAGATAATAGCCCCCAAACAGTTTTTAGAAATTATAAGAACAGTGAGGGTCAGTTTATCACTTGTTAACAAATCTTATAAAGCCACTTTCATCTCTTGATAATGGCAAAAGTATAGTAAAACATTGGGAATAAGACAATACATTTCTTAGATAATGATAACGGTACTAAATAACTATGAGAAGGAAATAAAAACTGAACGCTTTCATCTTACAGATAGAAAAATAAATTCCAGTCTGTTTAATGAGTTAGATGCCAAAAACTGAGCAATAAAAATTTTGCATGGAAAACTAGAATACTAAATTTATGAGTATCTTTTTCAAAACTACAAAACTATAAGCTACAACATGAACATGTGGAAGTGTTCATTTAAAACTGTTTATATTTTCCGTGTCCATGTGTGATATGATGCTTCAGTTGTGTTCGACTCTCTTAACCCTGTGGACCATAGCATGCCAGGCTCCTCTGTCCATGGAATTCTCCAGGCAAGAATACTGGAGTAGGTTGCCACTTCCTCGTCCAAAGGATCTTCCTGACTCAGGGATAGAGCTCGTATCTCTTACGTCTCCTGCACGGGCAGGCGGATTCTTCCCACTAGAGCCCCCTGGGAAGCCCTATATTTTCCACAGTTGGGGTTAAACAGTGTTAACATACAATTTATACACATGAAAATATATTTAATATACATGATAGAAAAACCAATAATTGGGCAATAATTTAGTATAGTGAACACCTTCTTTCAATGAATACTATGAATAAAGGAAGAAATGAACAGATACTAAGAACAGAAGAGCAAATTCAATGGTCAAAAGCTATTAATATACTCAGTCTAAAAGTCAGGGACATACAGATTAAGGAGGACTCAAATTATGCCGATCTGGCAAGAATTTTAGATGACTATGCAACCCCTTGTTTGGAATGTGGATGAATTTTACACCCCACCGACAGAAATGCAGTAAGTGCCAAATCTCAATAAAATATTAAAATTTAAAATTCTTAGGCCATTATACAGAGCAATTCCACTCTTTAGCACTATACCATAGGAAAAAAGAAAGTGTTAATTGCTAAGAACCTAAATACACAGAGGGTGTTGATAACAGTATTAACCCAGAGGACAAGAGCAGGAAACAATCGATGAGTGGCCATATCATGATACCCAGCAAGTGAACTATCACATATTCATGTAAAATACTCAACTGAGCTTGCAGATGTAGTAATAGATTACATACTATCATTTCACCAAATAAGGTGCATAGAGTATGTCTAATTTATACTCTTTTTCACCCCATTTTTGGAAATGCTGAAAAGATCTGTATTGGTATATCCAATATGGAATAATATGAGAGAAACAAAGGGAAGGGGAACATAGAATTAATCATGACATAACGCATAAAAACATATGATGTGGTCCTATGTACATGTGTGTTACAGATAAATATGTGACAGTAAGGTCAACAAAATATTTATGGTGTTATTCTAGAATATTACCCTATCATTTTCCTAGAATTTTTATATTAGAATAGTTTTGAATGAATGAATTTGAGTAATCAAAATGTTTATTTGTTGCAGAGCAAACATTCTCATGTGAGAAATTTGGTGTGTATTTATAGATTTGCCATATAATTATGCTTAATTATTTCACTTTCATTTTACTGTTGAAATGTTTTTCATGATTTTAATGAAGTAGGAATACAATTCTCCCCTCTCTTGCACTTAAAAATCCAATACCTCTAATATTTCTTTTTAAAAAAAGATACACTTTTCCCTTCCTTGAATTCCTCTGCTTTACTCTGTGTTTTATGCTACTTTTGAGAAGAATTAGAAGCTATTTCAACAGATAATTTTAAACTGTAACACCAAGATGACATATTAAATAACTTGAAGGAAATAATGAAAAGGAAGTTATCAAAATTGAATACGTAATTTAACTGTAGCTAACTAGCATTCATTACAAACAGAAAACTTGTAGAACCTCTTAGAGTTCATTTCTAGTAAATAAAAATGTATAAGTAGATTTATAGATATTATAAACTTTCTAAACATTAAATACTTAACAGAACTGAGTATATATTTTTCATCAGTGTGTCCACTAAATGTTTATAGCACTTAAAAATTTCAGAATCAGAGTACCATTTATAACATCAATATAATATCAATAATGAATGCTAAAAATAATCCAAATACTCCAATAAAGCCAAAAAGCATGGCAACTCATTTATCAGCATTTTTATAACAAAATTTCATCTAAGTAAACACAAGACAAATTTAAGACAATGGACTTCATATCCCTTAGTCTAAGCGTCAGCATTTTGCTACATTCAGATAGCTTAAACAAAGATCATGCCAACCTTCTAATTTAAGTTCTGATAATATAAGTGAAGCTCTTCTGTCTGCATTTGAAAGGAATTTCGGTGAATGAGTACATAATCAGTTGTGCTCAGTCATGTACAACTCTGTGCGACCCTTTGGCCTGTAGCCCTCCAGGCTACTGCTTCCAGAGGATTCTTCAGGCAAGAATACTTGAGTGGGTTGCCATACCCTCCTCCCGAGGATCTTCTCAACCCAGGGATCAAACCTGTGTCTGTTATGTCTCCTGCATTGGCAGTCAGGTTCTTTACCACTAGGGCGACTTGGGAAGGAGCGGGCTGCAATTTCCGCCTCCAAGGGTTCTTCCTAACCCAGGGAATGAACCACATCTCCTGCTTTGAAGGCAGATTCTTTCACAGCCATCCAGGAAGCCCATATAGTCAGTTAGGTGGATATTATGATAGAGCTGATTTACAGCAATTTACTCATAAATGGGCTTCCCTGGTGACTCAGTGGTAAAGAACTCACCTACCAATTTAGGAGAAGTGAGTTTGATCCTTGAGTGAGGAAGATCCCCTGGAAAAGAAATGGTAACCCACTCCAGGATTCTAGCCTGGAAAATCCCATGGACAGAGGAGCCCAGCAGGAGTGGGCTACCATCCATGGGGTCACAAACGAGTCAGACAAACTTAGTAACTAAACAACAAAAAATAAATATTCAAGCTATATCTGAAAGACAGTGAGCTGCAGTAATGCTAGTGAGTATTAAAAAAAACCACACACATTATTAAAATCAGCTTAAATTCTTTAATATGCTCAGGAAATTCTCAATGTAGAATCCGAGATTAGCACCATATAACCTTCAAGACAACACATTCGATCTGCAAGAACTGAGGCTACAAATTGCCACTTAGTTTCACAAGTATATGCACATTTAGAATCAAATGTCATTGCTTATAAATGCCTTTGAGGTTGTTCATATTGTTTGAGACTGTGAACATTTTCCCATTACATATTTAGATCATGAAAATCATTCTTTGTGATCTGAAAATAGTCTTCATTTTCAATCACATATTTGAAGTTTGGATGATGTTATTTTCCATTATTCTATGAGAATTTTTGTAGCTAAATCTTTGTGAATATCCACAAACATATTCAATAGCAAAGGATATACAATAAGGGAATGGGCAATGGGTGGAATGAAAAGGCTTTTGGACCAGGCCTGATAGGAGGCTGTTTGTGGTTGTGGAGGAGTCTCTTTGATCTGAGAATATAGTGCAACAGCTTCAACAAGTTGAAAAAATGTACAATAGTTATTAAGAGTGGAATAGGGATAGAAAACAAAAATCAGGAAATTGGCAAATACAAATTCACTACCTTTATCATTTTGCTTAAATTGCCCCTATACAGCTCAAAGTTTTTCTAAAAAGTTCTGGAACACAAAAACCCTTGCTATACAGCAAAGATTAATATTTGTGTAAGAACAAATTATTGTGATATTTTATAGTAGTGTTAGTGAGTTTTTGTTTGGGGTGAGCTTTTCTAGGTACAATGAGCACAAAGACCATTTTTTCAATTAAGCAAGAAACAGAGCAATGAGAAACTGCTCATTTGCAATCATGCTGCTTGACAATCATTCAAAACTCCATCAAGATAAACAGTCAGAAATGAATATACACTAAGCTTGTACGCATTAAACCTACCTGGTTTAATCCTACCTGTAACGTGTCTACTTTCTGCAAATTCATGGCTTGCAGACTATTTGCATTTCATTTTGTCAAACAGGGAGGAAGAGGTGGTTTTTTACTACAAATTCAGTTTCTTGGGCCACACTGTGGACCTACTGACTCTGCACACTCCTAGGAATCTGTTTTATTTTTTATTTATTTATTTTTTTACGAATCTGTTTTATATAGTCCGTCATTTGTTAGTTACTCTCTCTTAAAGGTTGTAACCAGAGCAGCAGGAACAATTTTTTAAAGGGCTTAATGGGAATGTAGTTAAGTATTAATACTTTATTGACTAATATATCCAATAACTTCAAAATAACCACAACCTGTCTTTTGTTAAAGGGCTCATAAGTGATATAATTGACAAGTGACATAATTGGCTTCTATCAAGATTTTAGACATAACTCATGTTTGCTTCACACCCCCACCCAACTGATCAAAGAATGTATATCCAAATGGAAAAGACTGAGAAAATATATTATCTAAGGCAGAAGCATATGTTATTTACTAATAGCAACAGCGACCAACAAAAGCAAAATAGCTAGCATGGAGGGAAAACACTGAGAAGAGATTTACACTCTGGCTGCAATCATCCCATTTCTAGTTAGCACTGTGATTCAGAGTCTGTTTGGATAGGAATCCTAAACTACCTGATACCACTATTAATTGAGGTAGTTATCTTTGCTTACAGAGAGCCAGTAGGTACTGGGAGAAATAGCTGATGACTGACCCAGGTCTGTCTGATGAAACATCAAAGAATCTACAAGCCAGCACTTGAAGACATGCTTGGTGTGTCTGTATTTGTTTCTCTAGACTTTAACAAGATGAATTCATGTCCTCAGAATTTGAATACTTTTCAACTTGGAATCTTTTTTAAGACCTGAAGATGTTTTAATTGAGAGGGCCAAAAGTAACCCCACATTTTCAGAACCATGTATGGGTACCAAAACAAACTGATCCTAAAGTAAGATGCTAACTCAGTAATTTCTTAAACAGGTCTCTGGAGCTAAGGTGATGTTGATATCATCTTTGAAAGCCTAATAAAACCTCTTAAAAATGATCATAACAGTTTTTGAAAAGTTTATATTATAGAGATCAAACTACCATTTCCACAGTTTCATGAAGAGCCTTTGTATTCTCTGTGGGATGGTGCAGAAAATAATTTAAGAATAGAACAGGGTGTAAATCTAATTTATTTAGAGTGACACGCAAGATTTAAAGGTGAGTGATGAACACAGAATAGTAGTCCCACAAATTCTAAAACTTCATGATACACAGCATAACATGACACTTTTCCTTAGACATTCTAGGGCAGATAGTTGTGCAAAATATTTTTTCTTTATGATAATCTACTGCAATTTTTCACTTAGAACTTCCATTAACTGTAGAAAAAGTAAAACTGCAAATACAAAGGTCAAAAGAGAATAACACAAAGTCATAGACAGCAAAGTTAATGACAGTATTCTGTGGGAATACTGCAAGCAACTCGATGGCAGTATTGATGATTTCCTAGCAAAATGGTAACTTCCAAAATTGAGAGGTCATGAATAAACCTATTACCACTGCAGAGTTTGGAAATTCTATTAGAAATCTTATATTTAAGACTCTGGGGTCAGGTGGATTCATATTTTAATTTTTCACGCCTAAAGAAGCACCATCTCATTTAAAATTTTCAGGTCAGAAAATGAAAAAAATCCATATTGTTCATAAAAATGGAAAACTATTAAAAATAGAATACCTATGATAAATGAGTGAATCTAGAGATTAACCTGTCAGTATTTTCCTCTTCCAGCCTACCTCAACCACTAGTTCACATGATATGCAAACCTTCATAACAGGTTCAGCTATTGCACTTTACATCAAATATTAATTCAACAGTTTTTTGGCCCAATGAGACCCTACAGATTATTGATTCTATCATTTTAACTCTAAATCTCCCAAATCCTTTTAATGTTCATGTCTTGTCTCCTACCCAGGTCTACAAATGATGCATCATTTTATTATCCTTCCTGCAAACATTTTAAACAACTTTGTACCTTACTGTTTCCCTTTGGCAAACCATACCATGGCGAAATGCAATTATTGGGCTACTCTGTATCTAGATTCATGCGCTTGAACTTATTAGACAAAAATGCATTGCTATGCTGGCATTGAAACACTTCATGATAAACCTGTTAAACCTGGAGTCTTTAATGTTGCCCAGAGAAGGCAATGGCACCCCACACCAGTACTCTTACCTGGAAAATCCCATGAATGGAGGAGCCTGGTAGGCTGCAGTCCATGGGGTCGCTAAGAGTCGGGCACGACTGAGCGACTTCACTTTCACTTTTCACTTTCATGCACTGTAGAAGGAAATGGCAACCCACTCCAGTGTTCTTGCCTGGAGAATCCCAGGGACAGAGGAGCCTAGTGGGCTGCCGTCTGTGGGGTCACACAGAGTCGGACACGACTGAAGTGACTTGGCAGCAGCAGCAGCAGTAAGAGGTCATTTATTTCCCCCCCCATGCGAATTTGATTTTACAGTTTTTTTTTTTCTTTTTCTTCAGCTTCCAAAACTACCAGTATGTCCTCACTCTCAGTTAATAACCCTGTTCAAAAGAGAATTTAAACACATTCCCTCATGTCTTCCATGGCAGTGCAGCAGTTAAGACTCTGCACTTCCAGGGGAGGAGGCACAGGATTGATCTCTGGTGGAGGAACTAAGATCTTACATGCAGCATCGCGTGGCCAAGAGATGAAAAAGTTAAACACATTCCCTCATGTACCCATCCACTATCATTAACACACGCACTGATTTTCGCCCCCTACCCCCTCTAGAGAAGTCCACCATGTCATATCATCCCTCCTACTGTACATATGCAAGAGCTGTCAAGCACTGACAGAGGGTCACCAGGAGCACGCATGAAGTAAATGGTAGGCTTGTTTGCTTGCTGTGGCAAGTGAGAGCGCAAGGAGCACCAAGGATACTGGGGGAAGAGGGAGGTGGGAGGGGCGTGCCATGGGGTTTATTTAGGTTTGTGCTGTGTGAAGTTGGATAAGCCTAAATCAGTGCAGGTTTTTCTGGATGGGGTGCTGGTAGTAACTAAGGGCAATTCAATAATATGAGATCTTTATGCTCATCTAGGAGGCAGAAGAAAGGCTGCAGAACTAGGGTTGTCACTGGAAAAGTAACATTGTTTTGTTTATTGGTAACACCTTATCTCTGTCTAGATTCAGCTAGAAATCCTATGACTTGGCTGTAACAGATAGATGAAAATAACAAATTACCCTAAGAACTATCTTAAGGCATTACTTCAGCAATGTCTTTTCCCTAGTATCATTTTTTTTTCCTTCTTAGTAGATATTTTTTATGTCACACTAACATGATATTTTTCTAATCACAATAACCATCCCCCCAATCCCATTTTTCCATTTTTATTATTGCCCTTACTTCTGTTTTCCTTTATGGCTAAATTGTTTGAAGGAGGTAATTATGTTTTCGGCTTCAGTTCCTTTCTTCCTACGCTTGAATTCATTCAAGCATTCTCCAAACACGCTGCCAAATTTAGTCTTCTCAAAGACCTCTCAAATCTATTGATCATCATTTCTTTAGAATTTCTGATGTTGTTCACATGACAATGCTTTATTTGGCTTCCAAAACTGAGTTTTCCCCCCTGTATTTTAAAGGTAATTCCTTCTTAGTCCTCAGCGTTGATTCCTTTTCATATCCCTTTTAGAACACTTCAGAGATCAGTCTTATTTTTTTCTCCTCTATCTACATTTTCTATCCCCAAGGAAAGGAAACACAAAAAGGCAAAATGGTTGCCTGAGGAAGCCGTACAAATAGCTGTGAAGAGAAGAGAAGCAAAAGGCAAAGAAAAGTAAAGATATACTCATTTGACTGCAGAGTTCCAAAGAATAGCAAGGAGAGATAAGAAAGCCTTCCTCAGTGATCAATGCAAAGAAATAGAGGAAAACAACAGAATGGGAAATATCTTCAAGAAAATTAGAGATACCAAGGGAATATTTCATGCAAAGAGGCACAAGAAAGGATAGAAATGGTATGGACTTAACAGAAGCAGAAGATATTAAAAAGAGGTGGCAAGAATACACAGAAGAACTATACAAAAAAAAAAGATCTTCATGACCCAGATAATCAGGGTGTGATCACTCACCTAGAGCCAGACATCCTGGAATGTGAAGTCAAGTGGCCCTTATGAAGCATCACTATGAACAAAACTAGAGGAGGAGACAGAATTCCAGTTGAGCTATTTCAAATCCTAAAAGATGATACTATGAAAGTGCTACACTCAATATGCTAGCAAATTTGGAAAACTCAGCAGTGGCCACAGGACTGTAAAAGGTCAGTTTTCATTCCAGTCCTAAAGAAAGGCAATGCCAAAGAATACTCAAACTACTGCACAATTGCACTCATCTCACATGCTAGCAAAGTAATGCTCAAAATTCTCCAAGCCAGGTTTCAACAGTATGTGAACCGTGAACTCCCAGATGTTCAAGCTGGATTTAGAAAAAGGCAGAAAAACCAGAGATCAAGTTGCCAACATCTGCTGGATCATGGAAAAAGCAAGAGAGTTCCAAAAAAATATCTACTTCTGCTTTGTTGACTATGCCAAAGCCTTTGACTGTGTGTGTACCACAACAAACTCTGGAAAATTCTTAAAGAAATGGGAATACCAGACCACCTGACCTGCCTCTTGAGAAATCTGTATGCAGGTCAAGAAGCAACAGTTACAACTGGACATTGAACTATAAACTGGCTCCAAATAGGGAAAGGAGTACGTCAAGGCTGTATATTGTCACCCTGCTTATCTAACTTACATGAAGAGTACATCATGAGAAATGCCAGGCTGGATGAAGCACAAGCTGGAATCAAGATTACCAGGAGAAATATCAATAACCTCAGATATGCAGATGACACCACCCTTATGGCAGAAAGTGAAGAAGAACTGAAGAGCCTCCTGATGAAACTGAAAGGAGAGTGAAAATGTTGGCTTAAAGCTCAACATTCAGAAAACTAAGATCATGGCATCTGGTTCCATCACTTCATGGCAAATAGACGGGGAAACAGTGATAGACTTTTTTTTTTTTTTTTTGGCTCCAAAATCACTGTAGATGGTGACAGTAGCCATGAAATTAAAAGACACTTGCTCCTTGGAAGAAAAGCTATGACCAACCTAGACAGCATATTAAAAAGCAGGGACATTACCAACAAAGGTCCACCTGGTCAAAGCTATGGTTTTTCCAGTAGTCATGTATGGATGTGAGAGTTGGACTGTGAAGAAAGCTGAGCACTGAAGAATCGATGCTTTTGAACTGTAGCCTTGGAGAACACTCTTGAGAGTCCCTTGGACTGCAAGGAGATCCATCCAGTCCATCCTAAAGGAAATCAGTCCTGAATATTCATTGGAAGGACTGATGCTGAAGCTGAAACTCCAATACTTTGGCCACCTGATGTGAAGAAATGACTCATTTGAAAAGACCCTGATGCTGGGAAAGATTGAAGGCAAGGGATAAGGCAACAATAGAGGATGAGATGGTTGGATGGCATGACCAACTCAATGGGTGTGAGTTTAAGTAAACTCCAGGAGTTGGCAGTGGACAGGGAGGCCTGGCATGCTGTAGTTCATGGGGTCTCAAAGAGTCGGACATGACTGAGCAACTGAACTGAAATTTGACACAGAGACTTCTATTTTGTCAAATAAATTTAAATACCAATGACACACCAATTTCCTAGTACATCTTCAGCGTGACCCTCTTCCCTCAGTTCCAGAACCCTTTCTCCGACTGATTGCTTAGTATCTCCAATCAGGTATCTTTAAGAAGTATCATGCCCAGAATTGAACTTTGAAACTTATCCTCCAAAACAGAACAAAAAGTCCTGATCTTCCTTCAGGTTTTCACATTTCAGTTAAAGACAACCCTGCCCTATTGGTTGCTTCGGACAAAAATCTTGGAGTCGTTATTAATGTTTTTCTTTCTCAGTCAACATTCCTTATCGTCTATTGGCCTATGTTTAGATCCCCATCATGTTCTAGCACTTCAGCTGTACCACTCTTGTCCAAACCACAGTCATCTGTTTCCCAGGTGGTCAGAGCAGATCTGAGCATGCCCTCTGATTGGGCTTCATCCCTCGATAGTCTAATTTTAATATGTCACTTGTATTATTCTTCCAATAACCAAGTCACAGCACCCTATATGCACTGACGATTTTAGACGATGTTCAATTTCATCTCCTATTCACTCTGTTGAAGCTTTACTGGGACACCTCGGTTAGTTTCTCACCTCATGGACATTTACCAACAGTTTTTGGTGTTATTTTTTCCAGCTATGAACATGGCTGTCTCCCTCACTTCCTCCAAAGCTTTTTTCAAATGTCACCTTCTCTAGGAGGCTTATTGTAACAACCCAATTTTGAACTCTAACTCCTAGTTCTCCACTCATATTTGCCCCTATATTTATTATTTAAAAATAAATTCCATACAAGTTTAAAAGGAAAATGCAAAAATAGATATTAGGAACGTCTGCATATCCATATATCCTAGGAAAAAATGTCATAATTGTCATAAGGCTTCAAACTCCAAGTTATATAAGACATAAAAACTTTTATAAATATTAAAGATTGTGTGGCATCAATTCTCTAAGGTAAATTATAATAAGACATTAAATTGGACTTTTCCTCAGGTGATAAGTATTAATAGCCACAATTTTCAAATTAATTTTTCAAATTAAAAATAAAACAAAACCAGTTTGACAGGGAGTAGGCAAAAGTTTAAGATAAACACTTCATAAATTAGCAAAATGGCCAATAAAACCTAAGAAACAATGCACCAAGGCAGTCAGCAAATAATGACATCCCTTCGACTCTATCCCATGGAAGTAAAATCACTTTGTAAAGATTTAATAAATATATTTTTATTCTTAGAAGACAAACCTAAGAAGTAAATATTAATAAAGCAACATACAAATAGGTCTTGGTAGATCCACACAATAAAATATTCTGTAGCCATTATGAAAAGTGAGTTTAATACTCAAGTTGACTAGATAGAGTTTTTATGAGTCTTCATTGAGTGAGAAAAGTAAGAAATTGAATTTAAGTTTGGTAGATTAACGGCTAAGAACCTGTATCTGTGTATGCCTACATTTGTGTATATGAGTATTGCATTTATATAATGTATATCATACATAGCATCAATACATGTATTTATATAAGCATGGAGTTAATAGTGTAGTATAAGTATTACATTAATGTGGTACATAGAGGTGTATTTGGAGGTGACTTGTTGGAAAATGGATGACTGATATGGGACGAAGGTAAGAAGGGAGATAGAAATAAGAAAAATAAATATACCTAAAAATATAAGATTTTATTGATCCATTTTTGAAAGCATGTATGTATATTTGCATGACATTCAATTTTTTTTTTAATGAGAAAGTTAGGTTTCTAAATAAAAACATTGCTATTAAACATTAGAAGTTACTAGATGATATTTGGAGTACTCCTTCAAAGGAATACTCTTAATGATTATAAGTGAAATGACAAGTAAATGTATTGCAAAGATCAATAAGAAAACATGAACAGAACATAAAATCATATGAAACACTATAAAACCAGCAGATAATTACATGGTTTCATCACAACATAGCAAAACTATTCAACTATTCCCATATCATAAAATTTCTATCCATACTGTAGTGAGTAACAGGTGATACTTATCAACAATCTCAGACATTTTTATGCATATGTATTTATCATTTTATATGCTGATTATACAATATACAATTTCATTCCAAAGAATGAATTCGATTATTTCAGTGAGATAAATCTGTTCTTATAATCTTAAATTCTGAATTCTACTTAAAAAACAAAGTGTAACCTGACTACATGCATCAAATAATCTCTGTATTCACTTACCCTTTGCCATGTTTAGGGGTTCACTTTTGTTTTAAGTCACATTTATACATCTTATATGTCAAATTCAATGTATTATCCCCTTTAAAAAGGCTCTCATGCATAGATTTCTAAAGCAAATTGAACTCTCATTTCAAAAGTCATTTATTATCTTGGAAAAGTGTTTTAATAATCTCTAGTTCAGAAAAATTATCCACATATACTTAAATGATGACCTCATTATTCTTAGAACTCTGAAAGACATAAGATAACTGCATTCTGAAGACATCAATTCAATGTATTATTGCTTAATGATCCCTATACTGAAATAATTAACAAGATGTAATTGTAAGCGTCATAAGTCTTATTTAGGTTGCTGATTCATTGCAAAACACATGCAACAGAAAATTTCACACTGAAAGAAAATTTTTCATCATACTCATGAGCTCACCTGCCTAACTCCATGTTGACTATTTTACTAATGATTAATTGGCTAAAAAAGGCTCAGCACTATTAAGGGTTATCTTTCAACTTTCACCAGCAAGTAGTTTGAAGTTGAGATGCTTCCCTTCTCCATATGTCTTATTACAATTAACATCAGCTGAAAACTGCTGTCATGGAAAAAATGTTATTCAACTGCTGAGAATACTCCAAAAACTATCCCATTGTGTTGCTTTGAGTGACCTCCACAAACTTACCTTCACTGCCGTACACCCTTCCAGTTGCAATTCCATCTCCAGTATTAGATGCCATGTATTCTGTATTCACTGGTCATACTCCACTCATTTCAACTTTTTAGTCTTGAAATGGAGTTACTTAGTGGGATGATCACCCCTCCCCTCTGTATCTGACCCTACGGATCCTGCAGCTGCAGCTAATATGTACATTCTTTCAGGAGGCTGGTTTTTTTGTTTGTTTTGCCATTTGTCCCATTGCTGCTTTTGGATAACCCTTCTTTTTATCCTGATATTTATTTTTATCTCTCTTAAAGAAGGTTTCATCTTCTGCTCTTTAATCCAACTACCAGTGTGATTGCTTTAGTCCACTCCAACTAGACTCTAAGCTCCTGGAGCAAAGTTATCCTGTCTTGCCTCTATACTTGTTTCTCTCATAAGCCATACTGCAGTACTGTGCCTCTACTCAAAAGTCAAGAATAAATGTTGTCAGGACTAAGAGCAAATTGTATTCCCAGCAACCTAAACTATTGCTAGATATTATATTAGAAGTTTAGTCTGCTTCATTTACAAACAAGTTCCCATATAAGTGATTTTCTGAGTTTAGTTTTAAAAACTAACCAAATTTGAAGTTATTACTGCACTAAAGGTAAACTAAGTGATAATACAAGCTAGCCAAAATGGACCCAAGCTATAGTCCTTCCTGACCAGGGTAACAGATGATACAGAATTTAAAGTCATCACCAAATTCTACCCATTTGAAATGTTAATAATAGTCATGGTTACATGACAGATTACATATGGAGCCGGGGAAAGATGTATTGAGTGTCATGCCAAACACACACACAGAATAGACCTGATTTTTTGTTTTTCTTATCGACCCTCATAACAGTTCTATATGAACTCTTTGTACAGTTTTTAAGATGACTGGCTTATACTGTCACTGACTTCTTAGCTTTTTGGCCTCAAGATGACCCAGTATCTAGTCAGAGAGACCATTCTGGACATGCCAAGATTATTAAAATAATCTTTACCACTCAGCTTAATTTCTATTTATGACCATGGTTTCCAAATATTCATGACTTCTTACTCTGTTTTGGCTCTTGTAACAACAAAATACCACACAATGAGTACTTTATAAACAACAGATATGTGTTACTCGCAGTTCTGAAGACTGGGGTGCCAGCACGGCTGGGTAAGTCCCGGTCAGTCACAGATCTCTCCTTCGATCCTTTCCTGGCAGAACCTGCAAGGGAGCCCAACTAAGGCTTCTTATAAGCTTCTTATAATCTTACTGATGAGAGCAGAACCCTCAAGACCTAATCACCTCTTAAAGCGGCCCATCTACTGATACCATCACACTGGGTATTGGAATTTGAACATGTGAATTTGAAGGGGACACAAATATTGAGACCACAGCAATGGCCATCAGTATCTTCCTTGTTTGTTTAGTTATCTGGTATCTATATCTCCCAAAGAAATATAATATCCATGAGGACAAGGACTATGTTTTTTTTTTTTTCTGATGACTGCTGAGCCATTAAGCACACAGCACACACCTGCAATGCGCAGACCAGTCAGCGGCTCTTTGATCAGTGGCGTTAAGATCACCTGGAACTCGTTAAAAATGCAGATCCGTGGGTGCTACCCCAGGGCTACTAAATCAGAACCTCTAGGGAAGAAACTTGGTAATCAGTGTGTGCTGTCTCAAGCCCTCCAAACTGTTGGGTTTTTCTTTTTATTATCTATTTTTGGCTGTACCAGGTCTTTATTGCTGCACATGGGCTTTCTCTAATTGCGACCAGCAGTAAGCAGGGCTGCTCTTTGCTGTGGTGTGCAGGCTTCTCACTGCAGCGGCTTCTCTCCTTGCGAAGCATGGGCGCTAAGTACGCAGGCTCAGCAGTTGGGGCACGTGGGCTTCACGTGGGCTTAGTTGCAGTGGGGCATGTGGAATCTTTCCAGACAAGGGATGATGGAACTCATGTCCCCCGCATTGGCAGGCAGATTCTCAACCACTAGACCACTAGACCACTAGGAAAGTCCCCTCCAAGTTATTTTGATGCATGCTAAAATTTAAGAACCACTGGCCTAGAACAAGGCATTTAATAAATATGTGGTACATAATAAAAGCATATGAATGACTTTAAGTAACATAAGAATTTCAAACATGTATAACATAATGATATAAAAGAGCATATTTTGAAAATAGCACAGTAAAGTAATATAAACCAAATTATAGCAATTTTATATAATTAAATGAGATGAATGAAAATACCATAGGCTTATTTGTTTTGCCCATCTGTCTCTCTCTCTTCTTAGCCACTGGAAATTCTAAGGAAAAAACTGTATGCTTACCGGTGATGACTCAGGACTTGAACAGACAAGCTTAAACATTTAATTTCTGACTCAATCGCTTGCTCTTAGTTTTCTTTCAGGAAGTATGACGTTATATACTTCAGCATAGAGTGAAAAATCTATTGTAGCCAGGCTCGACTTTCAGTCCTCCTCACAGGCTTTTGAAAAGCTACCTTTCATAAGATTATTAAGAACTGGTAAGGAATACCAGCATAAAGGACTTCCCAGGTGGTTCATTGGTAAAGAATCCACCCACAATGCAGGAGAGATGCAGGTTTGATCCCTGGGGTTGGGAAGACTCCCTGGAGTAGGGAATGGCAACCCCTCTAGTATTCTTGCCTGGAAAACTCCATGGACAGAGGAACCTGGCGGGCTCCAGTCCATGGGGTCGCAGAGTCAGATGTGACTAAAGAGACTGGGCGTGCATGCACACACATACACACACCTGCATAAGCATCCCTGAGACCTGAATTCTGACAAGGAATGAAATTAAATATCCAGATTCAACAAGATTTAAATGATTTATGTGGCTCTCTCCTGAAGCAGCAGATTCTCATTATAGCAAAATTAGTTGAATTTCAAATTAATCAAGTAGGTCAATTATGAGACTATAGGACCAGCTGATCAGCTCCATCCTTGGGAAATAGAATGAAGTTAGTTTTATAAATTATAAGAAAAATGACGAAATGCTTCTGCTCTGATACACAGAGCCCTTGGAGCTCAGTGTTTCTCTTCACCAGTACAACTTTACTGAATGAGACAATATAGAGTAATTATTTTTCTCTTTAATCAATGATACAGTGGCCTTACACATCACAAATATGGTACAGGAATCTGTCTAAATTTAAGATAGGCTTTGAAAATAAGACAGTTTTAACAAGAATCTATGTGCCAGAATTTGAACAGCTATTTGTCTATCTCGGTAACAGACAGGCACTGTCTAGTGTAAGCAAAAAGACTCATTGTTTTTGAGTCTAGAAATAATTACATATGATGGCAATGATTTAGCATTCATTTAAGATACCTTAGTGAAATATTTTTATCATCCTTTGCAAAGGAATAACGCACAAAAAAATCATCCAGTTTAGTTAGTAAGAGTAAGAAAGCAGCAAATTCTGTGTCGGATTTTGTAAGAATTTTCTACTCCTTAGGTCTGCTCTGTGTGGGTATTTTCATGTCTCACTGCAGTGTGCACGCTGTAACCACCGCACCAACCAGCACTCCTTCCACACGGCCACGTCTCTAACAGCATGAATCACCTCCACACGCCAGAGATATCCCGCCTGCTTCCGTCAGAGTAATAAAGTCTGAAAAATTTGACAGGTTCTTTTGTTGTGAGTGGCATTATCACATTTGTTCTCTATTTCTAATGGGAAATATAGTTTTGAATGCATGTATGGAAGGTAATTTGACAATTATCTCACAATTATTTCTCACAAATCCCTTTCCTCCTTTACTACACATAACACTTCTGTGTGTACACACATTCAGTGACAAATTTTTACACTCCCAACACCTTCAGCCAAGAAGCATTGGCTGCTGAAGACGGTGAGATTTCAGGCAATTTCAGGATGATACAAAGGTACTGATTTTGCTTCTGTCCAAAATGCTTTAATGCCAGTTTGGATACACTCACTTTTATATGAAGGCAGACCTTGGTAGATTATTTGGAATTGATGTCTGTCATAGAACGAATCCATTTCTTTTTCACTAAATAAACTAAATTGAGTTACTTCCTGTCAACTTGAATACTAATAAAAGTGAGATATTAATCATTTGCCATAGATTCAAATGTTTTAAATGAGCTGTCAATAAAACTTATCTTAAATACAACATATATAATTTATGTTTATATATTTTAAAGAGTTAACTTAGTCTTGGTACTTTCAAAAAACAATAGTAGGTACACCAGCTGCAAGGTAGGTGAGCAGGAGGCTTTTGGTGGAAGACTGTTTCATCTGCTTTGGCACCAACATAGAAAGGCTAGACATGTTTCCTGTATGCACTATACACACGCAGAACAACAACAACTTGACCACACTCACTCCAACACTCTTACCCAAAGGCAGAAGTGATGCATTAGTTTAAGTTATTTGTGGAAAGGGTCCTGTCTAAATCAGTTAAGTAAATCTCTTTAAAACTTGACTAAAAGTGGATTTCCTTTCCCAGAAATAAGAAAGCTTTGAAAATGAAATCTCAAATAAAAATATTTTTATCTTATTTATTCCAACAATGATTTAACTTCTCAGAAATGATTTTGACATAAAAATTTAAAACATTTCAAAACACAAAGAAATAAGAACTAATATAACAGAATTAGCAATATATCACCACATACAGAATATCTGTGGTTCAACAATACAGTGGTTTTGTAGTTTTTAGTTCTTAACAAACGTTTATTTTACACTTACTTGTGTTACTTGCTTATGTCTAAGATACACTGATGATCAAAATGCACACATTTCCTGCCTTTATTAATCGAGAAGGCAATGGCACCCCACTCCAGTGCTCTTGCATGGAAAATCCCATGGACGGAGGAGCCTGGTAGGCTGCAGTCCATGGGGTCGCTAAGAGTCGGGCATGACTGAGCGACTTCCCTTTCACTTTCCATTTTCATGCATTGGAGAAGGAAGTGGCAACCCACTTCAGTATTCTTGCCTGGAGAATCCCAGGGACAGAGGAGCCTAGTGGGTTGCTGTCTGTGGGGTCGCACAGAGTCGGACACGACTGAAGCGACTTAGCAGCAGTAGCAATAGCAGCATTAATCTTACGGTCTAGGAGGAAAGAGAGAACAGCAGATATACATTTCAGGGATACAGGTGGTGTAAGTTAAAAGGGGGAGGAAAAACCTAAAAGAAAAAAGCAAACATATGATTACCAAGAAATAAATTTGACCTGAAACTGTAAAATTTCCAGACCACATAGGCAGAAAGTTCCTTGACATCAGTCTTGGAAATGGCTTTTTGGATTTGACACCAAAAATAAAGACAAAAAAAGCAATTTTTTAAAAAAGTGCGACTATATAAAACTAAAAATCTTTTGTACAGTGAAGGAAACCATCAACAAAATATCAAGGCAATCTATTGAATGGGAGAAAATATTTGCAATCATTCAGCTGACAATGGGTTAATATCTGAAGTATATAAAGAGCTCAAACAGTTCAATAGCAAAAGAATCCAATTAAAAAAGGGCAGAGTAACTGAATACACAATTTTTTTTTCCAAAGAAGTCATACAGATAGCTGATAGGCACATGAAAAGATGCTTAACATCACTAACCATCAGAGAAATGCAAATCAGAACCACAATTAGATCTCATCTCACATCTGTCAGAGTGGCTATCATCAAAAAGACAAGAAATAGCAAGTGCTGGTGAGGATGTGATGAAAAAGGACGACTGAGCGACTGAACTGAACTGAACTGTGCACTGTTGGTGGGAAGGCAGCTTGATGGAGCCACTACGGAAAACAATATGGAGGTTGCCGAAGTCACTCAAAATAGAACTGCCGTATGATTCCGCAACTTCACTTTGACCATTTGTCTAAGGAAAATGAAAACACGAATTTAAAAAGACATGCAGTCCCTTGTTTATTGCAGCCCTTTTTACAAGAGCCGAGATATGGAACAGCTTTAACATATACTGATGGATGGGTGAATAAATAAAATGTGGTATGGGCACAGCTTGTTTTTCACACTTTGTGCAGTAAATTATATGTCAAAGATACTGCATTTTTTTTTAGAAACTGAAGGTTTGTGGAAACCCTACAGTGTCAGATGACGGTTAGCATTTTTAGCAATAAAATCTTTTTTATTAAGATATAAACTTGGTTTTTTTTTAGACATGATGCTATTACACACCTCACAGACTACAGTTCATTGTGAACATAACTTTTATATACACTGTGATACCAAAACATGCCTGCGACTCACTTTATCACAATATTTGTTTTATTGTGATGGTCTGGAAGTAAACTGCAAATATCTCTGAGGTATGCCTATGCACACACACACACACACACACACACAAACAGTAGAAAATTATTTGGCCATAAAAAAGAATGAAATCTTGGCGTTTGCAACTACATGAATGCCACTTGAAGGCATTATTCTAAGTAAACTAAGCCAGGCATAGAAAGAAAAAAATTCCTATGAACTCACTGAAAGGTAGACTCTAAAACAAAACAAAATAAAATAAAATATGGAGTTCATAGACACAGAGAATAGGTTGGTGACTGCTAGGCGTGGGGAGGTGGGGAGCAGGAGAAATGAATGAAGGGATCAAAAGGTATACATTTCCAGTTAAATAAACACATCATGTAATACACAGCATGGCGAATATAATTTAAAATACTCTATTGAATATTTGAAAGTTGCTGAGAGAGCATATCTTAAAGTTCTCATCACAAAAAAGCAACTAAAATGTCATGTCATTTTTACAACAAATCTTTTGCTCTGATTTGTCAGGAAACAAATTTGTTTCCTGAAAAAAAAAAAAAAGAAATTTAGAGATTTCAGAATAAAACAATATGGATAGATTACACATCTCAAAAATTGTTTTTTACTTTATAAATGAAGTATCCAACTGCATTTTAAATGATTCTTTTGGACAAAGTAACTATACATACAACTTCTCACATATCCATATAATCATTAAAATTAGAAACACATTAGAAGATTATAAAACCATAATCTTATAAAGCCAGTTTATTTATGCTCGAGGAAAAATGTTTTTTGATAAGAGCATATTAAATTCTTTAAAAAGAGCAGGTTTATAAAATGTAAATTATCCTTCTTTATTTCTTTGATTTGAGTCCAGCTATTTAGATTTTTAGGGAAGAGCTGATGTAAATGAGAAAATTCTTTCCACAAATCCTAGCCCAAATGATTGTAGCTAGCGTTCTTTGATCCAATAATACTGAGAAATTATCATGAGAAAAAAGTTCAAGCATCTACAGTGGAATAGGAATAATACTGAAAAGCGTCTGTGAATGAAACTCATTTCTTTTCAAAGAGCATACAGAGTGAAGGAAAAAATCAAGCAGTAATATGAGGGAAGGCACAGAATAGTTTTCCAATTTCACTATAAAACGTCTGACAAAAGAGCAAGTTACCTGTAAAACGTATTTTCCACATTTTCTCTCTTTTCTAATCTATACAATAATAGAGTAATCATAAATGATGGGGTGGTGTAAAGAAAAGGTACAATAAGGGGACATGTAAAAAAAGATTTAGAACAATGCATGATATAAAACAATGGTTATTTACTGAGAATAACGTAATTAAGCAACATTCATCTACTCCCTTATTTTCATCCTCAGCAGCTTTATTGGGATATCAGCACTTTTCCACTCCCTGCCTTTGAACATTTGCCTCCAAGGTGATCAGTCCCATCCCAAACCTCCTGAGAGGTTTCTGACTCATATGAAGCACTCATGGAGCTCTCTCTCCTCTGTCAGTGATTGAAATAGCCGGGAGTAAGGAGTAAAATTCTGGTCAATGACATGTTAGTAAAATTCTAGGAAAGGTTTATTCATTCTTAAAAATAATACGTTGGAAATGATTGGGCAGTGTTGATTCTGTATGAAATGCCTCGATTGCAGGGTGGTGGTGGTGGTAATGTTGAAAACACAGGGGGGTGCATATTTTGATGGAATTTCTATTGCAGTTACTAAAACGGACAAATGCAAGGACTTTGGGACTTTGATGACATAACTGATGTACCATCTTTTATTTTCAGTTGTATCAAATAATGCATTCCCTCACTGTTTAAGCCAGTCTGAAATGGAATGTGCTTTCACCATCCTAAAACCACAAACATTTGAGGACTTCCCAGGCTGGCCAGTAGTTAAGACTCTGTGCTTCCAATGAAGAGTTTCATTTCTGGTTGGGGAACTAAGATCTCACATGCCTCATGGCCCCCAAAATTAAAAATATGAAAGGGATGTATCTTTTGTGAATTAAAAAAAGAAAAAAAACCACAAACATCTGGAGTAGCACCTACTTGCAGGCTAAGTCGCTTCAGTCGTGTCCCACTCTGAGCAATGCCATGGACTGTAGCCTTCCAGACTCCTCTGTCCATGGAACTTTCCAGGCAACAATATTGGAGTAGGTTGTCATGCCCTCCTCCAGGGGATCTTCCCAACCCACGGATCAAACCTGCGTCTCTTACGTCTGTCTTCTGCTTTGGCAGGTGGTTTCTTTACCACTAGAGCCGCCTGAAAAGCTTGTGATGGAGACTATTCTTTAAAAGCACAAAGAGACACAGAGATAAAGAACAGACTTTTGGACTCTTTGGGAGAAGGTGGGATGATTTGAAGGTAGAATGACTTGAGAGAATAGTATTGAAACATGTGTATTATCGTATGTGAAATAGATAGCCAATCCAGGTTCCGTGGAGGAGACAGGGCGCTCAGGGCTGGTGCACTGGGATGACCCTAAGGGACGGGATGGGAAGGGAGGTGGGAGGGGGGCTCAGGATGGGGGACACATGTACACCCATGGCTGATTCAGGTCAATATATGGCAAAAACCACTATAATATTTAAAGTAATTACCTCCAATTAAAATAAATACATTTTAAAAAGTACAAATATCCCTATTGGAAGTCATAATTCTCACCTGTAAACAACATAGTTCTTAGACTTTTTTTTTCCTTCAAATTCTACAATGAATTCCTTTCATTGAGCATAATTGTCTTGATTAAGGAGTACTCAGAACTTCTGATAGGGAACATGATTGAATCTAAAGCGTGAAACAGGTAGTTTATTTTGTAGCTAGAAACACCTGGGTCTAATTGACCAGGGCATAAATTGCACTGTGTGCTCAATCACTTCAGTCATGTCTGACTCTTTGCGACCCCATAGACTGTAGCTTGCCAGGGGATTCTCCAGACAAGAATACTGGAGTGGGTTGCCATTTCCTCCTCCAGGGAAATCCATGGAAGCAGCAAGCCTAATGAAATAAAGTAGTGGGGAAGAAACAGTTAAATATGCTTTTTTATAAACAGAAAAATAGTTGATTTATAATATTGTATTTGTTTCAAGTGTACAGCAAAGTTACTCAGTGATACATACATGTATATATGTTCTTATTCAGATTCTTTTTCCTTATAGGTCATTAAAAAATATTGAGTAAACTTCTCTGTGCTATATTCAGCATTTCTTTTTGGCTTCCCTAGTGGCTCAGAGGTTAACACATCTGCCTCCAATGCGGGAGACCCGGGTTCGATCCCCGGGTTGGGAAGATCCCCTGGAGAAGGAAATGGCAACCCACTCCAGTATTCTTGCCTGGAGAATCCCATGGACTGAGGAGCCTGGTGGGCTGCAGTGCACGGGGTCACACAGAGTCGGACACGAATGAGTGACTTTACTTACTTTTGGTTATGTATTTCATATACATGCATGTGTGCTAAGTCGCTTCAGTAGTGTCCGACTCTTTGTGCCCCTATGGGCTGTTAGCCCACTAGGTTCCTGCACCCATGGGGATTCTCCAGGCAAGAATATCAGAGTGAATTTCCCTGCCCTCCTCCAGGGGATCTTTGTGACCCAGGGATCGAACACGTGTCTCCTGCGGCTCCTGCATTACAGGTGGATTCTTTACCCACTGAGCCACTGGGGAAGCCCCATTTTATACACAATAGTCTGTATATGTTCATATCTAATTCCTAGTTTATCCTCCCTCCTTTTCCCTTTGGTGACCCGTAAGTTTGTTTTCCTTGTAGATAAATAGTAATAGATAATTTTTCCCATGTAGAGTATTACAAATATTGAGTATAGTTCTCTGTTTCTTAACAAAAGTTCTTTTAAATGTGTATTGGGGCTCCATTTTATAGGATTCTCTATGATGATTGCTGTCGCTTCTTTCTCATTGCATGAACTGACACTGGCTTTCCTCTGTGACGCTGTCTTGGAGGCTACCCATTCCCCAATATTTTGCCTTCTTTAGGATCTGATATCAGGAACCAGTGCCTTCTTCCCTTCTCAGTGTCACTTCCAGATGATTATTTCCCTACCCTTTCAAAGTCTCCACGTCAAGACTTCCACTTCCAGCTAAGATAAAGCACCCAACAGTAAGCCAAAGATCTAGGTGTGTACGTGAACTTTTGCAATTGATAAAGAATATCTACAAAAAATTTACTAAATTGTATTCTTGTTCTCCCAGTACCAACAGACTTCTGACAATTTTGTTGAAAACAGAGAACTAAGGAGCACATAGCAGGGGACAGGGACTAGATAACTATTAGAAAACTGATTATGATTTAAAAAAAAAGAAGTGAATCTGAATACATGTGAGTCCCTCGGAGGCTGTCAGGAGTGGGGAAGACAGAATCCTAAAGAAGAGGAAGCCACAAAGAGGTGAGTAAAAATCCGTAGCCACGTCTTTTGCCCTCCATCCACCAAGGAAAGGGATTATACTAAGAGGCAGAGAATATACTAGAGCTTTGACAGTGTCACAGAACTAAGACGAAAGTGAGAGACTTGAAGTGTCCAGAATGAGGTGGAAAGAAGGAGAACACTTAAGCCCAATGCTCATCTGGTTTTCCCCAACAAGATTTCTACTGAATTCCGAAGCTATTTGATACACAAAACTAAGAAGCCAAACAGAAAAACTTAAGAGAGAAAAACAAAAAAGGGTAGACGTTTTATGATGCTGAGAGGAAAGAGAAAACTTCAGTAAGTTTTTTATAGATATTCTTTAAACGTATTACATTTAAAATAAAATCTAATTACCAAGAGTGTAGAGTTCAGCAAATTTTTCAGATATTCTTTATCAAATTGTGAAAATTTCCCTACACCTCTGAATTTCTAAGAATTGTTATAGCAAATGGATGGTAAATTTTAAGAAGTGTTTTTTCTACATGGATTGATATCTGACTTTTCTTCCTTAGCCTCTTAACATGGTAGGTTACATTGATCTTTAACTATTTAACCAGTCTTGCATCCTTGGAATAAACCTTATTTGGCCATGGTATATCGTTCTTTTTTAACAAGACAATGGGTGGGGCTAGTGGTAAAGAAACCACCTGATAATGCAGCTGACACAGGAGACACAGGTTGGATCCCTGGGTTGGGAAGTCCCACTGAAGTAGGAAATGGCAAACCACTCCAATATTTTTGCCTGGAAAATTCCATGGACAGAGTAACCTGGCAGGCTACAGTCCATGGGGTCCCAAAGAGTTAGACATGACTAAACACACACACACACACACACACACACACACACACACATACACACATAAAATAAAATAGCACGTTACCAAATTCAATTTGTTAATATTTGCTGAAGGTTTTTGCATCTGTATTATTCAGGGAAAAAAAAATAAGGTCTTCAGTGGGTTTTTTTTTTACTTGTACTATTGTCTGGTTTTCACATCAGGATAACACTGACCTCATAAAAATGAGTTTCAGATTGTTCCTTCTTGTATTTTCCAGAACAGATTGTGGAGAAGTGATGTTAGTTCTTCTTTAAATTTTCATATAATTATCCAGTGAAACTATCACAACACTGAGATTTCTTTTTAAGTTTTTAATTATGACTACTTTCTTTAATAATTTTATTGCTCTTCAAAGTATACATATATATATATATATTTTATGTTGGATACATCATTGATAGCTTGTGCTTCTGGAAGAACTGGTCTATTTCACCTAAATTGACAAGTTATGTGCATAGAGTTGTTTTCAGCATTCATTAAACTTTTCATGTCTGCAGAGTCTGTAATGATGTCCCATGTTCATGTCTGATATTGGTACACATATGTGCCTTTCATTTCTTTGTCAGTCTTGCTAGAATGTTGTGAATTTTACTGATATTTTTAAAGAATGAGATACTTTTTATTTCACTCATTTTTCTTTGGTTTTCTATCTCATTTGACTGATATGTACTTTTATCTCCTTGCTCTTTCTTTTCTGTTTCCTTAAATTGAGAGGTAGATTTTAAATTTAAATTTGCTTAAATTTAAGTTCAGTTCAGTTGCTCAGTCATGTCCAACTCTTTGCGACCCCATGAATCGCAGCACGCCAGGCCTCCCTGTCCATCACCATCTCCCAGAGTTCACTCAGACTCACTTCCATTGAGTCGGTGATGCCATCCAGCCATCTCATCCTCTGTCGTCCCCTTTTTCTCCTGCCCCCAATCCCTCCCAGCATCAGGGTCTTTTCCAATGAGTCAACTCTTTGCATGAGGTGGCCAAAGTACTGGAGTTTCAGCTTTAGCATCATTCCTTCCAAAGAACACCCAGGGCTGATCTCCTTTAGAATGGACTGGTTGGATCTCCTTGCTGTCCAAGGGACTCTCAAGAGTCTTCTCCAACACCGCAGTTCAAAAGCATCTATTCTTCGGCGCTCAGCTTTCTTCACAATCCAAGTCCCACATCCATACATGACTACTGGAAAAACCATAGCCTTGACTAGACGGACCTTTGTTGACAAAGTAATGTCTCTGTTTTGCAATATGCTATCTAGGTTGGTCATAACTTTTCTTCCAAGGAGTAAGCGTCTTTTAATTTCATGGCTGCAGTCACCATCTGCAGTGATTTTGGAGCCCAAAAAGATAAAGTCTGACACTGTTTCCACTGTTTCCCCATCTGTTTCCACTGTTTCCCCATCTGTTTCCCATGAAGTAAAGGGACCAGATGCCATGATCTTCATTTTCTGAATTTACTTAAATTTAGAGATAGATTATAGATGGAAATCGGAGAAAGCAGTGGCAACCCACTCCAGTACTCTTGCCTGGAAATCCCATGGATGGAGGAGCCTGGTGGGCTCCATGGGGTCACTAAGAGTAGGACATGACTGATTTCACTTTCACTTTTCACTTTCATGCATTGGAGAAGGAAATGGCAACCCACTCCAGTGTTCTTGCCTGGAGAATTCCAGGGACAGGGGAGCCTGATGGGCTGCCGTCTATGGAGTTGCACAGAGTTGGACACGACTGAAGCGACTTAGCAGCAGCAGCAGCAGCATAGATGGAAATCTAAAACATTTTTTTTAAATATAAATTTATTTATTCTAATTGGAGAATTGGTAGATGTCCATCAGCAGATGAATGGATAAGAAAGCTGTGGTACATATACATTTCTTTTATAATATATGAATTTATGGTGGCTCAGAGGTTAAAGCGTCTGACTGCAATACGGGAGACCTGGGTTCGATCCATGGGTCAGGAAAATCCCTTGGAGAAGAAAATGGGAACCCACTCCAGTACTTTTGCCTGGAGACTCCCATGGACGGAGGAGCCTGGTGGGCTACAGTTCATGGGGTCGCAAAGAGTCAGACAAGACTGAGCAAATTCACTTTCGGTTTCAGATAATGGAGAAAAAACAGGAAAAGGTTATTTCAATTTTATAGAAAGACTTCCAAAGCAACTCTTTCGATGAATAAACATCAACATTCTAACTCTAAAAATTGCTATTATAATTTTACAAATAAAATAGAACTCTGAAATAGGTTAGCTGCTACAACTGTTATTTAATGACACTCAATATATCAAAATATGAAAGAATGCCTACTATATTCAGGACACTGTTGGACATATAAGAGTGAATAATAAATTGTTTCTGCTTTAAAAGATTGTATTGACTCTTTTTTCTATTTCCAAAGTACATTTTTCCATTTTGCTCTCCATCCATTTCTCTATCCACAGCCCTCACATAAAAATCTGCAATAGCTTTCTAATGGTTTCACTGTTTCTCTAAAGCTTTTCTCCACCACAGTAATCTTTAAAGCGGGGGGAGATAGGGAGAAATTTGGGTTATGCTCACTCTTTGCCTTAATTTTGTCAATGATTTTGCATTATTTTTAAACTAAAATCCAATCACCATCCTGTTACCCACAGAGGTACCAATATTTTGGGTCTTGCCTTCTCAAAATTAATCTCTTAACATAGTTTTTATTTCTTCCACGTGGAAAATCCATTCATGGGTCATTTTACTCTGCTGTCACATGATACAAAATGGCTTAATCATACCAATTCTTCTTAGGTAAATTTTAAGAAGATAACAAATGTAAACCTACAGGTTGTTATTAGTCTATCTACTATTTGGGAAGGTGAGGGGGTAGCCATGGTAGCCAACAACATAATTGGGATCAGAAGATATATAATACTTCTATTTATGTCTTTCTTTACTGTGGAATCTTCAGCCAATAATTTAGGCACTAGAATGCTTAGTTTCATTATTTTAAAAATAAAATATCACTAAGATGTATTCCAAAGGATTAGTGTGGAAGTAAAAGATATCAGTTAGAAAATTTAGCAGATGATAAAATAACTGACCAAATAGGCACTGGCAAAAAGTTTCACAGATGTAAAATATGCTAACCCTCTGAAAAGTGAAGTCGCTCAGCAGTGTCCAATATTTTGCAACCCCAGGCTCCTCTGTCCATGGGATTTTCCAGGCAAGAATACTGGAGTGGGTTGCCATTTTCTTCTTCAACTAACCATCTAGTGGCAGATAAAAATCCATGAAATGTTTATCCCAGTTTATAATAGCTGAAAGATTACACTGAAAATAAATGTCTAAATGTTAATATATAGAAACTTTGATAGATAACTAGTAGGAACCTACTATATAGCCAGGGAGCTCTGCTCAATGTTCTGTAATGGCCCATAAGGGGAAATAACCTAAAAAAAGAGGGAATATATGTATATATATAACAGATTCAATGTGCTGTACACCAGAAACAACACAATATTGTCAATCATCTATACTCCAATAAAAAAATTAAAGTATGAGTTCCATAAACAATAAGTATTTACCATATAGCACAGAGAACTACATCAATATCTCATAATAACCTATAATGTAAAATAATCTGAAATATACATATATATGTATAACTGAATCACTTTGCTGTATGCCTGAAACTAACACAATATTGTAAATCAGCTATACTTCAATTTTTACAAAAGTATGTGTGTTCTTCAGTTCAGTCACTTAGTTCTGTCTGAATCTTTGCAACCCCATGGACTGCAGCATGCCAGGCCTCCTTGTCCATCACCAACAACCGGAGGTCACTCAAACTCATGTCCATTGAGTCGATGATGTCATTCAACCATCTCATCCTCTGCCATCCCCTTCTCCTCCTTCCTTCAATCTTTCCATAGTCCATGGAATTCTCCAGGCTAGAATACTGGAGTGGGTAGCCTTTCCCTTCTCCAAGGGATCTTCCCAACCCAGGGATCAAACTCATGTCTCTCGCATTGCAGGCGGATTCTCTACCAGCTGAGCCACAAGGGAAGCCAGCGTTCCTCTATACCTTGTAAATTAAAACAACTAAAATAACACAACATTTTGCTCAAAAGAAATTTCTACAAATGTTCTCATGGCATCTTGTTATATATCACTATTGCACAGAGAAAAAGAGTAAATGAAGGAAAAACAGAAAACACAAACAGGAAGAAAAGAAACATTTGTAAATATGCTCTTGGGATAGATAAGGGTAACCTAATCTAAAATAGATGTTCAATAAATCTGTAGCGCTTAAAGTATAAGTTTATCTTGTCCTCATATTATTAGCAACACCTCTTTTGACTTAGTAGACACAGATAGCTTAAAAAATTAATTGTATTGTCAAAGTTACTCATTGAGATGCTCATTTCCTTTTCAATTTTCCAGGAAAAAGTTACAGCTTTGTTTTAATCCATCCATCTTGAAAACAAACTATTACTGCACTCTATTTTTGAGAGGATAAAAATAATGACAGTGTTCTGATTGAATATCTTTATTGGTGTTTTTAATATGAAATTATTCTTTCATCATCTTTCTCTAACTGTGAAATGATAGTAACTGATATTGAGCAAAATGAATATTTAAAAGCAATATCTTTTCTACAATGCACCATGCCATAATTTAAACAGTTATGGTTTTATCATTGAATAAGCTGAAAATATACTCATTCAATATAGGGCAATGAAAATTTTTAGAATTTGTTTTTATTTTGCTAATAGGCCTTCCAAAAATGAATTCTGTTCCTCTGAAGATGATATTGTGAAGGAATATGGCCACATTCATTCTTATTATACTTGTTAGAATTGTGTAAGCAATACCATTTAACAAATTTATACAATTTAAGATCAGCATCGTGTTCCTCATTTGAATTTCAATATGGTCAAATGAAGAATGGTTTAATAATGACCAGATACTAATCAAATGATTTTTCATGAAAATAATTGGACTATTTGGAAAGTTAAAACCCTGAGATCAATTTTGTACGTCTCAAGATGTATTTATGTATCTTTAAGAACCATATAGACATGGTCTGCACAGCAAAAATAATTATTCTACAGATTTGTTATTTCTATTATGTTAGCAATCATACAATAGATGGGTAACAGGCAGAAATAAGATTATAACTTTTGTTTTTCATCTAATTCTGTTGGCTTATACTTTCCAAACAATGTTTAAAAAATACAGGCAAAAGCAGGCATCATTGCTATGTTTACTGGTGATCTTTCTAGCATTTCACTATATAGGGTCCAGAAGCCACTGAAAGTGAAGTATATGATGCACTAAATGGTATATAAATGAGGCCACTTCTCATTTCTACCTCTAGTTCAATGTTTTGTTTATTTAGACTCAGGTCTTCATTCAGTCTAGTCAAGGCTATGGTTTTTCCTGTGGTCATGTATGGATGTGGGAGTTGGACTGTGAAGAAAGCTGAGTGCTGAAGAATTGATGCTTTTGAACTGTGGTGTCGGAGAAGACTCTTGAGAGTCCCTTGGACTGCAAGGAGATCCAACCAGTCAGCCCTGGGTGTTTTTTGGAAGGAATGATGCTAAAGCTGAAACTCCAGTACTTTGGCCACCTCATGCAAAGAGTCGACTCATTGGAAAAGACTCTGATACTGGGAGGGATTGGGGGCAGGAGGAGAAGGGGATGACAGAGGATGAGATGGCTTGATGGCATCAGTGACTCGATAGACGTGAGTCTGAGTGAACTCCAGGAGTTAGTGATGGACAGGGAGGCCTGGCGTGCTGCAATTCATGCAATTCATGACTGAGTGAGCGACTGAACTGAACTGAGCTGAACTTCATCCTGTATTTGACTTTACCAATAAGCAAAGATATACAGTTCATCCAGGAAGGAGTTCTAAGAGAAAGCTTGTAACTCAACACAACTCCTCCAAACAAACATAGATAATTCCTTTCCATATGTTTCAAATAGGACCACCCTATCATTTAGAAAGTCATGTTAAGCTTACAACGCCTGGTAAATTTTCAGGTAGAAACTTCACTGTGTGGTATCCTCAACTCTGCCTCTGTGGATCCGCATCATGTGCGGGACAGCATGCATCAGTTTAACCAATATCTCAATACCTTCTGTTCAGAGCAGTCCTCCTTCCAAAGAATGTGTTTCTGATTTTACACATGCTTTCTGGAGACAATATTATATCCAGAAGAAGGGACTTGTTTCACAGAAACACTGTTTTTGGCCAACTGGAAAAATGGTTTAAAACTATCTTGCAGACTGTCATGCCAGTGGCCACCTACTCCCCTTACTGAGCCGTTCTCAGTGACGGAAATAGTAGATTCTCTGAAAAAGAGGCAAGGGGCATTTCTATACCTTAAAGCATGTCTGAATCAAGCTCTGATTCTAACTTTGCTGCCTATATGGTTGTCATTTATTCTTAGACCAAAGTAAATCCTGAATGGGTATTATACATATCTAAATATTATAGTTCATAGGTTTTGAAAATGTTTGTAGATTCTGAAAAATTAGGAAATAAAGCAGGTCTATAAGAAAGTGAATTTTTATTAGAAGTTTGTGTTAGCTAATGTTGAATGAATCATAATAGAGAAAGTTATAAATCATAATAGAGAAAGTGCGGCTGAGGAAAATAGTCTGTGAAAATATTTATTGTACAAGGCCAGTCTATTCCATTAATGTATCATGCAGGTGAGTATGAATTTGGATGCCAGTTCTGCCTAAGGATAAATACTCTTTATCTGACATTTTGATGCGACTAGGACATTTCTCTTATCTTAATTATAATGATTATTATCTGGTTCTACAGTGTCAACAAAATAACCAGCACTGGGATTTTGCCTGTTGCTGTATTTGCCAGACTTCACTATAAATCTCCTCTGTAGCTGTCTCGTTGTATTTGGACTGTGAATGCCTTGTCATTCCTGCATCCTGACTGAAAAAACATTAACCTCCTAAATTAGAAAATAAATACTTTCAGCTGTAAAACTCAGAAATGCTCTTATGGTATACGTGCAAAACTGGCACAGTGGTACAATAAAATTAGTGCTTTGTTTCTTTAGAGACAAATAGTGAATAATGATTAAACGAATACACATTATGGGTAAAAAAAATTCATTATATAAAAGTGAGAATTATAAAATATGATCTATTCTCAAATCCAAAAATTTTGCAAGAAAATTTCATTCCTTCTCAGAAATTGAATATTGATTGTTGAACTACATTCATTACACTCTTCTGAATCCTCATCCAATATTTTTTAAAAATTATAAAATTTTCTATAATGACATACAAAAATTTAACACAAAAGTGATACTTTTGGATACATACTTTTACAAATAAGAAATGATAATTATTACATTTTATTATGCTTTAAGTCCTAACTCTAAGCACTGCTCTGAGAAATCTATCTGCACTGCTAATTTTATAATTAAAAAAATAGGATTCGAATGCTATGTTTTAAAATTTTTATTTTGAACTGGGGTATAAATAATTATAATATTGTAATAGTTTCAGGTGAACAATGAAGGGACTCAGCCATACATATACATGTACCAATTCTCCCCTAAACTCCCCTCCCATCCAGGCTACCACATAACATTAAAGAAATGCATGCTATTGATATGGGGCCTCCCTGGTGGCTCAGCAGTAAAGAATCAGCCTGCCAGTGCAGGAGTGGGGGGTTTGATCCCTGAGCTGGGAAGATCCCCTGGAGGAGGAACATGACAACCCACTCCAGAATTCTTGCTGGGGAAATCCTGTGGACAGAGGCTACAATGTAGTCCATAGCGTCCCAAAGAGTCAGACACAACTGAATGACTAAACCATAATAATAGTGCTATTGATATATAGTTAAAATGAGGGAAACAAATGATTAACTATTGGGTTGAGCCATATGATATTGTTATAAATTTAAAAAATCTACCGGGGGTTTCAGGTTGGTGAAAGTGAAAAGAAAGTGAAGTCGCTCAGTCGTGTCCGACTGTTTGCAACTCCATGGACTGTAGCCGGCCAGGCTCCTCCATCCATGGGATTTTCCAGACAAGAGTACTGGAGTGGCTTGCCATTTCCTTCTTTAGGAGATCTTCCCAACCCAGGGATTAAACCTGTGTCTCCCGCATTGTAGGCAGATGCTTTATCGTCTAAGCCACCAGATGCAAACTATTACATAGAATGGGTAAACAACACGGTCCTAATGTAGAGCACAGGGAACTCTCCTTGATATCCTATAATAAACCACAATGGAAAGAATATTTAGGCCTCCTGGTGGCTCAGAAGGTAAAGTGCCTGACTGCAGTGCAGGAGACACGGGTTCGATCCCTGGGTTGGGAAGATCCCCTGGAGAAGGAAATGGCAACCCACTCCAGTACTCTTGCCTGGAAAATCCCATGGATGGAGGAGCCTGGTAGGCTACAGTCCATGGGGTTGCAAAGAGTTGGATAAGACTGAGTGACTTCACATACATACATACATACATATATATGTATAACTGAGTCTTTTGGCTGTACAGCAGTGATTGTCACAACAATATAAATCAACTACCAGTTCAGTTCAGTCACTCAGTTGTGTCTGACTCTTTGTGACCCCATGGACTGCAGCACACCAGGCTCTCTTGTCCATCACCAACTCCTGGAGCTTTCTCAAACTCATGTCCATTGAGTCAGTGATGCCATTCAACCATTTCATCCTCTATTGTCCCCTTCTCCTCCTGCCTTCAATCTTCCCTAGCATCAGGGACTTTTCCAGTGAGTCAGTTCTTCTCATCAGGTGGCCAAAGTATTGGATCTTCTTGCTGTCCAAGGGATCATCTCCAACACCACAGTTTAAAAGCATCAGTTCTATGGAATTCAGGTTTCTTTATGGTCCAACTCTCATTTTAGCCATACATGACTACTGGAAAAACCATAGCTTTGACTAAATGAAACTTTTGGCAAAGTAATATCTTTGCTTTCTAATATGCTGTTGAGGTTTGTCAAAGCTTTTCTTCCAAGGAGCAAGTGTCTTTTAATTTCATGGCTGCAGTCACCATCTGCAGTGATTTTGGAGCCCAAGAAGATAGATAGTCACTGTTTCCATTGTTTCCCTATCTATTTGCCATGAAGTGATGGGACCTGATGCCATGATTTTCATTTGCTGAATGTTGAGTTTTAAGCCAGTTTTTTCACTCTCCTGGAGGCTCTTTAGTTCTTCGCTTTATGCCATCAGGGTGGTGTCATCTGCATATCTGAGGTTATTGATATTTCTCCTGGCAATCTTGATTCCAGCTTGTGCTTCATCCAGTCTGGCATTTCACATGATGTATTTGGCATATAAGTTAAATAAGCAAGGTGACAATATACAGCCTTGATGTACTCCTTTCCCATTTTGGAACCAGTCTGTTGTTCCCTGTGTGCTTCTAACCGTTTCTTCTTGACCTGCATACAGATTTCTCAGGAGGCAGGTAAGGTGGTCTGGTATTCCTATCTCTTTAATAATTTTCCACAGTTTGTTGCGATCTACACAGTCAAAGGCTTTAGCATAATCAATGAAGAAGTAGATATTCTTCTGGAACTCTCTTGTTTTTCCTTTGATCCAGTGGATGATGGCAATTTGATCTCTGGTTCCTCTGCCTTTTCTAAATCCAACTTGAACATCTGAAAGTTCTTGGTTCACATACCATTGATGCTAGCTTGGAGAATTTTGAGCATTAATATGCTAGCATGTGAGATGAGCGCAATTATGCAGTAGTTTGAACATTCTCTGGCATTGTCTTTTTCTGTGATTAGAAGGAAAACTGACCTTTTCCAGTCCTGTGGCCACTGCTGAGTTTTCCAAATTAGCTGGCATATCTAGTGCAGCATTTTCACAGCATCATTTTTAGGATTTTAAATATTTCAGCTGGAATTCCAACAACTTTACTTCAATAAATAATAAATCAACTATACTTCATTAAACCTAAAAATCTAAATAATATAATTTTCTGTGGCTCAATCTAATGTAGGCATCAAGAATAGCCAGGCTGAAAGTGATACACTCAGGATGCTGACATGGACAACCCGTCTCCTGACCAGGGCTAGTCCTTCTAAAATTAAGGCTGTGCCCTTAAAATTAAGGCTGTCCCCTTCTTATCTTGGGTACTTTCTGGAGCAACCTTCTGAAATATCTTCAAATTCTTCTCTGCCTTCTTTCAAAAACTCCTTTGACTTTGAAAATAGTTTCACAAATATTTACTGAATATCTACAGATTATAGAAATTATATGAAAGCTCGTTAGACTTTCAGATCATACAGACTTTAATTTTAATTTTTTCTCTGCCACAGGTCTTTGGAAAAATTATACTTTTTATTTAAAATTTATCAACTATAAATTGAGAATGAAAATGCCTATTTTGAAGGGCTCTGATAATAATTAAAATTTATAGAGAAAATAGAAGAAAGAGTGAAAGCTCATTTTATGAGACTATTATAATCATAATATTAATACTAGATAGTGTTAGTTGCTCAGTTGTGCCCGACTCTGTGAGTCCATGGACTGCAGCCTGCCACACTCCTCTGTCCATGTGGTTTCCTAGGCATACTGGGGTTGGGATTCCCACTCCTGGAAATTCCCTTCTCCAGGAAATTTTTCCAACCCAGGGATTGAACCCAGGTCTCCTGTATTACAGGCATATTCTTTATCGTCTGAGCCAACAGACCATACCAGATAAATACGGTACAAAGAAAAAAACATTATAGACCCATCTTACCTTTGAACTATAATTCAAAAATCATAAATAAAATTTTAATTAATATTTATTAATAATTAAATCAATTGATTAAACTATTAAATATTACATGACCAAACCCACCAGTCTTCTAAAAATATTACATTAGAATCAAATAGCCTTACTTTTAATATGCAAGGATATCTTAACATTAGGATAAATCTATTGGTAATCTACCACATTAATAAGTTAAAAGTAAAAGTCAAATAATTACCTCAACAGAAGTAGAAAAACTATTTTAAATGTGCCAACATGTTTATAATGAAAAGTCTTAAAATTAATAATAGAAAAGAATATTAATTTAAAAGTATTTACTAAAAAAAAATGTAAAATATATAAGATGCCCAGAATCAGTACTGTTTAGCATAATACCATTATCTCTGAGCACCGATATTATACATGAAAATCTATAAATGTCTAAATATTGTAAACTAAAATGACTCATTAAATTAAAAAATGACTTTACAGAAATCTACATTCATCAGTTTTTTAAATTACTGACAAAATATTTCTTCAGGGTTTTTAGAAATAAAGTCAACTAAAAAAATTTTATAGTATCCCGGTGTGCTGCTGTTCATGGGGTCGCAGAGTTGGACACGACTGAGCGACTGAACTGAACTGATACCATAAATAACAAGTAGAAAATCGTATTAATAATATCAGTTATAAGGATCTTAAAAGATCTGGAAATTCCAAAAGGACATGAAAGATCACACACACACAAACACACACACACAAAGAGACCACTTATTAACCATTATGCTTTGCATTGAATATAATCCCATGTAACATTGCAATTTTATATTTTTAAGGATTTTTTAAAACTTATTATAAAATTTATTTTTTTTAAAAAAGATCCACAAATAGCTAACTTAACCTTAAGAATATTTTTCAAAAGGGATAGAATTTCTAAAGCCATAATAATAAACATTGTATAGTATGGTACACAAATAGAAAGTTATCTAATGGGACAAATACAGAAATGAAAGAATGAACTTTAATTAATTATTAAAATGAACTTATAATTCAAAGACAAAAACTTTGTATAAACTGCTCAAGGCATTGTATTGGGAAACTGACCCCTTACATGGAGATAAACCCAAAGCCCTATCTAATACCACATTCCAGAGTGCATCGTAGATTGACAAAAGACCTAATGTGAAAGATAAACTTACAATGCTAAAAGAAAAATGCAAGAAATATCTAGAATCTATATCATAATTTTTAACAAATTTTTAAATATACAAATCATTAAAAATAGACATTTAAAATTATAATATTTATAGAAAATGCAAGAAAATATCTGGTATCTGAATCATAATTCTTTAACAAACTCAAATACACACATCATTAAAAATAGTCCAATTTGATAAAATCACATTTAATTATTTCTGTTCCATTAAAATATCACAGTCAAAATTATAGAGACAATTATAGGCAAAATTACTATACATAGGGCCAAAGGGAAATATAGCGTTCACTGTGCAAAATAAGGACATAGTTTTAAAAAAGTAAGTGCAGAAGAGGATTCCTGTTTTTAAAAAGATAGTAATATATGAAAATAAGTTCAAAATTATTATCAAGTTCAGTTCAGTTCAGTCACTCAGTCATGTCTGACTCTTTGTGACCCCGTGAATCACAGCACGCCAGGCCTCCCTGTCCATCACCAACTCCTGGAGTTCACTCAAACTCACGTCCATCAAGTTGGTGATGCCATTCAGCCATCTCATCCTCTGTTGTCCCTTTCTCCTCCTGCCCCCAATCCCTCCCAGCATCAGGGTCTTTTCCAATGAATCATCTCTTCACATGAGGTGGCCAAAGTACTGGAGCTTCAGGTTCAGCATCAGTCCTTCCAATGAACACCCAGGACTGGTCTCCTTTAGAATAGACTGGTTGGATCTCCTTGCAATCCAAGGGACTCTCAAGAGTCTTCTCCAGCACCACAGTTCAAAAGCATCAATTCTTCAGTGCTCAGCTTTCTTCACTGTCCAACTCTCACATCCATACATGACCACTGGAAAAACCATAGCCTTGACTAGATGGACCTTTGTTGGCAAAGTAATGTCTCTTCTTTTGAATATGCTATCTAGGTTGGTCATAACTTTCTTTCCAAGGAGTAAGCATCTTTTAATTTCATGGCTGCAATCACCATCTGCAGTCATTTTGGAGCCCCCAAAAATAATGTCTGACACTGCTTCCACTTAATGACTGTTAAATAATTAGACAATGGGATATCATTTTTTACCTATTGGATTCATGAAAGTAAAACACTGGGAAATGTCTAGTGTTTGTATGATGAAAAAATACAGGAATTATTATGATCTGCAGTTTATGGACTCTGGTCAGCCATTCTGAAGAGCAATCTGGACCTACTTGATGGAATTAAATACAAGCATATGTTATAGCACATCAGCTGTACCATGGCATATTTTTCCTCAAGAAATTCCTACACAGAAGCCTAAGAGGATGTGTGTAAGTTGCTTATTGCATAGCTGCCCCTCACCTTGCACTGAAATGGATCTCCATGATTTCTTCTAACCACAGGAATGTAGATAAAAGTGCCATATATCACCTATTGACCTGACTTCTAAACTGCTTGTGGAATTCTCTGTTGCTATTTCTTTCCTCATTTATAGGACAGATATAGAAGATCCAGTGAAGTATTTGAAGAACTACTAGATATAATGAGTCTGCTGCTGCTACTGCTGCTAAGTCGCTTCAGTCATGTCCGACTCTCTGCGACCCCATAGACTGCAGCCCACCAGGCTCCCCCGTCCCTGAGATTCTCCAGGCAAGAACACTAGAGTGGGTTGCCATTTCCTTCTCCAATGCATGAAAGTGAAAAGTGAAAGTGAAGGCATTCATTCATGTCCAACCCTTAGTGACCCCATGGACTGCACCCAACCAGGCTCCTCTGTCTATGGGATTCTCCAGGCAAGAGTACTGGAGTGGGGTGTCATTGCCTTCTCCGAATGAGTCTACTAGATAAACATTAAAGACCTGCTAGATTAAATGACCGCTTTATTGTTGTTCAGTCATCCAGTCACATCCAACTCTTTGCAACCTCATGGACTGCAGCATGTCAGGCCACCCTGTCCCTCACCATCTCCTGGAGCGTGCCCAGGTGCATGTCCCCTGGAGAGGTGCAAAACCTCTCACTAATAGTCCCCTGGATGGTGGTTATTTTCTGAATCACTAACATTCAGCAGACTATTGTTTCTTCTCTCTAGCCTAGTCTACCTAAAAAATATGGATGAGGGAGGGAAAATCACATTAAAAAATAAAGAGATAAAAGCAAGCAAGGCATAAATATTAAATGAAAATACTATTATGCAGATAAACTCATCAGTTCAGTTCAGTTCAGTTCAGTCCTCAGTCATGTCTGACTCTTTGTGACCCCATGAATCGCAGTACGCCAGGCCCCCCTGTCCATCACCATCTCCCAGAGTTCACTCAGACTCACGTCCATCGAGTCCGTGATGCCATCCAGCCATCTCAACCTTGGTCGTCCCCTTCTCCTCCTGCCCCCAATCCCTCCCAGCATCAGAGTCTTTTCCAATGAGTCAACTCTTCTCATGAGGTGGCCAAAGTACTGGAGTTTCAGCTTTAGCATCATTCCTTCCAAAGAAATCCCAGGGCTGATCTCCTTCAGAATGGACTGGTTGGATCTCCTTGCAGTCCAAGGGACTCTCAAGAGTCTTCTCCAACACCACAGTTCAAAAGCATCAATTCTTCAGCACTCAGCCTTCTTCACAGTCCAACTCTCACATCCATACAATGACCACAGGAAAAACCATAGCCTTGACTAGACGGACCTTAGTCGGCAAAGTAATGTCTCTGCTTTTGAATATACTATCTAGGTTGGTCAACTTTTCTTCCAAGGAGTAACCGTCTTTTAATTTCATGGCTGCAGTCACCATCTGCAGTGATTTTGGAGCCCAAAAAATAGAACAAAGAAATTTTGCCTTACAGGAACCCAGTAACATTATAGAAACTTGGTAACAAATTTGTGTTATAGCTTAAAGAATGATTAAGTTTTAGAGTTTTTGTCACTACAAAGAGTTTTTGTTCCAGGTAACAGCCTTTCTAAAGGATATACAGTAGGTGAATTCATAGTAGAAGGAAGAAATAACAAAAACACTAATATATGCGTGCACTTTAATATAGTAAAGAAATGTGTTTGGAAAACATGACTGATCCAGATCACAGCAAAAATAGTAAAATATTTCAATCCTTTGCTATTTCATTGTTTAGTTTTGCTGTACAATAAACTAAGACATAATTAAACTCGACCGTTTTATTCTGTTCCCAATTTAGTAAGGCAGGGATTTGGGAGGGACTTGGCTGGTTTGTTCTAATCTGACCTACCTGGGACCAGATGCAGCAGCTTAGGCTGCAGTTCCAGTATACCTTCTTCACTTGTATATCTGGAGCCTTAGTGGTCTTTCTCTCTCTCTTATTATATCCTTCATCCAAGGTCTCCTTACCTGTCTTGGGCTTCAAAAGTATAGTGATTTAGATTTTTCACAAAGCAACTTTCTCTCAAGAGTCAAAAAGTATAATATTATAGACCAGTTAAGAGTGTCTCCAGGAAGTGGTGCCATATCAAGCCTACTTTATTTGATGGGTCAAAGCTGAAACACATGCTAGATTCAAGTGGCTTAAGAAAGAGACAGGTTCAGATGAGAAATAGCCAAGATCGCGTAGCAAGAGTGCTTGTGATTAGTGAGAGATACCATTCTGTAAGTATCTCTGATAAATATCCATGGCCATTAGTGCAGAAGACATTAAAGGCTTTTCAGGATAGAAATATCTTAATACATGTGTTTTAAGACTAAAATCTGTGATCAGCTGTGACAAGGAGGCTAGTGGCAAAATATAGATATAGGGAGGAGAGAGGGGAAATCAGGAGGCCAGAAAGAAGGCAGGCAAATTAAGAGGATATTAAAATATATTCCCAGAGAGGGGAATGGCAACCCACTCCAGTATTCTTGCCTGGAAAATCCCATGGACAGAGGGGCCTGGCGGGCTAAAGTCCATGCGGTCGCAAGAGTCAGACACAACTTAGCAACTAAACCACCACAATATATTTCAAGTAGAAGAAGACTGGAGCAAAGACTGCAGTGATTAAAAAAAAAAAAAAAAAGTATGAGTACAGGATCTCCTGTGTAGGAAAACAAAAAAAAATTTTTTTTCAAAATATTTTTTTATAGAGTAAATGTGAAGAGGTTAGAGAAATTAAAGATAATTTACATTTTTTTATAATCTGGATGATTTAAAGAGTAGAACTGTTGATTGATGTAGAGACACTTGGGAAAGAAAAAGTTCGTTGGATCTGAAGTACTGTTTAAACAAAGTATGTTGCTTTCAAATTGTGCAATTGGAAATGTAGGTCCAAACAGTCTACCTAGGGATGAACGTCATTATAAAGGAGTGGCAGTTAAAACTCATGAGACTAGATAAAATCACATATCGGTAGGGCAATGAGAAAAAAAGACAAGGCCTAAGGACAAAACATTAACTAATATAACTTTTTCAGCCCCTGCTTTAGAGGAAGGCTTTGAAGTTTTTTAAGTCATACTAATGTTGATTAGTTTGGACATCAATCAGTCCTCGGCTACACAAAGGTTTTAATTCTTATTTACATGGGACGGCTGCAGCCGGCGCACTACGCGCAGGCGGCTGCGGCCAGCCCACTACGCATGCCCGAGAGGAGCTACCCCCATGTCCGAGTTCAGGGACAGCGGCCTAGAGTGCCAGGCTGTGATGGCACAGGAACGGCCAAGAGGAGCTACCCCGCATCTGAGGCCAGGGGTGGCTGCCGGGAGGAGCAATCGCACGTCCAAGGAGCGGTGGCTGCGAGGGCCTAAAGGAGCCATCCCATGTCAGGAAGGGCGGTGGTGAGGAGATACCCCTCATCCAAGGTAAGGAGCAGTGGCTGCGCTTTGCAGGAGCAGCCGTGAAGAGATACCCCACTCCCAAGGTAAGAGAAACCCAAGTAAGTTGGTAGTTGTTGCAAGAGGGCATCAGAGGGCAGACACACTGAAACCATATTCACAGAAAACTAGTCAATCTAATCACACTAGGACCACAGCCTTGTCTAACTCAATAAAACTAAGCCATGCCCACGGGGCAACCCAAGACAGGCGGGTCATGGTGGAGAGGTCTGACAGAATGTGGTCCACTGGAGAAGGGAATGGCAAGCCACTTCAGTATTCTTGCCTTGAGAACCCCATGAACAATATAAAAAGGCAAAATGATAGGATACTGAAAGAGGAACTCTCAAGGTCATTAGGTACCCAGTATGCTACTGGAGATCAGTGGAGAAATAACTCCAGAAAAAATGAAGGGATGGAGCCAAAGCAAAAAACAATACCCAGCTGTGGATGTGACTGGTGATAGAAGCAAGGTCTGATGCTGTAAAGAGAAATATTGCATAGGAACCTGGAATATCAGGTCCATGAGTCAAGGCAAATTAGAAGTGGTCAAACAAGAGATAGCACTAGTGAACATCGACATTCTAGGAATCAGTGAACTATTATGGACTGGAATGGATGAATTTAACTCAGATGACCATTATATCTACTACTGCGGGCAGGAATCCCTCAGAAGAAATGGAGTAGCCATCATGGTCAACAAAAGAGTCCGAAATGCAGTACTTGGATACAATCTCAAAAATGACAGAATGATCTCTGTTCATCTCCAAGGCAAAGCATTCAATATCACGGAAATCCAAGTCTATGCCCCAACCAGTAACACTGAAGAAGCAGAAGTTGAATGGTTCTATGAAGACCTACAAGACCTTTTATAATTAATACCTAAAAAAGATATCCTTTTCATTATAGGGGACTGGAATGCAAAAGTAGGAAGTCAAGAAACATCTGGAGTAACAGGCAAATTTGGCCTTGGAATGCGGAATGAAGCAGGCCAAAAACTAATAGTTTTGCCAAGAAAATGCACTGGTCATAGCAAACACCCTCTTCCAACAACACAAGAGAAGACTACACATGGACATCACCAGATGGTCAACACTGAAATCAGACTGATTATATTCTTTGCAGCCAAAGATGGAGAAGCTCTATACAGTCAACAAAAACAAGAGCAGGAGCTGACTGTGGCTCAGATCATGAACTCCTTATTACCAAATTCAGACTCAAATTGAAGAAAGTAGGGAAAACCACTAGACCATTCAGGTATGACCTAAATCAAATCCCTTATGATTATACAGTGGAAGTGAGAAATAGATTTAAGGGCCTAGATCTGTTAGATAGACTGCCTGATGAACTATGGAATGAGGTTTGTGACATTGTACAGGAGACAGGGATCAAGACCATTCCCATGGAAAAGAAATGCAAAAAAGCAAAATGGCTGTCTGGGGAGGCCTTACAAATAGCTGTGAAAAGAAGAGAGGCAAAAAGCAAAGGAGAAAAGAAAAGATATAAGCATCTGAATGCAGAATTCTGAAGAATAGAAAGAAGAGATAAGAAAGCCTTCTTCAGCGATCAAAGCAAAGAAATAGAGGAAAAGAACAGAATGGGAAAGACTAGAGATCTCTTCAAGAAAATTAGAGATACCAAGAGAACATTTCATGCAAAGATGGGCTCGATAAAGGACAGAAATGGTATGGACTTAACAGAAGGAGAAGATATTAAGAAGAGGTGGCAAGAATACACAGAAGAACTGTACGAATAAGATCTCCATGACCCAGATAATCATGATGGTGTGCTCACTCATCTAGAGCCAGACATCCTGGAATGTGAAGTCAAATGGGCCTTAGAAAGCATCACTACAAACAAAGCTGGTGGAGGTGATGGCATTCCAGTGGAGCTATTTCAAATCCTGAAAGATGATGCTGTCAAAGTGTTGTAGTCAATATGCCAGCAAATTTGGAAAAGTCAGCAGTGGCCACAGGACTGGAAAAGGTCAGTTTTCATTCCAATCCCAAAGAAAGGCAATGCAAAAGAATGCTCAAACTACTGCACTATTGCACTCATCTCACACACTAGTAAAGTAATGCTCAAAATTCTCCAAACCAGGCTTCAGCAATACATGAACCATGAAATCCCTGATGTTCAAGCTGGTTTTAGAAAAGGCAGAGGAACCAGAGATCAAATTGCCAACATCTGCTGGATCATGGAAAAAGCAAGAGAGTTCCAGAAAAACATCTATTTCTGCTTTATTGACTATGCCAAAGCCTTTGACTGTGTGGATCACAATAAACTGTGGAAAATTCTGAAAGAGATGGGAATACCAGACCACCTGACCTGCCTCTTGAGAAATCTGTATGCAGGTCAGGAAGCAACAGTTAGAACTGGACATGGAACAACAGACTGGTTCCAAATAGGAAAAGGAGTACGTCAAGGCTGTATATTGTCAGCCTGCTTATTTAACTTCTATGCAGAGTACATCATGAGAAACGCTGGACTGGAAGAAACACAGCTGGAATCAAGATTGCCGGGAGAAATATCAATAACCTTAGATATGCAGATGACACCACCCTTATGGCAGAAAGTGAAGAGGAACTCAAAAGCCTCTTGATGAAAGTGAAAAAGGAGAGTGAAAAAGTTGGCTTAAAGCTCAACATTTAGAAAACGAAGATCATGGCATCCAGTCCCATCACTTCATGGGAAATAAACAGGGAAACAGGGGAAATAGTGTCAGACTTTATTTTGGGGGGCTCCAAAATCACTGCAGATGGTGACTGCAGCCATGAAATTAAAAGACGCTTACTCCTTGGAAGAAAAGTTATGACCAACCTAGATAGTATATTCAAAAGCAGAGACATTTCTTTGCTGACTAAGGTCCGTCTAGTCAAGGCTATGGTTTTTCCAGTAGTCATGTATGGATGTGAGAGTTGGACTGTGAAGAAGGCTGAGCGCCGAAGAATTGATGCTTTTGAACTGTGGTGTTGGAGAAGACTCTTGAGAATCCCTTGGACTGCAAGGAGATCCAACCAGTCCATTCTGAAGGAGATCAGCCCTGGGATTACTTTGGAAGGAATGATGCTAAAGTTGAAACTCCAGTACTTTGGCCACCTCATGCAAAGAGTTGACTCATTGGAAAAGACTTCGATGCTGGAAGGAATTGGGGGCAGGAGGAGAATGGGACAACAGAGGATGAGATGGCTGGATGGCATCACTGACTCAATGGATGGGAATCTGAGTGAACTCCAGGAGTTGGTGATGGACAGGGAGGCCTGGCGTGCTGAGATTCATGGTTTCGCAAAGAGTCGGTCACGACTGAGTGACTGAACTGAACTGAACTGAAGGTATTTTCATGTGAAGTTATTTCTAAATTTTCTCAAATAACTTTGCAAGCATGTACCATTCAAAGGCCATCATTTCTGAATCCAAGGTCTTGTTTTACTTTAGAAGATTGATATTGGAACATCCTTACCTGGAAATTTTCAACTGATTGTTGTACTATTCTGTTTGAATTACAACAACTAGAAATAAAGCATTTCAGAAAAGAAAAAAAAAAAACACAAAACCCTGCAAGAAAAGAGTTGAGAATCCAGATTTTTCTATTATGATCCATGAAAACCCAGAAAAAATATTCAAAACTTATCATGAAAGTTATAAATGATATGCTTTTGAGGCTTTTTATGTGGAAGATTGTCAGGGTTTCAACTTTGTTTCATGAATCAAGGAAAACTTACTTTAACTTGCATTATTGTTTTTTGCATATTACTCTTAAAGTTGACTTTTTAAGGATTTTTATCATCCTTTAATATGTATTCCCAAGCGTTATTATAATTTGCTTGTAAGTCAGTGTCATAAGAAATGGAACTTCCCAGCAGATGTATTAAAGTATTTTATTCATATATTTTCTTTTATGTTTGTCTTAATCATTTTGATTACAGCTTAGTTAATGCCTATTTCAAATATAGTAGATTAAGCATTTCCACCAATAGAAAGTAAATTGTGTATATAATCTAGAAGTGATTTGTATAAATTTCAGACCTCTGAGTGAAGATCAGATAAACAATATGAAGTAAATGCATTTTTATAGTAAAAAATAGTTTCTCAGAATTTCCTAGAGTTGCAGGATTTATTGTTAAAAGCACTTAACGTGCATTGTACATCAGGGATTTGACGACAGGAAAGATGGAAAGGTTTTAGTGAAGTCATTATGGCAGGAACATTGATAAAATGTGATGACATATAGTCATTTAAATAATGCATAGGAGAATATAAATTAAAGTAAAAACATCTCAATCATGTTACTAATGAAAGTATGGTGACCAAGTAGTAATTCTGGTTCAAGATATCTAATTGAACATGCTGCATGCTCCTTCCAAAATGTAAAAATGAAAACAAATTAATCACAGCATGGGAAAGAAACCAATGCCAGTAGCAAAGAATGAAAAGGATCTATTTTACAAGACATTTTCTCAATGAAGACTTTAAAATTAAAGTATATTTTTCTTAGGAGTCAAATCGTTGAGTCAGGATAACTTCACATTAAATTACCTAAGTAGCTACCAAAATATTTTTACAAAATATGTATGAGTCCCAGTTACTCTATAGCCTTAACAACACTTGCTACCACCAGTCTTTTTTAAATTTAGGGACTCTAATGAGTGTGTCAAAGCATTTTACTTTAGCTTTAATTTTAGTTTCTCCAAAGAATAATGAAGCTATTCATTTTTTACATCGTAATACCCATTTTAATATCATTTTCATGAACCATGTGAACAAACTTTATCCATTTGAATCATGTGTCTTTTCTTATTGAATTATGAGTTATTATATGTTGATAGAAATGCTTTTATATATGTGTGTAATCAATAATAAATATAAAATTAATATACACATAAAATTAATATTAAATATAGAGTACCGTAAGTATATAATGAATATTAAATGTATACTGTGAAAGTGAAAGTGAAGGTTAGTCACCCAGTCGTGTCCAACTCTTTGTGATCCCATGGACTGTAGCCCACCAGGCTCCTCTGTCCATGGGATTCTTCAGGCAAGAGTACTGGCGTGGGTTGCCATATCCTTCTCCAGGTGATCTTCCCAAACCAGGGATAGAACCCAGGTCTCCCACATTGCAGGCAAACTCTTTACTGACTGAGCCACCAGGGAAATCAAATATATATTATAATGAATATCAATCATATAAAATAGCTTATGAAAATATGAAATGTGAAATATATGTGCATTTTTCATATTTTCAAACAGAAAATATTTTAGCTTGATAAAGTTCAATACAAGCTTTTTTTATCATTAGTGTTTTGGTGCCCTGTTTATGAAAACTTTGTCATAAGGTCACATATATTATCTATTATGAGATATAGACATCTTTCTTTTTAAAGATATACTCCTCTTTAAGTTAATTTTCATGTATGGTGTGAAATAGGAGTTCAGGCTTGTTTTTCATATATCAATATCCAGATATTCAGGCATAATTTATCAAAAGATTACCCTTTCTTTATTTAATTCTTTTGGTAACTTTGTCAAAAATCAAATGTGAATATATGTGAAGACCTACTTCTGAACTCCTATCCTGTTCCATCACTCTATATGTCTGTTCTTACAGTTATACCAAAACGTGTTGATTATTTTAGCATTACAGGAAATCTTGAAAGCACATAGTTTGAATCTCTAAACTTATTTTTCCAAAACCTTTTAGTTATTTGACACTACTTACATTGCCACCATGTTTTACAATCACCTGGCAAATTTCCATTAAAAATCTGATCTCTGGATCAGTTTAAGGACAACAAACATCTTAGGAGGGCTTCCCTACTATCTCAGCAGTAAAGAATCTACCTGCAACTCAGGAGACCCAGGTTCTGTCCCTGAGTTGGGAAGATCCCCTGGAGGAGGCCCTGGCAACCCACTCCAGGATTCTTGCCTGGAGTTTCCCATGGGCAGAGGAGCTTCTCAGGCTACAGTCCATGGGGTCACAAAGAGTCAGACATGACTGAAGTGACTTAGTTCACACGCACTAGAGGGAATGCACCCTTCTCAGTTTGTAAATACATAATAATAATATGTTCTATTATCACGAATGTCAAATTTGACTACTTGCTAAAATGGCCCTAGTTTTTGGTTATGTAGTTTTCTTCATATTGACTCCTGTGCCCTTTAGACACATTTTCATCATTTTTGGAACACAATTGTTTCTCTGACTCTTCCCTAGAGTTAAGTATTTTCTCCACAGACTTCTAGTTCTTTTATTAGAGATTAGCACTGGGCATTATGTGTGTTCATTGCTACTGAGTTTTCAGGCCCTCAAGGCCCCCTCAGTCAACAGAACTAGGAAATACATGTGTATATATTTACATTATCATGTACATAATATATATCTACATTTATAGACCTTGTGTTTCTATGAATATTTCCAATTACATTTCAACACACAGGATTCATTGCAGCCTCCCCTTGTCCTATGTGTTACTATTTCTGTGACAGTAAAGAACATGGTTCTCATTGTCTATAATATTTTTACATATCTCTTCAATCCTAATATATAAAGAAAATAATATTAGAACTCCTAGCCTATATCTCTATGAAAAATAAGTTTAATAACTAGACTATATTTTACAGTTATTTTGTCTTTAGTGTTACAGTTTAAATTCAAACTATTTCACATATTTCTTAGCCTTGTTCTATTCTTTACCAATCCTTTCAATGTGTGCAGTATTTGTCTGCAATACAGTATTATACTTGTAATAATTGAGGCTGCTGCTCAATATTTAGATTCCATTTTTTTATACGAAAAGTTTGTTGTTGTTCAGTTGTATCTGACTCTCTGAGACCTCATAGACTGCAGCACGTCAGGATTCCCTGTCCTTCACCATCTCCCGGAGATTGCTCAAATTCATGTCCTTTGAGTCAAAGATGCTATCAAAGCATCTCATCTTCTAAATCAAACTTCTCCTACTGCTCTCAATCTTTCCCCAAATCAGGGTCCTTTCAAATGAGCTGGCTCTTCATATCAGGTGGCCAAAGTATTGGAGCTTCAGATTCAGCATCAGTATTTCCAATGAATATTCACGGTTGATTTCCTCTAAGACAGACCTCCTTGCTGTTCAAGTGTTTCTCAAGAGTCTTCTCCAGCACCACAATTCAAAGGCATCATTTCTTCGGTGCTCAGGCTTCTTTATGGCCCATATCTCACATCTATACATGACTACTGAAAACACTGTAGCTTTAACTAGATGAACCTTTGTGGCAAAGCGATGTCTGCTTTTCAACATGCTGTCTGGGTGTGTCGTAACTTTTCTTCCAAGGAGCAAGCATCTTTTAGTTTCATGGCTTCAGTCACCATCTGAAGTGATTTGGGTGCCCAAGAAAATAAAGGCTGTCACTGTTTCAATTGTTTCCCCATTTATTTGACTTGAAGTGACAGGACCAGGTGCCATGATCTTTGCTTTTTGAATGTTGCATTTTAAGCCAGATTTTTCACTCTCCTCTTTTACCTTCATAAAGAGTCTCTTTTGTTCCTCTCCACTTTCTGCCATTAGGGTGGTGTCATCTGCATACCTGAGGTTACTGGTATTTCTCCCAGAAATCTTGATTCCAGCTTATGTTTCATCCAGCCCAGTATTTCACATGGTGTACTCTGCATATAAGTTAAATAAGCAGGGTGACAATATACAGCTTTAATGAACTCCTTTCTCACTTTTATAACTAGTCTGTTTTTCTATGTCCAGTTCTAACTGCTGTTTCTTGACCTACATACAGGTTTCTCAGGAGGCAGGAAGACCCTTACTTTTTTTTTTTTTGATGTAGCTTTATATCCTGGAAATTGCTCCATTTCAGTTCATAAAGATCTTACTTACTTATAGCTGCATAGGAATCCATTATGTAGATATTTCATAATTTATTAAAACACTATCCAATATGTGAGCATTTATGTTGTTTCAATTATTTGAGGTTCTTCAGAATGCTGAAATAAATAAGCTTTCACTGAGCATGCGTTTCAGATTTTTTTTTCACACTGTATGAAATATATCATCATGGTAGATTCTTAAAAGGACTATCGCTCTGTCAGAAGTAAGTTTATCTGTAGATTTCTTCACAATTGACAAATTACCCTTCAGAAGGATTGTGCTTCCTTGTATTCTAACAAGCAATTTTATGAAATAGTCTATTCCGTCCTAAAATATCTGTCATAGTTTTAATTTTTCCAAATATGTTGTTGGCAAGAAATGGTATTTCAATATTGTTTGATATGTATTTCTCTGTGAAAACAAGTTTGTAAATTTTGTCATGTCATCAGTCACAGTTACATAGTTTATTGAATTGTTTTCATGTGCTTTGCTAATTTTCCTCTGTTTTTTGATCCTTTGTTAGTTTTAAGAGTTCTTGATATGTCAGTGATATTTATCCTCTTTCTGTTCCATATGTTGTAAATATTTTCTCTAAGTTTTTCAGGTAACTTTTGTTTTTGTTTATGATAGGTTTGTTGTTATAGTTGTTTTGCATTGCAATTTTTATGTCACATGTATAACAGTCTCAAAATCTTTTGATTTGAGTCATAAGGAAAAAAAATCATCCTTGTTTTCTAGTAGTTGTGTGGATTAATGTTTTAATGCTTAGATATCTCATAAATCTAGAAGAATTTATTCCTGTGCATGGTATGAAATATGGAACTTTTTTCCAAATGGCTACCTAGTTGCCCCAATACCATTGATTACAAAGCCCATCTTTGTCTCTATAATTTGATTTGCTACATTTACTATATGGTAAATCTCCATATTATTATTGGAAAAAGTTATTTTCTATTTTCTTTTCTACTCCATGGATATACTTGTAACATCAGTCAGCAGTATTACTATTATTTTTAAATCACATAAACACAATATGTAATATATACTATGTATTGTGCAATATACATTTATATATATATATTAATATATATTTCATAAAAATAAAAGTAATTTTTGAAAGCTAAACCAAACAACCAAAAAAAAAAAAAACAAGTCAGAGAGAAACTGCTTTTCTAAAATTAGATAAGTATATACTGAAACAGTATTAAGAATATGCTAACAGTGGACTTCTTCCTGTAGTCATTTCTTTCAAACATCTTTGCTTCTAATCTGAAAGAGTGATGTACATTCAATTTCAAAAGAAATTTTCCTTTGTTGCATGATATCATTACTCAGAGCAACAGCAGCTGGTCTTACTGTGCTCACCTGTGCTAAAATTCTGAGCATATGGCAATTTGAACTGCAAGATTTATTTTTTGGACTGGAGCACAATGCACATAAATGGCCTTTTTGAGAATAATAGAGCATTACACTCTCACTTCATTAGCTTCGGTGGAACTAAATTATGTTTTTACCATTCAACATTAGGGATTAAGTTCATGTCTACACACGCAAACTCAAGTGAAGAAATTAGGCAAACATCTGGACATTCTGAATAAGAAAGAAATGCTATCTGCAACAAATGAATATTCTAAGAGGGCTTCTTGGCAAAATCTACAGCCTTAGTTTTCTATCTGATTTAGTGCTTGTAGCCACAAACTAATAAAATACATTCATGCAGTTGGTTAATTTTGTGTGTCAAATCTTAAATACTGTTTCATGTATTTTTTTATTATTGTTGAAATTTTTGCTGACATCTATACCAATTAAAATATATTGAATTTACTGAAATATAGTGAAGGGGAGAAAATACTAAAAATTACTTTGGCATAATATAAATTAAAAATACTTTGTCATTTTCAAGCACATAAATCAACTCAGAGGAGAAAGTCAAAAATCAAAAATCTCTTCAGCCTTTGGGTACATACTACACAGATGTGTAAGTTAAAAGCAACATACAATAAAATGATATTAACTACTATAAAGTAATTATTAAATATTTTATACATGAGAAATGTGGAAAATTCTTAGAGAGATGGGGGTACCAGACCACTCTACCTGTCTCCTGCCTGTATGTGGGCCAAGAAACAATGATTAGAACTGAACACAGAGCACCAGACTTGTTCAAAATTGGGAAAGGAGTACAACAAGTACAGTTGTCATCCTGTTTATTTAACTCTTATGCAGAGCACATCATGTGAAATGCCAGGCTGGATGAGTTACAAGCTAAAATCAAGATTGCCAGGAGAAAGGTCAACAACCCCAGATATGCAGACGATATCACTCTAAAGGCAGAAAGTGAAGAGGAATTAAAGAGCCTCTTGATGAAAGTGAAAGAGGAGAGTGAAAAAGCTGGCTTGAAATGCAACATTCAAAAAATGAAGATCATGGCATCCAATCCCATCACTTCACAGCAAAGAGAAGGGGGAAAAGTAGAAGCAGTGACAGATTTTATTTAATTGGGCTCCAAAAACATTGTGGTTGGGAACTGCAGCCATGAAATTAAAAGATGCTTGCTCCTTGGAAGAAAAGCTATGACAGACCTAGACAGTATATTAAAAAGCAGAGATCACTTTGCTGACAAAGATCCATCTAGTCAAAGCTGTGGCTTTTCCAGTAGTCATGTACGGATGTGAGATTTAGATCATAGAGAAGACTGAGCACCAAAGAATTGACAGTTTCAAATTGTGCAGACTCTTGAGAGTCCCTTGGATTGTAAGGAAATCAAACCAGTCAATCATAAAGGAAATCAACCCTGAATATTCATTGAAAGCACTGACGCTGAAGCTAAATCTTCAATACTTTGGTCAGTTGATGCAAAGAGCTGAATCATTAGAAAAGACCCTGTTACTGAAAAAGATTGGAGAAGTGGGCAGCAGAGGATGAGATGGTTGGATAATATCATCAACTCAATGGAGATGAATTTGAGCAAATTCTGGGTGATAGTAGAGGACAGAGAAACCTGGTGTGCTACAGTCCACGGGGTCACAAGCAGTCCAATACAACTTCAGTTCAGTTCAGTTCAGTCACTCAGAGGTGTCCGACTCTTTGTGACCCCATGAATCGCAGCACACCAGGCCTCCCTATCCATCACCAACCCCCGGAGTTCACTCAGACTCACGTCCATTGAGTCAGTGATGCCATCCAGCCACCTCATCCTTGGTCGTCCCCTTCTCCTCCTGCCCCCAATCCCTCCCAGCATCAGAGTCTTTTCCAATGAGTCAACTCTTCACATGAGGTGGCCAAAGTACTGGAGTTTCAGCTTTAGCATGATTCCTTCCAAAGAAATCCCAGGGTTGACCTCCTTCAGAACAGACTGGTTGGATCTCCTTGCAGTCCAAGGGACTCTCAAGAGTCTTCTTAGTGACCCAATAATAACAAAATACATAAGAACCAGTGACCAATATTTGACTTTGAAAGACTGTATTTATAAATTGAATTTATATTTTTATTTTATAGACACATTGAATAAACTAGAAGATTAGATCGGAAGTGGTCAAGCTTTGGAAGGTCAAAATTAAGATACACAGAAGAATATCAGAATGGTGTGGTTCATCTCAATTGTATTATTAATGTTAGAATACAGAAAACATTCTCTATAGAAAATAATATGGGCTTTTTGAAACTAAAATACGTTCACATATTTTCTCCAAACATGATATATCCTGTTGTATTAAAAGTACATTGATGTTTGACCAGGGTAAAAAACATTAATAAACAGAAACCTCAATATATAGAGTTGGGTATTGTATCCGGTGACTATCATGTAGCCAACAGCGAAAAGAAAGACTCTTTCTGGCAAAGACTTAGCCAAAAGAAAAGCCATGGGCTCTTTGTTTCCTATAGCCCTCCCCACTTCCTTTTTCTCTCTAAAAAAGCATTCTTTCCCCTTTCCTTGGGGGAACTCTCACATGGCTACCATGGTTTAGAACTCAAATTATAAATCTCTGCACATCCTAAGTAAACTCATCTTCTCTGTAGGAATACCTGGTAACCTGTTTGTTTCAAGTCAACATTAAATTGTTTTTTTTTTTTTATGTTTTTATTATAGTCAGACATACTTTTTTTCAAACTTTCATTTTAGAATAATCTAGGATACGCAATATTTTCCCCACATTTTTAAATGCATTATATTTTGAGCAAAAATGGATAAAAAGAAAATGTATCTAATTGAGTCCGAGAAACTTAACTATGTAAGACATAAGTGTGTACATTTTAGAATGAATTAATGTTAGCTCAACCATTAGCCTTTTGAAAGTAATATTCGGGAAAAAGTATTACAACTGATAGTAACACTTTTGCTAGCCAACTAAATAGGTTGAAATAGTTGTCAAGGTCTGCTTGCCACTGCTGAGCCAAAGGAAAAGACAATATTTTCAGTATTGGACTTCTGCCTGTTCAGAAGCAACTGTTTGAATGCTGAGAGAAAGAAGCTGATATTCTAAAGTTATCAGAGTGTTCCACTTGAGCTAGGAATCAAAGCCCACTTTGGTTTGGGGACATTAAAAAAAAAAAACACACACACACAGGAAAACTTATCTACTGCTGCATAAAAATTACCCCCAAATTAGGCACTTAAAACAACAATAAACCTTTCTTATTATACAGTTTCCCTGGGACAGGAATTCTGGGACAGCTTAGCTGCGAGAATCTGGCACTGTTTCTATTCTAAGGTTGTTAAAAGATAAAAGATTAACTATTTTTTAAGAGTTCATCTGAGTAAAATTGATTTAAATTGGGTAGCTTTCAATCTCGCAGTTAGAAAGGCACTTTAGGAGAAGGAAATGGCAATCCACTCCAGTACTCTTGCCTGGAAAACTCCATGGACTGAGGAGCCTGGGGTCGCAAAGAGTCGAACACAACTGAGCAACTTCACTTCACTTTTTGGGATAAATAGGGAAGGTTTTTGTGCATGTGTATAGTCATTCACTTGTGTCCAACTCCTTATGACCCCGTGGACTATAGCCCACCAGGCTCCTATATCCATGAAATTTTCCAGGCAAGAATACTGGAGTGGGTTGCCATTTTCTCCTCCAAGGGATGTAAACTGTGCCTCTTGCATCTCCTACATTGGCAGGCAGATTCTTTACCACTGCTCCTCCTGGAGAGGTTTGGGGATCAGTTAAAAACTTCCCTGGTGGCTCAGATGGTAAAGCATCTGTCTACAATGTGGGAGACCTGGGTTCAATCCCTGGGTTGGGAAGTTCCCTGGAGAAGGAAATGGCAACCCACTCCAGTACTCTTGCCTAGGAAATCCCATGGATGGAAGAGCCTGGTAGGCTGCAGTCCATGAGGTCACTAAGAGTCTGACACGACTGAGCGACTTCACTTTCACTTTTAAAAAATAAATAAATAAAATAAATGGGCTATGAATTGTTTCTAGGACCACATTTCTATTCTTGTAGCTATTAAATTTTTAAGACAGGTACAGCTGTTTCTAATTCCTTTAAAAATTAGGTGGTGACTTGAATGATTTCAGGAGCCTGACACACCCATTCAGAAACATTGCTCTCAGTTTTCATCTTACTATCAGGGAGAATATCTTCAACTAATATAGAAACCAAAAGACAACTATATTTTAGAATGTGAGTCTTGGAACATTTCAGTAAATCTCACAAAGTCTTCAGAATGTTTTTCTCTCTGGTACATAGCTTCATTTTAGCTTAGGGAAGAAGGACGGAAAATGGTCCTTCTCAGGTTATGACTATCAGCTTCCAAGGTAGCCAACTTTTGACCATAGAGTTACTTTAAAATATATATATATATATATATATGTATCTGTACAAATGTCTTCTCAAGTTTCAGCTGGAAGAAAGAATAGATATTCCAGAAGGTATAAACAATATCTTAGATGCAAGCAGCATCCCCAAAGAGAGTGTGAATATCCAGATCCTCCCAAGATCCAGAGCCAATCCCAGAAGGTAATCAAAATAAAGAATGACTAGGACAGTGCTCCTAAGAGCTAGGTCTCCAGTGGGATCTCAGCTGTAGATGAAGTGCAACCCACATTTCTCTCTGACTAAATTTTAGGCATCCCCAACCTTCCATTTGTCAAGCCAAGATCTCAGAACACAAGCAAGGAGGCAACAGCTGTCCCTAGGAGAGAAAGGACTGACAACCAATGGGCACTGGAAAACAAATTCACAATTCATAATTCAAAGATCTAATTATCACAAAAATTGCTTTTGCCAACCTCTCTGAATTCAGAAAGGAAGGGACAACATAAAAATTTACCTTCCTCTCTTGACCACAGATAGAGACCTGGAAACTGACTTTGGTAAGAATTCTCACCTTTTGCCTGCTTTTGCCAGTTTTCCCAGGATCCCATTTGCAGGTTCCAGAGAGAATGGGGCAGCCAAGCAGGTCTCATCCTGATAATGGGAAACTGCAGGAAAGAAAAACTAATACTCCCTTATCCTGTATAGTGAGTGCTTGGCTGAGATCCCCTTTTCTCTTGGGCAGTTTGTATATGCAGAAGCTTATCTAGGTTAAAAGTTGTCCATTGTGGCCGCCGTAACTCCAGATTATCTTTGGTATGGTTAACCTTGTTTTTTGGCCTTTGTAAAATTTTCTTCACCTGAGGCTTCACACTAGATGCAGTCCAGTTTAAATCAGATCCAGACCAACCCTGGAATACCCACTTTCTAAACTGGACTCAGTTCAACCCCAGATCTAGTTTGGTTTCTTGGTAGAATCCAGTCTGACTTGGATTTAGTCCCAGTCTGGTTTCCAAGTTGGACCCAGTCCAACCCTAAACTCAGTCCAGCTTTCAAGTTGGACCCAGTCTGACTCTAGCTGATTTCTAGACCAAATCCAGATAGAGAAATGCTCAAATAAAGTCTGAAAGTTTTTTCATAAGGCAAAAGCTAGGATCCTCAAGGTATTTAACCCATGACCTCCAGAGGCAGCAAAAACAATGCATTCAAGGGATTCAGGAGGTACTTATACCTATTTACTCACTGCTGCTGCAGGTCTTCAAGGGTCTGTTGTTCTCTCCTCTGTCAAAAGGTAAACTGAGGCATATTGAAAATTTTCAGGTTATATTTGAGGAAAAAAATCAATTTGAATTGGGCAGCATCCAATCTAGCAGATAGAAAGGAGCTCCAAGTAGTTATATAAAACGAAAGACTTTTACAGGCAGAAAAGGGCAGGCACAGGATGTTATACCAGGCAAAAAATCAGTTTGGTTATAGCAAGGTTGCTTTTCTTTAGGAGACTGCAGGAGTCTTTCAGGCAAATGACCTGACTAATGCTGATCACATGATTCCTGACTGACTGGTTTAAGATTCCATTTCTGAGAAAGCCAGAAGCATAATCACACCTCAGATTAAGTGGCATCGGACTTAGCATAAGTGACTCCATTTGGGGGTTGTTGTCTTGTTTTTATCAGGTTTTAGTCAAGATGTTGGCCTGGACCACAGTTTTGTGAAAGCTTGACTGGGGCTAGAGGATCCATTTCCAAGATGGCACACTAAATTAGTGGCTGGTAAGTTAATTTTATGGGCTTCCTTTGTGACTTAGACAGTAAAGAATCTGCCTCCAATGCATGAAACTGGGGCTCAATCCTAGGTCAGAAAGATCCCCTGGAGAAGGAAATGGCAACCCACTCCAGTATTCTTGCCTGGAGAATTCCAAGGACGGAGAAGCATGGAGGGCTTAATTCTGGCTGTCCACAAGAGGCACTAGTTACTATCATGTGGACCTTGCTGGGGGGCTTCCTAAAAGTTTTCACCAAGTAGCAACTGGCTTTCTCTAGCCCCAGTGGTCCAAGAGAGAGCAGAGCAAAAGCTACAGTGGCTATTTTGATCTTGCCTCAGAAGTCACAGGCTTCGTTGATAGCTCAGTTGGTAAAGAATCCACCTGCAATGCAGGAGACTCCAGTTCAAGTCCTGGGTCGGGAAAATCCGTTGGAGAAGGGATAGGCTACACATTCCAGTATTCTTGGGCTTTCCTGGTGGCTCAGCTTGTAAAGAATCCCCCTGCAATACGGGAGACATGGATTCAATCCCTGGGTTGGGAAGATGCCCTGGAGAAAGGAAAGGCTACCCATTCCAGTATTCCAGCCTGGAGAATTCCATGGATTGTATAGTCCATGGGGTTGCAAAGACTCGGACATGACTGAGTGACTTTCACTTTCACAAGTCACATGCTTTCAGTTCTGTACAGCAGAAACTAATACTACATTGTCAGTCAACTATACTCCAATAAAATTTTTTTAAAAAATTTAACCTCCATATTCCATTACACACTCAGACCAGTACTATTCAAAGTTAGTGGAGAATACATTAATGTTGTGAATACTAGCAGAAAAAAATTAATGGGATATTTTGGAATTTCCTACCAGAGATTGGGTATTCAAGAAATCAATGGCATAAAATTTCCCTATCCACCTCAGAGAAATATTTAAAAAAAAAAAACAAAAAACTTAAAACACAAAACAATAACTCTTTTCATCATTGTTTTAACTAGAAACAGATAATCATCAAGCAAATACTTATGGGAGGCTTTCAGAAATATTAAGATGGTAAGAGACTAAAAATTAATTTGCAATATTTATATTTCATGTATGTTTAGGAATCTATTGATTATAAAAATCTACAGGTCTAAATATAAAAATGTTGCCCACTTAAATACATGCACATTGCCTATATATCATAGCTGCCTATTTAACTAGAACTATGAAACCAGATTTTTGTCTTTTATTACTGCATTGCCAGAAGCACCTATATATTGTCACACACAAAAGGCACAGAGTAAATGTTTGTTAAATTGCTTTAAAATTTTGAGAGAAATCTCCTGTAAACAAATACATGAACATGCATGCTGGTCTTACTAAGATATATTGGCATTCAATAGCATACCTACAAAGACGCACAATACAAAAAGGTCTCAATGCCTGGTTTTTGTTGATTTCATACTGATTTGAATATAGGCAAGTGTTATTCTAGGGCTTCCCTGGTGGCTCAGACAGTAAAGAATCTGCCTGCAATGCAGGAGACCAGGGTTCAATCCCTGGGTAGGGAAGATTCCCTGGAGAAGGAAATGGCAACCCATTCCAGCATTCTTGCCTAGAGAATTCCATGGGCAGAGGAGACTGGCAGGCTATAGTCCATGGGGTTGAAAGTGTTATTCAAAGTAAATTACGGATCAGTCAAATGCACTCTTCATTACACTCATCTTCTCCAAATCTGGGCTCATTTTTCCTCTTGTGGTATTCTCTCTCTTTAGTTGGGCTTAGAATTCATCTGGAGAAGGCAATGGCAACCCACTCCAGTACTCTTGCCAGGAAAATCCCATGGATGGAGGAGCCTGGTAGGCTGCAGTCCATGGAGTCGTGAAGAGTCAGACAGGACTGAGTGACTTCACTTTCACTTTTCACTTTCATGCACTGGAGAAGGAAATGGAAACCCACTCCAGTGTTCTTGCCTGGAGAATCCCAGGGATGGGAGCCCGGTGGGCTGCAGTCTATGAGGTCGTACAGAGTCGGACACGACTGATGTGACTTAGCAGCAGCAGAATTCATCTAAGGTGAAGAGCTGTTTTGGCCCAGAATCTTCGTAATACCAAGCCCTGTGCCTTTCATCAAAGTCTAAAAGAATCTGACAGATCTATTTGTGAGCCGTCTGCATTCTCAGGGGGCTCTTTTCTTCTCCCCCGGGGGTGACTTTTCCTCTTCATCTACCCAGTGTTCCCTTTTCTTTAGCTACCTCCTTTGAACAAAAAGAAATACTGTCACTCTATCTGTCATGTTCACTGGTTAATTGATGGATTTTTCTTTTAAATAAAATAGTTGCTGCCAATGTATTACCTAAGCCAGACAGTGCACTTCAAATGTTTCCGCCCTGAGTGGAGACTCTGATAGAACCCTTTTAAGCATTCCTGTCAGCCATGGGAAGGTATTAAAAAGGGTTATTCCAAGGTATTTTCCAGCCAAAAGATACATACCAGAAAAGTGCTTAGCCTGGGCTTCAGAAAACCATTCTAGATGCCACAGCTGCTGAAAGACCTAGGTTACAACCTTTTCCAAAGCCAGGATAGTCTTTCCTCTGTCTACCTCGCACAAGTGTGTCCTGTATATTCTGGCATGACTTTCACACCCTTCTGTTTTGGCTGGTCAAGTTGTAGGAAGCTTGCCCTCTTCTCTTCTAGACAAAGATCTTGTTTTAAATGATGTGATTTTTAAAGATACTCTCTCTTTCTAAAGTGAGGATACTTACTGTCTTCCTTTCAAGATTACTTCTCCTTCTGGAATTGAGACTTAAAAAAATTACATCATAGTAAAGGTGATATTTTTTTTTTCATTAATAGATGCAATAAGCATCATGGATATCATGAAAATAAAATATAAATATAAATATCTGCTAATTATTCAATCAAAAACAGTTATTTAGGCCTAAAGATTTTTTTCTTATAAAAATAGCAAACCTGATAAAGTGGGAAAATTATAGGGTGTGATAAATATAATAATGCAAAAGGGACTAAAAGATGATAACATTTTCTACTGTATTTTGTTCCAAGTGGGGAGAAGGAATTAGATGCAGATAATGCAATTGACTTGACCAAGTGGGTGTAGCTAAAAGTTAGAGCTTTATGTCTTGAAACATCCCAATTACTATCAAGTCCTTGGATACTTTAAAAGTATCCAAGATTCATGTGGGGAACAGGTGAGCAAGAAAGCCTGAAGTGATTATTTATATAAGTAGGAACTGCGTGTGTATGTTAGTCACTCAGTCATGTCCGACACTTAGCAACCCCATGGACTGTAGTCCGCCAGGACCCTCTGTCCGTGGAATTCTCCAGGTAAGAATAGGAAGGAAGACCAGAAAAACCAAAAAGAATGATGAAACCAGTCAGAAACAGTGGGGCCAGCTTTTGGCTCCTGCCTTATGAGATCGGGATCTATCTCAGTCAAGCACCATGATGAAAGGACAGTTTTAGCCAAGTCTATGCTAGGTTTCTACCTTCTCAGATTTTACAGTCTAAGAGATACAGAGAACCCAGAGACAAAATCAACCACATGCCTTCTGACAGTACAAAATAATGAAAGAAATAAAGACTACAAGAAAATACTTCCAGTATAAATTATTTTGGGGAGCATTCAAAGTAATACGTGTTTGTACACACTAAATTATCAGAGCAACAAAAGCAAGGCATCAGAAGACAGATAGCTGCTGCTAATTTACTTCAGTCGTGTCTGACTCTGTGCAACCCCATAGACGGCAGCCCACCGGGCTCCCCTGTTCCTGGGATTCTCCAGGCAAGAACACTGGAGTGGGTTGCCATTTCCTTCTCCAATACACAAAAGTGAAAAGTAAAAGTGAAGTCACTCAGTCCTGTCTGACTCTTCGCAACCCCATGGGCTGCAGCCTACCAGGTTCCTTTGTCCATGGGATTTTCCTGGCAAGTGTACTGGAGTGGGTCGCCATTGCCTTCTCCAAGAAGGGTAGCTGTATCAAATATATTAGCAAGAACTCATGTTTTAGGTCTTACCTAATAAAAACTCTTGCTTCTTAACTTCAATATGAGAAAAAAATACCAATCATCGATAATCATTTTCCTGACTTTCCATGTGCTAAAGTCTTCAGTTCAGTTTCTCAGTCATGTCCAACTCTTTGTGACCCCATGGACTGCAGCATGCCAGGCCTCCCTGTCCATCACCAACTCCCAGAGTCCACCCAAACCCATGTCCGTCAGGTCGGTGATGCCATCCAACCATCTCATCCTCTGTCGTCCCCTTCTCCTCCTGCCCTCAATCTTCCCCAGCATCAGGGTCTTTTCAAATGAGTCCGCACAGTCAGTATTAACTCTGGCATAACTGGCAAGAAAGTTAAGTAAACTGACTAGCACTAAACAAGGGTATATCCTAGTTTAGATCAATCAAAGGGTGGTGAGCAGTCTTCAACATGGGCTAGCACTTAGCACCATTTTTTTTTAATTTATTGTTTTTTATTGAAGGATAATTGCTTTACAGAATTTTGTTGTTTTCTGTCAAACCTCAACATGATTCAGCCATATATATACATATATCCCTTTTGAACCTCCTTCCCATCTCCCTCCCCATCCCACCCCCCTAGGTTGATACAGAGCCCCTGTTGGAGTCTCCTGAGCCATATAGCAAATTCCTGTTGGCTGTCTATTTTACATATGGTAATATAAGTTTCCATGTTACTCTCTCCATACATCTCACCCTCTCCTGCCCTCTCCCCATGTCCATAAGTCTGTTCTCTATGTCTGTTTCTCCATTGCTGCCCTGTGAATAAATTCTTCAGAACCATTTTTCTAGATTCCCTATATATGTGTTAGAATATGATATTTATCTTTCTCTTTCTGACTCACCATTTTGGAACACTGCATTTTCTACACCGCAGCAAGCATTGCCTGCCATAATCTCTTTAGATGTTGTCCCTCAGGACAGGGAATAATGAGAATTGCGCATCTGCACTCTTGTTGTTTGTTCAAATGTGAGGACAATCGATAGCTAAAACTCTCTCTTAAACGGGGAACAAAAGAAGAGCTAGATCAGAAAAAGAATAGGAAAAATAAAGTTGAGTAGCACAGTCCATATTAACTTTTAGGAATGGTGGAAATGTTTAAACATGGCAGCTAGGTGCTGCCCAGCAGAGTAGCTACTAACCACATGTGGCTACTGGACACTTGAAAGGTGACTAATGAGAAAAAGAAGCTGAATATTTAACAACTCAGTCTTAATCAGTTTGCATTTAAAGGGCCAAACATGGCTATTAGATACCTTATTGGACAGTGCACATTTTAGAGTCATTAAATGATTAAAACTAGGACAATGATTCTCCGATTGCAGTCTGTAGGTCTCTGAGACTCTCAGAGATACCTTTATGGGGCCATAAAATCAAAATTCTGTTTCATAAAAATACCAAGAATCACAGAAAAAAATGAGCTTCTGTAAAAAAGAAATAAAAAAAGCTAAACTAAATTACTTGCTCTTTTACCTCCATGCATTCACAGTGGCATTTTTTCAGAGTCTACACGATGTAGTATGCAGTAGAATGAACGCAACAGTATATTTGAGAACCCAACTCTCATTTCTTAAGCCAAACACTAAAGCCAATAGGAAAAGTACAAATAATGCCAGTTTCTACTTTTAAACATATAGTTTATAAAGAATCTGTTGGCATATGTGTTAGTTATTTAAATAAACATTAAATGCTTTTAAGTATCAATTTAAATTTTGATATAAATAAATATGTCATACAAACAAATCTCTCTGGAGTTTTCAATAATTTTCAAGACTAAAATAGGGCCCTGTGGGCCCAAATTTTGAGAATTTCTTGACTAAGCAAATCAGTAATTTCAGTGTCTTTTTTGTGTTTGTTTTTAATAAAATAATTCCTTGCCCACTTAACAAAGTTTTGTGATTCTTTTGTGTTTGGGGATCCCTTGAGCATGGAGAGAGTCCAGAATGTCTATAAGTGTTTCCTGTAGCAATCAATAATCAACAGCTCCTCCTGGGTCAGTTCAGTTCAGTTGCAGTTGCTCAGTCGTGTCTGACTCTTTGCAACCTGATGGACTGCAGCAACCAGGCTTCCCTGTCCATCATCAACTCCCAGAGCTTACTCAAACTCATGTCCATCGAGTAGGTGATGCAAGTCCTGGGTCAGACTATTTCTTTAAAATGAACACTTTTTCTTTAACTACCAAGCTCCTCTGGAGGCATACAGAGAATGAAAACTTGATTTTTTTTTTTTTAACACTAGTGAATTTTCCAGCATCAGAATATATGGTTTAATGAAGAAAAATTAAAACATATTAATTCCGGAGTTTTACAGGCACCCTATATGCAGAAAGAAAACCATTGTACGCAACATTTTACACCAAATAGTTCCTGTACAACTAACATTCTTCTGGCTAAGTATCGCCATTATGGGCCAGAAAAACCACACCCTATTTAATGATAGCTTTAGTTCCCAATTCAAGGATCCAGAGTCATTATGCCTGGACTAGTCTCTAAACCTGCATCAACTGCTTTAACTGCACATTTATGAGGTTCCAAATTACTTCATAAAATAATCCATTAGTGAGTTAAATGTTCTAGTTCTAATAAAAAAGAATTATTCGTCTTTAGTTAAAGTTTGCACCCCTGGAGATGGGCATATCAACCAACTCCAGTATTCTTGCCTGGAGAATTCCCACGGACAGAGAAGCCTGGTGGGCTCTAGTACATGGGGTCACAAAGAGTCACTCACACACGATGGAGAGACTAACACATACACATAACTGAGCCTCTGAAAGGCTCAATTGTTGTTTTCCACTACTATCTACAGCCCTGAATACTCCCATTGAGCCCTCTGATAAGTAGGGGTTTGGGTTTATAAAATGCCAGCTCCTGTGGCTACATTCTATAGAGAAGCTTCTGGATATCAACCTTACTAGTATGACACTGTCCTTAGACTTAAGCAAGAGGGCCATTGCCTGGGACTCGCCAAATAGAAAGTCTTATTTTGGACTTCCTATGACCAACTCTACACTCCCAACCTCCATAGGAAAAAGAGTTGCAAGGTCAAGGGATGTATCCACCCCAAGAATGTATTCCTCACTTCTAGACATTAAAACCTAAATGCATTTAATATGCATTAAAATGCATACCAAAGGTCTCAGAATTACTTGCACAAATGACCTAAACCTTGTTTCTAGGACCTGTTCTGGGCTCTCTCCTGAATTTTTCATGCCAAGGAAGTACGTGTCTCTCTAAACCCATGGGATAGCTAAGGGATCCTTTTAAAGCCCGAGAGGTTTATAGGTTTTTGAATATAAAGTTTGAGTGTTCAAATGAAAGTATCTGTAGAAATACCACCAGGATCTTACCTGTACCATATGGAACTTGATATGGGAAGTGAAGGGGCCAGGATGTGGGTTATGACTATGTTCTAGCATGGAACTCAAAGGCATCTAAGATTTTAGGTTCTAAATTCAGTTCCACCTTTCCAACTCATTAATAAAGTATATTTGTCAAAATAAGAGAGTATAGAGCACATTTTACTTACCAGTTTGCCTGAGTTAAACTTAGAGTATAAATACATTACTGTTGGGGGTTCTCCATTTATATGCTTGCCAGGAGTCCCAGAGTGAACCTGAGCCTTATTCTCCTCTTTTGGAAACAACTGTGATTTTATTGCCAACAGTTGTTCACATCCATCAGCAGATAAGGAATCAGTGATTGTAGCATCTTGGGGGTTAGAGAATCAACATCCATACAAATAATGACTAAAAATTTATTCACAAAGTATACTATATTGCACTCTCTTAGGATTCTACTTTAACACTGGAAATTACACACTGGGAAGATTTATTATCAATTCACTTAGAAAAGATACCTCATATACATACTCCTTATATGTATTTATGAAAGCCTTTGAGTACAAAAAACTAAAGTGTTTAGGTGCGGGATTTATTATCCAATTAACAACTGTCATACTATTGCTTTTCCTACATTCTTAAATATAGATCCTCCTCTATGTCTTTCAGTTTATAAAAGTTTCTGGCTGGCCAGCAGAGGTATACAAAGGCATATTACCTTTTCTAATATGTATTCACTCTCTTAGCTCTCCCATGGAGAAGGCAATGGCACCCCACTCCAGTACTCTTGCCTGGAAAACCCCATGGACAGAGGAGCCTGGTGGGCTGTGGTCCATGGGGTCGCTACTAGTTGGACACGACTGAGCAACTTCACTTACAATTTTCACTTTCATGCATTGGAGAAGGAAATGGCAACCCACTCCAGTGTTCTTGCCTGGAGAATCCCAGGGACAGGGGAGCTTGGTGGGCTGCCGTCTATGGGGTCGCACAGAGTCGAACACGAATGAAGCGACTTAGCAGCAGCAGCAGCAGCTCACCCATGGGCAGTGGACAAAGGCAGAATGTTTATTTGCTTTACCTTTATCCCCTATTGGGAAATAATGCTTTCCATATATTTTTATGGAAGATAGTCGACTATAGTACATCAACTACCAGTGTCATTCCTGCCTCCTCTCAATGACCAGATTCCTAATGAAGTTCTTGTACTCTTTCAAAATCCCTATGTCCTTACAAACAAAATTACATTTACCTAAAAATACCAGCACTTCCAAAAAAGACACATCTCCAATTTATCTATTCTAGTTTTCATTCATTAAGTATTTTGAATGGCTTATCTAAGCCAGGTAGCTTTATAGGACCTGGGACCACAACCATAAACAAAACAATGCCTGTTCTTGTGGAGGTTAGATTCCAGCGTGTGTGACATCATTTGAAGAGGGAGAGTAGCAGTCTATCAATAAATATGCAATATACCAGTGGGTGGTTAGTGTGCTGGAGGAAAGGGAAGCAGATTAATATGGCAATGGAAGAATGGGTGTTATAAAGACTGCTCAGGAAAGTTTTACAGATAAAGAGATACCTGATGGAAAAAGCAAGAGAGTTCCAGGAAAACATCTATTTTTGCTTTATTGACTATGCCAAAGCCTTTGACTGTGTGGATCACAATAAACTGTGGAAAATTCTGAAAGAGATGGGAATACCAGACCACCTGACCTGCCTCTTGAGAAATCTGTATGCAGGTCAGGAAGCAACAGTTAGAACTGGACATGGAACAACAGACTGGTTCCAAACAGGAAAAGGAGTATGTCAAGGTTGTATATTGTCAGCCTGCTTATTTAACTTCTATGCAGAGTACATCATGAGAAACGCTGGACTGGAAGAAACACAAGCTGGAATCAAGATTGCCGGGAGAAATATCAATAACCTCAGATATGCAGATGACACCACCCTTATGGCAGAAAGTGAGGAGGAGCTAAAAAGCCTCTTGATGAAAGTGAAAGAGGAGAGGGAAAAAGTTGGCTTAAAGCTCAACATTCAGAAAATGAAGATCATGGCATCTGGTCCCATCACTCCATGGGAAATAGATGGAGAAACAGTAGAAACAGTGTCAGACTTTATTTTGGGGGGCTCCAAAATCACTGCAGATGGTGATTGCAGCCATGAAATTAAAAGATGCTTACTCCTTGGAAGAAAAGTTACGACCAACCTAGATAGTACATTCAAAAGCAGAGACATTACTTTGCCAACTAAGGTCCGTCTAGTCAAGGCTATGGTTTTTCCAGTAGTCATGTATGGATGTGAGAGTTGGACTGTGAAGAAGGCTGAGCGCCGAAGAATTGATGCATTTGAACTGTGGTGTTGGAGAAGACTCTTGAGAGTCCCTGGGACTGCAAGGAGATCCAACCAGTCCATTCTGAAGGAGATCAGCCCTGGGATTTCTTTGGAAGGAATGATGCTAAAGCTGAAGCTCCAGTGCTTTGGCCACCTCATGCGAAGAGTTGACTCATTGGAAAAGACTCTGATGCTGGGAGGGATTGGGGGCAGGAGAAGGGGACAACCGAGGATGAGATGGGGGGACGGCATCACGGACTCAATGGACGTGAGTCTGAGTGAGCTCTGGGAGATAGTGATGGACATGGAGGCCTGGCATGCTGCGATTCATGGGGTCGCAAAGAGTCGGACACAACTGAGCGCCTCAACTGAACTGAAATGAACTGAGCACCTATGAAGGAGTGAGAGGGAAAGCCAGGTATCTAACTGGTATAAGAGTATTCTATGAAGAAGGAACAACAAAGGTGAAGTGTTAATATACTTACCACGGTCTAAGAAGGGCAAGGTCACAAATGTGTGGCTACAGTAAATTGAATGAAATGGAGAGTCAAAGGAAAATAGGTCACAAAGTTGGAAGAAAGAAAGTCTACATCAGGATTATCTTTGAGTCATTGTAGAGGCTCATAAAGAGAAGTGAATGATGTGATGTTTTTAAATGATTTTTCTTTTTTTTTTTTTTTTTTTCCTTGCAACTCCCCGGACCCCCATGTCCCTCTTTTTTTTTTTTTTTTATTTGCATAAGTTTTATTTATTTTTTTTTTAATTTTAATTTTTTATTTTTTTAATTTCAAAATCTTTAATTCTTACATGTGTTCCCAAACATGAAACCCTGAGTTCTGCCTTTAGGGTAGAGTTTGGGTTTATAGTAAGTAGGATAGGCTAAGTAATGCTGTAGTAATAAACATCTGTAAACCTCAGTGATTTACAACCACAAAGCTATTATTTGTTCTATATCTACATTTGTCATCAAAAAAAGGAAATTAAATAAATAGTCTTGTTTAGGCTTCAGAGACAAAGCAGAGCAGGCCTCTGACCTTGCTTCTAACCTGCCTGGACACTGCCCGACTGGGAGTGACTGTGAGTAACTGCCTGCCTTGAGTGCAAGACTTGCAGCACCATAGATAAGATGGAGGGAGAAATCTTGAGATTGGGGAGGTGGGGGAGAGGGCAGGGAGGATCTGGCCAATCAAGCCCCAGGCTTATCTGTATTTCAAGTTTTACACAACAAAACAAACAGCATTAACATGAAATCAGAGCTGCAATTTGGTCACAGATTGATGATGATATCAGTTTGTGAAGATCCTTGGATTAAAAGCAGGAACCTGGAACTGCAATCTTTGCAGTCTCACCCTGCCTGGAACCTTTTCCCAACTGAGACTCCAAATGTTCTGTGACAATCGACTTCACTGTGTAAGTCTGGATGTTGGTTAAAACCCAATTTGGTGATGCATTCTCTGCTCTATTTCTCTCTTCTTTTAATGTTAGTATGTTGAAAGTAAGCTGGATAACTCTAATAAATATTTGTATTATTTATTTGTATATAATGAGTGGCTTATTTTGTTAACAAATCTTTTGAACCTGAGACGAAAGTGAACATTTTCAGCAAAACAAAAGGGATCATGACCATTGTGGTTACTCAGAAAACCTAACCAACGGTCTCACTTCCATAAAAAGCATAAAGACAAGACATGAAAAACATACATGTCTTTATGTCGCCTTTATGCTGAGTCTTAACCTTCTGCCCCTAACACTATCACTTCTGCTCATATTTCACTGGACCATGAGAATTATATAATCCTGACTGATTCAAGCAAGTAAAGAATTTCAGCACTAAAATTTGTTCACAGCAAGAGAAAAAGACTGTTTTGAACACATTGACACACGTATGGTCACAAATATCTTGTTCATTCCCTTCTCCACATGCAAAAATATCTTCTTATCTCCGTAAGAGGGAAAACTCAGAAGTCCTCTCCAATATGATCATCAAATTTAAAAGCACAAAATCTAATGTGTGTTAAACCTAGATGTGCCACTTATTTTACAGATGTGAAAAATACAAAAGTAAACACAAACACACACAGGAATATGACATACCCTCCCTATCCTTTTCTTGTTGGAGTCACAGAAGAGGAATGGGATAACTGGAATAAACATTCCTACTTAGGAATGGGAAGGATGAGGGTAGGGGAAGAGAAGGGTACCTAGAAGTCACTGAACCATGGAAATTCTGTACTTGCCCTGAACAGTCATTGTGGGGGCTTCCTCCCTGACAGGAGTGCTCCAGCCTGCAATTCTCAGGGTCCCTTGGCTCTGATCTTTATACCCTGTCATTGGATACTTCTGAAGAAGATATGAGAAAATGACTTCATTGAGTCACCCCAATGACTTCATTGAGATATGAGCAGCTTTCTAAGCTTTCTTCACTCCTGTAAGGTTTGAGGCCCAAGAACTGTCTATGTCTTTCACAGAAGAAATCCACCACCATGGGCTGGTGGTTCTTTGATAGTGCAATTCTCTCAAAGATAGCCATTATAGTTATTCCATTCCTATTTTATATTTTTAGTCAGCACTGTGCCCCAATATCTCACTCATAATTCTTTTGGAGACATGTCCTTCTCTCTGGACTTAATTGTGAGTATAAACTTAACAGATATCCTAGGAAACACATTCCTCGTATTTTTCTCTAGGCCTTCTGGTTCTACTAAAAAGATTTGGTGGGTGAAGAATTGGTTCATTTAGAAATTTTAAAATGTATCTGATGGCCATATTTTTGTTTTGCTCTTTACTGCTGCTATGCTGAATTTTAATTAGCATTTGTTTTTTAAAGGCCTTCACAGTTTTATTTTACTGTGTGGAAATGGAAACCAGTTGGATGTTTATTCTGCAAGGCTCCACATTTCTGAACTATCTTTAATCCCTTTCATTCCTTCTTGCAAGTCAACTAATTCTTGCATCCTTTCTTGTTGTAACATGTGAAAATAGAGTTAAAAATAAGAAACTCAAGTTACTATTGCTGTTTGCTTAATCTTTTGTGAGGAGCTAAAAACCCAATAGGTACAATATTTGTTTCCATGTTACCACAGGTTAGAATTTTACCACTACATAGCATGAATCAGCACTTATCTAATATTTCTGAGACACAACTCATGACCATAACCAGTGCCACATATGTTGAGGTTTTGTTCTTTTTGTTCTGACATGGCCTAGAAAAGTTTCCTTGTCAGATAGGACCTTGCTGTTATTCAGTCACTAAGTCATGTCTGACTCTTTGTGGCCCCATTGACTGCAGCACACCAGGCTCCTCTGTCTTCCACCATCTTCTAAAGTTTGCTCAAATTCATGTCCATTGAGTCAGTGCTGCTATCAAACCATCTCATCCTCTGTCACCCCCTTCTCCTTTTTCCCTAAATCTTTCCCAGCATTAGGGTCTTTTCCAGTGAGTTGTCTCTGCACATCAGGTGGCCAAAGTATGGAACTTCATACAGGAAAGGCAACATTGATCTAGTTGCCAATCTTGAAACTTTTTGGTTGAAATTTTGTGACTTAGAACTGTTTATTTTTTTCTTATTCTACATACCTAACCAGGATTTGCAATGGAATGGAGCTTAGTGAAAGATAGAAACCCTAGCAAGTGAATTATGATAACTCTATCAGTCACACTTGTTCTTAAGGCTACTGCCCAGAAAGGATATATATCAATATTTATATATTTCACTAGCAGGTAAATCACATGACCAAAATGTGAGTTTAAGTGGAGAGAAAAGTAAATCCCTATTAAATAGCCAAATGTGAGAGAGGTTAAAAGGTCCTAGGGAGTACCTCTGTGAACAAAGATGCAACAGGGGAAACCATACAGAAAGGTACCGAAGTAACCCAGGCATAAGATGGTTCTGGTATGGATGAGAGATGCCATTATAGAGATGGCAAGAAGTTCAAGTCTAGGTAGACATTTGAAGTGAGATCCAAGAAGTTTTGCTAATGAATGGGATGTGATTAAAAAAGAAAAAAAAACTAAGTCAAGAATCAATCTAAAGTTTTTTCCTGAGTAAATAGGACAAGTCACCATTTACAGTCATGAAGAAGATGTGGGAGAAGACATGTTGGGAGGTAATATCAAGAATTCAGCTTTGTGCATTTAATTTTGAGAATCTTACTCTGCATTCAATTCTATCTATGTGTATGGGGTTCTGAAGGGAGCTCTCTTCTCCATTGATGGCTATCTAGCTAGTTACACCTACTCTTTAAATTTGAAACTGCATCTGGCTTTTTCAGTGTTCTTTTATCCAGATACATTCCAATATTACAAGATTTATTATGTATTCCTACATTCAGTGACCCATAATACCTGCCAGGCTACAAGCTAATGGCATTAATTAAAAGTTCCTAATTATGCTCACTTTAGAAAAATTGATCTCAAGGAAAGTAATCTTTCTACAGCACTCTCAAAAATTCTGGGTTATTTTTACTCTATTAAGCATAATTTCCTTTTAAAGCATATCTTGTCTCACTTATAAAGACAGAAAAATGCTCCTATATTAGAACTACCATTTTTAAAACACTTAGGAGCTTGGGAATTATCAAAATTGAATATGCCTTAAATGTCTAAGGAAACTTGAGTGCTTCTTGGTGGGGCGGGGGGCAGTTCACAGGAATATTTTCAAAAGCATGGAAAAACATTGTTACCCATCATATTGGCAACAATTACATGTAGCATGAGAAACAAATTTTAGTTGATCTCAAGTAGAACATTAACTCAATCATGCCTTTCAATTCTGGACACATTGGCAGGAGTGGCATTATTGGATTGCTTCCGCAGTCCCTTCTGCAAATCAAGTTTTAGCATGCTATTCCCCAGATTATTGGAATCTGCTTGTAGTCAGTATAGAGAACTGTAACTTTGTAAATTACTGCACAGAGTCATAGATCAAATGTCACTCCAGTGGCTGAAAATGATAGAAACTGGTTATTTATTATCCAGGCCCACTTTGAATTAACTTCCCATAATTCCTGCTCATACATTTTTACTGAGCCTTTGCCAGCCTCTTAAAAGTGCCTGAAACTTCTGTGACACAGCTCAAACTCAGTTTCAGCTGCATTCCCTGGAGTTCCACTGGCTTTGGTCTGGAGCCTTTGTGAATTTCCCAGCATCATTACTCTGTGAATATTCACTTTTTTTTTTTTTTTTTTAACAATAAGAGATTTCTTGGTTGGGTGGACTCAGAGCAGACGCTCATTTTGTCTGTGTCAGAAAAGAGTAGTCAAAACCAGTGGTAACTTCCTGAGTCCTACAGGGTCCACCCAACTCTGCCTCAATTTGAAACTCATCGTTTTCTACTCATCACTGTCTTTACTGGCACCACAGTTGGGTCAAATTAGCTCTTAATGTCTAACCCTCCCACAGCCCCAATGCATGAAGATAAGTCTGTAGGTCAGAGACCTCATCCCAGCCACCCAATCTTTTTTATTTTGTTGTGTTTAACATTGATTTCCCTTAACTTGCTTCTCCTGCAATGGAATTTGAATAAAATCAGGCCGTTTTGTGAGTTGAAGTTGCCTACCATTTCCCTAACCCTAAGTTGCTCATGTAAGCATGTGTTTGATCTTCGGTTTTATGTCACTTATTTCCAGTACAGGCCACGGTACTGGGGGAAAAAACCTAATCTCCTAAAATTGCAAGTTCTTTTATCCTTTCTCTGCTGGCTACTGAAAAACTTGGGTTTCCACAGAAATTTCTGCCCTGCAGAAAACTTGTTCTAAATTCAGCAACCAGTCAAGCACAGGTGCAAAAGCCTTCCCAGCTCTCACCCCATGTTCCAACTTAAAGGATCTATCTCTGCATTATCCAGCTGTGTATCTCAATCTCTAAGGCGTTCTATTCTTTCATCTTTCCCCAAGGGTGTTCAGTGTGCAGCTCAAATTTCTCCTTCCCCAGCATACTTCTCAACCATCTGAAAAAATATCTGAACTTTTTGTCATATCATACTTATAATCACTCAGAGACCTTTCCTTCCCCAGGAAAACAGAAAAAAGCCCAAACCACCATTCATTTCATATTAGCTAAGAGGGGTACATGAATCATCTTCCATGAGCAATATTTCTTCACTATTTTGACATTAAGCTCATTTCTAACACTATGAACCTAACTTCCTGTGCTGTGCATGAAACATCCATTTTGGACATTATTTTCCCCAAGTGGGTCTGCTGGAAATGACTCCCATCTTCCATGAGAAGGGATGTCCATTGCAATTGCTGCTTGTTCTGGCAAACTCCCTCTCCTGAGCACTATTCACAAACAGTTTAGAAACTCTCCTTGACCATCATTAAAAATATACTTTAATTCTAGCAAGGCAGACAATAGGCACTGTTCAGGAAGCAAAGACAGTTAACTCTTGCCTATGGCCTTACAGTTTTAAAACCTTAATAAGAATTATATGCAACTTATTATTAAGCAATATATTAAACCCAGAGGATGTCATCATAATAATGATAAACACATATGGTATATTGTGTGCCAGCAGTACTTAAGTGTTTTATTTTAACTCATTTAATCTTCACCCAGTCCATCCTAAAGGAGATCAGTCCTGAGTGTTCATTGGAAGGACTGATGTTGAAATTCCAATACTTTGGCCACCTGATGCAAAGAGCTTACTCTTTTGAAAAGACCTTGATGCTAGGAAAGATTGAAGGCAGGAAGAGAAGGGGATGACAGAGGATGAGATGGTTGGATGGCCTCACCAACTCAATGGACATGGGTTTGGGTGGACTCCAGGAGTTGGTGATGGACAGGGAGGCCTGACATGCTGCAGACCATGGGGTTGCAAAGAGTCAGACACGACTCAACAAGTGAACTGAACTGAATCTTCACAGCGTCTTATGGTTTTGATCTTACTATTTATCTAGGAAACTAAGGCAAAGGGAGTCATCTGCCCACTGTCACACAGTTGAGAAGCAATAAAGACTGGATTCCAAAGAGACACATGCATTTTCTATGAAGTTGCTTTATGATTCAAGTGAAGCCCCTCTTCCACCAAAGGGTATCAGGGAATCTGCCTACACAGTTTCCCTCCAGCCTATGCCATTCTACTTCTTAACCTGCTATAGATTCCAGAGTTCCTATTCACAGATAATTTATTTCCTCTGTTTATTTGTTTGATGTTTGTTTCTTTGACGGAGCTATAGGGTTTGACTTCACTCAGGTTTGATCATCTATTTCTCTTGCTATTATTTACTACCTCTTTTCACTGTCTTATTAAAATCCCCTGGAAATAAAAAGAAGAAAGCAGCTGGACTGCCCCACAAAAGTATCAAATATGTGAAGCTGATTATGTATATCAAGTGATTTGTCCAAAGTCACACAACAAATAAATGGTGGAGGGGAGCTTTGACTTCAGGTGGCACAAGTTAGCTATAATAGAAGCTACCTTATTTGGTGGTCACTATGTGTATAGTTTTTATAAAAATATCTGCCATATAGTAGGTGCTTAGTAATTTTCACAATTATAATTAATATTAAAGATGTGATTATTTTGGGTTGGTTTAAAAACTATAATATTATACCTATTTCTCTGCATTTTCTTTGCATGTTTTCAGTGCCCTTCTGACTTTCTCTCACACTGACAGGGGACTCTGACTTTTCAAGGATATTCTGTCATGCATTAATCAGATTATTGAAGAATTTATAAGAGTTACCTGGTGCCCCAAGGATAAAGTCCAAGCTCCCTGACTTCCCCTAACTTCTCCAGTCTCATTTCTCACCAGTCTCTTCATATTCTCAAATGCCTCACCACATCTCAGCCCCCTTACACTTGCCCCACTGCCGGGAGCCAGCACGGGAGATCCCACCCATGACAAGGTCATGAGGAGAAGACCTGACAGGCAAGGCGGATCAGGACTCGAGGGACTCCCTGGACCTGCTCGATCATCTACCCCAAACCGAAGTCAGTCTGTCTATTGTTTACTATATTATGCCTTTCACCAACTCTTCTGACATTAACAGGGGGCTATCCCCGACCACCTTTCTCTGGAGAAAATCAACTTAGGGCTCTAGCTGATAAGTCTCCTGGGCATGAAAGGAATATTTCAATTCAAACCCCCCGTTAGCATTCTAGCTTGCTTGGCAGGTTTATCCAGACTCTTGCAACTACACATATGCTTGTTCACAACATCCCAACCATGACACAGGAAGCCTTAACATTCTAAAAATATAGAGCCCTTCGAGGGGTAAAAAAAGTTTTATTAAAATAATATTGGTGAAAGGTTTCATTGTTGAACCAATGCTTGCTGTCAAGTTCCCATATCCCTTATCCATTGTGTGCCTGGGAGTGCATTAGTTAATATAGTTGGAATGTAAGAAAAACAAGTAGTAACCTTGGTATTAACCACATCAGACCTCTGAGCTAATAAGTTCTTTTTTTGTTGTAACCCACTGCATCTTTTCTCCATGAGAATGTAACTCTGTTTAGTACTTTCTGAGGCTGACACAGATTAGAGGTATAAAGGAAAAAAAAAAAAAAAAAAAACACTTCAAGGGAAAACAAGTTTTCTGGTTGATCAGCCTTTATCAAAAAAGGGTCATAAAATGTCAACAGGCCTCCAAGGCCAGAAGATAATGTACACAACATAGGACCCTTGTTTATGGGAAAGGTATGCAGAAAAAAGTCCTGGTTTCAATAAGGGCAAAATTGCTGGAATGTTTGAGCTGACTCTGCATGACCTTGCATCTTTCGTTTTCCTCTATGTACAAGTCAGGATATAAAAGCTTTTTTTGAAAATAAAGTTATGGGCCTTGCTCACTGAAGCTTGGTCTCCCCATGTCATTCTTTCACCAATGCTGTTCATCCTGAGGGTATTCCTGGACTCTGCTGGGGCTGAACCCCAGCACCCCACCCTTCACCACCATTCTTTAAGACACAACCCAGATAGTATGAGCCAGTACTGAGTGAAGACCCTTGCCATGTGCATTCCATAGTGTTTGGAGAGGGCACTTGGTATTTCCCCTGCAGCATATACCACACTATACAATAATAATATGCTTATTTGTTGAACTTACCTCAAACTTGTGCCCTTGTCTGAGGTCAGGTATATGTAGTCTGTTCTGTTTGGGATCAACAAAAGTCCTGACACATGATAATGAGCAAAATGTATCTGTGGTATGAATGCATAAAAATTATTTAATAAATGTGTTAAAAATGGTTCTATGGGGGTGGAAATGTTAATGCTGGCGAACCACCTGTAGTTTGGTCATCTACAAGGCTGGGCAGTCCATTATTGTTAGGTAGCACTGAAATACCAGAGAAGGCAATGGCACCCCACTCCAGTACTCCTGCCTGGAAAATGCCATGGATGGAGGAGCCATCCATGAGGTCATGAAGAGTCGGACACTTAATGAGCGACTTCACTTTCACTTTTCACTTTCATGCATTGGAGAAGGAAATGGCAACCCACTCCAGTGTTCCTGCCTGGAGAATCCCAGGGATGGTGGAGCTTGGTGGGCTGCCGTCTATGGGGTCGCACAGAGTTGGACACGACTGAAGCGACTTAGCAGCAGCAGCAGCACTGAAATACACAGAAGAGAGGTACTGCTGCTCAGAAGGCAAATTCACAGCCACTGTCTGTGGTAGGTGAGCAGAGGAGATGGGCTGCTGCCAGGCAAGGTCAAGAAATCTATCCTGGAGCTAAATCTTTTCAGACAGATTTTCCATGACAGTGATAGAGAGATGTGGGGTGAGAGGATGAGAGTGGAAAGGGAGAGAAAGAGGAGAGGAAAAAAGGCTGGAGAAGAAAAAGAAAAGAAGGAAGGGAACATGAGAAGAGTAAGAGGGAGGGAAGGCGAAAGGAAAAGAGGGGAAATTTTTTTAAGAAAGTTCTAAAATTGCAATGAATGACAGTCACAAGTATATGTTAAGATTAAGCAGTGCTTCAGCCTGAAAGAGTTAATAACTTGGGCTAACCATTTAGGGAAAAAATGATTCTACAGAAGAGCCTAGTCAAAACTGTTTTTACATTGTTTCTTTTCTAAGCGTTTCTGTGGCTGAGCAGAAGTCAATAATACTATGCCAATGTCTTGTTCCCCTTCTCAAATATAGTGCAAGTGATTCATTGAAATCACAAAAAGTCCTTTCTATGTGCCATGCATGAAATAGTTGAACAAGAAGTATACAATCTCTTCTTTAATTGTATTTATAGTTCAGCCAGGAAGTGGGAGGTATGAATTATTTATAATGTTCCAGACATAGTGCTATGTTCCTTACTTGCATTTTCTTCATTTAATTCTTAAAATAACCCTACGATACTGGTGCTATTATTATACCCATTTTAAAGACAGGGAAAATGAGGCTTAAAGGCAACAGTCCTCAAACCTTGCTGAATGTCAGGGAGCTCTGTACAGTCAGGCTTCAACTCTATAGGTTTAGATTTATTTGACCTGAACTGAGTATTAATTATGAGTATATATTTTAAACTAGACAATTCCAATATGAATAAAATGTTGAAAATTTTTGTCATAGGCTTTGTAGCTACTCAAACTTTCTTGGCTATTAAGTGGCAAGCTAGGATTCAAGGCCCAAGTCCTTCTGATACTACTGTTGGTTAAATTGATCCCTTACTGTATCCTTTTGCTAACATCAAAAGAGATCATGAATGGAATACTGTAGCTTGTTCATTGAAACAAATGCCTATTACTGGTTTAGGATGATTTGGAATATTTGGAAAAAATGTATTAGTAGAATGGTAGAGAAAGAAAGCCATGCTACACCTAGGATAATATATTTCTCCTGGTTCCATGAGGAAGCTTGAAACAAGGTGGTATGGGTTTCCCCAGGTGGCCCAGTGGCTAAAGAATCTGCCTGCAGTGCAGAAGACACAAGAGACAAAGTTTCGAGCCCTGGGTCAGGAAGATCCCCTGGAGAAGGGCATGGCAACTGACTTCAGTATTATTACCCAGAGAATCCTGTGGATAGAGGAGCTTGGTAGGCTATGGTCCATAAGGTTGCAGAGTCAGACCCAACTGACCCTACAGAGCACAGCAGGTTACCACATAGTAACCTGCTTTCTTCATGCCAAGGAAATTCTTGACTCAAGAGACCCTTGAATGACATTTTACTCTACGATCACCACCTTTCTTCCCATCCAATAGGATATGGAATGGCATGCACTCAGTGCCCTTTTTCATTACTGAGTTTTAAATGAAAAGTTCTAAGTGGTATGGGCTTCCCTGGTGGCTCAGAGGGTAAAGCATCTGCCTGCAATGCTGGAGACCTGGGTTCGATCCCTGGGTGGGGAAGATCCCCTGGAGAAGGAAATGGCAACCCACTCCAGTACCCTTGCCTGAAAACCCCATGGATGGAGAGGCTTGGTGGGCTACAGTCCATGGAGTCACAAAGAGTTGGATATGACTGAGCAACTTATCTTTCACATTCACTTTCTAGGTGCTATGTTTTCAAGAATTCTTTGATTGAGATATATTACAGAATTGAATGGGAATAAAATAAAGGTTCTAAGGTAGATATTTTAAAAAAATGAAGTCTCTTTACAGCAATATATGTTAAGATATCAGGAATAAGCTATTTATATGTATAAAAGAAGAATAAAACTGAGTTTAATGAGATTTAGAGAAGCAAGCCAGCAAAAAGGGGAATATCCACATTTAACAATACCATGTTATTAACATGATAGTGTCCATGTTAAACATGTTTCTTGACTCTTGTTCTCTTTCATGCTTCAATTTGACAGAAGTTTTGGTTGCACTTCATTTTCTCATTAGCCACAAAATCAGTGTATCTTTAATGAGTGGCAAAAATTAGGAAGTCACATTAATTAGCTGAAGGACCTCTAAAATTTTGCCGATTCACTTCTTTCACTAAGAGGAGACAAGATTAATTCTGTGTGAAATCTGAAGCAGAACTGCCCTGCTTTTTGAGAGATAGTTAAAGATTTATATTTAATATAATAATTAATTTTATATATGTATATTATATATGCTTATATGAAGAGTACATCATGAGAAACACTGGGCTGGATGAAGAACAAGCTGGAATCAAGATTGCTGGGAGAAATAGCAATAATCTCAGCTATGCAGATGACACCACCATTATGGCAGAAAACGAAGAGGAACTTAAGAGCCTATTGATGAAAGTGAAAGACAAGAGTGAAAAAGTTGGCTTAAAGCTGAACATTCGGAAAACTAAGATCATGGCATCTGGTCCCATCACATCATGGCATATAGATGGGGAAATACTGGAAACAGTAGCGGACTTTAACTTTTGGGGCTCCAAAATCACTGCAGATGGTGACTACAGCCATGAAATTAAAAGACACTTGCTCCTTGGAAGAAAAGGTATGACCAACCTAGACAGCATATTAAAAACACAGAGATTACTTTGCCAATAAAGGTCTGTCTACTCAAGGCTATGTTTTTTCCAGTGGTCATGTATGGATGTAAGAGTTGGACTATAAAGAAAGCTGAGCACCAAATAATTGATGATTTTTGAACTGTGGTGTTGGAGGAGACTCTTGAGATTCCCTTGGACTGCAAGGAGATCCAACCAATCCATCCTAAAGGAGATGTTCATTGGAAGGACTGATGTTGAAGCTGAAACTCCAATACTTTGGCCCTGATGTGAAGAGCTGACACATAGGAAAAGATCTGATGCTAGGAAAGATTGAGGGCGGGAGGAGAAGGGGACGACAGAGGATGAGATGGTTGGATGGCATCACCAACTCAATGGACATGAGTTTGGGTGAACTCCAGAAGTTGGTGATGGACAGGGCATGGCGTGCTGTGGTCCATGGGGTTGCAAAGAGCTGGACATGACTGAGCAACTGAACTGAACAGATATATATCATTTATATAGATTATATATATGATTTAGTATATCTCGTACTCCTCTTAAATGGATTACAAACAAGGTAAGAAATTTCCTTCTTTATTATTTACTTTATATTTTAAAATAATATTCTAAAGACTGTTCCTTCCTTATGGCAGATAGGACATACAATGGATCTCCTATTCTATACCATACCACAACAAATGACACAATGGAGCAAAATGAGGTACAAAATCACAGAAATTTGAAGAGAAGACAACCAAAAAAGAGATTCCAACAAATCTTTGGAAGAGTGAAATGCGATAAAAGAATAAGATGGATTTTAAATGAGAATGGAAAAACTATTACTATGTCTTTAAAAGGAAGAAATGAAAAAGTAAAAATTTTCACAGGACTTGGAACAAAAAGGTTCCAGAATGAAGATGTTAGATGTAGGCTGAAAGTAGGGGGTGATGAGTTAAAAGCCTGTATAGAGAGGCTTTTGTGTCAGCCTCTTGCCATTCTGTTAGAACATACAACACTCCACCCCTAGGTAATACAGTCCCTACTAGTAGGAATTAGACACGGCCTTTAAAATGGACAACAAAGGCCAAGCAGAGGATATAAGTAAGGCACAGGGGGTGAAAAATGGGGGATTATCTGAATATCTAAATTGCCAAGATAAGTTCACTGCAAAGAACTGCAGTTCCCAGAACACTGCTGCTAAGTTGCTAGAGTCGTGTCCGACTCTGTGCAACCCCATAGACGGCAGCCCACCAGGCTCCCCCATCCCTGGGATTCTCCAGGCCAGAACACTAGAGTGGGTTGCCATTTCCTTCTCCAATGCCATTTTCCTTCTCCAGTGAAAAGTGAAAGTAAAGTCGTTCAGTCATGTCCAATTCTTCCGACCCCATGGACTGCAGCCTTCCAGGCTCCTCCATCCATGGGATTTTCCAGGCAAGAGTACTGGAGTGGGGTGCCATCGCCTTCTCCCCAGAACACTGGGGGTCAGGCAAATATCTATTTAACACAGGGCCAGCTTCATGGGTATGCAACTTCTACAGCCTCATAAAATCATGTCTTAGAAGGACTAAACTTTTAGTTTTAGGATCTACAGATTTTTAATTTTTCAGTAAGGAGCTCTGCATTTCCACTTTTCACTGGGCCTTACAAATTGTGCATGACTGACAAGTTGTGTATTTTCTAAGGAAGAAGTGTGACCAAAGATAAAAGACCCAGATATCAGCAAACTTGACTATAAACACTGAGTTTAATCAGCTTTTTTCTTACTCTTAAATATGAACAGACATCTAAAATTAGGAACAATTTGAGGAAGCTTATTATGTGAAAGAAAGAAGAAAAACAGAGCAAACATAAAAATGAACCCAGAGAAAAAAGGAAAACATCTTCATGCAAAAATACATAATTAATAACTCTGATAGTTCTGATAGTGACTAAAATAAGAACATGTCACTGTAAAAAAATATTCAGCAATAAAGAGCTCTTACAAATTAAAATATAACTAGAATCACAAATTTAGTAAAAGCATTGAATATACACATGAGGAAATCAGTAAGAAATTAATATAGGATGATGAAACAGTCTATGGGAAATAGGAGGAAAAGACACACACAAAAAAAAAATAGAGGCAATAGTCTAGAAAATCCAAAGGCCAACCTATAGGATAATTAACAGAAGGATGAAATCAAAGAGAAGAACATTTCAAAGGTATGTTTTCTGCAACTAAATTGCAGGAAAAATTTGCAAAGAAAATTTTCTGCAACTAAAACTAATGTCTATAAACACAAAGGCCTATCGAGTACTAAAGAAGAAAAAAATATATGTATAAAATAAAATCAAGGATACAGAGAAAATTCTAAAAAATGTCAGTGAGAAAGAAAACATTCAAAATATTACAATTAAGGATGAAATTAAGACCCTGACGCCAGGAAAGTTTACGGTAGGAGGAAAATGGGATGACAGAGGATGAGATGGTTGGATGGCATCACCAACTCAATGGATGAGTTTGAATAAACTCCGAGAGTTGGTGATGGACAGGGAGGCCCGGCTTGCTGCAGTCCATGGGGTCGCAAAGAATCAGACACGACTGAGTGACTGAACTGAACTGATATCACGCTTGGCAATAACAGCAACAAAGATTCAACAACAGTGCAGAAATGCCTTAACAATTCAGGGACAACTGGAAGGCTTATATAAATAAACTAGAATAAGAAATAAAGATGCTTATTTTAAAAATTTCATTTCTATTTGCAGTTAAAGAAGCATTAGGAGACTGATTTTTTTAAAAATGAAGTCATTTTTGAAAAAGGAAAAGACATAAGGTTCTGCATAAGTTGTCTGTGCATGAATCTGGCCCTGCCTCTAGATATTTGCCTGAACTCCAACCCAGGAGAGGAACAAAATGAATAGCGTTCTGGCTTAGGGAGCAAGTATTCTTTTGGGAATAAGAGTGCCGAGGGGTCTGAGAACATATGTGCAGGAAAAAAATATAACTGATAAATTACTTGGTGAATTTAAGCCTTTAAAATTATTCTGGCAATATTCTAGAAATCTGTTGGAACATTTGGGCAAATAAAGCACAGTGTTCACAGAATATTAAGCAAACACAGAACAGTTCAACTATTAAATCTCAATACTAAAGTGTAAAAGAAAAACTGCATATATGTATTATACCTTCAATAATATACTATATAATATATATATGCTATTTGGTTCAGTAGTGGATATCTATAAAAGTATAACAATTTAAACACTCACTATTGATTTAATCATACATTGTGAGAATGGGAAAGGTGAAAAATCAGAAAGGTCAACAGAGAGGTAAATAATAGAAGTAAAAATCATTAGAATCACTAATGAAAGGACCAGTATGATATTGAATAATATGGCATATTTTTTTTGCTTAAATCTTTATTATTTATTACTATGTACATAGGTTTCTATAATAAATACCATTTTATTTAACATAAGCTGAAATAAAAATCTCACCAGAAAGCCAAGGGGCTCAATTTATTCCTGAGGTTTAAAATCTGCCAAATTTTAGATCAGTTTATAATCTTTGAATTAAATAATGGGGTCTTCAGAGACTGCATTGTTAAAAGTCTATCAATTGATAGACAAACCCACAGCCAAAAGGGAAAACTCGAAGACAAAGCAGTAATAAAGCCGAGTAGTCAAAGAACGTTCATGACTGAAACTAACATGTCAGCACAGGAGATATAGAATTTAAGTAAGGGTAGAATAACAATCCTAAAGATTGCAACTAAAACCATACACTCTAAGCTTACAAAGACCAGCTACATCTGTTATTTTACTGTTTAAAATGCAAAAAAAAAAAAAAGTGTAAGGGGGAAGGGATAAATTAGGAGTTTGCAGTTAGCAGATACAAATATATATACATATATATATATGACCCAAATGTGTAACACAGGGAACTATATTAAATATGCTATAATAAATCAATAATGAAAAAAAATGTGAACGTGTGTGTATGTGTTTGTATGTGTAAAACTGAATAATTTAGTTGTACAACAGAAACTAGCACAACATTTTAAATCGATACTTCAATTTTTAAAAAAATGTAAAGAGAAAAATGAGCTAATATTGTGACAGTAGTTCAAATAAAGAGAGCAAAAAACAGTCAACATTCTTCTTTTGTTTCAATCATCTGAGTGTTTCAAGCCAAAGGCTTTCTATAGGCTGAAGTATTTGGATAATTTATTTATGTATACAAACTTATTTATGAAGAGAACACACATAGTCACAGACTCCCTTTTCCCACTTGCGTGAGAAAGAAAAATTAATTTAGAAGTGATGAAAGTCCTCTAATGTGCAGCTAAATTACTCACTATCCTTCTAATTGAATCCTAAATCATTAGTCTCCTCCACATGTATGAAGGTATTCAATACCAACTACTTCAAAGGTATGTTATGGCACCCTCTTCACAAACAGTCTAAAATATCTTCGCTCTCAGTTACAGCATTTGGGAAAGCCTTTGCCATTTGATTTCTGTTATCCTCTATAGGCTTCATTTGCATACATTAAACTAAATGAGATATTTCATACTCTTCAAAGTGAACTTGAACCAAATAACTGGAGTGGAATGAAATCCCTTTTTTCTTTTCCATTTCCTATTTCAGCTTGTGCCGTGAGAAATCAGGTGGCCCATTGTACACTTTGCTGGATTCCAATTGAGGGCATCAAGCTGTTCAGCAATATGCAAATGAAATTCCACTCCAGATTGTATTTTCCTGCATTTGGTTCAAGGAAGATGACAATGAAAGTTTCATGTAAAGCTTTGTCACAGAACTGTCACGAAATTCATATTTTTCTTTCTCATAAACTTCTGGATATGTTTCGAAACCAGAATAAATTTCATTTGTAAGAAAATTATTAAAAATTCCAGCTGCAAAATTCAAGAGGGAGAAAAATCCTGACTCCATTTTAAAGTCTAGAAAAGTGAATTCAAACTTATTTATTTTAAAATTTATCAAAATCATATTCTTAATTATGGAAAGCCCTACACACTAGTCACCCACCATCAGAATCAAGAAAATAATAAATGGGAGTTTAAAGTTTGAGTGAGAGATGTTGTTTTCCATTTTTATAACACCTGAAAACAATCACTGTCATTTTTTTATTTCCAAAGCTTTGTTAAAGGTGCAAGACAGGAAAAATATGGAAGATAGAAAACATATACCAGAAATCCTTCTACCCTATCAGATCCTACCAGTTAAATTCTCAAAGCTAATGACGGGCAAGAACAGAAATCACCAATGAATTTGTCCATGCATTCCCGGATGCTGTAAGGGTCATTTAAGTTCCGCAGAGGTTTCTGGACAAAGACGTCATGATGAGTGACAAACATTGCTTAGCCATACTGCCTGGTACAGTTTCAGAACATTTTCATGCATACCCAGAAGTGACAGAGGCAAGATGCAGATTAGTGATCACGGACAGGATTCAGGATTATAAGAAAAGCCCACTGGGACTTCCCTGGTGGTCTAGCGGCTAGGACTCCATGCTTTCACCATAGGGGGCGCAGGCTTGAACCCTGGTCAGGGAACTAGAGCCCACATGACTCAACTAACACCAGGAACAGCCAAATAAATAAATGCTTAATAAAAAGAAGGGCCTACTATATGGAAAGTAGCATAGGCCATAGTACTAAAGATTAATATGAACCATATAGTGTCTTGGGGAGCCTAGTGGCTCAGATGGTAAAGCATCTGCCCACAATGTGGGAGACCTGGGTTCTATACCTGGGTCACGAAGATCCCCTGGAGAAGGAAATGGCAACCCACTCCAGCACTCTTGCTTGGAAAATCCCATGGACGGAGGAGCCTGGTAGGCTACAGTCAACAGGGTTGCAAAGAGTCAGACATGACTGAGCATCACTTCACTTCACTTCACTTCATATAGTGTCTTGGTCTTCTCTGGTAACTCAACTGGTAAAGAATCCACCTGCAATGTGGGAGATCTGGTTCAATCCCTGGAATGGGAAGATCCCCTGGAGATGGGAATGGCTACCCACTCCAGTATTCTGGCCTGCAGAATTCCATGGACAGAGGAACCTGACCAAGGGGTCACAAAGAGTTGGATACGACTGAGCGACTTTCACTACTACTGAGACTGTGTCTTAAATTGGATTTTGCAGGTGGCTTGGTGGTTAAGGAATCCATCTGCCAATGCAGGAAATACAGGTTCGATCCTTAGGTTGGGAAGGTCCTCGGGAGAAAGAAATGGAAACTCATTCCAGTATGTTTGGGAAATCCCATGGACAGAGGAGCGTGGCAGGATATAGTCCCTGAGGTCGCAAAAGAGTCAGACACAGCTTAGCGACTAAACGACAAAACGTAGCAGTGTCAAGTTGTTCGTATTTATCTACATCCAACAGAATTGTTTAACTTTGGCATAAATAGGCATAGTTATGTCAACAGTCATAAGGCAGAGTCAAGTATAAGAAAATATTATTTTTACCTTTTTATTTGTCATTGAAACATTTTAAATAGGGATATAAAATTGATGATCCTACGAGTGATATTGAAAGACCAGTGGTGCCTAAAAGCTATGGTACGATTACTCTTTTAATCCTAAACATAAACATATTTGGGAAAATAATTGAAGGTATAACCTGCCAGAAAACCTCCCCTATCACACACACTAAAAGTAAATACATAATACAAGAGTGTATACACTGAACTATGTTTAAACCACAATAGTTACTACAAAGGAAAATATGAAATAAAAATGTATTGAAATAGAACAAAACAGACATATAGATGTTAACAATCCTGAAAACTATAAACATTGAGATCACAAAATAGTTCATTTTAAACATGAGCTTTTCTGAAAGATATTAAGATAGATAGCTTAAATTCAGTTAATCAGGTACTGTTAAGTACTATTCCACACAAAAAGAAAGATCAAGTGGAAAAGGACAAACATCTGGGTATCTTTTGCTGCCACAAGAGTTCTAATGTAATATATTGGGGGAGACCTACTGATTCTCTTTGCTTTAACACTCCACCGCATCATGATATGGGCTTCCCAGGTGGCACTAGGGGTAAATAACCTGCTTAACAGTGCAGGAAACATAAGAGATGTGGGTTTGATCCCTGGGTTGGGAAGATCCCCTGGAGGAGGGCACAGCCTCCTCCTCCAGTATTCTTGCCTGGAGGATCCCATGGACAGAGGACACAAGTTAAGCAACTTAGCACACATGCATGCATGTCATAACATGGAGAAACTCCATTCTAACATAGTGTCTCTACAGCTGTTATATACTAGTTTATTAACATGTGATCTCAAGCAAATCATTTAACCTCTCCGTCTCTGATAAATGGGAATACTGTAATTCACAATTATACATCATCTTGCTGAGGATAAAATTACATGTAAATTGTGAAAGTACATTACGTAAAGCCTATTGTCAAGTAGGTGATGGGAAAAATTACTCATTGAGTTTAAACCTATTGTACTTTATCGTGACATTCAAAGGTAACATTTCCAGACCCAACAAAAGTAATAAGGAGGTACTCAACAAATGGTAGTATATAATGGTTATCATATTTTTAAGGATATGATCACTCTCTTAATTAATGAGGAACAGACAATCCTCATTCTTGGAAAATTAATAGCCAATAGATAGTATTTAAAAACTACACATGCTATAGAAACTCAGAGAAAAAACTTTCAGTTTGAGTTAAAATAATTAAAGCCATGTTCACAAAGATGTGCTACTAAGATATAATAACTATCAACTTCAGGTCATATTTTGCATTCTGAATGTAGGTTCCAACACTAACTATAGTCATCCAGACTAAAAGCCTGAATTTTCAAATGACTCTTCCTTACAGATCATTTAGATCTGAGTCTATAAAATTGGCAGGTACTGAATGGTTTCTACAGGTCCACAGATGACATCTCTCAAAATTTTTTAAATCGTTCTTTCATTTTAGGTAATTTTACAAGAGAAACTAAGTAGAAACACAGGATAGATATGGGCAAATGGTATGAGTGCAGAGAAGTGAAACAGTACCGAAACCATTTCCTACATTAATCAGGTGTGAAAGATGATTCATTGACTTCCAACCATGTGTTCACCCATTGAGGATACTGATGCAGAGAGTGTGAACTTTTGCCTAAGATTCATCTTCAATTTGCTTTGTTTGTTTTCAAATACTAGTTATTATTCTTTTCCATGTGAGATATGATTAAGTTGCAGGTAATATCATATTTAAAAAATAATGCTGCTATTAATACTTCTTCTTCCTAATGTTTATTGCTATTCATATCCACTGAACTTCAAAGGGTGACAAATTTGTGGTCATTGAAGGAAAAAAATAAACTTCTACCTTGTATAAAATCTCAATCTGTTGAACTCTCAAGATCAATATAAAAATGCTATGGTTACATTTTTTGTAAGCATTTTCAGGAGATGGCATATTATTAAATGATAGTTCAGAAACATAATCAAATGACATATTTTTCTATCAATTTCTAAGTAAAATGAGTCCATGAAATATAAAAGAAAAATTTTAGAAAAGCATTCTGAATGTGTATTTAGAATGTAATCTAAATACACATTTCTTAGGATTAGAAAAAAATTTCTTTCGAGTCAGGAGAGAAAAGGAACATGTGTGTAAATCACCTCATAATTTACCATTTTCCTTGTTGTGCAGGAAAGACCCCTTGACTGCTAACCTGTGCAGTATCCATCTATAGAGAAGCTTTCTCCACTAAAGATTATAGGAAAAGTCAAGCTCTACAAAAAGTCCTGCTTTTATGCAAAGAGCCCTCTTTACTTGCTCTCAATAGTCTATAGCTATCCACGGGAGAGAAAGCATATTATGGAGCTCATCAAAAACAAAACAGAAGTCTACACAGCCAACTAAACTCCACGGGCATATGTCCACAGAAATCTAATTTTCAAAGCTACCACAGGAAAGCTGATGAAATCATACCAAACTGGGTATGTAAGAAATTCCAGTTGACCTGCTATTGTGTTACACAAGTAACATTAAAACTATGTGCCATTCCTCTGTGCTTTCAATCCATAAGTACAATGATAAAATGCATCCAGTAAGGTTTTGATGAGAATTGAGAAAATACATGTGAAGTGATTAATGTTGGATACTGCACACAGTAAATACTCAATAATAGCTATTATCTTAATGTTGATATTAATTTTATATTATAATTGTATCATCTCCATAATTGTACATTATACAAACTCCTTTCAAAATATTTAAAATAATATATACATGGACATTGACATAAGAAATGTTGCTATTCATCTGTCTCAGACTTAGAAAGGTAAAAGTTACTTTCTCTTCCTCACTAACTCATTATAGAAAATTTATTTAATGGAGTCCTTCTACGAATATTTTTTCCCTAATATGTAAGAGAGATTGATTTTGCATGATATTTTACCTTGACAATGATAAAGGATATATTCAATTCTGTCATAAAAAATATTATAGATGTAAAGCAGAAATCTGTATGACTGGAAAGAAAGAAAAGGAAAGAAGGAGACTAATTTTTAAAAAATGTTAAGAGTGAGGCAAGAAGAATAATTTCATGTTCTTAAAGACAGCTTTTTTCTGAAAGCTAAACTATGACTGCAATATGGCAATTCCTGTAATGGTACATTGACTACCTTATCAAAAATGTCTATCTATTAATACATATATTCGCCACTAAAATTTTTGACTAAATAGTAATTATTTGTATAATGTAAGTAACATTAAAAAGCAATATACATCATAAAATATATAAAATTATATACTTACGTAAATGAAAGATGAAGATAACTAATTATAATTTTACTATGTTTTACTACTAAATGTTATAGAAGATAAATATATGTATATACAAACATATATATTAAAATAGTCACAAGCGCTCCAATTATATCCACATTTGTGTGTTTACTCCCACACACAAAAAAAATTAGACTGAAATTAGTACAGCATATATCCTTCATTATGCAGTTTTTATGTATATTTATGTGTCATTTACCTATATTTTTGTTAGGGACTTATATGAGAAAATACTAGTGATTAAAACAGAGAATCTGGGGACTTCTTAATTACTCATAGCATGACTTTAGATAAATGACTTAAATTCCTGCTCATCACTTACAAAATAAGGGGAAAATAATATCTTTCAATTTACATGAGATAATAAAGTGTTTGGTATACTACTTAACAGATGAGAGTTGTTCAATAAGGATAGAAGTCATAATGAATTAAAGTCTACCTTAATGATTTCATTTTTAACTTAATGACCTCTTTGAAGACTGTATCTCCAAACAGTCACATTCTGAGTTCCTGGGGGTTAGAATGTCAACAAATAAATTTGAAGGGAACACATTCAGTCCATAACATTTAATTCACGAAAAAAGAAAAATGGTTTAATTCCTAATAGTTAAATCCCATTATGTATTTTATAGTTCTTTCTCTTTCTTGGAATTTATTCTTTACTTTAATCTTTCATAGCATCCACATGATGAAATGTATTCTTTGATCATAACCAACTACTTTGAGATTAGTCATTCTTTTATGAAAATCTCTTTCATAGAAATAGATTTGACTTTTTACTTTCTCTCTGCTGTATTAGAAGTATATTTAATTTAATCATAAGCCAATTTTCCTTTTTACAATGGAATCTATTGCAGCCTTCAAAAAATTTTTTTTCAGAACATAAGCATTTTTAAATAGCTTTAAGTTTTAAGTGACTGACAAAAGTTGTTATTTTACATGTCCTTCTAATTTTTTTTTTTACAAATGTAATATAAGGACAGAATAAGTTTTTTTTCAATCATAAGCTTAAAGGCCTAGTTTTTAATATTGTATATACACTTTGTAAGAGCAAGTTCAAGAAAAATGTATGCTTAGGTATTAAAAAAAAAAGCCAGCAGAGATTGAAAATGCATTATAACATATTGGCACTAGTGAAAAACAGTTCACTTCTATTGTCTTATTAAGAAACAGAGTATATTAAGTTATGGGCAGGGATGGCCAGAGGGAGAGTGAACATAGACGTTTCTTGTACAAGGTGACAAATTCTAAGACACTTTAAATTCTCAATATTATATACGTGAGTTTATACATACAATCTTCGTATTTGTGAGATTGTTTTTCCCAGTAAAAGAAGAGGTTAAGATTTTTCTCTAAAGAAGAAATAGAATATGAAAAGGCATATGACTTCAGGGACTTGATTAAAAGGAATACAAGGGAGGCTGTTATACTTTCGGTAGAGCAAAGAAGGGAGAATAACCAGGTGAGCCAGAAGAATGGGATACTCAGAACCAAGGAGGCCACATTAAAGAATTAGACTATGAAAAGTAATGGGAAACAATGGAGGTGCTTTATGAACAGATATCATCACACTTTTTATTTAATAAAAATCACTCGGAAGGAGCAAGACTGATGATGTTAGGCCAGTTAGGAGACAAATAACTGTGGGAATGAACTCCAAGAAAAGTAGATAGAATTAAGATGATTTAGGAGGTAAAATTCACATTGGGAAGGAGTTTGAATATGCAAATGAGGGTGACTGAAATGTCAGGGTTAATGCCTAAGTTTTCTGGCCACCGAATGTTTTAATGTGGCTTAATGGGTCAGGAAAATCCCCTGGAGGTGGACATGTCAACTCACTCCAGTATTCTTGCCTGTAGAATCCCATGGACAGAGGAGCCTGGTGAGCTACAGTTCATGGGGTCACAAAGAGTCAGACACACCTGAAGCAACTTAGCATGCATGCATAGTATGCAGAGAAACCTAAATCTGTGCACAACTAATAACAGGACCTCAAAATGTATAAAGCCAAACTTAGCTAAAAGATGAAATAGAGGAATCTACAATGATGTGAAAGGCAGAAAATCTAACACTTGTTTTTCAATAATTGAACAAGCAAGTAAAAAGTCAGTGGGATACACAACTTAGGAGCTGACAGCAGATAAACCTTAAGATAAGGAGAGCATTTTTGGTGTCATCATGTTGGCAGGAATAGGCATATGGATTCTTTAGACAATTTAATAATACCACTTGTTTTCATTTTCTGTGTTCTATCCATTCTTTCGCTACACTTAAGATAGATGTTAACTCAGAAAATTCCTAGAATTACAAGATAACACTACTTATCCCAGCAGGCTGGGGCACACAAAAAAAGTTAACTAAGAAAATCAGCCTCAACACCAGACTCAAAAAATCATCCAAAATAGTTGCAAATAAAGTATTACCTTACCAAATAAGTGTACTCTATGAACATCTCTTTAATGAGCTAATACTTGGGGAAAAAAAAATCTGACACCGAATGAATGATTTTTAGTATGATAAAGATATTTCAACTAAGCAATCAAAAACTATCATTAGCAACAGAGAAAGGTTGGACAAAGAGTAACTTCCTCACTCATAAAATAGCAAATAAGCCAGAGTTATTACCGATAGCACATATTAAGGAGAAAAGAGATACTCTGAGAAGGACAATTACCCATAATAAGAAATAAATAAAAACTCTGGCAATCTATGAGGTACAGCAGGTGGATTATGTCAAGAACTAGCAGACAAAGGGACACTGATCTAAACAACTAAAAGTATCTAGGCAGGGATTCACTCTTGAAGGGCAGAAAAAAAAGACTTCCCCATAATTTAGGGAAAAGATCCCTCAATACTGTCAGTGCATTTCATTATTTTCTTTATCCAAATCCATGTCCACACCAGGCTTACTTATTCAGCTTTCCCTGATATAATAATGTTGGGGAATCAGATGCCATGTACAGTGTATACAAAGAAGGGATTATCTCTCAGGCTTGGGCATTTACCCTATTAGTCTTCTGTTTTAACTACTGGTCTCACATAAATTATGCTAACAATGATCTTTCTTTGTGTGACTATTCACCTATCAGTTCAGTTCAGTCGCTCAGTCGTGTCCGACTCTCTGAGACCCCATGAATCGCAGCACGCCAGGCCTCCCTGTCCACCACCAACTCCCGGAGTTCACTCAAACTCATGTCCATCTAGTCAGTGATACCATCCAGCCATCTCATCCTCTGTCATCCCCTTCTCCTCCTGCCCCCAATCCCTCCCAGCATCAGAGTCTTTTCCAATGAGTCAACGCTTCACATGAGGTGGCCAAAGTCTTGGAGTTTCAGCTTTAGATCAGTCCTTCCAGTGAACACCCAGGACTGATCTCCTTTAGAATGGACTGGTTGGATCTCCTTGCAATCCAAAGGACTCTAAGAGTCTTCTCCAACACCACAGTTCAAAAGCATCAATTCTTCAGTGCTCAGCTTTCTTCACAGTCCGACTCTCACATCTATACATGACCACTGGAAAAACCATAGCCTTGACTACACAGACCTTTGTTGGCAAAATAATATCTCTGCTTTTCAATATGCTATCTAGGTTGGTCATAACTTTCCTTCCAAGGAGTAAGCATCTTTTAATTTCATGGCTGCAATCACCATCTGCAGTGATTTTGGAGCCCAAAAATTGTCTGACACTGTTTTCACTGTTTCCCCATCTATTTCCCATGAAGTGATGGGACCAGATGACATGATCTTTGTGTTCTGAATGTTGAGCTTTAAGCCAACTTTTTCACTCTCCTCTTTCACTTTCATCAAGAGGCTTTTGAGTTCCTCTTCACTTTCTGCCATAAGCATGGTGTCATCTGCATGTCTGAGGTTTTTGATATTTTTCCTGGCAATCTTGATTCCAGCTTTTGGTTCTTCCAGTCCAGCGTTTCTCATGATGTACTCTGCATAGAAGTTAAATAAGCAGGCTGACAATATACAGCCTTGAGGTACTCCTTTTCCTATTTGGAACCAGTCTGTTGTTCCATGTCCAGTTCTAACTGTTGCTTCCTGACCTGCATATAGGTTTCTCAAGAGGCAGGTCAGGTGGTCTGGTATTCCCATCTCTTTCAGAATTTTCCACAGTTTATTGTGATCCACACAGTCAAAGGCTTTGGCATAGTCAATAAAGCTGATCACAATTAACTTTCTGGAAGATTAACTTCTGTTGAACAGTACTGATCATTTACAGTCTTTAAAGACTATTGACTGGTCATCCTTTAAATGGAGGTCTTTACAATCAAACTAAAATGAGCCCTCTTGTTGGATGGGAGGACAAAAAAATAAAAAGATGAGTGTGGATCCAATTCTTCTATTCCCCTATCCTTGATATTAGGGTAGAAGATGCCTTTTTCTAGGCTTGCTTATCCAGTGGTCTGACTATGGTTGACCACTCCTTTGCTATGATGAAGTGAAAGTTAAAGTGTTAGTCATTCAGTTATCTCCAACTCTTTGGGACCCCATGGACTATAGCCTGCCAGGCTCCCCTGTCCATTAAATTCTCCAGCCAAGAATACTGGAAGTGGGTTGTCATTCCCTTCTCCAAAGGACCTTCCTAACCCAGGGACTGAACATCTTTTGTGTCTTCTGCATTGGAAAGTAGGCTCTTCACCAGCTGAGCCACCACTACTGCATATTATATCTCTCCCTACTTGGAGAAAGTTGGAGGATCAGAGGCACAGCTCAGGTCTACATCCATAGAGTGGCTTTAGGCAAACAGCAGTTGACGGATTGTTAAGACTCAGAAATTTATAAGTGACTCTCCAAACCTCTTTCCCATCACATGAGAACTGATTTTTTTACTGGTTCCATTTCACCAAAGCAGTTACTTCAGGGGTGCGTGTGTGTGTGTGTGTGTGTGTGTGTGTGTGTGTGTGTGTGTGTGTGTCCAGGTGAAGGACAGAGGTATAAATGTAATTCAGAAAAGAGTTTTCCTGAATTGACCAGTTTCCTTCCAAGCACAGGATTACAAGATAGAAGTCTCAATGCCTTTAGCTCAGATACTTCATTTTCCATCAATTAAGCTCAAATATTAGTATAGCCTTAGTCTTCATTTATAAAAATGGTATCCAGTGTGAAGTATTTTGCCATTTTCCTAAATCTTGATATTAAATAAGGACAAGAATATGTTTTAAGGTTCCATATCTCTAGTTTCAACTGATGTTTGAGCAGCTAGGTAAACTGACTGCTTAACTAACCAGGCTGTGTGTTCAGTCTCTCAGTCATGTCCAGCTCTGTGATCCCATAGACTGTAGCCCGCCAGGCTCCTCTGTCCATGGGATTTTGCAAGCAAGAATACTGGAGTGGGTTGCCATTTCCTATTCCAGGGGATATTCCCAACCCAGGGATCACACCTATGTTTCCTGCTTGCATCTCCTGCATGGGCAGGCAGATTCTTTACCACTTGAGCCACCTGGGAAGCCCACTTAACTGACCATACTCAAATCCTAATATAGAATCACTGGCTCATTTTGATGGTGGTGGAAAGTCAAACAGCCTCATATACTCCTATTTCTTTAATGACTTGCATTAAAATATCCAAGGCAAGCTTGGAAAATGTGGGTGTTATATGAATTTGGGAGGCATGATGACAGAATCACACTCCAAGATCCTGACAGCCTCAAATGATGGGCCAAATTTAACAAGATGGGTATAATCAAAATAATTACAAGGTTGCACAAGGGATATCTTAGGACCAAAAACCTAACTGCAAATAAATGACTGGAAAGAAATCTGGCTTAGCAGCAAAATTGTGGCAGAAAATTATAAAACAGCTTAAGAGCTTCAATATTAGTTGTCAATGTTATGAGGTGAACATAAAACCAAAGTTCATCTTTTTAGTTTTTGACTAAAAACAAACATCTACAACCTGATACTTGTTATGGTTAAACCATACCTAGGTTGTCTTCTTTTATTATACAACCTGCCTTTTCAAAACTATTTAACACAAAAGAAAATCCATTCAGACAAGTATGATAAATTAATAGGATTATACAGCTTGAAAAATGTTATTAAAATAGTTGAAAATCTCAAATCTTTATCTTAAAGGATTTATGTGGATAAAATGATGATACTGTGCAACTTCAAATGATACCAATAGGTAAAATCTTCAAAAAATTAATTTTAACTTCACATAATTTAAAAGTAAAGTAATGATGTAGATGCTTACTGTTTGCCAGGTGCTATGTAACCCAATCACAGAATGGTAGCTACCTTGCTTGATTTGACCGTATCCATGACCACATCCATTTGACCATATCCAAAGTCTTTGACAATTTCAATTAACCTCTTTCCTATTATAGAAGGTTTTTCTAGCTCTCATATGGGCCCATGAATGAAATGAGTTAGCTGAAAAGGTGATGTATCTCCAAATGCTGGAAATGTTCAATCATGGAGTGAAAAACCATTTGCTGTTTAATGAATTCTACTAAAAATACCTTTCTCCTAATTTATCATCTTTACAAATGCAGTGTTCCTTTCAGTAAGTGTGCTCAAACATCTCCATAAAGCCTCAGTTCTTTGAAGATTTTATGACTCTGTCATGATTAAACAAAGAACTACATTTAACCAGAGCAAATGCCCAGAATCAAGCCCTATGCTAATATTGATTCACTGCTAACTGAAAGCAGAAATTTTAAAAAATAGGTAATTTAACTTTTAGACTTCAGAACTTTGGTCAGAGAAAATCTGTAGTCCTGTGTGTATATATATATACACACACACACACATATATATATATACATATTCCATGCATACATATATGTATGTGTGTGTATTCACTGGGATTCTGTCATAATTCCTTACTATGGATGATAATAATTACACTGCTTATAGACTATGTAATATATACCAAGTACTACAGTTCTGTTTATATTAACTAACATATTTAATCCTCACCACAATCCCATGAGGCAAGTTTTACAGATAAAGTTAGACGTACATATTACTATAGGTAAACAAACAACAGCTACCTACTGTATAGCACAGGGAACTATATCCAATATTTGTAATAACCTATATTGGAGGAGAGTCTGGAAATAATTAAAAAACTAAATCACTTTTCTGAATCACCAGAAACTAACACAAAATTATAAATTTACTATGATAAAAAACATTTTTAAAAAAATACTATCTGGTTTCGAAAAAATAAAAGAAACTAAGACATAGAGTCATGAGTTACTTGCTGAAGGCCACACATAGAGAAAGAGCCCAGACAGGATTTAAACTAAGATGTCTTACAGCTGATTACATACTCTTAACTGCTAAGGATACTTCCTCTCATAAATGTATGCTTCAGTATTCAAAATAGCTTTAACTATAAATATCTAAGTTCTGAATTTTAATTTTCATCAGTGAACAAGTAAAAATTAAAATGAAAATATAAATTTTAAAAATAATCTATTTTAGATAAGTGCAAAATAGTTTTTTTCTTTTTCTTTCTTTTTTTTTTTTTTTAGCCTTAAGCTTATATCCTACTGCCTTTATATGAATGGAATTTTCTTTTGTATAATGGGCATAATTTCTACTAATCTATCTTATAAAAATTTAATAAGATAAAATATGCTCAACCTAAATACTTAAGTTCTTAGGTAGCATGATACATGCTGGAGAATTTTCAGCAGGAGTATTATAAACTGTTTTCTGCAGACAAGAACTGTACTAATAACATTTCTCTGTGTACAAAAACCATACTAAATATTTAGATAGATAAAGCTTGTAAAAAATATTTCAAATCAATGTTAATAAGCTATAATTTTTAAAAAGCACAGGAATAGAACAGAGCGTTTTGGAAAGAACATGTAACACACTCAGAAGGAGATGGCCCAGTGAAACTTGAGCAGTGTGTCAGCTGAGTAAAGTTTTGTAACATGGATATGTGTTTAGCAACCAGTGTAGAATTCAGTATTCTTGCCTTGAGAACCCCATGAACAGTATGAAAGGCAAAATGATAGGATACTAAAAGGGGAACTCCCCAGGTTGGTAGGTACCCAATATGCTACTGGAGATCAGTGGAAAAATAACTCCAGAAAGAATGAAGGGATGGAGCCAAAGCAAAAACAATACCCAGTTGTGGATGTGACTGGTGATAGAAGCAAGGTCCCATGCTGTAAAGAGCAATATTGCATAGGAACCTGGAATGTCAGGTCCATGAATCAAGGCAAATTGGAAGTGGTCAAACAGGAGATGGCAAGAGTGAATGTCGACATTCTAGGAATCAGCGAACTTAAATGGACTGGAATGGGTGAATTTAACTCAGATGACCATTATATCTATGACTGTGGGCAGGAATCCCTCAGAAGAAATGGAGTAGCCATCATGGTCAACAAAAGAGTCCGAAATGCAGCACTTGGATGCAATCTCAAAAATGACAGAATGATCTCTGTTCGTTTCCAAGGCAAACCATTGAATATCACAATAATCCAAGCCTATACCCCAACTGGTAATGCTGAAGAAGCTGAAGTTGAACGGTTCTATGAAGACCTATAAGACCTTGTAGAACTAACACCCAAAATAGAAGTCCTTTTCATTATAGGGGACTGGAATGCAAAAGTAGGAAGTCAAGAAACACCTGGAGTAACAGGCAAATTTGGCCTAGGAGTATGGTATGAAGCAGGGCAAAGGCTAATAGAGTTTTGCAAAGAGAATGCACTGGTCATAACAAACACTCTCTTCCAACAACACAAGAGAAGACCCTACAAGGGACATCACCAGATGGTCAAAACCGAAATCAGACTGATTATATTGTTTGCAGCCAAGGATGGAGAAGTTCTATATACTTAGCAAAAACAAGACCAGGAGCTGACTGTGGCTCAGATCATGAACTCCTTATTACCAAATTCAGACTTAAATTGAAGAAAGTGGGAAAAACCACTAGACCATTCAGGTATGACCTAAATCAAATTCCTTATGATTATACAGTGGAAGTGAGAAACAGGTTTAAGGGACTAGATCTGATAGACAGAGTGCCTGATGAACTATGGACAGAGGTTTGTGACATTGTACAGGAGACAGGGATCAAGATCATTCCTCATGGAAAAAAATGTAAAAAAGCAAAACGACTGTCTGAGGAGTCCTTACAAATAGCTATGAAAAGAAGAGAAGCAAAAAGGAAAGGATAAAAGGAAAGATATAAGCATTGAATGCAGAATTTCAAAGAATAGCAAGGAGAGCTAAGAAAGCTTTCCTCAGGATCAATGCAAAAAAAAAAAAATAGAGGAAAACAACAGAATGGGAAAGACTAGAGATCTCTTCAAGAAAATTAGAGATACCAAGGGAACATTTCATGCAAAGATGGGCTCGATAAAGGACAGAAATGGTATGGACCTAACAGAAGCAGAAGATACTAAAAAGAGGTGGCAAGAATACACAGGAGAACTGTACAAAAAAGAGCTTGACGACCCAGATAATCACGATGGTGTGACCATTCACCTAGAGCCAGACATCCTGGAATGTGGAAGTCAAGTGAGCCTTAGGAAGTATCACTACGAACAAAGCTAATGGAGGTGATGGAATTCCAGTTGAGCTATTTCAAACCCTGAAAGATGATGTTGTGAAAGTGCTGCACTCAATATGCCAGCAAATTTGGAAAACTCAGCAGTGGCCATAGGACTGAAAAAGGTCAGTTTTCATTCCAGTCCCAAACAAAGGCAATGCCAAAGAATGCTCAAACTACTGCACAATTGCACTCATCTCACACACTAGTAAAGTAATGCTCAAAATTCTCCAAGCCAGTCTTCAGCAATATGTGAACCGTGAACTTCCAGATGTACAAGCTGGTTTTAGAAAAGGCAGAGCAACCAGAGATCAGATTGCCAACATCCGCTGGATCATGGAAAAAGCAAGAGAGTTCCAGAAAAACATCTATTTCTGCTTTATTGACTATGCCAAAGCCTTTGACTGTGTGGATCACAATAAACTGTGGAAAATTCTGAAAGAAATGGAAATACCAGACCACCTGACCTGCCTCTTGAGAAATCTGTATGCAGGTCAGGAAGCAACAGTCAAAAGTGGACATGGAACAACAGACTGATTCCAAATAGGAAAAGGAGTACGTCGAGGCTGTATATTGTCACCCTGCTTATTTAACTTATATGCAGAGTACATCATGAAAAACGCTGGGCTGGATGAAGCACAAGCTGGGAAAGTTCAATAGAGAAAGTTCAGAAGACAATTGGAATAGCTGGAGAAAGCTTTGTGTTAGAGAAAAAGCTTATATAGTAAAAGTAAATGGAAATAATTTAAAAATCTCAGTTAACAAATTGATCAAAAGTTTTCAGATTATTATATTATGATGAGTTTTGAAAGCCAGACAAAGGGATATATAGTTAATGCAAGAAAATTCATTTCTTAATTTTCTAAAGATTTAATTGTACCTATGAAGAAATTTGTTTCCCCCTAAAAATACAGTGCAGACCCTACTCCATATCATACAAATTCCTCTGAAACCAAAATTTCATCTACCTTTAAATCATAATTCATATATACTCTGGAATAATCAATAAATATTTACTAATAACTTCATTAAACACAATATGCCCAAAGATCTTTAAAAGTTTGCCCAGGGTTTTATGTTATATGAACTATTTTCTTGAAATGTCCAGTCTATAAAAGTTCTACCATCTTTAAAAGTTTATCCTCTTACACTGTTGGTGGGAATGCAAACTAGTACAGTCACTATGGAGAACAGTGTGGAGATTCCTTAAAAAACTGGAATTAGAACTGCCTCATGACCCAGCAATCCCACTGCTGGGCATACACATGGAGGAAACCAGAATTGAAAGAGACACATGTACCCCAATGTTCATCACAGCAGTGTTTATAATAGCCAAGACATGGAAGCAACCTAGATGTCCATCAGCAAATAAGTGGATAAGAAAGCTGTGGTACATATACACAATGGAGTATTACTCAGCCATTGAAAAGAATACATCTGAATCATTTCTAATGAGGTAGATGAAACTGGAACCTATTATACAGAGTGAAGTAAGCCAGAAAGAGAAACACCAATACAGTGTACTAACGCATATATATGGCATTTAGAAAGATGGTAACGATAATCCTGTATGCGAGACAGCAAAAGAGACACAGATGTATAAAACAGTCTTTTGGACTCTGTGGGAGAGGGAGAGAGTGGGATGATTTGGGAGAATGGCATTGAAATATGTATATTATATATGAAATGAGTCCCCAGTCCAGGTTCAATGCATGATACTGGATGCTTGGGGCTGGTGCACTGATACCCCCAGAGGGATGGTACGGGGAGGGAGAAGGGAGGGGGCTTCAGGATGGAGAACACATGTATACCTGTGGTGGATATATGTTGATATATGGCAAAACCAATACAATATTGTAAAATAATTAACCTCCAATTAAAACAAATAAATTTATATTAAAAAAGTTTACCTCTAATGTCACCTATATTTCAAAAATTTTATTTCCCATAAATTATGATTATTTACTTTCTCAGATGCAAGATATGCATGTATGTATGTATATTCACTTATATATCTGCTTGCATGTGTATACACCTATATGTACATCTATTATATCATTGCTTAATTCAGCTCAGCAACTCAGCTGGGGGGTGGTGTGTGAATTTCCTCTCCAATATCATAAATGTAAAGGTTCATAATATTTTAGGGTTTCTATAACTTTATAAATATATAGCCTATAATGCCTAACACAATTTTTTCATGAAAATAACTTAAGAATATGTGTTAAAAAAAACATACATATATATACACATATAGGTATGCATATATTGGGTTGGTCAAAAAGTTCATTTGGGTTTTACTGTAACATCCTCTGGAAAAATCTGAATGAATATTTTGGCCAACCAATATATACATAGATATTAACATCAGACTTTAATTCATGATGTGATTTTTCCATAATAGATTTTAAAACAATCCCATATGGACTTTACTAACTGAACTAAGTATGATGATAACTGATTCAGATAAGTCTGTGATATTTCAGAGAGCTCAGAAGACATTACAGTTCACATTCCCCTCCCATAGTACAGAGTCAGTGGTAGAAAGTGGCTTCCCAGAAAAGTACTATAATTCCCAGCTCTTTCACATTTAGGTCTGAGTTTGAGACTGGTTTTTGCCAATGGAATAACAATGGAATTATTGATATGTGTTAGACCCTGGTTTTAGAGGCAGATATGCTTCTCTATTCTCACTCTGGGAGTTGGCGATGGACAGGGGAGACCTGGCATGCTTCAGTGTATGGGATCGCAAAGAGACGGACATGACTGAGCGACTGAACTGAACTGATTCTTCTCTATTACTTTTTTCCTTCTACAGGCTGGAAACTATGAACAAAGATGAGAGCAAAGCTGGATCCAGAGAATCTTAATGTAGGAAAAGCTTAAGCCTCACCTAAACCTTCAGGGATATTTTGGAGTGGAATTTATACTTCACTGAACAATGTAGGCCTTTTATATTCCCCATTATCAGTCTACCAGGCCATCACTAGCTAAGGATTACCCATGAGTGATATAACTCCCCCAGGCACTTCTGACTCTCTATACATGTAGGCACAGTGGCTCAAATAGCTCTTGGCTATATCTGAGGTACAGACCATAAAAGCAAAATAACAAACTAGTGATGAGTACATAGAAACAGTAAGAGAGACCTGAGGGCATCTAGGCAGAGCACCAATAGCATCTGCTACACATATTATGTAGACACAAATCATTTGGCTATAATGAGCATGACTAAGAGCCCTGGCAACACCTAATAAACCTTCTTACTTAAGAGAAGATGCCAACCAGATACCAAGAGTCTTGAAGTATTAGGAAGACCAGAAACTATAACTGAAAATGACTAAAGGCACAGTTTTTCACATTCACAAGTTTTGATATAGATATACATATGAAAAAGTAGCACAAATAGCACAAACGAAAATCACTGTTTGGGGATTACCTTTGGTCATGGAAGCAATGCTATATCAGAGCCCTGAAGAGGGGAGGGTCACCATTCAAGCCAACAGTGATTTCAGATATCCCTGTTAGACATCTGGATGAACTTCTATCGAAAATAAAACTTAACCTCAAAAATGCTTAGCCATATGAACGTTTAGAGGGTCAGATGTTTCAAAATCAGCCTAGACAATAAGGGTTGGAAGGCATGCCCTTTATTTGCCCAAAAGTAGACAAAATTTGATCCTTCTTTAGCAATTATTCCCTTAAAGTGTGGCTACAACAGGATGAGTGAGAGCAACATTGAGTGAAGCCCCACATAAGTCATGGCAGATACATCAGCACCAGCCAGAGAAATAACCAGTTGACTCTTCTTTCAATATTAAGGACTTGGACAGAGCTGTGTCTCCAATAAGGCATCTGGTGATGGCCCCAAGCCAACAGCAGTGGCAGCCTTGGGGGCTGAAGGAGTAGCAATAAGTATCTAAAGGCAGATTTCAGGAACCATGTTGGTTAGAATCGTCACATATATGTGGATAGAGACCTTTGGAATAATGATAACATAACGAAGTCTCTAAAATTATCATTGATAAAAACTCTCCATCAACTTTGAAAGCAATGAATGGAAAGATAGAAAATTGATTCGCATGTGGTTATTTATTGACTATGAACATAATGTGTCAAGGCAAACAAAAGTATAACTTAGACAAGAAAAGGTAAGCCATCTGACAGACCTGAAAAAAAATGGCATTGGACAAAAAAAGAGTTGTGCCAGAAGAGTAAGTAATCTTGGATAAGAATATGGTTCTGATGGTTAGAATTGCCTCACTGTGAACTAAAGAGACTGATCAGATCACAAGAAAATCATCAGATTTTCTTCCAAATCTTTAAATATAGGGCTCTACATAAAGAACTGATAAGAACCAAGAACAAATGCAAGCCCCAAGAAAATATACGAACCTCTGGGGCAAAATATAGCTGTAATGGCCAGTTAGTAGTACAAGCCAGATGATCATGTCTATTTATCTCTATTTTCTAACTTTCAAAATAGTATTCTTTCAAGTGTAACACTATCCATTTTTTCCCTTGATTTTGGTTCTGAGAAGATGGTTTGTTTAAAGCAAGTAAAACAAAATATAGGGTGGTAGCCAGTGGAAGAAAGTGCAAAAATTTTAACCCTTTAATTTTACCTCCTTTTTCACATCAGCTTTCCAGAAGTGAAAGCTAAAGTATTTTTTTTTATTTAAAAATTATACATATTGCCAAAGAAAATCTAATTCTCTTTGGCAATATGCAAATTTTGATTTAAAATTATGCACATTTAATTTCTTTAATTTTGATTTAAAAATTATGCATATCACCAAAGAGAATCAACTAGATTTTCTTAAACTGAATTTTCAGCTTGCAATCATATGTGAATAATAAGTATTATTTTACTTTCCTATTAGAATCATGTATAAAAACAGTTATTTTGACATGAAAACTCTTAATTCTCCATATTTATTTTCTTACATCTCTTAGAATTTCTTACCTTTAATTGAAATATAGCTGACATGGGCTTCCTGGCTGGCTCAGTGGTAATCTGCCTGCCAATGTAGGAGACACAGGTTTGATCCCTGGGTTAGGAAGACCCCCTGGAGAAGGAAATGGCAACCCATTCCAGTATTCTTGCCTGGAGAATCCCATGGACAGAGGAGCCTGGTGGGCTGCAGTCCATAAAGTTGCAAAAGAGTCAGACATGACTTAGCAACTACACAAAGACAGCATTGTAGCTACAAAATTATAACAGCTTCAGGTGTACAACAAAGCAATTTAATATTGCCTTTGACTGTGTGGATCACAACAAACTGTGGAAAATCCTGAAAGACATTGGAATACCAGACAACCTTATCTGCCTCATATGAAACCTGTATGCAGGTCAAGAAGCGGCAATTAGAACCAGACATGGAACAACAGACTGGTTCCAAATTGGGAAAGGAGTACTTCAAGGCTATATACTGTCACCCTGCTTATTTAACTTCTATGCAGAGTACATCATGCAAAATGACGGGCTAGATGAAGCACAACCTGGAATCAAGGTTGCCGGGAGAGATATCAATAACCTCAGATATGCAGATGACACCACCCTTATGGCAGAAAGCAGAGAGTAACTAAAGAGCCTCTTGATGAAAGTGAAAGAAGAGAGTGAAAAAGCAAGCTTAAAACTCAACATTCAAAAACTAAGATCAAGGCATCCAGTCCCATCATTTCAAGGCAAATAAATGGGAAGACAATGGACATAGTAACATACCATAATTTCTTGGGCTCCAGAATCACTGTTAATGGTGACTGCAGCCATGAAATTAAAAGAGGCTTGCTTCTTGGAAGAGAAGCTAAGACCAACTTGCTGCTGCTAAGTCGATTCAGTCGTGTCTGACTCTGTGCGACCCCATAGACAGCAGCCCACCCGGCTCTCCTGTCCCTGGGATTCTCCAGGCAAGAACGCTGGAGTGGGTTCCCATTTCCTTCTCCAATGCATGAAAGTGAAAAGTAGAAGGGAAGTCGCTCGGTCCTGTCTGACTCCTAGCAATCTTGTGGACTGCAGCCTACCAGCCTCCTCTATCCATGGGACATTCTTGGCAAGAGTACTGGAGTGGGTTGCCATTGCCTTCTCTGTCCAGTTGCCAACTCAGCCTAGACATCATATTAAAAAGCAGAGATATAACTTTACCAACAAAGGTCAGTCTAGTCAAAGCTATAGTTTTTCCAGTAGTCATATATGGATGTGACAGCTGAACCGTAAAGAAAGCTGAACACCAAAGAATTGATAGTTTTGAACTGTGGTGTTGGAGAAGACTCTTGAGAGTTCCTTGGAATGCAAGGAGATCAAACCAGTCAATCCTAAAGGAAATCAATCCTGAATATTCTTAGGAAAGACTGATGCTGAAACTGTATCTCTAATACTTTGGCCACCTGATGTGAAGAACCACCTCAGTAGAAAAGAGCCTGATGCTTGGAAAGATTGAAGGCAGGAGGAGAAAGGGACAATAGAAGAACAGATGGTTGGATGGCATCACTGACTCAATGGACATGAGTCTGAGCAAGTACCAGGAGATGAAGGACAGGGAATCCTGGCATGCTATAGTCAAACACAACTCAGCAACTGAACAACAAATATATTACACAGCATATGAAGTTATTACAATATTAAAATTTTCTTTGTTTTAGTTATGATCCTATATATTTACCCAATAATTTTATATTTTATTTGTCATTATTATAGTAAATCCTAATAGTATCATGCATTCATGGTCTCTCTGAGACCTTATTTTTCTATTCTATTCTATAAGTCATATCTTTATACTCAACAGTTGAAAGGAATTAACTATTCATTATGAGCAAAGCCTGGAGAAGGAAATGGCAACCCACTCCAGTATTCTTGCCTGGAGAATTCCAGGGATGGAGGAGCCTGGTAGGCTGCCATCTATGGGGTTTCACAGAGTCAGACATGACTGAAGTTACTTAGCAGCAGCAGCAGCATGAGCAAAGCCTTCATAAATTTAGAAAACTATCCTCTTAAATTAGCAGCTTAGATTTTTAAATACGACTAAGAAGATTATCTTAACAGACAATAATTTTTTACATTACACTTTTGTTAAAGTACATATATATATTTAAGTAATAATATTTTATATATCACTATTATTCTTCTGTATCATAAACTGCATACATATTAAGTCACTTCAGGTATGTCCAACTCTTTGTGACTCTGTGAAACTGTAGCCTTCCACTTTCCTCTGTCCATGGAGTTCTCCAGGCAAGAATACTGGAGTGGGTTGCCATGCCCTCTTCCAGGTGAGTATTACTTTATAAAAAGAAAAATTTAAATGGTGGAAATTTGGTTAATCTCAATGATAGCAGCAATCTAAAATCATATACTGGATTTTGCATATGAAGCATCTATGTTCATGTGAGACATATCTGTAACTTGACAAATATTCCTATTTTTAGGATTGCTGATTCCTTTCTATTGTTATTATATGGAATCATAAAACATTTATAGTTACAGTGAATCCTGCAGTTATCATCTCAAGGCAGATCAAATTTCATCCACATCTCTACTCACTTATGCTCCTTCTTAGGCAAGTCAATAAGTTCCAGAGAATACAAAATTAGGCAATGAAGGGTTATCTCAAAGAGCTTGCAACTAGCTATTAAAGTTTTACTTTAAATCAGCTCCGGAGGAAGTGAAATAGATGAATTAAAGATCAAAGGAAAATGCTATTACACACCTTTGAGTGGACTGGCAAGCTCATTTCATTAAAGTTGTTTCATAAGACATCTACTGTGAAAGTTTCAACAACCCTGAGTTAGATATCAGCTCACCTATTCCAAGCATGAGAGACTGAACTGAGCATGAGGCTGTCTGAAGACTTCATTTCTTTTTCTCAACCTCTAAGATACTTTAGGCAAATCAATTCACTTTCTTTCTAGCATGAGTTTCCCCTACTGTTGCCCTTAACTTTACACATTTAAGATTTGTTTAAAAAGAAAACTGTCAAATTATGAAGGAAAGCATGCAGCCAGCATGTTTAAATCTTGCCTATTGCCTTGAGAGTTACCCGGCTACTCTTTTTCCATATCTGTCGCATTTTTGTGATGTTTGACAAACATCAAAAAATTCCAGAGAATTCAGGTTTTATTACCCATATTGGACTCTAACAAGTCTTGAAGGACTCAGATTTTTACTTCAAATAGAATAAGATTACATACTTTATCCTCATCTCTAGAGTCACGCTTCAAGAGTGACTCTGGAACTGAGACTAGCATCTAGACCGGAGCTGTGTTTCTCAGATGAGGTGCTCTAACAAAAAACTTGTAAAGTAAAGGAAACAAAGAAGATGTCATCATGCAAATTAATCAGCATTGGCTACAATTTGTCTTGAGAATGTAGCACTTCTGTCACTTTTATATTTTCTTTGCCATGCATGGTAGTTACCGTGGAAATGAGAAGGAAGAAACAGGAGAGATTTTAGCAAAGTTTGCATACATTAGAGGGCAAAAATCTTTGTGAATTTCTCTCTCTTTCTCTGAATTATGTTTGGACCAGGGTATCATCAGCTCTTATGCCATAGGTTAGGACTATGTGGCTGAATAAATCTATGAAGCTTCTGCCAGTCAAATATTCTTTGTCATAATTTACCTTAATGCACAGAGCATGTATACTTTTCTCTATCAAAGTGAGAGTATATATTCTGTATAATAAAGTGCTTTAGTCACATGGTTATATAAGTCCTGGTGACTTGATTGGCTTTTTCCTTTCCTGTGGAACTTCTGTCCCATAGCAGAAAACTAAACTGTGAATGTGGCATGAAAAGCTATCATGAAGATTCCAGGTAAAAGGGACTACTTATTTTTCCTGTTAACTAGAAAATGTCTTCATCTAATAAATTTCCTTTACAAAGGGAGTGGTATGCCAGCATAGTAGTAAAACATTATGAAATTTAATACATTCAATTTATCATTTACCAAATCATGGAAGAGCTCCTTCTTATTTCTAAGACTATCTTTGGCTTTGCATGTGTGCTCAGCTGTGTCTGACTCTCTGCCATCCCATGGACTGTAGACTGCCAGGCCCCGGTGTCCATGTAATTTTGCAGGCAAGAGTACTGGAGTGGGTTGCCATTTCCTTCTCCAGGGGATTTTTCAGACCATAGAATTGAACCTGCATCTCTTGCATCTCCTGCATTGGTAGGTGGGTTCTTTACCATTGGCACCACTGGGAAGGCCTGTTTTTGTTTTTGTTTTGTTTTGTTTTTGTGGGGGCGGGGGTGCTTACTGAGAGCTTATAATTTGTTTAAGTGGACTTACCAATAGTGTGTATTTGTATGGCTAAACACACATACATCTTTTCCATTGTTGCTCATTGTTCACAATATTTGCAAATATCAGAGATCACAATAACGTGAAGTTTAGCAAACATTCACAGAAGTGGGAAAAAAACCCAAGTCATCATTTTTTTAGTCTACTTACCAAGAAATCTGTAATTAAACCCTCCATCCACTTGGCTTATTTAAAGATCTTATTTTATAGCTCTTCAGAGGAAAGCTCTCGGTGGATACTTGTCATTTGTTTGAGAAGTGATACTTCCAAATTATTTCCTTTATGTTTCAAATGTTGTTGTTGTTGTTTTTTTCTGAAGTTAATTTAATTTTTCCTCTATGTACTCACATACATGTTCCTTTTCAAAGTACACTATATTTAAGCATGGAATTCAATGGTGGATATTACATTTTAATATCTGTTATTATACAAAGATATAAGGGTATTTAATGGCAGTCTTTAATATTATTATCTTTATGAACCTATGTATTGATGTTCGACTCAATTCTCTTTCTCCATTGTTCATTAAAGCACTATAAAGTAAACTTAAAATGTGCAGTTATAATCAAGATAATGCCTATTCATTACACCATTGGCAATAAAACTGATGTCTCTTCACAATACAAACCTTATATTCATTGATAATTTCTATTGTTCAATTGATGAGTTAGAATGAAATTTTCATAGCTAAATTGAAACTATTACAAGCCAAAAAAGGGGTCATGGGCAAAATAAAGCTAAGAAAAAGCATGGAGTGCTTCAGGATGTGAGGGAATAGACGAATGACTAGAAGATGTGGGATGCAGAGGAATATGCAGGTAGTTTAGATCAGTGACTGCTAAGTAGTCAAAACCTTTAAAAGCCATTATAACTCATTTGAATTTAACTATACCAGTAAAGAGGGTTTCCCTTTTTACCCTCTGAGAAATAAAATCACACTCCAGCTGTAGAACGCATAGGCTAGAGACATAACAGAGATGTTAACTGTGAGATGCCTGAAAAGCCATTACTTTTGCAGTGGAGGCAAATTTTTACCTCTACCCTGTTAGAGTCTTCAGCTAGGTCTGAGAACTAAATTGACATGAGGGAGATTAATGGGGAAAAAAACAGACAAATTTATTTAAGTTTTCAGTGACACATGACCTTTCACAAGGAAATGAAGTTCCAAAGAAGTGGCAAACCTATATGCTTTTACGTTAGTTTGAGTAAAGGGAGGCAATTGTTGAAAAGTAACTAAAATATATGGGGAGGCTAAAGAAAGATAAGAATTATTTGAACAAGATCTGCTTGTACAGAATTCTCCTGGCTCCTACTCCCTATCTCTGGTGATAAGAATGTTTCTTTCATCCTCAAACACGGAGAACATTTTTCACATGGGAGTTTTATCTCCTGCTTTCAGGAGGAAAAGGGGAGGTCAGAATGGTTTTCTGATACCTGCTGTTTTCATATGCATTTAGCTCAAAATAATCCTATCCCAAAGGGGCCTATTTTGAGGTGGTGTATTCTGCCACTCTGTACTTTAGTAGGACACTTTACAAAAGTTAAAGCAAGAAAAACTAGGGATGTGGCTTAAAGTAGCAGCAAATGAAAGGTAGGAGATATTTGAGACATGTTGTTTAAAACATGAAGATTATTGAGATTAATGGTAATAGGCATTGCAGGCAGATTCTTTAACATCTGCACCACCAGAGAAACCCCAATAAATTATTACAAAGATTCTAACATAAAAGGTGGCTGGTTGCTGCAATATGGAATACAGAAAGAGTAAGCAACTACCTATAAAATATCTTGCTGGGTTTTTGGTTGGGATTTCACTGAGTTTATAAATGAACTTGGGTAAAAAAACTGGGAAAATATTTTAAAATCACTTATCTGATAGAGGATTTGCATCCAAAATGTACAATGAATCCTTAAAGCTCAACAATAAGAAAACAAAACCACAGGGTATGAGAAAAAGGGAAACCTCCTACACTATGGGTGGGAATGTAAATTGGTGTAATCTCTGTGGAAAGCAGTTAGGTGGTTCCTTATAAAACGAAAAATGGAGTTACAATATGATCCAACAATTCCATTCCTGAACATATAACTAGAAATATGAAAACTTTAATTCAAAAAGTTATATGCATGCCAATGTTTATAGCATCAATGTTTACAATAGCCAAAATGTGGAAACAAAATAACTGGCCATCAACATATGGATGACAGAGAGGATGTGGTATTATAATGGAATATTACTCAGCCATAAAAAAGAATGAAACATTGCCATCTGCAGCAACATGAATGGACCTAAAGAATACCATATTGAGCTAAGTAAATCAGAGAAAAATAAATATTATATAATATCACTTATCACAGTGTCTGAAAATAATACAAATATATCCATTTACAAAACAGAAATGGACTCACAGACATAGAAAAAGCTTATGGTTACCAAAGAGGAAAAGGAAGAGAGAAAGATAAACTAGGATATGCAATAATAGCATATATACATTTCTATATATAAAATAGGTAAGCAACAAGGATGTACTATGTTACACAGGGGAAAATAGTCAATATCTTACAATAACCTAAAATGGAAAATAATCTGGAAAGATATATATCACTTTGCTATACACCTGAAACTAAGACAATATTGTAAATCAACTATATTTCAATTAATAAAAAGCAAAAATTCATTTAAAATGTGCAGAAAATCTGAAAAAAAATAACCTCAACATGTTATAAGCAACTGATCTCAACATATTGTACGCTAGTGGCCAATAAACATGATAAAATATTCAGTGTAATTTGTCATTGACATTGCAAGTTAAAACAGCAATGAGATTTGCTAAACATTATAATGACTGAATTTCAAAAAATTGATCATACCAAATGCTATCAAGAATGCAGAGCTACAGAAACTCTTATTCATTGTTTTGGGAATGCAAAATGATATAACTGCTTTAGATACAGATAAGCAATTGATTACAAAGCTAAATGTAGTCTCATAATATCATCCAGGGATTGGGCTCCAAGGAATTTATTTCACTGGCTTTAAAATCTATGTCTACAGAAAAACATGTACATAAATATTTAGCACTCATTTATTCATAATTGCCAAAAATCAGACACAAACAACTTTTAAGAGGTGAATCCTTACACAAATGTGGTTAAAATCGTACATTCAATGGGAAACTATTCAGTGAAAAAAGGGATGGGTTAAAAATCCATGCAAATACACAGATGATTCTTAAATGTGTATTGGTAAGTGAAATTAATCAATCTGAAAAAGTTACATACTGCAGCATTCAATTTAGCTGACATACTGGAAAAAACAAAACCCTAGAAATGGTAAAGAGGCCAATGGTTTCTAAGGGCTTTGGGAAGAGGTATGTGTGAATAGGTGAAGTACAGAGGATACTTCAGAGCAGTGAAACCATTATCTATGTAGAACTTTACAGTGCAAAGAATAAAGCCATATATATGAAAATATTTTAAAAATCATTAGGAAAGCATAGGTGAGTAGGGAAATCCAAGATAGAATTCAGAATGTTACAAAAGTAGCTAACCATATTTCAAATGAATGAAATAATTTCACTGAGGGGAACTGGGGAATGTATTGACCCATGTATTTTTGGAAATAAGTAGTAATGATAAGATCAAAACAAAAGGAATTGTACATAAGGACTTGACTCTAATTGATAAAGTTGTGCCCCATGGGAGAACAATTTAACAGTTCTGAAACCACTGCACATTTCACCCTGAAACTTAAATTTTAATTAAATAAACTGAAGATGATTAGAGCTCAGTTCATCACTATTGGACTGCAAGGATAAAGACAAACCAGAAGAGAAGGCTAAAACCATCTATGTGCTAATGGGTTAAAGCCAGTGGGTTATTAATATTAATAATCATAATTAATTATAAGCATATTAACAAATACAATAATATTATTATTAATAATATTGTTATTGTGTAGTAAAAATATATGAGTCTAACTAAAATGTCAAATAGAGCTCCTGTGGAGAACAAACAGAAATCAGTACAGAGAGATCCCAAATATTGATATTTTATGTAGATATTCTGAACTCAAGAAAGTGAAGCATAATTTCCCCCTCCCTATGTGTGGACAGTGCAATAGAAAGTTTCAGGGGAGGAGTACAGTATGAGAAAGGGGAAGAAGATAAGTCACAATGAAAAGTACATATCATGATATGATTGTAATGAGAAGGGTACCTTATCTCTGTGGACTTCCCCCCAATCTATAGCACAGCACATATATAACCATGAGAAAAGCATCAGGAAAATGACAAATAAGGAGTGTTCTATAAAATACCTGATTAGTACTCCTCAAAATTGTCAAGGTCACTAAAAATAAGAAAAAGATTATGAAACTGTAACAGCTACTAAGATCTTAAAGAGACATGAAGTTTAAATGTGATATGATAAGATCCTAGAATACCAGACATTTAGTAAAGGTAAGGAAATTTGGTTCCATTACTTCATGGGAAATAGATGGGGAAACAGTGGAAACAGTGTCAGACTTTATTTTGGGGGGCTCCAAAATCACTGCAGATGGTGATTGCAGCCATGAAATTAAAAGACGCTTACTCATTGGAAGGAAAGTTACGACAAACCTAGATAGCATATTCAAAAGCAGAGACATTACTTTGCCAACAAAGGTCCATCTAGTCAAGGCTATGGTTTTTCCAGTAGTCATATATGGATGTGAGAGTTGGACTGTGAAGAAAGCTGAGCATGGAAGAATTGATGCTTTTGAACTGTGGTGTTGGAGAAGACTCTTGAGAGTTCCTTGGACTGCAAGGAGATCCAACCAGTCCATTCTAAAGGAGATCAGTCCTGGGTGTTCTTTGGAAGGAATGATGCTAAAGTTGAACTCCAGTACTTTGGCCACCTCATGCAAAGAGTTTACTCATTGGAAAAGACCCTGATGCTGGGAGGGATTTGGGGGCAGGAGGAGAAGGGGCCGACAGAGGATGAGATGCCTGGATGGCATCATCGACTCAATGGATGTGAGTCTGAGTGAACTCCAGGTGTTAGTAATGGACAGGGAGGCCTGGCGAGCTGCGATTCATGAGGTCGCAATGAGTTGGACATGACTGAGCGACTGAACTTAACTGAACTGAAGGAAATTTGAATAAAATATGGACTTCTACTTAACCTGAATTGGTTCTTATGTTGTAACAGATTCTCCTTACTACTATAAGATATTAACAGGAGAGGAAGTTAGTTGTGGAATATATGAAAACTTTCTATATTATCTTTGCAACTTTTCTGTATGTCTAAAACAATTCTAAAACAAAATGTTCATTAAAAATGAAGAAAATTGATATCTAGTATACTCCTTCTAATGAAGCATATAACAGTTCCATGGTAAAGTGAAGATGTATCAAAAACTCAAAGATCTTCATATTAAAATAGGATTTACTCTCCAAAAGATTAAATGAAATCTGGGGCCAGGTGTTTAAAAAGTATGTGAGACAACAAGGTCAACTTGCTCTACTAGCGTATGCATGTGGCTCTAATTAAGTCCACTTTTTCCCCAGTATAAGTGTAATCAGTAAACCTAACAGCCTGTCCATAGAGTGTCAACAACCCTCCTCCTCCATAGAGTGTCAACAACCCTCCTCCAAAGTTGGCCTTTAGATATAGAGTCTGAACAAAGTAAACAAGTTGTGAGAACTAGCTGACAGTAGTTATCACCAATATAATATCTGAGCAAAGCAAACCATGCTAAATATAATTAAAATACAGAGACAAATGAATTTCCATATTAGGATACATGGGGCTGCTAAGTGGCTTCAGTCGTATCCGACTCTGTGCGACCCCATAGACGGCAGCCCACCAGGCTCCGCCATCCCTGGGATTCTCCAGGCAAGAACACTGGAGTGGGTTGCCATTTCCTTCTCCAATGCATGAAAGTGAAAAGCGAAAGTGAAGTCACTCAGTCCTTAGTGACCCCATGGACTGCAGTCTACCAGCTCCTCCATCCATGGGATTTGCCAGGCAAGAGTACTGGAGTGGGTTGCCATTGCCTTCTCCATACATGGGGCTAGACATCCTAAATTTTTTAGCTAAAATACAGTTGAACTTTCTACAAAAAAACAAAATGAAGTCAATGTAAATGATTGGACAAGACCCCAAAAATGTAACAGGATTTCTCTAAGGCTGGGAATATAAAGAACAGAGGATAAAAGCCAACAATGCCTTTGATGCACATCCTGAAGATATCCAGAAAGCTGGAAGGATTTTGAAATATTCTGTGTCTCATATAATGTACAAAGTCACAATGTAAAATACTCCATGTGAAGGTAGGATGTGGAAAAATTTACCCAGCAATGCCAGACTGAAGAGAGAATTTTCTTTCTCAGTCTTAGTTTTGTTGGGAGAAAAGAAAAATAAATGCCTCTTCTGAGATTAGATCCATAAGTATGCTTTCTTGTGGGGAAGAAAAATCAGATGATCTGTGTGGCCTGAATCCTTTAAAATAATTCCAATTTCAAAAGAAAGAATTTAAAGTATTATCATCTGGTTAGATGAGTGGCAGAGGCGCAATACAAACCCTCCATAGAAGAAGGCTATATACCGCATGTCACGTGCAGTCATGGAGTACTAATGAAGGGAGCTTTAACACAATTGAACACACACTTAAAAATCCGAAGGGAAAAATCCTAGCAAATGCCAGTCAAAGAAAGTAACAAACAGTAGATATTTCAAATAAGTGAACTAATCCTAATTCAGCTTATAAAATAATCAGCTATGTTAAAATAAATGTGTCTCATACGTTTAAGGAAATAGAAGAGAAAATGCAATATTGCAAGCAGAAAAGCAATTACTAGGATTTTTAAAAAATGAAAATAGAAATTAAAATTCTAAGGAAATATTAATAGTCTAGATACAACATAGGATAAAAATATGAAGATATTTCAGAATTCTTGGATGAAATCATGCAGTAGAGAGTGAACCAGGGAGAAAATAGCCTGAGAGAGAAAATGGCTGAGAATTATTCAGAATAGATTCAACTGCAAAGAATTTTAGGTTTTGGAAATCCAAGAAATCCAAATAGAAAATAAAAATAAACCCAGATCACTTGCAGTCAAGTTGAAAAACAACTCATAGAGAAGATAAAGTAGATATGGGGTTGGGGGGGTGGGAGGGAGGAAGATAGATTACATCAAAGGAACTACAGTGACGCTTGAAGCATCTCCAGAGCAACAGGTGAAGCCAGGGGCAAATCTTCTATATCGTATGAGACAGTGTCAAACCAGAATCTTTATGCCTTCCTTTTAGAAGGAAGGTTGTGAAATAAAAACATATAAAACAGAAAGATTATTATCAAGAAGCTGTCACTAATAAAACTTCCTAAGAATGAACCTCAAAAACAAAGCTGTGGAAAGCAAAAATGATGAATAAATTTTAAGAACCTGCAATCATGAAGTTAAACTGAAGCCAACTTTTACTGTACATATTAATAATATTATTTGATTTATAGAATAAAAATATAAAACTGAAAAGTTAATAACAATAGGTGATCATAATTAAGGCATAATTAATTTCAAATGATTTCGATTTTTTGAATTTATCAAGGTTAGATTTATGGCCCAGGATGTGATCTATCCTGGAGAAGGTTCCATGCGCACTTGAGAAAAAGGTGAAATTCATTGTTTTGGGGTGAAATGTCCTATAGATATCAATTAGGTCTAACTGGTCTATTATATCATTTAAAGTTTGCGTTTCTTTGTTAATTTTCTGTTTAGTTGATCTGTCCATAGGTGTGAGTGGGGTATTAAAGTCTCCCACTATTATTGTGTTATTGTTGATTTCCCCTTTCATACTTGTTAGCATTTGTCTTACATATTGCGGTGCTCCTATATTGGGTGCATATATATTTATAATTGTTATATCTTCTTCTTGGATTGATCCTTTGATCATTATGTAGTGGCCTTCTTTGTCTCTTTTCACAGCCTTTGTTTTAAAGTCTATTTTATCAGATATAAGTATTGCTACTCCTGCTTTCTTTTGGTCTCTATTTGTGTGGAATATCTTTTTCCAGCCCTTCACTTTCAGTCTGTATGTGTCCCTTGTTTTGAGGTGGGTCTCTTGTAGGCAGCATATAGAGGGGTCTTGTTTTTGTATCCATTCAGCCAGTCTTTGCCTTTTGGTTGGGGCATTCACCCCATTTATGTTTAAGGTAATTATTGATAAGTATGATCCCATTGCCATTTACTTTACTGTTTTGGGTTTGGGTTTATATGCCCTTTTTGTGTTTCCTGTCTAGAGAATATCCTTTAGCATTTGTTAGAGAGCTGGTTTGGTGGTGCTAAATTCTCTCAGCTTTTGCTTGTCTGGAAAGCTTTTTATTTCTCCTTCATATTTGAATGAGATCCTTGCTGGGTACAGTAATCTGGGCTGTAGGTTATTTTCTTTCATCACTGTAAGTATGTCCTGCCATTCTCTCCTGGTCTGAAGAGTTTCTATTGAAAGATCAGCTGTTATCCTTATGGGAATCCCCTTGTGTGTCATTTGTTGTTTTTCCCTTGCTGCTTTTAATATTTGTTCTTTGTGTTTGATCTTTGTTAACTTGATTAATATGTGTCTTGGGGTGTTTCGTCTTGGGTTTATCCTATTTGGAACTCTCTGGGTTTCTTGGACTTGGGTGATTATTTCCTTCCCCATTTTAGGGAAGTTTTCAACTATTATCTCCTCAAGGATTTTCTCATGGTCTTTCTTTCTGTCTTCTTCTTCTGGGACTCCTATAATTTGAATGTTGGAGTGTTTCATGTTTTCTTCTTCTGGGCCTCCTATAATTCGAATGTTGGAGCGTTTCATATTGTCCTGGAGGTCTCTGAGATTGTCCTCATTTCTTTTAATTCATTTTTCTTGTTTCCTCTCTGATTCATTTATTTCTACCATTCTATCTTCTATTTCACTAATCCTATCTTCTGCCTCTGATATTCTACTATTTGTTGCCTCCAGAGTGTTTCTGATCTCATTTATTGCATTATTCATTATATATTGACTCTTTTTTATTTCTTCTAGGTCCTTGTTAAACCTTTCTTGCATCTTCTCTATCCTTGTCTCCAGGCTATTTATCTGCGATTCCATTTTGATTTCAAGATTTTAGATCATTTTCACTATCAATATTCAGAATTCTTTCTCAGGTAGATTCCCTATCTCTTCCTCCTTTGTTTGGTTTGGTGGGCAACTCTTCTGTTCCTTTACCTGCTTGGTATTCCTGTGCCTCTTCATCTTGGTTATATTGCTGCATTTGGAGTGGCCTTTCTATATTCTGGGAATTTGTGGAGTTCTCTTTGTTATGGAGTTTCCTCACTGTGGGTGGGGTTGTATATCAGTGGCTTGTCAAGGTTTCCTGGTTAGGGAGGCTTGTGTTGGAGTTCTGGTGGGTGGAGCTGGATTTCTTCTCTCTGGAGTGCAGTGGAGTGACCAGTAATGGGTTATGAGATGTCAATGGTTTTGGAGCAACTTTGAGCTGCCTGTATATTGAAGCTCAGGGGTGTGTTCCTCTGTTGCTGGAGAATTTGTGTGGTATGTCTTGCTCTGGAACTTGTTGGCCCTTGGGTGGTGCTTGGTTTCAGTGTAGGTACGGAGGCATTTGATGAGCTCCTATCGATTAATGTTCCCTGGATTCAGGAGTTCTCTGATGTTCTCAGGATTTGGACTTAAGACTCCTGCTTCTGGTTTTCAGTTTTATTTTTACAGTAGCCTCAAGACTTCTCTATCTATACAGCACTGATGATAAAACATCTAGGTTAAAGATGAAAAGTTTCTCCACACTGAGGGACACCCAGAGAGGTTCACTGAGTTACATGGAGAAGAGAAGAGGGAGGGGGTAGTTAGAGGTGACTGGAATGAGATGAGGTGGGATCAGAAGAGGAGAGAGAAAGCTAGCCACTAATCACTTCCTTATGTGCGCTCCTCAGTCTGGACTGCTCAGAGGTGTTCACGGAGTTATACAGGGAAGAGGAGAGGGAGGAAGTAGACAGAGGTGGCCGGGAGGATAAAAGAGGGAAATGAAAAGGAGAGAGACAGATCCAGTAAGGCATAATTAATTTCAAATTAATGCAACAATATTACTTGACTTTAGATGCTTAAGTTTGCATGTTAAAAATTAACGGAAAATGTAGAAATGGAACATATATCTTTCAAATCACGAAAAGAGAAAAGTAGAATTGTGCATATAGCAACAAGAAAAACCTAATTCTAAAAATATAGAAACAAACAAAGCTAAAATATAACCCCCAAATCATAAAATAGAAATAAATCCAAATACTTCTTTTTGGATTTTAGTAACTCAAATGAATAAAAGTATATTCTTTTCAGTTGAAAGCATAGATTAGTTAAATACTAACCAAAAAAAAGGAAGTACAATTCTAATAAAATCACACTCCTTTCACTAAATTATACCATTCAAGCCACTAGAGTTTGACAAACAAATAAATAAAAGGTGAAATTAGAATGAAAAAACAAAATTGTTAATATTTGTAGATGGTAAAATTGTCTATTTGGAAAACTAAATAATCTATAAGATTATAAGATATTAAGAGATATGACTTGTGTTATTATCTGTAAGATAAGATCCATAAACAAAATATAGTCTACGTTTATACTAGTGATAGAAAATACAGTTTCTAGAAATTAAAATAGTATTATATGCCACCATTTAAAATAGCAACAAAGAACATAAGGCATTTTTGTGAGAATAAATATGCAAAAGTAAAAAAGAAAATCATAAAAATTTTAATTCAAAGACATGAAGGTACAAAACATTTTAGATATATTGCACTAATTTATAAAGATGTCAATATTTCTCAATTCATATGAAAAGTCACTGTAATTCCATCCAACATTCCAACAAAATTTTTGTTGACTTGACAAGTTAAACTAAAATTACACGGAAGCTCAAAAGTCAAAGAATATTCAATACATTTTAGAGAAACTAGAAGAGAATCTATTTAACCTAGAAAAAATAAAGATCTCACAAAAAAAGACAGTAAGACTGTAGGTGGTGCTTCCCAGGTGACTCAGTGATAAAGAATCCGCCTGCCAAAGCGGGAGACACAAATCAGATCCCCGGGTTAAAAAAGATCTTCTGAAGAAAGAAATGGCAACCCATTCCAATATTCTTGCCTGGGAAATTCTAAGGACAGAGGAGCCTGGTGGGCTACAGTCCTTGGGGGTCACCATTTAGTGATTAAACAACAACAAGACATTATGTGGAGATTTGGATCAAGACGGTGGAATAAGAGGACTCGGAGCTCACCTCATCTCATGAACACATCAAAAATACATCTCGATGGGAACAATTCTTACTGAAAACTAACTGGAAATTGGCACACAGACAAGGCTTGTACAACCAAGGCTATAAGAAAGATACACGGGTAGTTGGGTAGGAACAGAAGGAAATCAGGTGGGGACATGTGCCCCTGGGAAGGGACTCAAAGGAAAAGGGAGATTACACACGAGGACTGCATCCTGCGAGCAGCAGTTCAAGCCGCAGATCGGGACTAATGGAAGGGCTGTGGGAAGTCTGAGCTGCACTCAGAGGAGTGTGTTTGTGCTGGTTTGTACCCAAGGAAGGGTTGAGAGAGATCTGTTGACTTTCCTGCAACTGTCTCACCAAGCACCCCGGCACAGTCCTAGCAAACAGTCTAACTCTGCTCCCTCCATCACAGTGCAGCAGGGGATGTGGGGCGGCCGTGACCGGGGAAAGGCCTGGACTGCGGGATACAGAGGTGATGAGGTCCCTTGCGGGGGTATGTTTGTGGCAGCCATTGCTGGCATCTACTCACGAAGCTCCTCAAAGTACGCTGGATCTCCAATAGTGGCAGCTCTACCACACCTCACCCCCGATACTTGTTGAGAAGCCAGGCATGCCCCGCCTGCCGCAGAGATTTTCCACAGCAGGGTGGGGGCGGCAGAGGTCACTGGCAATAATCGACTATGAGGAGCAAAGGAAACTTATACCCCGGGGGTGTGTCCAAGCAGAGTCACAGGTGCCTGCAGAGGCAGTTTGTTGAAACTTTGCAATTGACATGAGCAAAGAGCCCACACAGACCTCACTTGCTTCTTCACTCCTCTGGGACAAGTGTCCCATGGACAAGTGTTCCATGCAGGGAGAGAGAAAATACACACTTAAAGGTAACAGAGGCAACTCAGCCATCAAGGTTTCTGGGCCATCAACGTGGGTTTAGATCCTAGGTCTGATAGACCAGGGAAGGCCGCAGAGCAGACAGGAAGGCCTCATCGTATCAAGTGCCAGCTCTAGCACCTCTCTCTCTAGCATCACCCCCTATCAAGATGATGGCTGTCTGCACACTCAGAAAGATGTTAATTGTGTCCATGTTAAATCTAGCCCTCTCACCACAGTCACGGGGCACACATAGTTTGTATAGGGGTGTTCCCTCACAAGCACCCTTTCAATACCACAATAAGTAATGATTTCACCTAAATTCATAGAGGCAGAGAAAATTAAGCAAAACGAAAATGCAGAGAAACTACTCTTAACTGAATAGCAAGTGAAAACTCCTGAAAAAAATAAATAAAATAGACATAAACAGTTTAACAGAATTCAAAGCACTGGTAATAAAAATGTTAATTAGGGGAAAGAATTGATATACACAAGCAAACACTTTAACAAGAAACTAGAAAATGCTACATGGACCTAATCATAAAAGAATTAAATAGCTGAATTTTTTTTTTTTTAAAAAGCACTATATACACTATACAGACTAAGATGAATAACAAACTACATGATACAGAAGACAGCGTAAGTGATCTGAAAAATAGAAATCATCCAATCAGAACTGTAAAAAGAAAAGCAAGTTAAAAAAATAAAAACAATTTAAGAGATCTCTGCAATAATTTTAAGCACATGAACATTCACATTCTAGGTGTCACAGGATGAGAAGAGAGAGAGAAAGGGATCAAAAAAGTATTTGAGGAAATATGCCTGAAAATTTTCCAGACCTGAAAAAGAAACAGATATCCAAGTACAGGAAGCACACCGTCCCAAACAAGATGAACCCAAAGAGATCTACATCAGGAAATTTCATAATTAAAATGACAAAAGGTAAAATAAGGAGAAAATTCTAAAGGAGGCAAGAGAAATAGAAATAGTTATATGCAAGGAAATCCCCATGAAGCTATCAGCTGATTTCACTCTAGAAACTGCATTCTCGATGTGAGTAGCATGGCATATTCAGAGTGCTGGAAGAGAACAACCTGCAGCCTAGCATACTCTGGTCAGTGGGATTATCAATTCAATAGGTGAGACAAATCCTCAACAATCAAAAACTGCAAAAGAATTCATCAAAATTAAACCTTAAAAGAAACGTTAAAGGGTCTTCTTTAAGTGGAAAGAAGTAAGAATCTAAAAGAAAGAGACAATTGCAATAGGAAAGGTCAATATATACTTAAGTATCAACCACTTAAATAAGCCAGTACAAAGACTAAAGACAAATATAATCACAGTAATTATAACTATAATAAACGGCTAAGGGGTAAGCATGAATACGTAAAATATGACATTCAAAACACAAAATGTAAAGGAGGAGAGTAAAGAAGTGTAGTTTTGAATGTGTTTGAAAGTAAATGATTAGCAGTGCAAAACAAGTAGACACAACTATGGGTCAACTTATGTGAACTCCATAGTAACTACAAATCAAAAGTCTCAAATATATACACAAAACCCAAAGAGAAATGAATCCAAGCATGCTACAGAAGAAAATCATCAGACCACAGGGAAGAAATAAAGGATATAAACAAAGTACAAAACTACAAACAACAAACAAATTACAACAAACACACTACAGAAACAACTGAAAACCAGCAATTAAATGGGCGTAAGGGTACACATAAGGGTATAAGGGTTCTATGAAGACAAATATTTGAATACATTTAAAATAAGTGTAGATTCATGACTGCTGCTGCTACTGCTAAGTCGCTTCAGTCGTGTCCAACTCTGTGCAACCCCATAGATGGCAGCCCATCAGGCTGCCCCATCCCTGGGATTCTCCAAGCAAGAACACTGGAGTGGGTTGCCATACCCTTCTCCAATGCATGAAAGTGAAAAGCGAAAGTGAAGTCACTCAGTCGTGTCCAATTCTGTGTAACCCCATAGATGGCAGCCCACCAGGCTCCCTCGTCCATGGGATTATCCAGGTAAGTGTACTGGAGTAGGGTGTCGACTGGAATGCAAAAGTAGGAAGTCAAGGAACACCTGGGGTAACAGGCAAATTTGGCCTTGGAATACGGAATGAAGCAGGGCAACGGCTAATAGAGTTTTGCCAGGAGAACACACTGGTCATAGCAAACACCCTCTTCCAACAACACAAGAGAAGACTCTACACACGGACATCACCAGATGGTCAACACCGAAATCAGATTGATTGTATTCTTTGCAGCCAAAGAGGGAGAAGCTCTATACAGTCAACAAAAATAAGATGGGGAGCTGACTGTAGCTCAGAGCAAGAACTCCTTATTGCCAAATTCAGAATTAAACTGAAGAAAGTAGGGAAAACAACTAGTCCATTCAGGTATGACCTAAATCAAATCCCTTATTACTACACAGTGGAAGTGAGAAATAGATTTAAGGGACTAGATAGAGTGCCTGATGAACTATGGATGGAGGTCCGTGACACTGAAGAGGAGACAGGGATCAAGACCATCCCCATTGAAAAGAAATGCAAAAAAACAAAATGGCTGTCTGAGGAGGCCTTACAAATAGCTGTGAAAAGAAGAGAAGCAAAAAGCAAAGGAGAAAAGGAAAGACATAAGCATCTGAATGCAGAGTTCAAAAGAATAGCAAGGAGAGATAAGAAAGCCTTCCTCGGTGATCAATGCAAAGAAATAGATGAAAACAACAGAATGGGAAAGACTAGAGATCTCTTCAAGAAAATTAGAGATACCAAAGGAACATTTCATGCAAAGATGGGCTCAATATAGGACAGAAATGGTATGGACCTAAGAGAAGCAGAAGATATTAAGAAGAGGTGGCAAGAATACACAGAAGAACTGTACAAAAAAAATCTTCATGACCCAGATAATCATGATGGTGTGATCACTCTCCTAGAGCCAGACATCCTTTAATGTGAAGTCAAGTAGGCCTTAGAAAGCATCACTACGAACAAAGCTAGTGGAGGTGATGGAATTCCAGTGAGCTATTTCAAACCCTGAAACATGATGCTGTGAAAGTGCTGCACTCAATATGCCAGCAAATTTGGAAAACTCAGCAGTGGCCACAGGACTGGAAAATGTCAGTTTTCATTCCGATCCGAAAGAAAGGCAATGCCAAAGAATGCTCAAACTACTGCACAATTGCACTCATCTCACATGCTAGCAAAGTAATGCTCAAAATTCTCCAAGCCAGGCTTCAGCAATACGTGAACCATGAACTCCCAGATGTTCAAGCTGGTTTTAGAAAAGGCAGAGGAACCAGAGATCAAATTGCCAACATCCACTGGATCATCGAAAAAGCAAGAGAGTTCCAAAAAAATATCTACTTCTGCCTTATTGACTATGCCAAAGCCTTTGACTGTGTGGATCACAATAAACTGTGGAAAATTCTGAAAGAGATGGGAATACCAGACCACCTGACCTGTCTCTTGGGCAACCTCTATACAGGTCAGGAAGCAACAGTTAGAACTGGACATGGAACCACAGACTGGTTCCAAATAGGAAAAGGATTATGTCAAGGCTATATATTGTCAGCCTGCTTATTTAACTTCTATGCAGAGTACATCATGAGAAATGCTGGGCTGGAAAGTACAAGCTGGAATCAAGATTGCCGGGAGAAATATCAATAACCTCAGATATGCAGATGACACCACCCTTATGGCAGAAAGTGAAGAAGAACTAAAAAGCATATTCATGAAAGTGAAAGAGGGGAGTGAAAAAGTTGGCTTAAAGCTCAACATTCAGAAAACGAAGATCATGGCATCTTGTCCCATCACTTCATGGGAAATAGATGGGGAAACAGAAAACAGTATCACACTTTATTTTTAGGGCTCCAAAATCACTGCAGATGGTGATTGCAGCCATGAAATTAAAAGACGCTTACTCCTTGGAAGGAAAGTTATGACCAACCTAGATAGCATATCAAAAAGCAGAGACATTACCTTGCCAACAAAGTCCATCTAGTCAAGGCTACAGTTTTTCCAGTGGTCGTGTATGGATGTGAGAGTTGGACTATAAAGAAAGGTGAGCACCAGAGAATTGATGCTTTTGAACTGTGCTGTTGGAGAAGACTCTTGAGAGTTCCTTGGGCCTGCAAGGAGATCCAATCAGTCCATTCTAAAGGAAATCATCCCTGGGGTTTCTTTGGAAGGACTGATGCTAGAAGCTGAAACTCCAATACGTTGGCCACCTCACGCGAAGAGATCACTCATTGGAAAAGACTCTGATGCTGGGAGGGATTGGGGTCAGGAGGAGAAGGGGATGACAGAGGATCAGATGGCTGGATGGCATCACCGGATCGATGGACATGAATTTGAGTAAACTCCGAGAGCTGGTGATGGACAGGGAGGCCTGGCGTGCTGTGATTCATGGGGCTGCAAAGAGTTGGACATGACTGAGCGACTGAACTGAACTGAACTGAAGGGTATACTTATCAATAATGTTTTAAATATCAAGGGACTAAATACTAAAGAAGATTGAATATATTATATATACATAGTATGTATATTTATACACACACACACAATGGAACTTTACTCAGCCATAAAAAGATCAAAATTCTGCCACTTGCAGCAATGTGGATGGACACATAATGTTTGCTTAATGAAAAAAGTCAGACAGAGAAAGACAATTACTGTATGTATATTATCACACATACGTGGAATCTGGAAACAATACAAACAATAAAAGATAGCAAAACAGACACAGACTCACAGATACAGAAATTAAATTAGCTGTTACCAGTGGGGAGAGGGTAGAGAGGAGGGGCATATTAGTTTTATGCGATTAAGATGTACAATCTACTATGTATAAGATAGATAAACAAGGATATTCCCGGTGTAACACAGGGAATGATACCCATTTACCTTGTAATAACATTTAATGGAGTTTAAATTCTAAAAGTACTGAATCACATCTATATACTTAATAAATATACTTCAATTTTAAAACTGGTCAAAGACTATTGCATCAGGCTTAAAATTTAGATGTCATAGAAATTACTAGAACAATATTATATAATTATTTATGCAGTTAATAAAGGATTACTTCCATATAAAAAGATGTGCAATGATCCTGATATAGTAATGGAGGAACAAAGTAATCACAGAATAGGAAGCTAAGAAAAAATATATAAAACTTGATATAAGACAGAAGAGTATTTCATTACAGGTGGAGAAGGAATTAATTTTTTAATGTGTTGATGGGACAAGTAACTGTTGATAGAAAAAAACAAAACCAAAGGCCTAGGAAATGTCATTTATGAAACTTTATGTTAACATGTAAATTCACAAATAAAGTAAATATTTTAATGAAAATACAGAGGTTTTTCTGCTTTATTTTGGCAATGGGAAGATAACAAGATACATAAAATGTAACCATAGAAACAAAGATTGAACATTTTGACACCATCAAATTAAGAACTCCTCTAAATAGATACCAGAAAGAAAAATGCAATTATAAGGCATTATGTGGCAAAAGATATCTGTAACATTTATAATACAAAGCAAATATATGTAAAATTTCTACCTCTTGTGAAATAAATTTCCCAAATATCATTTCCATAGCACTGAATATGATTTAGCATAGAACAGACCACTATTTTGCATGGTATCAATGTAAAAATTCCTGCAATAGAGTCTACCAAATCTGGTTGTAGGAGAGTAAGGTATATACATTGAGGAAGTATAAAACCATCTAATATCCTAAGTCAAATCATAATAGCTGATTGATTGCCATCCTCATCCAGTGTAAGAGTCCATTCTGTTAATATACTGTATATGGACTACATGCTCTAGTTTATGGATAGGATTAGAAAACATTTCCTCCCCAATAACACAGAAAGTTGGCAGTATATAAAATTTGATATCTTTAGATTGCATAGCAACAAATTTCCCAGCTACTCTCAATGTGAAATTTAACTTGAAAGTTACATTTGCATGCACCAGATCACGAAGTTGACACTATTCTGAATATCACCATGGGTAAGCTATTCTCTGCATGGTATAAAGTTTTGGAAGTTACTTAGAGATACTACATGATATCAGCTCCTTGTGAAATGTTGCAGTGGAGATATGATAATCCTTAGGAAAGTGCTGTTTTGGCAGAGAAAATGAATAGATATGTGGCTGATTTGCATTTCAGTGTTTGAGGTAAGAGTGAATGCTTTAGAGACTATTACAAAATTGTCTAGAGTTCATTATTTGCCTCTATGTCCCAGGTCTGTTGTGATATTCCTCCAGTCACTATTCAATTGATGAAGAAGTTATGGGAGTAAGAATTCTGAAACTAATGGTAATGAAGAATAAAGGTATGCAAATAGCTCTGAGTGATGGGAGATTAACCATCTAATTAAATATAGGAAGGCATTTTTCCAAATCATGGAATATATAAGACTGCATTGTCCCTGACTCTGTTTATCTGTGTCCACCACTAAACTATACACTCCATGGAAACAAGGACTTATATATTTCAGCCTAAATCAGTGTCTTTTACATGGTAGGCACTCAAAAAATATTTGTTAAATGAATAACTGAATGATTAAATGATTATTTTCTTCTTGATGAACAGATTATACAGGAACAAATATAAGGTTGACCAGACTGAAGACAAACTAGAAAGTAATTTAGTACAACCTAAATAGAATAGCAAAATAGACCCCAGAGATTACAAAAAGCAGATAAATGTGTTCTACAAATGTACCTCCTGAAATATACTCAGTATATTGTGTAATTGTGTTCATTTTTATTGTAAAGATTTGACCAAAAAAAAAAAAACACTCAGTATTTAGATATATTATAATTTTAACATTTTTAAGCATCCCCTCTTCATCATAGGGGACTGGATGGCAAAGGAGGAAGTCGAGAGATACCTGGAATAACAGACAAATTTGGCCTTGGAGGACAAAACAAAGCAGGGCTAGGCTAACAGACTTGCCAAGGGAACATACTGGTTACAGCAAACACCCACTTCCAACAACACAAGAAAAGACTCTACATATCATCCATGGAATTCTCCAGGCAAGAATACTGGTGTGGGTTGCCATTGTCTTCTCCAGGAGATCTGCCCCACCCAGGGATTGAAACCAAGTCTCCCGCATTGTAGGCAGATGCTTTACTGTCTGAGCTACCAGGAAAGTCCCATCACCAAATGGTCAATACCAAAATCAGATTAATTATATTCTTTGCAGCCAAAGATGGAGAAGCTCTACAGAGCAAGCAAAAACAGGACCGGGAGCTGACCGTGGCTCAGATCATGAACTCCTTATTGGCAAATTCAGACTGAAATAAAGAAAGTAGGGAATCACTGCAGATGGTGACTGGAGCCATGATATTAAAAGGCACTTACTCCTTGGAAGAAAAGCTATGACCAACCGAGACAGCATATTAAAAAACTGAGGCATTACTTTGCCAACTAAGGTCCATCTACTCAAAGCTATGGTTTTTTCAGTGGTCATGTATGAATGAGAGAGTTGGACTATAAAGAAAGCTGAGTGCTGAAGAACTGATGCTTTTGAACTGTGGAGTTGGAGAAGACTTTTGAGAGTCCCTTGGACTGCAAGGAGATCCAACAAGTCCATCCTAAAGGAAATCAGTCCTGGATATTCCTTGGAAGGACTGATGTTGAAGCTGAAACTCCAATAGTCTGGCCACCTGATGCAAATAACTGACTAATTTGTAAAGACCCTATTTTTGGGAAAGATTGAAGGCAGGACAAGAAGGGGACAACAGAGGATGAGATGGTTGGATGGTGTCACTGACTCAATGGACATGAGTTTGAGCAAGCTCTGGGAGTCTGTGATGGACAGAGAAGCCTGGCATGCTGCAGTCCATGGGTCACTAGCTGTCAGACATGACTGAGTGACTGAACTGTAGAGAATATTCTCAGTTCAGTTCAGACGCTCAGTTGTGTCTGACTCTTTGCGACCCCATGAATTGCAGCACGCCAGGCCTCCTTGTCCATCACCAACACCTGGAGTTCACTCAAACTCATGTCCTTCGAGTCGGTGATGCCATCCAGCCATCTCATCCTCTGTTGTCCCCTTCTCCTCCTACCCCTAATCTCCCCCCAGCATCACAGTCTTTTCCAATGAGTCAACTCTTCACATGAGGTGGCCAAAGTATTGGAGTTTCAGCTTCAGCATCAGTACTTCCAATGAATACCTAGGACTGATATCCTTTAGGATGGACTGGTTGGATCTCCTTGCAGTCCAAGGCACTCTCAAGAGTCTTCTCCAAAATCACAGTTCAAAAGCATCAATTCTTTGGTGCTCAGCTTTCTTCACAGTCCAACTCTCATATCTATACATGGCCAGTGGAAAAACCATAGCCTTGACTAGATGGACCTTTGTTGGCAAAGTAATGTCTCTGCTTTTTAATATGCTGTCTAGGTTGGTCATAACTTTCCTTCCAAGGAGTAAGCGTCTTTTAATTTCATGGCTGCAGTCACCATCTGCAGTGAATTTGGAGACCAAAAAAATAAAGTCTGACACTGTTTTCACTGTTTCCCCATCTATTTCCCATGAAGTGATGGGGCAAGATGCCATGATCTTAGTTTTCTGAATGTTGAGCTTTAAGCCAACTTTTCCCCTCTCCTCTTTCACTTTCATCAAGAGGCTTTTTAGTTCCTCTTCACTTTCTGCCATAAGGGTAGTGTCATCTGCATATCTGAGGTCACTGATATTTCTCCCAGCAATCTTGATTCCAGCTTGTGCATCTTCCAGCCCAGCATTTCTCATGATGTACTCTGCATATAAGTTAAATAAGCATGGTGACAATATACAGCCTTGACATACTCCTTTTCCTATTTGGAACCAATCTGTTGTTCCATGTCCAGTTCTAACTGTTGCTTCCTGAGCAGCATGTCGGTTTCTCAAGAGGCAGGTCAGGTGGTCAGGTATTCCCATCTCTTTCAGAATTTTCCACAATTTATTGTGATCCACACAGTCAAAGGCTTAGGCATAGTCATAAAGCAGAAAATTTTAGTTATTGGTAGCACTGATAATGATGACACACTTTTTAATATCTATAGAATAAGCAATTTTTCTTGTCTTCATTCTTTCCTACTAAACTTTTTTATTCCAAAGAGTCTTAATATATGATGGATATGAGAACTTGAGTCTTCACTGGAAAAACATAAAATGAAAGCCATTATCAATTCATTTAGAAACTTTAAGAGGATTCTAACTTTAACAAATTTTCAGAAATATGCAGATATATTCCAACATCATTCTCAATTGTTGTTGTTTCTTTTTCCTTTCAGTTGTATTGAAATATAATCGACTTACAGCATTGTAAAAGTTTAAATCATACAGAATTTGTCTTATATACATAATGAAATGATTACCACAATAAGTTTAACTAATATTCATCATATGATACAGATGTAAAAGAAGAAATAATTTTTTCTTGTGATGAGAACTCTTAGAAGTTACTCAACAATTTTCACATATAACATGTAGTTGTGTTAATTATGCTTATCATGTTGTATATTGCATCTTTAGTTATAGCTGGAAGTTTGTAAGTCTTGACCACCTTCATCCAATCTTCCCTCTCCTTAGTCTCCACTCCTGGCAATCACAAAATTAATCTTTTTTCCTATAAGTCTGTCTGTTCTGAAGTATCATTGACCTTTTTGTTGTTGTTGTTGTTGTTGTTGTTATATCGTTGACCTTTGACAGTATGTTAGATCCATGTACAGAAAATACCGTTTTGATATTTTGATACATTTCAAAATGATCACCATGATAAGTCTAATTACCATATGTTACCATACAAAGATATAATTTTTGGCTATATTCCCCACACTGTACATATCATACCATAATTCATTTATTTTGGAACTGGAAGTTTGTACCTTTGAATCTCTCTCACCTATGTCTCCAGAGAAGGCAATGGCACCCCACTCTGGTACTCTTGCCTGGAAAATTCCATGGATGGAGGAGCCTGGTAGGCTGCAGTCCATGGGGTCGCAGAAGAGTTGGACACGACTGAACGACTTCACTTTCACTTTTCACCTTCATGCATTGGAGTAGGAAATGGCAACCCACTCCAGTGTTCTTGCCTGGAGAATCCCAGGGATGGGGGAGCCTGGTGGGCTGCTGTCTGTGGGGTCGCACAGAGCTGGACACGACTGAAGCGACTTAGCAACAGCAGCACCTATGTCTCTCCTCCTCCAACCCAACTCCTCTCCGGCAACCACCTGTTTGTTATCTGTTTCTATGACTGTTTTTGTCTTGTTATTGTTTGTTCATTTGTTTGTTTTTAGGCTCCACATATAAGTGAAATTATACAGTATTTGTTTTTGTCTGACTTATTTCACTTAGAAAATACCCGCTAGGTCCATTCATATTGTCACAAATTGTAAGATTTCATTCATTTTATGACTGAATAGCATTCCATCATAAATGTATACCACGGTTTCTTTATCCATTTATGTATTGATGGGCACTTAGGTTGCTTCCTTATCTTAGATATTGTAAATAATGCTGCAATGAACATAGAGGTGTGTTTACCTTTTTGAATTAGTTTTTCTTTTTTTTCCTTCAATACCTAGGAATGAAATTTCTTTGTCATATTTTAGTTCTACCTTTTAATTTTTTGAGGAATCTCCATACTATTTTCCACAGCGGTAGCATCAATTTATATTCCCACCAACAGTATACAAGCATTTTCTTTCCTCTACATACTCTCTAACACCTTTTATTTCTTGTCTTTTTGACAATAGCCATTGTGAACGTTGTGAGGTAATATCTCAATGTGATTTGTATTAATTTTGCATTTCCATGATAATTGGTCATGTTAAGCATCTTTTCAAGTGCCTGCTGGCCATCTGTATGTTTTTATGCAAAATTGTCTGATCAGGTCTTTTGTCCGTTTTTTAATAAGATTGTTTGTTCTTTTGTTGTGAATTGTGTGAGTTCTTTGTTACATTTATGTATACTGACAATAAACTATCAGAAAGAAAAATTAACAATCCTACCAAAAATTATAAAATACTTAGCAATAAGGAGATAAAAGACCTGTACTACTGAAATCATGACACATGAAAGAAACTGAAGATGATGAATGGAAAGATATACAGTACTCGTGTTTTAGGGAGAATTCAGTTCAGTTCAGTTCAGTTTAGTCTCTCAGTTCAGTTCAGTCTCTCAGTTGTGTCCAACTCTTTGCAACCCCATGAACCGCAGCACGCCAGGCCTCCCTGTCCATCACCAACTCCCGGAGTTCACTCAAGCTCATGTCCATCGAGTCGGTGATGCCATCCAGCCACCTCATCCTCTGTCGGCCCCTTCTCCTCCTGCCCCCAATATCTCCCAGCATCACAGTCTTTTCCAATGAGTCAACTCTTCGCATGAGGTGGTCAAAGTACTGGAGTTTCAGCTTTAGCATCATTCCTTCCAAAGAATTCCCAGGGCTGATCTCCTTCAGAATGGACTGGTAGGATCTCCTTGCAGAGTCTCCAAGGGACTTTCAAGAGTCTTCTCCAACACCACAGTTCAAAAGCATCAATTCTTCGGCATGTTCAAATGACCATACTATCCAAGACAATCTGCAGATTCAATGCAGTCCCTATCAAAATACCTTCCCAAGTGGTGCTAGTGGTAAAGAACATTCATGCCAGTGCAGGAGACATAAGAGACATAGGTTTGATCCCCGGGTCAGGAAGATCCCCGGGTCAGGAAGATCCCCTGGAAAAGGGCATGGCAACCCACTCCAGTTCTTGCCTGGAGAATCACATGGACCGAGGAGCCTGGCACACTATAGTGCACAGAGTTACACAGAGTTCGACATGACTAGAGACTTAGCATGCATACATGCATCAAAATATCAGAATTAGAACGAACAAAAGAACCTATATAGCTGAAACAATCCTGAGAAAGAAGATCAGAATTATAGGTATTATGCTCCCTGATTTCAAACTGGGGTTCCCTCATAGCTCAGTAAGTAAAGAATCCACCTGCAATGCAGGAGACCCCAGTTCAAGTCCTGGGTCAAGAGGATTCACTGGAGAAGGGATAGGCTACCCACTCCAGTATTCTTGGGCTTCCCTGGTGGCTCAGCTGGTACAGAATTCACCTGCAATGCGGGAGACCTGGACTCAGTCCCTGGGTTGGGAAGATCCCCTAGTGAAGGGAAAGGCTCCCCACTCCAATATTCTGCCCTGGAGAAGTCCATGGGGTCTCAAAAGAGTCAGACAAAACTGTGCAATTTCACACTATATTTTCAAAGTTACAGTCATTAAAATAGTATATTACAAAGCAATTTTCTCCAAATTAAAATAAATTTTAAAAAAGAAAAAAAAAACCAATATGATATTAACACAAAAAGGACACAGAGATCAATGGAACAGAATAGGAAGGCCAGAAATGAACCCCTATTTACATGAGCAATTAATCTAGAACAAAACAGGCAAAAATATGTAGTGGGGGAAAGACAGCCTCTTTAATAAACAGTGTTGAAAAACTGGACAGCTACATTCAAAGAATCAACCTGGGAGAGTAAATTCCTAGGCAGGTTGATAAGAAGTCCAGCGGTCCCCAAGGAGAGAGGAGTCTGGGGTTCTCAAGGAGGAGGAAAGGACACATTTTTTTTTTCCCCCTCTACATTCCTTAGTCTTAATCACATAAAATGGTTTTTTTCTTTAACCCAGGAACTGATGATTACACAATTCAGTTTAAACTCCATACTAGGGATTACATAACAACAATGTATCCTGTTTGAGGACAGTTTCTCCTTCCTGAAAACCTTCTGACTAATCCTGATATTTCAAAATGTATGTTATGGGAGTGGGTCTGTTAGGATCTTTCTATTGTTAAATTCTAATCCTGTTATACTAACATGTAAATTGTGGGAGTGGGTCTGGCAAAATTTTTACAACCTTGAGACATTCTTTTGATTTATTATAATAACTAATTTAAAAACTATATAACTCCTTTGCTAACACTAGCGAGGGGGCACTCTCCATCCCTCTTCTGATATCTATGTCAGATGCTTTCTCTGTCCCTTCTCATACTTTAATAAAACTCTGCTACACAAAAGCTCTTGAGTGATCAAGCCTGGTCCCTGGTCCTGAAGTTAAATTTTCTTCTTTGGAGATCACAAATCCAACACCATTCATGGTAAGCTATCAAACCTGCACTACTTTCTCCCACCATATACGAAAATAAACTCAAAGTAGATGAAAGGCTTAAATGTAAGACCTGAAACCATTCAAATTCAAGAGGAAAACATAAGCAGTATACCCTTTGACAGGAGCCTTAGCAGTATTCTTTTTGGATATGTCTCCTCAAGCAAGAAAAACAAAAGCCAAAAAACCAAATGGGACTTCATCAAACTTAGAGCTTTTGCACAGTGAAGGAAACTATAAAAAAAATGAAAGGGTTGCCTACTGAATTGGAGAAACCAAAGATACGTGCTTCAAGAGGTCAGTAGTCATTCGATGGAAAAATCACCTACTGTGGACATTCATTAGGTAATGCTCAATCAGTGGAGAAGGGAAATAAATACATTTCCTACATTTATAGGTAAAATTTATCTTGGTGACTTCAGGAAAGGCACATTAATTGATTACAAGTAGCTATCAATTGTAAAGTCTTTACAATAAGTCAGGCACTATTTTATGTGATTTAAATTAACACTACATCAACTGAATGAAGTAAGTATGCACTCCATTTCAAAGATGGGAAAAATAGGTACAGAAAAATTAAGCAATTTTTCCAAAGTACATGTGTATGAAATGGAAGAGGTGAGGTTCAGATGCAGGCAATCCAGTCTGGGGCCCAATCTTTAAACAATGATGCATATGACCTTTTCACTGAATTAGACTGATAAGAATTGAAACAATTTGGGGATCTGCCACTAGTGTTTTAGGTGAAAGAGGCAAAGAGAAGTAACACAAAGCTTCTGCCTTGAGGCCACTTTCAATCTCATTCAGTTCAGTTCAGTTCAGTTGCTCAGTCATGTCTGACTCTTTGCGACCACATGGACCACAGCACGCAAGGCCTCCCTGTCCATCACCAACTCCTGGAGTTTACCTAAACTCATGTCCATTGAGTCGGTGATGCCATCCAGCCATTTCATCCTCTATCATCCCCTTCTCCTCCTGCTCTTTATCTTTCCCAGCATCAGGGTCTTTTCAAATGAGTAAGCTCTTCACATCAAGTGGCCAAAGTATTGGAGTTTCACCTTCAACATCAGTCATTCCAATGAAAACTCAGGACCGATCTCCTTTAGGATGGACTGGTTGGATCTCCTTGATGTCCATGGGACTCTCAAGAGTCTTCTCCAACACCACAGTTCAAAAGCATCAATTCTTTGGTGCTCAGCTTTCTTTATAGTCCAACTCTCACATCCATACATGACTACTGAAAAAACCATAGCTTTGCTAGACAGAACTTTGTTGGCAAAATAATGTCTCTGCTTTTGAATATGCTGTCTAGGGCGGTCATTACTTTCCTTCCAAGGAGCAAGTGTCTTTCAATTTCATGGCTGCAGTCACCATCTGCAGTGAATTTGGAGCCCCCCAAAATAAAGTCTGACATTGTTTCCACTGTTTCCCCATCTATTTGCCATGAAGTGATGGGACTGGATGTCATGATCTTAGTTTTCTAAAAGTTAAGCTGTAAGCCAACTTCACTTTCATCAAGAGGCTCTTTAGTTCTTCACTTTCTGCCATAATGGTGGTGTCATCTGCGTATCTGAGCTTATTGATATTTCTCCCAGCAATCTTGATTCCAGCTTGTGCTACATCCAGCCCAGCATTTCTCATGAGGTACTCTGCATATAACTTAAATAAGAGAGGTGACAATATATAGTCTTGACATACTCCTTTTTCTATTTGGAACCAGTCTGTTGTTCCATGTCCAGTTCTAACTGTTGCTTCCTGACCTGCACACAGATTTCTCAAGAGGCAGGTCAGGTGGTCTAGTATTGCCATCTCTTTCAGAATTTTCCACAGTTGATTGTGATCCACACAGTCAAAGGCTTTGGCATAGTCAATTTAGCAGAAGTAGATGTTTTCTGGAACTCTCTTGTTTTTTCAATGATTCAACTGATGTTGGCAATTTTATCTCTGGTTTTTCTGCCCATTCTAAATCCAGCTTGCACATCTGAAAATTCATGGTTCTTGTATTGCTGAAACCTGGCTTGGGGAATTTTGAGTATTAATTTACTAGCGTGTGAGATGAGTGCAATTGTGTTGTAGTTTGAGCATTTTTCACATTGCCTTTCTTTGGGATTGGAATGAAAACTGACCTTTTCCAGTTCTGTGGCCACTGCTGAGTTTTCCAAATTTGCAGGCATATTGAGTGCAACTCTTTCACAGCATCATCTTTTAGGATTTGAAATAGTTCAACTGGAATTCCATCACCTTCACTAGCTTTGTTGGTAGTGATGCTTCCTAAAGTCCATTTGACTTCACATTCCAGGATGTCAGCCTCTATGTGAGTGATCACACCATCATCATTATCTGGGTCATGAAGATCTTTTTTGTATGGTTCTTCTGTGTATTCTTGCCACTTCTTCTTAATATCTTCTGCTTCTGTTAGATGGTCATAAATATTGAACACTTAGGAATGCATTCACAGATCATTGGCATGAAAAGCTGTCTTTTTATATAATGTGCTATATTACACCTCTACATGTTTTTATCTCCCTTCTCTGAATTCCTTATCACTCAGTGACCTGGATTGCTTATTTGAGCTCCTAGTCGTCTCCTTTGTCCCTATTAATTGTGTACAGAATCATTCAGTTGGAAAACACACTGAATATTTGTGTGGTTTAAAGGATTACAACAACATTAGTTTTGTCTTTTCTCAACCAGAGGTCTTCAGCCCAGGGTCCTGGAGCATATAAAGATTTTATAAAGAGTCAGCATGCAGAGTTTCAGTGGATTGATTTCTATAGTCTAATATTCATATATGCCTTTTTTAAAATTGATGAGAACAAACTGAAATTCACAAAGTCTGCTCCCACTTTACACAAATTGTAGGCACAACTCGCTCTTATTCTTAGTTTTAATAAAGTAGATTAATCTCAGATTTAAAAACTCTAGGATGCTAATCAAAATGATGTATTTAAATATTGACTATATGAAAATCTCCTTTCATCATTAATCAAAGCTATTTTAAAACTTAGACTGTCTTCTTGTTATACACACACACACATGATAAGCATGTAATATTGATATAAATACACATACAACATTTTATATTAGAAATGGATATTCTGATCTATGTCTAAAGAAGTGCATTCGGGATAAAGCATATGCTACTGATGTTCCTTCCTTAAAATGCCAGTATTTTGTACATTTTGCAGGACTGCTAAATTCTGAAAGTTTTATTAGACAAACTACATTGACTTTTTAAACTTGTTCTATTCAATTAAGTATGTAAAGCTGACTTATAATCATATAAACTATTTATTACTATTTTAATATAGTTTCAATTTTTCTCACAATTTAAAGTGAAATGTATATTTTCTATCTCTTAAAATTAAGAAATATACTAATTTCACCTTGGATAAAACACTATAGATATGAGCAAAAAATGGAAGTACATAATCTTCCCAAATTTTTTTATTAATATTCAGTAAAAAATTTGAAGAGAGAAAATTTAAGAACACCTAGGGAAGGCTACTAGTATAGATTTTAAACTCTAAGATAACAGGGTTCCTCTGAATCTACAGAAAAAGCCCTATAAGTGAATCTCCAGTTTTTACACTGAGCAAGTGCATTTGAAAGACATCTGAAATACTATATGTTTAAAAAAACATAATCTACTCCACTGTAACATTCCAGAGTAACTTAGTTTTGCTGTGAGTTGTTAAATGTTACTAGGATTCAGACAGCAAAGAATCTGCCTGGACTGCAGGAGACCTGGGTTCAAACCCTGGGTCAGGAAGCTTTCCTGGAGAAGGGAATGTCCACCCACTCTAGTATTTTCTTGCCTAGAGAATTCCATGAGCAGAGGAGCCTGGCAAATTTTGCAAGTCCATGGGTTTGCAAAATAACACTTTCACTTTTTCAGGATGGCAATAGATGATACAAATCTTTCTCAGTAACACTGAAAGAATATATATATATCATATATATATATCATATATATTTATATGCCACAACAAGGTTGTGTAACATTCACAGTAGTTCTATGTTATATATCCATGAGTATTATTTAGTTTCTGAGTCTGTAAGTTAGCAATTAAGAATAGGCATGCAGAGGAGATCCATTTGGTCTTGGCTCGGAAGACTCATATACTTGAGTGTTCGCCAGCAAACTGGGGCACTCATCTCCTTCCACATGTCTCCGCTCTGCCGGTAGCCAGTCAGGACATGCTTACGGCAATGGAAGAAATACAAGAGAGCATGTAGAGACATGCAAGGTCCCGTAAGGCTGTGGCACAGAACTGGTGGAAAGGTACTTACTTCCAACTTATTTCATTAGCCAAAGCTAATCAAATACCAAGTTCCATACACAGATGGTTCTATAAGATTATGTGGCAAAAATCATGGTTACAAGAGTGAATAATTGTAATGAAGTCCATTTATCACCATTCACCTCAGATGTATACAAGGTTACATTGTTTTCTTTTATTATTTTCACAAAACAGTAAAATCTCACATAGTTTGCCTAGATATTAGCTTGAACACATTTTTTTTTTAAGTTTTGAGTTAAAATGACCATTTCCTAAATGGTTTTACCTCTGGTGGTTTGGGGGGAGGTGGGCACAGTTCATTTTATATAGAATCAGGAATTTCTAATCTACACAGTTCAATAGAGAGAATAATTATATAGTCCCATGTTTAAGAGGAGAAAGAACTCACATGATATGTAGGGCCAAAGGGCAATTTAACTTTTATTTTTTATATTTTCTATATTTAATACCTTTCTATTATATATGGGCTTCCCAGTGATAAGGAATCTGCCTGCCATTGCAGGAGATGCAAGAGATGAGTGTTCAATTCCTGGATCAGGAAGATCCCCTGGAGTAGGAAATGGCAACCCACTCCAGGATTCTTGCTCCATGGACAGAGAAGCCTAGAGGTGTAGAGTGCTTGGGGTCGAAAAGAGTTGGACACTACTGGGCATGTGTGCACACAACTATATACACAGTGTTTTTTTCTATTTTCCTGTTAATATAATGAGTATATATTATAGCTATAATAGAAAAGTACGGGGGAAATAATCAGATGAAAAGGAGTTAAACACCAAACCTAGGTCTTCATTTTCCTGAGTAAATTTCTTAAAATGAATGAGCTTTCATTTGATCTTCTGTTCTCAGATATATTAATTCACATAACATATTAGCAACATAACCTGTAGCAAATTTTGAGACTTGTCATGTTAACCAAAAATTGCATTTCTGAGGAAAATTCTGAAAGAGCAGAGAGTTTTACATGTACTTGTGGATGTCACATTAATTTCATTGTTTAGGAAAAAAAAAAGCATGGTAAGTTATTACTTTTTCAGGCTCCTCCGTCCATGGCATTTTCCAGGCAAGAGTACTGGAGTGGGTTGCCATTGCCTTCTCCATTATCTAAAGATAGGAAATGCTTAATGTGATTTCAGTTAAAAAATGTCAATGACACAAGGGGAATTATATATTTAGTAGAACTTCAATTACCAAATTTACTTAATGGGCTAATCAGGTTAAGACAGAGATATGGTCTTTGTCTCTACAAATATTTATGGCAGTTTTGAAAAACCACAATCATTGGATAGTGAATCATCTTCATTTCCCCCAGAAAATAATTCTTTTCTAGCCTCAATATCCACTAAATTTTGTTAAAATTACAGCATTACAATAGGATCATACATTTGATGCCTTCTACATGAAAAACACTGGACTAGGCATTTGGAATTTCAAAAATAAAAAGAGGGATCAGTAATAAGCAATGACCTCCCTCTAAAGTTGCTTACAAAGTAGTAAGAGAAATAGATTTGTATGCAAATAGTTAGAAGATGTGTGAAAGTGAAAGTCACTCAGTCGTGTCCAACTCTTTGCAACCCCATGGACTAAACAGTCCATGGAGTTCTCCAGGCCAGAATGAATACTGGAGAAGGGAGCCTTTCACTTCTCCAGGGGATCTTCCCAACTCAGGGATCAAACCCAGGTTTGGTGGATTCTTTACCAGCTGAGCCATAAGGGAAGCCCAAGAATACTGGAGTGGGTAGCCTATCCCTTCTCCAGTGAATCTTCCTGACCCAGGAATCAAACTGAGGCATGCCTATACTTTATAAAAGAGAAATAGATAAAACTGTCTGGGAGTTCAGAGGAAGGACAATCATACTGTAACTACATCAATGCCGTTATTGCTTACCTTGGAAAATAAGAAATGTAATTCAGTCAAATAAGTTACATGCACTTTTAAGTAACATTTATGACCTGGTGCCATGGTTTCCCTCCATGATTTGTCTCTAGGAACCCAGGGAAAGCACTCAATACAGTACAGAATATAAGTATATCAGGGCTATTGAAAAAGGGTACAGTGGATCCTGGAAGGAAATGCTTCATGGGAGACGTGAAATCCAAAGTAAGTTTGGAAAGACAAGGGGAGACAATGGCTGTGAGCAAATTCAAGGGCATGAGCAGAGAAGGAGAAGTCCCTAATGAGCATTTGGGTTCCAGGAATAGTGAGCAGATAATTTATTTTTATAAACTTCTTTTTTGGAAGACATGAAGATAGGGTAAAATTTTATTATAACAAGGGATATGGCAGGAAAAAAAGACAATTGAATTTAAACTGTAAAATTTGGTTCAAAATGCTGTTGGGAGGCCTTGCAATTTCATAAGCAAGTCAAGAATTTTTTGGCAGCTGAATTCAGGATGGATTGGAAGAGGCAGAAAGGCGAGAAACAAATGTCAGGAAAAATTCAAATGCTTTTCACCAATAGCATAAATCTATATTTCATTCTTGCTCCCCTTCGAGGAATGAAGGATTGATTTCCTCACCTATGAGGAGCGCTGCCAGCAGACACGCCTCAGTGGTCAGATCCCCTTGGGGATTCTGTCAACGAAAGAACCATCCTTCCAAATATGACACTCCTCTCTCAGGGTGGCCTGCATTGTCTCTTGCCTCAACTTGGGAGATCTCTGAAGGGTCAGGTCATCTTCACACCACCCTGGTCAACTGAGGCTTTCTGTAGACTAAATTGCCCCTTCATTTTTCCTCAGCCCAATCTTGCATCTTTCCCTTTGTTTCCACAGATCATCTCAAGAGCAGCCCTCAGCCCTGCACGATAACCTCCATTTTGGATTCAGTATCACAGGTAACCCAAGCTGTGAGCATTCTCTTTTGCTTCTCTTTACAGAACTGTAAAACCGTTCTTTGAGTTATGTAAGTTGGCCAGAATGGATCTGATAACTGCACTTTGGCAGCTACAATCCCCTGTGGCCTGTTCTTGCCTGGAGAAGTTACTGTTACACTGACATCAATACTAAGTACTTCCACAGGGCACAAGAAACATAGAAAAACGATGGTAACACCTAGAGCAAATGTGAAGAAAAATTGCTTCTTTCTAACTTTTAAACAGTGATGAATAGCTATTGTAGTTTAGTTACCAAGTTGTGCCCAATCTTTGTAACCCCATGGACTGCAGCCTAACAGGCTCCTCTGTCCATGAGATTTCCCAGGCAAAAATACTGCAGTGGATTGCCATGTCTTTCTTCAGGGGAAATTTATGAACCAGGAATGGACCCCTTTCTCCTGCATTGGTGGGAAGGTTCTTTACCACTGAGACATCAGGGAAGCTCTATCTTAAATTTTTGGCATCACTGCATTTCCCCCCTAAAGTCCTCTTTCCTTGCCAAGAGGACATTATGTCAAGGAAATTTAAAGAACTTACAGGCAATCCCTTCCTGTCTTCAACACAACAACCCACTGTCCACCTCACCTCACCTCCACTTCCCACAACAGGTAGTCCTTTGTCCTGAATTACTCCAGCTCTGACCAACTCTTCCTTCTTCAGCAATGATCGATTAGGTCCATAAGAATTGTGGGAAAAGAATACAGGTGTTTGTCAGTTGATTTTCTCTGTAAGAGGTCCAGGGAAGGTATCACTCTATTGTGACTTTTCATGTCAGCAAACTTTAACAAGGAAAACTAAACAAGTTTAAATGCCCTATTTACCCAATGTTCACTTTTTCAAAAATAATTATTTTATGTGTGTAGAAACCTGCTTTAAAATGTTCAGACTGAAGTATTTCTCAAAATGTGTTTACAGTAAAAAATTATTTAAATCACCTTCTAGGAAACATGGGTTTTCATTGAAATATTAGAGAGACCAAGATGATACTTAAGATGAAAGATAATGCAAGCTTACCTGGGACAACTTGTTTTCTACCTATTTAAGTATCAGAGCTTATAAGGAAAGAGACAAATCTTCATTTGTCTCAAAAATTGCTTTTTCATTGGTTCATAACAGCAGAAAAAGTCACATTTGGGGGAAAGTGCAAATTCACAAGCAAAGCTAAAAGGTCACATCTTCTATCATTTAATTCATTTTGAAGGAAAATGCTCCAATTAAAGTAAGAATGGTTCAGACTTTTTCCTTTTCTTTTTTTTTTTTTTTCCAGAGTCGGAAGACATTAGCCTGAGACCCATCCACCAGATAAAGTGTGGAGAGCATAATAACCAATTAAGTACTCATTTCCATGGAAGCACCCAGCTGTGATAGAAGAGCAAGGAAGAGCTAGTCACAGACCATCCTTTCCTATTAGACATTATAAGTTAACTTAAGAGGTCCTGGTTTATGCAGGAAGACTTATGGAAGCATGCTACTGCTGTACAGATTTTGTGCTGTGCTTAGTCTCTCAGTCACATCTGACTCTTTGCAACCCCGTGGACTGTAGCCCATTAGGCTCCTCTGTACATGGAGATTCTCCAGGCAAGAATACTGGAGTGGGTTGTCATGCCCTCCTCTACGGGATCTTCCCAACCCAGGGATTGAAGCCAGGTCTCCCGCATGGCAGGCAGATGATTTACCATCTGAGCCACTAGGGAAGCCTACGTTATATTGTTAATTCTGCCTCTAAATAAATTGAACCTAAATGAGTGTTTTCTTATTTATGCAGAAATTTACCTAAACAGTATGTCTTTAGTAAAATAAGTAAAAGGTAGTGTAATTTTTATTATCATCTCAAGTGTTAGAATGCCAAATGGCTCACATGATATTAAGCAAAATTGCCAGCTTTAAAAATGCAGGCAAATCAGTGAAAAATACTTCATTGTTTTCTGGTAACCAGTAATGGAAGTAGAAGAAGTAGTAAGCCTTTATGATCTAATACCTAGGTTGATATTAATTAAAGAAGTCTGAAAGAGATGGAATACCAGACCACCTGGCCTGACTCTTGAGAAATCTGTATGCAGGTCAGGAAGTAACAGTTAGAACTGGGCATGGAACAACAGACTGGTTCCAAATAGGAAAAGGAATATGTCAGGCTGCATATTGTCACCCTGCTTATTTAACTTGTATGCAGAGTACATCATGAGAAATGCTGGGCTGGATGAACACAAGCTGGAATCAAGATTGCTGGGAGAAATATCAACAACCTCAGATATGCAGATGACACCACCCTTATGGCAGAAAGTGAAGAACTAAAGAGCCTATTGATGAAAGTGAAAGAGAAGAGTGAAAATGTTGGCTTAAAGTTCAACATTCAGAAAACTAAGATCATGGCATCTCCTCCCATCACTTCATGGGAAGTAGATGGGGAAACAGTGTCAGACTTTATTTTGTGGGGCTCCAAAATCATTGCAGATGAAGACTGCAGCCATGAAATTAAAAGACACTCCTTGGAAGGAAAGTTATGACCAACCTAGATAGCATATTGAAAAGCAGAGACATTACTTTGCCAACAAATGTCCGTCTAGTCAAGGCTATTGTTTTCCCAGTAGTCATGTATGGATGTGAGAGTTGGACTATAAAGAAAGCTGAGCACTGAAGAATTGATGCTTTTGAACTGTGGTGTTGGAGAAGACTCTTGAGAGTCCCTTGGACTGCAAGGAGATCCAACTAGTCAAAGGAGATCAGTCCTAGGTGTTCATTGGAAGGACTGATGCTGAAGCTGAAACTCCAATATTTTGGCCACCTCATGTGAAGAGCTGACTCACTGGAAAATACCCTGATGCTGGGAGGGATTGTGGGTAGGAGGAGAAGGGGACAACAGAGGATGAGATGGCTGTATGACATCACCAACTCAATGGACATGAGTTTGAGTTGGTGATGGACAGGAAGGCCTGGCCTGCTGCGATTCATGGGGTCACAAAGAGTAAGACACGACTGAGTGACTGAACTGAACTGAACTGAAACTTCATTAGCATGCATATAAAATATAATTTTTATGAGAATATCATAAAGAGATATAAAAAGTTCACTGTATCCTGGGTCTCACTTTAAAGTTTTCAAAAATGATGGAAATAATTGTTTCAAAATATTTACTCTGATCACTAAATGCTGTTTTCTGTTAGATGTTATCTTTTCCCCAGCTTCTCAATCAGCTTCACTCTCTGAAACTCTGTGACCAAAATGATTCCTTGGTTGCTAATCTACACACCTCAGTTGCAGGGGTTCAGAACAGGCATCGCCAAGGGGTGCCACTTTGGTATGTGAATTATTTTAGCTAAAAATCAATAGACCCTGAGAGCCTAAGAGAATCTACTGTCCCTTCCTTAACTATCCAGAAGAATTTAAATTTTGGATGTTTTCAAGAAAAAGAGTTATTAGCAGAGATAAATTTTATCTAAGTGGCCCCTAATACATATGGCTGGGCAAACATCTAATTACCAAACATCTGTTCTTCTTATCTTCCTGTGAATGACTCTCTTGTCCTTGGATCCCTATCCTTAGCTGAGAATGCCACATATACCTCAATTTACCTTTCTGTCTCTGAACCTTTCATGTATATAGGATTTTCATATATACAAAAGTAAACTTGATTTTCTCCTGTTAATCTGTTTCATGTCATTTTAATGCATAGACCATCGAGAAGAATCTAGAAGTATAAGAGGAAAGTTTTCTTCCAGCAGTCACCACTCTACCATTTCTTTACCAGTCACCATTTTTTAAATGAAATTCTCACTTTTTCCCTAAAATGTTCCTATTGTTCTTATGAACACATTTTATTGGTATGCCTTGTAATTACTGTGAGCTATGCAAATTTGACCAATGCTTCCCACCTCTGAACTTGCATATTTACATTCTTTTTTAAAAAATAAGTAGTCTCTTATGATCCTTTGTATTTCTGTGTTGTCTGTTATGATCTCTCCATTTTCATTTCTAATTTTATTGATTTGATTTTTCTCTCTTTGCTTCTTGATGAGTCTGGCTAGTGGTTTGTCAATTTTATTTATCCTTTCAAAGAACCAGCTTTTGGCTTTGTTGATTTTTGCTATGGTCTCTTTTGTTTCTTTAGCATTTATTTCTGCCCTAATTTTTAAGATTTCTTTCCTTCTACTAACTCTGGGGTTCTCCAATTCTTCCTTTTCTAGTTGCTTTAGTTGTAGAGTTAGGTTATTTATTTGACTTTTTTCTTGTTTCTTGAGGTATGATTGTATTGCTATGAACTTTCCTCTTAGCACTGCTTTTATAGTGTCCCACAGGTTTTGGGTTGTTGTGTTTTCATTTTCATTCGTTTCTATGCATATTTTGATTTCTTTTTTGATTTCTTCTGTGATTTGTGGGATATTCAGAAGTGTGTTGTTCAACCTCCATATGTTGGAATTTTTAGTAGTTTTTCTCCTGTAATTGAGATCTAATCTTAATGCATTATGGTCAGAAAAGATGCTTGGAATGATTTCGATTTTTTTGAATTTATCAAGTTTAGATTTATGGCCCAGGATGTGATCTATCCTGGAGAAGGTTCCATGAGCACTTGAAAAAAAGGTGAAATTCATTGTTTTGGGGTGAAATGTCCTATAGATATCAATTAGGTCTAACTGGTCTATTGTATCATTTAAAGTTTGCGTTTCTTTGTTAATTTTCTGTTTAGTTGATCGGTCCATAGGTGTGAGTGGGGTATTAAAGTCTCCCACTATTATTGTGTTATTGTTGATTTCCCCTTTCATACTTGTTAGCATTTGTCTTACATATTGCGGTGCTCCTATATTGGGTACATATATATTTATAATTGTTATATCTTCTTCTTGGATTGATCCTTTGATCATTATGTAGTGGCCTTCTTTGTCTCTTTTCACAGCCTTTGTTTTAAAGTCTATTTTATCGGATATGAGTATTGCCACTCCTGCTTTCTTTTGGTCTCTATTTGCGTGGTATATCTTTTTCCAGCCCTTCACTTTCAGTCTGTATGTGTCCCTTGTTTTGAGGTGGGTCTCTTGTAAGCAGCATATAGAGGGGTCTTGTTTTTGTATCCATTCAGCCAGTCTTTGCCTTTTGGTTGGGGCGTTCAACCCATTTATGTTTAAGGTAATTATTGATAAGTATGATCCAGTTACCATTTACTTTATTGTCTTGGGTTCGGGTTTATACGCCCTTTTTGTGTTTCCTGTCTAGAGAATATCCTTTAGAATTTGTTGGAGAGCTGGTTTGGTGGTGCTAAATTCTCTCAGCTTTTGCTTGTCTGTAAAGCTTTTGATTTCTCCTTCGTATTTGAATGAGATCCTTGCTGGGTACAGTAATCTGGGCTGTAGGTTATTGTCTTTCATCACTTTAAGTATGTCTTGCCATTCCCTCCTGGCCTGAAGAGTTTCTATTGAAAGATCAGCTGTTATCCTTATGGGAATCCCCTTGTGTGTTATTTGTTGTTTTTCCCTTGCTGCTTTTAATATTTGTTCTTTGTGTTTGATCTTTGTTAATTTGATTAATATGTGTCTTGGGGTGTTTCGCCTTGGGTTTATCCTATTTGGAACTCTCTGTGTTTCTTGGACTTGGGTGATTATTTCCTTCCCCATTTTAGGGAAGTTTTCAACTATTATCTCCTCAAGGATTTTCTCATGACCTTTCTTTCTGTCTTCTTCTTCTGGGACTCCTATAATTCGAATGTTGGAGCGTTTCATATTGTCCTGGAGGTCTCTGAGATTGTCCTCGTTTCTTTTAATTCGTTTTTCTTGTTTCCTCTCTGATTCATTTATTTCTATCATTCTATCTTCTATTTCACTAATCCTATCTTCTGCCTCCGTTATTCGACTATTTGTTGCCTCCAGAGTGTTTCTGATCTCATTTATTGCGTTATTCATTATATATTGACTCTTTTTTATTTCTTCTAGGTCCTTGTTAAACCTTTCTTGCATCTTCTCAATCCTTGTCTCTAGGCTATTTATCTGTGATTCCATTTTGATTTCAAGATTTTGGATCATTTTCACTATCAATATTTGGAATTCCTTCTCAGGGAGATTCCCTACTTCTTCCTCTTTTGTTTGGTTTGGTGGGCAACTCTCCTGTTCCTTTACCTGCTGAGTATTCCTCTGTCTCTTCATCTTGGTTATATTGCTGTGTCGGCAGTTGTATGCCAATAAAATGGACAATGTGGAAGAAATGGACAAATTCTTAGAAAAGTACAATTTTCCAAAACTGAACCAGGAAGAAATAGAAAATCTTAACAGACCCATCACAAGCATGGAAATTGAAACTGTAATCAGAAATCTTCCAGCAAACAAAAGCCCAGGTCCAGACAGCTTCACAGCTGAATTCTACCGAAAATTTCGAGAAGAGCTAACACCTATCCTACTCAAACTCTTCCAGAAAATTGCAGAGGAAGGTAAACTTCCATACTCATTCTATGAGGCCACCATCACCCTAATACCAAAACCTGACAAAGATGTCACAAGAAAAGAAAACTACAGGCCAATATCACTGATGAACATAGATGCAAAAATCCTCAACAAAATTCTAGCAATCAGAATCCAACAACACATTAAAAAGATCATACACCATGACCAAGTGGGCTTTATCCCAGGGATGCAAGGATTCTTCAATATCTGCAAATCAATCAATGTAATTCACCACATTAACAAATTGAAAAATAAAAACCATATGATTATCTCAATAGATGCAGAGAAGGCCTTTGACAAAATTCAACATCCATTTATGATAATAACTCTCCAGAAAGCAGGAATAGAAGGAACATACCTCAACATAATAAAAGCTATATATGACAAACCCACAGCAAACATTATCCTCAATGGTGAAAAATTGAAAGCATTTCCCCTAAAGTCAGGAACAAGACAAGGGTGTCCACTTTCACCGCTACTATTCAACATAGTTCTGGAAGTTTTGGCCACAGCAATCAGAGCAGAAAAAGAAATAAAAGGAATCCAAATTGGAAAAGAAGAAGTAAAACTCTCAGTGTTTGCAGACGACATGATCCTCTACATGGAAAACCCTAAAGACTCCACCAGAAAATTACCAGAGCTCATCAATGAATATAGTAAAGTTGCAGGATATAAAATCAACACACAGAAATCCCTTGTATTCCTATACACTAATAATGAGAAAGTAGAAAAAGAAATTAAGGAAACAATTCCATTCACCATTGCAACGAAAAGAATAAAATACTTAGGAATATATCTACCCAAAGAAACTAAAGACCTATATATAGAAAACTATAAAACACTGATGAAAGAAATCAAAGAGGACACTAATAGATGGAGAAATATACCATGTTCATGGATCGGAAGAATCAATATACTGAAAATGAGTACACTACCCAAAGCAATTTACAAATTCAATGCAATCCCTATCAAGCTACCAGCCATATTTTTCACAGAACTAGAACAAATAATTTCAAGATTTGTATGGACATACAAAAAACCTCGAATTGGCAAAGCAATCTTGAGAAAGAAGAATGGAACTGGAGGAATCAACTTGCCTGACTTCAGGCTCTACTACAAAGCCACAGTCATCAAAACAGTATGGTACTGGCACAAAGACAGACATATAGATCAATGGAACAAAATAGAAAGCCCAGAGATAAATCCACACACATATGGACACCTTATCTTTGACAAAGGAGGCAAGAATATACAATGGAGTAAAGACAATCTCTTAAACAAGTGGTGCTGGGAAAACTGGTCAACCACTTGTAAAAGAATGAAACTAGATCACTTTCTAACACCGCACACAAAAATAAACTCAAAATGGATTAAAGATCTAAATGTAAGACCAGAAACTATAAAACTCCTAGAGGAGAACATAGGCAAAACACTCTCAGACATACATCACAGCAGGATCCTCTATGATCCACCTCCCAGAATTCTGGAAATAAAAGCAAAAATAAACAAATGGGATCTAATTAAAATTAAAAGCTTCTGCACAACAAAGGAAACTATAAGCAAGGTGAAAAGACAGCCTTCAGAATGGGAGAAAATAATAGCAAATGAAGCAACTGACAAACAACTAATCTCAAAAATATACAAGCAACTTATGCAGCTCAATTCCAGAAAAATAAATGACCCAATCAAAAAATGGGCCAAAGAACTAAATAGACATTTCTCCAAAGAAGACATACAGATGGCTAACAAACACATGAAAAGATGCTCAACATCACTCATTATCAGAGAAATGCAAATCAAAATCACAATGATATACCACTTCACACCAGTTAGAATGGCTGCGATCCAAAAATCTGCAAGCAATAAATGCTGGAGAGGGTGTGGAGAAAAGGGAACCCTCCTACACTGTTGGTGGGAATGCAAACTAGTTCAGCCACTATGGAGAACAGTGTGGAGATTCCTTAAAAAATTGCAAATAGCAATCCCACTGCTGGGCATACACACCGAGGAAACCAGAATTGAAAGAGACACATGTACCCCAATGTTCATCGCAGCACTGTTTATAATAGTCAGGACATGGAAACAACCTAGATGTCCATCAGCAGATGAATGGATAAGAAAGCTGTGGTACATGTACACAATGGAGTATTACTCAGCCGTTAAAAAGAATTCATTTGAATCAGTTCTGATGAGATGGATGAAACTGGAGCCGATTATACAGAGTGAAGTAAGCCAGAAAGAAAAACACCAATACAGTATACTAACACATATATACGGAATTTAGAAAGATGGCAATGACGACCCTGTATGCAAGACAGGAAAAAAAGACACAGCTGTGTATAACGGACTTTTGGACTCAGACGGAGAGGGAGAGGGTGGGATGATTTGGGAGAATGGCATTCTATCATGTATACTATCATGTAAGAATTGAATCGCCAGTCTATGTCTGACACAGGATACAGCATGCTTGGGGTTGGTGCATGGGGATGACCCACTGAGATGTTATGGGGAGGGAGGTGGAAGGGGGGTTCATGTTTGGGAACACATGTAAGAATTAAAGATTTTAAAATTTAAAAAAATAAATAAATAAATAAAATAAAAAATAAAAAAATAAAAATAAAAAATAAGTAAAATGTTGCAAAAACAGAGTCCTATACAAAACATAATTTAAACATGGCCAAAGGATTAAGATCACAGGCAATTAAATAACAAAAACTCTAAACTATTTTCTTGCTTACTAATATCTTCATTCCCTGACACACAGCAGCTCAAACTTATATGTATATCATCCTCATAATAGTTTCTTCTAACTTCTAACCATAGCCTACAAAAATTGTTAAATAATATGCTTAGATAATAAAAAACATGCTTATTTTAAAAATTATACCTGCCATTGTCAGTGTGTAATAATTTTATAAAAAGGACAAACAAGTGATTGATTGAAAAAACAGTTAATAATCTCCAAGTAGTTTAAGAAATATCAGAAAAGTTTGAGAGAACCATAAATTAAAAGGCTTCTAATTCTAAATATATGCATTTTTATTTAAAAATATCCATTTATATATATGATTCTCTCCTCTTTTTATAATTTATACAACCTAAAATTAAGCTTTGCTTTGTTCATCTGTTCCACTAGATATGGACTATATCTCAGTAGTATTTCAATATATATTCACTGACAGTGATGACCCATATGGGCGACTGTCTTTTAGGGTGTCTTTTTACCACGTCTCAGGTGGCTCAGTGGTAAAGAATCCCCCTGCAAATGCAGGTGACACAGGAGATACAGGTTCAATCCCTGGGTGGAAAGATCCTCTGGAGAAGGAAACGGCAACCCACTCCAGTATCCTTGCCAGGAAAACCCCAAGGACAGAGGAGCCTGGTGGGCTACAGTCTATGGAGTTGAAAAAAAGTCAGAAACGACTGCACAAGCTCTAGACATGAACAATTTCTTGGTAGAATTTCAGTATATAGTCATTGACAGTGATGAGATCTACTCAGTTTCTTGAGGTCCCTAAGTTTTGATACCCATTTCTCCGCATACACAATGGAGAGATTAATTCCATTTTGCAAAGATCACACAACTCTAGAAAGAGTCACACTCAATCTCCTGGATCTCTGGAGCAGCAAAGGCCTAACAGCAGAGAGAGCAAGACTTAAGAAAGCCACCTGGAGAGCAATGCCATTTGTTAGGTCTGTGTAGTTATAACCTGAGTAATTGCAGGGTGCTTGCTATGGGAGCAATTTTGTTTTCTAGGTCTCCGGAGCCCTGCAACAGGCAATAGATTTGACTAGTCACCAAGGAAAAGCTCCTGCTATACAGCCCTACATATGACAAGGAAGGCAAAAATAACCAAGGATAGGAATCAATCTCTTTTATGATTTTCACTGGAAAACCAAAGCAACATATAGTGCGAGACTAAGTGACCCACCTTGGGAGAAATGCAATTGTTTCAATTCTTTCAAGCATGAAAACATCTCAGTGGATCTTTGGTTGAATGACATTTGGCTCCTAAGTATACAGTTGGGAGAAGGATATCTCATCCATGGGTGAAATGTTTTGTACCATTATTTTCTAGGTTGAGTTGTGGAAACAAGGTTGTTCTGGTTTGTTCTTTTTGTGAGATGGGTTTAAAAAAGAATATATGCTCTTTTACTGTGATTTGGTATTCAGTTGCTAATGTAACAGTCAAGTTTACCAAATATTTAGCACTGAGTTAGCTTTGCTGCATCTAAAATTCATTTTCTTGCAGAGAATTATAGCATTGTAATTTCTCAGTCTTAAGCAGTCATGTATTCAATTAAAAAATCAAACAAGTAAAAATGAGTAAGATGAAAACAAATTTTATCCAAAATGTTCCCAATGACTCCATCTTGGATATCATAACCATATACACTTTATGAATAAGAATAAACCTTCTTACTGTAATTGTATTAAAATCACTGTAATATTTCAATATGGGAGGGAAGTTTTTGAGGCCCAATAAAATCAGAAAGAGATGTTTCTTTCTATCCTCCTCTGAAAGCCATAACCTAGACCAAAAAGAATGTGTTCAACTCTTCTGTTCACTGAGATGATTAGTGAATGTTATGTAGAATTACAGGGAATCAGAGGAGCAGAACTGAATCCCTTGGATAAGCAAAGTAAGCCCCAGTGACTTCAAAAAGTCTAGGATGGTAAATGGAGAGTAGAAAAGATTGGAATGATGATGGGTATGCTTTTCATACTAGTAGAAATATCCTCTGTCCAGACATCTCTGGTGTTAAGGGTCAATAAGTAACACAGTGCTATTTCATCAATTTTAAACTTAGGGACGTGGGTATAATGACAGAGAAAAACTGTCAGGGGAAAAAGAATCACAAAAGTAAAGCAATTTGGTTCTATGCAGTTGGTACTTTGCTGGCAAGGACAGAAGTCAAAGGAAGGACTGATTGTGTGCATATTCTTCAGTTATTCTACAAAAGCTTGGATCAAGGACTTCCCTGGTGGTCCAGCGGTTGAGAGTTCACCTGCAGACGCAGGGGACATCTGTTCAATCCCTATCCCAGAAGAGTCCACACGCACTAAGCCCATGTGCCACGACTGTTGAGTCCACACACCCTAAGTACGCCTCAACAGGAGGAACCGCCATGAGGACGAGCCCATGCACCGCAATGGAGAGTAGCGCGCCTGCTTGTGGCAGTGGGAGAAAAGCCCGCGTGCAACGAGAAAGACGCCGTGAAGCCATAAAGCAACAGATTAAAAAATGATTTTTTAAGTCTAAAAAGAATGCTTGGAGCAGTTGGATGGTTGAGAATTATATAGTCATTGGAACCAGATTTTCTGTATTTGGGGATAGCTCTGGGTAAGGCAGCTGACCTAGTAACTTGTCTCTACAGCTCAGGTGAGATGTTTCAGGAGTTCCCTAGCCCAATATCACTCTTTGTGCTGAGTTCCACAATCATAGTTTATATTATGTCCACTTAAATTATTAGATAGTAAGCAAGAAAATACCAGCAGATAGTAGGTATTAACTACCTCTGTTCCATACTAGGGCTTCCCTGGTGGCTCAATGGTAAAGAATCTGCCTGCCAAGTAGGAAACTCAGGTTCACTCCCTAGGTCAGGAAGTTCCCCTGGAGAAGGAAATGGCAACCCACTCCAGTATTCTTGTCTGGGAAATCCCATGGACACAGGAGCCTGGTGGGCTACAGAACATTAGTCATCATAGTAATGTAAATGGTTTCAGAATAATGGGGTAGTCTGCTTCTGGAAAGAGTCAACCCATAGATGATCTTATTGTGAATAAAAATCAGAAGGTTTGTGCATCGTTTCCAACCATAATCACAAGAAATATTTAGGGGGAGGGTCTAAAAGTCTTGAATAAAATAGTAAGGATCATTTTAGGGCATCAGCAATGGAAAATCATCCATTAGCTTAGCTACACTAGGAGTAATCTCATATCTAGCATATTTTGGTATTGTAGGAGAGTAAAATGTATCCCCCAAAATGTCTCTTTGGCATATGGATTATTTTGAGCTAAAAATAATCAAAGCCCCCAAAACTTGGGAAGAAACTTAAAGCTTCTCCCTAAATGCCTCAAAGAATTTAGATAGAGGTCCTATTCTAGGAGCAGAGGTATAACCAGAGATATCTGCAAAGAATATGGGAGAGGTGTGGTGAGGGAAACTGGGCTGAATTCAGAGGCGCCTACTCTGTGTCCCATTGTCTCTGGGCCCCCTCGCCCTCCCACCCCCTCGGCCTGAAACATTTGTTTACCATATATTTGGTTTTCCATCTCCATGTCAATGACATTCCTCCCATTTGAAGTCCCAAACCACTATCTTCAACATCCATTTTTTGTGTTATCTGAAGATAGTATATAAGGTGTAGGGTTTTGGCCAGTTTGGTGAGTTAGTTATTCCAGGTCTCTCTTGTGTATGCTGCTGCTGCTGCTGCTAAGTCGCTTCAGTCGTGTCCGACTCTGTGCGACCCCATAGACGGCAGCCCGCCAGGCTCCCTCGTCCCTGGGATTCTCCAGGCAAGAACACTGGAGTGGGTTGCCAGTTCCTTCTCCAATGCATGAAAGTAAAGTCGCTCAGTCGTGTCTGACTCTTAGCGACCCCATGGACTGCAGCCCACCAGGCTCCTTCATCCATGGGATTTTCCAGGCAAGAGTACTGGAGTGGGGTGCCATTGCCTTTTCCTCTCTTGTGTATACATGTTATCAAACTTTTGTTTGATTTTCTTCTATTCATCTTTCTCATGTCTGTTTAATTCTTAGATCAGCCAGAAGAACCTAGAAGGGTAGAGGAAAATTATTTTTTCAGTAGTATCCACCTGAACTTTTGGAGAAGGAAATGGCAACCCACTCCAGTATTCTTGCCTGGAGAATCTGCATGGACAGAGGAGCCTGGCAGGCCACAGTCAATGGGGTTGCAAGATAGGACACAACTTAGAGACTAAACCACCATCACCATCCACCAGCTGTTTAGTAGTGACAAAATAGATAAGCGATATCACACACAATTTAGCTGAATTACTTCAAGACTAAACTTTGTCTCACAAAGAAACCAAACCCATTACTGTATATCTTTCTGTAGTAATAGTAGCTGAGTGAATAGTAGGAAGGAGAGGAGACCTAATGGTATAATATTAATAATAATAAACACTTAGCTAGCTAGCACTTACAATGATTCAGGCACGATTTTAACTACAACGTGTGTTAATTCATTTAATTCTCTACCTGGACTGCAGAAACCACTATTTCACTTTTTCAGATAAGGAAACTTGGGCAAAGAGAATAAACATTTTGATTATTACTACAGTTATATTGTATCAGAGTTGGGATATACACCCTGGCATTCTGAAACCAATGCCTCTAGGAAAGGGAATGATCTGGCTCAGAAACGTCCAGATGAGGAGAGAACAAAGTTTTCCAGGTGAGTAGAGACAGACCCAAGATGCTGCCTAACTGGCTGATAACCTAAAGTTATTAGCAACAGTAAAGATGGAGTCAAAGTTAATAGTTGATGCCATTAAAATGATAGTTGTCAATTACTTCATATTGCCATAAGTATGATACCTATTAATATTTCCATATCTTCTAAAAATTATATAGTTCATTCGCTACCTCATGGACTTTTGCACACAAGGCTTCTCTGTCCATGGGATTCTCCAGGCAAGAATATCGGAGTTGGTAGCCATTCCCTTCTCCAAGGGATCTTCTTGACCCAGTGGTTGAACCTGGGTCTCCTGCAATGCAGGTGGATTCTTTACCCATCTGAGCCACCAGGAAGCCTAATATAGCTCACCCTATGCTTACTTATTGGAGAAGGAAATGGCAACCCACTCCAGTGTTCTTGCCTGGAGAATCCCAGGGACGGGGGAGCCTGGTGGGCTGCCGTCTATGGGGTCACACAGAGTCGGACACGACTGAAGTGACTTAGCATGCTTAATTAAACTATGTTGTTTTCTTCATAATTTTTAAAAATGAAAGACCCACAGACAGTTAAGATGACAGGCCTGATTTTGTTGAGTTCATTTGTATCTATGGTTTGTTTTTATATCCAAAATTAGAAATCAAATAAGACATGTGTGTGCATGCTAAGTCACTTGTGTCTGACTCTTTTCAACCCTATGGACTATAGCCTGCCTAGCTCCTCTGCCCATGGGATTCTCCAGGCAAGAAGACCAAAGTGGGTTGCCATGTCTTCCTCCAGGGGATCTTCCTGACCCAGGGATGGAACCTGTGTCTGTTATGTCTCCTGCTTTGTCAGGCAAGATCTTTACCACTAGTGCCACATGGGAATCCCCCAAATAAGACACACTTCGACACAATGATTTTGACCAGGATTTCTTCTTGGAACATATTTGTATCTGCCTACCATTACTGTGTTGTTTACTAGTCATTGTCATGATCCACTGAGTTTTTTGAGCTAAAAAAATTAGAAAGTAAAATCATAACATATTAGATGCCAGACAATGGTTTAAACTCTAACAAAAAGCTGACTATTATTTGTGGTTTACTGCACCTCCTTAAAGTATATTCTCTGCAAAATATATTTTTAAATCATATTCTGAAATTTCAGCAGTATAACTTCCATTGACATTAATGAAAACTTCCCTGCTGAAATATCACATGATGCTTGCATAATGCACCCTGCAGTCTCCAGTGACCAGTATGGCCTATAATATATTGATTCACTTATTTCTGTATGAAGTTGCATTAGAAGAGACAGCTAATACACTGCTTTGCCTAGTCATATTATTTTACACTTCAAGGTTAAGGACATTGTATATAAGCCATGATAACGTGGCCATGGAGCAAATAAAGAATTTATTCAATACAAAATAAAATTCTGAAGTATAAAGCTAGTAACATGTAATGTTTCCTTTCAGGTTCACAGATATAAGAAGTTTTCCTTAAATATTCCTATCTTGCTTACAAATTGCCTAAATTTCTGTATTATATTTTTCTGTTCTTAGTACTTATAAAATTGTATTCATTAAAACACAAATGACTTGTGATACATTAGTATTATTTCAAGGAATCTATTTGACTCTTTTTCTTTTGTTCCTACTCTATTACATTTTAAAAAACAGATGTAATTAATTCCCTTTGAGGGATGCTCAATCAAATATATATATATATTTTTTTCTATATATATATAGAAAAATCATTAGAGAACTAAGGTTGCAGTCAGGAATGCCAAGTATGAAAGTTCAGTGTTTAAGATGAGAATTGGATGGGTTGGAAAGCATAGGGTTAGGCATTTCATTAAGTCTATTTCTAGAGGAAAATCATTTTAATGTTAAATACATCTATATAAACTAGACCTATGAATGTCAAATCACCCAGTACAGCATACGGAGAGATGAGTGGAAGATGGAAGAAGTGATGAAGTTCAAGAATCGTCTGTTGCTAAGTATAAGGCCAAGGCCACAGAGCCGTTCCCTATTGATTTGGGGGAAAATTCAGAGAAAAAGATCAAAAATTGTATTCCTGTAAGCTATGTGTATGTCTTATCTCAAGGTTCACTGCATTCCAATTAGTGAATTCACACATTTTTAAACATTAAATAAGGAACTTAGTAAGCCTATTTTTTAAACAACCACAGCACCATCAGTTTTTATGCTAATACTTCAATAGTAATGAATTCAAAATACCAAACAAACAAAAAACTGTAAAAACTTTAATGGAAACAATTTTCAATAGTAAATCCATGTTCTTCATAGTTGCCTACTTTATTTCAAACCCCATTTGTATTTGTAGTAACCAAAAAATTTTAAGTGTAGCCAAAAAACAGGGAGACATAGTTTTCCAGTGTTTTAGGATTGGGATGATGCTGTTGAAAATGTATATATAATCTTATTCAATGAGAGATTTCAACCCCAATATATCCCTGCTATAGATATGCTTATGTGTGCATGAATTAAATATATGTTAATATACTATTTAAACTATTGAAATTGTAGCACGGTTTCTCTATCTGTGGTAATAGAGTGTGGGCATTTAAAAAAAAAGATGTATTTGATCCATTAAGGCATATAAAACCTGTTGAACTCAATTTATTCAATAGTTTTATCTAACAAGGATCTAAATTTAATAGAAGATACTTTAAAAAGTTATTTAAAGGGTACTTAACAAATTCAACTTTAGTCATTCAACTTTAGTTGAACGGTCATTCAACTTTAGTACTTAATGGCTATCCAATGTAAAATACTCAATACACTCTATCATTCATATTATGCAAAAAAATTCTCTGTACATGATTAAGCCAATTTTTTCTTATCTCCCACTGAGAAAATTTCTACTCACAAAGTATCTAGACATTCTTCCACTTCTCAAATGCCCCAAGTGAAATAAACATGTTTTTTCCATTTGGTCATAGTTTCATATATTCTCTAATTCTGACAACTTACTTTCTAATTAATTTTCTCTAGAGTTATTTTTATTGGTATAATTTATAGACTTTAATAATTATTTATAGTTTAAATAATTATTTATTTAAACAGTGAAAAAGCTGGGTTAAAACTCACTGAAAAACTAAGATCACGACATCCAGTCCCATCACTCCATGGGAAAAAGTGGAAACAGCAGCAGATTTTATTTTCTTGGGCTTCAAAATCACTATGGACAGTGACTGCAGCCACAATATTAAAATACCTATTCCTTGGAAGAAAAGCTATGACAAACCTAGACAGCATATTAAAAAGCAGAGACATCACTTTGCCAACAAAGGAGTGCATATTCAAAGCTATGGTTTCACCAACAGTCATGTATGGTTGTGAAAAAAAGTGAGTGTTAGTTCCTTTTTGGGGCCCTATTCTTTGTGACCCCATGGACTCTAGCCCACCAGGCTCTTCTGTTCATGGAATTCTACCAGCATAAACAAAGTTACACTTCTGAGCTTTCTCAGTTCTCTTTAGAAAAAATGAAGAAATTTTCTTAAAAGATTCAGATTGAAGACATATTTTGTAATCCTGTTAAGATGGATCTAAGGGTGGTGACAGCGGTAAAGAACCCACCTGCCAATGCAAGAGACACGACATCAGTTAAATCCCTGGGTTGGGAAGTTTCCCTGGAGGAAGACATGGCCATCTACTCCAGTATTCTCACCTGGAGAATCCCCATGGACAGAGGAGCCTGGTGGGCTACCGTCCACAGAGTCGCACAGAGTCAGACATAACTGAAGTGACTTAGCATGCACGCACACACAAGACTAAATGAGGGCTTCCTGGGGTTGGTTCAGCAGTAAAGAATCTGCCTGCAATGCAGGAGACAAGGGTTTGATCCCCGGGCCAGGAAGATCTCCTGGAGAAGGATATGGCACCCCACACCAGTATTCTTGCCTAGGAAAACCCATGGACAGAGGAGCCTGATGGGCTGTAGTCCATGGGGTCGCAAAGAGTCAGACATGACTCATTAACTAAACCATCACTGCTGCTGCTGCTGCTACTGCTAAGTCGCTTCAGTTGTGTCAGACTCTGTGCGACCCCATGGACGGCAGCCCACCAGGCTCCACCGTCCCTGGGATTCTCCAGGCAAGAACACTGGAATAGACTGCCATATCACTACCCAAGACTTAATGAAGCTGATTTTCCTGTGCATCATGGAATTCTTATGTTACTTAAGAGAAACAGTTAACTGTCTCAACATTGACACTCTTTCTCTCACAAACAAAATAGTACCTATTTTCTAACAAATGTTTCTAGGATGCCCTTTTAGGAAAAATAACCTGAAGAATAGTACTGTGTCTTCCTTTATAGTTGTTATAGCACAACTCCTTTAAGGCTCAGGGCTGAGGTTATTACCAGGCTTTAGAGAAGGGTCATTTTCCCAATCCCCAAATCACATACTTGCATCCTTTCCTCAGCAGCCTTAAGTACAAATCACTGTATGAGCATGGGCTCCACAAGCTAGAGCTTACAGGAGATATAATCAGGAACAAGCAAGCTGTTCTGTACTGATATAACTATAACTTACATTCTAATAGGAGTTTGATGAAAACCTCAAGGTTTCTTGCCGAGGACTTCAGATATATGGGATTCTGGAATGATAATCATAAGTGCTAGACAGCAAGGGAAGGGAAAAGAGCATATTTCTTTGTTGCCATGTCCATTATTTTCATCTTCAGCATCTCTGCCACAGTTACCTTTATTGCAAAAATTTTTGCCATAAACCTAGTTGGCTGTGAAGCAATTTTGTTGTAAAAGACACAATAACTGGTTGATAATTTGATTTCAACTGCTTATTGTGACCAGTGTTATTGATGAACTTACAGAGCTTGACAGACAGTGATAATTTGCCCTAAGAGGGTTTTTTTGTTTGTTTGTTTGTTTTTTTGAAACTCACTACATTGGAGGAGGTAGAGGGCCTTGAAGGTACAGAGTCGAGCTCTCATTATGTATAGAACTTTAGATCCTCTATCAGTGGTCATGTGACAAAATGCTAAGAACTAACAACAGTATGGATGGCTCTCACAATGCAATGCAAAACTCAGTTAAAATATGCACACTAGTATTTGGAAATGGATACCTCTCTTAATGAAGGAAAGAATTTTAGCTGAAAAGAAAGAGTATGATGTCAACTGAGGAGCAAAAAAGAAAAAAAAAAGAAAAAATATACATATGATACTACAAACCAAAGACTGCAAAGACAAGGGCTTAGGTACAAGCCACAAAATAAAATCAGTTATTTATGACAATGGCACCCCACTCCAGTCCTCTTGCCTGGAAAATCCCATGGATGGAGGAGCCTGGTGGGCTGCAATCCATGGGGTTGCGAAGAGTTGGACATGACTGACCGACTTCACTTTCACTTTTCACTTTCATGCATTGGAGAAGGAAATGGCAACCCACTCCAGTGTTCTTGCCTGGAGAATCCCAGGGACGAGGGAGCCTGGTGGGCTGCCGTCTCTGGGGTAACAGAGTCAGACACAACTGAAGCGACTTAGCAGTAGCAGCAGCAGTCATGAATCTACACATATTTTAAATGTATTCAAATATTTATATTTTGCAATAAAGTCTTTTTAATTTTGTCATTCATTTTCATGTTTCATTATGGCCATTTTTAGCTTATTAATGCCCTTTATTTTTTGTTCTTTGTCTTTATGGCTCAGTTCAGTTCAGTCGCTCAGTCATGTCCGACTCTCTGCGACTCCATGAATTCCAGCACACCAGGCCTCCCTGTCCATCACCAACTCCCGGAGTTCACTCAAACTCACATCCATTGAGTCGGTGATGCCATCTAGCCATCTCATCCTCTGTCTTCCCCTTCTCCTCCTGCCCCCAATCCCTCCCAGGATCAGAGTCTTTTCCAATGAGTCAACTCTTCTCATGAGGTGGTCAAAGTATTGGACTTTCAGCTTTAGCATCATTCCTTCCAAAGAACACCCAGGACTGATCTCCTTTAGAATGGACTGGTTGGATCTCCTTGCAGTCCAAGGGACTCTCAAGAGTCTTCTCCAACACCACAGTTCAAAAGCATCAATTCTTCAGCGCTCAGCTTTCTTCACAGTCCAACTCTCCTAATAGCTTGCTATTTATGATGTGAAAATGCTTGTGGCAAAGATGTCTATGGCAAAGATAGCTTATGACAAAATTATCTATAACCTGTGTAGTGGTAGTTCTTTATAGGAAACAGAAGCAATAAAGAAAATGCAAGGCCATGAGCAGCAGGGGTATCCTGAAGTATATTTTTTTCACTATTGTTCTTGTATTTCCTACTATGTAGCACTCAAAAATCTCCTGGATTCTACCTTTCCCATCATAAAATTCACCTCATGCTCAGGTTCATGGATCACTCACACTACAGATTTTGTGACCTTCCTGGGAATCTTACCGAGCCCTTACTTTTGCATCTATCTAATCACTGCTTCAGGTATATACTTAGCATCATTCAGAATATGTGAGAGTAAGAAAAGGTACGGATGGAGAAGTAAAGATAAGTTTTAAATGCATTTAATTTCATCTGCAATGGTCAAAATCCTTTCATTCTGAGTAGTCACAATGTACATCCAAAAATAGAATGCATCTGTAGCTTTGAACTCAATAATTATAAAGAAGGAATCCCATCTCAGAACACCTGTGGATATTTTGCTCTTTCTGATACTAGTGGAGTGTTTGTCAGACTATACGACCTCCCTAACTGGAAAGAAAATAGATGGGTAGACAAGACTAAAATAAGTTGCTGGTTTTGCAATGATTAAATCATTCATTAAATAAGAGGTGCATTTACCTACAGTGACAAAGCAAATACCAACATCCAAATGATGACTAGTGTTGGTATATGCTGATTCAGACTATAGCAGCCAATGGATGCCAATGGATGCTACCAAAGAAAGGATGAGCAAAGAGTAACATTTCAAGGATTATAGCTTCCTGTTTTTTAATTAAAATACATATATTGATAAAATTGAATTTGTTCTTCATAGGAACAAACGATCAAACTGGCATGCAATTACAAAAATATATATTCAGTAGACTTAGAACAATTTGAAGATTTTCTATTAACACCTATATATACATTAATTTCTTAAAAATAAAGTAAAGAACTGATAACAAATGGTATTAAAATATCTAGGGATAACATTTGTGAACTAAAATTATGAAGAGGAAAAAATAGAAGTGAATATTAGTATTGGGATATTTATATCTTATGGTTCATTTTCTTAATATGAAGCCTCCAATTACCTTAGAACAAAATAGTAAACAAGCTAGAGGGCAAAATAAACAATTAACATTTAAAATAATTAACCATAAGCTATCAATTTTCACATTTTCTTCCCCATAGAGTAACCAATTATTACCAATTATCAGTTATTCTTAGCTCAATCATAAAGTATATCTTCTACTTTCTTTTTTATATAAGCATTACATGATTTTAATGTTGTTAGATATACCATATCTAAAAAAGTAAAAACTACATATAATAACAGAGCATTAGAACATTAGTGATGGTAATTAGAATCAGCATGTTTAAGCAAATAATAACTTTTCACAATTCTTTTTAAATTTTATTTTTATATATAATGGGGAAAATAGTGCAATACTATATCTTTTGAGAGATCAGTATGTGTTTTTTTTATGCCTCTTACTAGTTTTATTTGTAGTACTTGTAATAGTAATGATAGTATGCTTTCTTTTCTGTTGATAAGAGAATACTTGTGAAAGATGTTGTTTAAACATGACATTTTCAAGTTTCACATTTTGAATTGCTAACATCATAGATTTTGTTATTACAATGAGGAAGAATGATTGTTCAGTAAAATGAAAAACAAAAAACAACCTTAAATTTGCTACTTTATACCCATGGGTGTATGTAGAAATAGAGATTTCTAAAATATATGTGTATTCACATGTATGAATAGAAACTTGTACAGAAACAAAATAATTGCTTGGGAAACTAAAAAGTAATAATCCTTTCAGGTGGAATTTCCTTCATTACCACAGTCTGGAGCTATAGACAAGTAATGATTATCATAGGAAGCAAAATTTTTGCATTTCTTGACTGTAATGGTTTTCCAATTTCCAGCAGTCACACTGTTGAAAAACCTCATCCCCTGTTGCCTACCATAGTAAATCATATCTGATTGCTCAGCACCAAGCTCTATAATTTGAATCTCTAGGCCAAAACATTTACTAATGATCACTCTTCCAAACAGGAATAATCAATAGAGACTACAATTCCTTCATTGGTCTGGTTTTTTAAAACATGCTGCTTTTCTGCAGCTAATTATGTCCCATTTTAAGCAAATACAATCTTTCCCTTGGTCATTTCCTCTAAAAATTAATGTGTGTCCCTATAATGCAGTCACAATTAATTTATATATTTTTAAAGACACACTTTTGAGAGATACAAACTGAGCTGAAATCCCACAGACAAGATGTTAAGACTGAAATTAAAAACTCAAAAAATTTCCTCATCACACACACCCACAAAATAGGAGACTTTAGACTTTTGTCTGTTGTTTCTATTCAGTTAATTAAATTTTTCTCCCTGTTTAATTTTTTACAAAAATGTTCCTATTTTTTCTGTAGTTTATCTTATCTTCTTCAATAAAACATCAGATTTCTTGCTGTATATAGCATATAATAAAAGACCTGTCAATGATCTGAAAGACTACAATGTATCTAAATTAAAGATTCTGTTCTACAGTCCATGGGTCACGGACAGTCGGAGACAACTGAGTAACTAAGCACGGAGCCCACAGTCTACTAGAAGATAAGTGCTGTCACTATTACGGATTCAAGGCTGTCAAATGACTGTTGATTCTGAAAAGATCAAAGTAGTTACATACTTCTTCTTTGTTCCCTGACCTGACAAATGTTGACACTAACTGTGCTGGCATTATAGGGACAATGTACTAATTAGTGGATTGTTAATGAATATCATTTGGAGATGGCAATGGCACCCCACTCTAGTGCTCTTGCCTGGAGAATCCCATGGACGGAGGAGCCTGGTGGGCTGCAGTCCATGGGGTCGCGAAGAGTGGGACACGACTGAGCAACTTCACTTTCACTTTTCACTTTCATGCATTGGAGAAGGAAATGGCAACCCACTCCAGTGTTCTTGCCTGGAGAATCCCAGGGACAGGGGAGCCTGGTGGGCTGCTGTCTATGGGGTCGCACAGAGTCAGACACGACTGAACCGACTTAGCAGCAGCAATGAATATCATTAAATCACTCACTCCCATGTTAAATATAGGAAAATTCTATTCTCGTAATTTCCTCCAGAAATTTACTTAATTCATCCTCATTTTTAGATGCTTTACAGACTGAAATTTGGCATACAAATGGTAACTTTCCCCTTAATGCCAATTTTCTTTCAACAAGAAGTTTCAAAAATATGAAGAGACAATGAGTTAAGGCTATAGGCAACATTTTGAGAAGCATGTCATCACTTAAGCCATTTCAAACCAAAATGTGGTATTATCTTTCAAAAAATTTAGTTTGGGGGTATAATGCTATGAAGACTGTTTTTCTCAACATTCCAGGTATATTTTAGTAATTTTTCAATTATAATTTGGCCGCAATGTACTGGTAAAACAGTAAAAATTGAACAGAATTTTATATCAGACTTTAACAATTTGCTTCCATCAAAGACCCCTATTTTGATCTCAAACTATTTCTACTTTAGTATGAGATTATACACAATTAGGCATGAACATTCGATCTCCTCCATGAGTTGCTTATATTTGAATTGTTTGAAAGAACTTGTAGAAGACTTATTTTTAATGACGTATATCTCTGGCATCACCGACTCGACAGACGTGAGTTTGAGCAAACTCCGGGAGTTGGTGATGGACAGGGAAGTCTGGCGTGCTGCAGTCCATGGGGTCGCAGAGTCAGACAAGACTGAACCACTGAACTGATCTTTGCCAGTTATTAAATAGTATCTTGGTTTATCTAATTCTTTGTGAATATAACAACGTCAGAGCACGCTTGAAACCTAAAAAAATACGTTTAGGAATATTTTGTATAACTAAAATAAAAGTCACTGACAGACTATTTTACTTCCTGCTGAATGTTTCTCTCAATCATTGCTTTGATGATCAAGTGGTAAAGAGTTTTGAGTTCCTACAGCCATGTTTCCCATCTCAAAAACACACAATAACCTCATGCATTATCTTAGTTAACCCATGCAATAGTCTTGGAAAGTACACAGTATTATCCACAGTTCACTTTAATAAAGCTAGGGTTCAGGGTTTAAAGTACTGAAGAACTAAAGAGAATCATGATACAGGAAATGGCGAGGGGCTTTTCTTTATTTGAGGCAGCACTGTGAGCTTTTGAAGCACAGATCCCAAATATACAACAGGACAGGAAGGTTGCAGCAGCCGTTCAGAATGGAATTCAGTGCGACCGCGTCATCTGTGGTGAGAACAAAGAGCTACCCAGGCATCACTGGATGGTTTTTTAAGAGGGTAGTTTGAACAGAATCCAGCAAGGAACAAGAACCTTTGCCATCAATATCAAACCTGAGTGCAGTTGCAGCTTGCTCCCCATCTCCTGCTGCTAACAATCCTTCAGCTGCACCATCTCCCATCTCCTCTCCCTCCAGTCTTGCCTGTTGTAGAAGCAAATCTTCTTGCCTGTTGACTCAGAGCCAGCCCCTGTATGCCATGCTTACTGTACTTTTCAAGGTACTGTACTGTAAGATTAAAGTTGTTTTTGTGTTTGGTTTTAGGTATTATTTGTGTGAAAAGTATTATAAAACTATTACAGCATAGTACTATATAGCCATCTGTGTTAGTTGGATACACAAGCTGACATTGCAGGACTTACAAACGTGCTCTAATAATGAAACTCATTCATATGGACTACACTGTTTCTATTTTTCCACAACTATTTTTGACTTGGGAAATTTCTTAATTGAAGCAATATCTCAACTGCCATCCTTCTGAATAACATAAAGTTAGAAATTTTTTAATCAACTCAGTCCAATCTTATTTGTGATCTCTACTTATTCCCAAATTTGTAATTATTATTATTATTATCCACAGTTTTTGGTTGCTCAGATTTACTCACATAATTAACTTGTACAATATCATTTCAAACACTTCTTTCTTTAATCTGGATTCAAATTCACTTTTCTATGAGTATACGTCTGTCAAAATATTATTTTCTTGAAAAAAGTTTTTGTTTCTGTTTTGGGCTGTACCATCCACTTGGGCAGGATCTTAGTTGCCCAACCAGGGATCAAACTCATGGCCCCTGCAGTGGAAGCACAGAGTCCTAACCACAGGACTTCTAGGCAATTCCTTGAAAAGAACTTTTTATCTTATATTGAGCTTATATGTCAACTAAATGAGATATAGAAATATAAGTTGACCCTTATTTTTCCTTATTATTTTGATGATATCATATTATTTCTTTGACTTATATTTGAGGTAAAGGTTCCTCAAATTAAATCCAAAAATTGTTCCTTTGTTAAAAATGATCATTTATTTTTTGTTAATTCTATATTTTAAAAAACTATTATTCTGTAGTTTTACCAAATGTGTAAAAATATGACTTGAATTATTTATTTTTGAACGCTTCCTTGGACTCATTTTGTCTTAACCTGAAGTTTCTGTGCTTGCTTCAGTCAAGAGTTCCCCTGACAATACCATCCAATGTTGTTTCCTTGTCTTGAAGCTTTCTCAACCAGTAAGATTCTGAAACTTACCATTTTGATTTCTTAAGGGAAACACCCACACCTCTAGCCCCCATCAACTCTCCCACAAGCCAGGGAGAAACGTTTTGTCTTCTGCCTACAGCAATAGGCAGGCGTTTATTGGTCCTTCCTTTCTTGATATTACAGAATTTTCCAGGTCTTAGATTACGCAGTTTCATGTTCTATTTCCTATTTGATTCTGACCAAAAGTCTTTTAACTTGTGCTTGTGTGTGTAAACACCCAAGCCCTTATATAATAGGGTTTGATGACCACTCTACCACCTCCACTATGGCAGTTTGAAACTTCAACAACAGTTCCTGTGCTTACTACTTTTTCACATTATTTTCAAGCTTAGTTCAGTTACTCAGTCGTGTCTGACTCTTTGCAACCTGAAGAACTGCAGCAAGTCAGGCCTCCCTGTCCTTCACCAACTCCTGGAGTTTACCCAAACTCATGTCCATTGAGTCAGTGATGCCATCCAACCATCTCATCCTCTGTCGTCCCCTTCACCTCCCACCTTCAATCTTGCCCAGCATCAGGGTCTTTTCAAATGAGTCCCTTCTTCCATCAAGTGACCAAAGTATTGGAGTTTCAGCTTCAGCATCAGTTCTTTCAATGAATATTCAGGACTGATTTCCTTTGGGATGGACTGGTTGCATCTCCTTGCAGTCCAAGGGACTCTCAAGAGTTCTCCAACACCACAGTTCAAGAGCATCAATTCTTCAGTGCTCAACTTTCTTTATAGTTCAACACTCACACCCATACATGACTACTGGAAAAATCATAGCTTTGACTAGATGGACTTTGTTGGCAAAGTAATGTCTCTGCTTTTTAATGTGCTGTCTCGGTTGGTCATAACTTTTCTTCCAAGGAGCAAGTGTGGTTTAATTTCATGGCTGCAGTCACCATCTGCAGTGATTTGCTTTTCATTCCAGTACCAAAGAATGGCAATGCCAAAGAATGCTCAAACTACCACACAACTGCACTCATTTCACACACTAGTAAAGTAATGCCCAAAATTCTCCAAGCCAGACTCCAACAGTATGTGAACTGTGAACTTCCTAATATTCAAGTTGGATTTAGAAAAGGCAGAGGAACCAGAGATCAAATTGCCAACATATACTGGATCATAGAAAAAGCAAGAGAGTTTCAGAAAAACATCTATTTTTGCTTTATTGACAATGCCAAAACCATTGACTGTGTGGATCACAACAAACTGTGGAAAATTCTTAAAGAGATGGGAATACCAGACCACATGGCTTGTCTCTTGAGGAATCTGTATGCAGGTCAGGAAACAACAGTTAGAACTGGACACGGAACAACAGACTGGTTCCAAATAGGAAAAGGAGTACGTCAAGGCTGTATAATGTCATCCTGCTTAATTAACTTTTATGCAGAGTACATCGTGAGAAGTGCTGGGCTGGAAGCACAAGCTGGAATCAAGATTGCTGGGAGAAATATCAATAACCTCAGATAGGCAGATGACACTACCCTTATGGGAGAAAGCAAAGAAGAACTAAAGAGCCTTTTGATGAAAATGAAAGAGGAGAGTGAAAAAGCTGGCTTAAAGCTCAACATTTAGAAAACTAAGATCATGGCATCTGGTTCCATCACTTCATGGCAAATAGATGGGGAAACAATGGAAACAGTGACAGACTTTTCACATTATTTTTAAATTCTGTCAAATTAGCATTTTCTAACTGTTCTTGATATTTCTTTGATTTACTAAAATGCTATATTTGATTCAGTAAATCACATACTTTTAGCTGCAAAATCTGTAAATCTTAATTGACTATTTTTTCCTGAATCAAAAATGAATATTATTATTACATTATTTATGAATAAAATGATAAATGCCCATTTACTTCATTTCAAAATTTATATTTCAATAAAATAAGATCTATGAAGACAAAATAGCATGCTGGTTTACTAAACGGATGTGATATTTAGAATTCACGTAATTTACATTTAAAAATAGTATGGAAATAATGAGAAAGTCTTTATAATCTTAATGAATACACATTTTTAACTTTACCAAAATATTATCACTAAAGTTTACGCTCCTTCAGTGGTTAGAGATCATTTTTCCAGAACCAAATGATGTTTTTGCTTGTTTTGACAGGAGTAATAGAATTCTGGATGGCTCACTGTATCTGATGTTTCAATGACTCGTTAATTAATTCTACTCATCCCAAACACATTGACTATTACTGCTTCATTTCTTCATCATACTAACTTATTCCTTATAATGATAGTCTCATTTATTTTAGCAGTAAGGTAAAAAATGCTACTGATAAAGCTAACATGTTACATTAGAGCACTTAAAAAATTAGGGATTTTACAATTGAGCACTTTCAATTGTTTGGCACTGTTATAACAGTTTTAGTGTTATAAACATATGTCACAAGAAACACATTCTCTTTATAACTCTAGGTACCAGGTGAGGAAAGAAATGTAAAAAGAACTTATCTATCTTGCTCAAGTTCACACAGGTAACAAGTGATAAGATCATGTTTGCAAATTAAGACATAAGGATTCCAGAGATATTTTGCATATCTTAAAAGTTAGGTAATATTGCTACACCATTCAATCCCATGCAATGGCAAGAAACACTTCCAGAAATTATTTTGGAATTAAAGTTGACCAATCAAGTTACAGGGAATTAAAAAAAAATAACAAGAATAATCCTTTTCACTTTTGAAGCTTACATTTAAGTTTAATAAGAAATGTATAGAATCATAAACAATATATATAAATCTTAAAGACAAAGGAGAAGACTGAAATAAATCACAGTATATATCTGAATTAGAAGATCAAACATATTGAGATGTTTTTCTCCTTCAATTCTTTTATTGATTCTTTAAGAAAAAAATAGGATAATTTAAGTAAATCAATTATAAATAAGATGTCTGTATGAACTTGAATTTAAATGTGAAGTTTAAAGTTAAATAATGTATTTTAAGAACAGAGAAATTGATATGGTATTAGTCAAATTGATACAGTGGAAAAACGTGTATGTCAGTATGTAAATATAATATTTGGTTCCTGAAGCCTAAAAAACAAAACAAAACAGTAAATAGAGGCATTACTCAGTGATGATACAGAAATGTTTTAATTTGAAAAACTAACAGTATCCCTTTTAGCATATCCCATAAGACAAATGCATATTTCAGACAGCAGAATATTCAAAATACATTTCTAAATAATTTAAAGCAAACATTGGTGAAAATGCTCGAGATAGAAGACCTAAGCATAAAAACAGAAAACAGTTAATATATTTAATATGTATAAATTAAAATTCCACTATTTATAAAACACTATATGAAAGTATAAGGCAAGATTAGGGAATATGTCAATATCTGTAATGATTACTGATATTATGTCTAATAGTCCCTATAACCAATGTAAAATATAATGAATATGCCAGTACAAATATGAGAATAGGTATAAGGATCAATAAAAATATAATAATGACCAAAATCATTATTACTTCAGGATTGATAGAACTACAACATATTTTTCAAGACTAGAAATTGATAAAACACCTTTCCTTTAATTATAACTTTTCATTTTAGCAAAGGTTTGGTAAGATAGACATTACTGATATGAAAATAGTTCAACACTTCTGAATGTCATTTTGTTCACATGGGTCAAGAACTTGAAAATGGCAATATCCTTTGATAGTAGTGGCAGAAACTTTTCATAGCTGTGTTTATATCACACAGGGGGAAAAAAAACACCTTAATGAAGTATATAGGGGTATAATTTGCTATAATGCATTTATTAAGAATTGATCTTATGCAATATTTTACATCATATTTTCAAAAATATTTGATAACAGGGAGAAATACTTATGATTCACTGATCCATGAGTTGAGTCAAAAAAGTTACTATAATAAAAGCAAATGTACTTTGTGGAGATATATTTACATGTATTCTCTCTCTCCATACATTATATATATATATATATATATATACATATGTATATATACACACACACACATATACACTCTGTATATATGATTACATTTTTAGAGGTGAGAGTTTATTCTGTGCTTTTCATTGAAATGGAAGGGATAAAACTGGAAAGAGGGTCTATTTTGGAGGTATAAGGGCTTCTGTAGGTTTTGCTACAGGGGCAGACACGGCATTAAGGTGGGGCTTAGGTTGCTGTCTGGAGGTCCTGCAGGGAAAGGATGGCCTTCAGGTGGAACAAATGAGCAAAGGCTCCAGGTGAACACAGGTGGGGTGGGATGCGTTCCTTAACCAGAAACAGCAGAGTAGCACAGCTTCATTTTGATAATCAGTGTTTATTCTTGATGATGTTACCTCAAAATTGCACCTTTGAGAGTAACTGTGTTTTACTGATGTAGAGTAGTGTTAATATCAAAATCCAACTTCAGGAGAAGAGGATACCTGTGTTTAAGAAACAGATTTGTTACATTCTCATGTTTGCACCTGGATTCTCATACAAACAAGGGAAATTATTACCAAGTATATGGGTCTATATTTATAAATACAATGAAGATTTTCATTGTATAGATTAGTTAATTCAGTCAAGAACCTGGTCAATTTCCTTAAATAAAATCAGATTATTTGATATGCCAGTTGAGTAATTAAAGCATTCTAACAGTTGATCTTTTCCTCCAAATTGATCTTTAGATAAATGCCTAATTAGTTTAAGTTAGATATTTAGGGAAGTTATTTTCTGATGACTTAAAATTACAAACAATTCTGTCTCATAATTTTGATGGCTTATTTTTGAGTATTGGAAAGATGTTTTCTCTTTATATTAATTTATTCATTCAAAAACATTTAGAGCTCCTGTTCTGTGTCATGCATGCATTTATATAAGGTGATTAATCACTATGTTTAATTTAGTAACTTATTTGCCCTCTTTTGAAAATGACCAGCATTTTCAAAATGATCATGAGCTCTCCAAATGGGGGAAAATATATGCTTCATTTAGAAGTAAAATAATTATTAAGTATCAAGCGTTTCCTTTCACCTTAACTTTTAAGTTAGCAATTCTGAACGCTTAGATAATTTCAGACACTTTTATAGTGGTACTATTTTTGATTTGGATTTTGAATTGAAGTTTATTTAATCTGAAAAACATTCTCCAAGAGGGTCCAGAAAGAGTGCTATGCGTGCATGTCTACTTACCCTACCCATTTAGCCTGTGGCTAATTATAAGCAACTTCAGTCAGTTCAGTTCAGTTTAGTCACTCAGTCGTGTCTGACTCTTTGTGACCCCATGAATCGCAGCATGCCAGCCTCCCTGTCCATCACCAACTCCCGGAGTTCATTCAGACTCATGTTCATCGAGTCAGTGATGTCATCCAGCCATCTCATCTAATACCACTAAATTAACACAACCGCTGTTTACCTGATCTGATTGCTTAATATCTGGTGACTAATGATAGGTTAAGTTCAATTCAGCCTACCACTGAGATCTAATCTATCTACAAGTGGAGTTAGATCTAATCAAAAGTAGTCTCTCTAGGGCCATGAAAACTTGCCTAAAACTTTTACAAAATTTGCCAGGCAGTTTTATGTCCCAACTGGAGATGGAAATGGTAACGCACTCCAGTATTCTTGCCTGGGAAATCCCATGCACAGAGAAGTCTGGTGGGCTACAGTCCATGGGGTTGCAGAGTCAGACATGACTGAGCACATAAACTCATTCATTTCCCAAAATCAAATTTCTTACTGGTTTGTGCAGGACACCTAGCTCCTTTCTCCTGAGTGGGTATAGTCTATTGAACAGATGGCAATGGCAACAAAAGTTCTTATATAGATATTTATAACAGTTTAAATTTCATATAAAGTATTATGAGAAACACAGTCTCGTGTTTGTGCTTTAAACAGATTGTAGTTTTGTATGCCCTCTTGTAGAGAATTTTTTGAGCTGCCACAGAGCATTGCCAAGAACCTTACAGAAATGGCACTTAGTCAGATTTAAGAGATCACTCAAAAGTGACACGAAGGCATTTGAAATAAACTTGCTTACTAAACAATTCTACCAAGGTCTATGAATATCAGTGAGAATAAGGCTCAACTCACCATACCATTAACAAAATAAATGTACTATTACCAAACAAAGCAAAGAAAATATTATCAAAGTATAACATTTGGATTATAGAAATTTAATCCCAATCTAAAATATGTCAGCTATCTCATGCTGAATAAAGCTTTCCAACTAAACTGGGAAAGATAGTGCTGTGTCAGCAACACATCGTGAACCTAGAATTTCCATGTCTACCCAATAAATGCCCTATTTTTTTTAAATCAAAGTATAGTAATATGTGAACTGTGAAATTCCAGATGTTCAAACTGGTTTTAGAAAAGGCAAAGGAACCAGAGATAAAATTGCCAACATCCGCTGGATCATTGAAAAAGCAAGAGAGTTCCAGAAAAACATCTATTTCTGCTTTATTGACTATGCCTAAGCCTTTGACTGTGTGGATCACAATAAACTGTGGAAAATTCTGAAAGAGATGGGAATACCAGACCACCTAACCTGCCTCTTGAGAAACCTATATGCAGGTCAGGAAGTAACAGTCAAAACTGGACATGGAACAACAGACTGGTTCCAAATAGGAAAAGGAGTACGTCAAGGCTGTATATTGTCACCCTGCTTATTTAACTTATAAGCAGAGTACATCATGAGAAACGCTGGGCTGGAAGAAGCACAAGCTGGAATCAAGATTGCCGGGAGAAATATCAATAACCTCAGATATGCAGATGACACCACCCTTAGGGCAGAAAGTGAAGAGGGATTAAAGAGCCTTTTGATGAAAGTGAAAAAGGAGAGTGAAAAAGTTGGCTTAAAGCTCTACATTCAGAAAACTAAGATCATGGCATCTGGTCCCATCACTTCATGGGAAATAGATGGGGAAACAGTGGAAACAGTGTCAGACTTTATCTTTTAGGGCTCCAAAATCACTGCAGATGGTGACTGCAGCCATGAAAATTAAATGACGCTTACTCCTTGGAAGGAAGGTTATGACCAAACTAGATAGCATATAGAAAAGCAGAGACATTACTTTGCCAACAAAGGTCCGTTTAGTCAAGGCTATGGTTTTAACAGTGGTCATGTATGGATGTGAAAGTTGGACTATAATGAAAGCTGAGTGCTGAAGAACTGATGCTTTTGAACTGTGGTGTTGGAGAAAACCCTTTAGAGTCCCTTGGACTGCAAAGAGATCCAACCAGTCCATCCTAATGGAGATCAGTCCTGGGTGTTCACTGGAAGGACTGATGCTGAAGCTGAAATTCCAATACTTTTGCCACCTCATGCGAAGAGTTGACTCATTGGAAAAGACTGTGATGCTGGGAAGGATTTGGGGGCAGGAGGAGAAGGGGACGACAGAGGATGAGATGGCTGGATGGCATCACCGACTCGATGGACATGAGTTTAGGTAAACTCCAGGAGTTGGAGATGGACAGGGAGGCCTGGTATGCTGCATTCATGGTATCGCAAAGAGTTGGACACAACTGAGCAACTGAACTGAATTGAACTGATCTACTGAAACATTCTATGTTTTGAAGACAAATGTTCCAACTGTAATTTAATGCTGAACACATTTATAAGTCATGACAAGTGCTATTAAACCACACTAACAACTAAAATCAATTCATGTTTATTGGATGAAATAGTTGCTTCTCTAATATACTGGAGTCCTGGCTCCAAACACAAAATGCTAGACAATGGTTTTTAAAACTTTATAAATTATTTCTTTGGTGACATAAAAAAGTCAGAATGTAGTCTGCTGGTTTATATTTGAGAGTCAGAAGTCTTGAGCATATTCTTTGTTAAGTAAATGGTTGCATTTTTGTCTTTTTTTTTTTTTTTTTGGTTTTTTTACCTTCTACAAAATCAATGAAATTACCAGTAACCAAATATAATTAGCATTGAATATAGCCTGATGATACCATACTGAGGCTTTTAAATTAGGGAATCTGCTTTGACACATCTTTAATATTTTTCATTCTGGTTACCACACTTTGGCAAATTCAGGAAAGGAAATGAAAGATTAAACAAAATTTACAAGTAGAAAATATCTATTGTCATGTTAATGTTTGGCAGAAACCAACACAATTCTGTAAAGCAATTATCCTTCAATGAAAAAATAAAATAAAAAATAAAGTTAAATAAAGAACTCCCCCCCAAAAAAAAACAAACAGAAAAGAAAATATCTATTATTATCTGAATTTGAGCACAGAACAAGCTCTAGAAGACACAGTGATACATGGGAAATTCATCACTATTTCAGTTCTAGCATGCCCTCCATTTACATCTACATCAAGGTATCCTGTAGTATTATTGCTTTTTGGAAATTAATCCTCTTTATTTGTGTTCCTACATACTTGGCTTAGTCTCTAGAATACTCAAAATGGACAACCTCCTATAAAAATTTAGGCATTATGTGACTAATTTACCAAAATTTTGAGGGGTCTAGGTATATATTTTCCATATCATGCTCTTTATCTTGCTAAGTCACTTTAGTTGTGTCCGACTCTGTGTGACCCAGAGACGGCAGCCCACCAGGCTCCCCTGTCCCTGGGATTCTCCAGGCAAGAACACTGGAGTGGGTTGCCATTTCCTTCTCCAATGCATGAAAGTGAAAAGTGAAAGTGAAGTTGCTCAGTCATGTCTGACTCTTAGTGACCCCATGGACTGCAGCCCACCAGGCTCCTCCATCCATGGGATTTTCCAGGCAAGAGTACTGGAGTGGGCTGCCATTGCTCTTTATCTTAGTCACCATTTTTCCCATTTCAGAACTTTTGACACTTTTCTACTCTACACTTGCCCTTAGGTTCCACATAAAATAAGCAAATCCATCCCATAGATCCATTCTTCTTATTTTCTTTAACCTTACTTCTCTTCCTACCCACACCCACTGCCCTTGTTCCAAATCTATCTTAAGTTCATAGATCCAATTCCCTATCTGCTCTCTTTGCCTACGACTTCTCTTTTAGCTAATTTATTTTTAATAAGACAGTCAAAATTCTACTTTCATTTACTATTTATAGATGATCTTTGCATATCTTTATGTCATTCTATCATCTACTATTTTTGCACATTTAATCTATCTTATGCCTAAATTTTTGGCTACTGTTAAATTAGAAGACTTATAATTGATGGCAAAATAATTATAAGGTTGTAACTCTTAATAGAGTTATCAAAGAGTCAACACCAAGCAAGAATAATAGAGCCAAATAAGAGAAGAAACATAGTACTTATTAGCATGTAGTCAGGTCAATTTTAAATATCTTAAAATAAAAATTAGAAAATACAGTTGAATATGTTATAATTCACAGAGTAAATAGAACAATTTAAAATAATTTCATCCACTTTAGGATAAAAAATAAAATTGTTGATTATCACATTAAAATCTACATTATGCAATGGAAGTAGAAATTTTTAAAAGTACAAAAAGTTAGTGATGGCACAAACATGATATGGCTTAGAATTCAAATATCTTGCACACTGGGTAAAGATAAGCTTGCTTTATTTATTTACCTAAAATAAAGAACATTAGTTATTCACTATTTGATCTTGCCTCCAACCTCAAAGGCTCTCTGGAAAGAAACGCTCCCTATAGATTACCACTGATGCTAATTAAATGTATAAATTCAGTATACTTGATTCATTAAAGGCATGATGGTCTAACACCTACATGTTGCTTTTGGAATACAACAATTTGGAGCAGATTTTATGCTCATAGGGCTTCCCTTGCGGCACAGCTGGTAAAGAATCTGCCTGCAATGTGGGAGACCTGGGTTCAATCCCTGGGTTGGGAAGATCCCCTGGAGAAGGGAAAGGCTACCCACTCCAGTGTTCTGGCCTGGAGAATTGCATGGACTGTATAGTCCATGGGGTCACAAAGAGTTGGACATGACTGAGCGACTTTAACTTTCAGTACTTTATGCTTATAAGAATATAGAATGTCAATAAGGTACATAATAGAATTTCTATTGGTATAGAGACATCACATAACTCTATTCATTTTTTAAAATGTTAGAATATTTGACCATTTTAATAAACTAGATGGCATGACTATGTCTTTAGAGATAAAATAATTTAATAACATTTTTGGCATTGGGAGTTTATTTTATCAGAATAGGAAATTTATATAACTAAATGTTACAAACAATTCCCTGACAATTTAGCATAAACAGTGAACTGTTCTTTGATAAGCAGTTGAAATTGCATGCCCAGAAAATCAGGAGAGAGTCACTTTAGAGAACATTTTTGTAATGTGGAAAAAAGCCTGAAAATTGTGAATTAGTATAGGATGTTGATATGGCATCACTAAGGGTAGTAAGATTTAATAAAAAAGTTGCCCTTTTATTTGACAATAAATATTTCATTCTAAGTAACCAATAGACTTTTGAAGGAAAATATTTAACTCTGCGGGTAATAAAGACAAGAAACTTTGAGCTGATTTTATCAGAAATTAATAATCATTTTTATGAAATATTCATGTTATATAAGATTGAATCTATATAATATCAACCCATACAAATAGTGAAGACAACTTTTTAAGTCATTCATCATAAAGAGCAGAAGCTGTTAACTGTGACTCTTACAAGCTAGTCTTTCTCAGAGACTTGATCTCTGATAACCCACTTTAAAATCACTTAAAAGTGATGGGTGGAGGATGCCAACTGTTAAGATACACTGGCTCCACACAGATATCCTGAAGCAAGGGTGAAAGCCAAAAACAGACTTATTTATGAGATAATGCTGAAATCCACTAAAGTCTGAGAAACGAAGCTTGTAAGAGACAATTCAGTGTCATTGAAAAGGTTGGAAATTCTCTTTCAAAAAAAGGGTTTGTCTACCTCGTTAATAATATTCATTCTTGAATAAAAGAAGAGAAAGTAAAAGGACAACTGGGCATAGAGCTAGAATTCAGAGTAATCCAATTGCATTGTGTCAAATAATCTTCTCAAAGCAGGATTAGAGTGTTGGTGTTTAGTTATCATAGATTTCATTTACCATGTAAGCAAATAAAATGATTTTTGGATCACAGGATCAGAAATATAAATGATAGTGTATTTGCATCCAAATAGTAATTACTGCAACATTTAATCTCCCATACTGTTGCATAATATATCTTAAAAATAAAATAGGACTTCCCAGTGGTTGAGAATCCACCAATCAATGTAAGGAACACGGGTTCCATCCTTGGTCTGGGAAGATTCCACACACCTTGGAGCAACTAAGCCCGTGCACCACAACTACGAAGTCTGTGCTCTAGAACCAGAGTCACAACTAGGAGCCCGCATGTCACAACTAATGAAGCCCCCGCACCTAGCACCCGCGCTCGGCAATGAGAGCCCACCGCAATGAGAAGCTCATGCACCACAGGAAGAGTAACATGTGCAGCAATGAAGACCAGCACAGCCAAAATTAAATGAAAATTATAAAGATAAAATGATCATTCCAGTTTGACCGCTATCAATATTTATTCAGTCATTTACAGGGGGTCAATTTAAGAAAAAAGCAGAGCAGTAAAAGGGCACTAACATGAAATTATTGGGAAAACTTCCTATTCCTCAGGCATTTAAAGATGAGCTTAGACGAATTCCTGTTTTGCACTCGCAAATTATTTCTTCCCTGATGTAATAAAGTACAATGCCAATTAGTACTACCAAAAACAGTAAGTAAAAAAATGAAAAGCCTACAAAATTGAAATATATAGAAAATATATACAAATGTATATGCCAGTTTTAGCTATTTCAAATAACGAAGAAGTATGGATTAATTCACTTCAACTTCTTTAGTTCATTCAGGGTAGCCACCACAGAAGTGTTAAGCAATTCTTAACTAAGGAAAAACTTGAGTAAATTAACCATGGAGAAGATGACAAAAAGAAATATTACATGATGATTTTAGTGGGTTCAGGAGAGAAAATAAGTCATTACCTGTACTTCTGACTAACCTGTTGTAGATCACAGTTTCCATTCTCAGGTTCCGTTAATTTGCTGGAGCAGCACACAGAACTCAGAAAACCTTTTCATCTGGAGGTTAGTGATTTATTATAAAAAAGATATAACTCAGGAACAGCCAGATGGAAGAGTCGCACAGTGCAAGGTGTGGGGAAAAGGCGTGGCATTTCCATGCTTTCTCCCAGCATGTCCCTCTCCCCAAGTCTCCAAGTGTTCCCCCATCTGGAAGCTCACTCACCCCACTTCTTTTTTACTTTAAGGAAGCCTCCCTCATTAGAGAGGCAAGATTGATTAAATCATCAGCCACTGGCAAACAATTCAAGCCCCAGCACCTTTCTCCTACAGGAAGATGGGCATGGGGTGGCAGGATCCAACTGAAGGTTTCAACCCTCTAATCACACAAAGTTTCTACCAGCCACGAGCCCTCAGCCCTCAGGTGCTACTCATTAACTTAACAAAAGACATTTTTTTATTCTCTTCGGAAATTCCAAGGGTTAAGGAGTTCCATGTTGGAAGCTGGGGAGAAGATCAAATATTCTTATTGTGAATCACAATATCATATACATTAAAAAGGAATGAACACTTTATACCACTCATCTTTCCATCACTCTCAATGTTAATCTCCATACTTTCAGATACTAGACTCAGAATGGAGAAGGCAATGGCACCCCACTCCAGTACTCTTGCCTGGAAAATCTCATGGATGGAGGAGCCTGGTAGTTGCAGTCCATGGGGTTGCTAAGAGTCGGACACGACTGAGTGACTTCACTTTCACTTTTCACTTTCCTGCATTGGAGAAGGAGATGGCAAACCACTCCAGTATTCTTGCCAGGAGAATCTCAGGGATGGGGGAGCCTGGTGGGCTGCTGTCTATGGGGTCGCACAGAGTCGGACACGACTGAAGCGACTTAGCAGCAGCAGCAGCAGACTCAGAAACGCAATCATTTGTAATTATATGTTTCTCACAATGGATCTATTATACTTATAGTGCATGTATTATGTCTTGTTTTAGAAATTGCTGTTTATACTTCTATTTACTCTAATAAAAAATAGCTCTCAGCCCAGGTATGAAATTTCCTATGATACTTAGTAGATTGATTTGATACGAACACATAGGTGTTTGAGATCAGCTAATCTCTATTTCTAAAACAATTTAGAAGCAGATGATGCTAACACATACCATGTTTACTTATTAGATAAATGTAGGTTCAGTTCAGTTCAGTTCAGTTCAGTCGCTCAGCTGTGTCCAATTCTTTGGGACCCATGAATCGCAGCACGTCAGGCCTCCCTGTCCATCACCAACTCCCGAAGTTCACTCAGACTCACATCCATCTTGATGGCATCCAGCCATCTCATCCTCTGTTGTCCCCCTTTCCTCCTGCCCTCCCAGCATCAGAGTCTTTTCCAATGAGTCAGCTCTTTGCTTGAGTGGCCAAAGTACTGGAGTTACATCTGTACAATTTGTGTCTAATTATTGTTTCTGTTTGTTAACTATTACCTTAAGTTCATCACAGAAGACTTTCCTGTATTCTCATAGCTGAATCCAAATTTGCCATTCCTTAGTTCTTTCTGTAGGAAGCTGCTGCAATATATACAGCAAACATATATTTGTCCTGTTTATTCAAAGCACTGTACTGAAGATGGTAGGAGATCCAAAACTGAATAGGACATAGCAGCTGATTTCAGGAATTTCAAGTCTAAAGAGGAAGATAACACATTTCTATAAACAACACTAGGGGAACATGAGGTTGGTGAAAGTGGTTTGAGTTGATATCGGCCTGGTCTCACACAGCTGTCCTAAATTCCTAACAGTATTGCTTTGTGTGTAAACCTACAAGTGCAATAGTCTTAATGTTTGTATCTCATATCCACTCCAAATTAATATGTTGAAATTTTAATGGCCAAGTGAGCACCGGGATGCTGTAGACATTTGGGTGATGCTTAGATGGTTAGAGTGAGACCCTCATGAATGGGATTAGTGCCTGAGAAAAAATGGCTCCAGGGAGATCCCAGTTCCTTCGACCACATAAGGCTATTCCTTGTCCATACAGTGACAAGGAATCAGCTGTAAACAGGAAGATACCTTCACCAGAATGAAACCACGCAGGCCGCCCAGTCTGTGGTATGTTGTTAGAGAAGCTTGAACAGACTAATATACATTGTCTACACGTTAACTTACCACCTAAGTGTGGACATTTGGAAGGCCATTGAGCCATCTATTTCTGTATCCCCTCTGAATAGTAACAGACCCTGGACAAAATAAATGTTGAAAAAATGGTTGCAGAATTGAACAAGTTTAATAAAGGGGGTCAGAGATTTTTTAAAGCATTCTGTTTGAAACAAAATGGATGGAGGATTACCTGGGAACATTTCCTAAGCCATTGCACTCAGAAATTCATTCAAATAAAAAAAGTTTCCAATCACATCCAATTACATTTTTATCTCTAAATTTTTAAACATGAGAATTTATGAATCTTAATGCACAAGTTTTATTTTCTTTACTCAAGCTAGAAAAATAATTTGGATGTTTTGTTTCTTATTCTGGTTTTCACACATCACACTCCCTAGAAGTCATAAAATGCAATATATTATGCCCTACCTTTATAGGTACCTGTACTGCTTTTCTTTAATAGGATCAACAACAAAAAGACAGCTTAAAACAACTCTTTCAAGCAGACATCATGAATTGCAATCAACTTGCATTTGGGCTATAATAATGTATCTATGCATACATTCTCAGTCATCTTCAACTATTTGGGACCCCACAGACTGTAGACCACAAGGCTCCCCTGTCCATGGGATTTCCCAGGGAAGAATACTGGAATGGGTTGTTATTTCATTCTCCAGAGGATCTTCCAGACCCAGGGATTGAAGCTGCATCTCCTTCTGCATTGGCAGGAGGATTCTTTACCATTGTGCCACCTGGGAAGTCCAATGATCAGTTCAGTTCAGTCGCTCAGTCGTGTCTGACTCTTTGCAACCACATGAATCTCAGCACGCCAGGCCTCTGTGTCCATTACCAACTCCCGGAGTTCACTCAGACTCACATCCATTGAGTCAGTGATGCCATCCAGCCATCTCATCCTCGGTCGTCCCCTTCTCCTCCTGCCCCAATCCCTCCCAGCATCAGAGTCTTTTCCAATGAGTCAACTCTTCGCATGAGGTGGCCAAAGTACTGGAGTTTCAGCTTTAGCATCATTCCTTCCAAAGAAATCCCAGGGCTGATCTCCTTCAGAATGGACTGGTTGGATCTCCTTGCAGTCCAAGGGACTCTCAAGAGTCTTCTCCAACACCACAGTTCAAAAGCATCAATTCTTTGGCTCTCAGCCTTCTTCACAGTCCAACTCTCACATCCATATATGACCACAGGGAAAACCATAGCCTTGACTAGACGGACCTTTGTTAGCAAAGTAATGTCTCTGCTTTTGAATAAGCTATCTAGGTTTGTCGTAACTTTCCTTCCAAGGAGTAAGCGTCTTTTAATTTCATGGCTGCAATCACCATCTGCAGTGATTTTGGAGCCCAAAAAAATAAAGTCTGACACTGTTTCCACTGTCTCCCCTTCTATTTCCCATGAAGTGATGGGACCAGATGCCATGATCTTTGCTTTCTGAATGTTGAGTTTAAGCCAACTTTTTCATTCTCCACTTTCATTTTCATCAAGAGGCTTTTTAGTCGAATGATATAGAACATTTATTGTTTACTTTTACATGTATTCATATGTTATGCTATTATAATTTTTGAGTGATTTATGGATGCACTTCACTTCACTTCAGTCGCTCAGTCGTGTCTGACTCTTAGTGACCCCATGAATTGCAGCACGCCAGGCCTCCCTGTCCATCACCATCTCCCAGAGTACACTCAGACTCACATCCATCGAGTCCATGATGCCATCCAGTCATCTCTATCCTCGGTCGTCCCCTTCTCCTCCTGCCCTGAGCCCCCCAAAATAAAGTCTGACACTGTTTCTACTGTTTCCCCATCTATTTCCCATGAAGTGATGGTACTGGATGCCATGATCTTTGTTTTCTGAATGTTGAGATTTAAGCCAACTATTTCCCTCTCTTCTTTCACTTTCATCAAGAGGCTCTTTAGCTCCTCTTCACTTTCTGCCATAAGGGTGGTGTCATCTGCATGTCAGGTTATTGATATTTCTCCCGGCAATCTTGATTCCAGCTTGTGTTTCTTCTAGTCCAGCGTTTCTCATGATGTACTCTGCATAGAAGTTAAATAAGCAGGGTCACAATATACAGCCCTGACGTACTCCTTTTCCTATTTGGAACCAGTCTGTTGTTCCATGTCCAGTTCTAACTGTTTCTTCCTGACCTGCATACAGATTTCTCAAGAGGCAGGTTAGGTGGTCTGGTATTTCCATCTCTTTCAGAATTTTCCACAGTTTATTGTGATCCACACAGTCAAAGGCTTAGGCATAGTCAATAAAGCAGAAATAGATGTTTTCCTGGAACTCTCTTGCTTTTTCCATGATCCGATGGATGTTGGCAATTTGATCTCTGGTTCCTCTGCCTTTTCTAAAACCAGCTTGAACATCACGGAGTTCACTGTTCACGTATTGCTGAAGCCTGGCTTGGAGAATTTTGAGCATTACTTTACTAGCATGTGAGATGAGTGCAATTGTGAGGTAGTCTGAGCATGCTTTGGCATTGCCTTTCTTTGGCATTTGAATGAAAACTGATCTTTTCCAGTCCTGTGGTCTCTGCTGAGTTTTCCAAATTTGCTGGCATACTGAGTGCAGCACTTTCACAGCATCATCTTTCAGGATTTGAAACAGCTCCACTGGAATTCCATCACCTCCATTAGCTTTGTTCGTAGTGATGCTTTCTAAGGCCCACTTGACTTTCACATTCCAGGATGTCTGGCTCTAGAGTAGTGATCAAATCATCATGATTATCTGGGTCGTGAAGATCTTTTTTGTACAGATCTTCCATATATTCTTGCCACCTCTTCTTAATATCTTCTGCTTCTGTTAGTTCCAGACCATTTCTGTCCTTTATTGAGCCCATCTTTGCATCAAATGTTCCTTTGGTATCTCTAATTTTCTTGAAGAGATCTCTAGCCTTTCCCATTCTGTTGTTTTCCTCTATTTCTTTGCACTGATTGCTGAAGAAGGCTTTCTTATCTCTTCTTGCTATTCTCTGGAACTCTGCATTCAGATGCTTATATCTTCCTTTTCTCCTTGGCTTTTCACCTCTCTTCTTTTCACAGCTATTTGTAAGGCCTCCTCAGACAGCCATTTTGCTTTTTTGCCTTTCTTTTCCGTGGGGATGGTCTTGATCCCTGTCTCCGGTACAATGTCACGAACCTCATTCCATAGTTCATCAGGCACTCTATCTATCAGATCTAGGCCCTTAAATCTATTTCTCATTTCCATTGTATAATCATAAGGGATTTGATTTAGGTCATACCTGAATGGTCTAGCGGTTTTCCCCACTTTCTTCAATTTAAGTCTGAATTTGCCAATAAGGAGTTCATGATCTGAGCCACAGTCAGCTCCTGGTCTTGTTTTTGTTGACTGTATAGAGCTTCTCCATCTTTGGCTGCAAAGATTATAATCAATCTGATTTAGGTGTTGACCATCTGGTGATGTCCATGTGTAGAGTCTTCTCTTGTGTTGTTGGAAGAGGGTGTTTGCTATGACCAGTGCATTTTCTTGGCAAAATTCTATTAGCCTTTGCCCTGCTTCATTCTGTACTCCAAGGCCAAATTTGCCTGTTACTCCAGGTGTTTCTTGACTTCCTACTGTTGCATTCCAGTCCCCTATAATGAAAAGGACATCTCTTTTGGGTGTTAGTTCTAAAAGGTCTTGTAGGTCTTCATAAAACCGTTCAACTTCAGTTTCTTCAGTGTTACTGGTTGGGGCATAGACTTGGATTACTGTGATATTGAATGGTTTGCCTTGGAGAGGAACAGAGATCATTCTGTCATTTTTGAGATTGCATCCAAGTACTGCATTTCAGACTCTTTTGTTGACCACGATGGCTACTCCATTTCTTCTGAGGGATTCCTGCCCACAGTAGTAGATATAATGGTCATCTGAGTTAAATTCACCCATTCCAGTCCATTTTAGTTCGCTGATTCCTAGAATGTCGATGTTCACCCTTGCCATCTCTTGTTTGACCACTTCCAATTTGCCTTGATTCATGGACCTGACATTCCAGGTTCCTATGGAATATTGCTCTTTACAGCATTGGATCTTGCTTCTATCACCAGTCACATCCACAACTGAGTATTTGTTGTTTTTTTTTTTTTTTGGCTCCATCCCTTCAATTTTTCTGGAGTTATTTCTCCACTGATCTCCAGTAGCATATTGGGCACCTAATGACCTGGGGAGTTCCTCTTTCGTTATCCTATCATTTTGCCTTTTCATACTGTTCATGGGGCATGGATATATGTTACAAATTCTTTTAGAAAGAATTTGTTTTCTTTTGCTGTCTCTTTTAATCTTTATGCTGGTACTCAGATCATAAATGCAGTTAGAGAGTTGTTTATGATCTGCTTTATTAGCCCACAGAAAGAAAAACTTCTTCACTGGGTCATTTGATTAGGTGGCATTTGAAAATGTTGCTTTGTGGGAGCACACTCTGATCCTTTGGTAATATGTTAATGACAGAGACTGATATATGGGTTATTGATGAGACTCAGGTGGGTAATGGGTATGAGGCCTTAAAACAGTTAGGAAGACAGAAATGAAAGATTCACTTCAGTTCAGTTCAGTCACTCAGTCATGTCCAACTGTTTGTGACCCCATGAATTGCAGCACACCAGCCTCCCTATGGGATTAGTAAATAATGTAAGAAGAGAAGCCAATGGTAGTTTGGATTCGAAACAAGTGAACTAGATGTGACAAGTTTACATTTACCAAATAAACATAGTGAACTTAAAATAGGCTCATTCAGATAACAATTGTGATAATCAAATATGTGATACTGAAAATATTCTAAGACCAGTAAGACCAATCACATCATCCAGAGAGTATAACAACTGTAACTTAATATACCAGCCAACAATGTCCCAAAATATATGAAGTCAGCAGAATTGAAGAGAGATACAGTACTATGACAATATTTGGAGACTGTACTCTGAATAATAGATAGAACTGACCTTACAGACACAAACAAACAAACAAACAAAAAAACTGTAGGAGAATAATAGGAACATTAACAAATCAATTGTCTAGATTAAACTGACAAATTGTTAGAAACACACAAATTACCTAAACTGACTCAAAAGGAAAAGAAAATCTCAACAGACCTATACAAATAAAAAGTTGAATCAATAATTCAAAATCTCCCAACAAACTCCAGCTCCAGACAGATGTCTTCACTAGTGAATTCTACCAAACAGTTAAAGAGGAATTCACACCAATTCTATTTCAAAACAGAGGAGGAGGAAACTCACTCTAGGAGGTGAGCATTACCCGATAACCAAGGCCAGATAAAAATCTCACAAGAAAATAAAAGTATACATCAATATCCATTGTGTATAGAGATGCAAAAAATCTTAACAAAACACTAGCAAAACAAAGGCAACAGCATACTAAAAGGATTATACATCATGACCATGTGGGATTTACCCCAGGAATACTAAGACGATCAAAGAAAATTGATCAGTGTAATACATCACATTAATAGAATAAAGATACAACAACAAAACAAATAACCACCCCCAGCTCCAAACCACTTAATTGTCTCAATTCTGAGAAAGAGAAACATCATTTGGAAAAAATGCAACATTATTTCATGATTAATATACCAGAAAATTAGAAATTGGAGGAAACTTCCTCAACAAGATAAAGGCTACTTTCTAAAAATCCACAATCTGTGTCATATTCCTTTTTGACAGATTGCAGATTTTTAAAAAGATGCTGGCTGCCTAGAAGAAAAGTTATGACAGTGACTGAACAACAATGTCATATTCCTCTTCAAAGTTTCCTCCAAGATCAAAAATAAAATAAGGATGCCATTTTCACCACTGCCATTAATATTTTACTGGAATTTCCAGCCAGATATTTAGACCAGAAAAGAAAATTTAAAGAATTCTAGTAGGAAAAGACGGAGAAGGCAATGGCAACCCACTCCAGTCGTGAAGAGTCAGACACGACTTCCCTTTCACTTTCACTTTTCACTTTCATGCATTGGAGAAGGAAATGGCAACCCACTCCGGTGCTCTTGCCTGGAGAATCCCAAGGGTGGAGGAGCCTGGTAGGCTGCCGTCTATGGGGTCGCACAGAGTCACACAAGACTGAAGCGACTTAGCAGCAGCAGCAGCAGCAGTAGGAAAAGAAGAAATAAACTATATTGTTTATCCCAAGTTGTCCCTTGGGATCCTTGGGTCATTGTTTCCAGAACCCTTTCTAGATATCAAATTCCAAGGATGCTCAAGTCCCTTACATAAAATAGTGCAGTATTTGAATATACCCTCAGCATATCCTCCCATATACTTTAAACTATGGCTGGATCATTTATAATACAATATAAACACTATGCATTATAAGTAGTTATAAATATAATGTAACTGATATGTAAATAGTTGTAGGAAATGGCAACTTTAAGTTCTGCTTTTGGAACTTCCTAGAATTTTTTATTTAAAAATATTTTTTTATTCATGGTTGAATCCATAGATGCAGAAACTGTAGATATGAAGGACCAACTGTATCTCTAATCACATGGGGGCATTATTCTATATATAGAAATCCCAAGAATTCACAAGAAAGCTACTATAGCTAATAAACTAAATCTACTTAGTTGCAAGGTATATGATTAACACTCAAAAATCAACTGTTTTTTTAAACACTAGCAATGAAGTATCCACAAAGATAATTAAGAAAACAATTCCATTTATAAGAGCATATAAAATAATTACATACTTAGGAATGAATTTATCAAAGGATGTGAAAGACTTATACACTGAAAAGAACAAAACATTGTTGAAAGAAATTAAAGACAGCCCTTGTCCATGGATTGAGAAACTTGATATTGTCACAATGTCAAAACCACCCAATGTAGTCTACATGTTCAATGCAATATATATCAAAATTCCCAGCTGCTGTTTTGCAAAAATGGAATAGCCAATCCTCAAACTCATTTGCAAGGGGCCCACAATAGCCAAACCTTCTTGAAAACAGGAGAAGATAGTTGGAGGACTCACATGTTTGGTTCAAAAGTTAAAAAACTATAGTAATCAAAACATTGTGTTATTGGCATAAAGACAGAACATATAGACTGATGGAATAGAATATAGAGTCTAGAAATAAATGCATGCATCTATGGCCAGCTGATTTTTGACATGCCTTCCAAGTCCATTCAATGAGAAAAGAATAGGTTTTCAGGAAAGGTGCTGGGACAACTGGATTTCCATATCTAAAATTGGAGATTTCCTCAAATCATGTTCAAAAATTTATGCAAAATGGATCAATCATCTATATATAAGATCAATCATCTATATAAAATCATAATTCTTAGAAAAATGCATAGAGGCAAGTCTTGATGACCATTGACTGGTTAGTGAATTCTTAGATATGACACCAAAGCACAAACACAAAAGAAAAAAAATACATGAACAGATTTCATAAAAATTCAACATTTTTGTTCATTAAATGATAATATCAAAAAGTGAAAAGACAAGCTACAGAATGGGAGAGAATATTTGCAAATTATATACCTGAGAAGAGTTTAATATCAAGAATATATAAAGAATGGCTTTGACTCAATAATAAAAGAGAATCCAATTTAAATATGGGTAAATGACTTGAGTTGATATTCCTCCAAAGAAGATATACAAATCACCAAAGCATATGAAAACAAGCTCAATATTATAAATGATTAGTAGTAGTAGTGAAGTCGCTCCATCGTGTCCGACTCTTTGCGACCCCATGGACTGTAGCCTACCAGGCTCCTCTGTCCATGGGATTTTCCAGGCAGTAGTCCTGAAGTGGATTGCCATTTCCTTCTCCAGGGGATCTTCCCAAACCAGGGATCAGACCTGGGTCTCCCACATTGTAGACAGACGCTTTACTGTCTGAGCCACCTATAAATGATTAGGGAAATGCAAATCAATATCATAATGTGATAATTTACACCTACTAAGATAACTAACAAGAAACTAAAAATCATCTATGGAGAAAATGGAATCCTTGCACACTTGCACATTACTGTAGTGAATGGAAATGGAGTAGCCATAGTGAAAACAGTTTGGGAAGTTCTGAAAAAAACTCAACATAAAATTACTACATACCCCACTCCTAAGTATATAGCAAAAAGAATTGAAAACTGAAACTCAAATATATACCTGTATACCAGGGTTCTTTATAGTATTACACCCAGTGCCCATAAGGTAAAGACAATACAAGTGTCCATCAAAAGATGAATGAATAAACAATGTGCTATATACACAGGATGAAATATTATTTGGCCATAAATAGAAATAAAGTTCTGATACATGCTTCAACACAGATGAATTTTAGAAGTATTATGATAAGATGAATAAACCAGATAGAAAAAGACAAACATTGTAAGTCCTCACTTAAGAGATATATCTAGCACAGGCAAATTAATAAAAGTTCATTAGAATTTACCAGGGACTGATAGGAGACAGAACAGGTATAACTGATTAATGAGTATAGACTTTGTGTTTGGGATGATAGAAATATTTAAAAAATAGATAATGGTGATGACTGCACAATATTGTGAATGTAATTAATAATAGTGATTGTATAGTCAAAATGGTTAAAATACTAGATTTCATATTATATATATTTTCCACATAAAGTTCTAGTGTAGCTAATTTCCTGGATATTATAGTTGTATTTCAAATAAAGCAACCATATTCTACAGACTTTTATTTTGGTTGGACATAATATATTCTCCCTCACTTGCATTTTTATACCTTGAAACACATACATTTGATAAGTAGACCTATGAGCGGTCATGTAATATATTTTGGAAATAAAAATGGAGTAACTTCTCAACACATGAAAAGCAGAATAAAGGAAGAAATAATGTGATTATATTTTGAACAAAACAAGAATGTGTCACAAAACATCCCACATATGTGAAACAGGATACTTTGCATTTTTAGCAGACAAAAACTTGTATAAACCAATTTGAGAGTTATTAAATTACAAGCAAAAGAGGAAATTAAAATTAAAAATTCAGATTTTTCCATTACATGGTATGGAAAAACCCAAACAAGCTTTTTTGTCAACCCAATATTTGAGTTTCTTTCCATGTAGAAGTTATACCTTTCAACCACTATGGCATTTTATTACTAATCTCAATTCTACAGATTATGGATTTCAAAAATCATGATTGTAGATTTTCAAAAATTTAATTATGGTTTTCAGTCCTCTTTCATGCCTCACGTGTCTATATTGCATTCAAAACACTTTTGATCTTCTTATGTTTACATTATGTGTAAGAAATCACAAACTGAATTGACAAATATTCATACTAATTATGCTATATATTTTTAGCATTTAAATTACTTCCAAAATTACTCAGGAATGTAGAGTAATAGAAAACATGGTTTTCTGTTGCATGTTTTGGTTTTCAGTACATGTCCAAGAACCTTGTGTGCTTAGTTGCTAGTCAGGACTCTGCGACCCCATGGACTGCAGCCCTCCAGGCTCCTCTGTCCATGGGGATTCTCCAGGCAGGAATACTGGAGCAGGTTGCCATTCCCATCTCCAAGGGATCTTCCCAATCCAGGGATTGGACCCAGGTCTCTCCCATTGCAGGCGGTTTCTTAACTGTCTGAGCCACCAGGGAAGCCTGTCCAAGAACCTTACATGTCAGGAGCCGCGTTAGGTATTACTGACAAAATGGAGGCATGGCCCCAACCCCCTCTCCTTGTCCCGCAGGCACAGTCCCAGGATGGAGTTAGGTTTTGTGATTCTGACTTGTTCTTTCCTTTCTTCGGTCGAGTTGGCTGAAAAGAATGTTAAGGTGCTTATTGTTCTTGAGAGAAGCATGAGAAGGCACTAAGCCTTCTGCAGTTGTGCCCAGAGAATAATCCATAAAGTTAACCATTGACATTTGTTCAAGGATCTTTACAAAGAACGTTCCAGGATGAGCATGTAGGCCACAGCATGAGACCATGGGAAGGATTGTTATCTGAGACCTGTTTGTGAGGGAAATGTTTATGGCAAAAGAAGTTCGCTGAATTTAAGGTTTAGGAATAATTAAGAATAGTTAGAAGCTAAATATTTAAGGAATGTTGTAGCATTAGCATATTTTACTATAGCTTATAGAGATTAGGAATTTTAGAGATATTAATAGCTAGAAGCCTTTTTAGGAGATAATGATTTTAAGATACTAGGGACAAACAGGATTTAGAAAGATAAGAAATAAACTGAGGAATGTGGCATGAATTGCAATGTAATCACAAGTTAAATAAGGACGCATAAAAGGAAGTAGATAATAGATAGTAAAGCCAATTCTGAGAGAATCCCTGAAGCAGGAACTCTGTTTGAAGGGCAACAGTGATTTCTGGAGACAATAAATTGGGTTGGCGGCGGGGCACTGAAAATGTCAAACCTCTGATCTAATGCTTTTATCAAAGTATAAAAGAAAACCTGAAGCTTGAAATAAACATGTAGTCCGGCACCTTGAGTCAGAGGCTACATCATTCTCTGCCGACACTGCTCATCCCTTCAGACTGATTCCCTGGCTGCTGGAGCTGGACTCCGGCACTTATAGTAAGACTTTTTATCATATATTTCTTCACCCCTTTATAATATGCTTAGCTAAAGGAAACTGTTTCCACTCATCCTAAAAATATTTTTGTCACATTTTTTTCAAAATTTTATTCATGAATGATCATTAATCTTATTTAGTTATCGATATGCAATTGTGTTCTCTTAACCTCATAGTATAAGTAAATATCTGTCTGTAAATGTAACTGATTATTGGACACTTACAGGATCAGAGCAGAGAAGGCACTGGCACCCCACTCCAGTACTCTTGGCTGGAGAATCCCAGAGACGGGGGAGCCTGATGGGCTGCCATCTATGGGGTCACACAGAGTCAGACACGACTGAGCAACTTAGTAGAAGCAGCAGCAGCCCAGGATCAGAGACTGTGCCTAAACAGTCTTCAACAATATTTGAAAAAAAGAGAACATATGTATACTATGGGTGTTGTTTGAATTTGTACAGAAGTGAAGTTTTAGATTTAGATGCAGAGTGAAGGCTTGACAAGATTAAGTACAATTTTAGTTCTAAAATCCCTGCTCTTTAGAACACAATAGCATGAATATCTTAAAAAGATGAAGTAGTCAGGCTACACTCTTAACTATCATCAAGAAAAACAGGAATTAGGCCTGAGGGGGTAGAGATTGGAGCAAGTGGAATGTAAGTATAAACAGGAGAATGTCCTTGAAGGAAAGGCTGCAGGTTTTCCCCAGAGAGAATTTAAAAAGTTAAACTCTGAGATCCAGGAAAGCTATTTGTGTTCCTGAAAGTTTATATTTGAGGAGAAAATTTGTGTATGACAGGAACAGATTCACAGAGGCAGTGCTTATTGTCCAAATTGTCTCCTTTTCATCACCGTAAACATTTATCCATGCATATATACACGTACAAACATGTAAACAGGATTGCTCTGAGTATTTGAGTTGTCAGGAAACAGAGAATGAAGTCAGTTGTCCAAAGTCACAAACTAACTACATTGCATCTCAAAGGTGTTACTTTGTTCAGTTGTGCGGTGTGTGTGTCTGGCAGTGCCTTAGTGTGTGTGCGTATGCACAGGTTTCGTGTCTCGTGTAGTTGGGTTCCCGAGCACAGATTCGAAGCGCCATCTTATGACTGACATTTTGTAACTTCTCTTTAGATAGTTGGACATTTTTAACAGCCTACGAGATGTGGAATGGTTAACAGATTACCCTACATTTTTCAAAGACAGTTTTCTAGATTTTTTAGTTTTAAGTAAATTTTTAAAAATGTAAACTATATATAGAGAGTATATATATCTCCAATGGAAAACTGGAGAAATGGGCATTTATAATGAAACATAAGACCTAAAAGTATTAAAATCTCTACCTTTGCTCTCCAGAAAAGCAATGAATCAATTTGGATTAATTACAATACACCTACCTTGATACTTTCTGAAATTCCAGTAGATCTGTCTTCTCTTTCTGTTACACTGAAGAATAAAAATTTTCATAAAGCTGTTTAAATAGCTGTACTGCCCTCCCACAGAAGTGGGTGCACTTTAGTCATGGAAGAACTAATTCAAGTATTATACAGCAATTTGTGATCCCTTAAGGTTTTGTACTACATAGATGTAAAATAGTATTGTTAGCTCCTACCATGATCACTTCACCATTCACACTTGAAGCAATTGAGGTTTCCACAAATCAGGCAATGTGCAGATTCTGTCATAGTAAAACATTTATTTGTTAAAGTGATATAGATTATTCAAGATTCTACAGTCTTAAATCATGGATGGCAATGTAACATGGATTGATACAGAACTCGATGCCAATGTAGGCTTTTTTTCTTTCCTTCTTTAAAAAAAATACTTGTAGGCCAGAAGAAAAAAAAATTTGGTTTTAAAAGGGGATGAACCATGGTCTGATAGAGCCAGTTTAGCGGCATCAGAGACTTCTGCTTCGGCTCCTGTGGACAATTTCTTCTAGGATACCAGTTCAACAATAAGCCTTTGTGAATTGAACGATTTTTAAATTTTATCCAGTAAAAATATCAGTAGCAATTTTTTTCAGGAGAGAGAGAAGTGGTGCTCTTCAGATTAACTCCGGCCTCTGAAATGAAAGAAAAAGAAAAAAAAAAAAAAAGAAAGAAAAAAAGAAAACACATAGCTAATAAGATTATTTTGCTAGCAATCTAGAAGTTACTGATCTGTAAGCAACCAGGCAGGAACTTACTGCTGAACAATACTAGGTATACATCTGGATGCTACTTAGACATGCATGCACATCAGCTCTTAAAATGTTTCTTGGTAACTTCAAATTGTTGTATATATTTTAAAAAATTTTATTTTAGAAAGGAACCTAAATGTATTAAGACTAAATAGTTATGCAACTCAGAACCAAAACTGAGGAATGGCATTCTTCATTGCTTTGATTTTCACATTTATATCCTCAAGATTAAAAAAAAAAAATTTATTCATTAATGCATGCCATTCAGGTTTTAACAAATATTCAAACTTTTTAAAATATGAATATTTTAGATCAAATTTGTTCATTACATCTAAAACTTAAGCGATCTCTACTTTTTAATATACTCTTTTGGAAGCTTTGTGTCATATTAAGGTTTTATAAAATTTAATTATACATTTAATATAGTGAAGACTATTAGTTCTTCTTTATTAATTAGTTCTTCACCTACAAGACAAATAAAATAAATGTGAAAACTGACATTCACAAGCAAAGGAATTTCACAGTTAATATGATTTTTAAAGAAAATCATATAAAATTATTAAAAATATTTAAATAAACTGTGAAAATTTTTTTTTCTAATGAATGGGTTCTCAGGATTCATGGCGTTAAAATATACCTATAAATTCTATATTTAAAGATGGAAAAAAATTTGAAAAAATATAGGATTTCATAATATGAAATCAAAGTAATTTTTCTCCTTTCCATTCAAGAACAACTACATATAATATGATTATTAACAAACTGTGGAATTATGGTTTATAAATAAGATGCTAATTTTGCTGATTAGGAAATAGAAATCAGATTTGGGAATAAGGACATGAATTGGTCAGCCCTGAATCTGCCATTATTGAAATGATGACATAATATGATGTTGAATAAAAATTTTATAGGTGAGATTCAAAATAACACTTTTTAATTATTAATAAACAAACTCATAATTATTCCATAAATATTGAAATATGGAACAAAAATTACTAGAGTATCACAAAGGAAAAACAAGATAGAATATAGTAATTATGATAAAATGTTATAAGAAATGAATATACTGAATTTGGGGTAGGTTCAGGATGTTTTGTCAATGGTCCTCATGTGACAGTGAAAGGGTAGGATGCAAAACACTTCCGTCTTATTAATTGTCTTACAAATAAAAGGAGAAATTAAGGCTACCTCAACATTAAAAGAAGAAAAAACAAACTGACATTGAATGGATTTGGGCAACTGTTACTACTCTTATTCGTAATGTAATTAAGACCTATGAAAGGTTTTTCGTCTCTAGTCAGGGCATCTAAAAAGAAGGAAATGATTTCTAAAGGTTATTGCTGACACTAGGGTTCTATATATATTTTTTCTGTTTTCCTATAATGTTCAAATAAATATGTCAAAAAGTATGGTTTAATTATTGTCAAAAAAAGTTAAATGTTTCTTACTAAGTGCCTATTCTCTTACTCTTTTTAAAATTTACTTGAAAGGAATATCATACAGTATCACAGAACCAAGCATTTTATATCGGTCATTCTTGCTTAGAAAAAGAACGTTGGAAGGACATCGAATCATATACACACATTTGCTTTGCTGCTTGGTTCTTAGTTAACATGTTTTCCAAACTGTTTTTCCACAGTTATTTTAATACTGCTGTTTATTTCTAAGCAACACTAGTAACTTTTCATGCACTTATGTATTAATAGTCTGTCTAAAAGAACTGGACTCTTTTCATGGTTACTGCATCTGTAGCAGAGATTTTATGACAAAGTTTAAGTTTTTTTAAAAATACTTTGATTGATATATACTAAAAAGAAAGATCAAAAATCAAATATATTGAAACCAGGAAACAACTGTCTTAAAGACTGGCACAAGCAGTCACAGAATAGTGGCATCTACTGTACATACTGAAACACACACACACAAAACACACATTTGTTGGTCTGAATACAAGAAATACTTAATTTTTTTTTTTTTTTTACTTAAAGGCATTTTCATTAACTGTTCTTACTTAACTGCCAAACACATCATATCAATTGTTCTACCTGATTCATTTTAAGCATAACAATATTTTCAAACACAAGGCTAATTTATATGTGCCTATTTACTTACAGAGTAATTATCACTGATTCTGCCAATGATTCCTTTCCCCTTTGCTCTCAATTTATCTTAGTGTAATTGGAATCTTATGGTTTATTATAGAAGGGTTGTATGTGTTACAGTAAATATTTTAAGCTCATTCTGTTTCTATTCACATATAGGAAAAGTCGTAAGGAATAAAATTGACACCAGACATATTCTAATGGAAATGAAATAAATCACAGAAAAACAGTCATCTTAGCAGTTACCTCAGTGTAAAGAAGAGCACCCAAACCCCTGACGGGGCAAAACATTTCCACCTTTCTGCGCCTTCCTACGAGAGCTTGATGCTATGTTAGGGATTGTGGTATGATCAGTTTAATACTGTCACCTAGGAAATGTCTTTTTAAATTAAAAAAAAATGTATCAAGTTTCTTCTTTTTTTTTTGGCTTATATTATTGTCTGTATATTAAGGGACATTTTAATTAAGTTTAATGCAATAGGCCAATGATTGGGAAAAACATTTTGCCACTGGGCAGAAAAAGACATGTATGTTAATATCCTGCAGGAAATATAAACTTAAGCTAAAATTGCATAATCTTCTTTATCCCACTAGCACCCTCCACTGCCAGCCAGGAAAAAAAAAAAGAGGAAGAAGAAGAAACTATGAGCACAAGGCGTCTCTGCCAACTCTCTACCTTGTTTCATTCACAAGGTGAAGTGGCGCCGACAGTGTGAAAGGCCGTGAGAAGACTCAGAGCCCATGGGTCACAGTCTCTTCACAGGGGCATCGCTGCTTGGTTGTGCAGACAGCTGCAGAAATGATAGGCCTGCTGTTGCAGGAATCATTTATCAAATACCAAGAATAGTTACACTGAGGTCATATGGTGACTTAAATATGATAACAGAAATGTAGCAGGAAATTGGGTGGTGAGTAAATGATGTATTGCCACCAAATTTTGTTACAACTCTTCCTTGCCTGAGGGTTTATTTTTCTTGCTAATGCCTGTAGAAAGAAAAAAAAATACCCAAAGCATGGAAAGAAAGTTGCTATGACATTATGTTTCAACAAAGGAAGACTCCGCATAAGATTTTAAAAGTAAGTGACATATCCTACATATGAAATCTAATACAAACATACATATGTACATAAGAATTTACTACATATAGAACTCACAAATCACTGAAAGATCATGCACCACAGTAGTATTTATGTCTGGGTGGTGGGTTATGACAGATTTACATTTTTTTTAAAATTTTAAACTATATTTTCCAAAGTTCTCAAATTAATATTATTTTAGCACAGAGAAGTCATTATTAGAAATCTTACATACTTATCACATTGGCAAACCTTTTGCTATCTTGAGTAGCACATAAATTCCCGAGGAAATTACTTTTCTCTAAATTTGACTTCTAACACTGTGGTAAAATAAAGAGTTAAACACAAAGATATGTAACATGCCCCACGAAAAATGAATACTTGAGAAATTGCTTCAGTTGGTAATTGAAAGATGACCAGATTGACTTTCCTATCAACTCTTGATAGAACAGTTAGCGCCATCCTGGATCGTGCTTCTCACTGAGAAACCCTGACTTTTTAAACCCTTTCTATGGATATTCTCTTTCAGAACAGCTGAGTGTCCAAAGTTGCATGATAATTCAACATTTTCTAATCAAATATAGGGGAGAGAGGGAAGGAATAACAGAAGAGGAAAGAAAAGAAGGGAAGGTGGTAGAAAACAGGCTCCTTCATGCAGGTCCCTTCGGTTCTAGTAACACCAAGTACATGAAAGACACTCTGTTACTGATTGTTTTCAGCGAGCCATCTGTTCGTTTTTTTTTTTTTTTTTTTTGCAGCTTAGGAATGGAATTCTAATTTCAATTAAGAAATGATGCATGGAAAATGTTTTGTTTGATTTGGGATGGAATTATTCAGGGGAAACCCTTAAGGATAGTCCAAGTGATTGTTATCTTTTAAATAAGAAATGGTTAAAAAAAATCTTTATTTTTTACTATCAACAAATAAATCAATGACTTTTTCTATGAACCTTTAAAAGCAGAGTATTTTTTTTTCCTGTGCCAAATCTTAAGCAAATGGCTGATGCATCCAGCTGTTTGAACAGATTGCTAAAATACCATTTTTGTCTGGAAACACACTTTCTGATCCAATTAAAATGCAGGAATCAAATACTCATTTGAAACTTCCAAAAAAGAGAAAAGAAAATCAAGAAGAGTAATCGGCTGCTGACAAAAGGAATACCATGAATATTTCATGAATAGTCTTTTGCTCCATTTTATAGTGGCTACATTCATTTTAGATAACAGTGAAACACTTCTGTTCATCCACTTTTGGTGAAGCACAATACATCATCTCAGCTTCTACTATGTGGAGGTCAAGGATATGAGTGAATATATTCCTATCAAGCTACTGTCTTCACATTTAGAAATATTTATAAAAGTACACATGATACCATGCGTGACTACAAAAGTGACTCAAAAATTACATTGGTATTCCCTTCATTCTTACAATACGAATCAAAAATATTCAGTTAACCAAAAATCTGTCTAAATTTAGGAACTGGAAATTCATTTAACCAAACTGAACTTCAGGGTTTACCATTGAGCATTGAGTAAGTTTTAATGGAAAATGTCAACAACTTGCATAAACTAGCAAACCAAAAATTAAAAATTTGTTTATAAAATAATATACCCACTTAAGTACTGAAGCATGTGACAGATAACAAGAATCTCACCTGTGTTTCCTGGACAATCTGGTCAACATTAGTCGGCAAAGCATCTGGGAATAAAATTTTCAGCGTCATAAACAATTCATTTTTTATGAAACAGATCTTATAATACTTCTCATTGAAATCTTGGTAAGATTTGTCTTAACAAAGGTTTATCTATTTTTTGTAATAACTCACTGGTTTTTGGGTTAATTATAATTGACTTTTATAATACTTTATAGTTCTCTATGGCTATTTCCTGATACATAATACCATAAAGGCAAAATTTTTAAAAATATTGTTCTAGTTACTAAAATGAGTAATTATCCATGGAATACACTTTTATGTAATTATGGAATGCACTTTTTCCTGCAAGAGTTTAATGAGAAAATCGGGCTTCTATTCATTTTTCTTACTCAAAGTTAACTTCAACCACAGAGCTGCATATGATTAATATGGAAAGATATATCAAGGAAAATAATCCAGAGCAGGAAATGTAGTTTTTTCTTATTTTATATACTATGTATAAAATAATCATTTACAATATAAACCATTATTCAATAATCCCAAAGATAGTAGCATGCTTTGCCAAGTACCATTTATATAAAACCATGGAACAGTAATGTTCTAAATGCAAACATTCTGCCTTTAAATATCCATACACATATTCCAATTGGCTACAAATGCTTAATACCATTAAGTAGCCCTGTAGAGTACATATTCTATTTATTTCCCAAATGTCGCATTTTAAAGTCAATACTCTAGTTTTAAGAAGGGACGAAGTATAAGAAAAAATTAGGTGTCTGAGGAATATGTCATTCTAAGTGCTCACAGGTGACTCTGATGAGAATAGTACAAAACAATTTTTTGATAAAACCTCCAGCATAAATATTCATAAAAATTTGCAATGATCTCTGGAGATTAGGTTTTACATGAGAGCAATTGTTTCTATTATACAGAAAAACAAATTAGGAAATCATATTATGGTAGAACCCCCAGAATATATTTCATAAGGCCCTTCGTGTTATTAGAATAATTATTTATTAGACACATTTTGGGCTTCCCAGGTGACAACAGTGGTAAAGAACCCTCCTGCCAAAGCAGGAGACAAAAGAGAAGTGGGTTTGATCCCTGGATCGGGAAGATCACTGGGAGGAGGACATGGCAACCCTCTCCAGTAGTCTTGCCTGAAGAACCACATGGACAGAGGAGCCTGGCAGGCTATAGTCCACGGGGTTGCAGAGTCAGACATGACTGAAGCGACTTAGAATGCAGGGATGTATTTTGGGGGCAGAATAACAATAAATGTCTAGTTCAAGTCTCAGGCAAGAATAAATGTACATCCAGTTTCAAACATGAAATGAAAGAGACTTCACGGCTTTCCCCCAAATGCATTTGAAGATAATTTTCTTGTTGTTTTAAAATTCATGAACTGTAACAGTCAGCGATTCGAGAAGAATGAACTAGATCAACTGTTTAGATGCCTATCATTCAGATGTTCAGAAAAATATATTTGTACTAGAGTTTATATTCCATTGTAATCTGATAGATAGCAAGTATAGTTTGGACAGCTGTTCTGGGAGAAGTTCTCTGATAGCTGGACCACTGAAATCTAATCTTATTACATTAATTACAGTAGGACTCAAATTTACAATCTAAAAGGGTTAAGTATATGTGTGCAGATACATATCTGCACATATATATATAAAAAACGTATGTAGACATATAAGCATATGTAGCATATGTATTTCGCTTGATGGTAACTTTAGATTACTTAAACTTTAAAATACTGTAATTCTCCTAAATTTTAACTTTGAAATAGCTGAAACAAATCAGAAGACAATGGTACACTGAGTATTTTGTTGTATTGAGTATTTGAAATATTTGATGAAATTGCAGATGTATTAACATTATCTTAAAGAGGTAATTTCATATTTTATTCCCAGAACTATTAGTGTCTATGCCCCTCTTCAGATAATTCCATGTGTTCAGGGTGACTTGATCCCTGTAATGTGTTTACCACTCTTTATTCTGTACTGCTACAAGAGGGATGCTTCCTGTTACAAAAAAAAAAAAACCCACAAATCTGATAAAACCAATTGTATTTGAAATCCCAGCAAGTAAATTTATCTAGCATGGGAGGGAAAGAACTGAGTGATCTGAAAGACAGAGCTCTGAAACTATTACAAAATTCCAGTCACTAATTTTGGTTGTTTTCGCTTTGCTTCGTGAAATTTTAAAAGTGAGATAATTTTTTTTATCCATAAATTTATCTCAGCTAACATTTAACTCACAAACATTATAAGGTGAATTGTCATTTTTATTAATATTGTCATTGTTATTATTATATTTTATTACCAACGGAGGAGGAGGATAAGAAAAATAATTAGTTTTCCATCTGATGCCCCTTAAATTGTTTCCCCAAACACTTCACACACACACACACACACACACACACACATACAAGCATCTGCAACACTGTTGAAGCGGAAAGACTGGACTCTTCCTGAGACTCAAGAGAAAGTTAAGCAAGGGGAAGAGAGTACAGCTTCACTTTGTCTAATATTAATGAGCACTGCTTGCATAGCATTATAAAATGGAACTGGAATCCTGCCACACCAAGAAGAAAATGGACTCATATCTGCAGTTTTCTTTGAAAAAAATGCCCATTTACCTTTGCAATTCTTGTACAATAAGACACTTTATGAATTTTAAAATTTTAAACTATTGGGATATTAATGATTGTTTTTAAGTTTGTTATTGTGAATAAACATAGGAGGAAATATTAAATTTTAGGAAGTAAAAGGCTATTAATGTGAATTTTGTGGTAATTTTTTACTAATGTGTTAGTTTTATAAATGAAATATTAATTTCTTTTTAGTAATACAAGCAATTAAAATAGTTAAAATTTAATTTGGAAGTACTTTTTGAGGCTTTAAGGTAAAGCAGAAAATGTTGGGTTGGCCGAAAGATTCGTTCAGGTGATTCCATAATATCTTAAGGGAAAAACTGAACAAACATTTTGGCCATTCCAATACTTCATGGAAAAAAGATAAGAGATTTCTGTGGACAGGTGGAAGACACTTAATTTTAAAAAATTCTTTAAATTCTTGTGAAGAAAGTATGTCTCATTCAGATAGTAAAACTGTTGAGTCTATAGGTAGCTCACAAAAGCTCAAAAACTTATATTCTAAAGCTTTTTTAGTAGACTATTTTGGCAAAGCACCTAAAATAAAGTGCCTAAAAGCATAAAAAAGCTTACTCTGACGTCTATTCAAAAATGTATAAAATACACTGTCTTCAGCAAAGGTGTTACTATATCAAATTTAAAATTATCATATTTAATGCACCTCTGTGTAAATCTATTTGCAAGATAAAAGTAAATGATATTCATCAAACCAAAGTTTGTTTCTTTTTAGGATTTTGAAGTTGCTTTGAATGTTTCATTATTCCTTTATGGAACACAATCCTTATGTATACTTTTTTCAATAAAGGCCTATTTTAATAGTGGTTTGACATTTTCAAATTGGAGGACAATTATCCAAAACAAAAAGTAACATAGGAATACATAAAATTTAAGAAATGTTTAGAGCAAATATCTGTAAATATATTACTTGTCAGTTTGTTCGTGAACAAGCTGAAACCATAGCATAAAATGGCTAAAAATTAAAGAAAAATAATTAAGAACAGAGAAGCAAAAACAACATACACAACCTATACACAGTCAGCAACAACAAACACCAAAACCATATGCTATGGATCACATATACGAAATTGGTTAAAATAAGGAATGTAAGAAATGACACAAAGAAAAACAAGAGGGACAGAATTTCTTGCTTATAGTAATATATTATCTGGATCACAAATTATTATGCTAATTAATTAAAATTCTGAATACTGAGCCTTCTTCCCTGGCTCCATTCACTTACTAATTCATCTATCCATTTGCTCATTCATTCATCCGAATAACTACTGTGTTTAAGATATTATACCAGGTATCTTTAATCACCCCCAACTTTTCCAAGGATTTATCTTTCAGCCACTTCACACTGAAACGGCCCTGAGCAAAACATTTTCATATACTTCTCAACAAAACCAAGTAACATCTGACCCTCTTGATACGCTAATTTTTGTTCACATCGTTTGTTCAAATAAAACCTTTTAAAAGACAGGAACACAGGCCTTCTTATCATTTCCAGAATAAGTGTTCAAGCATTTGGTTAATTCACCCTAAAAACAGTCTTGTAAGAGCAATAACAATTTAAATAGTTTCAATGGCTTTAGACAAAGAGAATAAATTTCACATGGTTAGGTATTATGTCATTCTAAATGTTTATGAGAAATAAAAGATATTCAATTAAAGTTACATTAGAAACATAAGCAGGAAAATTGATTTTAAAAAATGCAAACAACTGGAAAATAGAAAATAAATTGGTATCTTGGAGTAGATACACTAAGCTGCTGCCTGTTTTGCGTGATTGCAGCACCACCTTGACCACAACCTTGCTTGGGGATTCATTTCTTTAAGTCTTGAAAAATTTTTGTATATTCAGGATATTTTTAAAACCATGAAGGCATAAACTAGGAAAAGGAAAAATAATATGCTTTTTGTCAATCAGTGCTTTGTGAAGAAATAAGTAATTGATGACAACTAAAACTGGTTAGTTGAAATTAGTGCATTATTACAGAATAGTGTTGAAAATACATTTCACTTTGAGTAATGCTTTGATTTTACAAAATAATTTCACACAGTGATATAATTTATTACTCACAAGAGCTGTATTCCTGACCCAAGAAGGCCAATTACATTTTAGAGGTGGGAAAGACGAACTTTAGAAAGAGAAGCAGGGCATAGAAGATATTTAGGAAACACCTAAAGTAGTGAAAGCCTGTTAGACAAATTTTTTAAAGACTAACTCAGAAAGCTCTAACTGCTTTAAACTAACTCACTTTTTAATGTCATCACGATATATTATGTATAAAATATGCCTTGGTAAAGTCAAAACACCTTCATATGTCCAGGCAGAGGCATGTGACTTAAAGTTTATAAATGTTTCCAGCAAGAGGAAATTAAACTAATGATGACATTCCTCACCTGTGTTTTAAACAGTATTTCAAGCAATCTGAAAGAGTTAATAAATTTATACTCTGTCTTTAACTTACTTCTAGGGAATACTTTATATGCAGTACATATCTTATTATGTTATGGCTAAAATTTTTTTGTGCGAGTTTCCCACATGATTCATATTCTCAAAAAAAAAAAAAAAACAACTAAACAACAAAACAAGCAACAATAATAATTAAAAAAACCTAAAGCTCCATTTTGGAGAAGGTAATGGCACCCCACTCCAGTACTCTTGCCTGGAAAATCCCATGGATGGAGGAGCCTGGTAGGCTGCAGTCCATGGGGTCGCTAAGAATCGGGCATGACTGAGCAACTTCACTTTCACTTTTCACTTTAATGCATTGGAGAAGGAAATGGTGACCCACTCCAGTGTTCTTGCCTGGAGAATCCCAGGGAGCGGGGAGCCTGGTGGGCTGCCGTCTATGGTGTTGCACAGAGTTGGACGTGACTGAAGTGACTTAGCAGCAGCAGCAAAGCCCTATTTACGGATCTTTAGTAAAACATCATCAGGTTACAATATGATATTGTAGAAATTTTGAAGAGTAGTTAGAGCATTTTTTCTATAGACCTTGATTTCAGTGACTGTCCAAGAATGCCATATCATTAAGGAACAATATTATTGTGTGACTAAATTAAGAATGCTTTTTAAAATGATTCCCACTAAGCTTTATAATTTCTAATTAAACTTCACCATGTTTTGATTCAAATAATAAATACATTTACTCTAAGAGATAAACATTCAAATTCAGAATTACAGAGCAAAAGGGAAAAATAAAACTACTATCTAGTTAATGAACAATGACTTTATATTGCTTATAAATACAATAAGAACTCCATTAGAAGATTTTTATTTTACTTGGTGATAAAAATAAATATCCCTTTGATAAAGGCAGTTTTGTATTTTTGTCTCTCTACTTAACTTGCATTAAGAAAAATATAAAGTTCATTCATTTAGCAAATGTGTACTGAATGAATGAAAACACCTTCATATTCCCAGGCAGATGCATATGACTTAAAACTGGCCTGTGACTTAAAACTGAATTGACTTTTTTTGATAAATGAAAAAATCAATTGCATGTTCTGTTTCCCACTGAAAAAGCAGTGTCGTGGATGAGAAATGCCACAGAACCATTAAGGCACCTGAACTAAGAATGTTGTTTGAAAGGGAACTTATTTTAACACTGTCTGGGTATACTTAAATGAATATTTTATTATAAATAACATAACAACACAATGTTGTTCTTGAAAATATTTGCCTAAAAAAAATGCCACTGTCACTGAAAGAAAATATACAAGTTACTCATTGAAAAATATCAATCATCCATAGGTGGTAATTTGTAAGACTGGAGGAAATATAATTATTTATGCAAGACTTCTTTTTTTCCTATGACAACTTTCATTTTGTGGTCTGCTACTGCAGAACCTGGAAGCCGATCCTAAAATGGGGAAGGCACTGTTGTCAGCTTTTTCCCTAAACAATTTTAAATATATGACCTTCATATACATATATATGTGTGTATATATATACATATATACACACATATATACATATGTATGAAGTAACTATACCTTATAGGGTTTATATGCCATGGCTCTATTAGCCATGAATCAGAGAGACAAGACTGGCATGTCAAATTCCAATTTCCTATGTGAGTTCTTGGAAAAAAAAAAAAATTCATTAAAAAGAAATAATGGGTTACACAGTGCTTTCCAATATCCACTCAGAATTTGAAAGAGTTGCTTTTCCACTATGCCCATCAGAACTGCTGGACTGAATTAACATCGCATTCATAGACATGCTTCTTTTAGAAAACAGTCCACAGGTGTTCGGTGAGTTAATAGAACAATTGTATTCCTTTAATTCTCCATTCAGGGAGTACCTGTGTCTTGCTCTGGCTCTCTCAGCAGGCAAAGTGAGAAACTTACTTGGCTTTGAATGTGCTCTTTTAGATGCGGGCCCCTCAGAATCGGGAGGTCGACTAGCTAACTGCAAGGCAGTTGAGTTGTTCCTGTTCACGTTTTGGGACTCAACATTTGTGACCGCTTCACTCTGTGGTTCGGCGCTTGGCTTTGTGCCAGTCTTTCTTTTCTGCTTTTGGGACACAGACGCGCTTGAAGTCCAGGTAGGAGGCAAAGCAGAGGTAGTGGTAGAGGAGTCCTGACTTGAACACGTTTCTGACGGTTGTATCACATTGTCATTGGCGACTTTACAACACTGGGCATTCTCTTCGTGCCCCACAGCTTGTTTGGACACAGACTGGGGCAGCGTCCCACTGCAGCCTTGTATTTGAGCCCCATTTGTTTGAGAGTAGACGTTGCTGACCTTGGTAACCTTGTGTTGCCCATTATTGTTACAAACCTTATACCGGATCATTAGAATGATGATGAAAACCAGCACAGATGCTACAATGATTCCACCAATAATAATAATCATGGTGCCTCCCAGAAACTGGGACTGCATGAAATGGCACCGCACGTAATCCTGTTCCGTAGTAAACTGGATGCAACCCACGACTCTTGTGGCAGTGAGGGAAGTGATGCCATCATCATATATTGCCAAGACACACAAGTCATACATAGTTCCAGCAGCCAGGTTATTGACAAGAAAAGTTTTGCTCGTAGGAGGTATCATTCTGAGGGACAATGGAATTTGTGTTAATATTAAACACACAACAGATACACAGACAGAGTCATTATGAGTTCAGTTCTGTTTCATTTCAGTACTCATTAAGATAAGCACATTTATAACAGATATGAAATATGAGAAAATGATCTGATCTTATATTTACCCACTTAAAATGGCGAAAAGTCATTGTTGCATTCTGCATTATATTAATGGTGCCTGCACCATGGCTTGACAAGCTTACTAATTACATTGCTTGGCAAAACAGAACTCCTAATAAAAGCCACTGCTAAAAAATCATTTATGACAAATTGCTTTTGAAAGGTGTGACTGTGACATTATCTGACTACTAAACAAATCCATTTAGCACTTACAACACCTCTGTGACTAAAAGCCAATTTGAAGGAAGGGAAAACACTGACAATCACATTAGAAACCAGATTGGAAATGCAATTCAGAGTATTTATTTTCCAAATCAGTTATAAGCTACTATGGAATGGTACCCAGTAAATCTATCTTTAATAACTAAGATAATTACTAAAGTACTTTATTCAACCCCCTCTTACATCTTCAACACTTGGGTCCCAGTATGTTTCTATTTATTAAATGAGGTTGATAAAAATGTAAGAGAAATATTATTCTAGAATCATGAACAGGGCAGAACTGTTGAACTAGAACATAAATCCCTTATCTTCCCCATTGTGGGCTTATGAAATTGTTTTCAGAACATGATCTGTAAATGTGGATACGAGTTTAGGACATCTTTGGATCCACTGTATCACAAAAGTCTTCTGTGGATCCTATTCTCTACTGCTTTTTTCTCCTCCATAGCAACCATATATGACTAAGATTTAATTTGGAAAAAAGGCTTGAAACTCTATTTTTTCTCTGTAAGAGTTTGAGAAATTTCACAACTTGGCAATGCTAATCTGTTATATCTAAACAATGCGTTCTAAATGTACCGAGAAAATTTTAGGTCAGAGTATGTATTTGTTGAAATCACTACCATTTAGTGAGTGCATGAGAAATACTAGAGAATTACTAGTGAGAGTAATTACTAGTAAAAATGAGAATTACTAAGCACTTTATATGTATTATTTCATTTTTACAAGGACAGTATGAGGCAGGCATTATCACCTCTATACATGTGACAAACATTAGGGTCAGGAATTCAAGCCCTTTCCTCAGGGTCATAGAGAATTTACTTGTCATGGCAGGATTAAAATCTTAGAACTTGGAAAACAGAAACTGACCTATTTCACAGAGCTAATGTTTAAAGTATACAGACTATTCAGCAGCTACAGGTAAGATAGGGGTAGGAGTGTATGCTCATCTTTGACTGGGTTAAATGGCTCACAGCCTAAGTGAAAAGCTGAGTATGACTACAGTAAACTAGTTTGTGCAAATATACACACATCATAGTCTATATCCCTGTATATTTAGTGATGAGAGAGATATTAGAAAACATTTGCTCTAATCTCTTCCTTTTAAAGATGAGAAAATTAAAACTCAGCCAGGTAGTACCTTGCCCAGGATTGGTCACATGGCTAGTTAGATCAGTTTTGTTTTTTACTACCAGCCCATGCTAATTAAAAAAAAATTTTTTTCTCTTATTTTCATAGATAAGTGAAAATCAAATTATCTTCAAGAATTCACCTGGGTGTGTAACAACTGATTTGATTTTAGAAAAGCTTAAAGACTATATATATATACACATACATACACACACACATATATACATATACATATGTGTTTTAAAGCCATAATTTTTCATCATTTCCTAGGAGTAATAGTAGTCTAATCACGAGTGAAATTTTATGAAAAGGTAAAAATGTATATTTCCAACTGAAAATTGGACCAGATGTGACTATAAATCAATGAGGCTGAACTTTAGAAAAACATACCAGAAATTCTTTCAGCCAGATGCAAATTCTCGACCAATGTCCTTACCCAGAGATTATCTACTTAACTCCACTGATTCACTGCTCAAAATACTTATAAATTTTCTCTTTGGAACTGTCTTAAGAACCAGTGTATATGAAGCACCACACACACACACACAACCAGTCAAAAAATCAGTCTCATTATTTTATAGTTACATCCTATTTCTGACCAAAAATGGCAATACCCATCTTGATCACCCACCTTATTCACAAGACTTGGCTCCAAATGGCTTTTGCTTGTTTCCAAATTTCAAATTCACCCTCAAAAGACGAAGATTTGCCACCACTGAGGATATTCAAAATAGTATGACGAAGGTTCTAAAGATAATTCCAAAAGTGCTTTGAGCAATGGCAGCGTTATTGGGATAATGGTATAGCCTCCCAACAGGACTTCCTTGAAGGAAAGAACACTCATGTGGATGTGTAAATTCTGGTATGTTTTTGAATTTTTAAAATAAATAAATCTTGTTCTCTGATAGTCACATCTCTTAGATGAGGGGAAGAAAGTAGGTAAGCATAATATTAAAAATAAATTTGAACTCACTGAAAATAACATCATTCAAAATATTTCCCCACATGTATTCACCTTTCATGAGCCTTACATTATATACTTAAAAATATGGAGCATTTCAACTACAATAGAGAGTGGCACTGCCAATTAAAAAAATCAGCAGTATTTTATCAAGCCCTACACTAATATGTAGGGCAAGTATAAAAATTGGCTTAATTTTTCTTACCTGTAAACAAGGGTGTCATCATAAGTACCATTGTACTGGATTTGAAACATACGTATTCCCGGGATATTTCTTTGAAAATTAAATTTAAGTAGTGCAGTAGATGATGTTGCTTCTGCCACCACAATTTTATCTTGACTTATTTTAGTATCACCGTTACTACTGCTTGTGTTAGAACCTGACTTAGTAGACGTGGAGATGTCTGAAGAACCAGGATCAGGCTCGTGGATATGGTTTGTACTGTTTAGTAAGTGAGGGAGCTTAATGATATGAAGATCCACCGTTTGTGTTGCCTCCCCAGCAGGATTGGAAGCAATGCAGGTAAAAGCACCTGTATCCTTCACAGTCGTTATAAGAATATCAAGTGTTCCATTATCATACACCAGAGATCTTGTTGCATTTGAAATAAGCTTCCCTTCAGGAGAAATCCAGTGAATTGCAGGTTCGGGGTCTCCCCTGGCTTTGCACCTCAGGGTTGCCCTTTGACCCTCCAGGACTCTCATCTCGTGGGTATGCCGAGTAATGAGAGGAGGCTCACACAGAAACTCTTCCTCAGGAATGGACCAAAAATAGCGGCCAGTTAAAAGTGCTGGAGAAGCACAGGTCTCCAGGTCATCTTCTCTGGATAGACGTCTCAACCACAGCAGTTCACAATTGCAATGCAAAGGGTTTCCGCCAAAACTTAATGCAAAAGTAGAAGGGCTTATGATTCCTGAGGTTGCTAGGACCTGAGCTCTCTGAAAGAGAGGGTCAGGCGGTAGCTTCTGCAACTTATTTGATGTTACATCTAGCCGAGTCATCTTGTGCAAATGGGAGAAAGTCCCCTTAGGAATGTTATCAATCATATTGTGGTCCAAACTGAGGGTGTGCAAGCTAACCATCTTCTCAACAGCATCCCATGGAATTGTTTCTAAATTATTATATGACAGATCCAGCTCTTCAAGGGCAAAGACATCATCAAATGCTGTAGAAGAAATTAAAGTCAGCTGATTGTTGTTCAATATCAAGTGATGGAGATTGGAAAGCCCACTGAACATGTCATTTGTAATTTTAGTCAATCTGTTGCTATTCAAATGCAATGCCCTCAGATTCCGTAAGTCAGCAAAAGCATGAGGTGTAATAAAACTTATTGTATTCCTGGACAGAGTCAGGTCCACTAAGCTGGTCATATTGGCAAAATCTTTCCTTTTAATATTTGTAACAAAATTGTCTGCCAAACGCAGTTCCACAGTTCTTCTGTCAATGTTTGGTGGCACAAATAAAAGCCCTTTCTTGGCACAAAGGGTTGCAAGATTAGGAGACAAAATCTGACAGACACAGCGCTTCGGACAGATCTGAGCTTTCACTGCTATGCCAATGAAAAACAGATAAAAAAGAAATTTTTCCATTGTAGATCAGATTTAAGAGCCTGTAAGAGAAGACACAGAATACAGTTTTAGCAACCAATCATTTGAATAGAGTTCATATTCCTAATTAGTCTTTTTAATGTAAGTTAAAATTTATTCATTTGCTTATTTAATCAAGTAAAAATATTAACTCTGTATTGTCAGTATATAGACATTAGGATAAAAATATACCACTCATGACCTCGTGAGTTTTAAAATCAAATGGTGAAAATGAAAAAGTCAACAGATTGTTATAATTCTATAAATTAAGTGCTGTTTTTGAAATATGCCCAGGGTACTCCATAGGTTCACAAAAAAGAGATATTCATCCCAGACTGGAGGGCAGGAGATCAGGAAAACTTCTACTAACCCCTTAAAAGACATCTCGTAAATTCAAAAGCTTAGACATATTTACCAATGAGCAAGTATTTCAATTTATATGTCTGAGCAGAAATAATAAGAGAAAATTTGTTAAACTTGTGGCAAGATATTGAAAGTAATTAATTTTTAATTAAATTTTATTCATCTTTACAAACTATCTTGAAAATAGTACAATCTTCACATCCTAGCTGCAAACACAGGATCTAGTTCTCAAAAATTAAAAGGCTAAAAATTTACCATAAATGCTCTAAGCTCCTTAAATATTAGGTTTATGTGATATAATGTGGATTTCTGATGATAATTTATAGAAAGCAGTGATCAAAATACTTGACAGTGAATCCAAGAAGATGTCATATTCCATTTTTCTTTTCTGAAAAATCTCAGTGCACTTATATTTATCCAAATTTAATTTTTAAAACTTGACAATTTCATTTCCAACTTGATCTTAAGTATTTGCTCTTGAAAATAAACATAAAAATACTAACACATATGTGATTAAAATTCTCAAAAAGTACAAGCAGTTTTAAATATGAAAAAGGAAAACAGCTTCAGAAAATTACCCAATTGTTTAATTGGTGAAAATATGAAATATGGAATTATTCTAGAAATGATGCACCTACTTTTATAAATAAAATCTATTCTTATAGCTTTGATTTATTTTATGCCCATTTTGTGTCATATTAATTATGGTTGCAACGAATAAGACTGTCATTCTCCACAAGTGAAATAGTCTTACTCTTCTGTTTATGACAGAATAAGTAGTACTTTACCTTTCCACAATAAACAAAATTTAAAAAAAAAGAAACTGTACCAAAATATATAAAACTACAGTTTTCAGACATTGGAAGAAAGGAAGCAGAGAATTGTGACGCTTGAAAAAAGGGGGAAAAAAAATGAACCTTATCACTGAGCCCTAGAGACACTTTCCGAACCATAGCACAAGGAGAGAAATCAAGGCAAAGCATGAACAGTCTTAATTAATTGAACAGGACTGAGCTTGCAGTGCAGAGACTCTAAAGTGGCCTGACTTTATGGGGCAAAGTACCAGAAACGAGAGGGTTATCAAACAAAGAACTCCAATAATCTCTGTAAGTAGAGACAGGGCAATACATATTAATCATATTGAAACACTATGGAGAAAAAAGTGAACAAAAGTTCAGTGAGAAAAATATTTTAAAAAGTCAAGCATACATATAATCAGAGTATCAGACAAAAGCTGTAAGGTAGAAATATATTTGGAGAAATAAAGGCAATTGTTTCCAAACATGTGATTATAAAACAACCCCCAAACCCAAGCTTAAAACAAGGAAAACCTACCAAGACATATCACAATCAAACTGCAGATAACCAAAGAGAAAGGAAAAATAATTTTTAAAATTGTCACAGAAATAGGACACATTATAAGAACAAGGTAGAAATAATGTCTTACTCCTCATTGACTTCTCTTTGGAAACAAAGCAAGATGGAAGACAATGAGAAATCTCTTTAAAGAGCTGCCAGAAAAAGAAAGGCCTGCCGAACTGGGTGGTGATTTATACATTCATAAATAATGAAGCAAAACAAAAACATTTCGAGAGAAACAAACTGAAAATGTCATTATTAGAAGAACTGTAGTCTAAGAAAATATAAAGGACATTCTCTTCAGGCTGAAGGAAAATTATATCAGATGAAATCTTGAATCTTTCTAAGATGTACGAAAAACGACAGAAATGGTTTATCTGTGGGTAGGTATAAAATATTTCATTATGTTTTAATATGCTTATAAATAGTAATCTGGTGTGGATATAAAGTTACAAAAAACATTCACACTAACAATTATGCTGGATAAGCTACAAATTATATATAAAAAAAACATCATAATGCTGAGGATATAAAAATAAACTTAACAGCACTATATTCCAAATAGTGATAGTCTTTGATGAAAGGAAGAGATCCTGAGATGTCCCTTTTCTTTCCCCATCCACTGAAAAGTAATGGGAGAATCCATCTGGCATAAATTGAGGTGAGGTTAAACCAGTTTAACTTTTAACAAACTTAAAAAAAAAATAACACACACACACACTTGATTGTGTTAGGGTAGTATTAGGTTTACAAAAAAATTGAGACAAAGGTTCAGAGGTTTCCCATATACTAACTGCTCCCACACATGGAGAGCCTCCTATATAATCAACAACTCTTACCAAAGTGGTACATTCGTTACAACAGATCAATCTACTTTGGCACACTACAGTCACCTGAAGGTCATAGTTAACACTAGGGTTCATTCTTGGTGCTGAAAGTTCTATGGGTTTGGATAAATATATAATGACATATACCCATCATTCTGGAATCACACAGAATATTTTTATTGTCCTAAAAATCTTCTGAGCTCTCTCTGTTCATCTCTCCCTACCCAATCCCTGGCAATCACTGATCTTTATACTGTCTCCATAGTACTGCCTCTTCAAGAATGTAACAGAGCTAGAATCATACAACATGTAGCTTTTTAAAATGACTTCTTTCATTTAAGAATTTTAAGGTTCCTCCATGTCTCTTCAATGCTTCACAGCTCATTTCCTTTTGGTGCAAAATAATATTTCAGTGTCTGGGATGCACCACGGTTTATCAGCTCACTTACTGAAGAACATCTTGGTTGATCCCAAGTTTTGGCAATTATGAATAAAGTTCCAATATACATCCATGTACAGGCTTTTATGTGGACATATATTTATTACTTCTTTGGGTGAATGCCAAGGAATGCAACTGCTGAACTGCATGGTCAGAACATGTTTTATTTTATTAAAAAAAAAAAAAACAACCAAAACATCAAAGTGGCTGAACCATAATTCCCAGCAGTGATATGTGAGAATTCCTATTGTATTTCTTGTTTTCAGCACTTGGTGTCAAGTTACAGATTTTGGTCGTTCTAACAGGTGTATGGTAGAATCTCATTGTTTTACTTTGCATTTCCCTGGAGACATATGATGTGGGATATCTCTTCATATTTTATTTGTAATGGACCATAGCCTTGTCTAACTCTATGAAACTGTTAGCCATGTGATATAGGGCCATCCAAGACAACAGGTCACAGCAGAGAGGTCTGACAAAATGTGGTCCACTGGAGAAGGGAATGCAAACCTCTTCAGTGTTCTTGCCTTGAGAATACCATAAAAAGTGTTAAAAGGCAAAAAGATAAGACACTGAAAGATGAACTCCCCAGTTCAGTAGGTGCCCAATATTCTACTGGAGATCAGTGGAGAACTAACTTCAGAAAGAATGAAGACACAGAGCCAAAGCAAAAACAACACCCAATTGTGGGTGTGACTGGTGATGGAAGCAAGGTCCGATGCTGTAAAGAGCAATATTGCATGGGAACCTGGAATGTTAGGTCCATGAATCAAGGCAAATTGGAAGTGGTCAAACAGGAGATGGCAAGAGTGAACGCTGACATTTTATGAATCAGCAAACTAAAATGGACTGGAATGGGTGATTTTAATTCAGAAGTCCATCATATCTACTACCATGGACGAGAATCACTTAGAAGATATGGAGCAGCCATCATAGTCAACAAAAGAGTCCAAAATGCAGTACTTGGATGAAATCTCAAAGACAGAATGATCTCTGTTCGTTTCCAAGGCAAACTATTCAATATCACGGTAATCCAAGTCTATGGCACGACCAGTAATGCTGAAGAAGCTGAAGCTGAACAGTTCTATGAAGACCTACAAGATCTTCTAGAACTAACACCAGAAAAAGATGTCTTTTTCATTACAGGGGAATGGAATGCAAAAGTAGAAAGTCAAGAAACACCTGGAGTAACAGGCAAATTTGGCTTGGAGTACAGAATGAAGTAGGGCAAAGGCTAATAGAGTTTTGCCAAGAGAATACACTGGTCATAGCAAACACCTTCTTCCAACAACACAAGAGAAGACTACACATGGACATCACCAGATGGTCAATACTGAAATCAGACTGATTATATTCTTTGCAGCCAAAGATGGAGAAGCTCTATACAGTCAGCAAAAGACTGGGAGCTGACTGTGGCTCAGATCATAAACTCCTTATTGGCAAATTCAGACTCAAATTGAAGAAAGTAGGAAAAACCACTAGACCATTCAGGTATGACCTAAATCAAATCCCTTATGATTATACAGTGGAAGTGAGAAATAGATTTAAGGGTCTAGATCTGACAGACAGAAAGCCCGATGAACTATAGACAGAGGTTTGTGACATTGTACAGGAGACAGGGATCAGGACCATCCCCATGGAAAAGAAAGGCAAAAAAGCAAAATGGCTGTTTGAGGAGGCCTTACAAATAGCGGTGAAAAGAAGAGAAGCAAAAAGCAAAGGAGAAAAGGAAAGATATAAGCATCTGAATGCAGAGTTCCAAAGAATAGCAAGAAGAGACAAGAAAGCCTTCCTCTGCGATCAATGAAAAGAAACAGAGGAAAACAACAGAATGGGAAAGGCTAGAGATCTCTTCAAGAAAATTAGAGATACCAAGGGAACATTTCATGCAAAGATGGGCTCGATAAAGGACAGAAATGGTATGGACCTAACAGAATCAGAAGATATTAAGAAGAGGTGGCAAGAATACACAGAAGATCTGTACAAAAAAATTATTCACGACCCAGATAATCATGATGGTGTGATCATTCACCTAGAACCAGACATCCTGGAATGTGAAGTCAGGGCCTTAGGAAGCATAACTACAGACAAAGCTAGTGGAGGTGCTGGAATTTGAGTTGAGCTATTTCAAATCCTGAAAGATGATGCTGTGAAAGTGCTGCACTCAATATGCCAGAAAATTTGGAAAACTCAGCAGTGGCCATAGAACTGGAAAAGATTAATTTTCTTTCCAATCCCAAAGAAAGGCAATGCCAAAAAATGCTCAAACTACTGCACAATTGCACTCATCTCACACGCTAGTAAAGTAATGCTCAAAATTCTTCAAGCCAGGCTTCAGCAATATGTGAACCATGAACTTCCAGATGTTCAAGCTGGTTTTAGAAAAGGCAGAGGAACCAGAGATCAAATTGCCAACATCCACTGGATCATCAAAAAAGGAAGAGAGTTCCAGAAAAACATCTATTTCTGCTTTATTGACTATGCCAAAGCCTTTGACTGTGTGGATCACAATAAACTGTGGAAAATTCTGAAAGAGATGGGAATACCAGACCACCTGACCTGCTTCTTGAGAAACCTATATGCAGGTCAGGAGGCAACAGTTAGAACTGGACATGGAACAACAGACTGGTTTCAAATAGGAAAAGGAGTACGTCAAGGCTGTATATTGTCACCCTGCTTATTTAACTTATATGCAGAATACATCCTGAGAAACGCTGGGCTGGATGAAGCACAAGCTGGAATCAAGATTGCTGGGAGAAATATCAATAACCTCAGATATGCAGATGACACTACCCTTATGGCAGAAATTGAAGAAGAACTAAAGAGCCTCTTGATGAAAGTGAAAGAGGAGAGTGAAAAAAGTTGACTTAAAGGTTAACATTCAGAAAACTATGATCATTGCATCTGGTCCCATCACTTCATGGCAAATAGATGGGGAAACAGTGGAAACAGTGGCATACTTTATGTTTTTGGCAGGGCTCCAAAGTCATTGCAGATGGTGACTGCCACTTTGAAATTAAAAGAGGCTTACCTCTTAGAAGAAAAGTTATGACCAACCTAGACAGCATATTAAAAAGCAGAGATATTACTTTGCCAAGAATGGTCTGACTAGTCAAGGCTATGGTTTTTCCTGTGGTCATGTATGGATGTGAGAGTTGGACTACAAAGAAAGCTGAGCACCAAAGAACTGATGCTTTTGAACTGTGGTGTTGGAGAACTATTTAGAGTCCCTTGGACTGTAAGGAGATCCAACCAGTCCATCCTAAAGGAGATCAGTCCTGGGTGTTCATTGGAAGGACTGATGTTGAAGCTGAAACTCCAAACTTTGGCCACCTTATGCGAAGAACTGACTGATTTGAAAAGACCCTGATTTTGGCAAAGATGAAGGTGGGAGAAGGGCACAGCAAAGTATCAGATGGTTGGAGGGCATCACCGACTCAATGGACATGAGTTTGGGTAAACTCCAGGAGCTGGTGACAGACAGGGAGCTCTGGAGTGCTGCAGTCCATGGGGCCGCAAAGAGTCAGACACGACTGACCGACTGAACTGAGTTGATATCTTTTCTTTGATGAGGTATCTCTTAAAATCTGGCCTGTTTTTAATCATTTTTTATTATTGAGCTTTAAGAGTTTCTTTGTACATTTTTGATAACAGTCCTTAACAGATTTGTCTTTTGCAAATACCTTACATTTGAAAAAGCATCACCATATACAAGGTCATCTAGGTTTCCTCCCATGTTATCCTTGGGAGTTTTATACTACTGTGTCATATGCTCTGCAATTTAGCTCAGCCTGCAGTTTGTTACTGTGTTACTGTCAGCTTCTAATGTTTTGAGAGCATGGGTGGGAATTTCCTATTCTAAAAGCCACCACATTGGGCAATATTCTTAGCTTTTCTTCCTCCTTATTTGGCGTATTTAGAAAAGTACCTAAAATATATGTCCACTTTAGCAAAGAAACTTACAAGTAACCACCATGCAGACCAACGAATGGAGAAGGAAATGGCAACCCACTCCAGTGTTCTTGCCTGGAGAATCCCAGGGAAGGCAGAGCCTGGTGGGCTGCTGTCTATGGGGTTGCACAGAGTCGGACACGACTGAAGTGACTTAGCAGCAGCAGCAGCAAGACATGAATCTTAGCACTAGCATGGTTTTAGAGACCTGCCTCTGTTGCACAGATGAGCTTTCTGATTTCCAAATTTTTGGAGAGCTCATCCTGCTTTATGGCTGCTTCCGGCTTTTTCGGTGACTAAGGAGATCTCCTTGATCTTTAATCTCACCCCTGGACTTCTCTGCTTTGCGCTGTAAGTGAGCTGTTCTTCAAACCTGTGGTTGGAAGTCAGAAATATCTGTATGGGAAGAGAGGGATTGATCTTTCCTTTCTCCTTTGTTCCTTTTTCTCTCCTTTCTCCTCTCTCTCTCTCTCGGTTTTTAGAGCTAAAACCAGAGTGATTTTTAGTTTCTGTTCTTCGGTTTCTTATTAATCATTCCAGACCTGAAAGTCTTTGTCACCTGGAGGATTTGTTTCAATCTTCCTTTCCTTCCCTAATTCTTCCTCAATATTTTCCTTATCTGAAAATACAATCTACCAAGGGAAATTGTCTCATAAAGACAGAGGGCAAAATGTTGGTTACTAGGGGCCAAGGTGTGGAGGAACTGGGGAGATGTTGTTAAAGGGGTATAGACCTGCAGCTAGTAGATAAATAATTCCTAAATATCTAATGCACAATATGGTGACTGCAGACAACCACACTGTATTATAAACAACGAAGTCACTAAGAGACTAGAACTTTATTATTCCCACTGAAACAAAGAAGTGAGAAGCACATGCATGATAGGGGTGTCAGCTAACACTACATTGGCAATCAGATTGTTGTATATAAATGTATCAAGTCAACACATTTTACATCTTAAACTTATACAGTGGTATATGACAATTATATCTCATTTTAAAAATATTTTGAAGTCCTTGCCTCAAGTACTTGTGAATGAATAAAAGTGAACCCATATGGTTCAAACACTTGTTGTTCAAGGGTCAACTGTATATGTGCATTTAGAACAGGCAAAACTAATATATAGTAATAGAAATCAATTCTATTGATTGTGGTTGTCTAGTTGGAGGACAGTAGATTGACTGGGAAAGAGTACAAGAAAATTGAGGGCAGGGGTCATGGAAATATTCTATATCTTATTTGTGACATTCATAAGAATTCATTGGCTATACATTTAAAATGGGTGCATTTTATTTATGTCAAGTTTTCCTCACCACAGTTGGTTAAGCCTAAAAGAGGAAATATGGGTTTTCTATTATGTTTCCAAACATTGGTTTAAAGGAAGAATAATTTATAAAATGACAAATCATTGGTAGTTAATAAAAATTTAGTCATATTTTAGAAATACATATTTCCTTAGGTCTGTCATATATCTTCAAAGATGTGATTATATTTCAACTAAAATTGTGCCCCTTATTTCACAATCTGATTTTCTTCATCAGGCAACATATTTACTGCCTCATATACTATCATCTCACTTCTGATACAATGATTAGCAAAGTAACAATATGTTCAGAATAAAATGTGCACCACTTTCTTAATTCTATGTTTATTTTTTTGTTGAAGTGAGACCTGTAAGTAATGACAGAAACATGAATTGTGATCAATTAGCTTTTCCATGTATCTTAGGACAGGGTGAAAATTTCAAACTTTATAAAAAGATAGGAGATAGGGATCATGTAAAGAAACAAAGCTTTCACTTCCTATAAATTCAAATTAAAAGAAATTAAAAGATGCTTGCTTCTTGGAAGAAAATCCATGACAAACCTAGACAGCATATTAAAAAGCAGAGACATTACTTTGCTGACAAAGATCCATATAGTCAAAGCTATGGTTTTTCAAGTAGTCATGTATGGAGGTGAGGTTTGGATCATAAAGCCTGCTGAGCACTGAGGAATTAATGCTGTTGGAGTAGACCCTTGAAGAGTCCCTTGGACTGCAAGGAGATCAAACCAGTTGATACAGGAAATCAACACTGAATATTCACTGGAAGGACTGAAGCTGAAGTTCCAATACTATGGCTACCTGATGCAACAGCTGACTCACTGGAAGAGACTGTGATGCTGAAAAAGACTGAAGGCAGGAGGAGAAGGGGATGACAGAGGATGAGATGGCTGGATGGCAGCACTGACTCAATGCACATGAGTTTGAGCAAGCTCTGGGAGATGGTGAAGAACAGCGAAGCCTGACAGGCTGCAGTCCATGGGGTTGTAAAGAGTCAGACATGACTGAACGACTGAACAACAAGTTCAAAAACTAATCCTTGATATATTTTTAGATTAATATATTAGCATTTGAAGAAATAAATGTGACTAGAAGGGCAGAGTAGTTGCTATGTTTTGTTTTCATAACTTAAACATTTATAAAGGCCATTAAATACAGTATCCTCATTCTTTTTGTTTACATATACTTCTTTTTTAGATTATCTTCCATTATAGGTTATTACAAGATACAGAGTATAGACATGTTCCTCATTCTTATACAGTTAAGTGGAACGTCTAAAACAATTTGTTGCCTTATCTAAATAGTTAAATGAAACGAACAAAGATCCCTTTAATAATATTTATTATTATTAATAATATCCCTTTAATAATATTATTTGAGTAGAGCTATAACTCAGTAAATAGTCATACAATATAGCTCTTTAGATAACATTTACATGTCTCTATATTATATGTTCCGGGGAAGGCAATGGCACCCCACTCCAGTACTCTTGCCTGGAAAATCCCATGGACAAAGGAGCCTGGTAGGCTGCAGTCCATGGGGTCGCTAGAGTCGGACACGACTGAGCGACTTCACTTTGATTTTTCACTTTCATGCATTGGAGAAGGAAATGGCAACCCACTCCAGTGTTCTTGACTGGAGAATCCCAGGGACAGGGGAGCCTGGTGGGCTGCCGTCTATGGGGTCACACAGAGTCAGACATGACTGAAGTGACTTGGCAGTAGCAGCAGCATATTATATGTTCTTTGAAGCTAGTGCCTCTGGACACAAAAGTGACACATTTACAAAGACGTGTGTCTATCACCCACAAACTGGAAAATCATTTTCCAGTACTGCACCCTTCTTCCAGCCCATGGCTATTACATAACATATGCTCAAGAGAATCTGTATTTATTTGGCAACTAGAACAGGATATAAAAGAGAATTTAGATCTTACAACCAACTGAGAATATAATCTATTCTCTGCAGAAACCAATATGGCACCGATTTATATGTTGAGTTAAAGGAAAGCTCTCCAGCTCCTCAGGAGTTGCCTTGCCATCATTCAGCAGAGCTCTACCAATTTAATTAGTGTTCCTTTGCTCAGGTCAATGCCTGGGAACAGGTGCTGATGCCTGCTGACACTGATGAGTTGTCTTAGGATGTGTCAGAATGGTTACTTTATGGCAAAGGATATTTCACAATACAGTTTAGATAATGAATTTGATAGTTGTTTCAAATAGTTTAGGTTTCACCCTAGTTTTTATTCTATTAATAAAAGGAGTGCCAATGATAACGTTTATAGTAAAACATGTACTCAGGATATTGCAATTGAACCTGTTAAATTCAGGCCTCAAACTAAGACATATATAGCCTAGAACAATTATCCTTTGATCTTTGATTATAATAGTGGCTAGTAAAATTCCTAAGCACATTGAACATAATAAATTGTGAAGATTCACTCATACATCCATCATTCTTTTTTTTTTAATTCAGTCTCTATGGAGACTATCAAAAATTGCCAATGCCAACTATATTTCAAGTCATCATGGCGGGGTATTGGGAAAAGTTTTCAATTAGTAATAATCATGCCTCAGATAAACATCATTGGCTATGATACTGCCACTGCGCAAAGCTCATTCATTTTTTTAAATTAGTTTCAGCAAGACATATTTAGCTTCTGCACCGTGTACAAGGTGTTTTGCTAGAATCTATCAAGCTTAGAAGACTGGGATCTGATTAGACAAACACATTCACAACTAGTATAATACAAGGCATAGTGAAAAATTCTAACTCATCATACATTTTTATATTTACACTTAAACAATTCTAAAGGGTCTGTCATTTAATACAGCATTTTGTAGTTTTTCTTCTCAATATGTACACGCATACATGTATGCATTTTTAACTCAACATGGCATATATGTATATAAACACATATTATTTTTACTAAAGAACAAGAGACGGTTACCTAGGCAAACTAAATTTTAAAAAAATAGATACCATTGATAGGGCACAGGTAACATTAAGGAAGTAATGGTCTTTTATTTATAGATGAGGAGACAAGATTGAGATGCTAAGCGATAATTAAGCCGGTTTCAGTCAGGTCAGTTCATTTCAGTCGCTCAGTCGTGTCCAACTCTTTGCGACCCCATGAATCGCAGCACGCCAGGCCTCCCTGTTCATCACCATCTCCTGGAGTTCACTCAGACTCACATCCATCGAGTCAGTGATGCCATCCAGCCATCTCATCCTCTGTCGTCCCCTTCTCCTCCTGCCCCCAGTCCCTCCCAGCATCAAAGTCTTTTCCAATGAGTCAACTCTTTTCATGATGTGGCCAAAGTACTGGAGTTTCAGCTTTAGTATCATTCCTTCCAAAGAAATCCCAGGGTTGATTTCCTTCAGAATGGACAGGTTGGATCTCCTTGTAGTCCAAGGGACTCTCAAGAGTTTTCTCCAACACCACAGTACTAAGTGGAATATTTGCCATGCTTTATCTAATTAGTAGATGTGCAAATATTTCATCACTTCTCTGCTTTTAAAAATTAAGGTGAATGCTACACAGATAATGTTTTATTTCTCTTATGAAATGTTTTTGATATTAACTTTGTTAGCTTATATTAGGAAGCTAAAATATACTTACTATGCAATGTACTTATACAAAATCTCATTTAATCCTTGCACAACTCCATTAAAGTACTATCTTTCTTCCCATTTTATATGATGAAATAAAATTTAAGAAATTTAAGTAATCTCCTCAAGAGATTTCTTGAGATTCTTACAGAAGGAGAAAGATTTCTTACAGAAAGTAAACAAAAAGGTAGCTTTAAGATGGAGACATATTTACTTCCAAAACCCACACTGTTTCTAGGCTAAGATGAGGTTATATATATATTACTTTTATTGTTTTCCTGATTATGCAGCATTTGGATATAAAGAGATTGATTTCAACATTGATTCCCTAAATTCATCAAGTGACTTACACATTTTTTCCTGGTCTCTCTCCTTAATCAAGATGCATCTGACAGATTACTATGGTGCTGCCAGATGACTATGGTGGAGACTTAGAGCATACTGGATGACAACCCAGATGACACGTTTAACCAGTCATCCACTTTTCTTTGGTGTGTCAAGATATAACTGAAGTTACGCAAATGCTTAAATACATAAGATTCTTTACAGAATATAAATTCTGTCTCAGAAAGGAGAGTGACTTCTGTGTATAAAGAGGTCTCAGTATTCTCCCAGTGAGGCGGGTTGAGTTGTCCCTTGACTTGCCCACTTAGGAGTTTGCCTGCAGAGACTCTGGAATGTCACTGACTGTCCATGCATCCTGAAAGTCAGTACAACTGGTAACTCTGAAGGAGAATGCGTTCGCTATTGCAGACAAGCCTGGTGAGAGACAGTAGCCTAGAACAGGCTAGTGCTAAGACATTGTGAAGGCTTACAAAAGTCCTAGAACAATAGTAGTCTAGAGTTGGGCCAGCTGGCACAGATGAAAAGTGGTTTCTTAAAATGAACTGATTGTAAGCACTCCTTATAGAGGTTTAGGTGTAACTTAAAACTATTTGGGAAGGGGAAGGGGGAATGTGTGTATAAAAATGCAAAATAATTTATACTGAAAACTTGCACTAATGAGGATAGTAGTGCTGCTATGGGACAGGTGTAGGTATAATTAATCTGAGGGGGTAGATGGTTATTTGTTTCACAGAATAATTTGATAACCTACTATGTGTGTGAATGGTGAGTGCTCCAAGTCATGGATTTTAAAGGGCCAATGAAATAAGGAATATATACCCAGGAGTGGAATTTCTGGTTCAGATGGTAGCTCTATTTTTTTTTTTTTTTTGAGAGCCTCTATGCTATTTCTCACAGTGGTAGCACCAATTTACATCCCCACTAACAGTGTAGGAGGGTTCTCTTTTATCCACATCCTCACCAATTTTTGTTATTTGTGTTCTTTTTGGTGATAGTCATACTGACTAGTGTGCGGTCGTATCTCACTGTTGCTCTGATTTGCATTTTTCTGATAATTAATGATGTTGAGTATATTTTCACGTGCCTGTTGGACATGCATGTTCTCTTTGGAAATGTCTATTTAGCTCTTCTACCACTTTCAACTGGGTTATTTGTTTTTTGATGTTGATTTCTATGAGATGTTTATGTATTTTGGGTATTAAAATGTTATCAGTCATATTATCTGCAAGTTATTTTCTCTCACTTAGTAGGCTGTCTTTTTGTTTTATTGATAGTTTCCTTTGCTGTGCAAAAACTTTCAAGTTTAATTAGGAAAACATTAAGTAGAGAAGATACATTCACCTCAATGTTCACCGCAGCATTTACAATTAGCAAGTATAGAAGTAAACTAAGTGTCCATCAACAGAAGAGCAGATAAAGAAGATGTGGTATATATACCTACACAAACACCGACACACACACACACACACACAATAAAATACTACTCAGACATAAAAAAGAAGGAATTTTTACAATTTGCAACAACATAGATGGACGTGGAGGGTATTGTGCTAAGTGCAGTAAGTCAGACAGATGATCAAGCTTATGCGGCAGTCTGGATGAGAGGGGAGTTTGGTGGAGAATGGGCACATGTATATCTATAGCTGAGTCGCACAGCTGTGCACCTGAAACTATCAAGACATTGTTAATTGGCTATACTTCAAAATGAAGTAAAAAGTTATTTAAAAAGCCAGACATTACAGTCCACCCTTCCCCTCTGGCATCCTTACACATCCCCTTAAGCCATACTTATCTACAAATAAAGTCATATTTTTAGGAAAAGATGTCAGAGAACGACAAATACTGCATGATATCACTTAAGTGTGGAATCTAAAAATAAAACGAACCAGTGAAAGTAACAATAAAGAAGCAGACTCACAGATATAGAGTACATGCTAGTGGTTACCAGTGGGGAGAGAGAAGCAGAGGGCAATAGAGGGCTAAGGGATTAAGAGATTAAGGGCTAAGGGATTACAAACTATTGTGTGTAAAATAAATAAGCCACAAGCATGTATTCTACAGCACAGAGCGTATAGACAGTCTTTTGTAGTAACTATAAATGGAATATAACCTACAAAATTGTGCATCACTATGTTGTACACCTGTAACTTACATAATACTGTACATCAACCATAATTCAGTTTAAAAATTCTTTTAAAAAATAACAAGGAATAGCCAAACAACAAGGGATGTTTGACAAAATAAAAGTTCGTCGTGTAAAACATAAGAGAGGGAGAGGTTACGTAAGATGGTGAAAGGCATGGGACTTTCAAATGAGAAAGCTCTCAGATAAAGAGTATCTTGTTAGCTGGGGTATCACACTGTTGCTCCCCATCAACTTGTATCTGAAGAAGTGTGCTCCCCCTGTATCAATGCTCTGTGGAAAACATCAGGATAAACATGTTCCTCATCAGACTTGGCACTGAATGATGAGAAAACTGAGTCTCACTGAAAGTCTGAAAATATTAGTCATTGAAGACTGCAATCAGATTTAATATGCCAGTTTCTTTCTATTGCATCTCACTGCAGGTAATGAGTTTTCAATGGACACAGGAGAGAAAGGGCTAGGGCGTGGACCATTATCACAGATGTGAAATGCAATGAAATCAACTCTCCTGTCATTGCAGAGTCAGAGACGACCCCAGCTTTCTTCCAGTTTCCAAGAACAGGGCAGCTCCTCTCTCAGGACGCACCTTGTTTTTAAGGCAACTTGAAAGAACATCATGAGGGTTACAATACAAATTCGAATGCCAGTCATCAGTGTTTTAAATCTAGTAAATGATTTAGCGCTTTATCCATTTTTCTTTGGAATTCTGAAAGGTGACTCTCTGAGCCTTTGAGATGTCATGCTATCCATTATGTTCCAGTTTCCCGAAGGTGTTTAACATTTCGTGTATCTGGTCTCTGTGGTTATACTGGTGCTGTTGTGCTGTTGCCATAGCAATTAAAGAGGCACAGTAGTGTAGCAATGCAGACAGAAGGATCAGCACAGACATGCTGGTCAACATAATTCAGGCCTCTAGAAATCTGGATAATTCTTCAGGAAAAAAAATGTGGTTTAGACTTCATCTTGATATTATTGTGGGCATGCATGCAGCCAAGTTTTCACCAATGGGAAATTCAGTTCAGAAGTTGAAAAAAATGGGATAGGAAAGAAAGGCATACACACACACAGAGGAAGTAGTGACTTTACTGAGGGTTTATATACTAAATATGTGTGCCTGTGGAAAGTTCCAGCAGTACTCCTACAGAAATATTTTGACAAATTGACACCATATGGAAGCTTTTATATCACCAAAATCATTATGCTTTCTCTCTCTCTCTCCTTCTTGCTCTCTCGCTCATTCTCTTTCCTCTTCTCTATTCCTCCCTCCCTCCCACTTACCTCTCTCTCCTCCATCTCACTTAAAGACACCCACCATTCGCAGTCTTTTTATTTATTTACTTTTATTTGAGTAGAGTTGCTTTACATTGCTGTGTTAGTTTCTGCTATAAAGCAAAGTGAATCAACCACGTGTATATATATATACCTTCCTTTTGGAATTTCCTTCCCATTTAGGTTACTCTAGAACAACGAGTACAGTTCCCTGGACTATACAGTAGGTTCTCATTACTTGCCCATTTTATATATATTGTAGTGTATATCTGTCAATCCCAATCTCCCAATTCATCTCCCTTCACTCACTCTTTTTAGATGTTCCTTTTTTTGGTATTAACACTGTTTGGCCCTTTACAACATAATGATCATCTCAAACTCGACACAATGCATATTTTTAACAGTGACATAAGAATACTACATAAAAAGTCCACGTCCAGATATATAAAAATGTAAATATAAGAAATAACTGAGTAAAGGATACAAACAGATAATTCACAGGAGCCTGGACCACTCCTGCTCTCTTTCGGTATTGAACATTCAACATATCCACTCTACTTTGATCTCTAAAAAAACCTCAAAATTAACATGTCTACAACTGAGCTCCTAATTTTTTCTCTCAAATCTGCTTTCCTTATATTGTAGTACTTCTCTCTAATTATAGGTCGATTGGTTTCTTTTCAAAGCCTAGACCCAAACGTTGGAATTATTCATTACTTCTCTTTCTGTTACATACTAAATCCTGTTCATTACTGTACAGTAAAAATATACACATGATGGGATCATATCATACCTGCCTCTATGACATTTCCTCATCTTTCACCTGGAATATAACAGTCATCTTCTAACTAGTTGACCTGCTTTGGCCACTGTCCTCCTCCACTCTATTTTCTACAGAGCAGTCAGAATGATCTTAAAAAAAGCAGATTAAAAACTTTCTACTTGCTTCCCATCTCACTTGGAGAAAATGCTCAGGTTCTTATACTGGCCGCCAATTCCTACGTGGTCTGGTTACCACTACGTCTCAGATTTCGGAAATTCTCTGGCCTTGGTTCACTTCACTCTTGTCAGATTGGCCAAACAGATTCACTGTTTCTCAAACATACTGGGCGAAAGTATCAGTAGCTCAGTCGTGTGCGACTCTTTGCAACCCCATGGACTGCAGCCAGGCTCCTGTGTCCATGGAATTCTCCAGGCAGGAATACTGGAGTGGGTTGCCATTTCCTTCTCCATACTGGGCGAACTATTCCTCAACTCTGCACTCCCTCCTTTTTTCTCGATCTCCCCATCTCTCGTTAAGAGTATGTGTACTTTCATTCAATCATCAATTCCTTCCAGCTTTTACTAAAATGTCACCTTCAAAGTGGGCCCACCCTATTTAAATTAGAAGTCCTCACTCTTCAACCCATTACTTTATTTTCCTCCATAACAATCACCATCATCTCACTGTTCATACATTTTGCTTATCTTTGTCTATTTTCTGACTCAGCAAATAAAATGCAAGTTTCACGAGTGCAGAGATTTTTCTCTTTCATTCACTATTGTATCCTCAGCATCTAGAGGAAGGGTTGGAACCAAAAAGACACTCAATAAATACTGAGTGAAGGAATGATTTGGAAACCCAGCTATTCGGCAAGTGTCTGAGAAAGTTTTCAAAGTTTTAGTAATTAAAATATGAATTACAATGCTGTTTTGTAAAACAATTATGGTTTTTAAAATGATAATATCTACGCTGGTGAGAATACAATGAAGAAATACTCTCACACATTGCCAGAGGTAGTATACATTTAGAATTTTATGCCACCTAAAATGAAAAAGATCCTGGAGGTTGGAGAAATAGATAAAGTATAGAATAGAGGAATAAGAAAAAGTCCAGTATTGACAGGCTTTTGACAAGGGAGATAACTGATTAATTCAGCGGCCTTGAGTTGTGAGGGAAACTCAGTAAGCAGCAGAGGATGTTTTTATTGTATATGGGCTATGCAATCTCCTCTTGCACTCCCAAAAAAACCCTACATAAAGTTTTCATGATTTGCAAATGTTCCCGGGTTTGGAGCTTGTTTTACCTGTGCTAGCCTGTGACAGCCTGTGCCTGAAGACAAGAGCTTGAACCAAATTTATTCGCCTTGCATATACATCTATTTAACAAAACAAGTGGCTTATGATAGCTGCTCCATGAGTGGACGCCTCAGCATCAGTCATCACGGCAGTAGCATACCAAGTGATAACAACAACAGTAATATTGAATAGGCTATTTGGCTCAGATGGTAAAGAATCTGGCTGCAATGGGGGAGACCTAGGTTTGATCCCTGGATCGGGAATATCCTCTGGAGAAGCGAATGGCTACCTACTCCTGGACTTTTGCCTGGAGAATTCCATGGACAGAGGAACCCAGTGGTCTATACTCCACGGGGCCACAAAGAGTCAGACATGACTGAGCGACTAACATTATTAACAGGTTTATGGCAAATTATAATATTATACATTGGTTCAGTTACTTTTTAATCAAAACATTAAATATCTGTTTAGGAATCACAATGAAGTAGAATTTAGACAGCTGTGTGCTTGGTGTAAAAACAGAATATGCAATTTTATATTGGAGATATAGAAATTCATATATTATATAAATATTTATATATTTTTATAATTATATAAATTTAATTTTATAATTTTATAAATATAAATTTATACTTATGTTGGAGATATATATATCTCCAAGCCTACATCTACATGAGTATCTGTGTGTTATATGAGTGTGTGTGTGTGTGTGTGTGTGTGTGTGTGTGTGTGTAAAGCACTGGTTTCCTTTCAATATCTTCTCTCCTTCTTTAGTAACAGAGTCCCAATTTCCCCTGGTATATTGCTTCCTAGAATGAACAGTTTATTTTCTAGCTTCTTTTGCAGAAAAATATAGTGAAGTGAGTCACCTCTTTCACATGAGGTATAAGTGAATATGTTGACAAGAAAATAAAGTGAAAACGTTGACAAGAACTTCAGAGAAGGCACCTTAAAGGGAAGCGACTGAAATGAGATGAATTGTTACTTGTCCTTTTGGTCCATCTGCCTTCTTCTGAACTGTAATTGAAACATGATCCCAGGAACTCTAGCAGCCAATTTAGACACAAAGGTGACACTGAAGACAGGTGTCGTGAGTTAGGATGATGGAGGAGGTCTTCCTGATTATCATGACACTGCTCTACCAACTCTGGGTTACCTTCTAGAAAGTTTAAACTACTGTTTTGGAAAGTCTCTCCCTGGTAGCTAGGCTGGTAACAAATCTGCCTGCAATGCAGGAGACCCAAGTTCTATTCCTGGGTTGGGAAGTTCCCCTGGAGAAGGGATAGGCTACCCACTCTAGTATTCTTGGGATTCTCTGGTTGCTTAGTTCGTAAAGAATCCACCTGCAATGCAGGAGACCTGGGTTCAATCCCTGGGTCGGGAAGATCCCCTGAAGGAGGGCATGGCAACCCACTCCAGTATTCTTGTCTGGAGAATCCCCATAGATAGAGAAGTCTGGTGAGCTACAGTCCATTGGATCACAGAGAGTCACACATGACTGGGCAACTAAGCACAGCGTAGCACCCACAGTTAAACTAATCACAGCTGGTTCAGTATGATTTTACAAATGTTAAGGCACCAGATATAAATATTCTAAAAATGACTAGAAAGAAATATGCATTCAAGTCTCTCTCTCTCTCTCTCTCTCTATATATATATATATATATATATATATATTTCAAATATTTTAAAGATATTACATGCAGTAAGCACATATTTTCTGTAAAATAAAAAGTTAAAACTAACTTGGATTCTTTTAATACTAATTCAAATTTGTTAGCAATGAGTCATATAATTATAAAGATTGTCTATTAACTGAGAGATTTTTGACAAGTATTGCTCTGGGCTATCACAAACCTCACAGAACTGCTAAAAACAAATATTTTATGATGATCAAAGTGAATAAACACATTTAGCACACATCTGCCATATATCCTAGGGTAAACACTGTTCATTTCATCCCTGAGGCATTGCTTGATAATAAGTTAGTTATGAAAGTTTATTATTTCAAGCTAACCCAGAAAAATTTTATAAAAGTTAGGTATTGGTTCAACTACAAATATGCTCTGTTTATGAGAATGTAATGTAAAAATAGATTTGTTTTGCTCATTGACTAAATGTTTGTAGTAAGTGCTACTATAGTCTTACTTTCCCAATCTAGGCTTGGGTAACAGTGGATTTTATTTTTGTTCAGTCAAAGTCCTGTCTGATTCTTTGAGACCCTATGGACTTCAGCATGCCAGAATTCCCTGTCCTTCACTATCTTCCAGAGTTTGCCCAAATTCATGTCCATTGAGTGGGTGATGTCATTCAACCATCTCATCATCTGTCAACCCCTTCTTGTCCTGCTCTCAATCATTCCCAGCATTAGGGTTTTTTTTCCTTCTCCAATGAATCAGCTCATCCCATCTGCTGACCAAAGTATCAGAGCTTCAGCTTCAGCATCAGTCCTTCCAATGAATATTCAGAGTTGATTTCCTTTAGGACTAGTTTGATCTCCTTGCAGTCCAAGAGACTTTCAAGAGTCTTCTCCAGCACGACACAATTTGAAAGCATTAATTTTTCCATCCTCAGCCTTCTTTATGGTCCAACTCTCACATTCATACATGACTACAGGAAAAACCAGAGTTTTGACTGTATGGACCTTCGTCAGCAAAGTGATGTCTCTGTTTTTAATATAATTTCTAGGTTTGTCATAGCTTTCCCTCCAAAGTGCAAGTGTCTTTTAACTTCATGGCTGCAATCACCATTCACAGTGATTCTGAAGCCAAAGAAAATAAAATCTGTCACTGTTTCCACTTTTTCAATCTATTTGCCATTGAGTGATGGGACTGGATGCCATGATCATAGTTTTTTTGATGTTGAACTTCAAGCTAGATTTTTCACTCTCATCTTTCACCCTCATCAAGAGGTTCTTTAGTTCCTCTTCACTTTCTGCCATTGGAGGGTTATAATCTGCATATGTGAGGTTCTTGACATTTCTCCTGGCAATCTTGATTCCGACTTGTGATTCATCCAGCCCAGCATTTCACATGGTGTACTCTGCATAGAATTTAAATAAGCAGGGTGATGATAAACAGCCTTGTCAGACTCCTTTCCCAATTTTTGAGCCAGACATTTGTTCCATTATCTGTTCTCACTGCTGCTTCTTGACCTGCATCAGGTTTCTCAGGAGACAGGTAAGCTGATCTGGTATTCCCACCTCTTTAAAGAATTTCTACAGTTTGTTGTGATCCATACAGTCAAAGGCTTTAGTGTAATCAAAGGAGAAGTAGATGTTTTTCTGGAGCTCCCTTGATTTCTCCATGATCCAATGAATGTTGGCAATTTGACCTCTGGTTCCTCTGCCTCTTGGAAATCCAGCTTGTATGTCTGCAAGTTCTCAGTTCACCTACTGCTGAAGCCAACCCTGAAGGATTTTGAGCATAGCATGTGCAATGAGCACAATTGTATGGTAGTTTGAACATTCTTTGCCTTTGCCCTTCTTTGGGACTGGAATGAAAACTGACGTTTTCAAGACCTGTGGCCAATGTTGAGTCTTCCAAATTTGCTGACATTTTGAATGCAACACTTTAACAGCATCATCTTTTAGTATTTTAAATATCTCAGCTGGAATTTAGTCACCTCCACTAGCTTTGATCATAGTAATGTTTCCTAAGTCCCACTTGACCTCACACTCCAAGATGTCCAGTTCTAGGTGAGTGACCCACTATCGTGGCTATCCACATCACCAAGACCATTGTATAGCTCTTCTGTTTATTCTTGCCATATCTTCTTAATTGCTTCTGCTTTTGTTAGGTCCTTACCGTTTCTGTCCTTTACGGCTTCTCTTCTTTCCTCAGCTATCTGTAAAGCCTCTTCAGACAAGCACTTCTTTTTCTCTGGGATGGTTTTGATCACTGCCTCCTGTACAGTGTTACAAACCTCCATCCATAGCTCTTCAGGCACTCTGTCTACTAGATGTAAACCCTAGTAGGGTGGCATTAATTAAAATATAGGACAGAGGAAAGAAAATTGTTGGGATGTGATAGGAGATAATGAGTTTGAATTGGATATTCTATTTTTGAAGGGATTTGTGCTGTTTAAATCTAAGCTAGATAGATTGTGAAATGTATTTAAATCTTTGAGTATGCAATCTCTGAAAGTTATGGTTTGCAGACAATGGAAATGCATTATTTTAAATTTCTTTACAGCACACTATTTCTTTACAGCACTCTACATTTGGGAGCATTTTTCCACTTTTGTTTTATTATTTTACTACATAGTGATTAATTTGATTCATGATTATTTTTCATGTGTCACCTGTGAAAGATTTTGACACGAGCATTTTTTAAATGAGATGAATCTACTGTCTACTATTCCCTTTAGGGTTTTGAAAATGGAGCTAGATACCAATATGTAATAGTGTGCCTATCCATCATTTTTACCAGTTTTTAAGGAACACTAATTTATGGCTGAGAAAACCAAAGCCCAAATATTGTTCAGACACGATTAGAGTCTTAGAAGTCTTAAAAACTAGGCATGCAAAACATAAATGTAACCCTATAATCTAAAGTTCAAGGGAATTACAAAATACTTCATGTTTGAATGTAATACAGTCATGAAACACCTTCATAGTAGACAGTTAAAGATAACAGGAAAATATGTGCTACAATATGTGGTGGGTAGAATTCTAATTTGCTCCCAGATTAGCACACCTTGGTGTATGCACTCTTGTTTAATCTTCCCCTTAAGGGAAGCAAAAAGTAAAGGGACTTTGCATATATTAATTGTTTGACTTCAAGTTAATAAAAATAAGGATTATTCTGGGGCCACGATGTATCAGTGAGAACTTTAAAAGATGGTCCAAGCTTTCCTGAAATTAGAAACCTCATGCAGAAGAGATCTTGTCCATCCATTGCTGATTGTGAAGAAGTAAACTGTCAGGATTCCACAGCAGTGCAAATGCATTTTACCAACAACTTGAGGGCACTAGGAAGTAGTTCTTTCTCAGTAAAGCCTCCAGATGAAAATGCAACATAGCTAACAATTCTACTGCAGTCTTATGAGACCTCAACAGAGGATCCAGCTAATATGTGCCCAGACTAATCCATGGAACCTCTGAGATAATTCTGCTCTGTTTTAAGTCACCACGTTTAAGGTAATATCACAGCAACAGACAACTAGTACAACGTATTTTAGATTAAAAAGTGGGATATAAATTGGATGTGTAGCATGATCATAGTTATTTTAAAAACCTAAACTAAAACTATAGATAATGCTTGATAGAATTCTGATTCTGATAATGTTGGGTGACATAAGATGGTCCCTTTTACTGAGAATAATTTAAAAAGCTGAATGAAACACTAATGAAAAACTATTTTAAAAATCTCCATAAAGTTAACAAGGAAATGAAATGTACCAGATTGAATTTTAGGAAATGTAAGATCCCACAGAGATAAGCTTTACTTTTTAAAAACACTTTTCTCCTGAGAGCTATTTTCTGGTCATGAATACAGAAACTTCCTAATGGACTGGGGGTGGTTCATATGTGCTCAGAAGACATACAGAAAAGTGTGTTCACTAGTGTTCCTTGAAATAATCCCAAACTGGAAACGACCCAGTGATCTAGCCATAGTGAAATACACACTGGAGTATGCTTAAACAAGGGGATACTGTAAAGCAATGAAAATGAAGGACTGCTGCTGCAGAGAGATACATATTGTTCATGAGCCTGATGTTGACAAAAGAAGAAAGACACGTATGAATAAACACAATAGACTCTACGAAAATGTGAAAAAACAAGGACATATTCAAAAGGTGATATAACCATAAAGAAAAGCAAGTTATCAATTAAAATAAACTCTGGATTATGTCTATTTGTGAGGAGACAGAAGGAATATGGTCTAAAGATAGAAGCAGACTGACAGAGGAAGAGACCAAATGTGTATTCATCTTACAATTACTCATTGTACTGCACATGGATGTTTATGCACTTTTCAGTATAAGCTATTCCACCAAAAATATTTAAAAATGCTTAAATGTTAAAAAGTAGCCAAAGCATCCTGTGATTAATAAGTCTTTATTTAAGTGCATTTTCTTTTTTAGCCTAAGTAGGTACCACCTGACAAAAGGAGTGGCCCAGGAGGAGTGGAGGACGTGCCCCAAAGAAACATTCCAGCAAGGTGCACTCCATTCATGCCATACTTTCCCAGATAGTGAGCACCTGTAGACCAGGAACCTAGTTTATATGCCCTTTGGAGAAACCAGGAACAAGCCAGAATGTCTAAAAGCTTATTCAGGTTTAGTTATGTAACTGAATGACTACTACCACTATATTCACTACTATAATTAGAACAATTATTGCTCTGGCTACCATTTGCTGATTGCTTTCTTTATGCCAAGAATTATGCTAAGCTTGAGGAAGCACCATACTTTAAAGTACTAGCCAATGAACATTGGTTTTTGTCCTGCAACATGTTAATCCCTTTATACGTTCCATTGCCATTCCTTTCCTTGGCCCCTTATTTAGAACTTTGTCACCTACTATTTCTGGGGTAGACAGAACATAAAGAAAATGTAAAGAGAAATAAGGAAAAGTTAATTTTCACCTCCAGATCAGTTCAGTTCAGTTGCACAGTTCACATCCGACACTTTGCAGTCCCACGGATAGCAGCACCCCAGGCTTCACTGTCCATCACCAGCTCCTGGATCTTACTCAAACTTATGTCCATTGAATCAGTGATGCCATCCAAACATCTCATCCTCTGTTGTCCCCTTCCCTCACCTTCAATCTTTCCCATCACCAGGGTCTTTTCCAGTGAGTCAGTTCTTCACATCAGGTGGCCAAAGTATTGGAGTTTCAGCTTCAGCATCAGTCCTTCCAATGAATATTCAGGACAGATTTCCTTTAGGGTAAACTGGTTGAATCTCCTTGCCATCCAAGGGACTCTCAAGAGTCTTCTCCAACACCACGTACAAAAGCATCAATTCTTTGGTGCTCAGCTTTCTTTATAGTCCAACTCTCACATTCACACATGACTACTGGAAAAGCCGTAACTTTGGCTGGATGGAACTTTGTTGGCAAAGTAATGTCTCTGCTTTTTTGCTTTCTAGGTTGGTCATAGCTTTTCTTCCAAGGATCAAGCGTCTTTTAATTTCATGGTGGCAGTCACCATCTGCAATGATTTTTTAACATGGAACAACAGACTGGTTCCAAATAGGGAAAGGAGTACGTCAAGGCTGTATATTGTCATACTGCTTAATTAACTTATATGCAAAGCACATCATGAGAAATGCTGGGCTGGATGAAGAACAAGCTGGAATAAAGATTGCCGGGAGAAATATCAATAACCTCAGATATGTAGATGATACCACCCTTATGGCAGAAAGTGAAGAAGAACTAAAAAGCCTCTTGATGAAAGTGAAAGAGGTAAGTGAAAATGTTGCCTTAAAACTCAACTTTCAGAAAACTAAGAACATGGCATCCGGCCGCATCATTTCGTGGAAAATAGATGGGGAAAAAATGAAAACAGCGTGAGACTATTTTGGGGGGCTCCAAAATCACTGCAGATGGTGACTGCAGCCATGAAATTAAAAGACGCTTGCTCCTTGGAAGAAAAGCTATGACCAACCTAGACAGCATTTTAAAAAGAAGAGATATCACTTTGCCAACAAAGGTCCATCTAGTCAAAGCTATGGTTTTTCCAGTAGTCATGTATGGACGTGAGAGTTCACCTTGTGAGTTTTAAAAGGTCTATGTCTTAAAAAAATTTTCATTCACAATGCCACTAGTTTGTTGTTGTTGTTGTTGTTTTTATTTTTTGCTTTCCTTCTTTCTTTCCTTTGTCATACTGGAGGGTGATGAAAATATTCTGACTTATAGAAAGAGTACAGAGACAAATGTGTACATAGGAGCAGCACCTCCAAGGGGAATATAAAGAGAAAATTGTAGTAAAAACACTTCTAGTTTTCACAAGTTAAGGAGAGCTGTCCTACCCTTTCTGTCTAGATCTTTGGAAGACGTTGCTCCCATAAATGTTCCCTTAGCAATTATGGCATGAGAGGTACAGAAAGGTTATATATCAGAGACAAAGAAGACATCAAGTAATACATGAGTACCATAAGAGAGCACTTTCAAGAAGCCTGTGGGAGAAGGGGTGGATGGAGAAAAAAAGGGGGGAAGCTGGGGAGAGAAGGGGCTTCCCTGGTGGCTCAGAGGTTAAAGCATTTGCCTGCAATGGGGGAGACCTGGGTTCGATCCCTGGATCGGGAGGATCACCTGGAGAAGGAAATGGCAACCCACTCCAGTATTCTTGCCTGGAGAATCCCATGGACGGAGGAGCCTGGTGGGCTACAGTCCACGAGGTCGCAAAGAGTTGGACACGACTGAGCGACTTCACTCACTTTGGGGAGAGAAGGTGAGAGGTAACACATTATATAAAGGGTCTATATTAGAGAATTCATTCAATTTGTCATCAAACAAAATGGCAGAAACAGAAAAGGATAAAACATCTAATAGACGCGAATATCAGGTTTGTTGTTACTTGAGAATAATCTGGGATGATGTAGATAGTAAACACTGATGCCAGTGTGGCTTAATATTAGGATTAAAGATTTGAACCCTTACCCTGATAAAAAAACTTAGTTGATACTCTGGAGAAAGAAGTGGAAAAAAGTAAAAATTAAGATGTGAATAGGTCCAAATATGGAGATTTTGATTTATATAAAATATAAATCTAAGTTTCTTTAGGTCAGATTATCTGAAATTAAACATTGTTTCTACTCTGCACATACACACAGGTTTGTTCAGGTGTAGTACACCAAATGACATTCATAATGCTGCTATGATGTAGATATTAACATAATTACTGTAAAACAGACAATATTTTAGGTAAATGATCCAGTCACAGCACTATTGAAAAGTATAGCTACAATTTCAAATACCATCCTAATGGAACGTCATTTAGATGGAATTCTATGTTTTCATTCTATAAGTTTGATGGTTTTAGGTCTTACATTTAGGTTCATGAATTGATTTTTGTGTACAGTGTAAGGAAGTGGATTCATTTTCCATTTTTCCTTTTGATTTCTGGGAAGAGTCCTGGGAAGACTGCGTTAATAGGCTTTCTTATGCTCCAGCAGACCAGAAAGATAATACCTATGAAAGAGATCGTCATCTTCTGCAGGTTCAGGGACAATATGGCTAAGGACCAATTGAAGGTTATGGTAATGCTCTGCTCTTGGCTCTCTGGTGGGAAAGATTTTCATCTTAGCCCGAGAATTTTCAGAAGATATATATAAATTGCATAAGCAAGTTTATCAAACTCCCATGGTGACTATTATATTGTTTGGCTGCCTCTTTTCTTAAACCCACCCTGTTAATCCCATCCAAGGTTTCCTGTCATTATATAAGAAAACGGGGGAACGTTTTACATTTTCTTGCTATTTCTATCATGATATTAGCCTTAAAATTCCATGGACAGAGGAACTTGGTGGGCTACAGTTCCATAGGGTCCCAAAGAGTTGGACACAACTGAGTGACTGAGTGTACACATACACACACATACCACACACACATATTATAAATTACATAGAAAGATCTGCATGAAACAAAATTTCCCTAATGGAGCATATTTCATAACTTAAAATTATCAAATAATTAAAAGGTTGCATTTAAGTGATAAACTGTGACTCTAGCTTATTTTTTTGAATGGGTATCATATTACTGTCAGTCACCAAAAACTGTGTAATTTTTATCTTAATCTCAGAGAACACTAACACAGAAAACTATCCTAGTTGTCTCTTAATATATCTATGAACAATCCCAATTAATGAATCTAGAATATAACTTCAATCTTATTATTTATGTCATGTTAACATATTATTTATTATTAGATAAATAATATTAGATCATGTTATTATATGAACCAAGTGTCTTATGCATGTTGCTAGAGACCTAGAGAAAAAGGATAAACTTCATCAGGATGATGCACAAATTATAAAACTGTATGATTTATTAATAATATAGTGTCAAAAGGTAGGAAGCAATATAAATAAAGCAATAATCATCAGATATAATTTAATACATTATCTTGTATACAAAAAAATTAACAGAGAAAGTAAAAATAACCAACATGAATATAAAATAGTTGAAAAAATGATTCACTAGTTGCTCTAATAAACATTTCATTTAAAAAACACACATACATACTACACTCTGTATTAACTGCAAAGTAAACATTTTATAAACAAAGAAAATATTTTAAAAAATCAAATATTCTTTGAATTAAAACAAGACTATAAAATCTTCAAAGGACTGAACTATCCAGAATAGTTTTTCAGACCACAGTGCTTTAAGCTAGAAATTAACAAGAAAAATATATGCATAATATTTGCATATGTGTGGAAATTGACTAGTATACTTAAAATAACCCATGGGCCAAGAAAGAAGTAATAATGCAAATCAGAAGATATCTTGAATTAAAAGATAATGAAAACTCTATATATCAAATCTTGAAGTATACAACTAAAACCTCAAAGAGGTAAATGTATAGTTCTAAAGGCATATTTTAGCAAAGAAAAAAAAATAATAATGAAAAGCAGGGACTAATCATCATTCTTGGAGAAGGCAATGGCAGCCCACTCCACTGCTCTTGCCTGCAGAATCCCATGGATGGAGGAGCCTGGTGGGCTACAGTCCATGGGGTCGCTAAGAGTCGGACACAACTGAGCGACTTCACTTTGACTTTTCACTTTCATCCATTGGAGAAGGAAATGGCAACCCACTCCAGTGTTCTTGCCTGGAGAATCCCAGGGACAGGGAGCCTGATGAGCTGCTGTCTATGGGGTCACACAGAGTCAGACACAACTGAAGTGGCTTAGCAGCAATCATCATTCTTAAGATGTTGTAAAAGGAACAGCCAATTAAAACCAAGGAAAGTAAAAGAAAGAAAATAAAGACAAAGGCAGAAACTTTTGAAACAGAAAATAAATATACGATAGGAAATTTAAACAAACCAAAATTGTTGTTTAAAATAACTGATAAAAGTAACTATTGACTATCAAGACTGAGTAGGGCAATAAAAGGGATACCATTATTGATAATAAAGGTATTTTAAAAAATATGTAGCTATTAAAATAACTGGGACCAGACATTTAAAAATTTACATGACAAAAACAAATTTATAGAAAAAAATAGCTACCACACCAGTCTGACACAGAAATATTACAAAAAATCTGAACATATCTATCATTATTAATGAAGTAGAATCCATAATTAAAATCCTCCTATGTGGAAATCTTTAGGCACAGATGGTTTTACTGATTAATAGTTTCAAACAAGTAAAGAAGAAATAATAGCAACATTTACACTCTTTCAGAGAATAAAAAAAGAAAAAAATACTGTCAATGTATTTTATGAGATCATAACATTAATACTAAATACTGATGAAAATGTTATTAGAAGAGAATTATGAATGATATTGCTAAGGCACAAACATTCTTAACACATTATTATTATACTGACTACAGCCATTTATGTAAATGCAAAAACATAATGATGAGCTTGGACTAATTTCAGAAATTATTTTTAACATTTCAAAGTCAGTGTAATTTTTTTAACAGAATAAAGGATAAAAAACATATCATTTCGATAGATACAGTAAAATATTTAGATAAAATTCAACACCTGTTCTGATTAAAAAAATTAAAAATCTTTCTAAAACTAATAATATACAGAAAGTATTTAACCTAAAAAAATAGTATACTAAAAATGCTGTTCTTCATGATAAAATACTGAATGTTTTCTGTCTGAGTAAGTGACAACATCTGAGGATGTCCATTATCTCCACTTTTATTTGGGAATGGACTGGATGTTCTAGAAGTAAAATAGACAAGAACATAAACAAAGAAGTATAAATAATGGAAAGGAAGAAACAAAATGGTTATTTTTTGCAAACTGATTAAAAAAAAAAAGCTAAAGCTACAGATAAAAATATACCATCTGCAAAAGGAGGAAAATAAAATCAAAGACCTAGGATTACATTTAGGGAAAATGATGAAACAACAACAAAGAAAACAGAAAGAAATAGAATAAACTACTGAATCAAAAATAAGCCAAATAAAACACCAGAAGATTTACTATAAATTCCATTTATTAAAACTCCAATTAAATCACAAGACATGTGAATTTGTTCTACCATATAGTATGGCTTATGAAGCTACAGTAACTAAGCCAGTATGATATTTGGTAGCGTAAAGAGAACGCAGAAGCAAACAACTATCTAGAAGATATTTGCTATACACACAATACAGAACTCAATCCAAATAATATAAATAATCCAAGTAATTTAGTAAGAAAAATAACCAATTAAAAAGATGAACAAAGACTGGAGTGAACACTTTCCTAAAGGCTTATATATATATATAAAGATGTATTCTACCTTAGTTGTCATCAAAGAAATGGAGAATAAATTTATAATGGGTTACAACTACATATCCCACAAACTACATTATAAAAATGCATACTGTCAATTATAAGCATGGTAGGAATACAGAGCCAAGGGCAATCTATACCCTACCCTGTGGATACATTATAGTGTATATATTACATAACGCACACATACACACACACAATGAACCAGTTTTTCCACATATGGCATATATCCAACACCAGGAGATGCTCATAGGCACTAAGAGATATGCACTGGAATGTTCAATCACTATTAGTGTCTGACTCTTATGACCTCATGGATTGTAGCCCACCAGGATCCTCTGTCCATGGGTTTCAAAGGTAACAATACTGGAGTTGCCTGCCATTTCCTTCTCTAGGGGATCTTCCAGACTCAGGGACTGAACCCAGGTCCCCTCTTGCAGATGGTCTCATGCATTGTAGGTGGATTCTTTACCAACTGAGCCAACAGGGAAGCCCCCAGTGAAAAACCAGAGGGCATTCAAATATCCCTAAATTACAGGGTTCATATGGTTCAAGACTACACCAAACAAACAAACAAACAAAATGAAGCCACTTTTAACACTCAAAATTATGGATGAATCTCATAAGCATAATACTGGTCAAAAAAAGTCACACACAAAAAGTACTGGATGGTTTACTACATAAAATTCAAAACCAAGTAAAAATAATTCACTGTGTAGATGTCAAGATAGTGATTATATATGAAGTGAAAGCATGGGTTATCTACTGGGCAGGGCGTGAGTCTCTAGAATGTCGACAATGGTTGCTTTTTGGACAATGTATGTTTACACAAATCTTCACTTTGTGATAATCAAACTGTACACTTAATTTTTGAACTTTTCTGGTTATTGTATTTACTTTAATAAACATTTAAAATAAAATTCACATGAGAGCTATTACAGACCCACATCTGTTCAACAAGTGTTGATCACTACTACAATTCAACTATTCTGTCAGACAGTGGAAATACAGAGATGAATAAAACCATGTCCCTCTCCTCAAAGAGCTCTAGGAAACATGAAAAGAAAAAAAAAAAAAAAAACAACATTAAAAATGCAGTGCAAAATTTGCCAAAATGAAGCTAGTTAGAATTTCACTGCACAAAGTGTGTTACATGTAATTTGAACATCAAAATACAAGATAGTAAGAGTTTATAACTAGTTGAGTAACACAGGAATCCCTGAGTCATGCTGACAATACTAGTAGAAATGCATAAATGTATAAACAAGCAGGGGAGAAGGAGATGGTGTTCCTTATAATAGCAGAAGGCAAACAGAAAAATGTAGAAATAATAAAGCTAGAAAAATACCATCAGGCAAACAATATGGTAATCAGTAATATACTGATCCAGGTATAATCATTAATAGATGTCAAAATAGTGTGTGAAAGTTTGTTAAAAAATAGAGTATTTCTACAGTCTCAAAACATCTCCTTACAAAAAGAACTAATTTAAAAAGATATGTAGTAATTTAATAGTGAAGAAAACTGGTACTGGTTTGACAACTTCTCAAAATGTAGAAAAATCAACATCATTCTGCTGAACCGTTCTAGGTTAAAAGAGACTTAAGAGACCTGAAAACTAAACGCAGTTCTGGACTAGAATTATCTTTTTCTATAATGGACAATACTGGGTTAGTGATGGTGAAGTTGGTCAGTCGTGTCCGACTCTTTGCGACCCCATGGACTGTAGCCTACCAGGCTCCTCAGTCCATGGGATTTTCCAGGCAAGAATACTGGAGTGGGTTCTCATTTCCTTCTCCAGGGGATCTTCCTGACCCAGGGATCAAACCTGGGTCTTCGGCATTGTAGGCAGACGCTTTACCGTCTGAACTAAGAGCATTATTTCTTAAAAGAAACCGCAGAATTAGAATCCCAATTTCCTGTCCAGGCTTAGATGTCCTTTCAAGCAACGCAAAGTTTCAGCACTTAAAAGGAACTGATTTCACAGGATCAGTCCTCAAGTTTCTCACAGTCGGGGAAACCACGTGTCATCAAAATAAACATGACCGAAAAGCTAATTCATTTTAGGAAACTCACCTTTCTAAAGCCCTGCTAAGCATAAGCAAATGCTCTCTTCACCTTCCAGATCTCCAGGTCTCCCTACACCGCATCAGAACCTCCCCAAGCACCCTAGGACCTAGCTACTGCCCTGGACACAAGCCGCAGCCCCCCGGCAGCTGAGAACTGGCTTCAGGACCTCCGACCACTGCGGCTCAGACCACACAGTCTGCAGCTTCCTTCCCCGGGAGGCACCGGCGACCCCTGGGCCAAGTAACCCTAATCGCGCCTGGACTCACCCGGCGAAGCTTTGCCAGGACCAGCCCCAGGTACGGCTGAGGGGCACTCCCGGGCCCCGCCATAGCGCCAAGGCTGCTCTGGCAATCGGAGCCGTAACCAGGGCCTGCCTGAGCCACAACATAGTCAGCCTTAAAACCCTGTATAAAAGTCCATTAGTATTTTCGTTTAAATGTATTTCAATATAAATTTTCAGGATTGCACTCTGTAGTGGATGTCTGTTGCTTCTGTTAACCAAGCATTCCTTCTTCACCTGCTTAAGGACTCTTCCATCTACTGGAGCAACACTGCTGTCAGCTGTCATTCTAGGTAGTTCTGGGCAAATGACTAGTCACTACTTTGCCCTGCACAGGGGTAAGCATGTGAGCCAAAGGAGACAATATGGGTCATCTGCCTTAGTTCTCCAATCTGGGATAAAAATGGAAAGGAAACTCTCCCTTTCCACATTTCATTTTGAAATAGCAGTTTCAGCAACTTTCTTAAATAGAACATAGAAAAATATGCTAGGAACAAGGAGGAAAAAAATACATTATAAATCTTGGTGTATGCCATAGAAAAATGTCCACAGTAAAACATTAAATTTAAAAAAAAAAAAGAAAAAACTTCAGGATGATCTACTTTGCTCAATCCATTTATATTTAAAATGTTTCTATGTGGGGATATATCTTTGTGTTTATATAGAAACGGGTCTAAAAGAATACAAGTATTAAATATAAAACAAAACTCCTAAGATTGGGAAAGATAGAAAAAAGAAAATCACCCTTCTGCTTTCTAAAACCCTGCAGTGTCTGAAATATTGACAAATGTTTTGTAAATAAGGCAAATACAATAAAGACTAGTCTTTCTATTGTTCATTTCTATTTATGAAATATAAAAGTTATTTTAATGCCAAGTGTCTTATGCTTTTAAATTTCCTAGATTTTTGGTTTTGTTTTGTTTGCTTTCTGGCCTGTGGTAGAGCTTCTGGGCTTTATTTTTCTTTCTAGACAGCTGGCATTGTACTAAGGTGATTCTGGCAGTAAGAACTATCTGGCCACCTAGTCCTTAGAGTCAATTATGGGAAACTTGGACAAGGTTCAAGCCGAAGGATGCATGATGACTGCACCATCCCCATGCATGATCCATGTGTCTTTGTTTAAATGTGAACCACAGTAGCTGGCTCCAAAATCCAGTGCAGAGAGTAGGGTAGGGTGACCGATGTGACAACTGGTTAGTAACAGAAGAGACTTAATTAAGAGGACAGAGATGTTTTAATATGATGAGAACAGAGAGGGGAGTGTTGAAATATAAGATCAATTAAAAATAAAATGCTGCAATTTTTATTAAAATATTATTGGATATAAACTCAGGCAAAATATTAAAACTACTATTCTAAGTAATTCCAGAATGACCTTGACTTTCCATATATTTGGATAATACTTGAAATATCTTTTTTCTTGAGTAGAAACTTTTCTTTGTACACTTTAATCCAAAATTTGAGCCCATTTATAGCACTCCCTACATATGGCTGTAGGTAGGCACAATGAGTGCTGAAAATGTTTTCCTCTCTAGGAAGCACCACAGATATTCTTGATGTCTGACATAAGGCAGGGAGGAGGGACCACTGTCTATTTGTAATGTTTAAAATTGGAAATGGGCTTCCCTGGTTGCTCAGCAGTAAAGAACACACCTGGCAATGCAGGAGACATAGGAGATGCAGGTTTGATCCCTGGGCTGGAAGGATGCCCTGGAGAAGGAAATGGCAACCCACTCCAGTATTCCTGCCTTAGAGAATCCCATGGATAGAGGAGCCTGGTGGGCTTCAGGCCATGGGGTCACAAGGAGACTGACAAAAACAACAAAGTTGGAAATATGGAAAACCTCATCAATCACTCTGGTTAATTGTGGCCTTTCCTTATGAAGTTATCTCTATTAAACACTTCTCCTTCCTTTCAAATGTATGCAAATGGATGATGTAGTTTTACTGAGAATTTTATTTGGGAGAAAGTTAAATTTGATGTGAGGATACTTGGAAAGTTAATATAACTTTGGGGCTAAAAAATCATTTGGAACCACTCACTGTATCAAGTTAGTCCAAATATCATCTCATTTCTGATGATATATAGCTGATAAAGTTTTCTAATCCAAGAGTGTGCTGATGATGACTCTCATTGACTACTGAAAGACAATTATTCAATTTTCAGGAATTTTGTGAGCTGGTTTACCTCAAAATTGTAGCTAGAAATTGGCCCTGATAGGAATAATTACACCATAGAAATTCGCCAATCCTACAAATCAGAGCTCCTCTCCCAACCACCAGCCAGCTGTTATATTTTTGCCAAAACACTACTGTTCAATAGTCTGCTAGTTAAATGGTCTTTGTCTTAATTTACATCATGTCACTAAGACCACATGGACCATTACTCTAAGACAGAAAACACAGAAGCAGGAAAATAAACACACTAGGGAGAACAACGTTAGAGAGTTGAGGGCAACAGAAAGTATTAAGAGGAATAAACCATGAGAAAAGCCTGAAAAACTCAGACAAGACTGTGGCTGGGTTATATCCCCAGAAGCTCATGAATAACAGTTGATTAATTTTTGTGCAGTGGTGAAAGGAGGAAGTTTGCCCTGGACTGGGGAGAACATGGGAGAGTAGGAAGTGTAAAAACGAGTTTTTCTGGAGTTTTCTGTAAAGTCTGGCTTTGAAGAGGAGACTGCAAGGACAAAGAGTAGAGGGGCATGTGCAATCAAAGAAAGGATTTTTGCTTTGTTGCTTTGTTTCGTTTTTAACATCGTCCAAACCCCTACCAGAAAAGAGCCAAAAGAGAACAAATGAATGTCTGACAGAAAAGTACTTGTTAGAGCAAAGCCTCTGTGAGGCCAAGAAGGGAGGAAGTGGACAGCATCATCTGATCAGGAGACAGGAAATAAAGAACGCAACATGCAGAATCAGACTGTTTGGAAGCAGAGGTTAAGAGAGTGTGTGTGTGTGTCATGTTTTTTTCTTGAAGACGAGGGAACACATTGTGCTGACCTCATCTGAAGGTGGTAAGGACTGGGCAATGCTTGGAGAGAACAGAAGGCATCTGGAACAGCCCCTGAGGGCGGTGAGTTATGGACGCTGCCTAAGAAACAGCTGAAGTAATCAGAAGATCATCCTCCCGGTTCTTGCATTTGCCCTTGGTTTCTTCGCCTCCATTTATCCTTCAGCTGGTTCAACAAGGGGATGTTTGAAGTCTCACAATGTCACCTCTCAATATAAAAATTCTTACAAATATATATTTACAAGATAAAGTTAAAATTTCTTCAAATGTAGCTCTAACCTATTTTACTGCTTTTGTTTCTTGCTGAGACTCTAATCTCTAATCACCTTAGCTGGCATGTTCTTTGACTGATCATCTTGGCTCTTTGATTTCATTAACATTCCTTTCCCCTTTTCCTCCTGTCTAACCTTCTCAACTTTCAAATTTTAGCCTAAATGTCCTCATCATGACAAGGTTTTCACTGACATTTCTCAGTACAGATTTCTATCTCCTTTATCTTTTAATAACACTCTTCATAAGACCTCTTGTAGAGAACCTGCAAGATGGCACAGTGATTCATTTCTGTATTTGTGTTTCCTTCTCAATTTCAAGGGATGTGTCTTACGCAGCACCTTTTTATCACAATACCTACCTCAGGTTCTACTTTAGTGTTTACAATGTGGGGTGTACAAAAGAAACATGTGTAATAAGTTTTAGAGTGATTAATTAAGTGAAAAGATGAGCTGCACCATTCCCGTATTCTTGCCTGGAAAATCCCATGGACAAAGGAATCTGGTGGGCTGCAGTCCATACCGTCGAAAAGAGCCAGACATGACTAAGTGACTGAGCACGCAGTAGAAGAAATAGAATTATAAACAGCAGTGTCACCAACTATAAATAACATTTGTTAACTGAAGGTGGAAAAATGATTAGCATATGTACTGCACAAGCAGAATCTATAGAAATAGTTTCTTCAAGCTGTATAATTCCATTTATCTATTTCCTAAGTGTTGATACCACACAGATACAGAATTAATGGCATCTGTCTCATTTTCGGGAAATGCTATAATGAAATTAAAATTATGGGCCAAATTTCTCTGGCCCTATCAGAATGTGGCTCTGTCACTGAATTCCTGTAGGGCCTTGAGCATGTCACTAAGGCTTTTCGTATCTTAGATTTTATCTCTAAAATGCAACTAGCAATAATAATATACACTTCAATTACCTGTGAAAATAAAATACATATAGAAGTACTTAGATAAGGTACTTTGCACATGTGTTCATTAAACATGTGTTCATTAAATATAAGCTATTATTTTTAGCCATTAATAATTATGAAAGCATTCAAGAATAGCTAGAAGACTCAATAACAGAGTTGCCCAAGTTCGGTACCAAGGTGTTCAAAATGTGTTCAGTAAGTGGTTCAGAAAACAAAAGTCTGAAATGTTGGCACATCAGAAAAGCACACTTCCCAGGGTTCTTTCTCCTATTATTTCCTCCACTAAGGCATTAACTCCTTGAGGAAAAGTGCTATGTATTATTTAAATTTCTATCTCAAGCACTATGCCCCTAGTACCATGCCTAATGGATAATAGATAATCAAGGACTAACTATTAAATGCATGAATCAATAGGTTAAAATCACACATTCATATCCAAATTTTGACTGTGTATTTATAGAGAATGATTCTCTTTGTTTAATGACTTGACCTCTAACCTTGAGGCTATTTTCTCTATTAGCTACAAGTAGAACTAAGTAAGAGAGAGAGAGTGCCTTTACGCACATATGCCACGTTCCTCTCCTTAAAAAAATAGTGAGATTTGACTTTTCACTTATGATATATAAAATTTTTAATTTCTGTGCTAACACAATCTTGGTCAGATACATTCATGGAGGGCAACCATCCTTAAAAGCATAAAATTAACTGTCTGGAAATGCCTAGATATCAGGGTAATAAAGGGAGAGACAGAAAGTTACAGGTTGATTTCTGAAATATTGCTAAAGGAAATAATTACTGAGGATTTTCTATGTTTTATCTACAAGGTTTCTAGACACTAAGAAAGTCTACAGTGATACATAATTTCATAAAATGCATTTTTTATTTGGTTATATCCTAAGAGGCAGAATAGTTTTTCGGTAGAAACCTCTGTTTTACAGAACTCTTTCTGTTGTTACAGGTAAATCAAAAATTTATTGTAGGCAGTATGTCTAGTTAAACATTTATAGAAATGTTTATTCAGCTTGCTAACAGTAGTCATCAAGAGCTTTCTTAGTGAAGAAAATCCACTTGGAGTTAAATTTTTCAAAATGGAAATGTGCATGGGATACTAAATGGTTAAAATATTTAGCTGTATTTTAACAGGCAAAAATATCCTTGTATCTAGAACATCCTTGTACAAGTGTGCAACAAAAACTGTCCTCATGTTGCTTTAGGCTTGGAATAGAAAGGATCATATAAGGAAAAGTTATGCCAAACTAAAGGGTAGCTAGATAAACCCAGTGGTATTAAAATATCATGTATTCCAAATTTCCAAACAGTAAGCCTCATTATCTACTTCTGAATATATTGTCTCATCACTCTCCTGTTCAGAAACCTCCCGTGTCTCCTGGTTTATTACAGAATAAATCTATACTCAGCATGATATTCAAGGCCTTCACAATCTGTCCCTAATAGCGTGTGTGAATTACATCCTACTATATGACTTTACTCACTTGACATTTAAGCCAAATCAGCTTTATTACTTTTGGTCATGCCTTTGCCTACCCTGCCATCTCCATCTGGAATACAGTTTCCTCAAAAACTTGCCCATCAAAATCCCATTCATTTTAAGAGTGTCAGCTGAAATGTGTTTCCCTCTATGAACCTTTCGAGATGGCTGGGTTTAAATGAACGCTTTTTTTGTGCTGTGATAGAATGTTATCTGTCTTTCACCTAGAGCATTTAATTAATTCATGTCTAGAGTCAAGGATCCTTGCAGACAGACAATTCATAAGACAGATACTTGATGAGTGCACGCTGTTTGTGAAACATTGTGTTATTGAATGGAAATGTGAAGATTCCAAGGGCACTGAATGTAAAGTCTACATGATGGTTAGGTTCTCCTACACAAATCAATCCCCTTTGATTATCTCCATTAAAACAGTAACCAACAAGAAGCAAAGAAAGAAAACAGCCACATCTTCCCATACAAAAACTACACAACAAAATGCTCACATTGCACATTTATCCATTATATCTTCCCTTCAAACACTGATTTCCATAAAGACTAACCTTTTCTCTTGAGTTCTGGATTGTAAATTTTCTTCAAGGACATAATTATAAGAGTTAATCCCTTTTCTTACATTCACAATTTTTCTCTATCTCCACTAGGTCATAACACACAAATTTGTTCTAGTGTGTCCTTATTATAAAACAAACTACCCGAAACTCACTTCATCCAGGAGTAGTCACTTTAGTCCTTGGTACCTTAGCTTCCCCTTAGACAAAATGAAGATGATAATAGTAAAAACACTATGTGGTTGTCATGAGGATTATATAGCTATTCTAAAATAGTGTAAAAAGCCTTAGAAAATTGATTGATTCAGAGTAGGGATGCAATAAATCCTAGTTGTTGCTGTTATTTTTGTTATCATTACTACAATAGCTATTCTGTCTTCTACCTGACAGCTGAACATTGCTGTTCCTTCAGGATCCAAAATCTTCTTTGAGCTTCTATATTATTCATTGTCTATACTCTTACTCAAGTAAATTTCACCATTACCCAACATTTTAAATAATTTCTGTAAGGTTACTATTCTCTCTCTCTCTCTCTCTCTGTATATATATATATTTCTAATTTCCGTTCTGAGTTCTAGCCCTTTGTATCTACATGCTTATTAATATATATGTTTAGATAAAGACTTTCCTAGTGGTTCAGATGGTAAAGCATCTGCCTACAATGCAGGAGACCTGGGTTTGATCCCTGGGTCAGGAAGATCCTCTGGAGGAGGAAATAGCACCCCACTCCAATACTCTTGCCTGGAAAATCCCATGGATGGAGGAGTGTGGTAGGCTATAGTCCACAGGGTCCCAAAGAGTCAGACACTACTGAGCGACAACTTCACTTTCACTTTTTAGATATTTAATAAGCATCTCAAATATATCGTATGCAAAATGAGAGCCTGATTTAACCCAACAAATCTATTCCACCCAACCCTATCACCCCTACCTTGGGTGTTAAAAGTTACTTGAGTCATTGTTGTATTATTACTTTTCCCATGCCCTAAGATCCAATTCATTGGCAATTCCTAAAAAATCCATCCACAGATAAATGCATCCTGAATTTATACATTTGTCTTTATCTCTATTGTCACCTTCCTACACCAAGATGTCCTTATATTGTGCCTGAAACGCTGCTATTTTTCCATTTCTTTGCTCTCTCCATTGGTATTCCCCTCACTATGAGTGAGAATAGAGCTAAGCACAATTGCCTTCAAAGTACTACTTGTTATATAAACTAATAAAGACAATTGATTTGAAAACTTTAGATGGAATCTGTTGAATTTTTTAAAATATTTACTTGAAATCATCTCAATTCTCAAATTGGGAGACAGCTAATTCAAGAATGCTATGGCATTGGCTTTATAAATAATCCAGCTTCTTTATCAATATTAATTCAAGGTCTTTTCCCTAAGACTAACACTAAGCTTGCATTAAGGTAGTTCCTGTAAATAAGGAGACATATTAACATTCCTTAATTACCCTACAAGAAATGGCCTGACAAAAAAGCAACAGTGATTTCAGTAGCAAAAATAAAAGCCAAGTAATTTCCTTTTGAAATTTTTTGTGGGAAGGGACTAGAATATAAGATCAGGCAGAGTGGTCATGGAGCTTATGCCAATATGACAACTTATTGGTGACTGTAAAAACCTGCAGAGAGTTTCATGATGTGCTCAAGTACTGCTAAAAAAGCAATAATCTCTAAAAAAATGTTAGCATAAAATTTTTTGGAACCTGTGAGATAAGAACAGGAGAGTTTTGACAAAGGGCTTAGAACTTAATCACGAAAATTAATGTGAAGGTAAAAACTGATTTTCGAAAAGGACAAAGTAACTATCTCAGGTAAAAGTATGTCAAAAGGAAGAAGGGGAGGTGATATGGGAGAAACAAAATTTTGCATCAATACAAGTATCTACAAGTCTGGAAGATTTTGAAATCAGCTGTACATATTGTTAAGATGTTTGAATTGAAGTTAGGAAACAAATTGAATTGTGAATTACCTGGGAAGTAGTGAAAAGATGCCAAGGAAAGGAAAGGAACATTTACATAATTTACATAGAAAGGAAAATTTACATGACATGCTGAAATTCACTTGTCATAGATCATTAACAATTTTGCATAATGTTGATGACAGTGATGGATTAGACAGTTGTCTTCCTTAAAATATTCATATTCAGAATGTAAAAATACAAAAATTACATAGCTTTGATTATGATATGTATCAACATCTGGGAGTAAATTAACAATTTCATTTTGCTCATAGATTGGGGTACTTCTGAGTTCAGTTCAGTTCAGTCACTCAGTCATGTCCGACTCTTTGCAACCCCAAGAAGTGCAGCACGCCAGGCCTCCCTGTCCATCACCAACTCCTGGAGTTCATTCAAACTCACGTCCATCAATTCGGTGATGCCACCCAGCCATCTCATTCTCTGTTGTCCCCTTCTCCTCCTGCCCCAAACCATCCCAGCATCAGAGTCTTTTCCAATGAGTCAGCTCTTCACATGAGGTGGCCAAAGTAATGGAGTTTCACTTTACCATCATTCCTTCCATAGAACACCCAGGACCGATTTCTTTCAAAATGGACTGGTTGGATCTCCTTGCAGTCCAAGGGACACTCAAGAGTCTTCTCCAACACCACAGTTCAAAAGCATCAGTTCCTTGGTGCTCAACATTCTTCACAGTCCAATTCTCACATCCATACATGACCACTGGAAAAACCATAGCCTTGACTAGATGGACCTTGGTTGGCAAAGTAATGTCTCTGCTTTTGAATATGCTATCTAGATTAGTCATAACTTTCCTTCCAAGGAGTAAGCATCTTTTAATTTCATGGCTGCAATCACCATCTGCAGTGATTTTGGAGCCCCCAAAAATAGAGTCTGACACTGTTTCCACTGTTTCCCCATCTATTTCCCATGAAGCGATGGGACCAGATGCCATGATCTTCGTTTTCTGAATGTTGAGCTTTAAGCAAACTTTTTCCCTCTCCTCTTTCACTTTCATCAAGAGGCTTTTTAGTTCCTCTTCCCTCTCTGCCATAATTGTGGTGTCATCTGCATATTGAGGTTATTGATATTTCTCCCAGCAATCTTGATTCCAGCTTGTGCTTCTTCCAGCCAGCATTTCTCATGATGTACTCTGGATATAAGTTAAATAAGCAGAATGGGAAAGCCTAGAGATCTCAAGAAAATTAGAGATACCAAGGGAACATTTCATGCAAAGATGGGCTTGATAAAGGACAGAAATGGTATGGACCTAACAGAAGCAGAAGATATTAAGAAGAGGTGGCAAGAATACACAGAAGAACTGTACAAAACAGATCTTCATGACCAAGATAATCACAATAGTGTGATCACTCACTACAGCCAGACATCCTGGAATGTGAAAGTCAAGTGGGCCTTAGAAAGCATCACTACGAACAAAGCTAGTAGAGGTAATGGAATTCCAGTTGAGCTAATTCAAATCCTGAAAGATAATGCTGTGAAAGTGCTACACTCAATATGCCAGCAAGTTTGGAAAACTCACCAGTGGCCACAGGACTGGAAAAGGTCAGTTTTCATTCCAATCCCAAAGAAAGGCAATGCCAAAGAATGCTCAAACTACTGCACAATTGCACTCATCTCACATGCTAGTAAAGTAATGCTCAAAATTCTCCAAGCCAGGCTTTAGCAGTATGTGAACCGTGAACTTCCAGATGTTCAAGCTGGTTTTAGAAAAGGCAGAGGAACCAGAGATCAAATTGCCAACATCCGTTGGATCATGGAAAAAGCAAGAGAGTTCCAGAAAAAACATCTATTTCTGCTTTATTGACTGTGCCAAAGCCTTTGACTGTGTGGATCACAATAAACTGTGGAAAATTCTGAAAGAGATGGGAATACCAGACCACCTGACCTGCCTTTTGAGAAACCTATATGCATGTCAGGAAGCAAAAGTTAGAACTGGACACGGAACAACAGACTGGTTCCAAATAGGAAAAGGAGTACGTCAAGGCTGTATATTGTCACCCTGCTTCTTTCACTTCTGAGTAGGACTGCATTAACAAAAATCAGTAAGGGGAATGTTGAAAGGTGCATATTGATCGTTATAATTTACAGTAAATGGCAATTTAGGGCAGTATGGATGGAGCCACAGTTTGCAATGGAAAAGAAATGTAATGTGTGCAAAGCTGGAAAGAGGATGTTTTGATTACTACAGTGATTCTCTTCCTTTCCTGCATTAAATTACAGCAATGCTGACAAGAATTACCACTGCCAGAGAATGGGGATCAAGGCAGGCATTAGTTTTCAGTGAGAACTGAATCATTAATAAAACATCCCAATTTTTAACTTTTCTCAAGTGCAACAGACCCATCAATTTTGGTTTATTAAGTATGTGGAAAGGCCTGAGACTGTCAAATACTTGGACTTGAATTTGCAATTCTAATAAACTACCCGTATAATGTAAATTGATGTTTTTTAATCAACTTTGCTATGGCATTTGGTACTTTAAGCCACCCAATCTGTTTATGAAAATTAAACTAAAATTACATTTACAGTATTTTTATTAACTAACCCTTGCTATGAACAGCTTCAGTAAATGAAACAACTGCCATAAGTTTCCATGTTAAACAGATGTACCTGTTTAATTTAAATTCATGTATGTAAAAAAGTACCTTTATACATGTTCTTAATTTTTTACAAAATTATGTTTCCATATTGAGGAACCTTTACATAGTGTTTCATACAAAAATCTAAATACCATATGTAACATAATCAAGAGCCCAATTTTTTACTCTTTGGCTCTATATTTAAAGAGAAATTTGGCTTTAGATTCAGTATATTTATCATATATCTGTAATCTCATTTGAAATGCTTTCCATATAAACTGAAGTATGTTTTCCAGAGTGCAATTCATATGTTAGAATTCCAAACCTGTTCTGAAAAGTTTCCGATAAGAGCTGTTCTCTAGTTTCACTGTTTTTCACAATTTATCCACCATGTGCATTCAGTTGCTGTCTTCACGGTTTAATTACAAGTAGAATGTACACCATGGGGCTTCCCAGGTAGTGCAGTGGTCAAGAATCTGCCTGCCAAAGCAAGAGACCTGACACATGTGGGTTCGATCCCTGGGTCAGGAAGTTGCCCTGGAGGAGGAAATGGCAACCCACCCCAGGCTTCTTGCCTGGGAAATTCCTTAGACAGAGGAGCCTGGTGGGCTACAGTATATGGGGTTGCAAAGTCGGACACAGCTGGGCAACTAAACACACACACAGGCACACCACCGTAGCTACATTACTATCACTTTTCCTTAGAGTAGGAAATATGGTATTTCACAACATTTTTACTATGAAATAGTCCATCTTTTTGAATTTACATTAATTGCACTTGAGCAAGAAAGGCAAGATCTTATGATCCACAACTTTCAACAACATATGTACTATTTCTGTTAATTTGTCAAAATGAGGGACTCTTTTATCCTCACTTATCAGTATATTCCCATCCCTCACCTAATTTTTTTACTGCAAAAACTGAAGTTTTCATCTAGTAACCCTTATTTTTTCCTGAAATACTAAAACATTTAAGGTCATGTTTTTCCCAGACGTAACTTCAGGAAGTAGGTTTATATAGAGACACGGGGCAGTGTACAGATTAGAGGAGGTGCCATGAGTGGACTGCAAAAATAATGGCCAACTGATGATCCTAAAACAGATTGAGGTGATATGAAGAAGATAATGAAATTGAAATTACTCATTGAAGTTAAACCAGTGAATAAAGAAATGAAATAGCTGTATCACAGAAAAATTGTTACTCCTTTCAATATGCTGTTTAACTCTACTTCTCTTTTTTGTTTCTACTTTAATTAGAATTAAGGCTTTTGTGTGGTACTTAATCCCATTAACATGTGCAGCACTAAGAGATGATAATATGACCTGGAAGTAATAATACATGAGGGGTTTCAATATCCAGCCTTAAGTGCAGGTGCTTTGAAAGTGACAGTATTTTTCTCCAACACAAGCATCTTTCAACAAGAACATACTTTATTCAGTTCTGAAGTAGATTTGTGCAACAGAATTTATTTACTCAGCACCTCAACCCTATCCTCATTCTACCCATCACTTTTATTAATCACTCATTAGTCACACCTTTAATAAACATACATGGTGTGTGTGTGTGTGATATGTAAAAGCAGTACTTGAAAGATCAAGAGCTGAGACTCAAAACATAGGTAAATCATTGTTTCCACTGTCATTCTTGAGAAGCTCACCATTTAATTTGGGGAAGAGCTGGAGGTATCAGTCATACAACAACTGCAAATTTAGAATGAAAAAGTATCTTTTTTTCATAAAGCCTTCTTTTAACAAAGTTGAGTAATCACTCCACTGACAAATATTCTCAAATTTCTTAACAGATTTTAATAACCACTTATCAATAAAAATTAAAAATTTAGAAGTGAGGAATGGAGGAAAGCTATTTTACAATTTATTAGGATATATATACCACTTCTTTCTGAGCCAAGACGCAAAGTAAATTCACATCAATAGACACCCACTAAACAAGTGCTTAGGATGAGAGCACACATTCCATCCAGAGGAGAGAGGGACATCTTCACAGAGATGGTGATATTTGAGGTGTTCCTGGGAAAATGAATAGTAGAGAGAATGAAAGAACATTCAGAAAGATAGGGAGCAGATCAATGTTCACAAGGAGACCCACCCATGGCAGTAGTGCAGCATGTAGAAATATCCAAAGTGTTTCTTTCCACACTAAACGTATCTGATGTTCTCTTACAGGTAACAAGAATTTATTGGAAATGCTTTAGGAAAAAAGGCAATTAGTATTTTAGAGTGAAGTGTTAATCATAGTTCCTAAGTGTGCCTGACTCTTTGTGACCTCATGGACTGTAGCCCACCAGGCTCTTCTGTCCGTGGGATTTCCCAGGCAAGAATACTGGAGTGGGAAGCCATTCTCTTTTCCAGCTGACCTTCCCGACCCAGGGATCAAGCCCACATCTCCTGCATCTCCTGCACTGCAGGAGGATTCTTTACCACTGAGCCACAGTACAGCTTGGGAAGAGGTGAAAATGGAGACCTGGAGATGGTTTAGATACTCTGTCCATTACTGGCAATAGGAATTTAGAAACATTATTCTACCTTGGTTTTCTCATCTGTGAAAGAGGGATGATTTTGAAGAAATAACATATATAAAACAATTAAGATAGCATAAAAGCCCCATCGATATTTTAATAAAGCAATAGAAGGGAAAGCAGTAATAGTGGTGATAGAGCAAAAAATTAATACTAAAGAATCATGTTCAATGTTTAGATCAAAAAAATCATTTCTTATGAATGATATTAAGAGATCTTCAAGGTGAAGTCGCTCAGTTGTGTCCGACTCTTTGAGACCCCGTGGACTGTAACCTATTAGGCTTCTCCATCCATGGGATTCTCCAGGCAAGAATACTGGAGTGGATTGCCATTTCCTTCTCCAGGGGATCTTGAGAGAGATCTTACAGGTCATTTAAAAGTGTTTCATGTTCAAGTATACTTGGGTTAGCACAGCTAAGTAAGTGTATTTACTGCAGGCACCCCAGACTCTTTTTACATGAATGCATAATATGACTTCCCACAAGAGAAGACTGAAGTCAGAATTTCCCAAGCTTAATTAAGCAGTTTTTAAGGAACACCAAGCTCACTTTTAAGAGAAAACCTAGAATGATCCCAGGAACCTTATCAGTCTCAGGGAATTAAGAGGGCAAAGAGTGCAGGTCCCATTGAAGGCTCTTTATCATGTCTTTCCTTGCAGGAAATGTTCCTTTTATATCTCTAATTTTCATTAAGAGATCTCTAGTCTTTCCCATTAAATCTTTTTCTTTTTTTCTTTGCATGGTTTATTTTAAAAGGCCTTCTTATATCTTTTTGTTATTCTCTGGAACTCTGCATTCAGTTGGGTATAAAGGACAGAGATGGTAAGGACCTAACAGACAGTAGTTAAGAAGAGGTGGCAAGAATACAAAGAAGAACTATACAAAAAAGATCTTAATGACCCAGATAACCATGATGGTGTGATCACTCACCTAGAGCCAGACATCATGAGTGCAAAGTCAAGTGGCCTTACAATTAAGGCTAGTGGAGGTGAAGGAATTCCAGCTGAGCTATTTCAAATCCTAAAAGATGATGCTGTGAAAGTGCTGCACTCAATATGCCAGCAAATTTGGAAAACTGAGCAGTGGCCACAGGACTATAAAGCTCAGTTTTCATTCTGATCTCAAAGAAGGGCAATGCCAAAGAATATTCATACTACTGTACACGTGCACTCATGTTGCATGCTAGTAAGATTATGTTCAAAATCCTTCAGGCTAGGCTACAGCAGGTGAACCAAGAACTTCCAGATGTACAAGCTGGGTTTAGAAAAGGCACAGAAACCAGAAATAAAATTCTCAACATCTGATGGATCAAGAAAAAGCAAGATAATTCCAGAAAAACATCTACTTCTGCTTAATTGACTACCCTAAAGTCTTTGACTGTGGGGAGCACAAACAAACTGTGTGGAAAATTCTGAAAGAGATGGGAATACCAGACCACCTTACCTGCCACCTGAGAAAACTGCATGCAGATCAAGCAGCAACAGTTAGAACACAACATGGAACAACTGGATGGTTCCACATTGAAAAAGGAGGACAAGTCACCCTGCTTATTTAACTTATGTGCAGAGTATACCACATGATACCAGGTTGGATGCCTCACAGGCTGGAATCAAGATTGTGGGGAGAAATCACAACCTCAGATATGCAGAAGATAACACTGTAAGGGCAGAAAATGAAGAGGAACTAAAGAATCTCTTGATAAGGGTGAAAGAGGACAGAGAAGAACATGGTTCAAAACTCAACATTAAAAAAACAAAACAAAACAAAACAGAACTAAGACCATGGCATCTGATATCATGATTCCATGGAAAACAGAACACGAAAAAAGGGAAGCAGTGACAGACTTGAATTTCTTAGGCTCCAAAATCCCTGCAGATGGTGACTGAAGCCCTGAAATTAAAAGATACTTGCTGCTTGAAAGGAAAGCTATGACAAACCCAGACAATGCATTCAAAAGCATAGACATCACTATGCCTACAAAGGTCCATCTGATCAAAGCTATGGTTTTTCCAGTCATCATGTAGGGATGTGAGATCTGGACCACAAAGAAGGCTGATCACTGAAGAACTGATGCTTTCAAACTGTCGTGCTGGAGAAGATTCTTGAGAGTCCCTTGGATAGCAGGGAGATCCAACCAGTCAATCCTAAAGGAAATCAATCCTGAATATTCATTGGAAGGGTTGATGCTGCAGCTGGATCTCCAACACTTTGCCCACCTGACGTGAAGGCCTGACTCATTGGAAAAGACCCTGATGCTGGGAAAGATTGAGGGAATGAGGAGAAGCAGCCAACGGAGGATGAGAATGGTTAGGTAGCATTGCCAACTCAATGGACATGAGTTTTAGCAAACTTTGAGAGATGGTGAAGGACAGGGAAGCATGGAGTGCTGCAGTCGATGGGTCACAAAGAGTCGGATGTGACTGAGTGATTGAACAACAACAACATGGAAGGCTCTAACTCTAAGGAAGAATAATTATTCTTAAGTTTCTCTTGTCTAGATATGCTTCCAAAAATATTTTGGTGGAAGGTGGAATTTAAAGTCTCATATTGTGGTAGGCAGAAGAATGACAGCCACAGAGACATCCAAGGCCTAGTCCCTGGAACCCAGGAGTGTGTCCCGCACATGGCAGAAGGAATCCTGCAGACGGAAGAAAAGAAAGATACAGACCTTAAAACAGGGTCGGTTTTTCTTGATTGTCTAAGTGAGCCCAGTATAATCACTTGGGCCCTGAAAACAGAAACGCAGAGGGAGATGAGAGAGAGGAGAGGCAATGGCGTGAGAAAGGGCTGCTGAGATCTGAAGATGACACAGACTTGAGCTGCTGTTGCTGACTTTGAAAGATGGAGCAAACAGGCCACAAACCATGAAATGTGGTAGACTCCAGTAGCTAGAGATGGCCTTGACTTGAGAGACAACAAGGAAATGGGGATCGTGGTCCCACAGCCTCGAGAAACTGAATTTTATCAACAATATAAGTAGGAAAACCACTCTCCCCTAGATCCTCCAGAAACGAGCACAGTTTTACAGAAAACTCGATTTTATATCAGTCAGTCTTCAACCTAAAAACATACACATAGAACAGTACAGAAGACAGAAGTGTGCCACTCGATGCACTTCTGTATAATAAGCACATTTATGTAACTAGAATACACATAAAGAAACAGAACACCACTTTCCCCAGTTATTCCAGTATCCTCACATCTAACATAATAGTCTTGCCTGTTTCTGAAGTTTATGGATATGGAAAGATATAGTACATATTCTTTAGTGACCTCTTTCCTTTAATATTGGATTTGTGAGATTCATCCATGTCCTTTCATTCCACTCTCATTTTTATTCAGCATTATATTATCTGATGTCACATACTTTATTTTTATATTCTATTGCTGTTGGGCACTTTGATTTTGGTAATTTCAAATACTGCTGTTACAGATATTTGTATCAGGTAATTCTGTCCTCCTAGGATGAGTTAGGAAGTGTTTTCTCCTCTTGTACATTTTGGAAGAGCTTGAAAGAAACTGGTATGAATGCTACTTGAAGTGTTTGCACTTCCCTAGTGGCTCAGATGATAAAGAATCAGCCTGTAATGCGGGAGATCCCTGGGTTTGATCCCTGGGTCAGGAACATTCCCTGGAGAAGGGAATGACAACCCACTCCAGCCTTCTTGCCTGGAGAATCCCATGTACAGATGAGTCTGGTGAGCTACAGCCCATGGTCATAAAGAGTCAGACACGACTGAGTGACTAATATTTTCACACTATCAAATTCAACTGATCCTGGAGATTTTTAGTGGGAGAATTTGGATTATTGATTTAACTTTTTATTGTTACATGTCTGTTGACTTTTTCTCTCCCTTTGTGTACGTTCAAGTAATTTGTGTTTGTAAGTATTTGTTAATTTTACCCAGGCTATTTAATTGGTTGACATTCAATAATTCTTAGTATTCATCTATAATTCCTTCTATTTCTATAAAGTATTGTTGTTGTGGTTCAGTTGCTAAGTTGCATCCAACTCTTTGCAACCCCATGGATAACAGAAAACCAGGCTCCTCCATCCTTCACAATCTCTTGGACTTTGTTCATATTCATGTCCATTGAGTCATTGATGCTATCTTACCATCTCATTCTTCTCCTTTTGCCTTCAATATTTCACAGCATCAGAGTCTTTTCCAATAAATCAGCTCTTCCCATTAGTGACCAAAGATTTGGAGCTTTATCGTCAGACTGTCTAATGAATATTCAGGATTGATTTCCTTTAGGGTTGACTGGTTTGATCTTGCAGTCTAGCACCACAACTTGAAAGCATCAATTCTTTTGGTGCTCAGCCTTCTTTATGGTCCAACTCGCACATTTGTATGTGACTACTGGAAAAACCATAGCTTCGACTAGATGAATGTTTGTTGGCAAAGTGATGTCTCTGATTTTTAATATAATGTCTAGGTTGGTCATAGACAACTTTTCAAGGAACAGATATCTTTTAATTTTATGGCTTCAGTCACTGTCCTCAGTGATTGTGGAGCCTAAGAAAATAAAAATCCAGCACTCCTTCCACCTTTTCCCTATACATTTGTCATGAAGTGATGGGATCAGATGCCATGATCTTAGCTTTCTGAGTGTTGAGTTTTCAGCCAGGATTTTCACTCTCCTCTTTTACCCTCATCTTTAGTTTCTCTTCACTTTCTGCCATTTGAGTGGTATCATCTGCATATCTGAGTTTGTTGCTATTACTCCTGGAAATCTTGATTCCAGCTTGTGATTCATCCAGTCCAGCATTTCTCATGATGCACTCTGCATATAAATTATATAAGAAGAGTGACACTATACAAGTTTGATGTACTCCTTTCCCAATTTTGAACCAGTCCATTGTTCCATGTCTGGTTCTAACTGTTGCTTCTTGACCTGCATAAAGGTTTTTCAAGAGGCAGGTTAGGTGATCTGATATTTCTATCTCTTTAAGAATTTTCCACAGTTTGTTGTGATCTATAGAGTCAAAGGCTTTAGAGTAATCAATGAAGCAGAAGTAGATGTTTTTCTGAAATTCTGTTGCTTTCTCTACAATCCAACAAATGTTGGCCATTTTATCTCTAGATCCTCTGCCTGCTCAAAGTCTATCTTGTACATTTGGAAGTTCTTGGTTCATGAGCTGCTGAAGCCTAGCATGAAGGATTTTGAGCATAACCTTACTAGAATGTGAAATAAATGCAATTCTATATGTGTGCTAAATTGCTTCAGTTGTGTCTGACTCTTTGTGACCCTATAGACTCTAGCCCACTAGCCTCCTCTGTCCATAGGTATTCTCCAGATAAAAATACTGGAGTGGGTTGTCATGCCCTCCTCCAGGAATCTTCCCAGGGGTCAAACTCACATCTCATGTCTCCTGCATTGGCAGGCAGGTTCTTTACAACTAGCACCACTGCAGAAGCCCATTCTATAAGGAATGTTCTACCAATTAATTAAAGTAAATTATTGAAGTCTCAAATTATTGAATATTATTATGGAACTATTTCTCTCTCAATTCTGTCATGTTAGTTTCACTTAATTTGGGGAGATCGTTTGCAGTATATATGTTCCAAATATTATACCTTTTTGATCATTAATTGGTCTTAGAATGTTTTTAATATCACAATCCAATTGTCCTAATTGTTAGCTGCATGAATTTATTTAGAGTTCACTGGCTCATTTGATAGTTGTAAACTTGTCACTAATTTAACTTGCTTTCAACTTAAACTATTACTAACTTCTTGTTTACATTATTTACTAACTCTAATTTTTCATTTCTGACTTCCTAATCGAAATCCAGTTTTAAGGGTAAAACCCACCTGAGTTTTTTCCACTAACCCATATGCCGCTTTCTGTTATTAACATACTACCAAACTCTCAGAGTCTGCTCCTACAAATCAAAAATCATAATGCCAACTAATTAAATCATCAGCAAAGAATTTTGTCTTTCTATGGATAAGGGCTTCCCCGGTGGCTCAGATGGTAAAGCGTCTGTCTACAATGTGGGAGACCCGGGTTTGGGTCAGGAAGATCCGCTGGAGAAGGACATTGCAATCCACTCCAGTACTATTGCCTGGAAAATCCCATGGACAGAGGAGCCTGGTAGGCTACAGTCCATGGGGTCGCAAAGAGTTGGACACAACTGAGCAACTTCACTTATGAATTAGTAAGCAAATCAAAAAAATCTCTCTAGCTGCCCTTATGATCTGAGTACCAGCAAAAAAAAAAAAAAGAAAAAAAGAAAAAAATGAAGCAAGAATATTTTCTAAGATAATGTAAAATTTACCTATATTCATAAATCACTCACAATCTTTAACAGCAAAGAATACAAGAAATCATTAAAAATTCAACAATAAATACTCCATATTATTGTAGCACAAATACAGGTTAATCGTGCTTCATGATGTCTGTTTGAAATAGCAGTTTTTTCTTGTTTTTGTTTTTTTCTCCTTGTAAAGAAAAGAAGCATCAGGGTGCCTATAGAGATAAGGTGTAAAGTAAAATGTCTTGCCCTCTAGGGAATATAATGAGCTTCCTCAATGGTGCAGTGGAAAAGAATCCGCTTGCCAATGCAGGAGACACGGATTCGATCCCTGTGTCAGGAAGATCCCCTGGAGAAGTAACTGGCAACCCACTCCAGAATTCTTGCCTGGAAAATTCCATGGACAGAGGAGCCGGTGGGGGGTGGGGGTGGTGGGGAGGTGGGCAGGGAGTGGCTACAATCCACTGGGGTCACAAAGAATCAGACACAACTGAACAACTGAGTACCACCACCACCATCAGGGAGTATAATGTGTGCAAACGTCTAGAATAAGAAAACTATAAACTGGGCTTAAATTATTTTTCCAGTTTCAGTTGGTGCACTGAATCATCAATTATCACATGTAACTATTGGCATAAAAACATTTAATTGAATATGATTAGATACTATTCTATTCTTATTTAAATGAATTTCTGAGTGGAGTGGCTTAGAAAATGTTCGCACGGGACCTGCAGTCCCCAAAATTGGACTTTTAAATTTTCAAATAGAAGATTGAAATTTTTATTTAAAATAAAAATTTTATTTATTTGAAATGGAAGAATTCAAAATCTCTGACCACCTTAATCTCTGACCTGAAATTCCTGAAATCAGCTACTCTGTCCTATTCAACTTCGGGTCTCCTATAATGCTCAGTACATTGCTTTGAATATTAAAGACAAATCATGTATGTTTGCTATATAAAATATACTGCAGCAATAGTTTTATACAGAAAGAACAAAGGAATGGCAAATTTGGTGTCAAATATGAGGATGTGCTAAAGTCTTCTCTGATGAGAGTAGGGTAACTACTCACAAACAGTAGAAATGAAACACAAAAGATTCCAACAGAACTTGCATTTATCTATTAAACATTATCATTGTTAGAATTATGTGCTTCTTGTGCTTAGTTCTCATGTGCTTCTCGTGCTCATGTCTGACTCCTTGAGACCCCATGGACTGTATCCCGCCAGGCTCCTTTGTTCTTGGGATTTTTCAGGCAAGAATACTGGAGTGGAGTGCCATTTCTTCCTCCAGGGGATCGTCCCAACCCAGGGAGTGAACCCACATCTCCTGTGTCTTCTGCAGGCAGGCGGATTCTTTACCCGCTGAGCACTGGGGAAGCCCGTGTGCTTCTTAAGATGGAGGAAAGAATTGGTGGCCTCTGAACATCTATGTGTTCACATCAAATCAGTCTACCATCAAAAAATTGTTTTTCTGAGCTAACAGAATTCATTTTTAAATAAATAAAGCCAGATTTTCTAAAACAAGACACAATATATACACTATAAGCATAATAGACATACCATGAGAAATGAAGAAATACATGATAATAAAGGATTGTATGTTTCTGGGGCTGGTATCTGAAAGTGTTACAATTAACACTGAGAGTGGTAGAAAAAAGGGGCAGTATAAAGTGTTTTATATTCATTTTAACACGCATGATATTGTGACTTAAAATAAAAAATATACATTTGGTCTTCTCAGTTTTTAGCATACAACTCCTAAAACCTGTGGAATTTCCAAAGTAAAGGGAGTAATAAAAGTGTCTTAAGTTATGTTAGTGAACAAATTTTGGGTGACATATAATTGCTGAGGGCTGGTTGCCAGAAGACCTAATCTTGTGATCAGAGGGTTGAAACTTCCCACCCCCACTCCTCACTCTCTGGCAGGAAAAAGGGGTTGCAGGTTGAATCCTTCGCCCATGTCCAATGATTTAATCAATCATGCCTCTGTAATAATTTTCCAGGCAAGAATACTAGAGCAGGTTGCCATTTCCTACTCCAGGAGGTCTTCTTGACCCAGGGATCAAACCCACATCTCTTGCATCTCCTGCATTGGCAGGCAGATTCCTTATGACTGAGACACCTGGAAAGCCCAGTAGAAGCTTCAGAAAACCCAAATAACTGGATTCAGAGAGCTTAGGGTTGGTGAACACATGGAGATCTTGGAGGGGAGCATGTTGGAAAAGAGCGTAGAAATCCCACCTCCTTTCTGCAAACCTTATCTTATCCTATGTATCTCTTCCATCTGGCTGCTCCAGAGTTATATCTTTTAAAAATAAATTTATATTCTAGTGAGTTTAGGAAGCTTCTCTAGCAAATTAATTCTCTGACCCTAAAGAGACAGTCCAGGGAACATCTGATCTGTAGCAGGTCGGTCAGATATACAGGTAATCACTTGGTTTGGGGTTGGCATCCTGAGGTAGAAGGGGACACTGGAAATACCACTTTGTAGGAGGTCAGCCAGAAGCTCAGGTGACAACACTGGGCTTGACACGGGCATCTGAAGGAGATTGGGAGGCAACAGTCTTGCAGGACTGAACCCTGCACTTGTGGAATCTGATGCTGTCTCCACGTCATTGTTGTTATTTAGTAGTTAAGTCATGTCTCACTCTTTTGCAATCCCATGGATTGTGGCCCACCAGGCTCCTCTGTCCATGGCATTTCCCAGGCAAGAATACTGGAGTAGGTTGCCATTAGCTTTTCCAGGGGATCTTCCCTGCATCTCTTGTACTGGCAGGTGGATTTCTTACCAATGAGCCACCAGGGAGGCCCATCTCCATGTAGATACACTTCAAAATTCAGTGGAATTGTAGAGCACCCCAAAATACCGAGGGATGACTGCATACAATATAGTATTGTTAACTATAGATGCTATGCTGTATCTGTCACCTCTAGGACTTAAAACTGAATGTTGTATCTCTTGCCCATTTTCACCCATTTCAAGCCCGTGCCCTAAACCCTGCCTCTGGCAATCACCAATCTGTTCTCTGTATCTGAGTTTGTCGTGGTTGTTGTTGTTAGAGCCCACATATAAGTGAAATCATACAGTATTCGTCTCTCTCTGTCTGACTTTTTTCTCTTAGCATGATAACCTCTAAGTTCATGTAATGCAATACTACAAAGCTATGCAAAAATCAGTTACTAAATAGGCAAAAAAGGAATGAATCTATAAAATGTTATTGAGTAGAAGAGATCAGACACAGAATAATACACACCAGCCATATATGTGAATATGCACACGTGTAACTCTCTCCATTCCCCACCGAAACACACACACGGACAAACAAACATACTTAAACCAGTGAGATTCATGAACTTCTTGGACAGAAAAACTAGGAAGTGTCTTCAAAGCCCTAACTTTAGAGTTAGCTGCCCCCATCCAGTAAAGCTACTTTTCTTCTTTGTTATATAGTATGTTTTCAAAAATTTCCTTTTCTTATGTAGGTTTTCCAGGTAGGACAATAAAAGATAACACCCTGATATATCTTCTAACCTGGCCTGTAAAAACACCAATATATCACAAAGGAGTTGTTGATTAATTTTTGGTTCTTCTACTTGTTTAGCTAGTTATATGTTTATACCTTACTATATAGTTATTTGTCATTGTATAAGAAATTTTTTAATATTGCTAAATATATATATTATTTATTGGCATTTCTGGCATACATAAATATCCCTTGAATACTAACATTCCAGAATCAGACATAAAATAAGTTACGCACATATTCATTCTATACATTTCTATTACACAAAATGAAAACAAAACACTTATCAACACTGAGTAGACTTCTATTTTAAATGAATCAAAAATAATTCCATCTCAGGCTGTGTATAGTAAGTGGATCACACATTATTAAAACATTTAATATCAGCAAGAACTAATTGTGTAAAATTAAATAACAATGTTTTTCACTTAGAATTATTTTAGTGACCTTCCAGCCCTCTGAAGGGTATTACTGTTTGGCTCTCTCAGCTGGCCTGAAAGATAATACAATGGCAAGCTTACAACTTTCCCTACTTAAGGGATGAAGGGAAAAAGGATATTCATAATTGATGCATACAGAAAATATTTATGCCTGAGATGGCTATACCAGATTTCTTGAAGTCTATTTTAAATTTCACTTCAGCACCAATAAAATATGTTACATTCTAAATCTGTAATTTTGATGTTCTGTGTATATGATTATGTTGAAATATTTAATAGGTATGATTAAATAATAACATAATTTATTCCAAGAGACCATTGCCTGGATGTCTTTCAGGAATAGTGATCTGAAAACAGCCACAAAAGAAATTCTACTAATGGCATTAATATTAATTTCTTTTATAGGAAAACAAAGACTTTTAGAGATATTCAGTCATTAACCTACATATATGTTGTTGGGGAGCTTCCCTGGTGGCTCAGCAGTAAAGAATTCACCTGCAATGTAGAAGATGCAGGGAACATGGGTTTGCTCCCTGGGTCAGGAAGATCCCCTGGAGGGGGAAATAGCAACCCACTCAAGTATTCTTGCCATGAAAATCCCATAGACAGAGAAGCCTGGTGGGCTATAGTCCATAGGGTTGCATATGTTACTTGAATTCCTTGTGTGTGTGTGTGCGTGTGTGTGTGTGTGCGCGCGCGCGCTCAGTCGCTTACTCGCGTCTCTTGCACCTCCTGCATTTGTAGGCAGATTATTTACCACTGAGCCACCAGGTGGCATAAATACTTTTACTTTGATAAGAGAAAAGACACATTAGTATTTTGTGGGTTTCCCTTGTGGCTCAGCTGGTAAAGAATCTGCCTGGAATGTGAGAGACCTGGGTTTGATCCCTGGGTTGGGAAGATCCCCTGGAGAAGGGAAAGGCTGTCCACTGCAGTATTCTGGCCTGGAGAATTCCATGGGCTGCAGGGTCCATCAGGTCGCAAAGAGTCAGACGCGACTAAGTGACTTTCACTAATATTTTGTGAATTCTTTAAGGCTATGCAGTCAGCCTACTAGATTGATCCATATTTGTCTATATCTTTCATGACATGGTGGCTCATTTAGTAGGTTACTGGACATTTCTCTCTAGCAAGCACAGTTAATGCACATTCAGTGTTGCTACCCAAAGTTAATGCACTTGTCCAAATTAACCCTTCAAATAATCATGAAATTAAAATAACAGATTGGGCTTATATGGATGAATTGAAGAGGGAGGAATTAAGAAGCAACAGAATGCCAGGAAAATGTTACTACCAGAGAAGAGAGCATGTTTGGATTTGGTGACTCTGCCTGCTCACCTCTGTATTATCCAGGCTGGGAGTATGTGCACACAGCATGCTTTGCAATACCTGCTGAGTAGTAACTGAATTAGCTGAAGCCAGAGGAGTTCAACAGAAAGACCTCAGCAAGGGTATAGTAGTAGGTTCACAAGGCATTTAGATCAGGAGGAAAAAGCTGATCACTGTTAAGCAACCTCCACAGAAATAGCTACGGTAAGTTCAACTATATTTGTTCCCACATTTTCCAGCTATTGTTACATAAAGAAACATTTTGTTCATATTTATCCTGGATGTGTATTCCTTCTTCTCAGAATGTATACACCTTGAGAAGAAAATGTGACCTTGCTTGAATGGAAAGCATGGTATAGTATCACCAGAGAAAAAGGCAGACAGTTGTCACCTCAGTTGCAAAAACTAAGAATAAGTACAATAGGTGAATGTAAAAATAGAGATATTGTACAGATAACACAGCCATTGCTATTTAAGTTATTGTTATCGCATTACCCTAAGAATTCTACCTTGCTTATACAAAAAAGTCTGAAAACATTTGAAGCCCAGGCTTAAAAAAAAAGTCTATTCTTCAAGTCAAAAAATATTGGCTAGGACATCACATCCCAAATATTCAGTAGATTCATTCATTTTGATTTCCACTCTAAAAATAATTTTGCTTATATATGAAACAGGGGGGAAGAGTTGTTAATAGAACAGCCTGAGAAAATGGAAATTATGGAAACATGACATTCTGACAAATTTATGAAATTGAAACTCTGTTTTGTAGTATATAGAATAGACTACTTGAACACCAAGGGCATTCAGAGGAGATTGACAGAATTCAATATTGAAAGCTGAAGCTACAGGAAAAAGGATACAAAATAAGCAACAAATAATATTCTGCAATAACCTGACTCCTCTAGGGAAAAAAAAAAAAGAGGAAAATATTTGAAGCCTGCTTTACTTTAGTCTCCTGAAAACAAAGAAGGCTTTCCAATTATATGTTTAGTGGTAACTGACCAAGATCAAGCTCACACATTCATGGTCACCAATAATTTTAATGCTACCTTTTATATGTCAGCCTTTCTCATATCACTCTAAAAGTTAACTTCCCTTTGTTGTTGCTCAGTCGCTAATCTGTGTCCAGCTCTTTGTGACCCCATGGACCACAGCACACTAGGTTTCTATGTCTGCACTATCTCCCGGAGTTTGCTCAGATACATTTCCATTAAGTCAATGATGCCATCCAATCATCTCATCCTCTGCCATCCCCTTCTCTTTTTGCCTTCGATCTTTCCCATCATCAGGGTCTTTTCAATGAGTCTGCTCTTTGCATCAGGGGACCAAAGTATTGGAGCTTCAGCTTCAGCATCAGCTCTTCCAGTGAATTTTCAGGGTTGATTTCCTTTAGGATTGACTGGTTTGATCTCCCTGCTGTCCAAGGGACTCTCAAGAGTTTTCTCCAGCACCACAGTTTGAAAGCATCAATTTTTTGGTGCTCAGCCTTCTTTATGACTACAATCCAACTCTCATATCTGTGCATGACTACTGGAAAAACCATAGCTTTAATTATACAGACCATTGTACTTTCCTTGTCATTGTTTTTCAGTTGTGTCTGACTCTTTAGCAACCCATGATCTGTAGCTCCCCAAGCTTCTCTATCCATGGGATTCTCCAGGCAAGAACACTGGAGTGGGTTGCCATTTCCTTCTCCAGGGGATCTTCCCAACCCAGGAATAAAATCTGCGGTTCCTGTCGTGTCTCCTGCATTGCGGGAGGATTCTTTACTGCTGAGCCATGAGGAAGCCTGTACTTTCCTGACAAGCATATTATTCACTCATTTGTAAAGCAGCCATTATTACTTAATGACTTTTTCAAAACACTGCCAAGTTATGCCTATCAATAATTTAGTTTAATCTTACTTCCTTATCTTTGTTTCTTCACTTGCTCAGTTTCACCATCTTTATTTCTTTTAAAAACCTAAAGGAAGGGAATAGGGAGAGACACAGGATCTATCTGCCTGGAAATTTACTCCCATTCTTTTTATTTTAGCTTAAATTATTTTTATTTGACTTAAACTTCCCATTTTAACTTTGCTCCTGGATCTAAACAGAGATTAGGAACAAATTCACAACTACCCTATATGGTGTCGGTAGCTACTGTAATAGAATGCTATGGGAAAGAGCAAAATACGGCCTTTTCTCCTACGGGAGCTAGATCTATAGCTCTCATACAGTGTGATGCCATTCCTTCCTGGTCCTATGCTTTTGAATTATCTCTCCTGTGGAGGTGTACCAGGTATAACATATGTGATAACCTCTATTTTCCAAAATCAAATGCATAATATGAAAATGTCATAATAACTGATAAATTATTTAAAAAAAATCATTCCAAGTCTTACTTTGATTTGGTCTTAGCAATAAAGAATAAAAGATAGATGAACACAGTTCATACTGGTGTCATAGGATTTAAAAAAAAATCATATTGGATTAGCCAAAAGACTCATCCATGTTTTTCCATAAGATGTTATGGCCAACCCAGTGAACTTTCTGGCCAATCCAGTAAGTGCACTAATGATAAACTTCATCTACTCATTCCCTTTTTTAACATTCTGATGTGCTTTACAGTGTAAAAAATTCAAGTAGTGGGCCTTATAATCTTCCCAGATGATGCATTGTTTTTTTCTTTAAATCCAAATAGAATTATTTGTAAGTATGCTAGCACTGTTTCTATGAACATTCCTTGTTGTTGTTGTTCAGTTGCTTAGTTGTGTCAGACTCTGCAAATGCATGGACTGCAGCATGCCAGGCTTCCCTGTCCTCCACTATACCCAAGAGTTTGTTCAAGTTCGTATCCATTGAGTCAGTGATGCCATATCATCCTCTGCTGCCCTGTGTTCCTGTCATTTTCAATCTTTCCCACAATCAAGGTCTTTTTCAATGAGTGGGCTCTTCGCATCAGGTGACCAAAGATTTACAGCTTCAGCTCCATGCCCAGGCACATACAATTCCTAAATATTCTATGCTGAGTAAATTTGTGAAAAACTGGCCCAGAGGACAGAATTATATTATACCAGCATTCACTTTTCATTGGTCTGCGTTATAAGCTTCGGTGCTGAATATCATTTTATAAACTCCCAGGAAAATTATTTCAGCTATTTTAGGGCAGCAACTCTTTAAACACAGTAATTCATCTATATGACAGAGAGTTTGCACATGCAGGAAATACATTTTAAAACATGCCTCCAGGAAAATAACTTTAAAAAGGCCCCTATTCCTTTTTTTCTGACCTTACCCTGCTCCATCTTTATACAATAAACATCATTCACTGTTTCCTATACTATTACTAGTACACTTATATATATCTCTAAAGTATGCTGTTAATTTGGCTATATTTTATAAATTTCAGATTGCTTTCAGTTAGCAAATTCAGTCATTCCAATTTCATTCCTGAGTAAGAGCTCTGCTATCCACCATCTTAGGACAGGTCAAGGGGTCCAAGATACAGGTGGATGTCAGTCCTGTCCTTGGGTGTCTTTCTACATTGCCCTCTTCTGAGCCCTAGCATTTCACCACTGGGCAGGAGGATGTACCGGGGTCCAGCCCCGGTGGATCCAGGGAATTCGAAGGGTGGACGGCGTTGGCGTGGAAAGACTTGTTTATTTATTAATATAAGATTAGATTAAGAAACTATAGTGCAGTAGGAAGATTAAGTGGAGAAAGAGGGCTGAATAGCTTGGTTTACGCGGAAGACCAATAAAATTCCAGACAAGGAATTTGCACCATCTACGTTGGGCCACCGGTGCCCGCTTGAATATCTAAGGGTGCCTCGCCTTAAGCTCCCTTTCTCGTGGATCTTAATAACCAGGGCAAATAAGTAGACCTGGCGAGCCTCCGCACCCCAGATGGAAATTCAGCCTGAAATTAAAGTAAAGAGCAGAGGGAAGAAAAGGGAGAGAAAAAGAGAGAGAGAGAGACACGGGGGGAGCCAGATTCCCAAGAAACCAGGCCGAGACTAGTCCGAGAAACTGGTCTGAGAATCTGGTCCATCCTTTATTGTTCAGAAGGCCTTTTATACTTTTGGTAAAACATGGAGATCAATGGGTAACACAAAGTTATGCAGCGTTAGCAGTCCAGACTCTTATCAAAACCAGGCTTTTTTCTCTGCATACCTAATTGTATACACAAGTCTTAGGTAATTTACATCATCTTCCAGCCAAAAGGGCCAATTTAACATTTTACAGCCTTTTTTCTGATAAGGGTTTGTCAACCACAAGACTTATTTGTGTTGATTTTCCCAAGGTCTGGTGCCACTCTCAGAAAGCACTAAATAAAGTTACATTCTTACACAGCAAGGATACAGCAACTTATAACAAGTAGAGGGAGTACAGTGATTTACAGCAGAAGAGAAGCAATTAACTCAAAAGTCTAGTGTTGCTAACATCAAAACTACTATGTATCTTTTTCTACATCCTGCTTACATTAACATCCTTCCAGGTGCCTAAAAGATAAAGAATAAGGAGGTCTGGCAGCAATCCTTGAGTCAACAGTGAAAACCCTCTACCAATATAATTTTTAACTCTTTAGAAAAGGCTCTATATCTTTAAGATGATTTTAAGCTTTGTGCCTCCCGCGGTTGGGGGGCTGTAAGCAATTCACAAGCTGTAAGAGGTCTGGGGAACCTGTTAGGCAGGCTAGTGAGCTATCAGAGGGGTTTAACTGAAACATCCCTTTCAAATGCAGAAGACTAAAACCCTGAATTGACTTTTTCCCAGAGAATATCAGAAAAGCAGAAAAGCAGAGCACAAAAGCCGGCAGATTTTTGTTGGGGTACATGCTTAGGAATTTCCAGAGGGGTCCCTGAAGTCTGAGCACGCCTTGCGTATGTCAGCTTCCTTCCTCATGACCTTGTCACGGGCGGGATTCCTCACACTGGCTCCCGGCAAGGATGGGCTGGATGAAGTTCAGATTTATTTTAACCAGAAGCTGCAGGTGCTTTTTTCATTAACACTAACTTGTCTGTTGAGGTCATTGATGTTACCAAGATATTTTTCAAATGCTGACCCTTTTGTGGAATGTGTGTGAAAATTCTTCAGAGGATTTCTCCATTCCCAGTTTCATGATTTGGAAAACCAACTGGAATCAACCACTACCAACTTACAACTCCCCGGAACTTCCTGCTTGGATTTCTCTTCATCCAAGCAATCTTCTTTGGTGGGAAACTAGCAAAATCACTCAACACTGGTCATGTGCTTAGTCGCTCAGTCATGTTTAACTCTTTGCAACCCCATGGAGTGTAGCCCACCAGACTCCTCTGTCCGTAGGGATTCTACAGGCAAGAACACTGCAGTGGGTTGCCATGCCCTCCTTCAGGGTATCTTCCCAACCAAGGGTCTCCCACATGACAGGTGGACTCTTTACCATCTGAGCCACCAGGAAGCCCCCCATGCTGGTCAACTTCCGAAGTAACCACACGACTCAAAAAGAGGAAAAAAATTCACCCATCTGAATCCAGTCAAATGGAGGCTTACATATTGCTCCTCTGTCATCACCACTCTGTGCCTGACTGCCTCTGTTTTCCACCTTCCTTAGAAAGGCACAGGAAGAAAGAAAAATCACTATACAGATTATCATAAAAGAATGAAAGCATTAAAAAGAAAGGAAAAGAGGAAGTCATATTGAAATATACAAATGCCTCAATTCAACAGGCTGAATGTTTTTAACTTGTACATGTTCTATGTAAAATACATCTCAATTTGTATATATAATATATATGGAAAAGAAATGCAAAAAAGCAAAATGGCTGTCTGAGGAGGCCTTACAAATAGCTGTGAAAAGAAGAGAAGCAAAAAGCAAAGGAGAAAAGGAAAGACATAAGTATCTGAATACAGAGTTCCAAAGAACAGCAAGGAGAGATAAAAAAGCCTTCCTCAGTGATCAATGCAAAGAAATAGAGGAAAACAACAGAATGGGAAAGACTAGAGATCTCTTCAGGAAAATTACAGATACCAAGGGAACATTTCATGCAAAGAAGGGCTCAATAAAGGACAGAAATGGTATGGACCTAACAGAAGCAGAAGATATTAAGAAGAGGTGGCAAGAATACACAGAAGAACTGTACAAAACAGATCTTCATGACCCAGATAATCATGATGGTGTGATCACTCACCTAGAGCCAGATATCCTGGAATGTGAAGTCAAGTGGGTCTTAGAAAGCATCACTACGAACAAAGCTAGTGGAGGTGACGGAATTCCAGTGGAGCTATTTCAAATCTTGAAAGATGATGCTGTGAAAGTGATGCACTTGATATGCCAGCAAAGTTGGAAAACTCAGCAGTGGTCACAGGACTGGAAAAGATCAATTTTCATTCTAATCCCAAAGAAAGGCAATGCCAAAGAATGCTCAAACCACCTCAGAATTGCACTCATCTCACACGCTAGCAAAGTAATGCTCAAAATTCTCCAAGCCAGGCTTTAGCAGTATGTGAACTGTGAACTTCCAGATATTCAAGCTGGTTTTAGAAAAGGCAGAGGAACCAGAGATCAAATTGCCAACATCCGTTGGATCATGGAAAAAGCAAGAGAGTTCCAGAAAAACATCTATTTCTGCTTTATTGACTATGCCAAAGTCTTTGACTGTGTGGATCACAATAAACTGTGGATAATTCTGAAAGAGATGGGCATACCAGACCACCTTACCTGCCTCTTGAGAACCCTATATGCAGGTCAGGAAGCAAAAGTTAGAACGAGACACGGAACAACAGACTGGTTCCAAATAGGAAAAGGAATACCTCAAGGCTGTATATTGTCATCCTGCTTATTTAACTTATATGCAGAGTATATCATGAGAAATGCTGGGCTGGAAGAAGCACAAGCTGGAATCAAGATTGCTGGGAGAAATATCAATAACCTCAGATATGCAGATGACACCACCCTTATGGCAGAAAGTGAAGAACTAAAAAGCCTCTTGATGAACGTGAAAGTGGAGAGTGAAAAAGTTGTCTTAAAGCTCAACATTCAGAAAACTAAGACCATGGCATCTGGTCCCATCACTTCATGGCAAATAGATGGGGAAACAGTGGAAACACTGTCAGACTTTATTTTTTGGGGCTCCAAAATCACTGCAGATGGTGATTGCAACCATGAAATTAAAAGATGCTTACTCCTTGAAAGGAAAATTATGAGTAACCTAGATAGTATATTGAAAAGCAGAGATATTATTTTGCCAACAAAGGTCCGTCTAGTCAAGGCTATAGTTTTTCCAGTGGTCATGTATGGATGTGAGAGTTGGACTGTGAAGAAAGCTGAGCGCTGAAGAACTGATGCTTTTGAACTGTGGTGTTGGAGAAGACTCTTGAGGGTTCCTTGGACTGCAAGGATATCCAACCAGTCCATCCTAAAGGAGATCAGTCCTGGGTGTTCATTGGAAGGACTGAGGCTGAAGCTGAAACTCCAGTACTTTGGCCACCTCATGCAAAGAGTTGACTTGTTGGAAAAGGCCCTGATGCTGGTAGGGGTTGGAGGCAGGAAGAGAAGGGGATGACAGAGGATGTGATGGCTGGATCTCATCACCGACTTGATGGACATGAGTTTGAGTGAACTTCTGGGAGTTGTTGATGGACAAGGAGGCCTGGCGTGCTGCGATTCATGGGGTCACAGAGTCGGACACGACTGAGCGACTGAACTGAACTGAACTGATATATATATACACACACATACACAAATACTATAAAAGAAGAGAAAAAAGAGCTTCCCTGGTGGCCTAGTGGTTAAGAATTCGCCTGCCAATTCAGGGAACACAGATTCAATCCCTAGTCTAGGAAGATCCCACATGCTGCAGAGCAACTAAGCCTGCATGCCACAATTTTTGAGCCTGTGCTCTCTCTCTCTCTCTCTCTCTATATATATATATATAAACACACAATGCAAACTGTTACATATACATATATACACACACACAGACACACACACACACGTGTGTGTGTATCAAGTAGGTATCGTCTTTAACTTCATGCATTCCAAATGTGTTTGCATTCTTGGTGATTGTGTATAACCAATTACATTTGCTGAGACTGCCAAAGAAAAAAATGTCTTTTTGCCAATAGCATGTATTAGAAAACTCTGTCAGCCAATAAATACTACCCTACTTTTCTAGAGGTATTTATGTCATAGGAATAATGAAAGCATGACAATCCACACTGAAGTGCAGTACAAAGCTCAAATTCACATGTATGTATATCATTACCCTTTCCCTTACTCCAAGTAAACAGGTTTTATTTATAAGGTTCTTTTATAGCTTTTGTGATTTTTTTCATGGTCAAAGGTTATATAATTTCAGAGTTCATTTTGAGAATTATATCTTTACAAAGTGGTCACATTATTTATATTTGCAATATAGTAAATTCTGAAGATGACTGATAGCCACACTTTCAACTGTTAAAGAAAGCTTTTTTAACCAGATTAAAATTATTTTTTGATTACATGATATTTATGGATGACCCACTACTTTGATGTTGAATCATTACTTTGATATGAACTCCAAAGATTTCCATCTACATTTCCAAAACACTTTCATCTCCACCTCACTTATTCACCCATTAGCTTTTTAATGCTCCCTTGACTACTCTTATCCCTATTTAAAGTCATGAGGTCTATTTGATTTCAAAGTACATGACAGGTGTTCTATTTCCAAACATAAGCACCTGCTTAAATTGTTCAGGCCAGAGATTTATTTGAGCTCCTTGTTCATGGCACAATTTTGTGTCCTTATACAAAAGAGGGAATACTCCATATTTTACCTAATAGTCACAGCAGAGTGAACTAGTGAAATACAGCAATGGGTACCTCATACCTCTCTCCACTTGCCAAAACAGAGCTTCAAACGTCTAACAATTCTGGCCTCAGTTCTCTTTTCTGTTTCAATAGGGAGGGCATTTGAAGAGTGAAATTGCCACATGTGTTCCTTATTAAATCTATACCTTATTTTATTTTAGGTATTTTAAAAAGGTTTCTGTTAAGAAACAACAATAAGTAATGATGACTGGAAAAGGTCAGTTTTCATTCCAATCCCAAAGAAAGGCAATGCCAAAGAACGCTCAAACTACCACACAATTGCACTCATCTCAGACGCTAGTAAAGCAATACTTAAAATACTCCAAGCCAGGCTTCAGCAACACATGAACCATGAATTTCCAGATGTTCAAGCTGGATTTAGAAAAGCAGAAGAACCAGAGATCAAATTGCCAACATTTGCTGGATCATCGAAAAAGCTAGAGAGTTCCAGAAAAATATCTATTTCTGCTTTATTGACTATGTCAACGTCTTTGACTGTGTGGATCACAATAAACTGTGGAAAATTCTGCAAGAGATGGGAATACCCTTGAGAAATCTGTATGCAGATCAGGAAGCAACAGTTAGAACTGGACATGGAACAATAGACTGGTTCCAAATTAGGAAAGGAGTACGTCAAGGCTGTATATTGTCACCCTGCTTATTTAACTGATATGCATCATGAAAAACACTGGGTTGGAGGAAGCACAAGCTGGAATCAAGATTGCTGGGAGAAATATCAATAACCTCAGATATGCAGACGACACCACCCTTATGGCAGAAAGTGAAGAAGAACTAAAGAGTCTCTTGATGAAAGTGAAAGAGGAGAATGAAAAAGTTGGCGTAAAGCTCAGCATTCAGAAAACTAAGATCATGGCCTCTGGTCCAATCACTGCATGGGAAATAGATGGGGAAACAGTGGAAACAGTGGCAGACTTTATTTTTGGGGGTTCCAAAATCAATGCAGATGGTGACTGCAGCCATGAAATTCAAAGATGCTTACTCCTTGGAAGGAAAGTTACGATCAACCTAGGTAGCATATTAAAAAGCAGAGATACCTGTGGCGGATTCATGTTGATGTATGGCAAAACCAATACAATATTGTAAAGTAATTAACCTCGAATTAAAATAAATAAATTTATATTTAAAAAAAGCAGAGACATTACTTTGCCAACAAAGGTCCGTCTAGTCAAGGCTATGGTTTTCCAGTGGTCATGTACGGATGTGAGAGCTGGACTGTGAAGAAAGCTGAGTGTTGAAGAATTGATGCTTTTGAACTGTGGTGTTGGCAAAGACTCTTGAGAGTCCCTTGGACTACAAGGAGAGCCAACCAGTCCATCCTAAAGGAGACCAGTCCTGGGTGTTCACTGGAAGGACTGATGTTGAGGCTGAAACTCCAATACTTTGGCCACCTCATGCAAAGAGCTGACTCATTTGAAAAGACCCTGATGTTGGGAAGGATTGAGGGCAGGAGGAGAAGGGGATGACAGAGGATGAGATGGCTGGATGGCATCACCGACTTGATGGACATGGGTTTGGGTGGACTCTGGGAGTTGGTGACGGACAGGGAGGCCTGGCGTGCTGCTGTTCATGGGGTCGCAAAGAGTCGGACACAACTGAGCGATTGAACTGAACTGAACTGAATGATGAAAAAACTGGCTTCCATGTTCCAGGTTTCTAAAATGTCCTTCCATTCAATACATTTTTAAAATTTCTTCTTCTAAATTATATTAAAGACCCATACTCAGTCCCTTTGTACTACTTAACATAATAATCCTGTAATTAGATAACGATATAGAGGGTATACTTATTAAATGTTAAGGTGAAATAAAAATGTAAATTATGTACATTATGTATATCATGTAATTAGCATACAGCAGATTATGGCAGGCTATGAGGATAGGTCAAGGTTAATAGAATTAAATATCCTAACTCTAGCTGGGTTCAAAAACCAAATACAGATCTCACCATTCAATGTGGTGATTTGAGCCACTGATTTTAACTCTTTTAGCTCTGAAATACCCAATGAAATGACAGAACAAAATGCAGACAAATACATGAATAATATAATAATTAAGCCAATAAATACAAATAAAACAGAAAATGAACTTAGAAAATAATAGAAAACTTTGCAAGAGGTACTGACGTTTTGTGGCCACCAAATCAAAGCCTAAATATACTGAAGATCCCTGAAAGCAAAATAACTTTTTGGGGTAGAGAAGAGCACCCATCTATGGATTCTACTCACACCCTTGGCTCACAGTGTGGGTCAGGAGGCATGCACAGGTCATGTTGAGGTGTGAATATAAACGTTCTTCTCAGTTTCCTCTCTGCTTTCCCTGGAAAGCAGGCCACTACTGTACTAAAGTAACACACACACATATAAACACACAGAAAACATGATCCCCTTGCATAATATCTGGAGTATAGTTTATTAAACACGAGTCTACCTCATCTGGCAGATTCTCAAGAATAAGTAAATACTGACACAACCTCACCTTGTTCAATCTGCTCAGAAAGTTCAAACAAAGCTAGCAACTCTCTCTTGATGAAGAGATTTATGCCAAGGAAAAGAAGAAACTAGGAGAGAGTTATATCAAAAGAAGAACTTGACAAAGTTAAGAGAGTAGTGAATGATAAATTGGATACTGCTCCAAAGTCAATAATCAAGTATACATGGCTTGTTCAACAAAGTGCATCACATTTTCTTTGCTCTTGACTGAAATCACAAATATGGAGAGCAGCTGCTGCTGCTAAGTTGCTTCAGTCGTGTCCGACTCTGTGCGACCCCATAGACGGCAGCCCACCGGGCTCCCTCATCCCTGGGATTCTCCAGGCAAGAACACTGGAGTGGGTTGCCATTTCCTTCTCCAGTGCATGAAAGTGAAAAGTCAAAGTGAAGTCGCTCAGTCATATCTGACTCCTAGTGACCCCATGTACTGCAGCCTACCAAGCTCCTCCACCCACGGGATTTTCCAGGCAAGAGTAGTGGAATGGGGTGTCATTGCCTTCTGCGATGGAGAGCAGAAGCAATAGTATTAAAATGCTACCCAAGGGTGACCATGAAGGACAGTGGTGAAGGAAAATCTTTGCAGTAGACAAAACTCTGAATAGTGTACCCAGCTGTAAACTGCCTAGAAAGAGAGATGAATAGATGTATTGATTTTCTCTAGCTCATGAGTAGTATCTAGCATTCTGGCGGGACAGTTAAGGCTTTGGAAAAAATATGGAAAAACTGGTAACAAGAGATTGTGTAGAAGTGATAAACTGGTAACAAGAGATTGTGTAGAAGTGATCTGTAGATAGACCTCTTTGAACAGGTCCAAAGAATAAATAAATATGTGTCCTTTGTGAATACCCAGTAGATAGCACCTCAGCAGAGGTTCTTGATATGGCATGGTTCTTGATAAGTCCCTGATATGGCATGATTCCCTGAGAGAGGACAGCCAGGTACTGGTGACAGGTTGATTATATTGGACCCCTTCTAAAACAAAAGAGGCAGCATGTTGTTCTCATAGGAATAGATATTGACTCTGGATAGAGATTTTCCTTCCCTGTCTGCCATGTTTCTTTTAGAAACATCATATCACTTTACAGGAGAAAAAGGCTTGGCAATGGGATCACACTCTTGGAATTTACTGATATTACAATGTCTGCCATCACCCTGAAACAGTGACAGAGTAGAAAAATTAAATGATGGTATCATGACTCAGTTCTGGTTCCCCCTGTGTGATAACACACTGGGGCTGGGCAATGTCTTCCAAGATTCAGGGTTATGCTACAAAAATAGTGGCGCATATATAGTGCTATTTTTCCCATATCCACGATGAACAAGCCCAGGCACCATGGTGTGCAAATGTGAATAGCTCTTTTCACTATGGCTGCTAATGAGCTCCTTGTGAGAACTGTGCTCACCACTGCAACTCTGAGTTCTGATCATTTGAGAATCTTTGTTCTGAAGAGGACTATTTCTCCCCGGGGTCACAACAATGGCTCCATTAAACTGGAAAATGAAACGGCCACCTGGTCACTCTGGGCTTCTCATGCCAGTGAATCTCCATGCACAGAAGTGACTGATGACCCCGATCATTAAGGGAGGAGGGATGGGCACAGAGTGGAAGTGAAAAGGAGTATGTCCAGAATGGAGGGAAGGACATTAGGAATCTCTTAGATGTTTTCATGTACTGTGATGAGTCAAAGGAAAACTGGAATCCCGCATGGGCAAGACTAGCAATATCACAGACCATGCAGGAATAAATTTTGTTCAAGTATAAATGTCTGGGTCACCTAACCAGACTGAAATCCCTTACGGCAGAGGTGCTTGATGAGGGCTGCTACAGACTTAACTGTTCCCCACAGAACTCACATGTCGAAGCCCTAACCTCCAGGATGATGGTATTTGGAGATGGGGTCTTGGGAAGTAATGAGACCTGAACGAAGTCATGAGAGTGGGGTACTCAGGATAGGACTGGTGGCTCTTAAGAGGAAGAAGAGACATAAATTGCACGGTCTCTACACTGTGAGGACAAGACAAGGAGGTGGCAGTCTGCAAGTCAAAAAGAGGGCTCTCACCAAGAGCCAAATAGCCAGCACCTAGATCTTAAACTATGCAGCCTCTATAACTGTGTGAAAAAATGCCTGTTGTTTAAGCCACGCAGGCTGTGATATTTTTTATGACATTCTGGGCTAAGACAAGGGCAAAGGAAAAATGTAGTATGTATGGTAGATGCACAGAGAAGGCAATGGCACCCCACTCCAGTACTCTTGCCTGGAAAATCCCATGGGCAGAGCAGCCTGGTAGGCTGCAGTCCATGGGGTCGCTAAGGGCTGGACACGACTGAGCAACTTCACTTTCACTTTTCATTTTCATGCATTGGAGAAGGAAATGGCAACCCACTCCAGTGTTCTTGCCTGGAGAATCCCAGGGACGGGGGAGCCTGGTAGGCTGCCGTCTATGGGGTCACACAGAGTCGGACACGACTGAAGTGACTTAGCAGTATGGTAGATGCAAATACCACCTTGTACCATATGAAATAGTTATAGAAGAAAAGGACTTTATTTTACATAAAATAATAAATATGAATTGTATATATAATATTTTTATATCATATGTATTCAATTTAAGGAAGAGATACTCATAAGTCTGCAGTCATTTTTTTTCTGTAACTAGTTGTATGGTCCAAGCTGATACATACATGTGTACATACATAAACATATATACATATAAGAATTTGTGCATATATACACAAGCATATTGCATACATCATGCCTTTATATATATTATATATACATACTATTTGTGTGCATATGCGTGTATTTAAGTGCATAAATGTATACCCAATTATTTTCCTTTGCTCTTTTCCCTGTTTACAAAATGTTAATATTGATTAACATTTTTGAATATTTAAGTTATAAGCTATCAAGAGTGACTGTGACTCAGCTACAAAGGGAATTTAAATAATTCAAAGACAGATAAAGCGATGTGTATGCTCTTTGGGGAAAAAGGTTAGTATGCTCTCAGTTTATGAGGGATAGTTCTGTGGTTTTTCTACCAATTTACTCAGAAAGAAAATATGATTGTGGTTGTTGTTCAGTCACTCAGTCATGTCTGACTCTGAAACCTCAAGGACTATAGCACATCAGGCTTCCCTGTCCTTCACTATATCCTGGAGCTTGCTCAAACTCATGTCCATTGAGTTGATAATGCCATCCAACAATCTCATCCGCTCTCACCCTCTTCTCTTCCGGCCCTCAGTCTTTCCCAGCATCAGGGTCTTTCTCAATGAGTCGGCTCTTCACATCAGGGGGCCAAAGTACTGGAGCTTCAGCATCAGTCTTTCCCATCATCAGGGTCTTTCTCAATGAGTCGGCTCTTCACATCAGGGGGCCAAAGTACTGGAGCTTCAGCTTCAGCTTCAGCATCAGTCCTTCCAATGAATATTCAGGGTTGATTTCTTTAGGATTGACTGGTTTGATCTCCTTGCTATCTAAGGTACTCTCAAAAATCTTCTCTAGTACAACAGTTTGAAAGCATCAGTTTTTCAGTGCTCAGCCTTCGTCATGGTCCAACTCTCACATCCGTACATTCCTACTGGAAAAACCATAGCTTTGGCTCTGTGGACTTTTGTTGGCAAAGTGATGGCTCTGCTTTCTAATATGCTGCCTAGGTTTGTCATAGCTTTTCTTTCAAGGAGCAAGTGTCTTTTAATTTCATGGCTGCAGTCACCACCTCCAGAGATTTTGGAGCCCAAGAAAATAAAGTCTCTCACTGTTTCCATTTTTCCCCCAACTATTTGCCACAGAGTGATGGGACCAAATAGCATGATCTTAGTTTATTCAATGTTGTATTTTAAGCCATCTTTTTCACTCTGCTCTTTCATTTTCATCCAGAGGCTCTGTAGTTCCTCTTCTTTTTCTGCCATTAAGGTGGTGTCATCTGCATATTCAAGGTTATTGATATTTCTCCTGGCAATCTTGATTCCAGCTTGAGTTTCATCCAGCCTGGCATTTCATATGATGTACTCTATATATAAATTAAATAAACAGGGTGACAAACTACAGCCTTGATGTGATCCTTTCCCAATTATGGACCAGTCTGTTGTTCCATGCTGTGTGCTGTGCTTAGTTGCTCAGTCAAGTCTAACTCTTTGAGACACCATGGACTGCAGCCTGCCAAGCTCCTCTGTCCATGGAGATTCTCCAGGCAAGAATACTGGAGTGGGTTGACATGCCTTCCTCCAGGGGATCTTCCCAACACAGGGATGGAACCCAGGTCCCCCACATTGCAGGCAGATTCTTTACTGACTGAGCCACCAGGGAAGCCCTGTCTGGATCTAATTGTTGCCTCTTGATCTACATACAAGTTTCTCAGAAGGCTGGTAAGGTGGTCTGATGCTCCCATCTCTTTAAGAATTTTCCAGTTTGTTGTGATTCCAAACAGTCAAAGGCTTAGCATAGTCAATGAGGCAGAAGTAGATATTTTTCTATGATTCAGTGGATGTTTGCATTTAATCTCTGGTTCATACATTGTTGAAGCCTAGCTTGAAGGATTTTGAGCATTACCTTGCTAGCATTTGAAATGAGTGTAGTTTTGCGGTAGTTTGAACATTCTCTGGCATTGTCTTTCTTTTGGATTGGAATAAAAACTGACCTTTTCCAGTCCTATGGCCACTGCTGAGTTTTTCAAAGGTGCCTGCATAATGCAACACGTTAACAGCATCATCTTTTAGGATTTGAAATAACTCAGTTGGAATTCCATTACGTCCACTAGCTTTGTTCATAGTGATACTTCCTAAAGCCCCACTTGACTTCACACTCCAGGATTCTGGCTCTAGGTGAGTGACCACACCATCGTGGTTATCTGGGTCATTAAAAAGTTTTTTGCACAGTGCTTCTGTGTATTCTTGCCACCACTTTACTCAGAAAAAAAAAAAAAAAAGATTTAGGAAGTGAAACAGAAATGCCAAAATTTTCAATGGTGACTTTTAAATGTTTAAAATTTGTAAACTGAAGTTACTTTTCCCAGAATTCCTGGCAGGGATTAATGGTAGAGACTGTCTAAAGAGAAATGTGTGTGAGATGTGGAGAGAAGAAATGACGTAACAGTTGTTAGTGCCTGAAGATCACCGAGGTGACATGAGAAGAGACAAAGCATTAGGGCAGGTCCAGTTTCTCTCAGTTGCTGTCACTCCAAGCTGGACCCGCCCACACCTGCTTTGTCTCTCCTCATCTCACTGCAGTGACCTTCAGGCACTGTGCTGCTGCCACTCTTCCCAACTGCTGACACTGCTGACCAGCAAGCCCACACCTGAAGGGGCATCAACAGCCTTCCACTGATGTCTCCACCACCTTCCCTATGGCTCCCTTCTGGCAGATCAACGTCCCCAGATTCCCTGCAGTGCAGATTTATCCAGCTGTGCCAGGGCTGCAGGATGCTAGTCAGTGTCTGTGCTCTGACTCCTCCAGTGCCATTTCAGGACTCTACTTCCTGTAACACATCCATTATACTAAAGCACTCATAGCAGTTCTGCTTCACTAATCAAATACTGATACAGAAGATTACAGGTAAGATACAATGAAGACAAACCTTTGATAATATTCTATGTATCAAGTAATGGTATTAAATATTAAAGTAAAAGACAAAGCTAATGGAAACATGAGAAAACAATTTAATCTTAAAATTCTTTAACATTCTTAGCTTTGATTTTTGAGGATTGCATTTATTTAAAACAATATATAAGAAATTAAAGTTTATGGATTTTATTATATATCTATATTGATCACCCTACAGACTTGAAAGAAAATTTCTCCCATATTAGCACAAAACTAGAACAAAAATGTATAGGCTACATCAGTTCAGTTCAGTTCAGTTCAGCTCAGTCGCTCAAGTCGTGTCTGACTCTGCGACCCCATGAATCGCAGCACGCCAGGCCTCCCTGTCCATCACCAACTCCCAGAGTTCACTCAGACTCATGTCCATCGAGTCGGTGATGCCATCCAGCCATCTCATCCTCTGCCGTCCCCTTCTCCTCCTACCCCCAATCCCTCCCAGCATCAGAGTTTTTTCCAATGAGCCAACTCTTCACATGAGGTGGCCAAAATATTGGAGTTTCAGCTTTAGCATCAGTCCTTCCAATGAATACCCAGGACTGATCTCCTTTAGAATGGACTGGTTGGATCTCCTTGCAATCCAAGGGACTCTCAAGAACTCCAGTTAAAAGAGACAGATACAAATACCAAAGCCATAAACTAAATATTTGGAAGCTAATAGTAATAACAATAATACATAACTCTTTGATCTAAAAAGAAAAAAAATTTTGCTTATAAAATATTTATGAGTTAAATATAATTGGGACATTTCTCAAAAGCTAATTTATATACTCAGGGATATCATTAGTGATAAATCCAAAGCTCTAAATAGTTTCATGAATAATAATAAATAAAATGTAGATGAACTAAGCATTCAACTAAATATATTTTTAAGTGAAACAAAGAAAATTTTATGAAAAGAGTATATTATAAATGTTAGAATAATTTTAAGAAATTGCTACAAAAAAGTACAGACTCAGAAAATTCAAGAAATAATTATGTAGGAAAAAACAATAAAAGAAAATAATAGCTTTTGAGTCCTAGTCTAACTTATGTAAGTATAAGCATACACACAAATGTACAGTATTTTAAATGGGCAAGGGGATAAAATCACAGGGAATTTAAAAAATACATTTTTGAATTTGAAATCACTAGTGAATTGTTTCCTTAGGAAAACAGTCATTATGAGATTAATTCATAAAAATGTGAAAAGAAAATTAACAAGCAAATGGTCACAATGGAACTGGAAAATATTGGTAACAATCTATCTCTTATTAAAATGACTGGCATTTATTTTTGTATACTTTCCATACTTTTATAACTTCTAAAAAGCTAAAAATTTCAATGCCATTTAAATTCACTGTAGAATAATAACAACAAAAATATTCTACCCCAAATGGTTGTTACTTGACACTGGAAAAAGTAATTTAAAAAACACAAAAATAAACATAAAATTATAAATGTGATGAGCTCCAGCACATCTATGAGTGAAAATAACAGGGCAAGTAGACATAGTCTGGAGGTCAAGAAAAAAATGCACTGAGGAAGTGATTTCTGAATACAGTTAATGAAGTTAAAAAAACATTATGCATAAAGTTCCCTTGTGAGGAGAGAGGAATTAAATGAAGACTAGTGAGACATGTAGTATTAAAGGATCTTGAGTTTAACCTAAATGAGTTGGCAATTAAGTGAGTAGAGAAAGTTATGATCACAACTGCCTTTCAAAACAATCACTCTACAATACAGAAAATGGATTGGAGGAGTTTGCAGAGAATGAAAGATCACTTAGAAAGGAATTACAATTGTCTATTTGAGAGACTATAACATGATATGATGAGGAACAGTTTTCAGGTAAAAATTATGGAATTTTGTGGTATACTGCATGCGAGGGTAAGGAAGAAAGGTGTCCAGGTTGACCTCCCAATTTATGACTTATAAAAATGGATGGGAAGTATTATAATGGATGACTCTGTGACGATACTGAGAGATAGTTCACTGAAATAGAGCACAATGGAAGAGGACCTAATGTGATGTGGTTTGAAGGTATATGGGCTTCCCTTGTGGCTCAGCAGGTGAAGTATCTGCTTGAACCTGGGTTCAGTCCCTAGATTGGGAAGATTCCCTAGAGAAGGGAAAGGTTACCCAGGCCAGTATTCTGGCCCAGAGAAGTCCATAGGGTCACCAAGAGTTGGACATGACTGAATGACTTTCACTTTTCACTTTGATGGTATAAAAAGACAACATCTGGCAAAGAGGAGAGAATGCTGAATGAATCTAATATTGGATATGACTTGGAAATACCTCTGAAATAATAAAGTGGAAACATAAAGTAAATCTAGCAAAATGGTCTAAAACTGAGTGGGGAATTCTGGGCCAGAAAAAAAAAATTAGTTTTGAAATCATGATAACAGAGATAACAATCAAAATCTTAGAGGTAGACCTGATGGCCTAAAAGAAAGGTATAGAATGAAGTTAGAAACCTAAGACCATTACTCAGATGAGTTTAATATAAAGCCTTATAGCCTGATGAACTATGGATGGAGGTTCATTACATTGTACAGGAGACAGGAATCAAGACCATTCCCAAGAAAATGAAAAGCAAAAAATCAAAATGGCTGTCTGAGGAGGCCTTACAAATAGCTGTGAAAAGAAGCAAAGTGAAAAGCAAAGGAGAAAAGGAAAGATATACCCTTTTGAATGAGGAGTTCCAAAGAATAGCAAGGAGAGACAAGAAAGCCTTCCTCAGCGATCAATGCAAACAAATAGAAAAACAATAAAATGGGAAAGACCAGAGATCTCTTCAAGAAAATTAGAGATACCAAGGGAACATTTCATGCTAAGATGGGCTCAATAAAGGACAGAAATGGTATGGACCTAACAAAGCAAAAGATATTAAGAAGAGGTGGCAAGAATACACAGAAGAACTGTACAAAACAGATCTTCATGACCCAGATAATCACGATGGTATGATCAGTCACCTAGAGCCAGATATCCTGGAATGTGAAGTCAAGTGGGCCTTAGAAAGCATCACTATGAACAAAGCTAGTGGAGGTGATAGAATTCCAGTGGAGGTATTTCAAATCCTGAAAGATGATGCTGTGGAAGTGCTGCACTCAATATGCCAGCAAATTTGGAAAACTCAGCAGTGGCCACAGGACTGGAAAAGGTCAGTTTTCATTCCAATCCCTAAGAAAGGCAATGCCAAAGAATGCTCAAACTACCGCACAATTGCATTCATCTCACACACTAGTAAAGAATGCTTAAAATTCTCCAAGTCAGGCTCCAGCAATATGTGAATCATGAATGTCCAGATGTTCAAGCTGGTTTTAGGAAAGGCAGAGGAACCAGAGTTCAAATTGCCAACATCCACTGGATCATGGAAAAAGCAAGAGAGTTCCAGAAAAACATCTATTTCTGCTTTATTGACTATGCCAAAGCCTTGACTGTGTGGATCACAATAAACTGTGAAAATTCTCAAAGAGATGGGAATACCAGACCACCTTATCTGCCTCTCGAGAAACCTGTATGCAGGTCAGGAAGCAACAGTTAGAACTGGACATGAAACAACAGACTGGTTCCAAATAGGAAAAGGAATACTTCAAGTCTGTATATTGTCATCCTGCTTATTTAACTTATATGCAGAGTACATCATGAGAAACGCTGGGCTGGAGGAAGCTCAAGCTGGAATCAAGATTGCTGGGAGAAATATCAATAACCTCAGATATGCCGATGACACCACCCTTATGGCAGAAAGTGAAGAACTAAAGAGCCTCTTGATGAAAGTGAAAGAGGGGATTGAAAAAATTGGCTTAAAGCTCAACATTCAGAAAACTAAGATCATGGCATCTGGTCCCATCACTTCTTGGCAAATAGATGGGGAAACAGTGGAAACAGTGGCTGACTTTATTTTTTCTGGACTCCAAAATCACTGCAGATGGGGATTGCAGCTATGAATTTCAAAGATGCTTACTCCTTGGAAGCAAAGTTATGACCAACCTAGACAGCATATTAAAAAGGAGAGATAATACTTTTTCAGCAAAGGTCCATCTAGTCAAGGCTATGGTTTTTCCAATGGTCACGTATGGCTGTGAGAGTTGGACTGTGAAGAAAGCTGAGTGCCAAAGAATTGATGTTTTGAACTGTGGAGTTGGAGAAGACTCTTGAGAGTCCCTTGGACTACAAGGAGATCCAACTAGTCCATCCTAAAGGAGATCAGTCCTGGGTGTTCATTGGAAGGACTGATGTTGAAGCTGAAACTCCAATACTTTGGCCACCTGATGCAAAGAGCTGACTCATTGGAAAAGACCCTGATTCTGGGAAAGATTGAGGGCAGGACCAGAAGGGGACAGCAGAGGCTGAGATGGTTGGATGGCTTCACCGACTCTATGGATATGGATTTGGGTGGACTCCGGGAGTTGGTGATGGACAGGGAGGCCTGGCGTGCTGCTGTTCATGGGGTCTCAAAGAGTCGGACACGACTGATTGAACTGAACTGAATCTGAAAAAGTGGGGCTTCCCCAGTGGCTCAGCAGAAAGAATCAGCCTTCAATGCAGGAGACCATGGGTTCATTCCCTGGGTCCGGAGGAGCTCCTGGAGAAGGAAATGGCAAGCAACTCCAGTATTCTTGCCTGGAAAATCCCATGGATAGAGGAGCCTGGCAGGCTACAGTCCATGGAGGTAGCAAAAGAGTCGGACACAACGGCGACTAAACAAAACAGTAACTTGAATAGAAGATGAAAAATAGCAACCAAAGACACATCAAAGGAACAGATTGCCTGGAATCATGGAAGACAAGGGAGGAAACAGCTTGAAGAAGAAAGGGGTGCTTCAGCAATGTCAAATGTTGATGGGAGATCCAGGGATAGGAGAATGGAAGTAAGTTCATTACATCATTTCTCACAGAAGTGCCGTTTTAGTAATGTGATAGGAACAGTAGCCAAATTTTAGTTTAGTGAGGACTGGAAAAATTAGTACAACTCTTCCAAGAATCTGGGCTGTGAAAGTGCACGATAACTTGTGGGAGATGAAGAATGAAGGACATTTTCCCCTCTTCAATTGTTATTAAGCATGATATTCACCCAGGAAGGTGTACATCTCACAAGTATATATCTTGATGAATATTCATCTTGTAAAACTAGACACATAGGCAGGACCTCGATAAAGAGAAAAAATGTTACTGACATCAGAGACACCTACTTGACGACTCCTAAATTCTAAAAGAATTATTTTTGATTAATTTAAAGATTAAATTTTTTTGTATACTTCACAGAGATGGGTGTGAACACTGGGGTTGTTTTGGTGACTGTTATGGAGAAAACTTCTTTTAAATAAATGGGAGATATTTAACAATTTATACACCATTGTGTTAAAAAATTATTCTGAAAAGAAAAAATTTGATGGACAAGAGTCAGAAGGAAAAATCAAATTACAGGCAGAAGCACTGGCCCCAGGAAGGGTCAAGTGTGTCTCCTCTATCTCAAAAGTAGGAATGAGAAAAATCTAGGCAGATATTGGCAGATTTTTATTCTTATGAAAAATTGTGGCAATTCTCTTCTGATGCTTTCTCTTTTTTCAGTAATGGAGACAGTATTTGCAGAACTGGGGGACACATTTTGTGACGGTTTTGCTCTTCTGAAGTTTACTGAGAATGAAAGAGGTTTGAAATGATTTTGCTAGATAACCAGAGTGGTATTAATCAGATAAACAAAAATCAGCAGGCAGAATTAATGATTTGCCTGAAATTGATAATCATGAATTTCACATGAAGAAAACTATAACATTTTGCTGAAATACACTTTAAGAATAAATCATTGGGAAGTTATGACCTTTTCATGGATGTGAATATTCATGATCTCAGCGATTTTTTCTTAACACTGAATTTAATACAGTTCTCTTTAAAATTTTATTTGTGGATTTTGTGTTATCTTAAAGGGAATGTAACAAAATAAGTCTATGTTCACAGAGCTAACCTATGTTTTCATGAGGCATAGAGTATAGTTGAACTGACCAAAACTAAAATTGTAATTATGCACATGATTAATTTAAAAGAAACTTGCAGAATGATTTAGGATTATAAAGCTGAGAGGGATTATATTATCAAAGTAAAAAATAAGCTTTCTGAGGAAGTGAAATTTACGTTAAATGGTAGATGAGTAATAGAGAGGAGTAAGGAGAGAAGGGAGAGCATTACAAGAAAAGAGATCATGCGTAAGACCCTGTATCAGGACATGCTTAGAGATTTAGAATAGCTGAAAAAGGGTTATTAATCTAGTGCTTATGTAAGAAAATTGCATGAAATAAGGCTAGAGAGTAATAAAGAGGTATGGAGAGGCCCTAAAATGAAACCCATGGTAAGCATTTTCATTTTATGAAAAATGATACAGCAGTTATTTTGGGGTTGGAGAAAGGCATGATATTACGATACTCAAGGTGAGAAATGGTAGTGTCCCTGACTCTCATGATGTTGACAGAGAAGCTCAAGATCCAGTATATAGACTTGGGTACTAACTATAATGGAGATTCAATAAACTTGACATTATATTGGATTGGCTTAAAAGTTCCTTTGGGCTTTTCTGTAACATCTTACTTGAATTGGTAAGGGAATGGAACATTGCCGTGGATGACTTCTAGATTTCTGACTTGAGAAACTGAATGTACACATTGAGAAAAATGAGAAAAATAAATTGGGAGACTGGGATTGACATACACACACTACTATATGTAAAGTAGTTAACTAATAAGAACCTACTGTATAGCATATTTTATAGCATATTTAGCAAAAGATGACCTATGTATCCAGGGCCTTAAATGTAACATTTTTTTAATCCACAATCTGATCAGTTTCATTTAGGTTAAAATTCATGGAGAATGAAAATAAACTGGACTGTGTCAGCACTACCACTTCCTTAAGCTAATCTAATGTCTACAAAACAGATGATCCATTTAAATTTCAAGATTTGAACTATGACGGTTATTTCTTTAAGCAAACACATTTTATTGGATTAATTAACATTTTACAATAACAAGAACAAGCAGAGCAAAAGAAGTTCTGTATTTAAGTAAAAATAAATGGAAGAAACTATATTTAATCTGAAAGATTTTCTCCATACCTAAAATCTAAAACATATAGTCTGTTCTGCTGACATAAATTTTATGACTAGAGAAAGCTGACCTAAATACTTCCCTTTAAGTTACTATGAGACTCACTTCTTTTCATTGTGAACAGATATAGTCCTCTTGTGGATGAACTAAATAGTGAACAAAGACTAAGCACAACCTTGGAGCAAGTGCAAATTTGAAGGAAATGCAAATATTGAAACTTTTGAGAAAAAACATATCATCAAGGATACTGGCAAGGAAGATCATGCCTGTCATTTCTTCTTTTACTTCAAAATAAAGGAAGAGAAAGATATAAACTAGAAATAGCTCCTAAACTTCGAAATACATAAGCAATAAAATTTGCTGATAATTCAGAAAATTATTATACCCAAATAAAACATTGTAAAAACAAAAGTTTCTAAACTTTAAATCTGGGAAGATATTACAATCTTACTCAAACATAATTTGTGAAGTTTTAATCTGAAAAACAAAAATTGGCCTGTGGTTTTGTTACAATTTTAGGATTTTATCTGGAGGAAATATTAAAGTCAGATGATATCTAGGTTATCAAAGGATGGTTAATGAATGTCATTCATTTTTTCATTTCCTTTTTTATTTTCCTTCCATACATTTTCCTCCTATCATTTGGTAACATATCTGGCAGGATATTTTCTCTAATTATGCAAATATATGCCCTCCAAGTAACATGTTTCCAAGTAATAAAAGCCATAACTTTTGAATAGATGTTTCTGTTTTTATTCTAGCACATTATATCTATATTCCAATATTTCTGACAATTTACTACTTCATGAACACTAGAAATACACAGATCTCTTTTTATACAGCTGAGAAATGTTAATGCCATTATGAGATTATGCCTTAAAAGCTCTGCTGTTATCTTTTATGCTAAATGCCAGTATGTTAACATTAAAAAGAAACTCTGCTGCTGCTGCTGCTAAGTTGCTTCAGTCGTGTCCAACTCTGGGTAACCCCCTAGACGGCAGTCCACTAGGCTCCCCCGTCTCTGGGATTCTCCAGGCAAGGACACTGGAGTGGGTTGCCATTTCCTTCTCCAAAGCATGAAAGTGAAAAGTGAAAGTGAAGTCGCTCAGTTGTGTCTGACTCTTCGCGACCCCATACCAGGCTCCTCCACCCATGGGATTTTCCAGGCAAGAGTACTGGAGTGGGGTGCCATTGCCTTCTCTAGAATGACCCAAAACCTCATAAACTAAGGAGAAACAGAGTATGTATAATTCAACACTAATAAACTAGATATTAATCTTAATTAATTTCTATCCTTTAAGAAGGGATAATTTTGTTCTAATTTTATCCGTTTTAATTTCAGATTTGTGAATTAGGTAAAGCTAATTCATATTTCTGAAACTACTTAGGAGATAACAGAAAATTACCTTTGCAAAGTTGGGTTTGATGGGTTTAACTCATTGTGAACCAAAACTACTAAATTTTTAAGCCAACACTCTCTGTCTCTCCTAAATATATGCATATATTCATGTATACTTGTATAAATACATAAATAAAAAAGGAAAGCACATATCAGAGCATTGGGAAGGCATTGATAGACTTATGCCTATGGTAAAAGTGTTAAGTATAAATAAAGATGACTTCAAAGAAAATCAGGCAAAGAAACAGGATAAATGTATTACTGCATTTAGAAAAACTAAAAGGTTATAGAGACAAGGAAGACTGGCCTCAGGGACCAATACTCGTTTATAAGAATATAATGCTTATTACAGATATAATAATAATTTTAATATTTTTTAAAAAAACCTGGGGAGCTAGAGGGAGAGGAAGTGAGGAAAGCAGTAGAGAAGCCAGGCCACAGTAAACCGTGATGAGAAATCAATAGATGACATGAAAAACAGTGAGCTGCAGTATAAGAGTGCCACGCATTAATGCAGAGAAAATTAACAAGTAAAAAACCTCTGCCACAGCAGGATGTGGTTTGGGCAGTGACGGGCCAGGGGACTGGCATGTTGTTCTGTTAAAGGAATTTCATTTTCCCTTTTATATCACATTTTTATACATTCTCTTTTAATTTTTAATCTATCACCAAGTGTTATGAATTATGCTTTCAAAACATATCTGTGAAAAATTAATTTCCTAATACAAACATCTGCTGCCTGTCACATAGATAACCTGTATTTTGAAATACCTATACATTAATAAATGTTAAACACTAAAATGATTATCCTGAACTCCACAGAAATAATTCAATGAAGAAAGATAAAACAGTCATGATAATATTTATAGGGTGCTTACGGTATACAAGAGCAAGATTTGTGAGTACTAACACATCTGATTCTCACAAAACATTATTAATACCAGAAAGACTAATTTGAAGATCACTGAGGTTATCTATGTGACAGGCAGCAGATATTTGTATTAGGTAGTGGAATAATAGAGGGAAATTAATTTTTCACAGGTATATTTTGGAAGCATAATTCATAATACTTGGTGATAGATTAAAAATAGAAAAGAGAATGTGTAAAAAAGTGATAAAAAAGGGAAAATGAAAAATATGTCTGTTTCCTAGTTTGACCAATAACTCAAATATTAAGGGTCACAGTGTTAGTTTTTCAGATTCCCCATAATCTGCTTCCACAATAACTTGCAAATGTCACTTGCAAAATACTGTTAATATTTTCAAATTGGGCTCCTACTAAATCTAAGCATAAACATCCTATCTCTTGCCAAGCTGTGAATCACTGCACCTTGTTAACCACTGTTACCAGGGGCAACGCTTGTGAACTCAGATTTAGGCATCCTTAGCTACTGAGTTGTTAAAAGGGATCCAGGAGGAAGACAAATTTTATAATAAAAAGGCCAGAGATAGTACCCAAGGAATAGGAACAATAGTACATTAATAGGGTGAATTGGTGTTTCTTCTTTAAGTGCAACTACACTATAGGACTTTAAGAATGAAATTAACTCTCATGGCATGAAATTAAATAGAAAACTGGGTATATGGTTGCATTGCTTTATGGACCTTCACTTCATTGTACTGTACATATATCATGCTTTCTACTAATTGAAGGTTTGTGTCAATTCTGCATCAAGCAGGTCTAGCAGTGAGGTTTTTCCAACAACTTTTGCTTTGTGTCTTTGTGTAATATTTTGGTAATTCTTGCAATTTTTTAAACTTTTTCAGTATTTTTATTATGGTGATTTGTGATCAGTGATCTTTGATGTTACTATCACAAAATGATTAGGACTCCTTGAAGGTTCAGATGATGGCTAGCATTTTTTAGTAATAAAGCATTTTTAAAGTATATAACTTTTTAAGACATAATACTATTTATTGCACACTTAATAGACTACCATATAGTCAAAACTTAACTTTATATGCACTGGAAAAACAAAAAAGTGACACTTTATTGTGATACTTGCTTTTTTGCAGTAGTCTGGAACCAGACCCACAATGACTCCAAAATATGCCTGTACCACCAGTCTTTGTAGATAGGGGAGACTGGAATCAATGCACTCAACATATTCCTGCCCATCCAGAGGATTAGAGGTCACCTTTCCAAATGCTGGAACTGAAGAAAAGCAATATTACGTGGCTAAGAGTGAATTAGGATACAGCAGTAAGAATTATGGCACGATTATTAAGCATACTGTATCATTTTCTCATTTGTAAAGTGATGATTAACAAGACCTCACCAGAAAGCCCCAAAATAAACTTATGCATCTATGAGCACTTTATCTTTGACAAAGGAGGCAAGAATATACAATGGAGAAAAGACAGCCTCTTCAATAACTGGAGAGTTATGGGTAAACAAATGAAATTAGAACACTTCCTAACACTCTACACAAAAATAGACTCAAAATGGATAAAAGACCTAAATATAAGACCAGAAACTATACAACTCTTACAGGCAAACATAGGCAGAATGCTCTGTGATATAAATTGAAGCAAGATCTTCTATGACCCACTCCTAGAAAAATAGAAAAACAAACAAATGGAACCTAATTAAACTTAAAAGCTTTTGCATAGCAAAGGAAACCATAAACAAGATGAAAAGACAGTCTTCAGAATGGGAGAAAATAATTACAAATAACGCAACTGACAAAGGATTAATCTCCAAAATATACAAATAGCTCATACACCTCAATATCAGAAAAAGAAACAGCCCAATCAAAAATGGGCAGAAGACCTGAGCAGACATTTCTCCAACAAAGACAGGGCCAACAGATGGCTGCAAACACATGAAAAAATGTTCAATATCACTCATTATTAGAGAAATGTAAATCAAAATGACAATGACCTCACACTAGTCAGGACAGGGATCATAAAAAAAAAAATCTATAATGAATAAATTCTGGAGAGGGTGTGGAGAAAAGGTAACCCTCCTGCACTGTTAGTGGGAATGCAGATTGATACAACCACTGTGGAGATTTATTAAAAAAAAAAAAAACTATGAATAAAAGTACCACATGACCCAGCAATCCGTCTACTTTGCATATACCCTGAGAAAACCATAACTGGAAAAGACACATATACCCCAACGTTCACACTGCAGCCCTATTTACAACAGCTAGCACATGGAAGCAACCTAGATGTCCATTGACAGATGAACTGACAAAGAAGCTGTGGTACATATATACAATGGATTATTACTCAGCCATAAAAAGGAGCAAATTTGAGTCTGTTCTAGTTATGTGGATGAATCTAGAGTCTGTAATACAAGGTGAAGTAAGTTAGAAATAGAAAAACAAATATCATATAATAATGCATATATAAGTAATGCTCAAAATTCTCCAAGCCAGGCTTCAACAGTACATGAACTGTGAATTTCCAGATGTTCAAGATGGATTTAGAAAAGGCAGAGGAACCAGTGAGTAAACTGCCAACATTCATTGGATCATCAAAAAAGCGAGAGTTCCAGAAAAACATCTACTTCTGCTTTACTGCCTATGCCAAAGCCTTTGACTACGTGGATCACAACAAACTAGGGAAAATTCTTAAAGAGATGGTGATACCAGACCACCTACCTGACCTGGCTCCTAAGAAATCTATATGCAGGTCAGGAAGCAACAGTTAGAACTGGACATGGAATAACAGACCAGTTCCAAATAGGAAAAGAGTATGTCAAGGCTGTATATTGTCACCCTGCTTATTTAACTTATATGCAGAGTACATTGTGAGGAATGCTGGACTGGATGAAGCACAAGCTGGAATCAAGATTGCCAGGGGCAATATCAATAACCTCAGATATGCAGATAACACCACACTTATGGCAGAAAGTGAAGAACTAAAGAACTTCTTGATGAAAGTGAAGGAGGAGAGTGAAAAAGTTGGCTTAAAACTCAACATTCAGAAAACTAGCATCATAGCATCTGGTCCCATCACTTCATGGCAAATAGATGGGGAAACAGCAGAAACAGTGGCTGACTTTATTTTTGGGGGCTCCAAAATCAACTGCAGTGGTGACTACAGCCATGAAATTAAAAGACTCCTGCTCCTTGGAGAAAAAAAGGTATGATGAACATAGAAAGCATTTTTAAAAGCAGACACATTACTTTGCCAACAAAGGTCTGTCTAGTCAAAGCTACAGTTTTTCCAGTAGTCACGTAAGGATATGAGAATTGGACTACAAAGAAATCTGAGTGCCGAAGAATTGATGCTTTTGAACTATGGTGTTGGAGAAGACTCTTGAGAGTCCCTTGGACTACAAGGAGATCCAACCAGTCCATCCTAAAGGAAATCAATCCTGAGTATTCATTGGAAGGACTGATGCTGAGGTTGAAACTCCAATACTTTGGCCACCTGATGCAAATAACTGACTCACTGGAAAAGACGCTAATGCTAGGAAAGACTGAAGGCAGGAGGAGCAGGGGACGACAGAAGATGAGGTGGTTGGATGGCATCACTGACTCAATGGACATGAGTTTGAGTGAACTCTGGGAGTTGGTGATGGACAGGGAGGCCTGGCGTGCTGCAGTCCATGGGGTCGCAGTGTTGGACTGGACTGAGTGACTGAACTGAACTGAACTGATGGGATCTAGAAAAACGGTACTGATGAATAGAGACACAGACAGAGGCAACAGGCTTTTGGATACAGTTGGGGAAGGAGAGGGTGGGACAGATACCATTTTAAAATAGATGCTAGTGGGAAGTTGCTATATAACACATGGAGCTCAACCTGGTGCTCTGCAATAGCCTAGAAGAGTGGGATGGAGTTGGGGATGGGAGGGAGGTTGAAGAGGAAGGGGATACAAGTATACTTATGGCTGATTCATGTTGTTGTAAGGCAGAAACCAACACAACTATGTAAAGCAATTATCCTCCAATTAAAAATTAAAAAAAAAAAAAAAACAACCCTCTCTTCATAGGGTTGTTTTGGACCAAAAGAAGAAAGGTCTTTCTTAACAGTGTGTTAATACTTCTCTGAACTTCGCCTAAAGCAACAAGCTTTGCACAACACAAGGACTCTGGTATCAAGTGAACTGTGATTGCCTATTCAGAACGTGTGAAATGAATACTCGATGAGGCAAAACCCTCAAGTGAAAGTCATGGGAAAAGCATAGTAAAGACTGAGGAGATTAAATTCAGGTCTTTCATCTCTGCACTGGGCTATTGCAACTTCGTCAGAATTGCTTGATCCACCATTATAGTTTCATGGATGGCGATGTTTAGGACTGAAGATGTCCTGCTTCTAGTAACTTAGAGATAGAAGGGGAAACTTTGTCTTTCCTCCTAGATTATTTAGCAGAATGAATTAGAGGCTAGGTAATAATTTCCCAAACCTAGGAGACCATAGCACTGACTTCGCTCTTTACTAGGGCAGAAAGCAAAGTCTATGATTCAGATAGCACCTTCAGGTTTTCCCAAAGCCCTCTTTGTTACCTTCTTTATCTGCTAAAGTACCATTCCTACTGTATATTCCAGATCAAAACCTATCAATTTCTCATGGTTTTTAAGGTATAAAGAGACTAGAAATACAGGCAAAGTAGGGTAACTGGGAATACAGAGTCAGAAAATTTAGATTTGAGGTTTTCTGTTACATGTTACTGGAAAGAAACTGATAGAGTTAACAATTTTGATTATCAATTTCATTATCTGAGAAACAGGAATGATCAGGCTCCTGAGCTTTTAAGGGATTCCATTTTGTGATACAGGCAAGCATTAAGCCTAGTACCTGGCTCATTGTCCTTCTTGGTCTATTTGGATCCTCACTGACTTATTTTCTTACTGCTGACTTTCTATAGTGTTTTTGGTTTATACAAAGGAATTTATCTTTTAAGTAGGCTCTGTAAATATTTCCATCTAGGGTTCCCTATATTCATTTCTTATCTTCCCAAGTGCATTATAAGCTATTCTGGGCCAGAGACTAATGCTGCAGCTGAAGCACCATTACTTTGGCCGCCTGATGTGAAGAACTAACTCAGTGGAAAAGACCCTGATGATGGGAAAGATTGAAGGCAGGAGGAGAAGGGGACCACAGAGGATCAGATGGTTGGATGGCATCACTGACCTGACGGACACGAGTTTGAGCAAACTCCAGGAGATCACAAATAGCAATGCCTGGAATGCTGCAGTCCATGAGGTTACAAAGAGTTGGACATAACTTAGCAACTGAACAACAACAACAGGGCAAAGATAATGTCTTTTTACTCTGTTGATCATTCATGCCACTTAATTCAAATCTATTACTATTGCTCAATTAGTGCTTATTGTTAGTAAAAAAAAAAAAAAAAAAAAAAAGCCTTATATATGGATAATGCCTTCTTGACCAGACTACGGAGGTTATAATAAGAAAGGATTAGAAAACATGCTCTAAACATTGATTCTCTGAATCATGTCCAAGATCAAATGATGGACTTATTATGATAACTGCTTTTGGTTCCAAATTGAAAATAGACTGGAATGGAATACATGAGTGGTAGAGTTTAATATCCAACATCAGCTTCAAATCATATCTGAATATGTGACCTGTTTCTAAGAATGAGAAATAACATTCCTATTCTATTTCTTATCACTTTCAACACACATTCTCTAGTCAGCACTTTCCACTTGGTTTCTTCAGTTCACAAGTAACTGTGTTTATCCTATTTCTAGTCTGGAAGGTGGTTCTTCTGTTCCTTCAAATCATCCCTCCTTTCTAGAATGTCAGTAAAATGGCCATAATGAAACTTTCCATCACTGTTTCAACCTACACGTTCTCTTTTGAAAGTATATTGATCTATACTTTCAATATACAGTGCTCAGAAGTAAATTGCTTTAAAGAACTGTTTTATTATACCTATTTTACTGACTATTCATGGTATCAAAATCACTTTGCTAAAGCAAAAAAATAGATAAATTATAATCTCTGTCAAAATAATATATAATAGTACAGAATTCAAAGAGGAGTCTTTCTTAGAGTATTATAACTGCAATAATTGTGTGCAAATATCAATTACAAAATGTGGTAAATGAACTTATGAGTAAAGTCATGACTTTGACTAAGACTAGATGATACAGATGACTATGTCTTCAAAGACAAGTGATTAGAAATTCAAAGACAAGAATTTATAAATAACTTTTTTTTTCCTGAAAAGCATAATATGAAATGTTTTTTTACTTTCTTCATGATCCAATTTAACCATCAATAATGCATATTATGGTTTTGAAAACTGAAATGCAACTTAATAAAATAGTAATTTGTTTTCATTGGCACTTTAAGATTTAGGAAAATAGTTTTAATGCATCTTTATTTTTAAGGACAATGTGGATAATGCATGTTGTTGTTGTTCAGTCACCAAGTAGTGTCCAACTCTGCGACCACATGGACTGCAGCACGACAGACTTTTCTTTCCTCACCATCTTCTGGAGCTCACCCAAATTAAATCAGTGATGCCATCTAACAATCTCATCCTCTGTTGTATAGGTTCAATTAAACGTTTTTCTCCTTCTCTACATTCCTTAGGATTATATAACAACAATGTATTCTGCCTGAGGACAGTCTCTGGATTAAACCTTCTGGCTAATTCTGTTATCTTAAAATGTAAATTATGGGAGTAGGTCTGGTGAGGTTTTTACAACCTCCAGACATTCTTTGGATTTACTGGAGAGTATATAACTTCATTGCTAACATTAACAAGCGGGTGCTCTTTCTACCCCCTTCTGATGCCTATGTCAGAAGCTTTCTCTATCTCCTTTATACTTTAATAAAACTTTATTACACACACACAAAAAATAAATAAAACTGTTCTAATTTATAAAGATATAATTGAAACAATTGACTGTTCAATTAAGGCCATTCCTGGTGTGTCATATTTGAGAATAATTTTAATTTTACTGAGGATGATAAGCACACACTTAATAACAAGGTTTTATTAAATAGGGGCTTCCCTGGTGACTCAGAAGGTAAAGAATCTGTCTGCAAAGCAGGAGACATGGGTTCAATCCCTGGATTGGGAAGATCTCCTTGAGAGGGAAATGCCAACCCACTCCAGTATTCTTGCCTGGGAAATCTCATGGACAGAGGAAACTGACGGGCTACAGTCCATGGGGTCACAAAGAGTCGGAAATGAATGAGTGATTCACATTTTATTTCAAATATGGAAATAATGCCTACAAAGCTCTTCGCAAGAAACTACACATGTTCTATGGTTTACAAGTACCCAGGGTTACAGCTAGTTATGAAGTCTTCCCAGTAGGCCAGAAAACCTAACAAACACCAGGGACCTTAAGAACAAAGTAATGCCCACACTGTGGTTCTACAGGAAAAATCTGATGAAGATCGATGTCTTAGGTTTGGTTTTCTGAAATCTATGGAGTAATAGGGTCCATTGTAGTAAATTAAATAGAATGTCCTTTCATTTTATGTTTGGTCTGCTCTGATGTCATAAAGCTCAATCATCTGAGTGAATTCAAATCTTATTACAGCAAAATAATTTAGTTGTAAGAATAATTTTATTATTAAAGGGAACCATACCATGGCATTTAAAAATTGAACTTTATATTAATTTGTATTTCAGTTTACTAATTCTGCTATCTAGACCTGCTTGTCCTCGTTTTGTTTACTAGTACCCCTGCTTCCCTTGGATCCTGATAAGGAGATTATCAGTTAATCTCTTATATTTCTGCTTTTCATTTCTCTCCTATTATCATATTTATTAATCCATTATCTCTTACTTGGGAAAGATTCAAATAAAGAGTGGAGAGTATTATACACACATAATACATATGGGCTTCCCAGGTGGCTCAGTGATAAGAATCTGCCTGCAATGTAGAAGACTCCGGTTTGATCCCTGGGTCGGAAAGATCCCCTGGAGGAGGAAAAGGCAACCCACTCCAGTATTCCTGCCTAGAGAATCACATGGATGGAGAAGCCTGGAGGGCTATAGTCCATACAGTCGCAGAGTTGGACACGACTGAGCAACTAACACACACACACACACACACACACACACACACACACACACACACCCAATAAATGAAACTGTATATAGATATCTCTGTCTATATATCTATCTATCAATTCACCTATCATCTACCTCTATAAATCTAGTTGTCATCATTTTGTTGAGGAATATTTGAATATTTTATTTGGTTTACTTTAATTTAAAAAATAAATGCTCATTACAAAAATATAGGAATATGAAAATATTAAGAGAAATTAAATATAAAACATAACCTACCTTCCAGTGGTATGTGCTTAGTCACTTAGTTGTGTCTGACTCTGTGTGATCCCATGGATTATAGCCCACCAGGCTCCTCTGCCCAGGGAGATTCTCCAGGCGAGAATACTGGAATGGATTGCCATTTCCGCCTCCTAGGGAATCTTCCCAACCCAGGGATCAAACCCAGGTCTCCCACAGTGCAGGCAAATTCTCCACCAGGGAAGCCCAAAGTGTTAGTTGCTCAGTTGTATCTGACTCTTTGTGACCCCATGGATTACAGCCTGGAAAAGCTCCACTGTAGATGAAATGTAGCTCCAGGCAAGAACACTGGAGTGGGTAGCCATTCCCTTCTCCAAGGGATCTTCCCCATCCAGGGATCGAATCTGGATTTCCTGGATTTGCAGGCAGATTCTTTACCATCTGAACCATCAGAGAAGTTCATAACCACTATTAATATTTTAATGAGTTTCCCTATGTTGTTTATATATTGTAGTATAAATACTGGAGACGTATTTCATCCCATAAGATAGTTAAGTTAAAAACATAAACCCTAAAATCAAACTTTTTTAGTTCACATCCCAGTTCTGTTGCTTGGGAAATATGATGATGGGATGGCACTCCTGTATCATTTACTCTCCCCACCTCACTTTGGAAAATTAATACTACCTACCTTATAGTGTTGCTTTAATGCAAAGTTCTTTATTGCAGGAGGGCAATTGTCATCTGTAAACTTGTTCTGAAACGTCTATTCTGGTTAAGCTTCATGGACAGTGAATTTTGAGAATTTGCCTCCTTATATCCCCACACCAATACCCATGTGCCAAGTCAAAGAAAGGTTTTTTCATGCTAATTTCTACCTTCATTCAAAGCTCTGTACCAAGGGGTTCAATTTGTTATTAATCTGTTCCTTAATAACATTAAGCTCTTTCATTCTTGGTATCACTCGCTGCCTCTCTGCTCTTGCATTAACCTAAAAGTACACCAAAAGACATCACATTATCCCAGTAAACATGCTTGTCTGTTTCACCTAGCTTTTGCATTATCCTCGGGATTTCCTGAAGCAGAATTTAGTTTTTATTCACTATAGTTCCAGTACCAAGTACATGCTGTAGAAAAATAAATACTGTTGAATGGATTTTCATCAGATATATTTTTCACATTCTTAAGTATCTGGCTTCATTTTACAGTATAAAGGATATGGCAATGGCCCTACTTTGTCACTGAAAGGTGGCTAGACTACTGGTCATTTTTATATTTAATCACTACAAAGGTTTTGGATGTTCAAGGTCCATCGTAAGTGCTATCACTTCTAGGAATCTTGCTCTGTTTACTCCAGTAGTAATAATACAGTAAAACAACAATGAATTATCTTGTACATTTTTCATGTTATTTGACATTTTTCCTAAAAAAAAGGCAGTAAACTCTTCATCTAGACAGATGACTGATATGTCTCTCCTTCACCAAATGCTGAACACAGTGAAGACAGTCAAATTCCGAGGTATTCAAGTTACCTATGCTGATTTAGGTATGTACTTTTCTAACTGTGCAAGCTTGGTGTTTAAGGTTATCATATGATTTACTTGAGGTATCACTATATTTATCTCTGAGACTCCTGGAAGTCTATTCTTGGCTTTTGATCCAAGTATGGTCAAGAGGACCTGGTTAGTGCTTTCTTTATATGCAGTTTAAAGTTTGATACTCTCAAGCTGGCACCAAGATTAGTTTGTCTATATTGTTTAGGGATATACGGATCAATGGTTTATGCTAGTTTAACAGGCTACACAGTCTGGCCTGGATGCAAGGCCAGAGGTCTATCAAAGGTCCCATTGAAAACTTTCATCTGGGTTCCCTGAAACCAAGATTCCTTCTTCACATTGGTGATAATGCATTTTTGAACAAAAAGTCATGCTGTGCAACACAACAAGCACCCTGAAGAGCTGCACCAAGAAACTACTCAGCCTGTTATGTACATGCAATTTCGTCCTAGGCCCACTGTATTCTACATTTGAATAAAGCGTTATGTGAGTAGGTCCAGAGGAGTCTTGTGAGAACTTTCAATGATTCAAAGCTGTATAACTGAGGAGTTTCCCTTTGGTACTCTATTCACTGTTTATAATACATAAGAATAAAAATTTAATGCTCCTGATATGTTTTTCACTTCCATAATTATCATTCTGGCCAACATTTCCTCCTGTATAAAAGGCTGCGATATTTGCTAACATCCAAAATAATGCTTCAGGGACAAAGCAGGCACAGAGTTGTGCTGTAATCCAATTTTTATTTAAATTGAAAATACAGATGCTATTTATTGCTTTTCTTCTGTAGCTAATCTTAGTAATGTTATCCTCCATCTGCTTCTTGAATCATATTGATCTCCTATCCTCCCTCTGTTGGCTATAAAACCATTACCACCACTAACAGCTTAATGATATTTTTAATATGTTATAGCTAATATAATGATTATTTATAGACTATTGACTGATATATATATATAAAACAAGAAATACACATCTCTATCCTGATTTTTTGTTAGCTTTAGAGCTAATGTCAGTTTCTGTCCAGAACATTATAAGGTAATTGAAAATTAGAAAATAAATCGAGAGAATAAGTCACTCATTCATTGAACAAATATGTTTTAGAACTTGCTATGTCCCAGGCACTGTTCTATGCTTATTACTATAAAAATGATATCATAAAACAATGACATAATTAAAAGTGTATGTATGTACCTAAATCTTCTATTCAATGAGTTGAAATATCATTTTTGATTATATTATAATGTCATTTAAAAAAATAATATAAATAAAAATTTAAAATTGTGTAACAGTTCAAAGTTTCAACAGTTCAAACATTTATCAAAAGTAAATGAAAAATACTGACAGATATGATTGGTTCTTGTGATAATTCATCTATTCTATAATTTATTAGTTTAATAACCTAAATTTTATCTACAAAGAATGGTGTGCTATTTGGAAATCACTAATTTCTTTCTAGGGCTTCCCTTGTGGCTCAGATGACAAAGAATCTTGCCCACAATGTGGGAGACCTGGATTTGATCCCTGTGTCGGGAAGATCCCTTGGAGAAGGGAATGGCAACCCCCTCCAGTATTCTTGTCTGGAGATTTCCATGGACAGAGGATCCTGACAGGCTACAATCCATGGAATTGCATAGAGTTGGACACAACTGAGCAACTAACATGTCAGTTTCTATTACTGTCTTTGTTGTTGTTATTGTTTATTTCTTTGTTTGGTTATCTGGGAAGGCATAAATTAAAAACTTCACTTTGTCTTTATAGCAACACTGAGGCACACTTGTATTATTAAATAGGACATGAGATAGTCCTGAAAGACGTATGTTCTATACCCAGAAGAACATAAATAGGAAAGCATTATGCCCTCCAAAAGTCAAATGGTGTTAATATTTGTCTGTAATGACATCCAATTCTCTTTCCTCTTATTTTCTGTTCCCATCTCAGTGCCAAATATTTTACTACCCTTCTTAGACACCATCTTCCCACTTCACATATTGGATTAACAACTCAAATAATGAATAAATTATGTATTTTGAAGCCTAAGGTTATAAACAAGAGAAAAAAAAAAATCACTCCTTCTGAATATCATCTTCATTATGACATTAGCCTGAAACTGTCCTAACTTGAAGCAAATAATACCATTTTGCAATTAGAATTTAATGATCTGAAAACTGAAGGTTAAGAAAATGTTGTCTTAGCCTACTAAATTATACTATGGGTAAGGCTGACTACTAGCAATTTAATAACATAGCTGCGAGGTAACAACAAAGGGGCGGAATGATGCCTAAAATCCGTCCCCAAAGATTCCCAGCTTAAAGACCATTTCGTCTCATTTTTCCACCACAAAACTATCAAGATTTCCACATTCTGGGAATTTAGAACCCATTCTCACTCTTTTTCTTCACTCTCAGTGAGGTCGCTCCCGGTTCCTTCTTTCCACCATTGTTCATGGCAGTCATAACCTCTGGGGGATGTCAAGGACCTGGCAAGTCAGACACTCCTCCTCCCTCCCACTCTGTGGAAAATGCTGACTCCCTCCTGCAGAGTTTAGAGCATTCTCTGATTCTCAGCAGAGCAATTTATGCAGTCTTTACCCATCATTCAAAGTTGGCATCATGAGATAAAACCTACTTACCATCTCCAACACACTCTATGTTGCTTCAAGTGCTCCAATATCTAGGATGATGAGCACATGCTGTGAGTTTTAAGCTCCTCAAGGACCCATCACATAGAGAAGAAAACAGGTGTGGGAGAAAACTAGAAAAATGGAAGTGCACTGATAGAGCACAGAAAATCTTAACTCTGGAGACTGTCAATATTAAGGGAAAAGAACACTTTGAGTGCAAGAACAAGTGCTCTTGTGTTTTTAAGATGTAGGAGCTTGCTTCCTTGTAGCTGGGTGTGATGACTGGAAATTCAATATTATTAATGAATATTAATTTCAGAATGAAAGATTACAAAAAAGACAAAAATGTATTTGTGGGATTTTAATTGTCAATATTTGTATCTTTATCATTAAATCAGATGCGTATATTAAGAGCTTTATAAACATACAGATACTTAATCCTCAGAGCGATTTTTTTAAGGGAAAAATGCTGTTCTATTTTTCATATGCAGATATTGAGTGGTTGAACACTTTTGTGCAAATCACAAAGCATTTATAGCTAAATAGTAGAGAAAAGAGCTAAACTGTATTAGGTGCCAAAGTCAGTGTTTTTCATACATCACCACCAATCTTACTACAAGTATGTTATTTAACGCTCACATTTAATAGGTACTGCTAGATACAGTAAGAGAATGTCATTATATATCAATACGAAAGTGTCACATTAACTTTACTGTAGTTTAATGCAAGTTTAAATACTATATATGAATACACAGTCTTTCTATTTGATTCATAATTCATAAATTTCAATGCTTGAATTTTATCTCTTTTTTCATGGTCTCCCTATTTAGAACTAACATTTTTAAAAGAAGGAATCTGCCTCTTTTTTTACAGCATTTCGGCAGTACCTTTGTTTTTCTGTGTGTGTGCATGCTGAGTCGCTTTCAGTCATGTCTGACTCTTTGCGACCTCATGGACTGAAGTCCACCAGCCTCCTCTGTCCATGGGATTCTCCAAGCAAGAATGTTGGAGTGGTTTGCCATGCCCTCCTCCAGGGGAATCTTCCTGACACAGAGATCGAACCTGCATCTCTTATGTCTGCCGCATTAGCAAGCAGGTCCTTTATCTCCAGTACCACCTGGGAAGCTCGATTTTTCCACAGTTTTCTCCAAATTGACACTGTTGTCCTTGCTTTGGGGAACTCTTTGATGAACTGGGAGGAACATAGCATTTAAATTTCTATTCCATTTTTATTGTATATAGTTTTCTCTACTTTGTACTCCTGTATTTAGAAATTCAAAGATGTTACTCCACTTGTTAATTTATTTTTGACTTTTGTTTGCATCTGATGTTTATACAGAGTGCAATTAAACTCACACAAATGAGGGCAGTGATGTTATTTGTTTTGCCTTTCCCAATACATTTTCATTTAATTATTGAATTTATTTGTTCAATTATTAAGAAATATTTATATTGAGAAGTCATGAGCAGAATATACCATTTCTTTACAAGCAAATATAAAACTAGATAACCTACATATGGTTGCATAGTCCTCACTTCTACCAATCTTAGTTTCTTTTTACTTGAGTGAGTCTAGTATTATGCAGCTAAGATACTAAATTATTAATTACTTTTAATTTAAAGGCACTTGCTGCAGATGTTTTGTTCCTAGCTGTGAAGAGTATTTTGGGAAACAACATTAACCACATATAAATCCTGCCCTCTAAGATCCTCCAATTTCATGGCAGCTGAGTGGGGGAGAAATGGAAGGATACAGATAAATAATTATAGGATGTGATTGACTTCAAATGAGCCACATGTCACACTATGAAAGTGTAAGATTTTGGAAATATTATTTAGAAATTGTAGCTGGATAAAATAATAACTGATATCACAGGGTTGCCAGTAGTATTACATGAAATTTGCTATTAGTATTTGTTTAAAATCTAATAAATAATTAAAAATGAATACCTGCTTTATTTCTTTCCTTTCCTTCCCATTGACTCTAACTTACAGCATGATATTCTCATTTCTATACAATCATATACTTTACAAAAAACAATGCTGAGACCACAAACACCACCCATCACTTAAAAACTGTAAAACAATGGTAGAAACAGCAGCAAGAGCCAACCTTTCCCAGCTTCTATTTCCAGTAGATAGACAAACACAACCCATAGGCATTTATCTCCCTACCTGCCTTATCGTAAAATTGGTAGTGAATTCATCTAGAGAGAAATCTATCCATAGTGATGAGAAAAATAGGTTTGGAGCCAGCAGCAGAATACATATTTTAGCAAACAGAAAATAAAACTGGATGAAGGAAATTTAATGTCTATGACCCAGGGAAGCAGAAGATACGGAAGAGAAGGGTTAGAAAACCTAGGATGAAAGCAAGAAATCCTTCAGAACTCTGGAAAAATAAGTTGCAAAGTATGATGGAAAAGAGCAGTGATATATGCAGTAGAAACAAGAAAATTTATTTTAATGTTTTGTTGCACGAATGTGATCCTCCTATCCTACCACACACACACACATACACCCACAATACATAATGCCTGGCAGCAATTCAGCCTACAACTCCTCAGGCATAATACTAAAAAGGGATTTACTACAAAATAATAAACTCTCTTGGAAGAATTACAATAGTTTTTTGGTTATTTGTACTCCATAGAAAAGATCTTCATATTCTGACAGCTAGTGGCCCTTTGACTCAGGTCAGCAGCCAGCAGCCTCCTCTCACCCTCCAGCCAAATGCACGAGTCAAAAAGCTTGGATCAGGCCCAGGGCTCTTATGTGGGTTTTATACTTCATTTTAAAATTTGAAAATACAACTAAGTTTCCTAGATCATCTAAGGAGAAATCAGAGACCAGGTAAAAATAATCACCAAAAATGGAACAAATGATAACCACAATGAAAAAAGGCCACGTATCACAAAACTTTAAATAGGAGCCTCAAAGAGATTAAAATAGATATTATGTGGAAAAAATTAATATGATACTATGATAAATGAATAGTAAGAGACAACAATGAGCATATATAACATGTTCAAATAAAATAAAATCAACCTGATTATGTGATAAAGTCAACTGATCCAAATTTGAGAACAAAACAAATAAAACAGATAATATAATAAATGTAAGAGTCACAAAAGATTAATGTAAAATTTTAACTTCAGCAAGACAAAGTTTATGAAAGAAAAAAAGCAAATAAAATCATTAAAATACAATATAAGTGAATTCCTGTTCCTTAAGATTACATTTCTAAATGAAAGAAAAAAAAAATGAAAGAACCTGCTGGATGTCCAACACAATGCATGTAAAAAGATGTATTTTTTGACTTGATCATTAGGAAATTGCCAGTCTCTCTCTCCCACTGCATGATCGACTAACTGTAAGAGCAGGAAGTAAGCCTACTTAGCTCATTGCCCTGTCTTGAGTGCACAAGATGGAATTTAGCAGTACTTATTGGATGAATCAATAAATTAAACAGTTCTTAAAACTTCTAGAAAGGGAAAATGACTTGTCACATGGGTATTGGACTGTAATCAGCATCACTGGTGCTAGCAAGAAATAGGACAGCTGGCATTCAAGCCAAACTACAAATTAATTAAGTATTCTCAGGCATGGAATAACTCACTAAGACTTTCTTTCTAAAATCTTTCTCAAGAAATATTTGAAAACTGCTGCAATAAAGAGAGTGAATAATCAAAGAAGGAGTAAATCTTATTATGGTCCAAGAAACAAACTGATCCATTCTTGTTCCAACTAGGTGAGTTGTTAACAGAGGTTCCAGTGTAGTAACTTGAAGCAGGCCTACAGAACTGCTGGATGACAGGACAGGACAAAGTTCTAAGAGAAAATCATCTGTGAAAAAATCGCGATGATCATAAACAACTTAAAGATGTGTAGATCCAAAGAATGGGAAAAAAGGAAATGCAATGAAATGAACAGGAAAATCAAAAGGTTTTAAAAAGACAGGAAATACAAACAGTAAACTTTAAAACTAACAAGCAATATGTATATAGTATATCAAATAAAGTACACAATTTCTTGTAAAATATTTTTAAAAATAAAGAGTCTGAGTGGGACAAATGGATGTCCCTGGGATATTAATTTTTTTCATATTTTTATTTTTATTATTCATGATAAAATCAAGTCAGCCCTAATTAATGACTTGCTAAGAGGCAATTGCTGTTTATGTGTAATTTGGGTCTGTAATATTGATCAGAAACCATCCCTGGGTTTTTTTTTTATAATCTCATAAAAGATGATATACACCCTTGCAGGGCACCTGACTGGATTCTTGGCCTCACTGTGGGTGATGGAATTATTTTTTTCTGAATAAGTGGTTTTCCTCTGGCCAAAGGCTAAAACTTTGCCTCTGAACTCTGCTTAGTAGACTTACATTCTAATGTGTTGGCTCCAGACCTGGAAATTTTTTCATGGTGCCAAGACCACATCTTGTTTAAATGGATCCACATTTTGAATTCCCCCTTTCCCCCATCCATCCGTGTGCAGCCCATCTTTCAAGACCTACTTCTCATCTCTTTCCTCTGAGATACCTTCTCTGCATCTCGATTTCTCTTTCTTCTATACAATAACCCTTCTGTAATTTATTTAGTGAAATTCTTGCATAATCTTGTGACATCTTTTTACTTTTTGATGAAGTATTATTTATAAATTGGTACTGTCATTTAACTTTACAGAAATTTATGTCCCATGTCTTTCCTTGAATAATAACGTCTTTAGTGCCAGAAACTTCCACTTGCTTGTTAATAGATAGAAAATTTTGCATGATTTTTATATTGCCACTGAAGTTTGCAAAGTCCAAAAATTTCCTTTGGAGGGAAATTTAACAAATTATAAAAAGAGAAGAATAAATAAAATAGTCTCATCTACATAACAAACATTTTTCAAAAAAAGAGTAAAGTTAGAGTACTTTTTCAGTAAAATATTAAGAAATATTATCAAGCTATACATATTTAAAGTAGAATGATGGTATCACAGGATTCAACAAGTTAGTGAAAGTATATTCCAATGATCAAAATGGGTCAAATACTTAATTGTAAGGTTGGACACTGTAAAACTCAGAGGAAAACACAGGCAGAACACTCTTTGACATAAATTTCAGCAATATCTCTTTTGATCGATTACCCAGAGTAAGGCAAATAAAAATAGACAAACAAGACATAATTAAACTTAAAAGCTTTTGTACAACAATGGAAAGCATAAACAAAATGAAAAGACAGCCCAGAGAACAAAAGAAAATATTGACAAATGAAGCAACCCACAGGGATTAATCTCCAAACTATACAAACAACTCATGCATTTCTATTGAAAAAAGAAAAAAATAAAAATAAAAAAGCGGTCTGAAGATCTAAATAGATACTTTTCCAAAGAAGACATGCAGATGGCCAAAAAAACACATGAAAGGATGCTTGACATCATTATTTATAGAAGTGCAAATCAAAACTATAATGAGATATCAACTCACCTCAGAATGGCCATCATCAAAAAGTCTACAAACAATAAATGCTGAAGAGAGTGTGGAAAAAAAGGAACCCTGTAACACTATTGGTGGGAATGTAAATTGGTATAACCACCTTGGAGAGTATATGGAGAGTCATTAAAAAACTAAAAATAGGAATCCAACTCCTGGGCATATATTTGAAGTAAGTGAAAGTGTTAGTCACTCAGTCGTGTCTGACTCTGTGACTCCATGGACTGTACCCCGCCAGGCTCTTCTGTCCATGGAATTCTCCAGGCAAGAATAATGGAGTGGGTAGCCATTCCCATCCCTAGGGCATCTTCCCTACCCAGAGACTGAATCCAGGTCTCCAGAATTGTAGGCAGATTCTTAACCAACTCTGCCCATAATTCAAAAATATATATGCACTTCAATGCTCATTACAGCACTGTTTACAATAGCCAAGACACAGAAGCAACCTAAGTGTAAGTATCCACTGAAAAAGGACTGGATAAAGAAGAGTAACACATATATATGTGTGTGTGTGTATGTGTGTGTGTGTGTGAGCATGCACACCACATACACACAACTGAATATTACTCAGCCATAAACGAATGAGGTAATGCCATTTGTAGTGATGTAGACAGGCCTATAGATCATCATAATAAATGAAGCACATTAGATAGAAAAAGACAAATATGTGATATCCCTTGTGAAATCTAATTTCAAAAAATGATACAAATAGGCTTCTTTATAAAACAGAAACAAATTCACAGATTTGAAAATCAGACTTATAGTTACCAAATGGGAAATATGGGGTAGAAGATACATTAGGAATTTGGAATTAACATATAAACACTTACTACATATATAAAAGATAAAGAACAAGGACCTACTTTATAGCACAAGGAACACTACCCAATATTCTGTAATAACCTAGAATATGAAAAAGAAAGAATATATGTAAGTGCATAAATGAATCACTTTGTCTATACACCAGACACTAACAAAATGTTGTACATTAACTATACTTCAATTTAAAAAAAACCCTAATTTTAAAAAAGGGAACATTTCAGGCAAAGATGGGCTCAATAAAGGACAGAAACAGTATGGACCTAACAGAAGCATAAAATATTAAGAAGAGGTGGCAAGAATACACAGAACAACTATACAAAAAAGATCTTCACAACCCATACAATCATGATGATATGATCACTCACCTAGAGCCAGACATCCTGGAATGCGAAGTCAAGTGGGCTTTAGGAAGCATCACTATGAACAAAGCTAGTGGAAGTGATGGAATTCCAGTTGAGCTATTTAAAATCCTAAAAGATGATGGTATGAAAGTGCTGCACTCAATATGCCAGCAAATTTGGAAAACTCAGCAGTGGCCACAGGACTGGAAAAGGTCAGTTTTCATTCCAATCCCAAAGAAAGGCAATACCAAAGAATACTCAAACTACTGCACAGTTGCATTCATCTCACACACTAGTAAAGTAATGCTCAAAATTCTTCAAGCCAGGCTTCAACTGTACATGAACCATGAATTTCCAGATGTTTAAGCTGGTTTTAGAAAAGGTAGAAGAACCAGAGATCAACTTGCCAACATCCGCTGGATCGTCGAAAAAGAGAGAATTCCAGAAAAATATCTACTTCTGCTTTGAAAGTGAAAGTGAAGTCGCTCAGGCGTGTCCGACTCTTTGCGACCCCATGGACTGTAGCCCACCAGGCTCCTCTGTCCATGGGATTCCCCCGGCAAGAATACTGGAGTAGGTTGCCATTTCTTTATTGACTATGTAAAGCCTTTGACTGTGTGTATCACAATAAACTGTGGAAAATTCTGAAAGAGATGGAAATACCAGACCACTTGACCTGCCTCTTGAGAAACCTGCATGCAGGTCAGGAAGCAACAGTTAGAACTGGGCATGGAGCAATAGACTGTTTCTAAATAAGGGAAGTAGTACGTCAAGGCTGTATGTCATCACCCTGCTTATTGAACTTATTCACAAAGTACATCATGAGAAATGCTGGGCTGGATGAAGCACAAGCTGGAATCAAGATTGCTGGGAGAAATATCAATAACCTCAGATATGCAGATGACACCACCTTATGGCAGAAAGTGAAGAAGAACAAAAAAGCCTCTTGATGAGAGTGAAAGTAGAGAGTGAAAAAGTTGGCTTAAAACTCAACATTCTGGAAACTAGCATCATGGCATCTGGTCCCATCACTTCATGGCAAATAGATGGGGAAACAGTGGAAACAGTGACAGACTTTATTTTGGGGGGCTCCAAAATCACTGCAGATGGTGATTGCAGCCATGAAATTAAAAGATGCTTATTCCTTGGAAGAAAAGTTATGACTAACCTAGACAGCATATTCAAAAGCACAGACATTACTTTGCCAACAAAGATCTGTCTAATCAAGGCTGTGGTTTTTCCAGCAGTCATGTATGGATGTTATAGAAAGCTGAGTGCCAAAGAATTGATGCTTTTGAACTGTGGTGTTGGAGAAGACTCCTGAGAGTCCCCTGGACTGCAAGGAGATCCAGTCAGTCCATCCTAAAGGAAATCAGTCCTGAATATTCAGTGGAAGGACTGCCACTGAAACTGAAACTCCAATACTCTGGCCACCTGATGCAAAGAACTTACTCATTTGAAAAGACCCTGATGCTGGGGAAGATTGAAGGGAGGTAGAGCAGGAGACGACTGAGGATGACTGGATGGCATCACTGACTCAATGGACATGAGTTTGAATAAACTCCAGGAGTTAGTGATGGACAGGGAGGCCTGGTGTACTACAGTCGAAGGGGTTGCAAAGAGTCGGACACGACTGAGCAAGTGATCTTAACTGAACTGAAATTTTAAAAAAAATATTAAGATGATATTCAATAAAAATGGCACTGAGAAAACTGTTTAATACAAAAGAGTAGGCCATATTTACTCATTTAATAATCCATTTTACATTATTTTAAAATAATTTGGATAATAATCATATTCCATGACATTAATCAAAGGTGATTCTTAAATTGTCAAATAAGTAAATAATTTTAAGAAACCTAAAAATGTGTAAGGAAATATAGTTGGCTAATCATCCTCATAATGGACAAGAAATTTCTATGCATAAGACATTAAATATTACCAAAATATTTGATACATTTGATTTACTACATATTTAAAATGTGTTTGAATAAAAACTGCCGGAAAGCACACTGGTAACCAAGTAGGAAAATATTTGCAACGAATATACAAATGAGGTAGTCTGTTAACAATTGATTTAAAGAAAATTCAAATTTTAAAACAGGGATACACACAGAAAAAAAACGAAAAAAGTAGTAAAAAAGAACTATACCTGACAACTTTAATAATTAAAAGCATAGAGAAATACTAAGAAATGTATTATATATCAAGTTGAAAAATATTTGAAAGTGTCTGTTTAGTGAACATACTTAAACCATATACAGAACAGTCAGAAGGGCACTCATGCTTCAATGTTCATGAGATTATTACCTAGAGCAATGTGACCAAAAAGGGTCAGGTGAAATTCTATCATATATATTATTGAAGAATGAATATACTTTAATAGAGTAAAATCTAACATGATCCCTAATTAGTAGCTAATGAAGTAGACAAGACTATCAGCAATATATTAAAATATAATTCACATAAAATTAAAAAATATATAACAAAGTTTAAAGTTTGTAAGGTACATATAGATACCAAACTATGACCCAATCTTCAGGATGGGGAACATGTGTATACCCGTGGCGGATTCATGTTGATGTATGGCAAAACCAATACAATATTGTAAAGTAATTAACCTCCAATTAAAATAAATAAATTTAAGTAAATAAATCATATTAAGTAGTGTAGAGTCAATGCTCATAACAGATTGAGCTAGAACGAAACTCTGAAACTTTATAAAATGTAATTTCAATTTATTTACTTATATAGTATGTATACTACTACAGACATTCACATTCACTAAATGTATTAAGATATATAACTTTGGACAGCCAATGGAGCAACATTTTAACAGTTTTAATATCTGAATAATAGTTATGAATAATTTATATTTTCCTCATTTTCTTGTGCATTTTGTATAATAATCACGCATGGCTATTACAATCAGACAAAATTATATTTTTAGAAATTTGAAACATTAGTCTTCTATTGAAATATCATAAGACAAACAAGGAGTATAAACACTTTGGTATTATTGACCAAATATATACACAGGAAGAGGAAATGGCCAGGGAGATGCCATGTATGAAAGTATAGAGTGATGAGTAAAGTGCAGATCCTTGGATGCAGGGTCTCAAATTCCTTGAAAGCTCTAGAGAATTATCATTATGTTCTTTCTGGCCAGGTCATGACTTGAATAGACTGTCATGTTAGAAATAAAACTCTGGAAATTAACACAAATTGTAAATCAACTATATCCCAATAAAATTTAAAAAAAAATAGAAAAGAAAATGCTGGCAACAACATCACAGGAGTAGATGGTAGAAACAAAGACCATTCAACATGTGGTCATATTTATAAATATAGGAAATGACATGGCAGAGCCAAGGCAGCAGAAGTGAGAATTGTGAGAATGAGTAAAATCAACAAAGTTGGTGACAAATTAATTACAGAAGTGGATGGTAAGAGGAGTCTCTAGTAACTCTATTTCTGGCTGTGGCAAAGGAATGTACAGGTAGAATATATCCAAATATGAATTCAGTTACAGATATATTGAACCAGGAGGGGAATTTGGGCTATTCAAGTGGAAATTCCCAAAAAAACAATATCCAGGATATAAATTTATCAAAAATTTCTGGCTAGAGAACAGTTATCAATCTTCTTGTGCTTAATCCACATTCCTCCTTGGTAGGATCATCCTCGGGCAGTATGATCAACTAGTTCTAATCTCTTTCTTAAAAGTAGGATAACTGTATATTAACAGGTGAGTCCAGGTGAGTCCAAGTTGATGCCCATTGCCTCGACATATTGTCTAGATTAGCATTTGTCCAGCTAAAGGGGTCCCCGTTTTGGACAACTGTAACGTCACCCTACTAGAAGCCAGCAATCTTGCTTCAGAGTACTTAATGCTAATAAATCTATAGGTCTTTGGAATGAAAATTCAAGCATTCAAGACAACAAAAAATATACTGTGATGTGGGCAAATAAGTCTGTTTTAGCAAAATCATATTTCAAAATTTACAATATTATGAATTTTTCTGGGAGTGAAGCTATTAATATTTGAAGAATACATTCATTATCATGTATGGCGTTTTTGCATATCCCAGTGCATAGAGAGTATTCCAATTCATTTCAAACTTGTGCACTTGAATTTACAATTTTAGAGAGGGTTTACATTTATCATATGTGCTGCAAATGGATAATCTATTGTTCTAGCATAATGAATAACCAAAATTAAGAGAACTGATCTTCTTTTAATGATGTCTTAGATTCTAAGACTCATCAGGAATCATTTCTTAGTCGATAAGCGATAGTCAGAAGGTTTACCTAGCATAAATTGTTGGGATAGCTTCACCTTTCAGTAAAGGACGGCACACAGATAATATCTCATATCTTTCAGCAATATGACTGGCAATTGAGATGAAATAAACTTCTTAATGGAAACGCAATACTACCAAAGGCTATTTTATAAGCAATAAACCCAAGATAGACATTCAATGGCAGTTAACAGCTAATGTTTTTAAAATAAGAAGACTGTGGGAAAAGCTACCAATCTAAGTATTAATTAATATTGAAATTTTTAGTTCTCATATCAGATCTCAGTAAATATTGGGGGCAAAAGTAAATTAAATAAACATTAATCTAACATGACAATTCACAATATGGAAATCACTATTAATCACTATTACCAATTATGACCTATTGATCTCGGTTTACTGTTGAATATGAGTGGTCACTGCTTAGAACAAAGTGCAACCAAAGGTGGCAGATAACAGCATCTGAACTCTTCTCCAGTTGTGGACTGATCATCTGCATTTCTAGAGATGATGCATGACAGATCTGTTATTACCTTACATCCAAATTACTGAGGTATTTTATATACAGTGGTCTAAGCATTTAAACTATAATTTTGATAAAGTTAGAATGATTTCCAAAAGACTTTTTTTTTAAAAAAAAGAGGTAATCAAATGTTCCCTTTAAGGCAAAAACACAGATAATGAATTGGCTCATAATGCAATGTGAAAACTGGCAGTGCATAGAAAATTCAGGCTTTGCTTTCTAAAACTTTTTGGAATTTGTTTTCTCCAGTATTTTCCATTCCTGGTTGTTTGACTCCATGGATGCAGAAACTGTGGATATGGAGGGGTGATGGTGTATATATATATAGAGAGAGTATATGTTTGTTCCCTATAAATAGATTTAAAATGTGTTAGCCTTGTAGACAAATCGAAACTTTTAACATAATGAGCCAATTCATTATCTTTCTGGTGCCTCTTCATATAAAGTCACTAATCCTATCATGAGAGCCTACCGACAGGACCTAATCTAACTCTAATTACTTCCCAAAGGTTTCCAAGGTAAATACATCAAATTAGGGGTCAGGGCTTCAACATATGAATTTGGTGGGGGCATAAACATTCAGTCCATTACATTTACTTAGTTGCATCATAAAAATCTGATATGAAACAAACAGAAGAACATCTAAACAGCAGAAAGTAACAACACATTATATTCATTCAAATAAAATAAAAGGAACAATGAAACCTAGAAAACAGGTAAATGAAATATCCACAAGCCTACAAACTAAACCCAGTAAATATTACTTCAAAAATTAAGGTAAAAATAGAGCTTGTTGCTTCCAGTAATGATGAAGTAAATAGGACTGATATACTCTGCCAGCTTTTTAACAAGTAGAGAATTTTCAGAAAGATACAACACTTTTTTGTAGATTGGACAACAGGTAACATAGAAATATAACTATTAAAAGAAAAATAACAATAAAGTTATCCCTAAAATTACCTCAACTTTCTGCTTGGAGGCAGTTTCTAGGTTGTAATACAGGGAGGAGTGGCCCAAAAAGTCTTGCTGAGAGTGTGGAAAGAGATCAGAGTTCAGTGAGGTCAAGGATCTAAAATATATATGCAGATATCAGAGAAGAGGGAGATATATACAGAAAGCTCCAGAGATCTCCATAGAGATGCTCTAGAACGCACCAACCAAAAAATATAAAATTGTGTCTGGCATCCAGTTAAAAGTTACTAGGAATGTTCAAGCAGCAAGAAAAGATGACCCCAAACAAAGAAAGTTCAATCAACAGAAAAAGATGCAGAAAAGAAAGCAATGATAAAAACAACAGACATTGATGTTAAAACAACTATAATAACAATGCTTTATATGCTCAAGAAGTTAGAGGAAAACACGACCAAGAAGAGGAGAAAATGGAAGATACACAGGAAACCTTTAGATATGAAAAATGTAATGCCCAAAATTAAAATGCACAAGATGATATTTATAGCAGATTAACCACTACAAAACGATTTTTTAGTGTATGTAAAAGCACAGCATTTTAAAACTATCAAAAATGAAGCACAGAGAGAAAAATGCTAAGGAGAGCAACAATGAGACAAACAAAAACAAGAAGGAAAAATATGCAGAGTATCAGTGACCTGTGAAACTATCAAACGTTCCAACATATGTATACTTGGAAAAGTTGTCAAGTGAGAAATAAATGTGAAGAAACTATGGCTAACTTATTTCCATAGATGACACAAAAAATCATAAACTGACAGATGGAAGGTACTCAACAAACCCCAAGCAAAAGAAATCTAAAAAACAACACCAAGACAAAATTGAATCAATTTTCAGCAAAACAGAGATAAAGAGGAAATGCTCCAAAATGGCTATAGAAACATGCACATTACATACAGCAGAATATAGGCAAGAACAAGCATATAAGATTCAAGAAACTGTTAAAAAGAGAAAAGTGGAGTAATATCTTTCAATCACTAAAATTTTTAAAAAGCAAACTGAATATGGAAAAATAACTTCAAAATTAATAATCAAATACTTTTAGAATAAAGAAAAGCTGAGAAATTCATCACCTGCACCTTACACTAGTAGTAACATTAAAGAAACTTCTTTATATAAATGTAAAATGGTACTACCTAGAATGAATGTATATAAATCTAAATATGTGGGTAATGTAAAAGTACTTTTTGTCACTGTTTATCTCTATAAATGACAACTTAAGGTAAAAATAATAACCATGTGTTGTAAAGTTTATAACATCACTTCAGTTCAGTTCACTTCAGTTGCTCAGTCATGTCCGACTCTTTACGACCCGATGAATCACAGCGCGCCAGGCATTCCTGTCCATCACCAAGTCCCACAGTTCAACCAAACTCGTCTGCATTGAGTCGGTGAGGCCAACCAGCCATCTCATCCTGTGTTGTCCCCTTTTCCTCCTGCCCCCAAGCTCTCCCAGCATCAGGGTCTTTTCCAATGAGTCAACTCTTCACATGAGGTGGCCAAAGTACTGGAGTTTCAGCTTTAGCATCATTCCTTCCACAGGAATCCCAGGGCTGATCTTCAGAATGGACTGGTTGGATCTGCTTACAGTCCAGGGGACTCTCAAGAGTCTTCTCCAACACCACAGTTCAAAAGCATCAATTCTTTGGTGCTCAGCTTTCTTCACAGTCCAACTCTCACATCCATACATGATCACTGGAAAAACCACAGCCTTGACTAGACGGACCTTTGTTGGCAAAGTAATATCTCTGCTTTTTAATATGCTATCTAGGTTGGTCATAACCTTCCTTCCAAGGAGTAACCTTCCATACTCCAAGGAGTAAGCGTCTCTTAATTTCATTGCTGCAATCACCATCTGCAGTGATTTTGGAGTCTCCAAAATAAAGTCTGACACTGTTTCCACTGTTTCCCCATCTATTTGCCATGAAGTGATGGAACCAGATGCCATGATCTTTGTTTTCTGAATGTTAAGCTTTAAGCCAACTTTTTCACTCTCCTCTTTCACTTTCATCAAGAGGGTTTTTTGTTCCTCTTCACTTTCTGCCTTAAGGTGGTGTCATCTGCATATCTGAGGTTATTGATATTTTCCTAGCAATCCTGATTCCAGCTTGTGCTTCTTCCACCCCAGCATTTCTCATGATGTACTCTGCATATAAGTTAAATAAGCAGGGTGACAATATACAGCCTTGACATACTCCTTTTCCTATTTGGAACTAGTCTGTTGTTCCATGTCCAGTTCTAACTGTTGCTTCTTGACCTGCACACAGGTTTCTCAAGAGGCAGGTCAGGTGGTCTGGTATTCCCATCTCTTTCAGAATTTTCCACAGTTTATTGTGATCCACATAGTCAAAGGCTATGGCATAGTCAATATAGCAGAAATAGATGTTTTTCTGGAACTCTCTTGCTTTTTCCATGATCCAGCAGATGTTGGCAATTTGATCTCTGGTTCCTCTGCCTTTTCTAAAACCAGATTGAACATCTGGAAGTTCACAGTTCACGTATTGCTGAAGCCAGGCTTGGAGAATTTTGAGCATTACTTTACTAGCATGTGAGATGAGTGCAATTGCGCGGTAGTTTGAGTATTCTTTGGCGTTGCCTTTCTTTGGGATTGGAATGAAAACTGACCTTTTCCAGTCCTGTGGCCACTGCTCAGTTTTCCAAACTTTCTGGCATATTGAGTGCAGCACTTTTATCTTTCAGGATTTGAAATAGCTTAACTGGAATTCCATCACCTCCACTAGCTTTGTTCGTAACGATGCTTTCTAAGGCCCACTTGACTTCACGTTCCAGGCTGTCTGGCTCTGGGTGAGTGATCACACCATCGTGATTATCTGGGTCATAAAGAACTTTTTTGTACAGTTCTTCTGTGTATTCTTGCCACCTCTTCTTAATATCTTCTGCTTCTGTTAGGTCCATACCATTTCTGTCCTTTATCAAACCCATCTTCACATGAAATGTTCCCTTGGTATCTCTGATTTTTTGACTAGATCTCTAGTCTTTCCTGTTCTGTTGTTTTCCTCTCTTTCTTTGCACTGATCACTGAGGAAGGCTTTCTTACCTCTCCTTGCTATTCTTTGGAACTCTGCATTCAGATGCTTATATGTTTCCTTTTCTCCTTTGCTTTTCACTTCTCTTCTTTTCACAGTTATTTGCAAGGCCTCCCCAGACAGCCATTTTGCTTTTTTGCATTTCTTTCCCATGGGGATGGTCTTCCATGGGGATCCCTGTCTCCTGTACAATGTCACGAACCTCCGTCCATAGTTCATCACCATACATAGAAGTGAAATATGACAATGTCCCAAAAGATAGGAGTGAGAATACAGATATACACCATTTGCAAGATTCTTGTACTGTAAATGATAAGGTATAATATGATTTAAAGGAAAATGTTGGTAAGTTAAAGATGTATGTTTTATTAAAAACTTTTGCGCAGTAAAGGAAACTATAAACAAGGTGAAAAGACAACCCTCAAAATAGGAGAAAATAATAGTAAATGAAACAACTGGCAAAAGATTAATTTCCAAAATATAGAAGCAGCTCATACAAGTCAATACCAGAAAAACAGACAACCCAATCAAAAAGTGCAAAAAAGACCTAAACAGTCATCTCTCCAAAGAAGACACACAAATGGCTAATAACCACATGAAAAGATGCTCAACATCATGCATTATTAGAGAAATGCAAATCAAAACTACAATTAGATATCACCTCACACTGGTCAGAATGGCCGCTGTCAGAAAGTCTACAAATGGTAAATGCTAGAGAGGGTGTTGAGAAAAGGGAACCCTCTTTCACTGCTTTTAGGAATGTAAACTGATACAGCCACTATTCAAAATAGTATGGAGATTCCAAAAACAAACAAACAAACAAACTAAAAATAAAACCACCATATGACCCAGCAATCTTACCACTCAGCATATACCCTGAGGAAACCAAAACTGAAAAGGACACATGCATCCAAATGTTCACTGCAGCACTATTTCTAATAGCTAGAACATGAAAGCAACCTAGATGTCCACCGACAGATGAATGGATATAGAAGCTGTGGTAGATACACACAATTGAATATTACTCAGCCATAAAAGGAACACATTTGAGTCAGTTCTAATGATACAGATGAACCTAGAGCCTATTACACAGAATGAAGTAAGTCAGAAAGGGAAAAACAAATACCATATACTAATGCATGTACATGGAATTTAGAAAGATGGTACTGATGAAACTATTTGAAGAGCATCAATGGAGACACAGACATAGAGAGTAGACTTATGGACTGAGCCCAGGGGTGTTGGGGAGGAAGGAGAGGGTGGGATGTATGGAAAGAGTAACATGGAAACTTTCATTACCATATGTAAAACAGATAGCCATTGGGCATGTGCTGTATGACTCAGGGAACTCAAACAGGGGCTCTGTAACAACCTAGATGGGTGGGATGGGGAAGGAGGAATACCTATGGCTAATTTATGTTGATGTTTGGCAGAAACCAATGCAATTCTGTAAAACAATTATCCTTCTATTAAAAAATAAATTAATTTAAAAAGGATGTATGCTTTAAAATCTAGAACCAACTCTGAAAATAAAAATAAAAAGGTAGAACTATATAATTTAGCAGTCACTCCAATACGGCTCAGATAGTAAAGAATCTGCCTACAATATAGGAGACCCAGGTCCGATCCCCGGGATGGAAGATCCCCTGGAGAAATATATGGCAACCTACTCCAGTATTCTTGCCCAGGGAATCCCACAGACAGAGGGGCCTGGTGGCCTACAGTCCATGAGATTGCAAAGAGTTGAACAATATGAAAAATAAAATGAGATTATTAGAATATTTAATTATTCTAAAAGAAGGAAGGGAGAGAGGTATAAATTGAAGCAAGGGCATATGAGACAAATAGCAAAGAAGAAACAAAATGGAAAATTAAAACCCAACCATCTCCATAATTACATGAGCAATAAATGATCTGAAAACAAATTAAAAAGAAATTATCAAATTGACTATAAACAGGAGACCAAACAATACTTCACCTAAAACAAAGTCACTTCAAATTTGAAAAGGTAAACGTCAGTATTACATGTCCTTCACAACAAGAGCTTACTCTGTAAAAGAAAAGATTTTAGCAAAGACAAGTCCTGTCTCTGGGCCTCTGGGAAGGGATTCTTAAACACTTGAGCCCACCAAGCCTTTCTGACTCATTTATTAGTGGTGGCAGGGCACGGGATGGGGGCTATGACACTACGAGAACACTTGTGAAAGTCAGCCAAGAGTCACAGCTCACAGGAAGACAGATTTAAGCATAAGATTATAGAATATTTCTCTTTCTTCACTTGCCAGCACAACAGAGGTCCAATTTTTTAAAAGCGGATTATGGCTGAGATAACTGTAAGACACAGATTTTTTCTGATGAGGAGTAAGAGAAACCCAAAGTTATGAGAGGAGAAAAAAAAGAAAAAGACTCCAAAAGAATCAAGCCTTTAGCAGGCATAGCTCCAGCAAATACTAAGCAAACTCACCTCTAGCCATATAAAAATAAACCCTCACATAAAAGGCCCACTGATTTCAGGCTCTATTACCGCAAGATATCCAACGTTTAATAAAAACTTATGTGCTCAGTCACTTAGTAGTGTCCCACTCTCTGCGGTCCCATAGACTGTAGCTCACCAGGTTCCACTGTCCATGGATTTTCCAGGTAAGAATACTGGAGAGGGTTGCTATTTCATAGTCCAGGAGACCTTCCTGACCAAAGATCAAACCTCTATCTCTTGCATCTTCTGCACTGGCAGGTGGATTTTTTACCAGTGACACCTGGGAAGCCCAATAAAATCTAAGGTACTATAAAAGATAAAAAAACAAAAGCACAGACTGAAGAAATAAAGTAGGCATCAGAACAAGACTCAGATATAACTATGTATTGTAATGATCAGAGAAAGAATTTAAAATAACTATGTTGACCTAATCAAACTCATAAGTTTTTACACAGCAACAGAAACCACAGAAAAGCGAAAAATCTATGGCCTGGGAGAAAATACTCACAAATAATGTAACTGACAAGGGCTTAATTTACAACATATACAAACAGCCCCAACAAATCAATAACAAAAACACCAAGCCACGCAATTGAAAAATGAACAGAAGACCTAAATAGACATTTGTTCAAAGAAGACATACAGATAGCCAATATGAAAAGACTACATGAAAAGATGCTCATCATCATTAATTATCAGAGAAATGCAAATCAAAACTACAATGAAGCATCATCAAACATCAGACAGAATGACCACCATTAAAAAGTCTACAAATAATAAATGCTGGAAAGAGTATGGAGAAAAGGGAACTCTCCTATACTCATGATGGGAATGTGTGTGCATCATGGGAATGTAAATTGGTACAGTCACTATGGAAAACAGTACGGAGGTTCTAAAAAAACCTAAAACAAAACTAACATATAATCTAACCTATAAAACTAACATATAACATATAATCCAGCAATCCTACTCCTGGAATATACCCAGACTAACTCTAAAAGATACATGCACCTCTACGTTCACAGCAGCACTATTTAGAATAGTCAAAACATAGAAACAGTCTAATGGAAAAAAAACTAAACAAGGCCATCAACAGAGGAATGGATACATATATATATACACACACACATATATATGCACACATACATACATACACATATACACACAATGGAATACAACTCAGTCATAAAAAGAGAATGAAATAATGCAATGCCATTTACAGCAACATGGATGGACCTCAATAATATCATACTAAGTGAAATAAGTCAGAAAGAGAAAGACCATATGATATCATTTATATGTGGAGTCTAAAATACAACACAAATGAACCTATCTCAATATAAAACAGAAACAGACTTACAGACCTAGAAAACAGATTTGTGGTTGTCAGGAGAGGGGGCTTGGGGAGGGGAGGATCAGGTGTTTGGAATTAGCAAATATATACTATTATATATAGGATGGATAAACAAGGTGCTACTTTACAGCACAGGGAAGTGATAATCCATAATGGAACAGAGTATGAGAAAGAATATATACATATACAACTGAGTCACTTTGCTATAGAGCAGAAGTTAAACAACATTCTAAATCAACAACACTTCAATAAAATTAAAAAATAAAGTAACTATATTTAATGTGTTAACAGTTGCAAAGGAAAAGGTAGACAACATGCAGGAACATGTGCATATGAAAGTAGAGAGATGGTAACTGTAAGAAAGAATTAAAAAATCGATAGAAATATAAAAAACACTGTAACAGAAACAAATGCCCTGAGCAGACTCCTGAGTAGACTGAATGCAGTTTTAATCAGTAAAAACTGAAGAATCAGTAATTTGAAGGTATCTCCATAGACATCTCCTAGACTGAAACACAAATAAAAAAATAATGAAAAAAAAAAAAGCAAATTATCCGAGAACTATGGGAAAGTTTCAAAAGATCAAAAACACACAACTGTAAAATCCAAGGAGATGAAACAGATAATGGAGCAGGAGAAATATTTAAAATAATCCTGGCCGAGACATTACTAAAATTAAAAACAAACACCAAATTATAGATCCAGCAAGCTAAGAAAATCCACACAGAACAAATACCAAAAAAATAAATATTTAGGCATATTGTATTCAAACTGCAGTACATCACATGTAAAGGGAAATTCTTGAAAGAAATCCAAGGGCAAAAGTCACCTTAATTAGAGATGAGTAAGTTTAAGGACTGAATTGGGCTTCCCATCAGAAAAGATGTAACAAAAAGGTGAATTAAAATGTATATAGTATTGAAAAAAAAAATAACTATGATTTCCTATTCAGAAACATTTTCCTTCAAAAGTAAAGAAGAAAGAAATATTGTCTCAGACAAAATAAAAAGTGAGAGAATTTATCAGAAGCAAATGAAGAAATTTTAAAAGAAGTTCTTCAGGGAAAAATAAACTGATATGTCAGACACTTAAATCAACATAAAGGTAAGAGAATCAGAGTAGGAAAAAAAAAGAAGGTGAAATATTTTTCTTATTTTTAATCAATTTAAAAGATAATTTTAAAATTATTATTGTATTAATTATATACAATTTTAAATTATATGTTTTAATGTAATAGTAATAATATTTTGCATGAATACAACATATGTTTAAATGAAATGAACGGTAGTTCAGTTCAGTTGCTCAGCCATTGCTGATTCTTTGGGACCCCATGGACTGCAGCACGCCAGGCTTCCCTGTCCCTCACCAAGCCCCAGAGCCTATTCAAATTCATGTCTATCAAGTCGGTGATGCCATCCAACCATCTCATCCTCTGTTGTCCCCTTCTCCTCATGCCTTCAATCTTTCCCAGGATCAGGGTATTTTCCAATGAGTCAGTTCTTCAAATTTTGTGACCAAAGTATTGGGGTTTTATCTTGAGCATCAGTCCTTCCAATGAATATTCAGGTATGATTTTCTTTAGGATTAGGATGGACTGACTGGATCTCCTTGCAATCCAAGGACTCAGGAGAGTCTTCTCCAACACCAGTCTTCTTCAAAAGCATCAATTCTTTGGTGCTCATCTTTCTTTATAGTCCAACTCACATCCATACATGACCACAGAAAAAACCATAGCTTTGACAAGATAGACCTTTGTTGGCAAAGTAAAGTCTCTACTTTTTAATACGCTATCTAGGTTGGTCATAGCTTTTCTTTCGAGGAGTAGGCATCTTTAAATTTCATGGCTGTAGTCACCATGTGCAGTGATTTTGGAGCCCCAAAAAATAAAGTCTGACACTATTTCTATTGTTTCCCCAATTATTTACCATGAAGTGATGGGACCATATGCCATGATCTTAGTTTTCTGAATGTTGAGTTTTAAGCCAACTTTTTCACTCTCCTCTTTCACTTTCATCAAGAGGCCCTTTAGTTCTTCTTCACTTTCTGCCATAAGGGTGGTGTCATCTGCATATCTGAGGTTATTGATATTTCTCCCAGCAATCTTGATTCCAGCTTGTGCTTCATCCAGGCCAGAGTTTCTCATGATGTACTCTGCATATAAGTTAAATAAGCAGGCTGACAATATACAGCCTTGAAATACACCTTTCCTGATTTGGAACCAGTCTGTTGTTCCACGTCCAGTTCTAACTGTTGCTTCTTGACCTGCACACAGATTTCTCAGGAGGCAGGTCAGGTGGTCTGGTATTCCCATCTCTTTCAGAATTTTCCACAGTTTGTTGTGATACACACAGTTAAAGGCTTTGGCATAGTCAATAAAGCAGAAATAGATATTTTTATGGAACTCTCTTGCTTTTTCAGTGATCTCACAGACGTTGGCAATTTGATCTCTGGTTCCTCTGCCTTTTCTAAAATCAGATTGAACATCTGGAAGTTCACAGTTCATGTACTGTTGAAGCCTGGCTTGGAGAATTTTGAGCATCACTTTACTAGAGTGTGAGGTTGTACGGTAGTTTGAACATTCTTTGGCATTGCCTTTCTTTGGGATTGGAATGAAAACTGACCTTTTCCAGTCCTGTGGCCACTGCTAACTTTTTCAAATTTGGTGGCATATTGAGTGCAGCACTTCCACAGCATCATCTTTTAGGATTTGAATCAGCTCAACTGCAATTCTATCACTTCCACTATCTTTGTACGTAGTGATGTTTCATAAGGCCCACTTGACTTCACGTTCAGGATGTCTGGCTCTAGATGAGTGATCACACCATCATGGTTATCTGAATGGTAACAATATTATAAAGGATGGGGGGAAGAAATTGGAAATGGCCTAAATAATGTATATGCTTGTAAACTACTACAGTGGTATATAAAATGGACTTAAATGTATATTGCAGATGCAAGAGCAACCGCCTAAACATCATAAAATGGAGTATAATAAATACAAGAGAGAAAGTATAATTATATAAAATGCTCAGTTAAAATCTTTGAGAGGGTAGAAAAATAGGAGTGGTTAAGAAAGTTAAAAAAAAGTGCAATGAGTAAAAAACAATGTGATTGAAATTAATACAACAAATTCAATGATGATTTTAAACATGAACAGTCCAAGTAAAAGACAGAGACTGTCAGATTCAATTAAAAAAAAAGTATATGTTCTCTACAGAAAACTCATCTTAAATATATAGACACATTGATTAAAAGCAAAGGGATGGAGAGAGATCACATTAACACTAATCCAAAAAAGCTGAATAACTATATTAAATTCAGACAATTTTGGCTTCAGAACAGATTGCTAGAGACAAGGAAGGCCACTAATTAATGATAAAAGGGTCAATTTTTCAAGACAACATAACAATCCATAAAATGTACCCACCTAACATCAGAGAATCAAAAGATGTGAGGCAAAACTGACAGAACTGCAAGGAGAAACAGACAACCCTCTGTTACAACTGGAGAAGTTAATGCTTCTGTTTTAGTGGTTGATAGATTCTAAAGGCAAATAATTAGTAAGGATATAGTTGAACAGCATTTCTTTCAATCACCTTGAAATAATTTACACTGATAGAACATGTCATTCAACAGTGGAATATACATTCTCCTACAGTTCTTATGGAACAATACCCAAGACAGAGCACATTCTGGGAATAAAACATGCCTTAACAAATACAAGAGGACGGAAAATGTACAGAGAATGGTCAAATGACAATGAAAATAAATGTTATTAAATCAATAACAGAAAGCTGAAAATATAAAAATATTTAGAGATGAAGCATCATACTTCTAAATAATTCATGTCTCGAAGTTTCAAGAGAAATTAGAAATATTGTGAACTAAATGGAAATAAACATACAAATTACTAAAACCTGAACACAGCAAAAGTACTTTTTATTGGGAAATTTATAGCATGGAATACATATATTAGGAAAAAAGATATAAAATCAATAATCTAAGTTTTCACCTTAGAAGGCTACAGAAAGATGAGCAACATTACACTAAAGTAAATAGAAGAAAATAAATAATAAAAATTAAATGGAAAACAGGAAACAAAAGAGAAAATCAATATAACTTAGATTCAGTTTTATGAGGAGATTGATAACGTTGATAAACTTTAACCAGGATAACAAAGAAGAAATCAGAGAAGATATAAATTACTGATATCAAAAATAGGGTCATCATTACTGATGTCTGACAAACATTAAATAGTTTAATAACAGAATATTATAAACAACTCTACAACCACAGATTTGATAATTTTCATGCAATGAATAAATTTCTTGAAAGATATTAACTACCAAACTCACATCAAGAGAAATAGATAATCAGACAAAGTCTCTAATTCTTAATGACACTGAATCAACAATTAATAATTTTCTGAAAAAGAAAACACTGTCCCAGGCTGTTTCAATGGTGAATTCTACCAAATACCTAAGGGGAAATGATACTGATTCTATACAAACTCTCCCAGAAAACAGAAGCAGAGGTAATGCTCCTTAACTCATCCCTTGTGGCCACTATTACCCTAATACCAAAACGAAGTAAAGACACTGCAAAGAATGGAAAATTACAGACCAATAACTTCCTTTAAGATAAATGCAAGAATCTTTTTAAACAAATTAACAAATTGAATCCAATGATAAAAAATTATGCATAATAAACAAATGAGCATTATAATTGGCACGCAAGGCTAATTCAAAAATTAAAAATCAATGTTCCATCACATGAACATGCTAATAAAACAAGCATATATCAAATTGACACAGAAAGCATTTGGCAAAAATCCCACACCTTTCCATGATAAAAATTTTCAGCTAACTAAGAATAAAGGAGAATGTCCTTAACTTGGTAATGAACTTCTACAAAATGGCTACAGCTACTATCTCACTTAATGGTGTGAAATTGGGTGTTGTCCCTCCAAGACTGGGAACAATGCAAGGATGTTTCCTTTCACCACTCTTATACAGCAGCGTATTACAAGTCCTAGCTTGTGCAAAAGGACATAAACAGAAAATAAAAGTTACACAGATTGGGAAGTAAAAATAAAACTGTTTTTCACAGATTACTTGTTTACATAAAGAAATCCCAGAGAACTGACTAAAACAAAAAACAAAACAGAACAAAAAAAAAAACACCTGGAATTAATAAGTTAGTACAAATCTAACAAAATATATACAGGATATTTATGTAGAAATCAATGCATGTGTATAACAACGTACTATATTTGCAGTAGTATTAAACCTAAAATAACCTAAACACACCAAAAAGAGAAGCGATACATTTTATTGTGTTAATATAACAGATAACTCTACAACAATGAAGATCTATATACACCTGAAATGCATCTCAAAAAGCATAATACAAAGCAAAAGATACAAGACACAAATGGCAAGTACAGTATTAATCCATTTCCATACAGCTCAAAATTTTACAAAATTAATTTTCTATATAGGTTATGAAAGCATTCATAGGAAGTAAAACTTCTAAGAAAACAAAGAAATTACTACGCAGCTTAGATCATGATACACGATAATTGTTGGCTTGAAAAGAAGAATAATAGTACAGATAGAAGCAGAGGACAATGACAATGTTCAATTCCTTGAATTGAGTGGTAAACTCGAAGTTATTTGGTGGTTTAGTCGCTAAGTTGTGTCTGACTCTTGTGACCTCATGGGCTGTAGCCCACCAGGCTCCTCTGTCTATGGGATTTTACAGGCAAGAATTCCGTACACTGTAGTAATTCATTAAAATGTACATGTTTTATGAACCTTTCTGCGATTATTAATTGTTGCTATAAAATAAGAACACTTTTTCAGCAAAATACTAAACCATAATGATAATAATCATAACAACAACCAGTCAATGGGAGTAAACAGCAGTATAGAGGGCAATGATGATCAAAGAAATAGACCAGAAGAATGTAATTAAAAAAAAAAAAAATCTGTCTGTAGAAGAGTAAGACAGCCCTAGCAAAGGAACTTTATGTAAAGTTATGCCTTAGAAGAAGTTAAGCCAGTTTCTTTCATTAACTGTGAAGCTCAGATATAGTAAAAAGTCCTATCTTGGTCCCTAATCCCTCAGTTTTATTTATCTATTCATTTCTGGCTGCATCTCGAGGCATGTGGGATCAGAACTCTACAACCCAGTCCCTCTGCAGTGGGAATATGGAGTCTTAACCACTGGACTGCCAGGCAAGTCTGGGCGAATCCTTCAACTTGAAATGAAGAAAGTTATGCTCTTCTAAAATTCTATTTAATTGTGTGATATCTGCTTACTTTCTACTTTAAAAATGTTTTTCCTACTGGTTTCTAGATGCAGATTAAAAATCATATATGTCATAATATGTCCAGTTATTACAGAGATTTTATATTTAAATATGCCAAAATCAAGCTTTCTTGAGAGTGCAGAGAAAAGGTCATGATTCTGGGGCTAGAGGAAATTCTAATAAAGTAAACATAACAAATCTTCAAGGATTCAAATATGATTCTATTCTTCCCTAAAAAAGGAACCCATCCATTTCCCTAATGGCATTTGAATGTTAAGTACAATGTAAATTAGGAAAAAAAGACCATCTTAAAATAAAGACAGAATCAGAAACTGAGTTAAAGATTGATGAGTCCCATTATCATGATCCATTAAAATCTAAAACTATCACAATAGAAACTCCATAATATTCATTATCAAGAAAATGATGGAAAGGAAAATTGTGCTTCCTTAGTTTGTAAAAATTCATATATCTTAAACTGGTACTTACCATAAAATGACAGTGCAAAAATCATATACTATGACAAAACATGAAAAACAGTTTTTTAAAGGAGAGAAAATATAAGAATGGCCATGATCATCATTTGCATTCACAATTATAAGATCTCCTAACCTGTTCAATTAGATAATAGAATTATAAGGAAAATTTTAATATTGCTATCTTACAGATAATTTTAAGAACTACAAACTACTAAAACTAGTAATAACTCAGCAAAGTTGCTTAGAAAGCATAATGATTAAAAAGCAACATTACTATACAGGCACAATCAGCTGAAAATGTAACATTTAAAAGCCTATTAGCAAAAGCACAAAACATCATGAAGAAATAAAAGAGAAATGCAAGATATACAAGGATAAATTAAAAAAAAATTTATTATAGGACCGACAAAATATCATTGATAGATATACTAAAAATTTGAAAAAATAAAATATTTCTTCCCAAACTAAAATTATTTGAGCAAATGTGACTTTGGTAAAATTTACATGATTTTTCACCAAATTTCTGTATCCCAAATTGAAACAGTAGGACACAGAGTAAAGAACCAATGTTAGCCAGAGTAAATGTGAGTGAGGAATAAGAGGAATGGATTCATTCATCTTACCACCTAGTAAGACATAAGTAGAATAATTAGAGTACAGCACAGTTTTTGTGTAAAGGTGAATAGAATAATAAATTAAAATAGAAAATCAAGAAATACCTCTACACATATGCAAAAGCTCTGTGTATGGCAGAGTTAGAATTTCAGTTCAATAGAAAAGGATAAATCATTCAATAAAAAAAACAGTATCAGGACAGTTGACTATCAAAATGGAGAAAAAAAAAAAAAACCTAAAATACAACTCCAAATATAATATAGTTTCCAGACTATCCAAAAATACTTGAAAATACTTTTAAAATACTAAAAGAATACATAGAAAAATATTTTCCTTTCTTCAATATTAGAGAACAATAGCTTAAACAATGCAAAAGAAAAAAAGCATACGCACATATATCAAAACCAAAAGAAACAACTGGTAATTCTGCCACATTAAAATGAAAACCCTTTATCTGGGTAATGAGTTCCTGTGATAGTCCCTTTACCAGAGCTTGGGGTCCTTTGTGCATATTTTTCTGTAAAAATGATTTGCTTGTTTTTGTCACTGCACTGTTCCTTAAAATTAAAGACTGAAACTTAAATATTTTGCAAAATATATTGATGAAACAACAACAATAAAGTATGCTGGATTATGGCATGCATACTGTGTGAAACGTTGCAACAACTACCTCCGTATTACCAGTGTAGGTAAGCACAGAATGCTCACAGAACGAAACTACATAAGACCCAGGAATATTCTCATCCCAAACCATAAAGTGAAAGTGAAAGTGTTAGTTGCTCAGTCATGTCCAACTCTTTGACTCTTTGTGAATCCATGGATTGTATAGTCCACCAGGCTCCTCTGTCCATGGGATTCTCCAAGCAAGAATACTGGAGTGGGTTGCAGTGCCTTTCTCCAAGGGATCTTCCTGACCCGGGGACTGAACCCAAGTCTCCTACACTGCAGGCAGATTCTTCACCATCTTAGACACCTAGGAAGCACCAATATCATAAAAAAGGGTGCTTAATAAGCATCTCTCCAGTACTGTCCGAGGCAATGTAATCTTATCCAGGTCACCACTATTTTACTGGTAGATCCTCTAATGGAAGTGCTATTTTTCCCAGGATGGGAAAGGGTCAAGTTTTCCTGGAGATCTGAAAGCAGTAGGAACAATTTCACAGTTCCCAGTCTCTTTTGACTTTAGTGTGTGTAAACCACTCCTCAGTGGTAATATAATACCAGCTATGCATCCCCCTCTTAAGCCCTTCTGAATGTCAAGGGTCAGATGTAGGCATTGAAGCTTATAACCTGGTTATGACCCCCACCTTGTGAATCTGTGTTTCATTTAAGAAGAAAAAATCTTCCCATCTCAACCCCTGAACCTAGAATATTAGTCCTTAATGAATATAGCATAGCATTATTAAAGTGAAAACATTAGCCACAGATTCTAGGCAATATGTGTGGGATCCGAAAGAATCCATGAACAACTAGGAGGCAAAATATATTTTTTAAAAACTACTATACCCTAATATGAAGAAGGCAATGGCACCCCACTCCAGTAGTCTTGCCTGGAAAATCCCATGGACGGAGAAACCTTGTAGGCTGCAGTCCATGGGGTCGCTAAGAGTCAGACACGACTGAGTGACTTTACTTTCACTTTTCATTTTCATGCACTGGAGAAGGAAACTGGCAACCCACTCCAGTGTTCTTGCCTGGAGAATCCCAGGGACGGGGGAGTCTGGTGGGCTGCTGTCTCTGGGGTCACACAGACTCAGACATGACTGAAGCGACTTAGCAGCAGTAGCAGCATATCCTAATATAAAGATTAGCAAAGGGTTTCACCAAAAAGAAAATCTGAAAGGCCAATAAGCTCTTGCACAGATTTTCAATCTTACTAATATATCAGATAAACTCTAGTAAATACAAGGATGAGAAAGCAACAATATTTCATAATGTCTAAGGAATTTATTTAAAGCCTGAAACATGAAAGTTCAACAATAAAATTTCTGAAATGTTTATCTTATTTTTAAATTAAGACTTTATTTTTTAAGAGCAGTTTAAGGTTCACAGCAAAATTGAGAACATATTTTTCATATAATTACTATTTCCAGCTCCCACACATGTATAAACTTTCCCAATACTAATATCCTCAACTGGAGTGGGACAACTATTAATAATTATGTTAATTTGCTATAATTGATTAATATAAAATTGACACACTGTAATTACTCCAAGTCCATGCTCTACATTACCATTCACTCTTGGTGCTTTACATTCTCTGAGTTTGGACAAATGAATAATGACATGTGTCCATCATTATGGCATCATATAGAGTATTTTCATGGGCTAAAAATGCTCTGTCTATGCACTCCCTACTTCCAAACACATAGCTACCACTAATCGTTTTACTGTTTCATAAGTTTTGCTGTTTCCAGAACATCATAGAGTGGGAATCATGCAGTATGTAGCTTTTTCAGATTGGCTTCCCTCCTTAGCAATACTCATCTGTCAATTATGAATAAAGCTGGTATACAAATCTGTGGGCAGTATTGTGTGGGTGTGTGGGTGTGTGTGTGTGTACCTAAATTTTCAACTCCTTTGAGTAAACAGAAAAAAAGCATGATTCCTGACTCATATGGTAAGAGTAGTTTTGTAAGGAACAAACTCTCTTCCGAAGTGGCTGTACCATCTTGCTTTCCTCCTAGCAATGAACGCGAGTTCCTGATTCTCCACATCCTTGTCAGCATTCAGTGTTGTCAGTGCTCCAGATATGGAGTTCTGTAATAGGTGTGAAGTAGCACATCACTGTTGCTTTAATGTGCATTTTCCTTATGACACATGATATGGAACATTTTTCACTTTTTTTTTTTTTTTTGCTGTCTGTGTAGCTCCTTTGCTGAGGTGCCTGTTAAGGTTTCTGGCTCATTTTCTAAACCAGCTGTGCTTTCAGTGTTGGAGTTTCAAGAGTTCATTATGCATTCTGAATAACAGACTTTTATCAGATGTGTCTCTTGAAAATATTTTCTCCCACTCTGCAGCCCGTCTTCTCATTCTTTTGACAAGTATCTTTCAAAGAGGAGGTTTTTATTTTTAAAGAAGTCCAGCTTATCAATTATTTTATTTGTGATTGTTTCTTAGGCATTGTATATGAAAAAGTATCACCATACCCAATGTTATCCAGGTTTTCTCCTATATTATCTTATAGGATTTTATAACATTGTATGTTATACTTAGGTCTCTGATCCATTTTGAGTTAACTTTTGTGAAGCTTGTAAGTCTATGTCTAGATTCATTTTTCACTTGTGTATGAACAGCTGTTCCAGCACCATTTGTTGAACAGACTATGTTTGCTCCATTGTATTGCTTTTGCTCCTTTGTCAAAGAGCAGTTGACTGTACTTATGGGGCTCTACTTCTGGCCTCTCTATTCTTGCCAGTACACGGATCTATTTGCCCATTCTTTCACTAACACGACACTTTCATAATCACTGTAGCTTTACAGTAAAGGCTTCCCAGGTGGCGCAGTAGTAAAAAGAATCCACTTGCCAATGCAGGCAACACAAGCGATGCAAGTTCAACCCCTGGGGTGGGAAGATCCCCTAGGGTAGGAAATGGCTACCCACTCTAGCATTCTTGCTTGGAAAATCCCATGGTCAGAGGAGCCTGGAGGGCTACCGTCCATGGGGTTCAAAAAGTCAGACACAACTGAGAACAGCATAGTCTTAATAGTAAAACTTGAAATTGGATATCATTGGTCCTTCAACCTTGTTTTTCTTCAATATTGTGTTGGTTATTGTAGGTCTTTTTTATCTCAATGTAAATGTTAGGATCAGTTTATGAAGAGCCATGAAATTAGTTTTGTGATTTTGATTGGGATTGCACTGAATCTATAGATCAAGCTGGCAAGTAATGACATCCTGACAATATTGAGTCCTCCGGTCAATGAACATGGAATATCTACTTTTATAACTGTATGTTTATATTATTTTTATATCTAACTTGCATGAGACCCTTTTACATGCTCCAGAATTTATAATATTTGGATCACTTAAAGGATTAAATTACATATTTGGATTTGAGATAAAATATAATTTATATAATTTTAATCAAAGATTTTGATGTTTATTCTTATTTTTGAGTTTTAGTAAACTTCTATTTATTCAGAATGGTCATGGGTTGCTGGTTAATTTATATTCCAGTGAAGTTAAATTTCTCTATGTCCTAAGCAGAGACTACTAATTTGCAAGGAATTGCAGCGTATCAAAACACACCTAACACTGAAAAAGAGAAACACAATATGTATATATAAGTTACCATTTCTCATACAGATTTCTCAAGCCTTAGAATTGCCATTCTTATGATTTTAATGTATTTGATCTGCGTATTTTTAAAGTAAATCCCTGATATTTGCTGTTTCTTATATGAGTACCATGCGTAAAAGTGCCTTGTAAAATGCATAAATAAGTGGCCTTTTGGTTTATTTGAAGTAGATTAAATAAGAGTTTCTCATGTAGTAGTACATCTTATAGAGTTACTGCTTTCCAGACTTATTTCTGAAGGTGACTCAAGAAATATCCTGAGAAACAAAAGCATAAAAAACTCTATTTGAGCAAAACACTTGCCTGAGTCTAGAGCAGAGATATCATTTCTGAGATTTAAAATACATGAGAGCAAAATATTACTTGTTCACATGGATATCATGTGGCAAAAATAAATGATAAAGATACTAACAAGAATGGGTAAGGATGTTAGATTGATGATTGTTAGATTATTACTGGATATTTTCTTCAATATCTTTCTTATTTATCATCTTTTCATAACAGAGTAGTATAGATCTCTTTTTATAAAAACCCTTGGTACAACTGAATGTGGAATCACATAGATTCTGTCCCCAAGCATTAGAAATCAGGAATACTACTGTGAAACTACCAATAAAAAATAGCAAAGTATTGCTAAAGAGGTTTAAAGAATTTCTCTGTATCTTTAATAAAAGCTACTTGTATGTTATGATGAATATAGGACAAACCCAAGTGATTCAGATACTGGATGTATGCCAGGCTCACTATTATGTGACTCATTCCTGGATACCAGTTTCCAGAATGAGGATATTTACATATAACTGCAACAATAAAATCCATGAATAATATAGGTCCACTCTCATTATCACTCTAATTGCTACATATAGAATCATTCTTTAAGTAAATCTGATCTAAAATTTTGAGATTCTACCATTTCACTTCAAGATGCATATAATAAATAAGAAAAGTACTTCAAAATACAATCCTAATAAAATGAAAACATTTTGTTAAATTATATATAAAATGTTTTGTCTGTATTTCTGTTTCAGTCCTTTTTCTTAAGTAGAGAATTCTTATTATGGAAAAGTGTATCTTTCTGTCTCTTTATAAATAATGGGTGCATATTTTCAATTGATAATTATTTCTGAGTTAGAATCAGTGTTAGTAGGTTTTGAAATAGTCTAAGAGGCACTCATTTGCCTGTAATGGAATACTATCTTCAAGACATAAATAAGCAGGTATTAGAAAGTTATTTGTTTTCTAGATATTAAACAGTGTGTTAAGGCTTCAGGATTTAGCACAGTAATCCATACTTGCATGCAAGTGATCACAAAGAAAGCCAGGTTCTTATTACGGATTTAGAACTGCCTGATTCTAACAGGAATAGTCACCTTAAAACAAAAGTTGCTTTTACCTTAGCACCAAAGTTTTCACCTCAGTTGCTAAAACTTATTTGCCTGATCTTTCACCACATACACACACAGAAAATGTGTTTTTATGTCAAGTAAGTTATACCTTGAATATTCCTAACAGCCCATTAATTAATAAGACAAACGACCATGCTGCAAGGTCACAGTTGTCATTCATACAGCTTTACATATGTAAACAGGGGTGATGTAAGGTTATCATTTAGAGGAACCCAATTGAAAAGCAGAGACATTACTTTGCCAACAAAGGTCCGTCTAGTCAAGGCTATGGTTTTTCCAGTGGTCATGTATGGATGTGAGAGATGAACTGTGAAGAAAGCTGAGTGCCAAAGAATTGATGCTTTTGAACTATGGTGTTGGAGAAGACTCTTGAGAGTTCCCTGGACTGCAGGGAGGTCCAACCAGTCCATTCTAAAAGAGATCAGTCCTGGGTGTTTATTGGAAGGACTGATGCTAAAGCTGAAACTCCAATACTTTGGCCAGCTCACGCGAAGAGTTGACTCATTAGAAAAGACTCTGATGCTGGGAGGGATTGAGGGCAGGAGGAAAAGGGGACAACAGAGGATGAGATGGCTGGATGGCATCACCGACTGGATGGACATGAGTCTGAGTAAATTCCGGGAGTTGGTGATGGACAGGGAGGCCTGGCGTGCTGCGATTCATGGGGTCGCAAAGAGTCGGACACGACTGAGCGACTGAACTGAACTGAACTGATACATTACCTCCTGCTTGTCTGCATTCCCAGTGGTATGCCTTATTTATTTCCTCTCGGTGATAAAATACCTTCAGCTCCATTGGTGTTCTTAAACATTCTATTAACAGATATTAAATACCTTTGTGTCAAAAACATATCATCCAAGTTAAATGTACAAAGTTAGCAATTTTCAAAATCAAGTCTCTAGATTTTCTTATATTACTAATATTTTCAGCTAGTAATGATATGTCTCTAAGGTCTCTGATTTTTACACATCTTTCCATGTAGTTCTGAGTATATACTTTAATATTTCCTCCCTTCATGTTATGTCATTAGCAGCATTAAGTTGCTGTTTATGATCAATAGAGCATATCATTTTCTCCCAGTCTGTGAGTTTCTTCATGGTGAAATGAATTTTTTCTAACAGAAGCCTTTGTACTGCCAATTTTTCCCCTTTCAGTAAAGCCTCCCACACACTACTTAATATTGATGGAGAGATGCCTGGGTATACCCAGAGAATTCCAAATCTGACATATGTTAAAATACTCCTAGTGCATAGCATAGTGATTCAAAAGAGGTGAACTGCATAGCCAGTGGAACAGGGTGCTCATCCCAATAAACTGTATAAGGTTGGGTCCATATAAACTGGATGTTTTCCATTGGGTTTCTTAGCCAATGCTTTGCAATTAAGATTGCTGCCATGCATCTAATGTGGGTTGCCAGAAGTACTCTCCACATGACATCAATTCTTCTGGCCCTAAATGTAAAGTAATCATTATCTCCTAAAGCAAAGCATTTCTTCAGACCTCTTCCCAGGACTCTTCACAGTAAGAGCTATAGTATTAGCAACCCACAGGGCCAACGGTAACAGTAGACAGAGCAGAGGCATTTCTACATCAAATACTGCCAGCTAAGACATTTTTAATTTTGGTGTCAGTACTTAAGGGCTTTAGGGAGAACCATGCATTCTCTCACTATCTTCTGGAATTTTTATCTAAATGAGACAATGCATCAGCACATTAACAATAGTCCAAGGCTGAAACCTATCTCTGAGGCCCAGACAAACTCCACCTCTAACAAGAATTACACTGGCATAATCTCAGATACAGGTAAGCTCTTTTCCCCTGAACATCTGTGTAGCTTTCCTTCACTGTTTATCTTTTGCTAGTTCTTTCTGTATTGTAGACTTCCCTGGTGGCTCAGACGGTAAAGCGTCTGCCTACAGTGTGGGAGAACTGGGTTCGATCCCTGGGTCAGGAATATCCTCTGGAGAAGGAAATGGCAACCCACTCCAGTACTCTTGCCTGGAAAATCCCATGGATGGAGGAGCATAGTATGCTACAGTCCATGGGGTCGCAAAGAGTCGGACACGACTGAGCGACTTCACTTCACTTCTTCTGCATTGTGATGTCCTTACTTCTCTTGAAAGAAAGTGAAAGTCTCTCAGTCATGTCCAACTCTTTGCAACAGTACATGGAATCCTCCAGGCCAGAACACTGGAGTGGGTGTGTGTGAGTGTGAGTGTGAAAGTCGCTCAGTCATGTCCAACTCTTTGCGAGCCCATGGACTAAAGAGTTCATGGAATTCTCTAGGCCAGAATACTGGGGTGGGTAGACTTTCCTTTCTCTAGGGGATCTTCCCAACCCAGGGATCAAACCCAGGTCTCCTGCATTGTAGGCAAATTCTTTATCATCTTCTCCTACTGAGCTACAATTATTTTTAGACCAAAATTTTAGTTAGATTCATTTGTATCTGCTTCATAATAGCAAGGATGGGTCTTGATCTGCCATGGATCACAAAACAAGACCCTGAAGAATGATGCTGAGCTAAGAAGGGAGGTAGGGCAGCAGTATAAGGGCACAGGAAAGGCAGCCACCCACTGTGAATGGTGAGCCTGAAATAAAAGGGGGTCATGCTCTGAAAAGAGGAAAATGCAAAAACAAATTAAGAGATCTAATAGCTGATGTTAATACTTAAAAATTTTGTTCTAGTTGATGTCATCAGAACCTTTATTTTCTACAGTAAAAGCAAAATAATGTTCATGTTTTACATGATAGAAGCTTCCTGTGCCTTGGACTTAACACTCATATTTAAACATTTGAACATTCATATTTAACATATACCATTGTCAGTATAGATGTAAACACATTTAGGCCACTACTTGCAAAGCTATTAGTTCTAGAAATAAAAGGCCTAGCTCTTGTCAGAAAATCAGAGTTTCAGGAATTTTGTAACAAAGTCATGAAAGTCATTAGGAAAACTATCTCTGTAAGTCACTAAAGAAAGGCAAACAACAAAATAAAAACAACAAAAAGACCCAAGTTGACAGAAAGGCAAAATATAAGCACTAATTTTTCAGTAACATTTCCTGTCTGTGGCAATTTCCTCTGATACTCTAGTGATTATTACTGATCTCAGAGACTTTTTCTCTCTTAAAACACACACACACACACGCACACACACACACACAGGTGTGGGAAGGGAGGGGCTCTATGCCTGTTTTCACAGTGCCTAAAAAAAAAAAAAAAAAGGAGACATAATATTGAGCAAAATGGACATGGACTGTGACTTTACAGGGCTTTCATCCTGGAGGAGAAGTCAGTTTTAGTCAAGAGATGTCAATGAGACATGATGTCAATGAATTAGTTCTACGGTGCTGAGAGACCCTAAAATACAAGGGGATGATCTTGTCAGGTGGAGCAATAAAGGGTTCCTTCAGGAAGCAAATACTGTGTTGAGAAACTAGGCAAAAAGGAGATGGGAGTGGTTATCCCACTTACGGAGAATCAACTATGTGCAGAGATCTCAGTGGAGGTCACATGACAGGGAAGAAGCCCTGAAAGGCATGTGGGATGCAGAGGAGGAAGGGAGCATCATGTGGGTTGAGTTGGAGGCATTTAGAAAAAGTGTCCACCCATGGGAGTGTTGTAAGCCATGATAAAACTTGGTCTGCATTCTAAGGGGAATGGTCTTTAGAGAGGTGTGTCATCTCAATTTTCTATTTTGTAAAGCTCTATTTGCTATGGAGACAGAATGACTGCATCAGTGCAAGTGAGCAGATAATTCAGGAGGCCTCTGGAGTAGCCCAGGGGAGAAATTATGGTAAGACCAGGGTACAGATGGTCCCAAATGGAGAAAAGCAGATGAATTTAAGAAATATTTTGGTAGGTAAATATGACCAGATTAGGTGGCAGAATTGTGGAACACAAGAGTGAGGAGACAGATGATTCTTATTTTGCTCCAGGTACAAGATGATGTCATTTACTGAGCTCAAGTCTATCAAAAACGCATGCTTGTAGAGACGACCAAGAGCTTAGTTTGTGACATGTTAAATTAAGGCACTTAGGTGATTAGACATATCAATTGGGAAATGACTGGCACTAAGTAAATAAATAAATGAAAGTCAATATAAAGCTTTTTATTCTCCCTTCTTTTCATACTGAGCACTGTATGATGTACCTCTCTGCTCTACCTTTCAGGATTATCGAACCTAATTCACGTATTTACTTCAGTGTGTCACTTTGTCCTATCAATAAACCTAATTCTCTATGTTTTTGTGGCTCAAGCATCTGGAATTATTTCAAGTATCAATGATTTCAATGATTTAGCCATACATATATGGGTAAAGATATATGTATATATGTGAAGTTAAAAAAAAAAATAAAACACTGATTGAGAGCATATTCAAATTTTTAAAGCTACCTCATATTTATATTACATATTTAATGTCATTAAGGTTACCTTTGTAGAAGGAAATGGCAACCCACTCCAGTATTTTTGCCTGGAGAATCCCACGGACAGAGGAACCTGGCGGGCTGCAGTCCATGGGGCGCACAGAGTCCGACACGACTGAAGTAGGGTAGCACGGCACAAGGCTACCTTACTCTTTAGAAGGCATACTAGCCTTGTAACTATCATTGCTGCTATGAGTATTTTAAATTATGTTTAGGAAATCAGTCCTGAATATTCATTGGAAGGACTAATGCTGAAGCTGAAACTCCAGTACTTTGGCTACCTGATGTGAAGAACTGACTCACTGGAAAAGACCCTAATGCTGGGAAAGATTGAAGGTGGGAAGAGAAAGGATGACAGAGGATGAGATGGTTGGATGGCATCACCGACATGATGGATGTGAGTTTGAGTAGGCTCTGGGAGTTGGTGATGGACAAGAAAGCATGGCGTGCTTGGCATCCATGGGGTCACAAAGAGTCAGACACGACTGAGCAACTGAACTGAACTGAACTGATATATTTACACAGGCATGTACATCTCCTCTTCAGACACTATTCTTTATTCTTTCGATTTATCTGTGCTTTAGCTAAAAAAGAACAGTAGAAACTGATAAAAGTATTCTCTTCTGATCAAAACTAATTGAAAAAGCCACAGTGAGAAAATAACCATCATAATACCACCACCTCAACTGACCTGCACTAATAACAAACAGGCCTTCCATTATCTCATTCTTTTACTACTTCTCCATTCATTACTTCCACTAAGAAAGTTCCCAGTATCCCATTTAGTTTTTTAAAGGGATTTTAATGGATGTGCTATGAATTTTCAATGAGCTATTTGAAATTTGAGGAACCTAATTAGGAATGTATTTACTTTCTCTTTTCTAAGTGCAATTAATTCCATGCAAGACTCTTAGCCTAATGTTACTCCAAAGGAAAAAATAAAATGGAAAAGGAGGTTCTACTTTTACAGACTAATGGACTGGCAATTAAAAAAATTGAATTAAACATTAACTCAGAAGAGTCGTTTTCAATATATAAATTATTTCTGTTTAGCCTTCTATTGCCAGGTTAATTAAGTAAATCCCTTTGGCCTTGATTATAGCCATTAGTAAATGAAAATGTAGTTGAATTCACTAAGTCTTGTGATTTACACTAGGGAATCTACATCAGTAAATACATTTCTTTGGCTAACAGCTTTCATAAAGTCTGATGTTTATTTAGAAAACGTCAACCTTATCCGTGAAAAACAAAAATTAATTAATTATATAATTCATTGTTTGGGTGGGTAAACTCTCTGCAGCTTCTTGTGGGGTTGCCTTTGAGAAACAAACCCCAGATAGTCCACATCTGAAAAACTGTGTCCAATCACCTCAGGCTCAGAGAAAATCCTCAACTTCTTTAAGAAAAGAAAAAGGTGGAAAATTTAGAATGTCTTCCTCAAGTTGTTTTATTTAAAAAAAAAGTTTAAGGACAAAATCCACAAAAGCAATTCTTAAGATAAATGAATAAATCACGTACATAAAGAGCACAAAATAATAAAATATACATAGAAAAAAAACCTAAACTAAAATAATGATTTGTAATCTATCTTCTGTATATTCAGATTCATCACTTTATGCTACAGTTAGAGTTATAATGAATTAACCTCAACATAACCCAATACATTCTTCTGTTTATGTCTTAAAAGTAGTCCTTCTATATTACTTTCTATATTACCTTTTCTATAGTACACTAGCAACGATATACTGACGGCCTGTTTTAAATCTTATACAAGGGTAACACTATGATTCAGAAATAAATTCTTAACAGTCTCTATATTCTGTAAGGACACAGACCTGTCTGTTGCTGGCATACTAAACTGTAATACGTTGCAAAATAAAAGTAAGGTTATTAAGTATCTCCTACTCATTCCCTTCAAGGAAATTTCAATTGCCAAGCACCAAATTACTATCTAGGCTACATCAAATTTTGCTATCTGTAAAAATATACCAATAATCATTTTCTGTATGGTCACAATGTGATACAAATATATCCTGAACAGCAGCAAGAGGCACTTAAATCAAGAGTTTTGGAGAAGTAAAAAAGAAATATTCTAAATTTAAACCAAATAAACTAGAAAAATGGCAAAAAGATAGAATCTAACAATGGACCAGGAAAGTTTAAAGTTCAAAATAAACTGTCTTTACTATCAAACACTGTGAATATAAATAATCGTGTAATTAATGTATTTACCTGATTTATCCAGCAACTAGAAAGAAGAGAGATAAACACGTAGTTGGGAATTTGGTTTTGGGTGGTATACACAATACATTATGCTATGTAATTTGCAAACCCTTCATGTCCCTCTTTTCCCTTTAACTTCCTACATAGGATTTCCCTTGTCCTTAGTTTTCCTGAATGCATATTGTACAGGCTGCCATAACTCTCCTTCAGTGACAGAGAGAACATGTCATTCAGTAAATCGACCAATCAAGAAAAGTACTATTTCTAGCACCAGTCCCTTACCTTCTATGAAGCGACAGGGATCACAGACCTGGAAGGAGTACTAGAGTTTCAAGAATCAAAAAACCAGGGATTTTATTCCATCTTCATAACTCATCAGCTAAGGAACTTTGATAAGATACTTGGTCATTATGAATCTATTTATTCATGTGCAACCATTATTATGCTAATCTCTCCCACATCTATGCCTCAAGACTGCAAATACAATTTGTGATAACACAAGTGAAATCTCAAAAAAAATTTTGAATATTCCATAAAAGTATAGGTTAGCAACATCAATGTGGTAGAAGTTGTATCTCCAAAAAGACAAGACTCAAAAAATAAAAGAAATATTCAGTGATGAATAATATTGGCTTTTAATTTGTATATTAATTAGCAAGATTTCTAGTTAGCCTCACCTAAAGTGTTTTTAAACTCACTGGCAATGACCAAACTGAATGCGATCAACTTACTTCTGGAGCCTGAAGAGTTCCTCACTGCAGAGAAGGAGTCAGCACTCTGCCTGGCTGCTGCAGAAGACGGACAGGGTGAAAGCATCTCCAAAGTTGATTTTGAGGATGGCGACAGAAGTAAGGGTGCTCAGCTACTACATATCTTCCCAAACACCTGGCAGAATGGTTACAGGGACTCTTCAGAGGAGACAAGAACAACAACAAAAAAGCATATCAAAATATGCTAAAGATGTATTTTTGAAAAATATGGTTGCTGTTAACTGTGTGATCATTTTCAATCTCTATAAGGAATATCACTAAATGGAACTTAAATATTCATAGATTTGCATAATAAGGCTTTCAATGGAATCTGTAATATGCTCTGATTCTAATAAATATGTCAGTAGTCTGCTTTTCACTTTGGGAAGTTTTCTTATCTCATAATTGAAAATAGTTTAAACAGATGAACATCAAAGTTCAATTTTCTTTATATTTCAGTGAATTCAACTTAAAGGCTATTGTTAAATACTAATCATCCCTACTAAGTACCAGAAACCCTACAATGGAGATACAGCAATGAATGAATGAATCTCATTAGTCTTGCCCTTATGGAGTTAAACAGGGCTACCCTTGTAGATCAGCTGGTAAAGAATCCGCCTGCAATACAGGAGATCCCGGTTCAATTCCTGGGTCGGGAAGATCTGCTGGAGAAGGGACAGGCTACCCACTTCAGTATTCTCAGGCTTACCTGCTGGCTCAGCTAGTAAAGATTCTGTCTGCAATGCAGGAGATCTGGGTTGGGAAGATCCCCGAGAGAAGGGAATGGCTACCCACTCCAGTATTCTGGCCTCGAGAATTCCATGGATTGTATAGCCCATGGGGTCACAAAGAGTTAGACATGACTGAGTGACTTTCAGGAAGGGCGGTGGTGAGGAGATACCCCTCATCCAAGGAAAGGAGCAGGAGCTGTGCTTTGCTGGAGCAGCCATGAAGAGATACTCCATGCCCAAGGTAAGAGAAACCAAGTAAGATGGCAGGTGTTGCAAGAGGGCATCAGAGGGCAGACACACTGAAACCATACTCACAGAAAACTAGTTAATCTAATCACACTAGGACCACAGCCTTGTCTAACTCAATGAAACTAAGCCATGCCTGTGGGGCAACCCAGGGCGGGCGGGTCATAGTGGAGAGGTCTGACAGAATGTGGTCTACTGGAGAAGGGAATGGCAAACCACTTCAGTATTCTTGCCTTCAGAACCCCATGAACAGTATGAAAAGGCAAAATGATAGGATACTGAAAGAGGAACGCCCCAGGTCAGTAGGTGCCAAATATGCTACTGGAGATCAGAGGAGAAATAACTACAGAAAGAATGAAGGAATGGAGCCAAAGCAAAAACAATACCCAGTTGTGGATGTGACTGGTGATAGAAGCAAGGTCCGATGCTGAAAAGAGCACTATTGCATAGGAACCTGGAATGTCAGGTCCATGAATCAAGGCAAATTGGAAGTGGTCAAACAAGAGATGGCAAGAGTGAACGTCGACATTCCAGGAATCAGCGAACTAAAATGGACTGGAATGGGTGAATTTAACTCAGATGACCATTATGTCTACTACTGTGGGCAGGAATCCCTCAGAAGAAATGGAGTAGCCATCATAATCAACAAAAGAGTCCGAAATGCAGTACTTGGATGCAATCTCAAAAATGAAAGAATGATCTCTGTTCATCTCCAAGGCAAATCATTCAATATCATGGTAATCCAAGTCTATGCCCCAACCAGTAATGCTGAAGAAGCTGAGGTTGAACGGTTCTATGAAGACCTACGAGACCTTTTAGAACTAACACCCAAAAAAGATGTCCTTTTCATTATAGGGGACTGGAATGCAAAAGTAGGAAATCAAAAACATCTGGAGTAACAGGCAAATTTGGCCTTGGAATGCAGAATGAAGCAGGGCAAAGACTAATAGAGTTTTGCCAAGAAAATGCACTGGTCATAGCAAACACCCTCTTCCAACAACACAAGAGAAGACTCTACACATGGACATCACCAGATGGTCAACACCGAAATCAGATTGATTATATTCTTTGCAGCCAAAGATGGAGAAGCTCTATACAGTCAACAAAAACGAGACCAGGAGCTGACTGTGGCTCAGATCATTAACTCCTTATTACCAAATTCAGACTCAAATTGAAGAAAGTAAGGAAAACCACTAGGCCATTCAGGTATGACCTGAATCAAATCCCTTATGATTATACAGTGGAAGTGAGAAATAGATTTAAGGGCCTAGATCTGATAGATAGAGTGCCTGATGAACTATGGAATGAGGTTCGTGACATTGTACAGCAGATAGGGATCAAGACCATCCCCATGGAAAAGAAATGCAAAAAACAAAAGGGCTGTCTGGGGAGGCCTTACAAATAGCTGTGAAAAGAAGAGAGGCGAAAAGCAAAGGAGCAAAGAAAAGATATAAGCATCTGAATGCAGAGTTCCAAAGAATAGCAAGAAGAGAGAAGAAAGCCTTCTTCAGCAATCAATGCAAAGAAATAGAGGAAAAGAACAAAATGGGAAAGACTAGAGATCTCTTCAAGAAAATTAGAGATACCAAGGGAACATTTCATGCAAAGATGGGCTCGAAAAAGGACAGAAATGGTATGGACCTAACAGAAGCAGAAGATATTAAGAAGAGGTGGCAAGAATACACAGAACAACTGTACAAAAAAGATCTTCATGACCCGGATAATTACATGGTGTGATCACTCATCTAGAGCCAGACATCCTGGAATGTGAAGTCAAGTGGGCCTTAGAAAGCATCGCTACAAAGCTAGTGGAGGTGGTGGAATTCCAGTTGAGCTATTTCAAATCCTGAAAGATGATGCTGTGAAAGGGCTGCACTCAATATGCCAGCAAGTTTGGAAAACTCAGCAGTGGCCACAGGACTGGAAAAGGTCAGTTTTCATTCCAATCCCAAAGAAAGGTAATGCCAAAGAATGCTCAAACTACCTCACAATTGCACTCATCTCACATGCTAGTAAAGTAATGCTCAAAATTCTCCAAGCCTGGCTTCAGCAATATGTGAACATGAACTTCCTGATGTTCAAGCTAGTTTTCGAAAAGGCAGAGGAACCAGAGATCAAATTGCCAACATCCACTAGATCGTGGAAAAAGCAAGAGAGTTCCAGAAAAACATCTATTTCTGTTTATTGACTGTGCCAAAGCCTTTGACTGTGTGGATCACAATTAACTGTGGAAAATTCTGAGAGAGATGGGAATACCAGACCACCTGATCTGCCTCTTGAGAAATCTGTATGCAGGTCAGGAAGCAACAGTTAGAACTGGACATGGAACAACAGACTGTTTCCAAATAGGAAAAGATGATACCACTCTTAATGGCAGAAAGTGAAGAATACCTAAAAAGCCTCTTGATGAAAGCGAAAGAGGAGAGTGAAAAAATTGGCTTAAAGCTCAACATTCAGAAAACAAAGATCATGGCATCCGGTCCCATCACTTCATGGGAAATAGATGAGGAAACAGTTGAAACAGTGTCAGACTTTATTTTTGGGGGGATCCAAAATCACTGCAGATGGTGATTGCAGCCATGAAATTAAAAGACACTTACTCCTTGGAAGAAAAGATATGACCAACCTAGATAGCATATTCAAAAGCAGAGACATTACTTTGCTGACTAGTCAAGGCTATGGTTTTTCCAGTAATCATGTATGTATGTGAGAGTTGGACTGTGAAGAAGGCTGAGCACCAAAGAATTGATGCTTTTGAATTGTGGTGTTGGAGAAGACTCTTGAGAGTCTCTTGGACTGCAAGGAGATCCAACCAGTCCATTCTGAAGGAGATCAACCCTGGGTTTTCTTTGGAAGGAATGATGCTAAAGCTGAAACTCCAGTACTTTGGCGAACTCATGCAAAGAGTTGACTCATTAGAAAAGACTTTGATGCTGGGAGGGATTGGGGGCAGGAGGAGAAGGGGACGACCGAAGATGAGATGGCTGGATGGCATCACGGACTCGATGGATGTGAATCTGAGTGAACTCTGGGAGTTGGTGATGGACAGGGAGGCTTGGCGTGCTGCAATTCATGGGGTCACAAAGAGTCAGACACCACTGAGTGACTGAACTGAACTGAACTGAATTGAGTGACTTTCACCTTCATGGAGTTAACAGTTTGTCAAGTTGCCTGTTTTTTTCTTAAATAGATAAAATTTATTTATTTCAACCCATACATCTAGGGAGAAAATATAGAGATGTGCCATTTGTATTTTAACTCCACGTCAGCAGATTGCTGATTTCCTTCTCTTTCTAAAAGTTCCATGTCCATCTAAATAATAATCAACCTAGCTCTATGAGACACAATATTTACTTGCTTTCCCTCGAGATCTATATAATAGTATCACTGACACTCAATCACTGTCAATTTTTAATGTAGAAATAAGCTAAGTTTTAAAAATGTTCTTGAAATGAGTAAAAGCATTTTGATTTTACTTTGGCTATGACTTATTTTATCCAGAGAGGCAAATGTGAGGAGTAGTACAATTCTAAAGAGTGAGAGTAAAAACAGACTGAAGATGATACAAGGATGACTCAAGTTTAGCTTATTGTTTCTTCTGTCTCCATTTGTAAAGATGTGTGAATGATCTTATAAAGTCAAAATTTAAGCAGGTGATTACATTGTTCTGAGAGATGTAATAATTACTACTTCATCCAAAAAGAAAGGTCAACTATTGCTAAGTTAATATGGAATTTATTCCAAAATTCTAAAAATCAATGCACAGATAAATGATAAAGTTGACTAAAAGTACAAGAATCTGCCTGCAGTTCAGGAGACTTAGGTTCGATCCCTGAGTTGGAAAGATCCCCTGCAGAATGGAATGGCTACCCACTCCAGTATTCTGACTTGGAGAATTCCATAGACTAGTCCACGGGGTCGCTAAGAGTCAGATACGACTGAGCAACTTTCACTTTTCACATTACATTTTCTTTATTTCAAAGTATTTTTATGAATTCGGCAACCAATGCTATCTTTAAAATTTACATTTGTTATAAAAGAAAGATGTTATTATCAAATTATGGAATAAATAAGACATTGCCCCTATACAGAGATAGAAATAAATCATATGCCAACCATCTGAGATAACTATTGCTTACCTTTTCATTTATTTCCTTTCATAATATTTTAAAATACATTTTACATTTTTATACATATATATATATGCCAAAAATGTAAGAAAGATACAGCCCTCTCAGAAAGAACTAATTTCACATTTCAGAACATCCTCTCAGAAATATTTCATGCATATATAAATATGTGTGTATATGTGTAGCTTTTTATTCATATATAAGAATACTGTATGCTGTTTTGTCCTATTCCTTTAATATATCAGGGAGATTATTCAATTTCTATCTTCTATCATCAACACCATCCATCCTATCAGTCAATATCATATGAATACAACCTAATCTGCTCATAATACATCCCAACTGAAAAGCACCATTTCTAGGATTTTGTTATTATAAAAAGAAGATATTTATCATAAAAAAATATATAACTCATTCCACATATCTACACACATGTGTGACTGAATAGTATATTAAATTCCTGGTATAAGTATCATAAGCTCCTAGAACTAAAATATTTAAGCCAAAAAACTTCTTTGGTTTAGAAACTTTATTTTCCTTTATCTGCAGTAATGAGGTAGCATTTACTACAGCAAGTAGAATTGTTACTACAGCAAGAATAAATTTGAATTTAGAATTTTACTTTATAATAGTGCATTATGATAGCAAAGTATAAATACTTCCAATTATTATGCTTACTAAAAGAAAAAGAAAAAACTAAGGATTGATGATTAAGGGTATTTCTGTCTTCATTTTAATATGAAAATTAAAGAAACTGACACAATCCTATATAATTCAAATTCCCCAGGCAAAGTTCTTTATATGTATGGTTACATAATTTATTAATGACAACATTTTTCTTTTGTTATACCATCTTTAATTAAGCAGTTACTATAATATGCACCAGCTACAAAAAAGCAGGTATCATCCAAATCAATTCTCTCAAGAATCAAATGAGTTAAACACATATTCATCTACATCAGTATTTAAAAAGAGGAGGAATAGAGATAAGTCAAGAAATCTTTAACAAGGTTATAGAGTTAGTACCTGCCAAAGCTGGAGGTCTCACCAGGGCTGCTACTGCTGCTGCTGCTAAGTTGCTGACTCTGTGTGACCCCATAGACGGCAGCCCACCAGCTCCCCCGTCCTTGGGATTCTCCAGGCAAGAACACTGGAGTGGGTTGCCATTTCCTTCTCCAATGCACGAAAGTGAAAAGTGAAAGTGAAGTCGCTCAGTCATCTCCGAATCTAGCGACCCCATGGACTGCTGCCTATCAGGCTCCTCCGTCCATGGGATTTTCCAGGTGAAAGAGTACCAGAGTGGAGTGCCATTGCCTTCTCCGCTCACCAGGGCTATCTCACTACAAATCAATGCTCTTATATTTCATAATGCAAGTGAAGATTTCAGACAACTATTATAGATACTATAGTAAACAAATCTAAAAAGGTGCTATTTCTTTTGGGGGGATTGTGGGTCCATGTATTTTGGCAATGCCAAAAACAAAGAGATTTCAGACTGTGATTCTAATAAAGCAATTTTCCTGTGAGATCTCATAAAGACTTCCTTTTCTTCTTGATAGTATGTTTAAGTAAAACATCTTATAAGAAATTCTGATCAGTTCCATAGTTCCAAGTTGTTGCTATGTTGGCGTTCTTCCACAGTCTTAGAAAATTTGGCAACTGTTAACCGTTTATGTATATGTATTCCCAAGAAATATGGTTCTCCCTCTAACAATTATCTTGCTACTGCTGCTAAGTCACTTCAGTTGTGTCCGACTCTGTGTAACCCCATAGACGGCAGCCCACCAGGCTCCCCCATCCCTAGGATTCTCCAGGCAAGAACACTGGAGTGGGTTGTCATTTCCTTCTCCAAGGCATGAAAGTGAAAAGTGAAAGTGAAGTCGCTCAGTCACGTCCGACCCTCAGCGACCCCATGGACTGCAGCCTTCCAGGCTCCTCCATCCATGGGATTTTCCAGGCAAGAGTACTGGAGTGGGGTGCCATTGCCTTCTCCAACAATTATCTTAGGTGCCAATATGAAACTCCAAAAAGAACTCAGAAAACATGGGCAAAACTCTAGGAGTTATTAAGGAATATCTTTTTTTGTCATCAATAATGACTGTCCATCAGTCGTCTGAACATGTATTTTAATTTGAATCTCACTATCAGTAAAGGCAGAATTTTAAAGTCTAATAAACCTTGGTTGGAACCATCACTATGACAGTATTCCTCAGTTTTCTCTTTTGAAATAATAATTTTAAAAAATATTATAAAAACCTGTAATTATTTCAAAGCATAGTATATATGAAAGTACCAATCAAAATGTGTTATTTGCTTTAGGGCATTCAATAATTTTATTTCCCTCCTGAAAAGCTACAAACCAAGACAGCATATTAAAGGGCAGAAACGTTACTTTGCTGACAAAAGTCTATCTAGTCAAAGCTATGGTTTTTCCAGTAGCCATGTACAGATGTAAGAATTGGACCATAAAGAAAGCTGAGCATCAAAGAATTGATATTTTTGAACAGCGGTGCTGGAGAAGACTCTTGAGAGTCCCTTGGACTACAAGGAAATCAAAACAGGCAATCCCAAAGGGAATCAGTCCTGAATATTCATTGGAAAGACTGATGCTGAAGCTGAAGCTCCAGTACTTTGGCCACCTGATGTGAAGAGCTGACTCATTAGAAAAGACCCTGATGCTGGGAAAGATTGAAGGTGGGAGGAGAAGGGGACGACAGAGGACAAAATGGCTGGATGGCATCACCTACTTAATAGACCTGAGTTTAAGCAAGCTCTGGGAGATGGTGAAGGACAGGGTAGCCTGGAGTGCTGCAGTCCATGGGGTCGCAAAGAGTCAGACACAACTGAGCAAATGAACAACAACAAAGAGAACTTCTTCCTAAGGCTGCCTTTTAGCCCATTAAACCTTAAGGAAATCCTTGAAATATTTGAAGATAACAGTAAAATATTCTTAAGTATTCCTTTCAATTTAAATATCCAGGATTTGAACAACTACAAATCCACCAAATGGCATCATTACTGATTTTTCTCCATCTTATTGCTATTTCTAATAGTACAAACTAATACATTCTTTTTGTTTAGTTGCTGTCATGTCTGACTCTTTTGAGACCCCATGGACTGTAGCCCGCCAGGCTCCTCTGTCCAGGGGATATCACAGGCAAGAATACTGAAATAGGTTGCCATTTCCTTCTCCAGCGCATCTTCCTGACTCAGGGATCAAAACTGGGTCTCCTATACTGACAGGTGAATTCTTTACCACTGAGCCACCAAGGAAGCCCCACAGAATAACACGAGGGAGGTGTTTTACATTAGTCCTTAATCATATTTACCTTGTATTGAAAATGAATAAAAATCAAACACTTAACCATCCAGATAGATGTTTGATCTTCATGAAGCAAAAAGTGAGAATTTTGGATATATGTGAACAAATGAATCATGGTTTCACTGAAATTAATTTAATCAGCTATTTAATAATCATATATGGCTTGGCATAATACGACCATGATCCTTAGTGCACTATTTCAAAAATGAGGGTATAACATAAAAAGTGCTACTTTATTAAGACAAATAGCTTGAAAAAAATGAACTAGAAATGCAAAATAAAATTGGAAATTACTTCACATAAATGAGTTTTTTAAATGCATAAATATTCAGAAGGATTCATATAAACACGATTACTAAAGCAAGCTTGCCTCATCACCAGCATCGCTAAACCTAATTTAAAAATTAAATTAGAGACACTGATTGAATATGGAAATGCATTTGTGTTACTGGATAAAAGTGTAGTATCATGTATTTGGCTATAGGAAAATGTTTACTAATTATTATACACATCCAGAATCATATGATAAATAAATTAATGCACCACTAGAACATTTATTGCTTAATGCAAATGTCACATTGTAAATGAGAACAACTAATCATTCCTTTCCTCTAATAGCAAGAGTTCAGCAGTTAAATAAAACATAAATCTTGGTGACCTAAAAATTTTATTACTGTATTTGCAATTTCCTGTTAACAAGTCAAGAAAATAACTTCCAAGTAATGCTGTATTTCAATAAGATACAACCCAAGGTGAAGGGCTGTTTTAGAAGGGACAGAAGGTGAGTAGAGGTGGTTGTTGGCTTTGCATTTTTTTTAAGGAGCTGACTCCTTCACTAAATCTCATAATGATAATTTAACATAATAGATTTTTCTGGATAAACAATGGATACTAAATTAATATCTGATTTAGTGAAGAAACCAAATGCATCATCCCAATTTAACTTTAATTATAAAAATCTACTAGATTTTGCCTGCAAGAGTCCTACACAAAAATAAGTAAAAGAAATGTAAAATAGGCTGAGCAAAGATTACACAGTTAATGAAGTATCTTCCCTTGCATAACTAATATCTTCTTACACGACAGAATCAAGAAAATGCAAAATAGTAACAAAAAAATACTTCAATATATAAATCATTCAGAAGCTAAATTTTCTCTACTAAAAGCTTCCTTTAAATCTTTTTTTGAATTTCAAAGATCAGAAATTTTTTTTTTTTTCTTCTTAAAGACAACATGATTGGCACATCTTCATCCCCTGGTGAAGTGAGAGAGTTGTCCTTTCTCTTCTTCTGTCCTAGATCGTGGTCTGTTCTAACACCATAAACGTCAGTGCTGCTCTGTTTCTTTGAAACAGGGAAAAATAAAGTCCAATATTCTGGTTACTCTTAGTGATTTGGAAAAAAATCAGCAGACAGATATTAGGGTCACTCCTGGATGAGGGCACGGCAACTCACTCCTGTATTCTTGCCTGGAGAAGCCCATGGGTAGAGGAGCCTGGCGGGCTAGAGTCCATGGGGTTGCAGAGAGTCGGACACAACTGAAGTGACTTAGCACACATGCAGTCTTCACATCAGTGTGTCACCGTGGTAACATTATTTTTCAATTAAAGGAGAATATCAGTAAGTTCTTATCAAGGCAATGTTTAATATCTACACACACCGTTTCATTCTTCCCCCTCCACTCATTTCTTCTTTCCCGAATCCCCATTTCTTCCTTTCTTTTCCTTTTCTCCTCCCTCCGTTGCTCCCTCCATGCCTTTCTGGCCTGCCTGTCTATTGTGACTCCTGATTTACTTAGAACTTTTGTCTCTTAGTTTTAAAATGGTTATAATAATTCCAACACCATAGCATCATTTTGAATGTTCTTTGATATTACACATATGCACACAGTTGTGGATGTGAGTAATGCATGTGTCTAAATACTATAACTTGACAAAAATGTTTATATTTTATATAAATCAAGCCCCTCTACATTTCAACTTATTTCCACTGATTCTGCCCTCTTTCCACTTCTTTCTTCAGAGTGCCAACAAAGTTTCCTATCAGGTTGAGATACCAAGTCTTTAACAGTAGTCCATACTGGCGTTGGTGCTTTGTGCCCATCTGATCTCTGACCATTTGGGGCAGTGACCCATCAACTCACTTGATCTTCTACACATGCGGGTTCTCGCCCTCACCTTACTGTTCCTCCCTCTATCCCCCTCCACGTCTCTCCCCATCCACACATCCCTTTCTCTCCTTTCATTATTTCCTTTCCTCTACAACCTCACCTCTTGCAGGTGAAAATAGAAATTGTTTCATAAAGAGAACATAACACTGCACACATCTTTGAATCATAAGAATGATTTTTTAAAGCACATTTTATAGAACTTCAAAACATATCTATTATACATGTACTCTCTTCAAACTCTGACTCATGCAGAAATCTGTAGAAAGCAGATCACTTTTAATATGCAGATGAGAAAGTGGATGTCCCATATGTTTATTAATATTCATAATACAAGTAATACATGAGTACACTTCTTCTTTTAAAGTTAAGTATAATCGATATGAGTTAGGGATGGGGGACAGAGGCAGCTGTGGGTACAGAAGAGTAGCAACAGGTATTATGGGCATAGAACCATTGGTATTTTGACTGTGTTTATACATACCTACTTGTGATAAAATTTAGAAAACTGAGTATCAACACACATAAGAATATGTTTAGCTGTTAAAATCTGAATAAGGTCAGTGGATAAGTGTGATGTCAGTTTCTTGGCTGAGATACTAGATTTTATACGACAGTTATGCCAGATGTATTACTGGGAGAAACTAGGAGTAGGACAAATGGGGCTCTCCCTGTTATTTCTCACAACTGCATGTGAATCGACATAATGGTACATCATGTGCCTTGGAATAACCCTTATGAGGCAACAGTATCAGGCTGCAATCTCCGCATTCATTAATAGAAAAGGAACATTAAGAACACCAAGTTTAGCAACTGCAGTGAATTATTCAATCCTTTTTTAAACCACATCTTGAATACAATGTCTCCAGCAGAACTATGAAAAAAAAAAAAAAACAACAACCCTTAAATCCACTAATCAAGGAAAAGCACTGCTGCTCACACTGGGTACCAGAGCAGAGCAGTTGCATTACTGTAAGAAATAAAAATTAGGTTTTGTACCACTAAAGTGTGTATGGTAAATTATCCGACTGCAGTTTACCTTGTTGGACTGAGGCTGAACAGAGTCTCTCTACCTGCTCTTACCTTCATTAGCCAAAAAATAAAAGAAAATATGGATTTCTGGTGCTTGGGAAATGTGAGGTGGTTTAAAATACTGGGAGAAAATGCTGCATGTGTGGATAGGAATCATTCTGTTTTAGTTGTGGTTGTGGCTGTTTCTTTGTTTTTAATTTATTACTTTAAGATCTATTCAAAATGCTAAATAAACTATATTAAAAATAGATCTACTTGAAATTTATATATCCAAAGACATGAATTCATGGTCTAAGTAAATTCACACTGGCATACTATATATACAGCATATTTTAAATACCTACATAGTAAACACGTACATTAAATTAGAAATATCTACTTTATGCATATATAGATAAAGCAGACGTTTCTAATATGCATACCCTCACACCCTCATGAGTATATACCAGAAGAGTATATAAATAAAAATGTATGTAGACAGATTGAGCCTGCCTTATAACAGTCACAATAAGAACATCACAGCATACATTCTAGACCAAAGTCCATGAGTTGAATAGGAGGCTGTAAATCCTGGGCAACTGTTGAGCAATTGTAAAATAGATTCACAGTGGATTAAAAGAAGGTTCTGGAGAAATCTCAAATGAACCAAGGACCACCTGGAGATTGGAAGCTCGAATCAGGGCAAACATGCTAATAGGCAATATGGATGTAAAAATATCTAGAAGCACGAGGAGTACTTCCTTCCGGTAGAAGGGTGGGGAGGACTTGAACACACATTTACAACTATAGGAAAGAACTGAGAGAACGCGGTGAGAGGTGTCACAATTTCATGCCCCTAATGGTACATCACGTGCCTTCGCTCTCCTATGGGCTTATAAACTCTTTGAGGTCCAAGAACACCGTATGAGTAATCGAATGTATATGTGGCATCAAACATATTCACTACATATAACAGATGCTCAAGAAATATAAATTAAAGATTTTCAACTGCAAATAAAGGAAAATCCAATCTCAGAGAAGTTACCACCTATGGAAGTTTCTAAGACAAACGGTGACTCAAAAAACAAAGAAAATTCTAAAAGTAAAATACAAATTATGCAATTAGAAATGATTCTGATGGCAGAGAGGTAACTGGAAAAAGAAGTTAAAGGAACGATGAAGACTGTAAAAGAGGAATTCTACATAAGGTCAGATTATAAAAAGAGCACATATAAAAAAGATAGAAGAAAGGACGCAGAACCAAAGATGAATATAAAACAGTGTTTGCAAAGCACTTTCAGATACATAATTTCATTAGAGAGTAACCCTACTGTCCTTGGTCTTTTCTTGTTCAGCATTTTGACACTAAATTGCAAAAGGACATAAGAAACAGTGCTTATTAAATCTGTGAATCTGTGACTGACACAAAACTGGGATTTAAAAATGTCTCCATAGGTTTAATAGATGAGCCAAGACTGTCAAGATGAAATATAATAAAACCAAAAGTAAAGATGCTTAGATTCAGAAACTGAACTGTTAAAGTGCAGGGTGAGGGACAGATCTTTAAAGGAAGTTGATATGAAATTCACGTATAGGTGCTAATTGTCCCCATGATCCCAAGGGTCAGCAATTTCAGGGCTGCAATCTCAGCATTCAGTAATAGAAAAGGAACATCCAGAACACCACGTGAACAGCTTCAGTGAATTATCTGGTCCTTATCAAATCACATCTGTAATATAGTTTGTCTCATTCTGAAATCTATCTAAACATAGATAGATGTTTCTAGACAGATACCCAAGGTTGAGCCAAGCTCAACCACTGCAAATTGAAAAAAAAAAAAAAAAAAGAATGTTGGAAAGAAAAATAATGGAAACTTTATTTTGGGAAAGAGATAAGACACAGGTGAGGTATTTTCAAATATTCTTTGTAGGGGTGTGGGAGATGGAGGTGTTAATGCCAGAGAACATGATGTGAAGCGAAGGCTAAGAGCAACATTAGGAAGCTATCTGAATAGTCCTTCAGGAGGAGGGCCTGTAGGAGGCAGTGAGTTCATCTTTGTTAACAAGTTCATTCTATATGGCTATCAAAGATGACAACATCCCTCAACCCCCTCCTGTTCACAAGCTGGCTTGCAGGATCTTGGTTTCCCACCAGGGATCGAACCCAGGGCTCCAGGAGTGAAAGTGCCGAGTCATCACCACTGGACTGTCGGGGGATTCGACAGTCCCCGAGACATCCTCGTATGGGATTTAAGGCTGGACCGGATGGCCGTGAGGGTATCTCTGAATATTATGGTCCCTCTGGGACTACCTCTAATTAGGAGAAGGAAATGGCAACCCACCCCAGTATTCCTGCCTGGAGAATCCCATGGAAAGAGGAGCCTGGCGGGCTACCATCCATGGGACAGCAGAGTCAGACAGGACTTCGTGACTAAACCACCACCACCACTAATAAGGAAGCCAGATTTCTGCTGGCCCTGCCTCAAAGGGAAACCAGCCTGCCTGCACCCTCAGAGTGCAGCTCTGCTTGGAAAGGTTTCTTCCAAAGTGATGAGATAAATACGTGCATGTATCATTGCTAAATTTATAATGTGATAAATATTTAAGACTGAATATAAATGAGAAAATTTACCTCATTCATTAGGACTATCATGGAGCAATATGTTTCTCTTCAAACACAGAGGTATGAGGGGAGGGTACAGTTTTAATTATCTTTTCAATATGTTCTAGTCTGTGATTTTCACATTTGACCAAGGGAACTGTAACTTCCTCTATAACTCTAAAAGTATATGCATTTAAATTTTACTATTAATTCACTATGTACTATGAGGACTTTGCTAAGTCTCTGAGAAAAAGAACAACTTGATTTTCTTCTTTACTGAGTATATGCATTAGCCAAGTTGGTGCTGCCTAGATGTAACTGTGCTGAGAATAAAATTAAAGCCAATTTTAATATATTATTTGTGTACTTTATTATTTTCCAAGAGGCAGGTAGCACTGTTATTTGATGGTTTCCGAGGCCCAGATATAAGTCATTTGCACAAGGCCATGACACTATTTTTTGCCTTTTCATATTATTCACGGGGTTCTCTGCTTTATTGACTATGCCAAAGCCTATGACTGTGTGGACCACAACAAAGTCTGGAAAATTCTTAAAGAGATGGGAATAGCAGACCACCTGACCTGCAACTTGTGAAATCTAGATGCATGTCAGGAAGGAACAGTTAGAACTGGACATGGAACAACAGACTGGTTCCAAATAAGAAAAGGAGTACATCAAGGCTATATATTGTCACCCTGCTTATTTAACTTATATGCAGAGTACATCATGAGAAACGCTGGGCTGGATGAAGCACAAGCTGGAATCAAGATTGCCAGGAGAAATATCAGTAACCTCAGATATGCAGATGACACCACGCTTAGGGCAGAAACTGAAGAGGAACTAAAGAGCCTCTTGATGAAAGTGAAAGAGGAGAGTGAAAAAGTTGGCTTAAAACTCAACATTCAGAAAACAAAGATCATGGCAACTGGTCCCATCACTTCATGGCAAATAGATGGGGAAATAGTGCAAACAGTGATAGACTTTATTTTGGGGGGCTCCAAAATCACTGCAGATGGAGACTGCAGCCATGAAATTAAAAGATGCTTACTCCTTGGAAGAAAAGCTGTGACTCATCTAGACAGCATATTAAAAAGCAGACATTACTTTGCCAATAAAGGTCTGTCTAGTCAAAGCTATGGTTTTTCCAGTAGTCATGTATGGATGTGAGAGGTGGACTATAACGAAAGCCGAGCACCGAAAAATTGATGCTTTTGAACTGTGGTGTTGGAGAAGACTCTTGGGAGTCCCTTGGACTGCAAGGAGATCCAACCAGTCCATCCTAAAGGAAATCAGTCCTGAATATTCATTGAAAGGACTGATGCTGAAGCTGAAGCCCCAATACTTTGGCCACCTGATGCGAAGAACTGACTCATTTGAAAAGACCCTGATGCTGGGAAAGATTGAAGGCAGGAGGAGAAGGGGGACGACAGAGGAAGAGATGGCTGGATGGCATCACTGACTCAATGGGCATGAGTTTGAGTAAACTCCAGGAGTTGGCAATGAACAAGGAGGCCTGGTGTGCTGCAGTCCATGGGGTAGCAAAGAGTAGGACACAACTGAGTGACTGAACTGAACTGATGACACTACTTGTAGTAGAGAATTTCTGACTCCTTATGTCTCTTTCCATTCAACTCTGTTTTTCTAATTTATATACAAAGTTACACAGGCATAAGAAACTTTAAACTGTGTCAAAGAACAGATATCCCTGAAAGGATGAGAGTAACAAGAAATAAACTGGAAATTTCATTCATAGGATTCAAATTGGTAAATCATTTGTGCACACATTTTCTACTTTATTTTATAGCTAAGGGCTATATATCCTTAAATTTACCTCAGCATATCAAAACTGGATAAGCTGAACAGAATATATATTTTAATATGGAAATGCAAGTTAGAGACAGTTTCAAAATGTGCATGTATTCCTATTGATGTTGGCTTGACTTTATAATTATTTAGATCATTTTATTAAAATACATGCTGGTTTTCTAACCTGCTATTTCTTAATTGAATGTAATGATTTAGTGGTGGTGAACACTCAAAATTAGGATGAAACTTTTCTCATTTTATCAGTAAGGTTCTCTCGACTTATAATCTTAATATTCTAGCTCTGCTTGCACTCATTCCTCTACTTCATTTCACTACCTTTATTATGATTTAATATTTCACTATCCCTCACTTGCATTAATACAACAGCCTCATAAGTGGAATCTGTGCTCCTGTCTTACCACAAGACAGCATAGCTTCCATATTTTCATTTTACCACTACTGTCATGATTATTTCTATAAAATGAAAGTTAAAATATGTGTCACATATAAAATTCTAGTATGGCATACAAGTCCCATAAGCATCTGTCGCCCACCATTCCTTATGCCTTAAACTCCATGCATACTAACCATATACTTTTGAAGACAACTTTGAAATTTCAAATTATGTTTGCAAAACCCTCGAACCAACTTCCCTTTTGGATATATGAGGCCTCTGAATCAGATGCTTCTTCAACATACAGTATCCTTATCCCTCTTCTTTGCCTAGCTAACTCCTTATTTCTAAATTTAGCACTAATAATTGAGACTCCCTCATAGTTTAGACAGTAAAGATTCTGCTTGCAATGCAGGAGACCAGGGTTCAATCCCTGAGTCAGGACAATGCCCTGGAGAAGGGAATGGCTACCCACTCCAGTATTCTAGCCTGGAGAATCTCATGGCCAAGAGGAGCCTGGCGGGCTATAGTCCATGGGGTTGCAAATAGTCAGACAGAACTGAATGACTAACACTTTCACATTTCACTTTCAAGAGGAAAAAATTAAGAATAGATTACATAATAAAATCTACATTAAAAAAATATATTCTGGCTAATGATGGCTAATGTGGAAGAAAAGAAACCACTTAAGATATGGTTGATGTGCCACAAAACAACAACAACAAACCTAGCATTTGGAATTGTGACTCTATCACTTAAGAGTTTTATCACTTAGGGAAAAGTCATTTTACCTAAACACCAGTGACCTCATCTCATGTATTTCACATGAAAATTAAATGAGATCATGTAAATAGGGTGTGCACAAAAGCTTGGAATGAAGCTGGTAGTCAAAGGGGCAGCTTTCCTTTCAAAGTATCAAGTCTAGTTTGTTTGAGGCTAATTTAAAGAGTTGGTAAGTACTTCAGATATTGGAAATGAACTTATGGAAAAAAACTGGTTCCCTAAGTTCATATAAATGGAAAACATGATGTTTTTTTTAAAAAAAGATTTAGATCATTTTAATCATGAGCTAAAGGAAAACAGAATGACAAGACCTGCAGTCTGTACACTTAGATCTTGGTTCCTCACACTTTTTCTTTTTCCCCTTGGGCAAGTGAATTAAATTCTTGCATTATCAAATATTTTTTTATTAAAAGGAAGCACTGGGCTATATAATGATACCATTTCTTCTCATTTTAGAGTTGAGCATCTAGATAACTAATCCCTAATCTGTGCAGGGCATTCTATTAGGTACTACTACTGTACCAACCATATGTGAACCTTTTGCTCGATTAACATACAAATATGTAAATAAGAAATTACCAACAATCAGAGAAGGAAAGGCAACGTCAAATTCTCTGAAGAATTTGCCAAACAATGTCATTTTAGGGGTCTATGTTAATGAAAATTATATATTAAAATATATAAATTACACATATATTTATAATGGTAAATTCAGGAACAGGAAAGAACTAACATTCAAAAACAGAAAAATGATTAAGTGAAAAAGAGTTGACTAGAACAGTATGTTCTAATTATCAAAAGTAAAAGTTACATAGTATGTATTTACATAAAAAACTAGAATGTTTGTTTTTTTTAAAAATCACAAAATACTATCTTTTTAATAACTAATCCTATACACCAAGTCCGCACTTAAACTATATTTTTTGTGGTAAGCATGTCCTGACACCTAAGTCTGGTAAGTTTGGTTATTCCATCATATTTTAGCCTCCCTATAATATAAACTTAATATTTATGGTAACATGTTTTATGTCTATTTAATGAAGATCATGACATCCGGTCCCATCACTTCACGAGAAATAGATGGGGAAACAGGGGAAAGAGTGGAAACAGTGTCAGACTTTATTTTGGGGGGCTCCAAAATCACTGCAGATGGTGACTGCATCCATGAAATTAAAAGATGCTTACTCTTTGGAAGAAAAGTTATGACCAACCTAGATAGCATGTTCAAAAGCAGAGACATTACTTTGCCGACTAAGGTCCGTCTAGTCAAGGCTATGGTTTTCCCAGTAGTCATATATGGATGTGAGAGTTGGACTGTGAAGAAGGCTGAGCGCCAAAGAACTGATGCTTGTGAACTGGTGTTGGAGAAGACTCTTGAGAGTCTCTTGGACTGCAAGGAGATCCAACCAATCCATTCTGAAGGAGATCAGCCCTGGGATTTCTTTGGAAGGAATGATGCTAAAGCTGAAACTCCAGTACTTTGGCCACCTCATGCGAAGAGTTGACTCATTTGAAAAGACCCTGATGCTGGGAGGGATTGGGGGCAGGAGGAGAAGGGGACGACAGAGGATGAGACGGCTGGATGGCATCGCTGACTCGATGGACATGAGTTTGAGTAAGCTCTGGGAGTTGGTGATGGACAGGGAGGCCTGGCGTGCTGCAATTCATGGGGTCGCAAAGAGTTGGACACGACTGAGCGACTGCACTGAACTGAACTGAACCCATCTTCTTGCAAGATTTGCATTATCTATCTACCACACTGCTCTCAGGATTCACCAAAGTACTCCAGGCTTACATCACTAAACTGTTTGTAAGTTTAACAAATTTAGTAAAATTAAGTTTGAATACAACCAACAGCTTGAAGGGAATTATTACAGTTAATATCTGTTGAAGTGGTGATAAGCAATTAGAATTTTATTTTCCCATTACAGAGTCTAATTAGCATTTTATAATACTTGTGCAATAAAAGGTCAACATCAGAAGACAGCCATTTAAAAAAGTCTATTGCTCTCTATGGCTTTATCTGTATACCTAATAATGAATACTATTGATGATTAAAAACAATTGTAATGATCAAATATCAGTCAGAAGTTGGGGCAAAAAGAGCTATAGATTGAATTAAGAGGATCAATTCTCATGTTTTAAGATAATTTATAACTACTGTGATTTCAGCAATTAAAACTGCTAAGATTCTTTCAGAAAACTATCTTATTAAAATAATTATTTTCACTTATTTACAACAAAATATTACTTTCTTAATCTTTTTCCATGATTATCATAGACGTTTAAAAAACTTATTACTCTAGAAGTATTGCTAAATATATGGAAAAATGAACATTATACATAAAGACATTTTAACCTTAGAGCTTTGAAATGGGTGTGGACAAAAAGTTTTAATTCAAAAAATCATTTCTTCCATAGAACTTCATATTACATAGAATATCAAGAGATGTTCAAGAGTTATTTAACAAAGATACTAAATTATTGAAGTTACAAAAGCGTTTTCACTTTAATATTCTTTCTTCTACTTAGTAGGAATCTATTACTGTAAAAAATGAGGATAAGAGATATAGTTTTTGATAGGTTGATTGATTAATTGCAAAAAGTTAGCATAGCTGAGCTTACAGTTGGAAACCCTCATTCTGGATTGTTAACTGCAATTCATGTTCATCTTTAAAAGATGACATTATGTGAATAAATAGTTAATTCATGTATTGAGCTGAAGGGGACGTTTTAAGCCAAAATGGATGGGTATTTAGAATTGTTGGTTAGTGAGTTCATTTTTTGAAAGTCCTCACAAAAAACAACATACTTGATCAATTTTTCATGGAGTCATTAAAATTCAAGTTGCCATTTTTGTCAAAGTGATAAAAATGTCTCTCATCTAAAATGCTCAGACATTCAACTGAGTTAAGAACATTAGAACCTAGAGACTCATAAAATATTTTAGCTTCAAGATAGAAGACAGCTAAAAAATTTGGAGACTTTCCCAATCTTATGCAGTAGATTGGATGGATTCTCTTAATGATGAAGAATTAAGAAAGTAAGAAAAAGACTATATTTCTTAGATGCAATGGGAATCTGAGAATTAACTAAAGGACTTAAAAACATTTATAGGGATCATACAATATCTTTCACTCTTATTAAAAGGTAGATAGACATATGAGTTTCAACTTATTTTTACAGTTGAGCTTTTTTGTTCACTTTTTGAAAAGGATAAACAGTTTTATTTTTCCTTCTTTGAGAGTCTTAGAGTTCATTAAGATGATCTATATGAGGTTCAGATATTGTTAAACATTTTTTGCTGAGTGATCCTATTTAGCCTTTTATTTTCCTCAGGATCATAGGATCTTTTTAGTTGTTAGTCTAAACTCTCAGAGAGGTAGTTACAGCCATTTTATTTGTATTTTCTTCAAAAAGAAGCAATACAAACAAATTTTGTCTGCACACACTTTTCATAATTGCTGACCCTGCAAGTTTATCCAATAAACGTGACTAATGGCAGATTGCCCAAAGTGAGTTTCAGCCTTTTAGAGTCTGTAAAAGCCACATACAAAGGAGTGACGCTGCCAACATCACCACCAGAATCTTCCCATTAAATGAAGACTGAACTGAAAATAAGGATAGGCCTATGTTACTGCAGTGCCACAAAAACAAAGCAGAGGCTTCACCTGAAGTAAAAAAATAAAAGCTCCTCCATATTTTTAATGTAATTTTTGTGTAATTAAACCTAGAAGAAATTCCTAAAGAAGAACTTCAGAAGAAACAAAAATTATTTTCTTGGAAAATAAATCATAGACAAAATTACAGAAAAGGCCAAAGTGAATTTAGATGGCTTTCTTCCAATAGACATGTCATCCTCTCAATAAACCCTAACTGTCACAATGAACTTTTTCTTGAAACACTCTGGGGAAAAAAAGCTGTAGGTCTCGTCACACAGAGATGTTGAAAGACCCCTGAGCAAAGATGTAAAGAGGGTGAATTTTTCTCTTTAGTCTTAGTCTTTTGGCCGCTTTTCCCTTTTCAGTATCCATTCCTTAAGTGATAAGATAGTAAATATTTCATCTTATCACAGAATATCAAATTCAGTTCCATCTGCAATTGGCCTTTCTGGAGTGAGATAAAAATTGCATTTAACATCATTTGGTCACAATCCTAATATATTCATATTTAAACAGCTTAACTATTATGTGTAGGATGCTTTATAAGTTTGAGCCTCAAGTAAGAGGAAAAGGTAAAAAAAAACAAACAAACCAGAATTATATGACAGAAGAGAACATTGTGTGTCAAAACCTGAAAGGTCTTTGAAATATAAGTGATTGATACCTGTGATGGCCATTAAAAGTCAAATAGACAGGAAAAAATGAAGGACACTTTTTTGCTTGTGGAGAGGGTATGACTGTGGAGAGGGTATGACTGTGTAGATAACAACAAACTGTGGAAAATTCTTAAAGAGATGGGAATACCAGACCACATGACCTGCCTCCTGAGAAATTGGTATGCACGTCAGGAAGAAACAGTTAGAATTGGACATGGAACAACAGACTGCCTCAAAACTGGGAAAGTATGTCAAGGCTATATATGGTCACCCTGCTTATTTAACTTATATGCAGAGTACATCATGAGAAACGCTGGGCTGGATGAAGCACAAGCTGGAATCAAGATTGCTGGCATTAACCTCAGATATGCAGATGATACCACCCTTATGACAGAAAGCAAAGAAGAACTAAAGAGCCTCTTGATGAAAGTGAAAGAGGAGAGTGAAAAAGTTGGCTTAAAACTCAACATTCAGAAAACTAAGATCATGGCATCTGGTCCCATCACTTCATGGTGAACAGATGGGGAAACAATGTAAACCGTGACAGTTATATTTTGGAGGTCCAAAATCACTGCAGGTGGTTTCTGCAGCCATGAAATTAAAAGATGGTTGCTCCTTGGAAGAAAAGCTATGACCAACATACACAGGATATTAAAAAGCAGAGACATTACTTTGCCAACAAAGGTCTTCCTAGTCAAACTTATGATTTTTCCAGTAGCCATGTATGCATTTGAGAGTTGGACTATAAAGAAAGCTGAGTGCCGAAGAACTGATGCTTTTGAACTATGGTGTTGGAGGAGACTCTTGAGAATCCCTTGGACTGCAAGGAGATCAAACCAGTCAATCCTAAAGGAAATCAGTTATGAATATTCATTAGAAGGACTGATGCTGAAGCTGAAACTCCAATACTCTGGCCACCCGATGCGAAGAACTGTCTCATTTGAAAAGACCCTGATGCTGAGAAAGATTGAAGGAGGGAGAATGGGATGACAGAGGATGAGATGGATGGATGCCATCATCATCTCGAAGGACATGAGTTTGAGTAAGCTCCAGAAACTGGTGATGGACAGGGAAGTCTGGTGTGCTGCAATCCATAGGGTTGCAAAGAGTCAGACACTGAACTGAACTAAACTGAAGGTATGACCAAGTAGAGTAGACTACTGCTCATATACATTTATAGGGGCACATTCAGCTTTAGCTTCAATATCATGCCTTTACTGAAATTCTTGCACTATAGACATTCTTCTAGCTATTATTTCTAGCATGTTCCTGAAAGGATTCCTGTGTGTTACTCATCCTAATGCATATTAGCAAGAGCTACATTTCACATTGTGTATTTGTTATTTAACAAAGATTGAGTTCTACCAAACTATGGCTTAGGAGTGGATGTTTTTATTGACAAGAATTGGGACAGGAAGATGAAGGCATTATGTAGAAAAGATAAGGAGAGGTGAAATTTCATGGATTCCTTTGAAAAATCATACTTATAAAATGGCATAATTAGGGAAACACATCTGAAAACAATGTCTGAGACAAGCAAAGATTTACTTATCAGCATCAAATAGTGATAGTCCTTACCCAATTGCAAGTCAAGCTATTTAAGTAATATCATGCCCTTTTATCTAATTCATGTTATTAATATTATGATCATGAATCATACTTGATACCACAGGGGATTCTAAGAGGAAGCATTTTTTAATAAGTAGATAATAGCACTACCAAATAAACAACTTATGAAAAATATCAACCAACTGCATCCTACTTTTCTGTTTTGAAAATAATTGGTTAATATTTTGAACAATAACTTTTTCCAAAATGTTTTTCTCAGCCTAATATAAGAGAAAGCAAGAATATATAAAAACTGGGTGGTTATGGGTAAACAGTCATCATTCCAGAGAAAAGAAGAGTGTGTGCAGCATAAACGAACCTAGATAACCTATGAAGTAGACATTTTTCCTTTAAAAATAAAGCAACATGGTTCAATGGAGACTGAGAAACAGTATTTGGCCAAACTCGCTGAAGTAATTACACAGATGTGGCAATTTACCAATTCTCGACAAATAGACTGGGTTGAGAATATGAAATGTATACATTTAAAAAATCTTCTGCTTCCAAGCGAAGTAAGCCAGAAAAACAAATATTGTATCTTAACACACACATGTGAAATCTAGAAAAATGGTATAGATGATCTTATTTCCAAAGCAGAAATAGAGCCACAGACATAGAGGATAAACACATGAATACCTAAGAGTAAAAGGCGGGTGGGAGGAATTGGGAAACTGGGATTTGACACATCTACGCTATTGATATTATGTATAAAATAGATAAGTAACAAGAACATACTGTAAAGCATAGGGAACTCTATGTAACGCACTGTGGTGACCTGAAAGGGAAAGAAGCCCAAAAGGAAGGGGATATATGTGTACGTATGGCCAATTTATGCTGTTGTGCAGCAAAACTAACACAACATTGTATTCCAAAGAAAAATTAATTATAAAGTAAATAAATAAAATTTAAAAGAATAAAATGTTCTACTCCCCAAAGCATGGCACAACAACTGGGGAATTAAGAAAGACTTTTAGGATTTACTTTTGAGACAACTGACTAGTTTCCATGTGTCCAACAGTGAAAAATATCTTGTAAGGGTTAGAAGAGATAGGAAGGTATCTTGCTAGGCCAGACTTAACTATCACATTATACGTAAATATGAACCTCGTGAATCAAGATGCAGTCAAATGTCAACTGTCTCCAAACAACAGATAAAGTAATGTAAGCAAATGGCAGTCAGAAAACAGGAGTTAAAGAGCTGGGTTCCAAAACAGATAGCCCTGGCTTCTCATGCTGAGCCATACTTTTTAACAGCAGTACCACTTAAAGAGAATAACCTTTAAGCCTCCAGTTTATCATCCCTAAAATGTAAATACTAATTCAAGGCACCTTGTTAATGTGGTCACATAACTTAAGTGAAAGGGAGTCTGTATCTGACATATATGTGCTCATTAAGCCATAAATACAGCTGACTTCATTATTAACACCAAACTACTACCTGCTATGAAATGAGAAAGGAAAAGGACAAAGCCCCAAGGCAATACATCGCAGTGCTGTTCCATAGCATTAAGATCAATAAAAGAAACAATTCAAGACTGTTAAAAAAAAAAAAGATAAATCTGACAAAATGCAGGCAAAAATAGGCACATTTGGTGCTTGAAAATCTGTAAGGCCTTTGAAGGGCAGTAACTGATTACTGAGATACTGAGGTATGAAATAGAAAGTTAGAAAGTAGGAAGCATGAATGAGCCTTTTGTAATGGCTATGGAGAGACAATGAATTAAGAACTGTTATGAATTAAGAACTAATTATCACAGAAATAAACTCTTGAGTTTCATTATTACATGTTATATATTAATGATAATATATTCCTGAAAGTATGCTTACAATTTTAAATATCTTATCCATCTTTACTTGGGTTATATCCACTCAGCAATAGAAGGAACATATTTATAATGTCCTATAGAAAGAAGTGGGCTTCCCAAGTGGTGCTAGTGGTAAAGAAGCCGCCTGCAAATGCAGGAGACATAAGAGACGCGAGTTTGATCCCTGGGTCGGCAAGATCCCCTGGAGGAGAGCATGACAACCCACTCCGGTATTCTTGCCTGGAGAATCCCATGGACAGAGGAGCTTGGTGGGCTACAGTGCATAGGGTCAGAGAGAGCTGGACACACCTGAAGCGACTTAGTACGCACACATGCACACATAAAAGGGAGTATGTGTATTTATTAAACTACAGAAAGATAAAAGAAAATATTGGTCAAATTGCCACTTAAAAAATACTGTAATTTAGTATGTCCCTGTCCCTTTAATTATTACAAGTCAATTCGCATGAGCTTATGAATGTCATTTTTAAAGCCCGAATGGAAATTATTTCAGCCTTCTATGTTGCATGTTAGAACAAATCTTAGCTAAAGGTGTTAGCTAATTGATAATGAAATATAAATGTCTTCATCTGTTTCAAAGGTTTTTAGTTTGTAATTTGGTGGCCTCAAAAGAAAAATGTTCCAAACTTAAAAGGTTATTTCAGTCTTATTAAATGTGACAAATTAGGTATGCCTTTCAACATTTTCAAATCATCTGAATAAGATACTTGTTAAAAAGATCACTTTTTTTTTTCACTATGACCACAAAATAAAAAATATTTATTTTCTTGAACACAAATAAGCATCCACCTACTGGAGAATTCCATGGACTGTATAGTCCATGGGATCGCAGAGTCGGACACGACTGAGAGACTTTCACTTTCACTACTAGATTAGTAACCAGGAACTTTTTGTTTTGGCTGAACTTCACGGTGTGTGGGATCTTAGTTCAAGGATCGAGCCTGTGCCCATTCATTTCTTTTAATAGAATTTGCCATTAGAATTTTTTTTTTTACTGCATTGTGGTAAGAACACTTAACATGAGATCTGCTCCCTGAACAAAAAATGAGGTTTCTATACAGCAGTGGCATCTGTCATACAATGTTGTAGAGCAAATCTCTACACTTAAGCATGTTGCCTAACTGAAAATGTATATTTCATTTCCCATTCCCCCCAGGCCCTTGACACTAGCGTTCTATCTTTGCTTCTATGAGTTTGACTACTAATATTTTACATAGCTCATACAAGAGAAAGCACATAGTATTTGTTCTTCTGTGACTGGCTTATTTTACTTAGCATAATTTCCTCAAGCAGAATTTTACTAAAAAACTTTCAGCAAAAGTTTTTGTTTATTTTTGAGTGTTTTCTGGAGGGATTTGCTTTCCTGGTTTGTCTTTTGACTTCTTTTCCAATATTAAACAATATCAACATATATCTCAAAAAACATATTGAGATATACTTAAATGTATAATATCACATACATATTCTCTTCCAACATTATATATATATATATAATTATATAATAAAATCTTAAAGGATAAAAAGAGTAAAATGATTTAAATAAGATTCAGCTTTATCAGAAAGAAAAAGGAATGATTAAAGAGAATATGTTAAAGTTGTATTACAGGTAAACTGAAGGTTATAAGATTACTAAGTGTGTTAAGTTGTACCATGATAAAAACATTAGTGAAGAATAAAGGTTGTATGTGGGTGACTTGAAATAATAGCTGTCTATAATAATAGAATAGTTTCAGACAGAAATTTCTCTAAATATGCATATGTATAACAGGTATAAAATACTACACAATATTATTCTAAAAGAATGCTACAATCTTGTGGTATTTTTAAAACTCATATATAGGTATACTTTGTTTTATTGCACTTCACTTTATTGTACTTCACAGATACTGTGTTTTTTGTTTTTGTTTTTTTACAAATCAAAGGTTTATGATATCTCTGCACTGAGCAGGCCTATTGGCACAATTTTTCCAACAGCATCTGCTCACTCCATGTCTTTGTATTTCATTTTGATAATTCAAATGACATTCCAAATTTTTATAATTATTATGTTTATTACTGTGATTTGCGGTCAGTGATCTTTGATGTTATTATTGCAGGTTTTTAGGATGCCACAAACTGTACCCAAATAAGACAGTGAACTTAATTGACAAATGTGTGTGTTCTCCACTGAATGGCTACTCCACTGTCTCTCTCCTCTCTTTGGGCCTCCCTATTCCCTGAGACACAGCAATATTGAAATTAGGCTAATTAATAAGCCTACAACAGCTTCAAAAACACATATTGGTCAAGTGAAAGTAAAATGATCACATATCTCACTTTAAGTCAAAGATAGAAATGACTGAGCGAAGTGAGGAAGACTCATAGGAAGCCAAACATGTCGTCGCTTAGTCATGTCTGACTCTTTGTGACCCCGTAGAATGTAGCCTACCAGGCTTCTCTGTCCATGGGATTTTCCAGGCAAGAGTACGGGAGTGGGTTGCCATTTCCTTCTCCTGGGGATTTTCCCGACCCAGGGATCAAACCTGGGTCTCCCACATTGCAGGCAGACGCTTTACCCTCTAAGCCACCAGGGAAGCCAAGACAGGTTAAAATCTCAGAGTCTTATGCCCAACGATTGGCTAAATTGTGAATGCAAAGGAAAAGTTCTTGAAGGCAATTAAACATACTAATCCAATGAAGACATGATGGACAAGAAAGTGAAAGAGGCTTACTGCTGATTTGGAGAAAGATTAGTGGTCTGGATAGAAGACCATACAAACCACAACATTCTCTTAAGCCAAAGCCTAATTCAGAGCAAGTCCCTAACTCTCTTCAATTTTAGGAAGGCTGAGAGAGGTGAGGAAGCTTCAGAAGAAAAGTTTGAAGCTAGCAGAGGTGGTTCATGAGGTTTCAGGAAAAAAGCATCTCCATAATATAAAAAGTGCAAGGTGAAGCAGCAAGGGCTGATTTACAATCTGTAGCTAGTTATCCAGATCTAGTTAAGATCATTATTGAAAATGACTACAGTAAACAACAAACTTTTGACTTAAACAAGAGAGCCTTGCATTGCAAGAAGATGCCATTTAGAACTCTCACAGATAAAGAGGAGAAATCAACGACAGGCTTTAAAGCTTCAAACGACAGGCTGACTCTCTTGTTAGAGGCTAATGCCAGCTGGGGACATGAATTTTAAGCCAGTCTTCATTTATCCATTCCAAAAATCCTATGGCCTTTAAGAACTATGCTAAATCTATTCTGTCTCTGCTCTATAAGTGGAACAATAAAGCCGAGAGACAGAACATTTGCTTACAACATGGTTTACTGGATATTTCAAGCCCACTGTTGAGACCTATTGCTCAGGGGAAAAAAAAAAGTGGTTTTCTAAAAATACTATTGCTTTTCTTCACAGAATTAAAACAAAAAAAAAATTATAATTTGTATGGAAACATAAAAGACCCCAAATAACCAAAGCAAACTTGAGAAAGAAAAACAGAGCTGGAGTACTCAGTCTCCCTGACTTCAGAATATATTACAAGCTACAGTCATTAAAACAGTATATTACTGACACAAAAACAGAAATATAGATCAGTGAAACAACAGAAAGCCTAGAGATAAGCCCATGTACCTATGGTCATCTGATCTATGACAAAGAAGGTTAAGAATAAACAATAGAGAAAAGAGAGTCCCTACATAAGTGGTGCTGGGAAAAGTGGACACCTACATATAAAAGAATTTTTTTTTACAGAATTAAGACAAACTAACAAAAAAAGAATGAAATTAGAACACCTCCTAAAACCATACACAAAAATGAGCTCAAAATGAATTAAAGATCTAATTGTAAGCCCAGACACTATAAAACTCTTAGACAATTTAAACATACACAAAACACCCATTGACATAAATTGCATAAAGATCTTTTTTAATCCCCTCCTAGAGTAATGAACTGTGGTGCTGGAGAAGACGCTTGAGAGTCTCTTGGACTACAAGGAGATCCAACCAGTCCATTCTGAAGGAGATCAACCCTGGGTGTTCATTGGAAGAACTGATGCTAAAGCTGAAACTCCAATACTTTGGCCACCTCATGTGAAGAGTTGATTCATTAGAAAAGACCCTGATGCTGGGAGGGATTGGGGGCAGGAGGAGAAGGGGACGACAGAGGATGAGATGGCTGGATGGCATCACTGACTGGATGGACATGAGTTTGAGTAAGTTCTGGGAGTTGGTGATGGACAGGGAGGCCTGGCGTGCTGTGATTCATGGGGTCGCCAAGAGTCGGACATGACTGAGCGACTGAACTGAACTGAACTGAGAGTAATGAAAATAAAAACAAAAATAAACAAATGGGGTTTAATTTTTGCACAGCTAAAGTAACTATAAGCAAAACAAAAGGACACCTCTCAGAATGAAAGAAAATATTTGCAAGTGAAGCAACAGACAAGAAGTTAACTCCAAAATATGAAGTCATGAAGCTCAATATATATATATATATATATATATATATAAAGGAACCCAATCAAAATGTGGGTGGAAGCTCTAAACAGACATTTCTCCAAAGACATATTACACATGACCAACAGGCACGTGGAAAAATGCTCAATATCACTAATTATTAGAGAAATGCAAATCAAAACTAAAATGAGGTATCACCTCACACTGGTCAGAATGGCCATCATCAAAAAATGTACAAACAATAAATAATGGAGGCAGTGTGGAGAAAAGGGAACCCTCCTACACTGTTGGTGATAATGTAAATTGGTACAATCATTTTAGACAACCTTATGGATGTTCCTTAATAAACTAAAAATAGAAATACCCATTCCTCCCATTCCTGGGCATATACCCAGAGAAACTCATAATTCAAAATGATACATGACTTTCAGTATTCATCACAGCACTGCTTAAAATAGCCAGGACATGGAAGCAACTTAAATGCCCATCAACAGAGGAATGGATAAAGAAGAGGTGGTACATATATACAATGGCATATTACTCAGCCATAAAAAGAACAAATAAAGCCATTTGCAGCAACAAGGACTGGACCTAGAGTCTGTCATACTGAATTAAGTAAGTTAGATATAGAAAGGCAAATATCATATGATATTGCTTACATGTGAAAACTAAAAAGGGTACAAATGAACTTATTTACAAAAAAGAAGTTGAGTCACAGAGGTAGAAAACAAACTTATGGTTACCAGGGGATATGGAGGCAGGGAAGGGATAAATTGGGAGATTGGGACTGACATATACACACTACTACATACAAAACAGATAATAAGAACCTACTGTATAGCACAGGGAACTCTACTTAATACTCTGTAATGGCCTAATTGGGAAAATAACCTAAAAAAAAAAAAAAAGTGAAAACACACACACGTGTGTGTGTGTGTACAACTGATTCACTTTGCTGTACACCTGAAACTAGCACAACATTTTAAATCAACTCTAATAAAATTTTTTAAAGTATGTAAAATACATTAATGCTCACTGATAATGTACCTGGTCTCACAAGAGCTCTGATGGGGATGTACAATGAGATTAATGCTGTTTTCATGCCTGCTAACACAATATCCATTCTGCAGCCCATTGATCAAGAATAATATTGACCTTCAAGTCTTAATATATAAGAAATACATTTCATAAGGCTATAGCTGTCATTGAAACTGGTTCCCCTCATAAATTTGGGCAAAGTAAGTTGAAAATCTTCTAGATGCCATGAAGAACATTCATGATTCAAGGGAAAAGGCTGAACTATTAACATTCATAGGAGTCTAGAAGAGAGTGAATTCAACTTTCATGGATGACTTTGAGGGTTTCAAAACTTCAGTGAAGGATGTAACCGCTTATGTGGTAGAAGAGCAAAAGGACGAGAGAAGTGGAGCCTGAAAATGTGCTGCATTGCTGCAGTCTCATGATAAAACTTTAAGGGATGAGGAGTTTCTTCTCATGAATCAGCAAAGAATGTGGTTTTTTTGAGATGGAAACTGCTCCTGGTGAAGATGCTGTTAAGATTGTTGAAATGATAACAAAACATTTAGAATTTTACATAAACTTAGTTGATACTATAGCACCAGTGTTTGAGAGACTAACTCCAATCTAAAAGAAGTTCTATGTGGGCAAAATGCTATCAAATAGCACTGCCTGCAACAGAGAAATTGTTTGTGGAAGTCAATCAATGTAGCAAAACCTACATTGTTGTCTTATTTTAAGAAATTATCACAGCTGCCCCAACCTTCAGCAACCACCATACTGGTCAGTCAAGAACATCAGCACTGGGAAAGATCCTCAACCAGATAGCATTTTTTGCAATAAAGTATATTTAAATTATGTACATTTTACAGACATATTGCCATTGCACACTCAACAGAATACTATAGTGTAAGCATAATATTTATAGGCACTGGAAAAGCAAAAAATATATTTGTGACTCACGTTACTGTGATATTTGCTTCACTGTGGTGGTCTGGAACTGAATCCCCAAATCTCTAAGATATGCCTGCATTTAAAAATTAGCTTAAAAATAATACAGCACTCATTCAAAATCGTCTACCTTTGCCAAAATGGAAAGGTTGAAATAAAACACATATGATACACTTCAATAATACACAACCTTTTTAAATGAGTTGAGTTCCCAAAGACAGGGTGAGTAAAACAATGAAAGGAACACGTTTTTATAGATGACGTTTTGCTTTTCATATGATGACTAAAACCAAAATATGCTGCTTGAAATCCAGAGGAAAGGCAGTTTTGAAGTCCTTAAAGACCCTGGCTCTTTCCAGCCTGATGCTCTGTACTCTGTAGTGCAGCGTTAGGCTTCATCCTGAGGCTGCTTCCTCTTGTGGTCGTATAATGGCTTCTGGAAGCACCTGCTTCCTCAATTCTGCCTGCTACACAGGAAGTGGCACAAGCCCCTCCCTAATCATGAAAATGACCTTCCGGCACTTTTAATGGACTAATGCAGTTCACATGTCCACTTACACAGTACTAGCGAAATGTCAGTTATCAATGTGCTTAAAGCTGGGTTTTGAACCAGTTGCTAATAACACAGATGGAGTTACTATCACTGACTTAGATTAACCAAGACTAGGCTGTAGAGCTTTGGCCAATCACCTAAACTGCTATAAAATCAGCTAAAGATGAGGTGGATTGATGAAACCAACCATAATGTCTACCTGACGACACAATTCATCAGGTAAATGAGTCATGATAAACAACAGATACAAATATCTGAACTCTAAAAATTGATCATTTTCTGTTATGGTTTTTAAAATGTACACTACAGTTAAGTACTTGTAAAATACAGGCTTAACACAGTTAAAATAATGAACATTTTTGCCTATTTTTAGCAAAAGACATATGTCTCTGCCCTTTGTAATCCATGTCAGACAAATCAACAGATAGGTACATAACCTGAATATGGTTGTTTAATTCAATAAGCTCAATGGTCACTTATGCTAGTGATACTTTAAACTGCAAGACAAAGAAGTACATATTCTAGAATTACATCTCATAACCATCTTATTATGTATCTACTATTTTGTTAGGCATTTAAATCCAATAAAGTAGATATCCTTCTGATAGATGAGGAAGCTGAGGTTTAAAAGGCCAAGGAATTCCGCCAAGGTCACTGAGTTAATGAAATAGACCCAAGGCCATAGTTGGTTCCCTTATTATGAGTCTAATTATCTTTCACTATAAACAATGCAATGTGTCTGCATTTTATCTACACCTAATAAGACTCTAAAAGTGGGCACTTTCTGTTTCAGTTTTGAGAGAGGTCACAAAAGCTGAAAGCAACACAAAAGGGACATGTATCTACATATTTCACAGTGAGGGACTAGACTATGAATTCAAGACTTGTGATATTAGTGATCTAGTTCAGTTCAATTCAGTCGCTCAGTCGTGTCCGACTTTGCGACCCCATCAACTGCAGCATGCCAGGCCTCCCTGTCCATCACCAACTCCCAGGGTCCACCCAAACCCATGTCCATTGAGTCGGTGATGCCATCCAACCATCTCATCCTCTGTCATCCCCTTCTCCTCCTGCCCTCAACCTTTCCCAGCATCAGGATCTTTTCCAATGAGTCAGCTCTTTGCATCAGGTGGCCAAAGTATTGGAGTTTCAGCTTCAACATCAGTCCTTCCAATGAACACCCAGGACTGATCTCCTTTAGGATAGACTGGTTGGATCTCCTTGCAGTCCAAGGGACTCTCAAGAGTCTTCTCCAACAACACAGTTCAAAAGCCTCAAGTCTTTGGTGCTCAGCTTTCTTTATAGTCCAACTCTCACATCCATACATGACCATTGGAAAAACACAGCCTTGACTAGATGGACTTTTGTTGGCAAAGTAATGTCTCTGCTTTTTAATATGCTGTCTAGGTTGGTCATAACTTTCCTTCCAATGATTAAGTGATCTAAAATGTATCCTATTATTCTCTTCCAGGCTAAGTATTAGGTTTGAAGATGAAGAAATGAGCAAAGAGACTTCTTTGAAAGAATTTGTAGGAATGTTGTAGCATTTCCTCTTTACATCTCATACAAGAAAGGAGGGAAGTGACTATCTCTCTTTCACATTGAGGGAGAATTCTCACTCATTGCTGCTCCTATAAATTGGCCAATGTCTCTTAAAGTTATAGGAGAGGTTGGGCTAATACTGGAGCAAGCCTTCAAAGAGTCTAAAGATAAAAAGTTATATGGCTTGTATGCCAGCTAGGGACACAGAAAGCAGAGAGGGTTGTCTGTTGTTGCTGAGCAGCTAAGTCATGTCTGACTCTTTTGTGGTCCCCAGACTGTAGCCTATCAGGCTTCTCTGTCCATGGAATTTTCTGGGCAAGAATACTGGAGTGGGTTGTCTTTTTCCTTCTGTCAATTATGAGTCAAAAGTACCTACTTCTAGCTGATCAGATATGAAACACTCGGTAGTGAACATGAATGGATTTATTTTCATTTACCCAAGTACAGATAACAGAAAAGTGTCCAGGGGCTAAAACCAGAACCATGCACAGCAACACAGAGGAAATGCACTGGCTCTGTAATATTCAGAGAAACCAGTGTCTTTGATTAACTATTCATAAGAAAAGACAGTTTAAAATAGCCCCAAGCCCAGAAAATGCCAATAGCAGAGAACATTGCTACCAAGAAAGTTAAGTTCTTCCTTGTCTTCAACTCTCTTCCCTTTCTAACTCTAGTCTCAGATTAGAAACCAGGAAACAGTGAGTAGGGGAGGAGAAGATAGATAGGATATGGGAAAAGAGAAAAAAGCTGAGTGCAATAGCCACTCTGCCTCCTAGCTTTTGGCCTGAAATAAGACTGAGCTGTAAGAGAAAATTAAACTTAAATGAAAATGAAGAATTGAAAAAACATTAGGCTGGCCATTTAATTTCTGAAATTAAATTGTCATTTTAAGTAAAAGAGCCTGAAAAACATTTATATTATCTAACAGTAACTAAAGAAGTTGTGAAACTTGCATGAGATTCATCCAAACAGAAAGAAAACACCACTTGGGGCATTAGGAAAAAGCAGTTCTGGTATGATGAGTGCACACTGCTGAGCACTGTGCTTTCAAACTAACTGGGTGTGTGTGTGTGTGTGATGCTCAGTTGTGTCCAATTCTTTGCGACCCCATGGACTGCAGCCCACCAGGCTCCTCTGTCCATGTGATTCTCCAGGCAATAACACTGGAGGGGGTTGTCATTTGCTACTCTAGGAGATCTTCCCGACCCAGGGATCAAACCCACATCTCCTGTGTCTCCTGCAAGTGGATTCTTTACCACTGAGTCATCAACATATTGGTACACCAAAATAGTAATAGCAATAACTGTAATAACAACTTTATATTTGAACAAATTACCTTCCAACTAGTATATGTTTATTAACTGTACTATTTTTTGCATTGAATAACAAAGCTAAAGAACTGAAGTTTGAGGGTTACAAAATCTTGGTGCTTTCATGTTCTATTTTTACAGCCTTTAATCTATTTAAACTTTTTCATCCGCCATTCCTTCTTGTGTAAATAAGATAAATATACTTCCTTTAACATAGTTATCTCAAATAAATATGACTTTGTCTTACAGAGGATATTTGGCAATATCAAGAGACATGTTTAGGTGTGACAACTGGTAGGTGTTACTGGCATGTAGCAGGTAATGGTCAGGGATGTTGATAAACACCCTATAATACACAGGACAGAATGCCACAATAAAGAATTATCTGGCTCCAAAATCAATGTTGCTGACGTTGAGAGAACCTGCTATTAAGCAATGCCTGTCAGAGTTATAAAATATGTAACATGTCAACTTTAAGATTTGACACAAAATAGATAATGAAGGCTGGTGTACTCTTAGGATGGATCTGACTGCAAGTAATGGAAAATAGAACTTAAACAGGCTTAAGAAAAATCATTAGCTGAAATAAGAGAAGCTGTGGTGAGAACAGGCACCAGCAGGGTTCAGAAGCTCGGGGATGTCATTCTGGAGCCATGTTTTCTAATGTTCCTTAGTGCACAGTGTTAGTTTTACTCTAAAGCTGGTCCCCACCCATGCCCCACCCCCAACACACACCATAATGATGCCAGCAGATTTAAAGCTACACATTTGGGAGACTTCCCTGATGCGCCAGTGGCTAAGAATCCAGGTTCCCAACGCAGGGGGCCTGGGTTCGAATTCTCATCAGGGAACTAGATCCCACATGCCGCAACTAAAAAAGATCCCGCATGCTGCAACTAAGACCCTGTGCGGCCAAATAAATAAATACATAAACATATATTTTTTAAACAGCTACATGTTTAGGGGTGTAACATCTAGTAGGAAACAAGACATCATTTTCATAGTTCTCAAACACAAGAATATTGTGTCCCAGATGTACCCAGCAAATCTGTCCCCAATGTCCATTGACCCATCTAAAGCCTGTTCTGAACCATTCCCGAATTTATCACCGCAAGAAGAAAGATCACATATGTTTGGCTTAGGATGATTAAGTGGGGTATAATGGAAAGTGAAGATTAGAGAGGAGGACCATAATGTCCAGAACTGCTAATTTGTTACTATTACCATTTTCACTCTTCTTCATAGACATGGACACTTTAAAACTCTAATCTATAAGCTTAAGAAACAGTATCATGGAAAAGAGTCAGAAAATGATCACTGATATCATGAGACTGTGAATTTTCCAGAGCAATATGTATAAAGTAAAAGAGAATAGGATTTAAGAGATAAATTGGTTTGACAAAAAAACAAAGGTGGAAAGAATGAGGGAGAAAATAGAATTCAGGAAAGTAATTTCATGAGGACAAAGATTTCATTGAGGGTTATGACTTGAAGGAGAGAAGTCAGGAAAGAAACTGAATAAGAACCAGGGGAGAATTATGAACTCAACTGTTTCTGAACGAATATTCTCCACCTGCAAATGAAGACCAAAAGTGAGATATGATGTGAGGTGTTTTTGTTAAAGGAGGAAAGTAATAAAGACCAGAGAGGCAGAGTTGGAATTCTGACCTTTGGTACAAAAACATAAAAAGCCATTCTGATCCCTACATTATAAACCTAATTTAAGACGCAAGATAAAGTCAGTTAAACACTACATATGACTGATTGGAGGACAGAATGTACTGATGACTCAATACAGAGGAAGGATACAGGAGTATTTTTTACAGGAGTAAAAAATTTTAAATGTCAAAGAGCTGGTCTTAGAAGAATTCCTCTTTGATTTTTAAGCAAACGTTTTAGAAGGGTAATGAGGAATCATTTACATGGGTGAGCACTAGATTTGGAGGATTTTTCTCTTTTGTTTATTTTTCATTCTCTTCATTTCACTATATTGTTTAATGAACAATTACCTTCCAATTATGGATATGTAGAACTGTGGTGTTGGAGAAGACTCTTGAGAGTCCCTTGGACTGCAAGGAGATCCAACCAGTCCATTCTGAAAGAGATCAGCCCTGGGATTTCTTTGGAGGGAATGATGCTAAAGGTGAAACTCCAGTACTTTGGCCACCTCATGCGAAGAGTTGACTCATTGGAAAAGACTCTGATGCTTGGAGGGATTGGGGGCAGGAGGAGAAGGGGACGACAGAGGATGAGATGGCTGGATGGCATCACGGACTCGATGGACCTGAGTCTGAGTGAACTCCGGGAGTTGGTGATGGAAGGGAGGCCTGGCGTGCTGTGATTCATGGGGTCGCAAAGAGTCGGACATGACTGAGCGACTGAACTGAACTGAACTGAACTGAATGCATGAGTTTGAGAATCCTGAAAATCCACCTGCCTCTATGAAACTTTCCCCAATAATATTTCATATAACTCCACTAATAGTCTATGTTTTGAGACGTTTGACAAGTACATGAGGATAATAATTGTGAAAAGTTCTGAAAAATAACATTTAGAATCAGTTCAGTTCATTTCAGTTCAGTCACTTAGTCGTGTCTGACTCTTTGCAACCCCATGAACCACAGCACGCCAGGCCACCCTGTCCATCACCAACTCCCGGAGTTTACCCAAATTCATGTCCATTCACTTGGTGATGCCCTCCAATGATCTCATCCTCTGTCTTCCCCTTCTCCTGCCGTCAATCTTTCCCAGCATCAGGGTTTTTCAAATGAGTCAACTCTTCGCTTCAGGAGGCCAAAGTATTAGAGTTTCAGCTTCAACATCAGTCCTTCCAGTGAACACCCAGGACTGATCTCCTTTAGGATGGACTGGTTGGATCTCCTTGCAGTCCAAGGGACTCTCAAGTGTCTTCTCCAACACCACAGATCAAAAGCATCGATTTTTCCACACTCAGCTTTCTTCATAGTCCAACTCTTACATCCATACATGACCACTGGAAAAACATAGCGTTGACTAGACAGAGTTGGCAAAGGAATGTCTCTGCTTTTGAATATGCTGTCTAGGTCAGTCATAACTATCCTTCCAAGGAGTAAGCATCTTTCAATTTCATGACTGCAGTCACCATCTGCAGTGATTTTGGAGCCACAGAAAAAAAAGTCTGTCACTGTTTCCACTGTTTCCCCATCTGTTTGCCATGAAGTGATGGGACCGGGTGACATGATCTTAGTATTCTGAATGTTCAGTTTAAGCCAAATTTTTCACTCTCCTCTTTCACTTTCATCAATAGGTTCTTTAGTTCTTCTTCACTTTCTGCCATAAGGGTGGTGTCATCTGCATTTCTGAGATTATTGATAATTCTCCTGGCAGTCTTGATTCCACCTTGTGCTTCATCCAGTCCAACATTTCTCATGATGTACTCTGCACAGAAGTTAAATAAGCACAGTCACAACATATAGCTTTGATGTACTCCTTTTCCTATTTAGAACCAGCCGATGTTCCATGTCCAGTTTTAACTGTTGTTTCTTGACTTGCATACAGGTTTCTTAAGAGGCAAGTGAGGTACTCTGGTATCCCATCTCTTCAAGAATTTTCACAGTTGATTGTGATCCACACAGTCAAAGGCTTCGGAATAGTCAATAAAGCAGAAATAGATGTTTTCCTGGAACTCTCCTGCTTTTTCAATGATCCAGCGGATGTTGGCAATTTGATGTCTGGTTCCTCTGCCTTTTCTAAATCCAGCTTGAACATCTGGAAGTTCACTGTTTACGTATTGCCGAAGCCTGGCTTGGAGAATTTTGAACATTACTTTATTAGTTTTGGAGAAGGAAATGGCAACCCACTGCAGTACTTTTGCCTGGAGAATCCCATGGACAGAGGAGCTTGGTGGGCTACAGTCCACGGGTTGCAAAGAGTCGGACATGACTAAACGACTTCACTTTCACTTTACTAGTGTGTGAGATGAGTGCAATTTTGACATTGCCTTTTTGTGGCATTGGAATGAAAATTGACCTTTTCCAGTCCTGTGGCCACTGCTGAGTTTTCCAAATTTGCTGGCATATTGAGTGTAACACTTTCACAGCATCATCTTTCAGGATTTGAAATAGCTCCACTGGAATTCCATCACCTCCACTAGCTTTGTTTGTACTGATGCTTCCTAAGGCCCACTTGACTTCACATTCAGTATGTCTGGCTCTAGGTGAGTGACATCGTGATTATGTGGATTGTGAAAATCTTTTTTGTACAGTTCTTCTGTGTATTCCTGCCACCTCTTCTTAATATCTTCTGCTTCTGTTAGGTCCCTACCATTTCTGTCCTTTATTGTGCCTATCTCTGTGTGAGATGTTCCCCTGGTATCTCTAATTTTCTTGAAGAGATCTCTAGTCTTTCCCATTCTATTGTTTTCCTTTATTTCTTTGCATTCATCACTGAGGAAGATGATCTTATCTCTCCCTGCTATTCTTTAGAACTCTGCATTCAAATGGGTGTATCTTTCCCTTTCTCCTTTGCTTTTCGCTTCTCTTCTTTTCCCAACTATTTGTAAGGCCTCCTCAGACAGCCATTTGCTTTTTTGCATCTTTTCCATGGGGATCGTCTGATTCCTGTCTCCTGTACAATGTCACGAACCTCCACCCATAGTTCTTCAGGCACTCTGCCTATCAGATCTAGTCCCTTAAATCTATTTCTCACTTCCACTGTATAATCGTAAAGGATTTGATTTAGGTCAGACCTGAATGGTCTAGTGGTTTTCCCTACTTTCTTCAATTTGAGTCTGAATTTGGCAATAAGGAGTTTCTGATCTAAGCCACTGTCAGCTCCCAGTGTTGTTCTTGCTGACTGTATAGTTTCTCCATCTTCGGCTGCAAAGAATATTATCAATCTGATTTCGGTGTTGACCATCTGGTGATGTCCATGTGTAGAGTCTTCTCTTGTGTTGTTGGAAGAGGGTGTTTGCTATGACCAGTGTGTTCTCTTGGCAAAACTCATTAGCCTTTGCCCTGCTTCATTCTATACTTCAGGGCCAAATTTGCCTGTTACCCCAGGTGTTTCTTGACTTCCTACTTTTGCATTCCAGTCCCCCGTAATGAAAAGGACATCTTTTTTGGTTGTTAGGTCCAAAAGGTCTTTTAGGTCTTCATAGTACCAGTCAATGTCAGCTTCTTCAGCGTACTGGTCAGGGCACAGGCTTGGATAACCGTGACATTGAATGGTTTGCCTTGGAAACAAAGAGAGATCCTTCCGTCATTTTTGAGACTGTACCCAAGTACTGCATTTCAGACTCTTTTGTTGATTATGATGGCTACTCCATTTCTTCTAAGGGATTCTTAACCAAAGTAGTAGATATAATGAGTTAAATTCACCCACTGAAGATCATTTTAGTTCACTGATTCCTAAAATGTTGTCATTCACTCTTGCCATCTCCTGTTTGACCACTTCCAATTTGCCTTGATTCATGGACTTAACATTCCAGGTTCCTATGCAATATAGCTCTTTACAGCATCAGGCCTTGCTTCTGTCACCAGTCACATCCACAACTGGGTGTTGGGCTTGCTTTTGCTTTATGCTAAACATTCAGCATATTTGACCAAAAAAAATCTAAAATACTTGTGTCCTCTGCAACTTAGAAAATAACAAAAGTCTTTTCAATATAAATTAAATTTCTATTAGAGCAAAAAACAAATAGTTCATTATGGCAAAGAGAGAAATTTAATCTGAAACTGCTATTCAAAACTGTTATAATTTCAAAATAATATATATATGGCTATAAAAATAAAGATAAGTATTTTTGTATGATAATATGTATCAATTATTATGTTGCAGGTAAATAAATTAATAACATATTGATGCTGTACTGGTAAAGCTCTTGATTTAATATGTATCCTCAAGGAGGGGATATGACCAAATATATGTAGGCCACCAAAGAGACAGAGAAACAAACACTTAGTTACATACTATCTAAATGATAATAATAATAAAACCCTCATGCCCTGCTCTTCCCATTCCCTATCTCATACACATAAAGCAATCATATTCTAGAATCGTACGTTTTCCAGTTCTATTGCAGTATTAATTTTGCACATCTATGCATTTAGTTATAGTTCATTTACAGAAGTATGATAAATTTGGCTTACAAATCTGTTTTATATATGATAGACATTTTGAGGTTTTAAACTCTCAGGAGACTGTGTATTTATCTATAAATTTATTGCGTTCCCCAATGATAAATTCAAGGCAGAAAAATGATTGATTTTCTGGAGGTTTTTGTTCCTCTCTGTATATCATCTTTTCTTACGTCTCTTAGTCTCTAAGCATGTTACTTTCTAGGACTTTGGTTTTAAACTGGCATCTCCTATGAGTCACTTCACATATATATGTTCCTGGCTTTGTCTCCTGTCCCCTGCACCATATGGACTCATCCAAAAATGGAACTTCAAATTTTTCCCAGGAGCAAGCAGCAAGTTGATAAGTTTCTTACCTCTCTAAATTCCTATTTTAACTGCACTTTTAACCTTTAGTCAATATTGATTAGTTTCCTGAAAGTTTTGAGTGTGTGTATACATGTATGTATGTCATACTTAATCGGCATATTTTGTTGTTTACATTAAGAAATTTTTTCAGGTTACTTGGTCTTCCCTTTTGACAGAGAGAGACTCATAAACAAAATGTAAATATATATTTCCAATTGTTATTTTTGAGTAATTTTCAGAAGAAGAATCATTAAATCATTAAATGACAGTCAGATGAAACATGCATCTTATGCTATACTCACGTCTTGACAGCTATAGAAAAGCAAACTACATCTACCTTCCTAAATGAAATTAAATGCAATAGTCAGTACCATTAAAAAAAAAAGATAGTTGAGATTTTTAATAGGTGTAAAACACTTCTTTCATACATTTGAAAATAATTTAAAGCTAAACATGAGAAATGGAATTCATGAATAAGAACATCAGTATATGAAGTATTTTCTCATCAATACATTTATGAAACAGTGTGAAAAATGAGAAGTTATTTCAAATTCTAGTCCTCAGAAACACAATGGGGATTTCAACCTGGGTCCACAAATATGCAAGAGGACTCTGGATCTCCTTGTTTAACAGATAAGCAGGTAAGACTACTGAGGTGTAATAATTAAAAGGACTTATGAAGTAACAAAAGGAGCTTCTACTAGCCAAACTTGGGATAATTTAAGTATTATGGTACTTAAAAAATAATTAACCCAACAACAACAACAACAAAAAAAAGAAAACCCACACTGATTATGTTTAGAGGATGCCAGGAAAACAAAATATTGGGACAACTGGAAAACAAAGGGAAAGAATCAAGTATCTGTTTTCCTTTTCCTTGGCAAGAACTGTGCCGAAGTGTAACAGAAATAATTGATGAAAATAAGTTTACTTTTTTGATTTTCAGCTAATAGATGAAAACATGATAAACCTAAAATATCACTGCTTTGTAAGCCCCAATGAAATAATCAATCTCAATAATGATCAACAAAATTTAGTGAACTGATGGCTGTTTAACAGATGTGTCAAGTTCACAATACTTAAGACCTCATACTAACAAGAAACCTAGACGTCGTTCACCTCCTGATAAAATCAAGTGGAATACATAGCACAATCAATGAAAAATATTGCTAAAAAACTGTGAACTTTAAATCTTTCCCAGATCTATACCTAGCTACCTGTCTACAGAAAACATAGATAACATAAACATATGTGAAAAAGGTGACAGCCAGTAAAATCCATAATGTGGATAATCTATAAAGTACAAACCAGTATAGTATCTGTGATGAATTCATTGAAAAGAGTAAAAAGGGGAACAAGAATTCATATAGATTGGAAGATAATAGCAACTAACTGTAATTTGTGGAACACCTTTGAATCTTACTTAGAAGAAACTAAATATGAAAAGAATGTATGGAGCAAATATGAATATTTAAAAACATTGGATATATATTATATGAAGAAATTAATGGTGTTTTTTTAGGTGTGATAATAGTAATGTGGGCTTCCCTTGTGGCTCAGCTGGTAGAGAATCTACCTGTAATGCAGGGGACCTGGGTTCAATCCCTGGGTTCAAAAAATCCCCTGGATAAGGGAAAGGATACCCACTCCAGTATTCTGGCCTAGAGAATTCCACGGACAGTCTGTCCAAGATAAGGAGCAGTGGCTGTGCTTTACTGAAGGAGCCATGCAGAGATACCCCACATCCAAGGCAAGAGAAACCCAAATAAGATGGTAGGCACTGAGAGAGGGCATCAGGGGCCAGACAGACTGAAACCACAATCACAGACAACTAGCCAATCTGATCACACAGACTACAACTTTGTCTAACTCAATGAGACTAAGCCATGTTGTGTGGGGCCAGCCAAGATGGATGGCTCATGGTGGAGAGGTCTGACAGAATGTGGTCTACTGGAGAAGGGAATGGCAAACCACTTCAGTATTCTTGCCTTGAGAACCCCATGAACAGTATGAAAAGGCAAAAAGATAGGACACTGAAAGGTGAACTCCCCAGGTCAGTAGGTGCCCAATATGCTACTGGAGATCAGTGGAGAACTAACTCCTGAAAGAATGAAGGGATAGAGCCAAAGCAAAAACAACACCCAGTGGTGGATGGGACTGGTGATAGAAGCAAGGTTCAATGTTGTAAAGAGCTATATTGCATAGGAACCTGGAATGTTAGGTTCATGAATAAAGGCAAATTGGAAGTGATCAAACAGGAGATGGCAAGAGTGAACATCGACATTCTAGGAATCAGCAAACTAAGATGGACTGGAATGGGTGAATTTAACTCAGATGACCATTTTATCTACTACTGTGGGCAGGAATCCCTTAGAAGAAATGGAGTAGCTATCACAGTCAACAAAAGAGTCTGAAATGCAGTACTTGGATGCAACCTCAAAAACAACAGAATGATGTCTCTTTGTTTTCAAGGCAAGCCATTCAATACCACGGTAATCCAAGCCTATGCCCAGAACAGTAATGCTGAAGAACCTGACGTTCAACAGTTCTATGTAGACCTACGAGACTTTCCAGAACTAACACCCAAAAAAGATGTTTTTTTATCATTATAGGGGACTGGAATGCTTTTGAACTGTGGTATTGGAGAAGACTCTTGAGAGTCCCTTGGACTGCAAGGAGATCCAACCAGTCCATTCTGAAGGTGATCAGCCCTGGGATTTCTTTGGAAGGAAAGAGGCTAAAGCTGAAACTCCAGTACTTTGGTCACCTCATGAGAAGAGTTGACTCATTGGAAAAGACTCTGATACTGGGAGGGACTGGGGGCAGGAGGAGAAGGGGGACAACAGGGTATGAGATGGCTGGATGGCATCACTGACTCGATGGACATGAGTCTGGGTGAACTCCAGGAGTCGGTGATGGACAGGGAGGCCTGGCGTGTTGCGATTCATGGGGTTGCAAAGAGTCGGACATGACTGAGCGACTGAACTGAACTGACACAATGAAGCAGGGCAAAGGCTAATAGAGTTCTGCCAAGAGAACGGATTGGTCATAGCAAACACCCTCTGCCAACAACACAAGAGAAGACTCTACACATGGACATCACCAGATGGTCAACACCGAAATCAGATTGATTATATTATTTACAGCCAAAGATGGAGAAGCTCTATACAGTCAACAAGAACAAGACCAGGAGCTGACTGTGGCTCGGATCATGAAGTCCTTATTGCCAAATACAGACTGAAATTGAACAAAGTGGAGAAAACCACTAGACTATTCAGGTATAATCTGAATCAAATCCCTTATGACTATACAGTGGAAGTGAGAAATAGATTTAAGGGACTACATTTGATAGACAGAGTGTCTGATGAAGTACGGACAGAGGTTCATGACATTGTACAGGAGACAGGAATCAAGATCATCCCCAAGACAAAGAAATGCAAAAAAGCAAAATGGCTGTGTGAGGAGGCCTTACAAATAGCTGTGAAAAAAGGGAAGTGAAAAGCAAAGGAGAAAAGGAAAGATGTACCCATTTGAATGCAGAGTTCCAAAGAATAGCAGGGAGAGATAATAAAGCCTTCCTCAGAGATCAGTACAAAGAAATAAAGGAAAACAATAAAATGGGAAAGACTAGAGATCTTGTCAAGAAAATTAGAGACACTAAGGGAACATTTCATGCAAAGATGGGCTCAATAAAGGACAGAAAAGGTATGGACCTAACAGAAGCAGAAGATATTAAAAAGAGATAGCAAGAATACACAGAAGAACTGTACAAAAAAAAGATCTTCATAACCCAGATAATCACGATGGTATGATCACTCACCTAGAGGCAGACATCCTGGAATATGAAGTCAAGTGGGCCTTACGAAGCATCAGTATGAACAAAGCTAGTGGAGGTGATGGAATTCCAGTCAAGCTATTTCAAATCCTGAATGATGATGCTGTCATCAATATGACAGCAAATTTGGAAAATTCAGCAGTGGCCACAGGAATGGAAAAGGTCAGTTTTCATTCCAATCCCAAAGAAAGGCAATGCCAAAGAATACTCAAACTACCGCACAATTGCACTCATTTCACACGCTAGTAAAGTAATGCTCAAAATTCTCCAAGCTAGGCTTCAGCAATACATGAACCGTGAACTTCCAGATGTTCAAGCTGGATTTAGAAAAGGCAGAGGAACCAGAGATCAATATGCCAATATCTGCTGGATCATCAAAAAAGCAAGAGAGTTCCAGAAAAACATCTATTTCTGCTTTATTGACTATGCCAAAGCCTTTGACTTTGTGGATCATAATAAACTGTGAAAAATTCTTGAAGACATGGGAATACAAGATCACCTGACCTGCCTCTTGACAAACCTGTGTGCAGGTCAGGAAGCAACAGTTAGAACTGGACATGGAACAACAGACTGGTTCCAAATAGGAAAAGGAGTACATCAAGGCTGTATATTGTCACCCTGCTTATTTAACTTCTATGCAGAGTACATCATAAGAAACACTGGACTGGAAGAAACACAAGCTGGAATCAAGATTGCTAGGAGAAATATCAATAACCTCAGATATGCAGATGACACCACCCTTATGGCAGAAAGTGAAGAAGAACTAAAGAACCTCTTGATGAAAATGAAAGAGGAGAGTGAAAAATCTGGCTTAAAGCTGAACATTCAGAAAACGAAGATCATGGCATCTGGTCCCATCACTTCATGGCAAATAGATGGGGAAACAGTGGAAAGAGTGGCTGACTTTATGTTTCTGGGCTCCAAAATCACTGCAGATGGTGACTGCAGCCATGAAATTGAAAGACGCTTACTCCTTGAGAGGAAAGTTATGATCAACTTAGACAGCATATTAAAAAGCAGAGACATTACTTTGTCAACAAAGGTCCATCTAGTCAAGGCTATGTTTTTTCCAGTAGTCATGTATGGATGTGAGAGTTGGACTATAAAGAAAGCTGAGTGCCAAAGTATTGATGCTTTTGATCTGTGGTGTTGGAGAAGACTCTTGAGAGTCCCTTGGACTGCAAGGAGATCCAACCAGTCCATTCTAAAGGAGATCAGTCCTGGGTGTTCATTGGAAGGACTGATGTTGAAGCTGAAACTCCAATAGTTTGGCCACCTCATGCGAAGAGCTGACTCATTGGAAATGACCCTGATTCTGCGAAAGGTTGAGGGCAGGAGAAGGGGATGACAGAGGATGCGATGGTTGGGTGGCATCACCAACTCAGTGGACATGGGTTTGGGTGAGTTCTGGGAGTTGGTGATGGACAGTGAGGGCTGGCATGCTGCGGTTCATGGGGTCACAACGAGTCAGACATGAATTAGCAACTGAACTGAAATGAACTGATAGTAATGTGGATTTGTTAAAACAAAAAGTCCTTAACCTTAGCAATGCATGCTCAAACATTATAGATGAATTAATATGATGCTTGGGTTTGTTTAAAAATAAATTGAGCTTGTAAAAAGAGATTAGGTGGATAAATGAAATAATATTAGCCATTTGGTATTAATTATTAAACGTGAGAAATGTGTACTGAGAGGTTCATTATACAGTTCTTTCAATTTTTTAAATGTGTATTTGAAATTTTCTATAATAAAAATAACACAAATATTTAAAGTAATATGATTTCTACTAGTAATCTTTATCTGTAAAACAACTTCATTAATATTGAAAAATAAATACTAATATGAAATTTTCACTATCCAATTTCCTACTTAATTGACCATTTTTCTCATGTCAAGAGCATTGTTGAGATAATTTGTTAATTGTATATTTTGTACTGGTATTTATATGTGTCATCTTATTGCTCAAAACAGTTAACAAATGCACAGATCTATAAATCTGGTGAAGTGCCACTCAATTAGTTATTTAGGAAACAGCAAATTTCCTGTAGATAAACAGTTATTATTTTAGGTTTTGAGGCAATATAATCTCTGTCACAATGACTCAACTCTCCTAGTTCAGCACAAAGAGAATCAATGATGACACAAAAATAAGTGGGCATGATCATATTCAAATAAAATTTGATTTACAAAAACAGGCAGAGGGCTGAATTTGACCCATGCACTGTAATTTGCCAACCCCTAAAACTTATGACCACAGACCACTATGATGTTAACAAAAGAATAGGAAATAGACAAGAAGAGACAGTTCAGAAGTGTATTTCAGTACCCATGAAAAGACAGTTAAATGACAAGGGTGGTACTTCAGTAAGAAAAAAGATGATGAATTTTATCATTTTAATCCGTAATGATAACATACCTAGCATCTATTAAGAGAAATATAATTTAGACACTTAACCACCCTCAGTTAAATATGAAAAACATTTGCAAATGTATGTACAGATGGATTATATACATAAATATGCAGAATAAAGCAATTATTTCTAAAGTCTTAGAAAAAGTTTATATAATCATGTACATTCAAAGATTCAGGAAGAGCTACTAACCAAAACAAAAAACTGAGAGGAAAAGGACCTATTTGACCACATGAAAGTTAAAGATATTATTCAGTAAACTATTTCTATATAATATTTGCATATGTAGGTGGCAAAGTGAAAGTGAAGTCACTCAGTCGTGTCCGACTCTTTGTGACCCCGTGGACCGTAACCAAGCTCCTCCGTCCATGGGATTCTCCAGGGAAGAGTACTGGAGTGGGTTGCCCTTTCCTTCTACAGGGGATCTTCCCAACCCAGGGATCGAACCCAGGTTTCCCGCATTCGAGGTTGACCCTTTATCCTCTGAGCCACATGTCAAGGAAATACCTTAAAATTAGTAGAAAAGATCTTTTCACATATTGGTAGATTTGGTTTGCTAATAGTTTTATAAGATACACATACCCTGTGTCCAGAGCAGCAGTATGAATAGCCTAGACACTGAAACAACATAAAAGCTCATTGACAGATGAATAGATAAAGAAGATGTGGTATGTATACACAATGGAATACAACTCAGCCATAACAAAGAATGAAGTAATGCCATTTGCAGCAATATGGATGGACATGGAGATCATCATCCTAAGTGAAGTAAGTCAGAAAGAGAAAGACAAATACCAAGTGATGTCACTTACATGTGGAATCTAAAATATGACACAAATGTACTTATCAGTGAACAGAAACAGACTCACAGGCATAGCCAACAGACTTGTGGTTGCCAAGGAAGGCAGGGTTGGGGAGGGATGGATTGGGATGCAAAGTAATATGTACAGAATGGATAAACAACAAGGTCCTACTGTGCAGCACATGGAACTATATTCGTTATCCTGTAAGTAACCATAATGGAAAAGAATATGAAAAGGAACACGCATATGTATAACTGAATCACTTCATTATACAGCAGAAAGCAATACAACACTGTAAATCAATTATACTTCAATACATTTTTAAAAATTAATAAGAAAAACAATCCAGTAGCAACATAGGAAAGAATAGGGGTGGCACAGATGCTTGTGGCTTCCTAATGCACATTCCTGCCTTCTTCCTTAGTAAAAGAAACCTGACTTTAAACCAGGCACCCAGTCACAAGTATAAAAAACTACATTTTGCAAACTATTAAGAAAACTATGTGCAGCAGTGCCTACCTTCGAGTCAGTTAAGTTAATTAAGAAAAATTAATATGTGCATTTACGAAAGATTTATTTAAAGTGAAGGAGCAAGCATTTACTCCTTTTCTACCTCCTTCCAAGTCTCTGGAATTCAGTAGCTGAAGTTCCAGTCCATGACAGTAAACCAAGCAGAATGTCAGTGGGCAGAGCACAGAGTAGAACCCAGGTCACAGTAGAAAACCACCAATACTTGCACTGTCTACTCTAGATCTCTTTTAACACAAAGAGAATCAACCATCTATATGGTTCATTGCACTATCATATTGAGTGTTTCATTTCACACAGCTGAATCTAGCTATGCTGCTGCTGCTGCTGCTGCTGCTAAGTCGCTTCAGTCATGTCCGACTCTGTGAGACCCCATAGACGGCAGCCCACCACGCTCCCCCGTCCCTGGGATTCTCCAGGCAAGAATACTGGAATGGGTTGCCATTTCCTTCTCCAATGCATGAAAGTGAAAAGTGAAAGTGAAGTCGCTCAGTCGTATCCAACTCCTAGCGACCCCATGGACTGCAGCCTACCAGGTTCCTCTGTCCATGGGATTTTCCAGGCAAGAGTACTGGGGTAGGGTGCCATTGCCTTCTCTGGAATCTAGCTCTAATCAATAATGATTCATATAAAAATAAAAATGAACAGCAAATGAGCATGTGAAAAGATGCTCAAACTCAAATTAACAATAAAGTATTAGATAATTTCCATCAGACTGACAGAAATTTAAACAATAGATAACAACAGACGGCCTGACTATGAGGGCACACTTGCATATTGCTGGGGGATTGTAAGTTTTGATAGCCTTTTCAGAAACTAAATGGAAACTATTAACAGACCCTATCATCCAAAAAGCCCTCTCCTGGGAATCTATTCTAATTCAAGAAAAACAAAAAGAATTTAAGGATGGCTCAGAAGTTAAAGCATCTGCCTGCAATGCGGGAGACCTGGGTTCAATCCCTGGGTCAGGAAGATCCCCTGGAGAAGGAAATGGCAACCCACTCCGGTATTCTTGCCTGGAGAATCCCATGGACAGAGGAGCCTGGTGGGCTACAGTCCACGGGGTTGCAAAGAGTCGGACACGACTGAGCAACTTCACTTTCACTTTTCACAGATAAAATACATGATCTTTCTTATAGTATGCTAATAGTGACAAAATATCAATGGAAAAAGGTAGTATCAGTAAGTGATATCAACAAGTATATGGATGAATAAATAATATTAAGTCTGTTATGCGAGGAATTAAAAGACATAAATTGGAGGTAAAGTAACTGACATGGAGGGGTCTTACAAGGAAGGTTTGCTAAAATAATGAACATGTATACAATGAACCCAGGTTTATATAGGCTAACAGTGATAATACGTATGTGTAAGTATGGAGCTTGGGTATGCTTGATAGATAGAATATCTTGATACAGAAAAAATACATGCATGGACTACACAAAGATCATCTACTCTAAATATGTAAATGACATATGTATATATGATAAATGAACATGGTGAAATATATGAAATTATAAGCATATCATCTCAGACTACCTGGGGTAGGGATAGAGTCTGATATAGATTAAGATAAGTAGAGTTCAGCAAAAAAGAAACAGGGAAAAAGGAGATATTACCCCACTTGAAAAAGCATCAATACAATGGCTTATATAATACTATCACTGTTGTATGTGTATATATGATTATAATGTAGGAGTAATAAACAAAATACTAATGGATATTTCAGAATGATTACCAAAAGCATTTTATGATGCAAAATAATATGTATTATTTTTATATCAGGATATTAACTTCAAAATATATTTATTTTATTCCTAATAATGAAAAATTACCTCAGTCATCTCAAAAATTTTCACAGTCTAGAACAAAATATTTTGAGAACTTGCAACTATGATGAAATTAGTCTCTTTGCAGTCTCCAAGAAAGCAACTGAGGCCACAGCTGCTGCTTTGAGTAGTGTGTTATGCTGTTTTGGCTTGGGGTTTTTATTTATTTATTTACATTTTAACCAGGCTTCCCTGATAGCTCAGTTGGTAAAGAATCTGCCTGCAATGCAGGAGATCCCTGTTCAATTCCTGGGTCGGGAAGATCCCCTGGAGAAGGGATAGGCTACCCATGCCAGTATTCTTGGGCTTTCCTTGTGGCTCGGCTGGTAAAGAATCTGCCTGCAGTGCGGGATACCTGGGTTCTATCCCTGGGTTGGGAAGACCCCCTGGAGAAGAGAAAGGCTACCCAGTCCAGTATTCTGGCCAAGAGAATTCCACAGACTGTATATATAGTCCATGGGTCGCAAAAATTCGGACATGACTGAGCAACTTTCACTTTCACTTTACATTTTAGCCAAATAGATTTTGAGACTCATTTGCAATTCTATTAATTTATAAGAAAAATTGTTACTTTCTCCTTTTGAAAAATGATAGTTCAGTACTTTAAAATGCTTCTAGAAACAAGTGAACTAGTAAAGCCCCATAATAACTTATCCTTATAATTAACAGATAATATATGCAGCTGAATACCCAGTATACATCATTTCAACAATGTAAATCTCATATTTAGCCTTCATTCTTTAAGAGCATTTGAATCATGAGCAGACAGAAGCCAGAAACCTAATTACTTGCAATCAGCTTATTTCTCTAGAGATGTATCATATATTCCAGCTAACATAATAGGTATCTTCTTTATTTCCTGTCTTAAAATATTTTTAGAAGAACATTTATTCCCTGAAGTGTACATAACCAAGGAACTAAAAGGAATGGGGCAAGATCCTTCACACTTCATGGTGGATACTAGATTTGACAATCAGCCAAGGAAGTGAGTCTGTTAAAAAGGAACCTTGTCTTAAATATGGACAATAGAAGGACTATTTGCAAGCCTAGGAAACAAGCTTACAAATTAATAATAAATTCCTTTTTAAAAAACTACGAAGAATAAGAAACACCTCTAGCAACTGGTAAAATGTGTGACGCTCTATTTTGGACACAAGCATAAAGAGAATAGTATCAACTATAACAATAAGTCTAGAAAAGGGAAGTGAAATTCTCAGTGGAGGTTAGGTCCAGTGATATGGCACCAGATGTAAAGTACTGAGAAGAGACAGTGGAGATGAAAGGAGGGAAAAATACATGGGTACTCTGGATATTGTAAATAACCCCCCAAAATACAGCTATGGCTGCTGACATCTAAAGATAGCCTCCATACATAGAAAATATGAGAGCATTCTTCACTTAAATCCAAAGAAATGCAATACAATAGTCATTTACAAAGGTCTGTTTTGGCCACTGTTGGCCCACAGACTGATTTTTTTTAATGTACTGTCCTTCCTGCATTTCCTGTGGAGGTATGATCTCCTTGAATACAGGATATAGGAGGTTATATTCTCAGGGTAGAGGTTTTCAGGGTAAATAATGGTGCTAACTAGGTTGGAATAATAAGCAAACCAGACACAGACATTTGAGAGCCTCCCCATGCTCACTCTCTGCTTCATTCACATTGTTACCACAAGCAGTAAGTCCTATCAAAAAAAAAAAAAAAATCCTAAACAATACCCAACAAAAAATTTAAAAGTTAGGTGACTTTCCCCAGTAATACTTGTATAACAGGGCTTTTGGGAAACAATTCAACCTTTAAAATAAGACTGCTCCTATGATACATAGCAGCAGCTAGGAGGTGCCAATACTGGGGCAAATTTCTCCAGGAGACTGTATATAATATATACGCTTCAAATCAAGTGTCCAACATACGGCACTGCTTCTCCCATAGCAAGAATTCACAGGTCCAGGAATCACAGGGCGGAAATAGAAGTGGCACCACTGACTATTACCTCTAGTGACCCACTAGACAACTTTTTGATTTCTGTTCCCAAGACTTTATGCTCTATTAACCTAGAGATCCTAGTTCCAGAGAGAAAAATGCTTCCTCCAGGAGACAGAGCAATTATTCCACTGAACTGGAAGTTAAAACTGGTTATTTTTGGCTCCTCATGCCTCTGAGTCAAAGACAGGAGGTACAGTGTTGGCTGGGTGAATGATCATGAATATCGGGGTGAAACTGAACTACTACCCCATAATGGAGGTAAGAAAGAGCATGTCTGGAGTACAAGAGATCCTTTAAGATGTTTCTTACAATTATTATGACCTGTGCTTAACGTCAATGGAAAACTACAATCCAATTCTACTAATGGCCCAGAGCCTTAATGAATGAATCACCCCACTAGGTAATTAACCACAACCATCTGAGGTGCTTGCTGAAGGCAAAAGGAATATAGAATGAGTAACAGAAGAAAGTGGTTACAAAAACCAGCTTATAACCATATGATAGTTACAAAAGGGGGATTATCATGAGTATTCCATCTTTATTTTGTTATGAATGTTTGTGTGTATATATAGTAATACATAATTAAGCAAACAACTTTTGTTTTCTTTCTATTATTCCTTTCTCATGTAATATAAATTGTATTGACTTTATATCAGTATTTAGGTATCATTAATTTTACATCATAGTATTCAAATCACAGGATAAACATCATTGAAGAACTTTGCATCCTCATCTGAGGGCAGGGATTAATGTTTTCAGTTGTATGAGGATAATTATAGCATATTAGGTGAAATTATGATCTTGTTTTTGTTTGGAGATTAAGCATGATTTGAGGAGATGCATACAGGTGCCAAGTTGACAAGGGGTGGACTTGTGATGGCTAATTTTATGTGTTAACTTGACTGTGCAAAGGGATGCCAAGATAGCTGGTAAGACATTATTCCTGGGTATATCTGTAAGGTTATTTCCAGAAGAAATTAGCTTTGGAACTGTTGAACTGAGTAAAGTAGACAGTCTTCCCCAATGTAAGTAGACATCATTTAGTCTGTTTCAAACTCCAAAATAACAAAAATGTGGAAGGAGGGCAAATGAAATCTCTCTTCTTGAACTGAGACTCCCACCTTCTCCTGTCCTCAGACACTGGTGTCCCTAGTTCTTGGCCTTTTAGACTCAGTCCTGAACTTACACCACCAGCCAATTCTCAGACTTTTGGACTCAGACTGAATTGCACCAGCAGCTTCCCTCGTTCTCCACCTTGCAGACTGTGGATTGTGGGACGTCTTTGCTTCCATAACCATGTGAACCAACTCCTCTAATAATCTCCTCTTAAAAATATCTATATACTACCTATTTGTGCTAATACACGATTGATCTCTAAAGTAAGACTGACTTCATGACAGATTAAAGATCAGTGTTTGCATGGTTTAATGTACCATGACATCCAGCAGATTGAAACTGTTTCTCATCATGAACAAGTAAGTAGTTCTGAAGACTAGTTTAAGGAGCACAAAAATTATCTCAGATTTACTCAGATTATCAATATGACTGTTTAAAACATTTAGAGCCTGGCTTCTAGGAATAATCTCCTGATATGAAAAGGGGTGCTAAACCTTACATGTGATTGAATCAGAAAGGTTGAAAATAAATGAAGTTACTCTCCATGAAGAGGAAGCTTTTAAATGATAGCATTACGGTGAAAAGAGAGCCTCTTCCAGATCAAGTGACAATAATCTAGATCTGAAGATCAAATATACTGATTACAATTTCAACCAGAAATGTATCTCCTTGTGGGCCAACTTGATGCTAAAATGCCTCCTAAATTGCCACTTCTGAACGTGAATATACCTCAGAGCTTTGTACTCTAGGGACCACATATGTATCAGACAGCCTTGTGGCTAAACATATCCAATGTTCCAATTTACCACACCCACATGATTCATCTATTGCCAGACCTTCATGACCACTGTAGATGTATATAAATGGTTGTTAAATAAATTCTATTAATAGAGTAAACATATATCAGATTAATGGGAAGGGTCACCTCATTTGCTGGAGAAACAATAAAGATCTTTAAAAATTATGTAAATTACTCTTAACTCCAAGCATAATTAGAGGCTTCATCTAGTTCTAGGGAAAAAAGGAATTAAATATTAAGGCTAGTATCTAGGAGAGTCAAATTTGGAAATACTTAACTTCCCAAACAGACAAATGATACCCAATTCCTTATTACCCTGAAGATAAGGTAATGCTGTCATCAACACTTAGGCTAACTATAAGCATAGGGCAAATACAGGAAGGGGAAGAAAAGTACAAGTTTTTCCCCAGGGGATCCAAATCTTAAAATGCAGCAGTTCACCTATATTAAAATATTGAAAAGATATGCACTCTGCGTTCCCCAGAGAATGGAACAGTATCAATCAGCTGTATGTAAGGAGGTAAAAGCAAGATACAATCTCCAATAAGGAGTCTTCCTTTTTTCCTACTTTGGAAAGAAGACTGAGAATTGAACAGAGAAGAAAGCTCTAGGGCAGAAAGCAAAGAAGAACTAAAGAGTTTCTTGATGAAAGTGAAAGAGGAAAGGAAAAATGTTGGCTTAAAATTCAACGTTCAGAAAACTAAGATCATGGCATTTGGTCCCATCACTTCATGGCAAATAGATGGGGAAACAGTGACAGACTTTATTTTCTTGGACACCAAAATCACTGCAGATGGTGACTGCAGCCATGAAATTAAAAGATGCTTGATCCTTGGAAGAAAGGTTATGACCAACCTTGACAGCGTATTAAAAAGCAGAGACATTACTTTGCCAACATAGGTCCATGTAGTCAAAGCTATCGTTTTTCCAGTAGTCATGTATGGATGTGACAGTTGGACTATAAAGAAAGTTGAGCACCGAAGAATTGATGCTTTTGAACTATGGTGTTCAAGAGGACTCTTGAGAATCCCTTAGACTGCATGGTGATCAAACCAGTTCATCCTAAATGAAATCAACCTTGAATATTCATCGGAAGGATTGTTGCTGAAGCTGAAGCTCAATACTTTGGCCACCTGATGCAAAGAGCCAACTCATTAGAAAAGACCCTGATGCTGAGAAAAATTGAAGGCAAAAGGAGAATAAGGTGGCAGAGCATGAGATGGCTAGACAGCATCATCAATTCAATGAACATGAATTTGAACAAACTCCAGGAGATAATGTAGGACAGAGGAGCCTGGTGTGCTACAGTCCATGGAATCGCAAAGAGTTGGACACGACTTAGCGACTGAATAACAAGAATTACATATTTCGAAAAGTCAACAGACAGACTTAGATAGTTTGTAGTATCTGTTGCAAGGCACAGGATATGCACCTCCAATTTTAATTAAGAAATCAAACTACATGAAGGTCAAAATTCTCTAAAGAAAAATACTTCACACAATCAGGATGCGAAAAAATTTTCAATAGTCATAATAATGCTGATAAAGCACTATGACATCTACTATATCACATGGCAGCATCATCTTTGGAGGAAAAAGTGTACTGATTTCCAAAGACCTTTACCATGAAATGATCATGAAATCTGGGGCAGTTACTCTGAGAAATATGCACAGTATTCTAGACAAGTATTTATAAATAGTCATTCTCTCAAAGGAAAGATGACAAGGAACAAAAACTGCTGTGTGTTGCTGCCCTTTTAAAACAAGAAAATATTTTAGCTGGAAAAGAACACTGTCTTATTGTCACTGCTCTGAAGGCCATTCAGTTTAATGGAAGAAATATACTGAAAAAGGAAACTGGTAAAATAGATTGCAATAATTAATGCAAATTTTAAAAGCAGACAAAAATATTTTCTTTCTTGGGCCTGAAGGATTATATGATTGTCCAGGAGTAAAAGTGAAAACGTTCAGTACTAGTTTGGAGCAAAGTTTTCTTCTAAAAAGGAGCCATTTTGAGGCAACTATTAATAATATAAAATTTCTCATCACGATTTAATCAGATGGTATATAAATCAGAACAATCATCAAATATCACTACCCATCACCTACATTAAATAGATTGGAAGAAATAATTCAAGCAATTAAAACAATTAACTTGTTTAATGAAAACTAATTGAACACTGTATTTCATTTATAGATAAATGCTGACATCATTATCAGCCTTGGTGGCTATAATGTAGTCTTAAAATATATCTAATTTTTAAACCTGGATTTCCATTTCTTTCTTAAATCTTACCAGGAGATGTAAAAAGGATCTTCTAATAATTAAGTCAGAACTGGAATTTTACAAAGGTACAAGATTATCGTGGTTTGAAAAGATAGCTGGCTTAGTGTCTATAATAATATATTGAATTATTTCAACTTGGGAGAAGAGAGCTGTTTCATCAAGGTCTTTCTCCCTCTCAGTTGGAAATATATACATTTAAGTGGGGGGATGGCCAAAATGTGAAGGGTTTTCTGTAAGATGTTACCCGAATAATTGAAAAACATGAATGAACTTTTAGGCCAACCCAATGATATTGCATATTCACTTGCCTCCAGGGAGTGCTGTGCAAATTAATGTGATTATGCTTATAAAACACACTGAGCCCTTGAATAGAAGCTGGCCTATTTATAATCAGAATTCTAGTAAGTATATATGCGTTGTGCCAGTTATTTGTGCTGATTTAATTTAGAAGTGTGGACGACATAAGGGATGTCTGCGTTACTGTTTAATCATTCTCCTGCCAGTACTCCTCTCTCTCCTCTATATTCATCTTTGTAAGTCACCCCACCACCCTGCCATCTTTACAGACTGGCAGAACCCCTCTGCCAGAACTCCTACTATGCTCAGCACTCCTACTATGTAGCTATCATCTGAATCAACTCAGTCTATTTTGTGATCTTTCAAATCAAGTGAGTCCTTTTTACCACCAAATTTTTACTATTTTCCTTCTCCATTTTTTTCACTTTTTTTTTTCCCAGTAGAACTTTGGCATTTCCTAACCTGAACAATCATCTTACCCAAATGAAAAGGCCACTATGAAAAGGCCACTATGTCTCTCGTGGCTCCTTATGAGCAAGAAGGTGGTAAGATGTGCTTCTTGAGAGCCAGGCCACTTCTAATTTAAAATACTGATGGACTTCTTTAGTGATCCAGTGGTTAGGAATCTACTTGACAATGCAGGGGGCATGAGTTCAATCCCTGGTCCATGAAGATTCTACATGCTGTGGGGCAACTAAGCCTGTGCTCCACAACAAGAAAAGCCACCACAATGAGAAGGCTGAGCATTGCAACTAGAGAGTAATCCCTGCTCTCCACAACTAGAGAAAGCCCTCGAGCAGCAATGAAGACCCAACATGGCCAAAAATAAATAAAATACATTTAAAAAATACAATACTGAAAATAGAATGGAAATAACATAGACACCCTGTGTCACGTTGAGCAAATTACTTTTTATTTAACTACTCTGAGCTGTGGTGTCTTTATTTGTAAAACAGACAAAACCTTGGTGTTTTTCTAGGCTTCACTGACTTCTTTTTACAAAGATGGAGCCATGTTAATGATAATTACCAAGATGGTACGGTCACTCACCCAGAGCCAGACATTCTGGAGTGTGAAATCAAGTGGCCCTTAGGAAGCCACTAGTCAATAAAGCTAGTGGAGGTGATGGAATTCTAGCAAAGCTATTTAAAATCCTAAAAGAAGATGTTACTAAAGTGCTGCACTCAATATGTCAGCAAATTTGGAAAACTCAGCAGTTACCACAAGACTGGAAAAGGTCAATCTACATGCCGATTCCCAAGAAGGTCGGTACTTAAAATGTTTAAACCACCAGGTAATTGCACTCATCTTCCATGCTAGCAAGGTTATGCTCACAATTCTGCATGCTAGGCTTCAGCATTATGTGAACCGAGAACTTCCAGATGTCCAAGGTGGCTTTAGAAAAGGCAGAGGAACCAGAGGTCAAATTGCCAACATTCCCTAGATCATAGAGTAAGCAAAGGAATTCCAGAAAAATATTTACCTCTGTTTCATTGACTATGCTAAAGCCTTTGACTGTGTGGATCATAACAAACTGTGAAAAACTCTTTTAAAGAGTTGGGAACCAGACCATCTTACCTGTCTCTTGAGAAACCTGCAATGCAGATCAAAAAGCAAAAGTTAGAACCTTGTATGAAAGAACTGACTAGTTCAGGATTTAGAAAGGAGTACAACAAGGCTGTTTCCCATCACCCTTATTTAACTTATGAGCAGAGCACATCATGAGAAATACCAGGCTGGATGAGTGACAAGTTGGATGAGTGACAAGTTAGATTGCCAGGAGAAATATCAACAACCTCAGATATGTGGATGAAGCAAAGTGAAGTGAAGTGAAAGTTGCTCAGTTGTGTCCGACTCTTTGTGACCCCATGGACTGAATAGTCCGTGGACTTTCCAGGCAGAATACTGGAGTAGGTAGCCTTTTCCTTCTCCAGGGGATCTTCCCAACCCAGGTCTCCCACATTGCAATTGGATTCTTTACCAGCTGAGCTACAAGGGAAGCCCCAGATATGTGGATGATACCATTTTAATGGCAGAAAGCGAAGAGGAACTAAAGAACCTCTTGATGAAGGTGAAGGAGGAGATTGGAAAAGCTGGCTTACAACTGGTCCCATCACTTCATGAGAAATAGAAGAAGAAAAGATGGAAGCAGTGACAGATTTCCTCTTCTTGGGCTCTAAAATCCCTGGGGATGGTGACTGCAGCCATGAAATTCGAAGATGATTTCTTCTTGCTGGGAAAGCTATAACAAACCTAGACAGTATGTTGAAAAGCAAAGACATCACCTTGCCAACAAGGTCTGTATAGTCAAGGCTTCAGTCTTTCCAGTAGTCACATATGGTTGTGAGAACTGGCCCATAAGGAAGGCAGCATGCCAAAGAATTGATGCTTCCAAACTGTGGTGCTGAAGAAGACTCTTGAGAGGCCCTTGTACACCAAGGAGATCAAACCAGTCAATCTTAAAAGAAATCTACCTAAATATTTGTTGGACTGCTGCTGAAACTGAAGCTCCAATACTTTGGGCACCTGATGTGAAGAGCCAACTCATTGGAAAAGACCCTGATGCTGGGAGAGACTGAATGCAGAAGGAAAAGAGGGTGACAGAGGATGAGATGGTTGGATGGCATCACCAACGCAATGGACACGAACTTGGGCAAACTCTGGGAGATGGTTAAGGGACAGGGAGGCCTGCTGTGCTGCAGTCCATGTGGTTGCAAAAAGTTGGAAAGGACTTGGTGACTGAACAACAACAACAAACCAAGATTTTATTTAGATTCTCTCTCATCTGCACTCATAGCATCTTTATCCATATACCAAATAAACAGAGAATCATAACAATAAATCTAACATCTACTTATGGGAAAGTCTGTTCTCCCTGACATCATCAACATTCTATTAGATTTCATTTCAATTTTTTACTTTGCCAAAAAAGGTCTGTCTAGTCAAGGCTATGGTTTTTCCAGTGGTCATGTATGGATGTGAGAGTTGGACTATAAAGAAAGCTGAGCACAGAAGAATTGATGCTTTTGAACTGTGGTTTTGGAGAAGACTCTTGAGAGTCCCTTGGACTGCAAGGAGATCCAACCAGTCCATTCTGAAGGAGATAAGCCCTGGGATTTCTTTGGAGGGAATGATGCTGAAGCTGAAGCTCCAGTACTTTGGCCACCTCATGTGAAGAGTTGACTCATTGGAAAAGAGTTGATTCATCCCTATGATGCTTGGAGGGATCAGGAGCAGGAGGAAAAGGGGACAACAGAGGATGAGATGGTTGGATGACATCACCGACTCAATGGACATGAGTTTGGGTGAACTCCAGGAGTTGGTGATGGACAGGAAGGCCTGGCGTGCTGCAGTTCATGGGGTTGCAAAGAGTTGGACACGACTGAGCGACTGAACTGAAATGAACTGAACTGCTTGGCCAGACATTCCTACCTTTAAGGTGGAGAGCTTGTTAAAATGAATTCTCTGAATCAGTCGACCTGGGGTAGTGTGTGAGATTCTATTTATCTTATGTTCTGAGATGATGCTGAAATTGCTGGTCAATGGATCAATCTGATACATCAGACTTTCAGATAATGTGCTAAGCTCAACTTTTCCTAATCCTCCTGACCCCTCTCAATGACAACTCATTTTGGTGGTCTGCATCCAAAGAGCTGAGGGACTTTAATCTCCTCATCACATGACTCATTTTTCTGAGTACTATACCATTTATTGCAGCAGCCTTTCTCTCTCCCAAAATGACACACAGGGATCTATGCAGGTGATCTGGGACCAGGTCACCTACCTGGTGGGGTAGGTTCCATCTACCAGATCAGAAACTTCCATTCAATAACTAATGGCTTTGGATGAACCTATGTTGGCCTACAATCTTATTCTGGGAGACATTCTCTCCCAAGAAAATCCTTAATCCTCCTTACACATTATCTTTTGTAAGGTCTACCCAATAAGTTCACCAAATATCCATGGTTTATGCTTTAGTAGTATGAAATAGTTTACATAGAAGATTAGATCCCCCGTGTTATATTATTTCCAAGACTTATAATGTGGATTAAAAAATATGTACACTCTTGGGTTCATAGTGTATGTTCAGTTAGTGTTACCTACTATTGTCTATCAGTATGTCAGTTCACTTCAGTGCAGTTGCTCAGTCGTGTCCAACTCTTTGAGACTCCATGGACTGCAGCACGTGAGGCCTCCCTGTCCATCACCAACTCCCAGAGTTCACTAAAACTCATGTACATTGAGTTGGTGATGCCATCCAACCATCTCATCCTCTGTCATCCCCGTCTCCTACTGCCTTCAATCTTTGCCAGAATCAGGGTCTTTTCCAGTGAGTCAGTTCTTTGCATCAAGTGGCCAAAGTATTGGAGTTTCAGCTTTAGCATCAGTCCTTCCAAAGAATATTCAGGGTTGATTTCCCTTAGGATGGACTCAGTATGTTGCACTTGAAACTGTAAGTATCCATAAAACAACATTTCTCTTAGCAGAGTCATAGTTCTACAGTAGCAGCTAGCTGATTAGCAAATAAATTCTAAATTTAAGACTGTGTTTGTTCATGTATCCAGCAGATACATGTTGAGTACCAAATATGTATCAGGAATATACCAGGGGGGAAATGAGATACCATTGCCCTGACAGAGATAACATTTTGGATAGGAAATCAGAATCGAACATTCATTTTATCTTTTTGTTTTACAATAGCTATAAACAAGGTTCTTTTCAATAATAAGCACTATTATTATGCCTACATGCAACCCCTATCATCAAAATCACGCCATCATCTTTACCACTACAAAGAACAAGAAAGTCATATCCGACTCTTTTCAGCCCCACAGACCATAGCCCGCCAGGTTCCTCTGTCCATGGGATTTTCCAGGCAAGAGTACTGGAGCAAGTTGCCATTTCCTACTCCCAGGGATTTTCCCAGCCCAAAGATCAAACTTGCATTTCTTATGTCTCCTGCATTGGCAGGTGGATTCTTTATCACTAGCGCCACCTGGGAAGCCCCTTGGTAACTTGACATCTCATACCATATTCCTATCCCAAGGCTTCACACATATTTTCACTCCCATATTTCACAAAGTAACACATTCCCCCTTTGCATCCATCAGAAACTTCAAACTAACATGCTTTCTAATTCACTCAATTCATTGGCTCATTTCTAGCCACCTGTGTTTCCCCTAAAGTGGATGGTCAGCCACTTCTACGCAATCATTATTTCTTTCCACAGTTAGATTCTAAGAGACTATCCACAATGGTCACTATTTCCTTCCTATACACATTTACCTAGTTCTCCATGCCCTGGGCTGCAAAGCACAGATAAAGTATCAATGCCATGCATCTATTCCTCCAGAAATCCATTTGTCTAGTAGCAAACAGAATCTCAATATTTCTTTAAAAGTTCTTTAGTAATATCTTACTATTTTTCCCTGATAATTCTCTCCTTCTTTTTCCATATCTTGACAGGTATTCCTTTTATTTTCCTAATGTGGAGTGCAATATACACTTTCCCCCTTCACTTGCTTTTTCATCCTTAAAACAGATTAAAATGGTTCTTTTTTCTCTTTTCCATGGTTTACTCCAAAATTTAATGTTCTTATTTTATTTCTTTTAGTGCTCTCTGTAATATTCCTCCTTGTCACTTCACTATTGACTATATCTCCATATGAAGTGAATGTTATTTCCTGATTAGTATCTGGTATTGACTCAATAAACCTGTTCTCTGTAAGGCTCTGTTCCATACAATATTAATGTCACAAAAACAGGTGAGGAAATGCATTCATTTAGTATGTGGAGTTTTACGCCAACTATGACCAAAGGCAAGTGGAAATAAAACAGCCTTTAAGTATGGTAAGTATATCTGTACTCAGTGCTCATTCGAGTCTGACTCCTTATGACCCCATGGACTGTAGCCCACAAATATCCTCTGTCCGTGGAATTTCCCAGGCAAGAATACTGGGGTGGGTTGCCATACCCTACTCTAGCGGATCTTCCTGACCCAGGGATTGAACCCACATCTCCTGTATCTCTTGTATTGGTAGGCAGATTCTTTACCACAGTGTCACTTGGGAAGCACTTTAAGTACCCTGAAAGTGTAAAAGTGAAAGTATTAGCCGTTCAGTCCCACTCTTTGGAACCCCATGGACTGTAGCCCACCAGGCTCTTCTGTCCATGGGATTCTCCAGGCAAGAATACTGGAGTGGGTTGCCATTTCCTCCTCCAAGGGATCGTCTCAATCTAGGGCTCAAACTCAGGTCTCCTGCATTGCAGGCAGATTCTTTACCATCTGAGTCACCAGGTAAGCCCTTTAAGTACCCTAGAAGTTCCCTAATCTCATATGTTCTAAATTTATTTTAAAGGTGAACCAAGTTCTTTCTGAAATAACCTTACCTTCATAAAAAATCTCCCCCTCATGATTTTGACATGTTGCTGCCCTGTCACAAGAGTTCTTCTCATTTTCATGTGAATTTTTTTAAAGTAGTGTCCTTGAGGCAGGAGGAGACGGGGACGACAGAGAATGACATCTCATTGGATGTCATTGGATGGCATCACCAATTGGATGGACATAAGTTTGAGCAAGCCTGGGGAGTTGGTGATGGACAGGGAAGCCTGGCCTGCTACAGTCCATGGGTCGCAAAGAGTCGGACAGGACTGAGAGACTGAACTGACTGACTACCTTGATGAAGGGCATTTACTAAGGCAACTCAGAAAGAAGCATTAGAAATTAGCTTTAAAAACACCCATGCTCTATTTGTATCATACAACTGAGATCCAGGTCCTCACTCCTGTAAGTGTTGTCCCCATACCAGCACCATTTCATCGCCTGGAAGTTTATTTGAAAAGCAGAATTTTTTAGGTCCCACTCCAGAGGCTTAACTAGGGAAAACTTAATACCCCAGAATCTTCATTTTATCAGTCTCTCAAATGATTCCTGTGTTCATTAATGTTTGAGATGATCCATTTCTCCTCACCTCTCTGGTGGTAAAAATGAAAAAAAAAAAAAAAGGCTGCAAGTCTGTTATCTCCTTGTTTCTATTTTTATCTTTTCTCAAACTCTCCTCAATTTATACTCTAAATCTGGTGTTATTTCTACAAACCAACTTTGATTGCTTTTTCATTTTTGATACAAGAGTTGTTTCTGGCCAGTACTGCATACTGAATTTCTTGAAGACTTTTAATAAGCAATCTTTTTACCACCCATTCACACACTGATCATTTACAGATGATCACCATCAACATATTGTATTACTGATTATTTCCTAATTTACAAACTTGTAGACAGTGAAATAATATAATTTAGGAATTGGAAGGGATATCGAGATCATTAATCTAACTCCGCTTATGATGTCTCGCACAAAGTATGGCCTTAATAAATACTTGCTGAATATAATCTTAAAAGATAAGAGATAACTGATTTCACAAGGGATAAATGAATTATCTCTCAATAACAGAACAAAGACTAGAATACAGCCTCTGAAATCCTCCCCAGTTCTTTTTGCTCTTAACTGTCTAGTTCAGTTTTCATACTCTTCCATGTCTCGATAGCACTAGATCTCAACATTGGCTGAAAAGATAACCTACCTAGGGAGCTTCCAACATACTGATTCTTGAGTCTCAAAACTATAGACTCTGATTTGGTCTGGAAGTTATATACAGCCTGCACCATGGGATTTCTAAAGGTTCCCCAAGTAATGCTAATATGCAGAGAAGTGCAGAAATATCACTCTGCAACTTCTTTAAAAATGCAGAATCTGATAAAGTCCCTAGGTGAATCTAAAGCTGCTTGTTCTAGGAACACACTTTAATGAGAAGACTTTATAGCATTTGACAATATTAACCATCTAGTCCAAAGAAAGGATATCAGTAAACTATTCAGGTTCTTCTGTAACCTCTCAGATTACCCCCTTAATTTTTCACAGATTTCTCTTGTGTTACACATTTTTTATTGAAGTATAGTTAACATAAAATGTTATGTTACTTTCAAGTGTACAGTGTACATACAGCAAAGTGATTCAATTATATTTTTATATATTTTATATATTTTTCAGACTATTTTCCATTATAGGTTATTATAAGATATTGAGTAGAGTTTCCTGTGTTATATGGTAGGTCTATACTGTTTTTCTATTTTATACATAGTAGTGTGCATATGGGGCTTTCCAGGTAGCTCAGCTGGTAAACATTCTACCTGCAATGCAGGAGACTTCAGTTCATTCCTGAGTCGGAAGCTCCACTGAAGAAGGGACAGGCCACCCACTCCAGTATTCTTGGGCTTCCTGGGTGGCTCAGATGGTAAAGAATTAGCCTGCAATGCAGGAGACCTGGGTTCTGTCCCTGGGTTGGGAAGATCCCCTGGAGGAGGGCATGGCAACTCACTCCAGTATTCTTGTCTGGAGAATCCCCATGGGGAGAGGACCTTGTGAGCTACAGTTCATGGGGTCACAAAGAGTTGGACATGACTGAGTAACTAAGCACAGCACAATGTGTATGAGCTTACCAGGTGGTGCAAGTGATAAAGAACCCACCTGCCAATTCAGGAGATATAAAAGACCAGGATTTGATCCTTGTGTAGAGAAGATCTCCTGGAGAAGGACATGGCAACCCACTCCAATATTCTTTCCTGGAGAATCCCATGGACAGAGGAGCCTGGCAGGCTACAGTCCGTAGGTTCACAAAGAGCCAGACATGACCGAATCTACTCAGCATGCACGCATGTATACATTCTCCATAGTGACAATTTGCATTCCCACCAACAGTTCTTTTTCTCCACACCCTCTCTAGCATTTATTATTTATAAACTTTTTATTGATGGCCATTCTGACTGGTCTGAGATGATACCTCACTGTAGTTTTGACTTGCTTCTCTAATTAGTGGTTCTGAACATCTTTTAATGTGATTATTGATCATTTGAATGTCTTCTTTGGAGAAATGTCTTTTTAGGGATTCTGCCCATTTTCTGACTAGGTTTTTTTTTTTTTTAATTGAGCTGTACAAGTTGTTTGGATATCTTGAAAATTAAATCCCTAGTTAGTAACACCATTTGCAAATATTTTCTACCAGTTGAGACATTGTCTTTTCATTTTGTTTATGGTTTCCTTCACTGTGAAAAAGCTCTTAAGTTTAATTAGGTCCCATTTGCTTATTTTTGCTTTTATTTCTATTACTCTTGGAGACAGATCCAAAAAGTATTGCTGGGATTTATGCCAAATAGTATTCTACTTAATTTTTCTCCAGGAATTTATAGTATCTAGTCTTTTCAATATTTAAGTCTTTAATCCATTTTGAGCTTTTTTGTTTATAAAATAAAACAAAAACAGTTTATAGTGTTAGAGAATGTTATAATTTGTTTACAGTGTTAGAAAATATTCTATTTCATTCTTTTACATGTAGTTGTCTAGTTTTCCCAGCACCACTTATTGAAGAGACTGTCTTTCTTCCATTGTGTATTCTTGCTTCCATTTTGTAGACTAATTTACCATAAGCTTTCCATTCTGCTCCATTGAGCCATATGACTGTTTTTGTGTCAGTACCATACCATTTTGATGACTATACTTTTGTAATACAGTCTAAAGTCAGGGAATATGATTCCTCCAGCTCCATTTTTCTTGTTAAGATTGTTCTGGCTACTCAACGGTTTTTGTATTTTCATACAAATCTTAAAAATGTTGCTTCACTTTTGTGGAAAAAGTCATTGGTAATTTGATAGGGATTGTATTGAACCTATAGATTGTCTTGAGTAGAATCAATGATATTGATTCTTCCAGACTATGAACACAGTACATCTTTCCATTTGTAGGTGATTATGATGTCAACTGTGGGTTTACCATATACGGCCTCTATTATGTTGAGGTTTGTTCCCTCTATGTCCACTTTCTGAAGAGTTTTTATCATAGACTGTAGAATTTTATCAAAAATTTTTCCTGCCTTTATTGAGCTGATCATATAATTTTTATTCTTCAATTTCTTAATGTGGTATATCATGCTGATTGATTTGGAGATAGTGAACAATTCTTGCATACTTTGGATAAATCTCACTTGATCACTGTGCACAATCCTTTCAATGTATTCTTGGAGTTGGCTTGAGGGCCAGTATTTTGTTGAGGATTTTTTCATCTATTTGCATCAGTGATACTGGCCTGTAATTTTTTTGTGTGGTATCTTTGCCTTAAGAAATGCACTCTACACAGTTCTCCAATTTGTCCATCATCTTATTGTAAATATATAACCCTTTCTATTTTCAAATAAAAGATTAAATATACTATGGAATATTACTCATCTATACAAAAGGAAATACTGACATTTTTGACAACATGGATGGACCTTGAAAGAGGTATGTTAAATTGAAATACAACAGACAAATTAAAAAATACTTTACCTTCTCACTTATACTTGGAATCAAAAATTAAAAAAAAAATTTAAACTCTACTAGAAAAAGAGATCAGATTTGTTATTATCACCAGAAGAGGGTGCTGGACTAGAGAATTAGATGAGGGTGGTCAAATACTATAAACCATATGTATAAGATACATAAGTGCTGAGGTTGTAATGTGCAACCTGATAACTATAGTTGATATTGCTGTATAACACAGGTAAGTTGCTAAGAGAGTAGATCCTTTGATGTCTCATCAGGTGGGAAAAAAAAATTTTTTTTTCTTTTTTTAAATCTATGTGAGATGATAGAGGGTCACGAGATTTCTTCTGCTGATCATTACACAGCATACGCAAGTCAAGTCATTATGCTATACACCTTAAATTTATAGTGTAATATGTCACTTAAATATCAGTTAAACTGCAAACAAACATTTACAACTATCCCCTTCAAGCACAAAACTCTGTTTATTATTCCCTCTTTGTTGTTCATTTTTCAGTTGCTAAGTAATGTCCAATTCTTTGGGATCCCATGAGCTGTGGCACCCCAGGCTTCTCTGTCCTTCACTACATCCCTAAGTTTGCTCAAACTCATGTCCACAGAAGTCTGTGGTGCCATGTCTCCTGGAGAAAATAAACAAATTCACATACTGCAAATTCTATAAATTCAGAGACTTTGTAACTCTCATGTAGCCTATCCACAAATCCCAGTGAAAAATGCTTGTATTCAAGGAATTCAATTTACGATTGTGTATAAAGAAAAAGATATTTATTTGGGTTGTTAAGATTACAAAAAGCAAAATGGATGTCTGAGGAGGTAAATAGCTGTGAAAAGAAGAGAAGCAAAAAGCAAAGGAGAAAAGGAAAGATATACCCATTTGAATGCAGAGTTCCAAAGAATAGAAAGGAGAGATAAGAAAGACTTCTTCAGTGATCAGTGCAAAGAAATAGAGGAAAAAAACAGAATGGGAAAGACTAGAGATCTATTCAAGAAAATTAGAAATACCAAGAGAGCATTTCATGCAAAGATGGGCTCAATAAAGGACAGAAGTGGTATGGACTTAGCAGAAGCAGAAGATGTTAAGAAGAGGTAGCAAGAATACACAGAAGAACTGTACAAAAAAGATCTTGATGACCCAGATAATCACAATGGTGTGATCAGTCGCCTAGAGCCAGACATCATGGAATGTGAAGTCAGGTGGGCCTTAGGAAGCATCACTATGAACAAAGCTAGTGAAGATGATGAAATTCCAGTTGAGCTATTTTAAATCCTAAAAGATGATGCTGTGAAAGTCCTACAGTCAATATGCCAGCAAATTTGGAAAACTCAGCAGTGGCCACAGGACTGGAAAAGGTCAGTTTTCATTCCAATCCCAAAGAAAGGCAATGCCAAAGAATGCTCAAACTACTGCTCAGTTGCACACCCTCACACGCTAGTAAAATAATGCTCAAAATTCTCCAAGCCAGGCTTCATCAATACATGAACTATGAACTTCCAGATGATCAAGCTGGTTTTAGAAAAGGCAGAGGAACCAGAGATCAAATTGCCAACATCCACTGGATCATCAAAAAAGCAAGAGAATTCCAAAAAAATATCTATTTCTGCTTTATTGATTTTTTCAATGCCTTTGACTGTGTGGATCACAACAAACTGGAAAATTCTGAAAGAGATGTGAAGACCAGACCACCTGACCTGCCTCTTGAGAAATCTGTATGCATTTAGAACTGGACATGGAAAAAACAGACTGGTTTCAAATAAGAAAAGGATTACATCAAGGCTGTATATTGTCATACTGCTTATTTAATGTACATGCAGAGTAAATCACAAGAAATGCTTGGGTTGATGAAGCACAAGCTGGAATCAAGATTGCCTAGAGAAATATCAATAACCTCAGAAATGCAGATGATACCACCCTTATGGCATAAAGTGAAGAACTAAAGAGCCCCTTGATGAAAGTGAAAGAGGAAAGTGAAAAAGTTGGCTTAAAACTCAACATTCAGAAAACTAAGATGATGGCATCTGGTCCCATCACTTCATGGGAAATAGATGGGGAAACAGTGGAAACAGTGGCAGAATTTATTTTCTTGGGCACAAGATTACTGCAGATGGTGATTGCAGCCATGAAATTAAAAGACGCTTGATCCTCAGAAAAAAAGCTAGACAACATATTCAAAAAAAAAAGCTAGACAACATATTCAAAAGCAGAGACATTACTTTGCCAATAAATGTCCATGTAGTCAAGGCTATGGTTTTTCCAGTCGTCATGTATGGATGTGAAGTTGAATTATAAAGAAAGCTGAGCACCGAAGAATTGATATTTTGAACTGTGGTGTTGGAGAAAACTCTTGAGAATTCCTTGTACTGCAAGGAGATCCAATCAGTCCATCCTAAAGGAGATCAGTCCTGAGTATTCATTCGAAGGACTGATGTTGAAGCTGAAACTCCAATGCTTTGGCCACCTCATGCGAAGAGCTGACTCATTGGAAAAGACCCTGATGCTGGGAAAGATTGAAGGCGGTAGAAGGGTATGACAGAGGATGAGATGGTTGGATGGCATTACCGACTCAATGGAGATGACTTTGGATAAACTCTGGGAGTTGGTGATGGACAGGGAGGCATGGTATGCTGCAGTCCATGGGGGTCACAAAAAGTCAGACATGACTGAGCAACTGAAATGAACTGAACTGAAGGATGACAAAGATATAAAAGGTTATAACTTTTTACAAGCTGGGTCCATAAGACAGAGACCTAACATGTAAAAAATAATCATTGTCACTCTATTCATGACAGAAGCTTGTGTACCTAGGTATTAGATGGGGTCAATATAATTAAAACATGATCTCTTCCCCTGAGAAGTATCCAATCAAGGGCTAAGTGAAATTTGCAGTCCGATGCTATTAGGTACCTGGTTGAAATGCAAAGAGATACCTGTGCAGAAAGAAGGCACTTAAAGTGTGCCTTAAAGTGTGAAAGAAGGATAGAATTTGAATAAATGGAGAGAAGAAGGAGTAGAATCCTACACATGAGACACAGAAGAACTAAGGGAGAAGTCAAACACGATCTTGAGTCTTCAAGGAAGAAGGGAATAAAAATAGCTAATATATGTAGAGTACTTACTATAGGACAAACACATTTCTAAAGCATTTTACATGTGTTAACTTTATTTAATCCTAACAACATTTAGTAAAGTAACGACATTTATCACCCCAATTTTACAAATAAGGACACTATGGCATTAGAGAATAAGTACCTGCTCTTGGCCAACTAGCAGAACCAGAACTTAAAAATGATTAAACTTCTGGTTTCCAGAAAGAGTAGCTTTAAGAGTAGAGGAAATAAGTCTGGATAGAATTTGCACATGGCTAGATGCTAAATAAACAGGTTTTGAAACAAGATTTGTCTCTGAAGTATGTGATTTCTCCTGTACATACTGTGAGTTATTAGAACTTCTTCAGTTTGGAAGTGATACCACAAAGTGATGTTTTAAAAGATTTATTTAGTTATCTTGTTCAAAGAGAGGTGGACTACTGAAAGAGGTACTGGAGTGAAAAAAAATGAGGATTAATTCCTTGTAAAGAGACAAGGATGAACAAAAAGAGATGAAATGCTAAAGCTGCTGGTATCTAAGAGGAAGGGAAGCAAATAGAATTGTTAGGAGATGGAAAAAAGGAGAAATATTTTAAAGAGAAAAATGCTAGTGAGTTATTCTCTTCGTTTTTAGGCTAATGTAACTATTAATTCTCCATCGAAGAAGCACAAGTTGGAATCAAGATTGCTGGGAGAAATATCAATAACCTCAGATATGCAGATGACACCACCTTTATGGCAGAAAGTGAAGAGGAACTAAAAAGCCTCTTGGTGAAAGTGAAAGAAGAGAGGGAAAAAGTTGGCTTAAAGCTCAACATTCAGAAAACAAAGATCATGGCATCTGGTCCCATCACTTCATGGGAAATAGATGGGGAAACAGTGGAAACAGTGTCAGACTTTATTTTGGGGGGCTCTGAAATCACTGCAGATGGTGACTGCAGCCATGAAATTAAAAGATGCTTACTCCGTGGAACGAAAGTTATGACCAATCTAGATAGCATATTGAATAGCAGAGACACTACTTTGCTAACAAAGGTCTGTCCAGTCAAGGCTATGGTTTTTCCTGTGGTCATGTATGGATGTGAGACTTGGACTGTGAAGAAAGCTGAGCGCCGAAGAATTGATGCTTTTGAACTGTGGTGTTGGAGAAGACTCGAGAGTTCCCTGGAAGGAGATCCAACCAGTCTATTCTAAAGGAGATCAGCCCTGGGTGTTCTTTGGAAGGAATAATGCTAAAGCTGAAACTCCAGTACTTTGGCCACCTCATGTGAAGAGTTGACTCATTGGAAAAGACTCTGATGCTGGGAGGGATTGGGGGCAGGAGGAGAAGGGGATGACAGAGGATGAGATGGCTGGATGGCATCACCGACTCGATGGACATGAGTTTGGGTGAACTCTGGGAGTTGGTGATGGACAGGGAGGCCTGGTGTGCTGCAATTCATGGGGTTGCAAAGAGTCGGACATGACTGAGCGACTGAAATGAACTGAGCTGAACTGAACTATTAACTTCCCATTAAGATAATTTTTAGACTTCAGGAAAAAAATCCATACGCCCATCTTAATCATTAAGAACATCTTCACTCTTTAAATTATAAAATTTCCTTATAATAGTAATCACTTTTCATGACTTTGTCATATATTATAGACATTATAGACATTTTCAAAGTAGTCTGATATTAGGAAATGAATACCCTCTATAGCAAAAAATCACCTTTAAAAGAAAATTAGAATTTTCAGTTCAAAATTCTCAAAATGTCCCGTTTTGGTAATATTTTTGTCCTTGAAAAAGAGCAGCTCAAAGTTTTTATAAAATAATAAAATAAAAGTTTTTAAAACTAAAATAGAACAGTTAAGAAATGGTAATGCAATGTAATAGAATTTATCATCATTGAAGTACAAGCTAAAAGTTATAAAATAGAAAATTTAGTCCATTTCTCCCACTACCTTGCTTTCTGATATAATGCAAATGTAATCTTCCTGGCTCTTATTTTACTATCTTCTAAAATAAAAATGTTGAACCAATTCCAGGCCTATTCTAGTCAGGAATTATGATTTTGTAACTCAATGAAGTAAAACCAGAGATGAAATTCAAAACAATAAACTTCATAGGCCCAAAGTTCTGCCATGTCAAAATAATAAATGAAATTAACAGTGTTCCCTGCGGCCTAAAACATAAGTTATAGACATCTAAGTTTTTATTCTGAATTTTTCAAAGGGGGTACTATACCTAATTTACCTTTTTTTTCTTTTCTTTAATAATTCAGGTTACTTATTTTGGGAATAGAAAAAGGATTTATGCCATTCATAAACCAAAAACATACACAAATATATACAGCAAGAGTTTTCTTTCTAATCCATATGCTTATATATCCAGTCCCCAAATGACATCTTGAATAATATGTATTCTTTCAGAGGGTCCTTATATAGGTGTGTGTGTATGTGTGTGTGTGTGTGTGTGCATCAAAATATATTTTATTGGACAGCATTTTTGCATTACTTTGCTGACTAAGGTCCGTCTAGTCAAGGCTATGGTTTTTCCTGTGGTCATGTATGGATGTGAGAGTTGGACTGTGAAGAAAGCTGAGCGCCGAAGAATTGATGCTTTTGAATTGTGGTGTTGGAGAAGATTCTGGAGGGTCCCTTGGACTGCAAGGAGATCCAACCAGTCCATTCTAAAGGAGATCAACCCTGGGATTTCTTTGGAAGGAATGATGCTAAAGCTGAAGCTCCAGTACTTTGGCCACCTCATGCGATGAGTTGACTCATTGGAAAAGACTCTGATGCTGGGAGAGATTGGGGGCAGGAGGAGAAGGGGATGACCTAGGATGAGATGGCTGGATGGCATCACAGACTCGATGGATGTGAGTCTGAGTGAACTCCAGGAGATGGTGATGGACAGGGAGGGCTGGCGTGCTGCGATTCATGGGGTCGCAAAGAGTTGGACACAACTGAGCGACTGAACTGAACGGAACTGATTTTTGCATTATGCTATTTACTTTATGGACTAGACAATAATTGAATTTTAATTTCACATCAGTTTGGTTGTCTTTCAAATTTCTATAGAGATAGCTTCCTTATTCTTTTTTAAATTATTAGAGTTGAAGAGTTTTCCACTGCATGGACATATCTTAATTGTTTTAACCATCAAACACTATGGAAATCTGTTTCTGCTATTAATATTACAATAATGTCACAGTGAAATTTTCTGTACAAACAGAACTATAATTTCCAGAGAGAAGAAATGTCTGGATTAAAGTATACATATAGTATTAATATTTACAGATATTGCAAAAGCATCCAACATGTGAGAAATACTACTTACAATTTCAGAAGCAACCCATGAGAGTGCTGTTTTACTACTAAGAACCATACCAGTGCATAGATTTAATGGGGTTAGATGTTCATCAATCCAACAGATGAAAAAAATTCTGTGTTGCTTTAATTTGAATGTCTATTAGGATTCTGAGGGATATTAGGAGGAGGATTAAGACAAAATTTTCCATGTAAAAGATCCATTTTACCATCTCCTTTTATTAAATGACTGCCCTTTTAGTAAGTTTAATTTTTATCTTCTTCTTGATTTCTAGAATATCTTAGCAGCATTAGCACATTTCTGTGATATGAGTGGCCAATACTTTTCCTTGTCTTTGCATTTGATTTTTGTATTTTTTCTATACAGATTTTACTCTAATATAACTGATTTTTCTAATGTAGTTTTCTTCCTTACACGGTTTCCAGATTAGGAGTCATGGCTTTAAAGCACTGCTCTAGTTTAAGATTATATATTTTCTCAGGATTTCTTCTTGTATTAGTAAGATCTCATACTTTACACACTAGTAAAGTAATGCTCAAAATTCTCCAAGCCAGGCTTCAGCAATACGTGAACCGTGAACTTCCAGATATTCAAGCTGGTTTTAGAAAAGGCAGAGGAACCAGAGATCAAATTGCCAACAACTGCTGGATCATGGAAAAAGCAAGAGAGTTCCAGAAAAAACATCTATATCTGCTTTATTGACTATGCCAAAGCCTTTGACCATGTGGATCACAATAAACTGTGGAAAATTCTGAAAGAGATGAGAAAACCAGACCACCTGACCTGCCTCTTAAGAAACCTGTATGAAGGTCAGGAAGCAACAGTTAGAACTGAACATGGAACAACAGACTGGTCCCAAAAAGGAAAAGGAGTACATCAAGGCTGTATATTGTCACCTTGCTTATTTAACTTATATGCAGAGTACATCATGAGAAATGCTGGGCTGGAAGAAGCAAAGCTGGAATCAAGATTGCTGGGAGAAATATCAATAAACTCAGAAATGCAGATGACACCACCCTTGTGACAGAAAGTGAAGAGGAACTCAAAAGCCTCTTGATGAAAGTGAAAGAGGAGAGTGAAAAAGTTGGCTTAAAGCTCAACATTCAGAAAACAAAGATCATGGCATCTGGTCCCATCACTTCATGGGAAATAGATGGGGAAACAGTAGAAACAGTGTCAGACTTTATTTTTTTGGGCTCCAAAATCATTGCAGATGGTGACTGCAGCCATGAATTTAAAAGAGCCTGGTGTGCTGCAATTCATGGGGTCGCAAAGGGTCGGACACAGCTGAGCAACTGAACTGAACTGAACTGATACTTTACATACAAACATTGTATCTATGTGTCTTGGTATTTGGTTTGAGTTACAGATTTATTTATTTATTTATTTATTTATTTTGCTAATTGTCTACCGATTTCTTACAATACTATTAACAAATTAGTAATTTGATTCTTTGAACAAAATTTCTATTATAGCTGCCAAGATTATTCACCCTAATTTTTAATGTTTTACTTCTATTATGTACTCAGTGCATAACTGTTTGGGAAAAAAGTAAGCAATTACCAAGACATATAATGCATATATAACATATATATTTATTTTTATATTTATACATAAATGGAGTTTAGACAAGAATAAAACCAGAGCTAAGTTCAACACATTAGGTTAGCGGTAGTGAATGAAGATAAGTGTAGGTTGTCCTTGGCTGAGTTATCTTTCAGGAAATAAAATTCTTAAGTAAACTCTAGTTGTTATCTGGTTGTCGTTCAGTTGCTCAGTTATCTCTGATTCTTAGTGACCCCATGGACTGCAGCATGCCAGGCTCCCCTGCCATTGACTATCTCCCTGAGTTTGCTCAAACTCATGTCCATTGAGTCGGTGTTGCCATCCAACCATCTCATCCTCTCTTGCCCTCTCCTCATCCTGCCCTCAATCTTTTCTAACATCAGAGTCTTTGAGTCAGCTCTCCATATCAAGTGACCAAATATTAGAGCGTGCGCTTCAGCATCTGTCCTTTCAATGAATATTCTCGGTTGATTTACTTTAGGATTGACTGCTTTGATCTCTTTGCTAGCCAAGGGACTCTCTGGAGTCTTCTCCAGCAACACAGTTCAAAACCATCAATTCTTTGGCACTCAGCCTTCCGTATGGTCCAACTATCACATCCCTCCATGATGACTGGAAAAACCATAGCTTTGACTAGACAAACCTTTGTCAGCAAAGTGATGCCTCTGGTTTTTAATATGCTCTCTAGGTTTGTAATAGCTTCTCTTTCAAGGAGCAAGCATCTTTAAATTTCATGGCTGCAGTCACCCTACCAGGTGATTTTGGAGCCCAAGAAAATAAAGTCTGTCACTGTTTCCATTCTTTCCCCATCTATCTGCCATGAAGTGATGGGACAAGATGCCATGATCTTAGTTTTCCAAATGTTAAGTTTTAAGCCAGTTGTTTCACTCTCCTCTTTCACCTTCATTAAAAGGTTCTTTATTTCCTCTGCACATTCTGCTATAATAGGGGTGTCATGTACATATCTGAGGTTACTGATATTTCTCCCAGAAAGCTTGATTCCAGCTTGAGCTTCATTCAGCCCAGCATTTCTCATGGTGTACTCTGCATATAAGTTAATTAAGCAGGGTGGCAATATACAGCCTTGATGTACTCCTTTCCCAGTTGTGAACCAGTCTGTTTTTCCATGTCCAGTTCTATCTGTTGCTTCTTTACCTGCATACAAGTTTCCAAGGAGGCAGCAAAGGCAGTATGGTATCTCCATCTCTTGAATAATTTTCCAGTTTGTTGTGATCCACACAAAGGATACCAATTATGAAATATTTATTTCCAACCTGAGCTATACAAATTCTAATATGTAAGTGTAATTATATTAAAAAATCATTCATATGTAAGTGATTTTAAAAACTGTCTTGGGCTTGGAGTGAGTATTCTTTGCAGAAAAATGTGGGGCAGTGGTAAAACCCAAAGGGCATATGTAATTAATAACAGACTTCTATTTTCAAATTACCTTCTAAGAAGTTCCTGTTGATCCAGAATATTTTACTAAAGTAGGTAATGATGTGGGACAAGAGAAGTGGTACAACAGGAGGGATGAGGGAAGGAGAGAAAAAGAACACACACACATTTAATTGGCCAAGGTAACAGAGTAAAGACCTTTGGGTGAAATTAAGCACTGAATGCAAATTTCAAGTTCTTGAAGATGGAACTGTAAGACAGTCTCTTTCTTAAGTTTACCATAGATTTTTTAAAATCTCAATTATTTAAAATCATTTAAAACAATGCATTTTTGTGATTGTTCATGATAAAAATGAAGCGCTAAATGCAAAGACTGTGTGTATGACAAATGCTTCCTGCCCTATCATTAACCAAAGGGTGTTGTGGCCATCGATCAGCAGCCCATGCCCGGGGAACTCAGGGTGGAACTAGGAGGATAAGGGTCCTAAGATAGTTAAGGCGCATATCAAAGGAATGATTTCAATGAGCCCAGATTCTTGCATCTTTCCATACAGACAAAAGCACAGCTTCATTAACTTGAGTTTCTTTAATTAACAGGTATTTTTTGATCCCCCTGAAGAAGGGATAAGCTACCCATTCCTATATTCTTGGGCTTTCCAGCTAGCTCAGCTGGTAAAGAATTTAACTGCCATGCAGCAGACCTGGGTTTGATCCCTGGGTTGGGAAGATCCACTGGAGAAAGGAAAGGCTACCCGCTCCAGTATTCTGGCCTGAAGAATTCCATGGACTGTAGAGTCCACTGGGGGTCCCAAAGAGTCAGACACAACTGAACGACTTTCGTTCAGGGCTTTTCACTATCTTTTGATGTTCCAACTACCTGGTTTTTGTTGTAACTGGATCCTCCCTCATCTTATCAGAGCAGTCCCTCAGCGCTATCTGACGCAGTTTTCTGGACTTAAGTCCTCAGAAAATCCACAGAATAAAAGCTAATTCTCAAATTTTCAGTTGTGCATATTTTCTCAGTCAACAACTATAAGACTTTTAATTGGATCATCTGACGCAAATGATCAGAAATACGGAAATACTGTTAATAGTCACTATTTATACACAAACCAGTCAATCCTCAAGGAAATCAGTCCTGAATGTTCATTGGAAGGACTGATGCTGAGGCTGGAGCTCCAATACTTTGGCCACCTGATGTGAAGAACTGACTCATTTGAAAAAACACTGATACTGAGAAAGACTGAAGGCAGGAGGAGAAGGGAATGACAGAGGATGAGATGGTTGGATGGCATCACCAACTCGATGGACATGAGTTTGAGCAAGCTCCGGGAGTTGGTGATGGACAGGGAAGCCTGGTGTGCTGCAGTCCATGAGTTGGACATGACTGAGGGACTGAACTGACTGACTGATATATCAATCATTATATGCCAAGTACTACTTAAAGCACATATCTTGTATTAACTCATTTATTCCTCAGGTAACCAACTGAACTAGATATTATTATTGTCCCCATTTTACAAATGAGGAAACTGGAGAAAAAGTATAAAATACCTTGCCCAAGATTCTACAGTCAATAATGGCCCAGCCGTGCAGTAACATAATGTAAAGTCGCAGCTTCATCTCAGGTTTGGCATTCAGGGATCTGGAATATGCTGTAGAAACTAGCTGCAGAGCCCTAATGAGCATTGCCAAGGTGACCACTGCACATTACTGAAAGGTCCTTGCATGTTCACCAGCTATAAATGGTACTGTCAGAAGTCATGCTCAGTAGTTGTCAGTGTTAAGAACTGGAAGGAACAGGATCCCAGTCCCAATTAAAAGAAGGCTCAGATAGAGCAGATATGCTACCAGTAATCCAAACTAGAGGGCTAGGAGATGTTAGCTAAACAGAGTCTTACAGATAGGAATCTAACTATGTAAGCTGGGCCCACGATAGGGAAAAAGGAATGCTCTAATTTGTAAAGGAGGTAGGGTTGATGAGCCTTAAGGAAGAACCGGCACTGCACAGATTCAGGAAAGGGGCAGGGACTTTTAGTGGCCACTTCTGAGCTCTCTTACAGCTATATTCATCCCCATTCAACATGATAGCCACTAGCCACATGAACCTATCAAAATTTAAACTTAACTAAAATTAACCCAAATGCAAAACAGTCCCTCCATCACACTCATCCCATTCCAAGCCCTGAACAAGGGGCCACGGGAACTGTATCAGCACTGTTAGAGCATCAGAACTTTACCCCAAATCCCCCTTGCTGAATACAGGGTGATTTTATTTGTCCCTATTGTAATAATTTTACTATTATTTCACCTCAAATTTCAGCAAGAATTGACTTAATCCAGATTTGTACAGTATGACAGAGAAATTTAGGAGTGAGGAGTCAGAAAAAACAAAGCAAAGATTAAGTGAGTGACAGCCTACTTTGCAAACTGAAGCCACATCACTATCCTCTAAACTAAGGGCCCATTCTGTTTTGCTTCCCTTCTTCCTAACTGCCTATACAGTCCATGAGAAGTGGCTAACAAGCCCTTCCAAAGAACCTCCTACCCCATGGAAAGGTTTCAACAGGAACAAGAATTCTTTCCTGGCCTTGTTGTTTCCCTCAGTTGGACAATTCCTAAGCCACAAAATGGAAACTTTACAGGAACAGAATCCATTTACAGAAGAAACTCTTCTATCAGTTGAAAATTAATTCCTCCAGCTTGCATTTTCACCTCACAAACACGGATCATTTCTAGTTAAAAAGAACCTTGTGAAACAACAGGGCAGAGAGCAGGGACGCAAAATGTATAGAACAATTCATTCTGCCATTTAATATAAGTCATGACAATTTGAAATATTTATTGAGGAAGCTAAACACTAATACTTGGAGAAGACTCTTGAGAGTCCATGGGACTGCAAGGAGATCAAACCAGTCAATACTAGAGCAAATCAGTCCTGAATATTCACTGGAAGGACTGATGCTGAAGCTGAAACTCCAATGCTTTGGCCACCGGATGTGAAAACTGACTCACTGGAAAAGACTCTTATGCTGGAAAAGATTGAAGGTGAGAGGAGAAGGGGATGACAGAGGATGGGATTGCTGGATGGCATCACCGACTCAATGGACATGAGTTTGGGTAGACTCCGGCAGTTGGTGATGGACAGGGAGGCCTGGCGTGCTGCGGTTCATGGTGTCACAAAGAACTGGACACAACTGAGCGACTGAACTGAACTGAACTGAACATGTAACCACAATTGCCATCTAGGCAGGACTTCAACAAAATGAGAAAGAGAGGAAACACAAATTCAACCCATCACTGATCAAATTTCTTTCAAAGGCACCTAAAGAAATCCAAATAAAATAATTTAAAATACTTGAAACCTATGACTTTGGTATCTTCTCAACTCCCTTCAATTAACGTTGTTAATACGAATTCTTCTTACGTGAACAAAACAGAATGCTAGTTAAATAAAGTGAGAAATGGTCTCTGAAGAAATCTTTCTGTTTAAAATATCCATGAACTAATACATGATCAAATATATCTAATACTGACAATAAGATACCTAGATAACAAAGTTAATACCTTCAATTTTATGAAATATTCAGTCATAATAGAAAGAAAAACAGGTGTAAAAATAAATTTAACATGGTATTACAACGGGATTTATATTTCTAACCAGAAATGGACAGATACATCATAAAAGTAAGAAATGTACTTCATAATTTAAGTCAATAATAGCTATCAAGTCTAGACAATAAAATTGAAGTCGGTATCTTTAACAGCACCACTGTTCTCCTCTACAAAGGAGCATCAGCTTCATCTCATTCCTGGTTTCTAAAAATAGAAATTGTGTCCAAAATTTCAGAGCTAAAGGAGGCAAGAAATAAAGAAGGATCCTGTAACAGTAAAGTTCATCTGCCCTAAGGCTAGAAATCCTAAACACACCTTCCTTGTGTGATGCCTTTCTTGTAAGCATGATGTCTATCCTTTCTTGCCCATGTAACATGTGTTTCACTGCCTAATAAACAACACTGACAATCCAAGGGATGAGTAAGTGCTGGGGGAAAATGCCTAGGTGGGTTTTCTGCACTAGAGAGAAATTAGAGATTTCTAAATCCCACCCAATTACAAGGTCCTCTGAATGATACCTCTTACCCCTCCCTATTGTAGTTAGCCCCTTAGAGAAAATCCTAATATGATTTGCTTCCCTGTTTCTTTCTTTAGCCTTGGTACACACAATTTTCCCTATTAGACAACCTTTCAGTAGCTGCAGTCATCGTCTTATGCCTGACCACAAGCACCTTCCTGCATAAAACAAAATTGGAAGCCAGACAGCATAAGGTTTCTAAAAACATTCGTCCTCTAACAAACATCAGGAAAGGATTAAAATGTGCACTTTCAAGCTTTCTAGTCAGGATATATAATTATATATTATATATGATGTATAATATAATGATATTGATATAGTGAGCAAATATATACATTTCAAAGGGAACAAGCATTATTTTATAAACCAAAGAAAATAAAATGGTTTAATAATAAATTATCATGTTCTTATTAGCTAGCTCAAACAAAATCGTTGGTACCCAGACATTTGACAGTTACCCTGCAGATAGAATTACTGTCATCACACACAACTTGTCTTCTCATTTATTGATTTGTGTGGACCACATCTCAACTCAATCAATTCCAACTTGTTATGAGAAAGAATCCAATCAGAAAGAATTTTTAAAAGACTATCTCGCAGTAGAAAAACAATTATTTTGTGATTGAATGCATATTCAATAAATATTCCTATGGGCTTAAGTGTCATTGGATTAGATAAGAAATTTCAGAATATTTCACACCTTAAATACATTACAAACTTGTTTAGCTAGCTCTCAAACTAGTGATATTCAAACATTCATTTTAGTAGTAAATACTGCTAAGAAAAATCACCACCAAGAAAACAGACACAAAATGATAGCACTAACAACTGAAGACTACTTTAAGTAAAATGTTCTACTATGTGTTCTTACGGTTAGAGAAACTGCATACATTATGCATTTTAAATACTGTTTCTTCATTAACTACTTTTGATATCATTTTAAAATTAAATTAAATGTATAACATCACTCATAAAAAAATTTAGCAACTGCCTGTGAAAATGAATCTTATTGTAATTTTAACATGTCTCACCTACAGATGATTTACACACTCCAATTAGGAGAATTTAATTTTGTAGCTATGTTTCTGGGAATGATAGAAAGTGAGATGAAGGAGGATATTTTTACAACACATAACACCCAGGACTATTACGTGGGGGGAAGGAGGGAGAGAAAGAAACAGAAAACACTTTATCATGATTCCTATTGTGAATAAGTTAACAATTCCAATCCAAACTCAACCTAATTTTGGTGCTTAATGTGTATGCATCCAATGATATCCCTCCCATATGAGATAATTTTTATTACAAAGAAAAATTTGATTTAAAGGTTTGTTTTTAATTCATCTTAATATTTAAATATAATCCCTGTAAAAACTAGCCTGAGCAAGTATCTTCTTTTTATTTTTCCTGAAACTAGCAACTCTTCTCACCTACATTCTCTAAGTTCATGGCTTCATGTACCACTTTATGTGCATGAAGAGAAGCTTACAGAGCACCTTAGAACAAATTTCCTGTCACTGTCCCACTAGACCATCAATGCACAACTAAGATGAGCTTCCAGGTTATGCTGGAAAATGAAGAATAATAATTTTTATAAAAAGCAGTAGCGGTACATATGGGTAATTGTCTCAAAAAGGAAATTAGATTTCACTCAAGTTTATCCTTCCCTATTCTTTTTTCTTTTTTTGCTCCATCATCAACTTCCGGAGTGTGCTCAAACTCATGTCCATAGAGTTGGTGATGCCATCTAACCATCTCACCCTCTATCATCCCCTTCTCTTTCTGTGTTCAACCTTTCCCAGTATCAGGGTCTTTTCAAGTGAGTCAGTTCTTCACATCAGGTGGCCAAAGTATTAGAGCCTCAGCATCAGTCCTTCCAGTGAACATTCAGGACTGATTTGCTTGAGACTTGTTTGATCTCCTTGTAGTCCAGGGACTCTCAAAAATCTTCTCCAACACCACAATTCAAAAGCATCAATTCTTCAGTGCTCAGCTTTCTTTACGGTCCGACTCACACATCCATACATAACTACTGGAAAAACCATAGCTTTGACTAGAGAGATCTTTGTCGGCCAAGCAATGTCTGCTTTTTAATATGCTATCTAGGCTGGCCATAGCTTTTCTTCCAAGGAGCAAGCATCTTTTAATTTCATGGCTACAGTGATTTCACCATCTGCAGTGATTTTGGAGCTGTCTCTTGGTTGTTTCCCCATCTATTTGCCAAGAAGTGATGGGACAGGATGCCATGATCTTAGTTTCTTGAATGTTGAGTTTTAAGCCACTTTTTCACTCTCCTCTTTCATTTTCATCAAGAGGTACTCTAAGTTTCCCAGGTTAGCAATAGCCAAATTCTGAATTTCCCCGAGATTCAGAAAGCAAGAGTGAAGCAATGCCCATAGCTCCCCGGCAGTCCTTTTGCAGACAGCTATGGTGACAAACAAATGCAGAGATGTCTTTGGAATTCTAAGTAGTTTACATTCCTCTGCTCTACATACAACTCTTGTTCCTAATTGATGGTCCTTCCCTGGTGGCTCAGATGGTAAAGAATCTGCCTGCAATGCAGGAGACCCAAGTTTCATCCCTGTGTCAGGAAAATCCCCTGGAGAAGGGAATGGCCACCTACTCCAGTATTCATGCCTGAAGAATTTTGTGGACAGAGAAGACTGGTGGGCTACAGTCCACAGGGTCACAAAGAGTTAGACATGACTAAGCAATTAACATTTTCCCTTTAACATGACCAACTGCAGCTCCATATGCACAATAGGTACTCTACTGTGAACCCACAGATACCGGAGCCACACTGACACCTCTCTATGAGCCTGCCATCTGTGGTCACACTTAGACAGCTGGATGGGGTTGGTTTTGGGATTTTCTGGATAGTGACTCCTCCCAGTTTCCTTTCAGAATTTAGTTCCCCAGTTTGTCTAGTTCTTATATCTCCATTTTGCCATAATACTCATGGTGGTAAGTGTGATGTGAGGGGCTAAAATGTCACTTAAAATTGCTTTTCCCAAACTGCCTTTTGTTGCTATAATAGTCATGATTTGGTATTTAGTAAAGAAGACAGTTAAAATGTTGAATATTACCTGGCATGAAAATTATACTATTAATAGTATTAAAAATACAAGACGTGATAAAAGCTTAAGAACTATGTCTCAAACTCCCTTTGGGTGAGAACCTAAAAGCTTTTTATTAAAACTAGTGACATGATACTTTCTAACACCATACACAAAAATAAACTCAAAATGGATTAAAGATCTAAACGTAAGACCAGAAACTATAAAACTCCTAGAGGAAAACATAGGCAAAACATTCTCTGACGTAAATCATAGCAGGATTCTCTATGATCCACCTCCCAGAGTAATGGAAATAAAAGCAAAAATAAACAAATGGGACCTATTAAACTTAAAAGCTTTTGCACAACGAAGGAAATTATAAGCAAGGTGAAAAGACAGCCTTCAGAATGAGAGAAAATAATAGCAAATGAAGCAACTGACAAAGAATTAATCTCATAAATATATAAGCAACTCCTGAATTCCAGAAAAATAAACGACTCAATCAAAAAATGGGCCAAAGAACTAAACAGATATTTCTCCAAAGACATACAAATGGCTAACAACCACATGAAAAGATGCTCAACTTCACTCATTATCAGAGAAATGAAAATCAAAACCACAATGAGGTACCATCTCATGCTAGTCAGAATGGCTGCTATCAAAAAGTCTACAAGCAATAAATGCTGGAGAAGGTGCAGAGAAAAACTGCACTTACATTCTTACTCTGTTGGTGGGAATGCAAACTAGTACAGTCACTATGGAGAACAGCATGGAGATTCCTTAAAAGGCTGGAAATAGAACTGCCATATGACCCAGCAATCCCATTGCTGGGCACACACATCGAGGAAACCAGAAATGAAAGAGACACGTGTATGCCAGTGTTCATGGCAGCACTGTTTATAATAGCCAGGACATGGAAGCAACCTAGAGGTCCATTGGCAGATGAGTGGATAAGAAAGCTGTGGTACATATACACAATGGAATATTACTCAGCTATTAAAAAGAATGCATTTGAATCAGTTCTAATGAGGTGGATGAAACTGGAGCCTAATATACAAAGCGAAGTAAGTCAGAAAGAAAAACACCAATATAGTATATTAATGCATAAATATGGAATTTAGAAAGATGGTAACAATGACCCTATATTCAACACAGCAAGAGAGACACAAATGTAAAGAACAGACTGTTGGACTCTATGATAGAAGGCAAGGGTGGGATGATTTGAGAGAATAGCATTGAAACATGTATATTATCATGTGTGAAACAGATTGCCAGTCCAGGTTCAATGCATGACACAGGGTGCTCAGGGCTGGTACACTGGGATGACCCTGAGGGATGCAATGGGGAGGAAGGTGGGAGGGAGGGTCAGGATGGGGAACACATGTACACCCATGGCTGATTCATGTGAATATATGGCAAAAACCACCATAATACTGTAAAGTAGTTAGCCTCCAGTTAATTTTTTTTAAAAAAATAATAATAACCTTAAAAAATTAAAAAATAAATATAACTAGTGACATGATACAGTTTATAATTCAGTTCTGCTTTATCATCTCCCAGCTCTATGAAATTCATCAAGCCATCTAACTACTTTGAGGTCATCATTCTTTACCTCTTATTTGGAGATATATGCACCTTTAATAATAATATTGTTTGTAAAAATTCATGTTAGAAAGAAATCAGTTAATACTGTGTCAATAATATGCTAGACTTTAGTGAGATAATTTTACTCCTAAATAAGAAGCTCAAAAATACTTTTTTCTTAGCCTTTTTGGGGGGATGTGCTTCAAATACTAGAGATTCCTAAATATTTAACCACACCATAAATTGGATCTTTGTATTAACAAATTAGTATAAACCTACAGCCTTAGAACTCAAAAGTTATTTGGTTCATATACTCAGTTGAATAGTACTCAGCAATTAAAAAAGGATAAAATAATGCCATTTCCAGCCATAAAGAAGTCAAAGTATTTTTGACTTTCCAATCTATAGTCTTTACACACTATAATATACTTAAGACTGCCCATATATTTATTATTAATTCAAACAAAAAAAACCCACAAAAATAATTCCTTGACCTAATCATTCCTATTTTCTGTCTTTCTTTTACAACAAATCTTCTGGACACTTGCTTCGTCTTCACTTCCCTTCCTCTTTGTATTAGTTCAAACTTTGCAGTTGGTTGTGTCCCTACCACATACTAAAATATGTCTGTCTTGTTCACTGGTTTTCAAACTTTACTGTGCAAAATAATCTCCTGGATATTTTTTTGAATTGAGATCCTTAAGTCACCTACCCAAGATTCTAATTTAAAAATCCCAAATTGGAAGATAGGGACCTGAATATTTATCAGCATTTCTAAATTATTCTGATATAGGTTGTTAGGAATAATATCATGAATGACTAACACCCAAATCAGTGGAGAAGCCTCAATACTTATTCACATTTGACCTTTCTGCAATATCTGACATTCTTAATGATATCTTCTGAAATTATACTTTCCGAGACGCTCAAAACCCAGGCCCTTGAAAAAGCTGGCTCCCCTCCACAAATTACTTATTAGTGAATTCTTAAAAATGAGCTGTGGATATCAACTACCTTAAGTATTTGCTGGCTGTTTGATCTAAAGCTTCAGTAGCTTCAGGCCTTCCCTTATCAATGTCCTTCATAGGATTAACACACTATTAAAAGAAACGATATAAATAAAGATGAATATTTCCTGAATATTTATGAGTGCTAAGCATACACATTATCTTCTATAACAATCTCATGTGTCATGATTTCCTTCATCACAGTTTTTTCACTTGCTTGTTTTGTTTTTTAGAAACAGTTCCTCCTACCCAATTGTTCCCCCTAGCAAGCATGATCATTGCCCAAGAAGCTTAGTGCCATTCACCAATTCTTCTACAAACCCCGAGGGCCACTTTCCTTGGGATACTGTTCCTGATGGCCTTACTGATACTCTCCACTGCTGGGAGCTCCTGGCCCTGTGCTTCACATCACCCACTACACTGTAAGAGGCTGATCTGATATGTGTCACTACCTCGTGTCAGTGGGCTTCTTGAATGGTACGGGCTGTATCGATCAGCCTACAGCATGTCAGTGAGTCTGGCTGGATGACTTCTTTCTTAATTAATGAAAGCTAGTTGTCATTATTTATTTATTTAACCCTTCAATCCTTTTGTCAGGATATTGTGCAGTATTTCACAAAATGTGTTCCTTAAACCAGCTATATTCAAATCACCCCGGATGATCATTAAAACAATAGTTTCCTGTGCTCCTGGTTCGCTAGAGCATTATTTCTGAGGCTGAATACAAGAATATTCATTTTGATAGGCACTTTAGATGAGTCCTATGAATGACAAAATTTAAAAAATATTATTTGAGTTAGAAGAGCTCTTATTAAGATTGAAGAGACCTGTCTGCTGCTAGTGACAATGCCAATAACTAACATATTTTCATGAACAAACCCTAGATTTTAGTTTCATTTAAAAACGGAATTAGAATAAATTATCTACAATGTCTCTTCTATCTCTAAATTTCTTTTTTTGGTTTTAATAAATTGGAAAAACTCGAGATACACTTGCAAGTAAGTTTCTTCTAAGCCATATGAAATTGGTATCTATATTTTATACCTCATAAGAATGAATGAGCGCACAATCATTTCAAATCAGATCAGGATGCAGGAGACACAAGGGCAATGAATTCAAGACTGGAGACATAAGGGCAATGAATTCAAGACTGGAGACATAAGGGCAATGAATTCAAGACTGGAACTAAAGCTTTTCTTCCAATTTCATAGAGAAGAAGAGTAACAAGTGATCAGACTTGCCCACTTGCCCTAATTTCATTAATTTTTCATCTAAGTAGTTCGTAGAGAAATATTATCCATAGGTTTTTAAAGAATATAACCCCTGGACCACATGGAACAGAATCACTTAGAAGTTCCGCTTAACACTGTAGTTTCCCAGGTAACACCCACCATCTACTGAACCAGAATGTTTGACCAAAAATAATTTCCTTAAAAACACTTCAGTTGACTTATTTGTCTGCCATTTGAATACCACCACTAATATACATAATCTAAGTAGTTAAATTGAGATATACATGAATAATGAACAAATTGCTCCAATGTCTAGTATAAAACCAAAAATAAATCCTGCACGGTCTTATGTAATCCAGTCTTCTGAACATGCACAGAATATACTTTTACAGTTACTTGGACTAAAAGAGCCGGTTTTCTGACTTTAAGAGTGGGAGATTCAAGGCTGTGGGCCAGGATACAATTATAATGCAGCATATAAACAGTGACTTGTGTGCTGTGCTTAGTCACTCAGTCATATCTGACTGTTTGTGACCCCATGGCTCCTCAGCCCTTGGGGATTCTCCAGGCAAGAATCCTGGAGTATGTTGCCATGCCCTCCTCCAGGGGAATCTTTCCAACCCAGGGATCAAACCCAGGTCTCCCGGATTGCAGGTGGATTCTTTACCAACTGAGCCACCAGGGAAGCAACTAGTGCCTTAGAAATGTTCAAACATTCTGATCTAGCATAGTTCTAGGTAGCAACAGAAGTACCAATAGGATATAAGAGACGACCATAAAAGTGTTGAAAGAGGCTTAAAGGGCTAAGAAGATAAGACAGACCATGATACAAAGAGAAACAAGAAAAAGGATGATTAAGGAATGGGATAATGTTAAGTAAGGGAAACTGGTTTTGCTGAATTAACTAGGGAAAATCAGTTATGCAAGGGAAATAAGTTTTGCTGAAAGACAACCTGGCTTTGATGCTAAAATATGTGACTAGAAATCATCTGATTAGTTAGTAAACAAAAATTACACTAACAAAATGAAATGGCTATTGATAAACCATATGCAAGGGCAGAGTTGATATTAAACTAAGGGAGAGTCCCTTGGACTGCAAGGAAATCCAACCAGCCCATTCTAAAGGAGACCAGTCCTGGGTGTTCTTTGGAAGGACTGATGCTAAAGCTGAAACTCCAATACTTTGGCCATCTGACACAAAGAGTTGACTCATTGGAAAAGACTGATGCTGGGAGGGATTACGGGCAGGAGGAAAAGGGGACAACAGAGGATGAGATGGCTGGATGGCATCACCGACTCAAGGGATGTGAGTTTGAGTGAACTCCGGGAGTTGGTGATGGACAGGGAGGCCTAGCGTGCTGCAATTCATGGGGTCGCAAAGAGTCGGACACGACTGAGCAACTAAATTGAAGTAAAATAAACAAAATACAGTAAATAGTAAAATAAAGATATTCCTCTTCTGTCAAAAGGAAAAATAAGCAATGGGAAAAATTTTACAAGACATTAAGGTATTTGGGAAAATTATACTAAAAATTTCAAAGCTGCAGATATAATTTAACTTTTTTATAAGATAAATAAATGTCATCAATTACATATGTAAAATGTCTATACAATTCATTATAAGCTATTCATATTTACACATAAAATTTTGATACGTTAGAAATGAATTCCATGCTATAGATCAAAAGGAAAATAATTTGAAACAGGTAAGTTCATAGACATTACTTTCAAGAAAGTAAATGAATGACTAAAGCATCAATGAATTATTATTCACAATTTTCCTTGGAGAAAGTTGCAAGTGTTAATTAAGTCATGATTACAGAAAGACGGTGTGTCTATCACACACTTATCAGAAATGTATCAAGTAAAATTATAGCTTAATCGTCCCCCTTTATAATTCTATGAATAAAAATGCCAGTCTCTATTCATAGGAAAAGTTGTCTGGTGTTTTTTCAAGGTCAAACTTCTCTGACAAATGTGTTTCCAATATTTTGCTCAAATGAAAAATACAAACAACTATTGTCTTTATTGGGTCCAAAATGATTTACAGACCCCTGTGACATGACTTACTCTTGGCTCAAAAAAAAAAAAAAAACAAAGCACATTTTTTTAGCTATAGGATTTAAGACAAACATTTTGTTCCTTTAATTAACTGTAAAGTAGTTTTAAATTTTTGATTAGAGCTTTGTAAACAATTCAATTACACATAAATTTAGTAATAAAATAATGATAAATGTAGATCAAGGTAAAGCGTTTTTTTTTTTCTTTTCCAAATTTGGTATTCAATACCCTGCTTCACCTTGCCAAAGCAAGTCTTATTCCTATTCTCTATGTGAGAGAAACAAGAATATTTCTGATGATAAATATATTTAAGATTCAGCAACAATTCCACAGAGTGCTTTGACAAAGACAGAAATTGAGAGTGAGGTTTATTAAGTTATTTCAAACATATTTCAAGCCTTTATAACAAGGTATTTAAAATGACTATGTATATATGTAAATTTGGCCTCATCATGTGATCACAATATTGCCTAACAATTTCTAAGTGCTTAAATATTTTAAATGACTATAAATGCTATCTTGTATATTTTGAAGATGCCTATAAATATATCAAAGGACTTTAAAAGCTAGTAGTTTCTTAGTTACAAAGGGATATTTCAAACTACCTTATGAGCTTCTTACCAAATGCAGCAACTATTTTTTTATAGAGCCTATTTCTAAAATGCTGAGTTTCTGATGTCCTTCCGAGATGGGTCAGACCAGAGCAGTAATTCTAGTGACAACCAGAGGAATCTTCCACTTGTTTTCACATCACTTAAGGTCAAATGAAATGCATAGTGCACATGCTTATTGAACAGATTAGAGACATATCCTCCAAACCTCTAGTGAAAACAAGACTGTGAAATTGTTTTTTAAGTATCTTGGGCCTAATTAAATTAAAATATAACTTCAATTCTTCTCTATAAAACATTTATAGAAAAACACAAATGTTCAAAAACCATGATTTTTCTGCTCATTATAACAATTCTGGTGCTAAATAATCAAATTTCATAATAAAAAAATGTAGGTATGAAATGTAGATTAAGATATAGACGAGAGACCAAAAAAAGGCTGTATTCCTATCTCTTGCACTTATTAAGTAAATAACCCTGTGATTTAGTCTCTCTTGGTTTCAATTCCCTTTTCTATTAATTAGGAATAATAAAATCTGCCTAAGAAGCATAACTCAATGGGTGCAAATAAGGATTTTTAGTTTAAAATGAGCCCACATAAAGAAATACCTGTGAGTAGTGAAATAATATAAAATAAGGAACAATGGTGATGCTATGTATTCCTACCAGGCTTAGAAAAAACATATATATTTTTTCCCAACATATATATTTCTTTTCCCAATAAGAAACTAACAGGTGAAATATGATTAAAAGCCATATTCTCAGTTCCTCAATGTTCTTTCCTCAACTTTGTTTAAGTCATCAAGGATTTACAACACCCTTCTCCCACTCCTGGAAAAAGAAGTGCTTTTTAAGTTCCAGTAATTATACACTAGATAGGCTGAGCACTGAAATCCTAACAGTTGTGTTTGGTAGCTATCTTGGAGATATCTAATACGCACTAGGGTATGGAGCCCTCTTAAGCTGAATGACTTAGACACAAATTCTAAACTGTTCCCCACCACACTTCCTTCCTGGGCCAAATGTTCATCGTGAGTGAAGAATCTGGGTTCATTAAATCTTGTTAAAGGCAGTTCAATAGAGCTGCTCAGGTTTCAATAAATCCTAAACTGTGAAATATTAAAAAAATTAAACTCACTGATAGAAACATTTATATATTACCAAACAAGAATAAAATTCACTGTGAATGACTAATGTGTTCAAAGTCATTTCTTTCATGCCTTTAAGTGGCTTGGATTAGCATAAAGCTCCTTCTCAGAGTGTAGGCAACAATAAAAACTGCAATAACTCATACTTTGTAGTGACTTTCATTTTTGAATCTGGATATTCTTTAATTTTCATAATAGCCTTGGGAGGTAAATATCATTATCCTCATTTCATAGTAGATGAAATTGAGAGATTAGTAATTTGCCTACAGCTACACAGTAAGTGAACTGTACACTGATTTCAGGCCTAGGTACTGGCACTAAGATTACTGCCTTACTGAAATTTCTGTCACTAAATGGTTAGCACTTGAGAGAAACAGAGCTAAGGTGACAGCCGAGTGAAAATCTAGAAGCCAAAAACGTGAACACAAACATAAAGGCATAAAAGGAGGAGTGGAAAATAACTGAGAGGCATTTAAAAATAATAAAAAGCTAATATTTATTGATTGCTCATCATGTGCTAGGCTCTGTTTGAAAATGCATTATGTGAACTAACTGGACAAATCTTATCATAGCCCCTAAAACCAATGGCCAAAACTGCGAGGTCATCTTTGATTTCTTTCTTTCTTCTATCCTCCCGTGCAACAAATCCTGTGCTCTTTAGCTTCAAGATACAGTCTACCTAGAAACTAACCACCTCCCACAACTCTTATACTCTTCCGGCAAGATCACTGCAGTAGTCTCCTAACTGCTCTATTTCTAAGCAAGCCCTCATTTGTCTGTTCCTTAGCCCAGCAGCCAGAATAATCTCCTAAACCAGAAGTCAGATGGTATCATTGTTATTCTCAACACTTCCTAAATGTTTGCTCATATCCTACTCGGAACACAAGTCTTTTACAAAAAAGTTCTACTGTAAAAGGCCCTCCATGACCAGGTCTCACCCCTGCCACTCCACTGTGACCCCTATCACTCCAGGCCCACTAACCTGACTGCTAGTCCTGGATCCTTCTAGATATTCCTTGCCTTTCTAAGAAGTTGTGTACTTGTTTCTGGTCTGGAAAAATTTCCTTCTACGTCTTAGCACGATTTATTCCTCTGCTTACTTCAGGTCTCTGTTCAAAGTCCGTGAGGACTTACCCATCAGCCAGTTTTATTTTTCCCTAGACCCCATCAGCCTCTGCACATATATTTGATTTGTTTGTCTGCTCATTCTGAAGGAGGGGCAATCTATCTCTCCCATGACAATGAAAGCTCCAGAGACAGATTCTGTCTAGTACATAGATATGAGAGTCTGTCGGACACGATGGGCAACTAACACTGTCACATAGCAAGTGCTCAATAAAAAATATGTTGAACTAAAGAATGAATTCACAATTTAATGAGGTAAGTTGTAAATGACAATCCTCTTAGAGACAAAACGGCAGAGACAGAGGTAGAGGCACAGGGAGACAGAGTTACTTACTGTAGGTCACAGAGGTACAGCAAAACTCATATAATGGAGTTGCAGAGTGTGTGCTCCCGGCCACTGAACTACACTGCTCTCTGAACAAAGTCCAGTGGCCTAAAGCTATGCTTCTACAGTAGCAGGACTGTATAATGTGCTGTCCTCACTTACGTTCCACTTTCTACAAGGCTGCTTTTTAAGAGACATCATTAAAACCTAATGTCCAGACCTTATTTTCTAAATATAGTTCCTATTAAGAACTAGAGTTCTGGAAGACACAGCTGATAAGAATGTGATTGATAGGGAAAGAACAAAGCGAGCCTCACTGTGCCAGAAAGTAAGGAAAGTCTGAAAAAGTGAAAGAAGTCTATCAAAAGAAGATAAGACTTAGTAGCTATCGTCTGCAAAGCATCATTCTGTTGCTCTCTTCAAATCCACCCTGCAAAGTAGGCATATTAGCCTAGGACACAACAACGTGTCTGAAACACAGCAGATGCTACCACATAGTCTCTGCTGAGTGGAATGATGGCATAGGAAACTGAGATCACAGTGGGTATAACACATTGATTCACGAGTTCACAGTGTTAATCGGAGAGGGAAAGGAAATAAAGGACCGAAGAGAGAACTGGTGGGAGAGAAGGGATAAGTGGGGGAGGGGGGAAGAGAGAGATAATGTATAGGAAATGAGCGATGTAGGAACAATCAATATAGAAAATAACCACTTTGCAGCAAATTTTTAATAGTAAATTTTTATTTCAGGCAAGGTTCATCAATAAGATAAATAATTATTAGAGAAAAGATTTTCATACAATCCTAAAACTTTACCTCACCACTTACTTATAAGTGATAGAGGTTAAAGGCAGCTTTCCAATGGAGACCACACCATAACTACATAAAGATGTGACATCACCAATAATGGGAGAAACTAACGTCATAGGTGTCCAGATGAAGTACTCTATGACAAATGCTCAACTTGAACATGAGGAAATGATCAGAGAAATCAAAGCTCAGAAATATTCTAGCAAAACACTAGCTTGGACTCTTCAAGGCTGTCAATGCTATCAAAATACATGCATGAACATATTTTAAGGCAGAGAAAATGATCCCAACAGCTAAATGCAATGCATGGTTTCTGTGTGGCTCCTAGATTGCATTAATCGCTAGCTGTGTGGGACACTATTAGCTAATTAAAGAACTTCAATATGCACTATATTTTAGTTAAGAGATTCATACTTGAATTACATTTCTTGCCTTGCAAACTGTATTATTTTTATATAGGAGAATGTCCTTGTTCTTAGAAGTGACATGCCCAAGTACTGAGGGGTCTTGGGTCATGATGTAAGATCTCAAGTGGATCAGCAAAAAGCTTCCATCTATAGCTAGCTAACTATCCATCTGTCTGTTACAAGAAATAGTGAGAAGCTAAAGTGACAATGCTTGGATGGCATCACCGACTCAATGAACCTGAGTTTGAGCAAACTTCAGGGAGCCTGGAATGCGGCAGTCCATGGTGTCTCAAAGAGTTGGACACAACTGAGCAACTGAACAACATATATCATTACACTAACAATTAGTAATCTAAACAAAAATTATTGGGAATTTATTGTATTTTTTCAACTTTTCTGTTACTTTTTTTTCCCCCCAAATACAGTTGGTGTAAAGTCTATCTTTTGAGTTTCTTGATGAAATTCCAATGTGTGTGTGTGGAAGACTCTGAAAACCAGCAATCAATTTTAAGATCGGGTGCCCTACAATTTAATTCTGACACTATCTACCAGGGAGATAACAACATATTCCACAAGTTAAGGGTTCAGTCGTATAATACTGTCCCCTCTAGAGCCCTCCCATCCCAACCACATACATACTTCAGACATAAGTTGCAAGCTCAAGTACCTGTGTTTCAGACCAACCAGCTATAAATCAGAGAGTCCCACAACCTCCTCTTTAGGTTTGATTAGTTTGCCATAACAGTTCACAAAACTCAGAGAAACATTTTACTTGTTAATTACCATTGTATTATTAGGCTGTAACTCAGGGATCACCAGATGGAAGAGACACATAAAGTAAGGCAAGGGCAAGTGCTCAGAACTTCTATGCCCTCTCCAGCGGGGTCCACTCTGCTAGAACGTCCAGCACCTCTTCTGGGTTTACCAATACAGAAGCTCTCTGAACCACATTCTTTTGGGTTTTTATGAGTGATTAAATTATTAGCTACTGGCAACTGATTCAACCTACCCCCACCTCTCCCAAAGATCAGTGGTAGGACTTAAAAACTCCATCCCACTAAATCAAATGGCTCATTCCTCTGGTAATCATTCATCATCCTTAGATGGAATCCAAAAGTCACCTCATTATGATAACAAGAGACAACTTTACAGCTTTGCAACACTCAGGAAATTCCAAGGGCTCTGGGAAATCTGAGCCAGAAATGGGGACAAATACTAAATAAGTAGTCCTTACTATATTATAAATCACAAGATCACAGGTTACATTCTAAAAATATAGGAAACACTGAAACATTTTAAAAACTGAAAAGTAAAGGTAAATTTCTGTTCCAGGTCCATTTGTGTACATACACAAGTTTTTTGGCCCTCTCAATTCTTCCAAAAAATTCCAATTCTGTAGATTTTCTCCATTGTTTACATTGATTTTCACATACAGTCTTAACGCAGTAAAGTATCTGTAACCAATGGCTAAATTTGAATATTACACAACAAATGAAAGTAGAAATTGTGTCAAATCTACATTTTTTTCCTACCACTGGGATTCTCCTAAATATGTCAAGTTTGTGAACGGGGTCTCAGGTTAAATTCAAGGATAGATTACTTCCACAGGACACTAACCTTAGCTCCTACAGCCCAGAATGCCTAGTGCTCACTTTACTCTCTTATCCAAATTGTAAGGGTTAGATTTTCCACGTGCTACACAAAACTTCTTTTTAAGCCCAGCATTCCCTCAACTATCCTACAATTAATAATAGTTGCTAATAATAGTTTACTGTACAGTCATATTTTTCTCTATGTCAGCTTTTTCTAAGCCTACTTATTTCTCAAAAATGTAAGTTTATCTGTTTGTCTGTGGCAGAGACAATTAGCAACTTAAGTAGTAAATTTCTTCTTTTGGCAAGTAGAGTATTATTGCTAGGAAATAGCTACTTGTCAGGAACGATTTCCCAAACTCCTCTCCTTCCACCTGGCTCTTACCTTGTATCTGGTGGGTCCATAGGACAGCTCTCTATGAAATGTGAGCAGTCCCTTCTGGGCTGCAATTAAGCATTATGTAACACAATTCTTCTCAAACTGACTCTGTCCTTTGAGCAGCTAAACGCAGCAGGGGATTCTGAGGAGGCCCAAGGGAACTAAGAAATGAGGAGAAACAAAGAAAGGACCTATGGATTAACGCTAAGACAAGAGTTACTCAATTAACTTCCATCTGATACTATGTGATTGAGGAATAATTTTTTGTTTTCTTATGACTTTGAGATGCAACAAGATGGCAGAGTAGAAGGACATGCACTCATCTTCTTCTGCAAGAACTCCAAAATTACAACTCGCTGCTGAACAACCATCAACAAGAGAACATTAGATCCCACCAAAAAAAGATACCCTATGTCCAAAGGCAAAGGAGAAGCCCCAGCAAGATGGTAGGAGGGACAAAATCACATTTAGAATCAAACCCCATACCCACCAGAGACACTCAGAGAGCTCAAACAAAAACTTATGCACACCAGGAGACTCTACAGAGACTGAAGCAGACCTGCCTTTGAGTGTGAGTGTCTCCTGTGGGAGTACCGGTCAGCAGTGGCCTGTCGCAGGGTCAGGGGCTCTGGGTGCAGCAGACCTGGGTGTGGCATAAGCCTGCTTGGAGGAGGTCACCATTAACCCCACATAGAGCTGCCAGAACTTACACAGGACTGGGAAACAGACTCTTGGAGGGCACAGACAGAACCTTGTGGGCACAAGGAGCCAGGAGAAAGGAGCAGTGACCCTACAGGAGACTAACCCAGACTTGCCTGGGAGTATCCAGGAGTCTCCAGCAGAGGTGTGGATCGGTGTTGGCCTACTGCAGGTTTGGGGGCATTGAGTGTGGCATGGTGTGCACAGGACATTTTGAAGGAGGTCACCATTATCTTCATTACCTCCACCATAGTTTGGTCTCAGGTCAAACAACAGGGAGGGAACACAGCCCCGCTCATCAACAGAAAATTGGATTAAAGATTTATTGAGCATGGCCCTGCCCATCAGAACAAGACCCGGTTTCCCCCACAGTCAGTCTCTCCCATCAGAAAACTTCTATAAGCTTCTTACCCTTATCCTTAAGAGGGCAGACAGAATGAAAATCACAATAACAGAATACTAATCCAACTGATCACATGGAACACAGCCTTGTCTAACTCAGTGAAACTATGAGCCATGCTGTGTAGGGCCACCCAAGATGGACAGGTCATGATGGAGAGTTCTGAACAAAATGTGGTCCACTAGAGAAGGGAATGGAAAACCACTTCAGTATTCTTGCCTTGAGAACCCAATGATCAGTATGAAAAGGCAGAAAGATATGTCACTGAAAGATGAATTCCCCCGGTCTGTAGGTGCCCAATATGCTACTGGAGAAGAGGGGAGTAATAACTGAAGAGAATGAAGAGATGGACCCAAAGCAAAAACAATGCCCAGCTGTGGATGTGACTGGTGATGAAGTAAAGTACAGTGCTGTAAAGAACAATATTGCATACGGACCTGGAATGTTAGGTCCATGAATCAAGGTAAATTGGAAGTGGTCAAACAGGAAATGGCAAGAGTGAACATCGACATTTTAGGAATTAGTGAACTAAAATTGACAGGAATGGGCAATTTTAACTAAGATGACCATTATATCTATTACTGTATGGAAGAATCCCTTAGAAGAAATGGAGTATCCCTCATAGTCAACAAAAGAGAATGAAATGCAGTTCTTGGGTGCAATCTCAAAAATGACAGAATGATCTCTGTTCATTTCCAAGGCAAACCATTCAATATCACAGTTATCAAGTCTATGCCCCAACCAGTAATGCAGAAGAAGCTGAAGCTGAACAGTTCTATGAAGACTTACGAGACCTCTTCATTACAGGGGACTGGAATGCAAAAGTAGGAAGTCAAGAGATACCTGGAGTAAGAGGCAAATTTAGTCTTGGAGTACAAAATGAAGCAGGGCAAAGGCTAACAGAGTTTTGCCAAGAGAACACACTGGTCATAGCAAACATCCTCTTCCAGCAACACAAGAGAAGACTCCACACAAGGACATCACCAGATGGTCAATACTGAAATCAGATTGATTATATTCTTTGTAGCCTAAGATAGAGAAGCTCTATACAGTCAGCAAAAACAAGACCAGGAGCTGACTGTGGCTCAGATCATGAACTCTTCATTGCCAAATTCAGACTGAAATTGAAGAAAGGAAAACGACCAGACCACTGAAGTATGATCTAAATCAAATCCCTTACAATTACAGAGTGGAAGTGGCAAATACATTCAAGGGATTAGGTCTGACACACAGTGCCTGAAGAACTATGGACAGAGGTTCATGACTTGTACAGGAGACAGTGATCAAGACCATCCCCAAAAAAAGAAATGCAAAAAAGAGAAATGGCTGTCTGAGGAGGCCTTACAAATAGCTATGAAAACAACAGAAGCAAAAGGCAAAGCAGAAAAGGAAAGATACACCCATTTGAATGCAGAGTTCTAAAGAATAGCAAGGAGAGATAAGAAAGCCAGTGATCAATGCAAAGAAATAGAGGAAAACAATAGAATGAGAAAGATGAGAGATCTTTTCAAAAAAATTAGAGATACCAAGGGAACTTTTCATGCAAAGACAGGCACAATAAAGGACAGAAATGGTTTCGACCTAACAGAAGCAGAAGATATTAAGAAGACGGGACAAGAATACACAGAAGAACTATACCAAAAAGATCTTTGTAACCCAGATAAACACGATGGTGTGATCACTCACCTAGAGCCAGACATCCTGGAATGGTAAGTTAAGTGGGCCTTAGGAAGCATCACTAAAAATAAAGCTAGTGGAGGTGATGAAATTCCAGTTGAGCTATTTCGAATCTGAAAAGGTGATGCTGTTAAGGTGCCCCACTCAATATACCAGCAAATTTGAAAAACTCAGCACTGGCCACAGGATTGGAAAAGGTCAGTTTTCATTCCATTCCCCAGAAATTCAATGCTAAAGAATGTTCATGCTACCTCACAATTTCACTCATCTCACATGCTAGCAAAGTAATGCTCAAAATTCTCCAAGCCAGGCTTCAACAGTACATGAATCAAGAACTTCCAGATGTTCAAGCTGGATTTAGAAAAGGCAGAGGAAGTGGAAATCAAATTGTCAACATCATTTGGATCATCAAAAAATCAAGAGACTTCCAGAAAAAACATCTCCTTCTGCTTTATTGACTATGCCAAAGCCTTCAGACTTGTGGATCACAACAAACTGTGGAAAATTCTTGAAGAAATGGGAACACCAGACCACCTGACCCGCCTCCTGAGAAATCTGTATGCAGGTCAAGAAGCAACAGTTAGAACTGGACATGAAAATAGGGAAAGGAGTATGTCAAGGCTGTATATTGTCACCGTGATTATTTAACTTCTATACAGAGTACATCATGTGAAATGCCAGGCTGGATGAAGCACAAGCTGGAATCAAGATTGCCAGGAGAAATATCAATAACCTCAGATACACAGATGACACCACACTTATGGCACAAAGCAAAGAAACTAAAGAGCCTCTTGATGAAAGTGAGAGAAGAGTGAAAAAGTTGGCTTAAAACTCAACATTTAGGAAACTAAGATCATGGCATCTGGTCCCATCACTTCATGGCAAATAGATGGGGAAACAATGGAAATAGTGACAGACTTTATTTTGGGAGACTCCAAAATCACTACAGATGGTGACAGCAGCCATGAAATTAAAAGATGTTTGCTTCTTGGAAGAAAAGTTATGACCCACCTAGACAGCATATTAAAAAGCATAGACATTACTTTGCCAACAAAGGTCCATCTAGTCAAAGCTTTGCTTTTTCCAGTAGTCATGTATGGATGGATGTGAGTTAGACTATAAAGAGAGTTAGACTATAAAGAAAGCTGAGTGCCAAAAAACTGATGCTTTGAACTGTGGTGCTGGAAGAGACTCTTTAATCCCTTGGACTGAAAGGAGATCCAACCAGTCCATCCTAAAGGAAATCAGTCCTGAATAACCACTGAAAGGACTGATGCTGAAGCTGAAACTATAATACTTTAGCCACCTAATGCAAAGAACTGACTCACTGGAAAAGACCCTGATGCTGGGAAAGATTGAAGGCGGGAGGAGAAGGGGTCGACAGAGGATGAGATGGTTGGATGGCATCACTAACTTCATGGACATGAGTTTGAGTTGGGAGTTGGTGATGGTCAGGGCAGCCTGGCGTGCTGCAGTTCATGGGGTTGCAAAGAATCAGACACGGCTGAGCGACTGAACTGAACTGAAGCCTCTGTGACTTGATTCTGTTATGGCATGTATTGTTCTGTTCACTACTACATGTAGAAATCAGTTGACAGAAAACTTTCCCAAAGAAGGACCACTAGCTTAGGTTTACTTACTAGAGTTGCTTTCTAACACTAAGTCTTCCCTATCAGAAGGGATAGGGAAGACTATCAGAAATGATGCTAATCATACTTAATCTTTGTTTGTTTGTTTAGTATCTAAACTCTGCAGTTGAATATAAGCTGCATGCAGTCAATGGTCTCTTCTGCTTGATTTTTTTTCTTAACTCTATTCCCACTACCTAGCCTAGTGTCTGATACACATGGGCATAGAATCCATTTTCAGAAATTGACTGACTGTTTGATCCCGATGACATTTCTGCCTACCAGCGAATAGAAAGGTAAATAGGAGAAAGCAATTGATAGCCTGTTGGTGATGGTGATTTCTGATTCCAGGAAAACAATGTCATATCCAGAGTCACTTCAGAGTCATTTTATGGCATTTCTAAGCTACTCAGAAGTTTTGTGGATAAACAGGGAGATATGTGCATGCATGCTTACATGTGCATGCACACACACATGTGCATACACATGCACACAAAACAAATCAGATCCCGAGTTTTGTGGATAAACAGGGAGATATGTGCATGCATGCTTACATGTGCATGCACACACACATGTGCATACACACACACACAAAACAAATCAGATCCCAATTATCACTCTTCCTCTTTTTTTCCCAATTATCCAACCAAAGAGGCTCATCTTATGAAAGTAACATCTCTTACCTCTCATAATTGACTGGTTATCTTATTTCTAAAAATAATAATAATGCTGAGAGAAAATGTGCTGGTCTTAGTTAATAAGTTAATCCCCCAAAGACAATATATCTAATAGATTGGGTACCCAACCTCAGGCAGACCATCCACATTGAGGAGGGATAGTTTTAAGTGTAGTAGGGCTTGGTACAAGTTGTAGAGGAAAGAAACCACTCTGGTAGTTTAAACAAAGGACCTTTATTACAGGATATAAAATGGTTTACAGAACCATTGAGAAGGCCCAGAGGCAGATTCTAGGCTAGGCTTCCAAGACTATTGCCTCATTCCTGGCACTAGTATCTACCCTTTGCAGTTGACTATAAGAGAAGGCGATGGCACCCCACTCCAGTACTCTTGCCTGGAAAATCCCATGGACGGAGGAGCCTGGTAGGTTGCATGAAGCTGGTAGATACCTGGTAGGTATCAGGAAGAGTTGGACACAACTGAGCGACTTCACTTTCATGCATTGGAGAAGGAAATGGCAACCCACTCCGGTGTTCTTGCCTGGAGAATCCCAGGGACAGGGGAGCCTGGTGGGCTGCTGTCTATGGGGTTGCACAGAGTCGGACATGACTGAAGCGACTTAGCAGCAGCAGCAGCATAAGCTGCTGCTCCTTTCACTATTAAGAAAGCAGCTGCTGGGGTGGGAACTGCCAGCTCCAGAACTGCTCTGTCTGTCATCCTCTATACCAGAAGAACAATAATGACCTTAATCTCCACGCCTTCCTGTCCTTAATTCATTTCCAAATTCAAGTCTTACTTAAACCTGTCTGAAAAAATCTAAGATACACAGAAACCCTGTTGAAATCTGCCTGGGTAATGCAGCTTTAAGTCTTTCAACCTTTGTAGTTCAGGAAGGGTCCCTAGAGGGAGGTTGGCATAGACAATGAACTAAGCAACCCAACGACATGCTGGACACCTTGACTGGCCTATGTCCCACAATGCCTTTAAAAACACCTCTAGTCACAGGAAAACCCAGAATCCCCTTCTCCCAAGGTCCTGCTCTTCTTAAGTTGCCTCCTTTACTAGGTCATCATTCTCCCCAGACTATAAGCACCTCCCTGAAGGTTCATAAAACATTATTCCTTCCTTGAAAAAATGTCACCAGTTACAGGTGAGCCAGCTGCCTGGTACCTTAAACAACATCCAGCCCTAAGGGCCAGAGAGATCACCAGTATTCTTACAACTATTCTCTGTTCAACTCAGTCACCACCAGTAGCCCCAATCTCCCCAGTCACCCAGCATTAAACACTAACACTTGTGTCCCAGAGCCCTTCAGCCCTTCCCTCACAAGCTTTATTACTATTCCCTTGAAAACTTGCTCCCTGATACTCTAAGTTTTCTCTGAAACTCATTTCTACTCATGAGCTCTTAATATCAGATACTTACTCTCTGGAAGACATGCTTCCCCTGCCAACAAGAGGTTTTCTGTTTTGTTTCTCCCACACACAGAAGTAGAAATAAGAAGAGTAAGAAAGGCACAGAAGTCAAGTGTCCTGTTTGTTCTTCCTTGATATTTCTGAAGTATCTCCTCCCTCCTTCAAAACGCTAGTTCCTTTGAAATGCTTGCCGTCAGATTCTATTACTCCATACCCTCCCTAGTTGTCCTCACCTCTGGCATTCTTCTTATTACATCCATCATTCAGTGATGATTTTTGGTTCATGGCTTACTGTATCACTATTTATAACTGAGGCTCTCATCATCCTTAGTTACATTTAAGGTCAGGAATATGATCCATCTTACATGATGGCCTCTCATTTCCTTGATATTCTTTTTTCAATGATATTTTATTCCATCTTATCTCAGTCACCCATGTACATGGTGATACAATAGACCCTGTTGTCACTGACAACTACACCTCCCACCCGACTATCATATCTAATCCTTCCAGTCCACTTATTCTAAAATTATCATTCCAAAAATTTCCTGATCTCACTAAGGTCTCTTCAAAGAAAAACATAGCAGATCTTTACTATTCATCACCTTCTTCATATCATCATATAACTCTTGCTCAGCCAAGCTTCAACAGTTTAGCAATGTGATTTGCCTGCACACACCCTGTCTGTCTTTGTTACCCTTTGTACCCCCTTACAAACACACAAGCCAAGAACCACATGTAACAGAATGAAACTGGACCATTACCTTACATTTTATACAAAATCAACTCAATGGATAAGGACTTGAATGCAAAACTTGAAAACTCCTAAGAGAAAACTTAGGCAGCAAGCTCCTTGACATCAGTCTTAGCAATGATTCTTTTGGATTTGACACCAAATGCAAAGGCAACAAAAGCAAAAATACACAAATGGGACCACATCCAAATAAAAATCTTTGCACAGCAAAGGAAACCATCAACAAAATCAAAAGGCAATCTACAGAGTGGGAAAAATATTTGATAAGGAGCTAATATCCAAGATACATAAAGAACACATACAATTCAATAGCAAAAAACCCCAGACAGTCCAATCAATAAATGGGCAAAGGATCTGAACAGATATTTGTTAGAAGATCTATAGATGGTCACCAGGCACATGAAAAGATGCTTAACATCACTAACCATTAGGGAGACAAAAACCAAAACCATAATGAGATATCACATCACACCTGTCAAAATGACTAGTATCAAAAAGACAAGAAATAACAAGCATGAGTGAGGATGTGGAGAAAAGGGAATTCCTACATACTACTGGTGGGGGTGTAACTGGCGCAGTCACTATGAAAAACAGTTTGTAGGGTCCTCAAAAAATTAAAAATATAACTACCATACGATACAGCAATTCCCCTTCTCAGTACTTACAAAATCAGTGTATCCAAAAGACAGCTGCACCACCTGTTCACTACAGCATTATTTACAACAGTCAAAACACGGAAGCAACTTGAGTCCATCAGAAGAGGAAAGCATAAAGAAAATGTGACATCTATATCTGTAGCTATCTCTATATACATATAGATAGATAGATAAATCATCCATTAAAAAGGAATAAAAGCTTGTCATTTGCAATAACATGGATGGGCCTGGATGGTATTATACTAAGTGAAATGTCAGACAGAAAAAGATAAATACCATGTGATCTTACATATATGTACAATCTAAAAATAAAAAATAAAACAAACTTCAAGATCATGGATATAGATTGGTGATTGCTTGAGGCAGGGGGTAAATGGTGGATGAAATGGGTGAAGGGAGTCAAAAGGTACAAATTTCCAGTTATAAAATGAATAAGTCTTGGGGAACTAATGTATAGCATGGTGACTGTAGTTAATAATACTGCACTGCATATTCACAAGCTGCTAGGAGAGTAGATCTTAAAAGTTTTTCATCACAAGAAAAAAAAATGTATGGCTATGTATGGTGACAGATGTTAACTGGATTTAATGTGTTGATCATTTTTCAATAGTTATTAAATCATTACATTATACACCTGAAACTAATATAAAATTATGTAATTGTACCTCAAAAAAGAAAAAAGCCCAGTAGCTGATCATTAATAGTTCATTCAGCAGTACCAATCATAAGTTTATGACCATACAGTTCAAGGAATTCTCTAACAACTTCAGAATGACCTATTACTACTACACTTCTCTAGTAAATCCACTTTCCCATAGTAAATTAAGATGATTTGCACTCAAGTTTCCCAGAACTTTTCATCCCATCATCCTCAGTTGATGACCACTGCTTGATACATAAAGAAAATATTGTTAAGTAAAAAAATAAATAAATAAAAATAAAAAAAGAAAATAAACACCATATAATGAAGATTCTTTCATTTGCCTACCATTAAATTCTTCCAAATCACCTACATCTCTATCTCCATAATATTTCTTCTATCATGTTACGAGGAAAGCAGTGTTTCTACTCCTCTCTATCCTGGATTCTGTCTCTTTTCAAGTACTCAAATAATTCTTTCCTACTAGTTAGTTCATTTCAATACATCAACCAATGTCACTTAATCTAAGCAACATCCACAGCAACACACCTATAAGCATAAATTGTCTGGAATCCATACTTGCCTCCAGCCAAAGCCCATTTCCCTCGGAGAAGGCAATGGCACCCCACTCCAGTACTCTTGCCGGGGAAATCCTATGGATGGAGGAGCCTGGAAGGCTACAGTCCATGGGGTCACTAAGAGTAGGACATGACCGAGCAACTTCACTTTCACTTTTCACTTTCATGCATTGGAGAAGGAAATGGCAACCCACTCCAGTGTTCTTGCCTGGAGAATCCCAGGGGCGGGGGAGCCTGCTGAGCTGAGGTCTATGGGGTCGCACAGAGTCGGACACAACTGATGCGACTTAGCAGCAGCAGCAGCAAAGCCCATTTCCCTATAGTAGTAAAATTCTTCAAAGGTCTCTACCCTGTTTGTACCTATTCCTTCACGTCACCATTCTTCATTGTGCTTAGTCTCTCAGTCATGTCTGATTCTTTGCGACCCCACAGTATAGCCTGCCAGATTCCTCTGTCCATGGGGATTCTCCAGGTAAGAATACTGGAGTGGGTCACCATGCCCTCCTCAAGGGGACCTTCCCAACAAAGGAATTGAATCCCACATTGTAGGGGAATTCTTTACTGTCTGAGCCACTAGAAAAGCCCACATTCTTCATTAAATGTACTCATATACTGCTTTATCGGAGAAGGCAATGGCATCCCACTCCAGTACTCTTGCCTGGAAAATCCCATGGATGGAGAAGGCTGGTAGCCTGCAGTCCATGAGGTCGCTAAGAGTCAGACACGACTGAGCGACTTCTCTTTCGCTTTTCACTTTCATGCAGTGGAGAAGGAAATGGCAACCCACTCCAGTGTTCTTGCCTGGAGAATCCCAGGGACAGGGGAGCCTGGTGGGCTGCTGTCTATGGGGTCACACAGAGTCAGACACAACTGAAGCAACTTAGCAGGAGCAGTGCTTTATCTTCATCACTCCAATGAAATGGTTTTAATGAAAACACCAAAGACCTCCATTTTACCAAAGCAAATGAGACATTATCTGTTCTCATCTTACCCAACCATTCAGTAGAACTTGATACAATTGACTATTCTCTCTTCTTGAAAACTTATGTAGGTTTCCCAGACTCTTGAGTTTATTTTACTTAATGCACAACTACTTTTTACTAGGACCTCAATCTCCTCCAAACTGGGAAAATCTTCAAGGCTTTTAACAGTCCTAGAATGCTTTCTTTTCTCTTTCTATACTCAACCTATGTGACCTCATTCAGCTCCCCATGACTTCAAGTACCAAGTATACACTGATAACTCTCAAACTTATACTTCTTATCTGGATGGAACTCACCCCTGAGAATAAGACTCAAATCTAATTGTCTATCATCTTGTCCATTTCCAATTTCCCTTGTCAAAAGAGAGGTTATTTTCGCTCAAAATATACCTCCCCCAAAAACTGAGTATGTGACATGACCTTTCAACAGCTACAAAACAAAAAAAATCTTAGATTCATCTTGGCTTATTTATTTCTCCTATACCACATGCCCAATCCAGCTATTACTCCGGTCAGATATATCACCAAATTATATCCCAAATTTGGTACCTTCTTCCCATTTCCACTTTTCCAGCCCTTTTCAAGTTCACCTTCACCTCCTGCCTATATAACTGTGGCAGCAATTTTATTGGTTCCCTGCTCCTTCTCCGGCTTCCCTTCTGAGCAAGAGCGATCTTAACTTTTTCTTTTTTGAAGTCAAGTTACTATCCTGTATCAAATTGTCAATGAAACACAATTATACTTAAGATTAAAACTTTTTAGCATAACCCCAAAATCTGTCTATAATTTGAGGTCTCTCTGAACACAGTTTCTCTCTCCATTTTCTTCGTTCACTTCATTTTGATCACAATCACAGTCTGCCTTTTAACACCTGGAGATCATTTCATTCTAAAGAATATGCTCTTGCTGTTCTTTCAATTTAGAGTTTTTCTCATCAGTGCAAATTTCACCTCAGCAGAGAACTTGCCTGATACCGGTTTCAGTCACTCTCTACCATATTTTCCCATTTTATTCTCTATTGGTCGCATATAATATCCCAAACATATTTCATTTCTTGGTTTAGCATATTTACTCACTGCCTTCTTCTTTTGAATGTGAACTCTCTGAAGGCAGGGGCTCAATTTTCTTAGTTTGTTATCCCAAGTATTTAGATCAGTGCCTGGCCTACTGTTACCTGACTCAGTGATTTAACAATAATTACATGTCACAAAACCTCATACATCTTACTCTAAAGTTTTTACTTATATTTGACATGTCTTTCAGTTCAGTTCAGTTCAGTTCAGTTCAGTCACTCAGTCGTGTCCGACTCTCTGTGACCCCATGAATCGCAGCATGCCAGGCCTCCCTGTCCATCACCATCTCCCAGAGTTCACTCAGACTCACGTCCATCGAGTCCGTGATGCCATCCAGCCATCTCATCCTCTGTCGTCCCCTTCTCCTCCTGCCCCCAATCCCTCCCAGCATCAGAGTCTTTTCCAATGAGTCAACTCTTCACATGAGGTGGCCAAAGTACTGGAGTTTCAGCTTTAGCATCATTCCTTCCAAAGAAATCCCAGGGCTGATCTCCTTCAGAATGGACTGGTTGTATCTCCTTGCAGTCCAGGGGACTCTCAAGAGTCTTCTCCAACACCACAGTTCAAAAGCATCAATTCTTCGGTGCTCAGCCTTCTTCACAGTCCAACTCTCACATCCATACATGACCACAGGAAAAACCATAGCCTTGACTAGACGGACCTTAGTTTGCAAAGTAATATCTCTGCTTTGAATATCTCTGCTTTTAATTTCATGGCTGCAGTCACCATCTACAGTGATTTTACCTCTAGGAATATCAAAGAAATGACATGACTTAATATGCTACCCGAAAATGTGACATGGAAAGATTTCAATCAACCATGTTCAGATGATTTATACCGTTTTTTCACTGTTCTGCATATTTCCTAATTGAATACATAACAAAACATTACCAACAATACTGAAGAGTCACCTGTTCATTTATGCAGACATTCATTCCTTTAATTTAGTGTGTTCCCCGAATCCATATGCTGAAGTCCTAATCCCCAGTACCTCAGAATGTGACTATCTCTGGAGACAGGGTCATTAAAGAGGTAACTAAGTTAAAATTAGGTCATTAGAGGGTCACTGATAGAATATGACTGGTGTCCTTAGAGCCTGGGACATATACACACATGTGATGACATGGGGAGGAGAAAATGGCCATCTCTAAGTCAAGGAGAAAGTCGTCAGAAGAGACCAACCTCTGACTTCTAGCCTCCAAACTTGTGAGAAAATAAATTTCTGTCGTTCAAGCCAGCCAGTCTACGGTACTCTGTTATGTTAGCTCTCCTAAGCTAACTGACAGCTGAAAATAGCAATAGGTAATACACCATGCTTTGCTCCGTAGCATCGGAGGCTCAACTATACCTTTTGAAATTAAATAAAACAAAAATTTAAGATTCATACAATTTAGTATTTGCATATCTATTTTTATTCTTTCTAAAGGATGGTATATTCTAGTACCATTTCCCACGTTCAGATAAATACCTTTATGGAGAAATCAAATGAATTACCTATAGTACTCCTACCAGCTAGAAGACATGGCAAGCTAATGCATCTTTTTCCCCCACTTCAAATTCTTTGTGTGAGTGTAAATGTCAAAATTTAATCTTGTTCTTTCATTTATCTTTCTGTATTACAGCTAACTAATGCTTAAAAGTATTTTTTTTAAAAAAAGCTCACATCATAGATTTTCTCAGAGAACATCTCAAAAGCACAGTTCAAGAATGTTCTACTCTTGAGATTCAGTCTTTACCACAGAATTCTCCAGGATTAGAGAACTACCATCTCAAGTCAGCCAGAAAGTTAGAAAGTTAAGTCGCTCAGTCGTGTCCAACTCTCTGTGACCCCATGGACTGTAGCCCACCAGGCTCCTCCGTCCATGGGATTCTCCAGGCAAGAATACTGGAGTGGGTTGCCATTTCCTTCTCCAGGGGATCTTCCCGTCCCAGGGATCGAACCCAGGTCTCCTGCATTAGAGGCAGATGCTTTAACCTCTGAGCCACTAGGGAAGCCCTCCAGTCAGCCAAGTGACTCTGAATTATTGTAACATAATTTGAGTACTCATTAGAAAGTTCCACTAAGGAAGTTCAAGCTGGTTCTGGTTGTTAAGGATTCACAAGAGTGCTGTGATAGCAAGTAATCTACACAGTTTGCTCTTTTGATAAGCCAAATGCAGAACATATTTGTTGTCTTCATGTCTAAATAAATGAAACAATATTTATATATAACTGTTATCTTTTTCCAACTGCAACTTAATATATGCCTGTTTTATATATAAAAAGTACAACTTTAAAAATTAAAATAATTTATAGGGCCAGTATCATTTTTGTAAGATTTTGGTGTATATTCCTCTAGCCACTGCATACTAAAATCACCTCTATCCCCACTTTCTCTGTCTCTCTTATTCTTAATGGGATTTATACTGTGGACACGCTGATTTGAGTATCTGAAGGACAAACCATATTCTAATATGTGAGTATGGCAATGTACTTTAACTTAACCATGACTTATAAAATTTAAGAGGTTTTCCTTTTCTTTTTTGTTTTATAAATATTCCTCTATAAATCCATTTATTTTTATAAAATTTCAATTATTTCCATGTGGGATATTACTCAGTTTGGATTTTCTGAACCAAAGGGCTTGCTAATTTCAAATTTTAGACATACTGTCACATTGTCCTTAGGACACTCTAATCAGTTTATTCTCCAACAAAGAGTTCATGTAAATTCTAATGTGCTCATAGATTTGCTGCCACCAGATCACATGTTGAATTGCTAATGAATTTGCTTATATCATCACATTCATTGACTTTGACGGTTTCACCTATTATAGATCACCTAATCACTGCTGGTTTTTTCTATATTGTCTTGTTTGTATATTAAACCTTTGACGCATCTGCATTGCAAATTTCTTTCACACTATATAACTTTCTAACCTATTTTTGTTTCTTTTTATCAAAAAGAAAAAAATGATTTTTCCATAATGAAACCTTTTAGTATTTTTCTTAATGATTCTTGCCTTTGAGTACTATGAAAATAAAATTTATTCACATTTTATTCCAGTATTTTAATAGTTAAATATTAAACATTTGGAATTTATTTTGATCTGTTGTGATAAGAAAATACGTTAAGTATTATCTCTATATTATTTACTAAATAATCAATTTTTCTCCATATTATAAAAATTATAGCCTAAAAGGAGAACTGCCATTACTTACTTGGGCTCATTTTTCTAATAACTTTTTATTTTCATTGAATTCCTTGTCAATTTTGTCACCAATATTTTAATCACATGTCAGAAATTGACGGGGTAAGTTTTGTATTATTATTCTCTCTTTACCATAAGTTTCCTGATGTAGTCCTTCAATGGAAAGGTTTATTCTCAAATAAAATTGGGAATTATTTGGTCTCCAACCTAAGGATTCCATTGTGTTGAGAGTGCAAAGTTAATGGATTCTAATAAATGCATAAAATATTCTGAGAGAAATGACATCTTTACAGTACTGACATATCTCATTCAAGAGACTTATAATGCAATTTATTTGTTTCTTCAGTCTCCCTCATGAAGTCTTACAGTTTTATAAGTTCCTGTACATGCCTTGTTAAGCTTATTCTTGGCTTACCACGCTTCTGTTACTTGGACAGACTGTTTCTATTACTTGTGATAACACAAACATTTAATTTTCAACTGGTAGGGCTGAGTTTTAAAAGTAGGCCACTGAATCATACATATTTATCTTATGACCAGGTATATTGATAAATTTCTAGCATTTCTAGTATATTTATGATTTTCAGATTTCTGGAATTTCTAGATTAATTTAAGATTTTATCCTCAAAAAGAATAAACTTAGAGAAATATGTTACCTGCCTAAATGGTTCTCATTTGAAAGAGACAGTCCTTTTGACTACCTCCAACAAGGCAGAGACTCTTCTGATGTGTAGAAGTAGCAAGACTGTTGTTCGAGTCTTAGTCTTAAAATATGGGGAAAAAAAAAAAAAAAAAACTTTTCAACGAGCTCTCCAACAACGTAATCATATAAAAACAACTGCTAAGTGTCATTGAGAGTTTTCTTCCAGGCACGGTGCCACACTTTCCATGCATCGTCTCTTTCAATCCCCTCAACCACACTGTGAGGTAGTATTATTACTAGCTTCATTTTACAGCCGAAGAGACTGAAGCACAAAAAAAGCCAAGCTCTCTGAGCTAGCAAAGGTAGAACAGATATACCCAGCTGGACTGAGCCACAGCAAAAGCTCTTAACCACTACACTGTAGTTACCTTGCTGTCATTGTTCTAAAGGAACTAGACAGATGTTCTAGAATACCATAAAAAACGAAATAATGCTTTAATTTGGAATGGCAAATATGATCCCTGAAATTTCTTCCCATTTCATTTTAAAGATTCTCTTATCTTGTATTCTTTGTAGAAGATAAACCCATGCCTTCAGCCAAGATTCTCCCAGGATTCCAGCATCCATCTGTTCTGGTCCTCAAAGTCTAGAAATTAAACTATCAAATAATAGAGTGCATGAAAGTTATAGGAAGCAAGGGAAGGATATAAAACACATGCCGATGGCAACATCCGTACACATTTTGCTAAGGACAATTCTTGTTCCCCCTTGCATCACAGGATTCAAAATGTATCCTTGACTTTAACCTCAGCCAATACACACACACACACACAGACACACACACACACACACACACACACACACACACACACACTGTCTACCCCATCTTGCCATAGTATGTGGCATATCATTTATGACATGTAATGAACTGGTGGCATCCTGTATATAGTAACATATGAGTTATTTTATAGATTACGAATCATATATATTGTCTATTATATAAAACAACCTATACTTTAAAGATTATTATGTTAATAGAAGCATTAAAAAGCATATTCAAAGAAACTATATTTCTGGTTACATGATAGATTTAAAGAGTGAGTGAAAGCAAAATAAATGTTCTTCATCCTTTCTACATGCATTAGGATAAAGACATGTAATTTAAAACAGATTCAACAACCAATTGATAAGACCAGGAATCTGCCTGGATGCATGTTTCTAGATACAGATGATTTTAAGTGCACTATAAATCTGAAACTTGTACGTGAAATGTCTGAAGCATCAAATTGTTTACGATCATTTTACCAGACTTTTAGGATCTTAGAGCGTCTGTTCCTTCTAAAGCCCTCAGAGATATGCAAAAATAAAGCATCCAAAACAAAACACCACTTTCGTTTTCAACAGTGACTTCAAGTGGGAAAAGTATTCTAATTACTTCTCACCTCAATTTTCTAGATTAGTAATTTATTTTTATGTCACCACCTATAAAATTGACTAAATAACAGCAACCTATTAAATAGGACAATCTGCTAAACTGTGTACTGGCTACAGTGATTCTGAAGAGGAAGAGATTAGTTTTGGTGTATTCAGCGGAGAATTCACTGGAGATTGTAAAGATTAGGAGGGCAAGTGTTCCAGGCTCAGGAAAAAACCCAAGCACAAATACAGAGAGAGAAATATGGCCTCCTATGTATGGAAAGATGAGACTAACAGAGAAACTAAAGCAGAGGGTTAAAGAATATATAGCAGTAATAGTAAATAGGCTTCAGCAGGAAGAGTGTGCATGTGTGAGTGTGTGAGTGTGTGTGTGTGTGTCCCAGTGCAGAGGCAGAGACTGTACCCAGGGAAGATAGTTTAAAGAGGGCCATAAAATAACTTACTGAGTTTATTCTTTCTTTGTTGCGTACAGGTGAGCTATTAAAAATAGAAGCAGGATCTTGGAATCTACGTGATGATGCAAAGATAGCTGATTTTCAAACATATTAGAACATTCGGAAACTAACATACATAATTTCTAAGTAGGTTCCGGGAGGTGTTCTAGTTTCAAAAATATTCCTGAAAAAAAAAAAAAAAAAACAGATTCTAAAATATTTTCCCCTCAGTATTCTAACAGGATATTCCACAGATCAAAATATATAGGTTTAACTGCTCTAATATGTATTCATATTCCACTGGTTTCAATTGTTTAGTCTCTGTTTCAGCAAATTTATTTACTGATAATATTCTGAAAAATATAATAAAATCAAGAATGTTTTTAAATTCACAGTGATTCCTTTTTCTCTTGCCTTATTTTATGAAGAAATCACAAATCCATACCTGTGTAATAATAAATTAGCCTACCAACAAAACATCTATGGAGTTAAAAATACATACGACTTTCCTAAGCACTAGACTTTGTTCCTGAATTATAAATTGATTAAGGTATGTTTTTAATATTGTGTTTAGTGTGACTGTCTCACATTGATTATTTATGTAAGGCTCTTAATTCATTTTCATCACTTTTGCTAAAATATATGCTATAAATTGTGACAATGAAGTATAAAGTAACAGCATACAGGTATAACAAGTTATTTGCATTTAAATTAATTTAATCCAGCTAATTATGTTTCTCTAATATTTACTTAGCATTCAAAATTATTGACACATAGTATGGACAATTCTGTATATATTGTACATGTACAACAAAACAAACAAGATATGAATGACTTTCTACATATTGTACATGTACAATAGGACATGTTCTTCCTTGTTTTACTTACTCCAGAATTCATGATTCCAAAAAAAAAGAAATACAAAAGACAGTTTCTAAGTTGCAAGTCCACTCTCTATCAGTACACACCGTTAGTCACTGTTTGATCCACATCATCAGGAATGCAGAGGTGGGAGAGGGGGCTAAAGTCCTGGAATCTATGCCAGTTCTTCACTATATTCCATCTATTGCCAGACAGCCTGTTTTTGACCTTAGAATGGGAGAAGCTAAATATCAACGAGGAAGCACTTGCCTTAGCCAATAGCTTTTATCTACACATTGCCTCAATCTGCATAAAAACTTTCAAAGCACTGTCAACTATTCACATATGCTATCTCATCTATTTCTGTAACATCCATTGAGCTAGAGGAGGACTAATGTTATCACCATTTTCCAAATGGAAAATGTGAAGTGCAAAGGATGACACAGTAAGTCCAAGGAAAACCAGAATTCGGGTTATAACACAAAAAGCTCTTCATTCTAAAATCTATTTTTTTTCACATGCTTACTAGCCAGGTGTACTCTGAGGAAACAGGGATGATTCAGTATGCATATTTATTTCAACACATTGTTGCAGGACAGAAGAGTTACAAGAAGGATGATGTGTAATCTGCTTTTATACTGAGTATAATGCTTGAGATGTTTTTCTAAGGCTATAAGCAAATTCAAATCATAAGGTTTTTACATGTATTTCCCACAATGAAAATTATTTTGCACCTCTGCTGTTGCTAAGTCGCTTCAGTCGTGTCTGACTCTGTGCGACCCCAGAGACGGCAGCCCACCAGGCTCCCCCATCCCTGGGATTCTCCAGGCAAGAACACTGGAGTGGGTTGCCATTTCCTTCTCCAATGCATGAAAGTGAAAAGTGAAAGTGAAGTCGCTCTGTCGTGGCCCACTCTTCGCGACCCCATGGACTGCAGCCCACAAGGCTCCTCTGTCCATGGGATTTTCCAGGCAAGAGTACTGGAGTGGGTTGCCATCTATTAAGCTATAAATCAACAAGAATCAACACATGAAAGGAATATATTGTTGGTAATAAAACATGCTTTAGGGTCAATTTCAGTAACTCCAAGGTATTTCAGAAATACACTTACAGTGATCAATATACATTTTTCTTGCTCAAGAGGCTTTTATGCTGATGCACTTATTTTCAGCAAGGGAAAATATGTTGCACAATGAAAACAAAGGGAAATTGGTTGATTTATGTGATTACAGTAATGTTTTGAATCTTCAACATCTGATGTTTCAGGGTAGTACAATTATCCTTAGCCTTTCAAAATCTTTTAAATCTAAATCCTGAAGCCATTATCAAACCACAAAGAACCAGGTGACCATCTGATCTGGGGTACTACAGATCTAATAATCATTTCTTAGGCAGTGTATCTGTGGAATTTGAGCAGCAATTTTGGGTTGAATTTTATGTTATCCTTCCAAGCAAAGTAAAAATATCTGTGTAAAAATGGTTTAAAAGCCACGTCAGGTTGAAAATATTAACGGTTATATGAAATGAGAAAATAGTAAACTGTATTAACATAGCATAATTTGGGGACCATTGAAAAATAATTATCATAAAATGATTAAAATTTATAATGGAAATGAACCAAAATAGTACCATTCCCAATCAATCAAGTAATCAAAAATAGTACCGGTCATAACTTCTTAATGATGATGAAAATGAAACATCAATTTACTTCTTTCACACAGTATTTTGAAATCCACAGTCAAATGCATTCCCTTTCTCTAGAGTACTCTAAAATAACATTTGAATGTATAGTTAATATTTCATATGACCCATCCAATGTCCTTTACAGACCTTTAGAATAATGTTTTAAGTGTCCACCAAAGAGCTCATCCTGTCTCCAGGAATGATTATATCAGTCTCAAGTTACTATGCTGTGGTTTTACATCAGGAGGGGAATATCGGCTGACAGTTCATGCAATTTGCACTTTAAAGACAGTGAATATTTTTTTATTCCTCGCCCATTCAGCCACCCTCTATCTTTGAAAAGTATAAAGTTCTTTGTGTTATTTCTTCAAATACTCCTCCTTGAAATTCTAACACCAGGGGATTCAGAGATGATTCCTAAGGTAATGCCCTGTATATTCTACTTAGACCTGAGATTTTTCTTCTTTTACTGATACAAGCAACTGAAGATAAAAATAGGTCATTTAGATAGAGAATCCTAGAAGTATGTAAGACAGATGTGTAAAATCATGAAATATGAGACAAAGCAGAAGGAAATTTGAGGAAGAAATTTCTCAAATAATCTTTAACTTGATATTATTTGTTACCAACGATAGATGCTTTGACAATACAGAAAGTTCAGACTTATTTAATTATTATACCCAAATACAGGTTAGTCAGTCGCTTTGATATATAAATTTATTAAAAAAAAAATTAAATGACCTACTTTTGTGTATGCTGAGGGCATTTAATTTTTCATGAATGCTCCATATGACTCCATCTCCACACTCTCCTAATCTTTCCTGTGTGTTACTCCTTCAAAGACATAACACAAGTAAAGTGTGATATAATAAAGGTCATGATGAATTAGAGGGTGAAAACGTATACTCACTTTGTTTATCTAAAAGCAGAGGTTTTCTTTTAGTGTTCAACTGCATAAAAGTATAATCCTTTGAGGTCTTAAAATTTTGAAAGTATTATGAGTTTCTAACAATAACTTATCCTTACTTGGTTTGGCATTTAAAAAAAGCATGTCTTTATATTAACAGCCTAAGGCAAATGAAAACTGGCACTCCAATCTACCCCAGCCTGTAAGACTATATTTAGAAAGCTTACTTGGAGTCTTGGGGTCTTCAGAGTGATAATAAAACCCGGTTTCACCTCTGACATTTTCATTACCTAGGGTTACTTTTCACCTGTGATCCAGAAGATATGGCACCCAATTAAAGAATGTGCTACATACTGTTAAGTATGGCAGCTTTTACTACAAAACCAGTTATGCCGTAGTAATTTCTTGATATATTAATAGTAGCCAGTATTAGACATTACCAATTTGGGAAAGAAGTATGTCAAGGATGTATATTGTCACTCTGCTTATTTAATTTATATGCAGAGTACATCACGCGAAATGCCAAGCTGGATGATGCACAAGATTGCTGGGAGAAATATCAATAACCTCAGATATGCAGATGACACCACCCTAATGGCAGAAAGTGAAGAGGAACTAAAGAGCCTCTTGCTGAAAGTAAAAGAGAAAGTGAAAAAGCTGGCTTAAAACTCAACATTCAGAAAATCAAGATCATGGCATTTGGTCCCATCACTTCATGGAAAACAGTGGAAACAGTGACAGATTTTATTTTCTTGGGCTTCAAAATCACTATGGATGGTGACTGCAGCCACGAAATTCAAAGATGTTTGCTCCTTGAAAGGAAAGCTGTGAAAAACCTAGAGAGTACACTAAAAAGCAAAAACGAGACAGCACTTTGCCGACAAAGATCCATCTAGTAAATGCTATGATTTTTCCAGTGGTCATGGATGGATGTGAGAGGTGGACCATAAAGAAGGCTGAAAGAAAGTGAAAGCTATTCAGTGGTATCTGACTCTTTGCAACCCCATGGACTATACAGTCCATGGAATTCTCCTGGCTAGAATGCTACAGTGGGTAGCCATTCCCTTCTCCAGGGAATCTTCGCAACCCAGGTCTCCCACATTACAGGTGGATTCTGTACCAGCTGAGCCACCAGGAAAGCACAAAACAAGGCTGAGCACTGAAGAATTGATGCTTTTGAACTGTGGTGCTGGAGAAGACTCTTGAGGATCCCTTGGATAGCAAGGAGATCAAACTAGTCAACCCTAAAGGAAATTAACCCTGAATATTCATTGGAAGAATTGATGCTAAACCTGAAGCTCCAATATTTTGGCAACCTGATGCAAAAAACTGACTCATTGGAAAAGACCCTGATGCTGGGAAAGATTGAAGGCAGGAGGAGAAGGGGATGGCAGAGGATGAGACTGTTGGATAGCATCACCAACTCGATGGACATGAGTCTGGGGAAGCTCTGGGAGATGGTGAAAGATAAGGAGGCCTGGCATGTCTCCATGGGATCACAAAGAGTCAGACACAACAGAGCGACTGAACAACAACAAAAGTTATATTAGTTTTAAAACTGACTTTCAAAAGTTGAGATTTGTTAGGGTTATATCTTTTAAGAACCAGGATGTCTCTCTCATTGAATATTAAATTTTAGTAGGAGAATTGATATATGACACAAGAAGAACTGCAAACCAGAAGTTGGCAAGTCAGATATTTTTTAATGTCCTTTTTACATTTAGTAAGAAAGAGCAATTAGAATATTACATGATATTGAGACAGTCAGTTCCTAGGTAGGCTGATAAGAAGTCCAGGGTTCCTGAGGAGGAGAATGGGTCCTGGGGTCTCAAGGAGAAAAGGACAAATGCTTTTTTCTACATCACTTTGTCTTTGTCAATATAACAATGTATCCTGCTCAAGGACATGTTTCTCTTTAACAAGAACCTTCCAACTAATCTTGTCATCTTAAAAGGTATATTATGGGAGTGGGTTTGGTTCAGTTCAGTTCAGTTCAGTCGCTCAGTCGTGTCCAACTCTTTGCAACCCCATGAACCACAGCACGCCAGGCCTCCCTGTCCATGACCAACTGCCAGAGTCTACCCAAACTCATGTCCATTGAGTTGGTGATGCCATCCAACCATCTCATCCTCTGTCAGACCCTTCTCCTCCTGCCCTCAATCTTTGCCAGCATCGGGGTCTTTTCAAGTAAGTCAGCTCTTCACATCAGGTGGCCAAAGTATTGAAGTTTCAGCTTCAGCATCAGTCCTTCCAATGAACACCCAGGACTGACCTCCTTTAGGATGGACTGGTTGGATATCCTTGCAGTCCAAGGGACTCTCAAGAATCTTCTCCAACACCACAGTTCAAAAGCATCAATTCTTCAGCACTCAGCTTTCTTTATAGTCCAACTCTCACATCCATATATGACTACTGGAAAAACCATAGCTTTGACTAGATGGACCTTTGTTGGCAAAGTGATGTCTCTGCTTTTTAATATGCTGTCTAGGTTGGTCATAGCTTTCCTTCCAAAGAGTAAGCATTTTTTAATTTCATGGCTGCAGTCACCATCTGCAGTGTATAATGTACATTATGGGAGTGTGTCTGGTAAGATCTTTCAATTGTTCCTTCTAATCTTGTTAATTTAAGATGTATGTTGTGGGTGTGGGTCTGAAAAAAGTATATAAGGCCGTGATAAGACTAGCTGGGGGGGCACTCTCCGCACCCTTCTGATGTCTGTGTCAGATGCTTTCTCTGTCCCTTTTCTTACTTTAATAAAACTCTGCTACACAAAAGCTCTTGAGTGATCAAGCCTAGTCCCTGGTCCTGACGCTAAATCTTCTTCGGAGATAACTAATCCAACATCGTTCCATAAGCTATCAATATGTTCTTCAAAGTCTATTTTTTCTTCACTAAATGGCTTTCATCATTCAACGCATCAAAGATACATTTAAGCAAAAATGTGGACAGCTGCCTTACACTAATTTCTGGCATACAGGAGCCCCCTGACAGTGTAGAGTTCATGACTAAGGAAATACAGATACCTTCACTGCATTCTAATAAACATTTGACAGCTCATGGTCAGGACAACCTTCATTACTAACTCCCTACCATTTTAATTAGGAGGAACAACTTGTATCTAGTGTAACCTGAAAACAGAATAGCATTTATGAAGTCCTCACTATTTAAGGCCAGAAATTCAAAATGTCCAAAGTCTTCAGGTTACCTCGTTTGGATGAGCTGAGTAAAGATATCAGGGTCTTATTACCCATGTGTGTAGACTATCCTCACTTTATGGGAGAATCTATTTAGGGTGTCAGAGCCACCCTGGGGGTAGAGCCAGTCTAGTCACAAAAAGTCACAGCAAAGAGGGTCTGGTATAGGCAAAAACTGGTCTGAAAATAAAAGAAGGTTTTAATATTCAATCTAGGGGAGTAAAGAGAGAAGAGAATTTGGATTTGAACCAAAATCTGGAAAGATCCCCTAAGGTAAATGAATGTTTCAGAAACAAACCTTTTTGGGTACTCACAGTGGAAAGCCACAGTGCAGACTAAGGTGCTAAACTGGCTTGGCAATTTGACCCCATTCACAGAGGTCCTAAATCATTAAATGTACTTGAAGAATTAGACATTTTAACTTAAATTTCTGTTGCATGTATTAATTTTTAAAACTGAACTCAAAACTTGACATATGAGTATTTCAGTTCTTTGGCTTGTAAAGTTTCACATAAATTATATATATAACTATATTATACACATATATAATATATATATTAACTGATAAAGAGCCCTACACATATGCAAGTTTTATATTTGTCCTTTAATTTAGAGAATCAAAATTAAAAATTATAAAAATGACAATGTACCCCAATTCCACAGCTTAAAAGGAATCAGATCACCTTGATCCAATTTAAACTGAGTCTTTAATATAATTTATGAAAATTAAGACACTAAAGAAATATTGTACATTCTAATTGTGCTTGGTTTTGAAAGAAGTATCTGAGTCAATGTTCAGAATTCAATATGGTTTTTGACCTTTCAAATATAATTTATTGGAAAGCAATGGGTTCTAATTTCACTGCAAAAGAAAAATAACACTTGTTTGAGTCCTAAAGTCATACAAATATCAACACTCTGCCCTTCCATAATTGCAATTTTGGAGCAACTTGTAACTTTTGTGAACGGTTTCTCAAAGGGAATACAGTAATACATTTGTCAGATTATATACCACATTCAGGGCTTCCCTGGTAATAAAGAATCTGCCTACAATGCAGGAGACCTGGGTTCGGTCCCTGGCTTTGGGAAGATCCCCTGGAGGAGGGCATGGCAACTCACTATAGTATCCTTGCCTGGAGCATACCCATGGACAGAGAAGCCTAGTGGACTACAGTCCATGGGGTCACAAAGAGTCAGACATGACTGAATAACTAAGCACAGCACAGCACACACCATATTTAACAATAACTCAATGTAGTTGGACACGACTGAGCGACTTCACTTTCACTTTTCACTTTCATGCATTGGAGAAGGAAATGGCAACCCACTCCAGTGTTCTTGCCTGGAGAATCCCAGGGACGGGGGAGCCTGGTGGGCTGCCGTCTATGGGGTCGCACAGAGTCGGACACGACTGAAGCGACTTAGCAGCAGCAGTCTTCATCCACTATAAGTAGAAAAGGTGAAATAAAAAACCCTCACTTCCAAACATTTCTCAATATATCAAAAAGAACCAAAACTAAAAATGAAAAACCAATACAATATTGTAAATTAATTAGCCTCCAATTAAAATAAATCAATTTAAATTTAAAAAAATAAAAAAACTAAAAATGATAAAAATGACAATGTACCCCAACCCCACAGCTTAAAAGGAATCAGATTACCTTGATCCAATTTAAACGGTGGATTATTAATTATATACTGGAACATATAGTTCTTAGAGTCTGTCTATAAAATACATTCTAGTTACTCACACCCTAGAAGAAAGTTTCATACTCCAATGCCTCAGGAATTATATCAATACAACTAGCGCTTCATCAGTTTAGCTCAGTCACTTGGTCATGTCTTCTGCGACCCCATAGACTGTAGCATGCCAGGCTGTTTCACAGAGAATCACAAAATTATCCTTTAGCTCTCACTTACACGATTCTAGGATTTCCACTCTACGTACAGACGATCTCATACCTGACCAAACAGTACTTTCTTTGAATTGAGCTAATGGTGACTGAACTGAATGGCTTTTATGGTTTCTTCAATGCCAAGAGCCTCCACAGGGAGAAACTGCATGAGACAGAGGGATATTTCTGTGTGGTTCCATCACAGGAAGAACATTTCAACTTGGTGACACTTTTTTGGTACTATTTTAAAAAGAAGAGTATGATTTCTAATCTAGGATGAGATTCTAAAAGATCTACTTTCAGAAAAGTGAGAAGCACTAGTGATTCATAAAGATCTATAACTGAGTGAGTATAATGGAGCTCATTATAGTCAGTGCCCTTCACACAATGGACCTAGTTTTGTTTAGCTTTATTGAGAATCAGTACAACATTATCCTGAGTTTATTTTACAATAACTGGAATAAAAAAAATCCAGTGACATTAAAGAAGAGTGAAAGCCAATGGGGATAACTGAACTTAGAAGCAAGCCAAACCAATATAATGTAAATTATACAATAATAGTTAAGTAGACTTATAATTCTGAAGTACACTGGAAAACATTACATTATTTTCTATATTTTTAACATTTTTCTTCCAAGGAAAAGATGTAATTCAGTCACACTAATTGGCATCTATTCAGTAACAGCTGTTCATTTGGATTGCCAGGTGTAATACAGGAAAAAAAATTCACTATACACACACACACACACACACACACACACACACACACACATATATATACAGACTTCACTAATGGCTCAGCAGTAAAGAATCTACTTGCAATGTAGGATACACAGGAGATGCTGGTTTGATCCCCGAGTTGGGAAGATCCCCTGGAAACAAAAATGACAACCCACTCCAGTATTCTTGCTGGTAAAATAGCATTGAGAGAGAAGCTTGGAGGGCTACAGTTCTTAGGGTCACAAAGAGCTGGACACAACTGAGTCGACTAAGCTCAACAACAACCCACATACACACACATATATATATACATACACAGACACATGTCTATTAGGAAATGAGGCTTAAGTCATCATTTTAAGTATTATTTTATGTCATTTCAATAGTTCTCATTTGATGAATTTTAAAAACAATTTTAACTATAAAAGGCAATATTTACATAACTCCAGAAAACATTTTTGTCTGCTCTTTTTAAAAATATAAGTGAATAAAGGAATATCTTAACTTACACTCAAGACAGTACCACATAAATATCAGTTACAATGATTTTTATGGAACTGGACCTAATCCTAAAACACGAATGCAGAATGAACCCACACTGATGTCAAGTCTGTTTGCAACTGACGTCAGTGGAATTTTTCACTAAATCACCCTGGCCCACACTAAGCCAGAATCTAAAAATGATCCTTCACTGATTATTTAAGTGTAATCAAACCTATTTAAAAGTATCTACAGCATTTTAAAGTAAAAAGAAATCAATACACATTAAATATGAAAAAATTAAGAAAATAAACACCATCTCTAAAGTAGCACAATACTCTATAATCAAGTCATGACACTGACTACAAACGAAATTTAAAAAAATTAAGCAAAGTTATTAGCTAGGATTAATTTCCACAGTAATTTATTAGATACAGATAGACTTCAGTTACACTATTTTATATATATTACAATAATACATCCTTTGTCTTATTTACCTAATTTAACCCAAAAACATACACAATATGAACATAATAATAACAGTCATTTATTGTGTTTTATTATGTGGCAGACATTGTGCCTAAAAGTGTCCTGAAAACAGGCCTGAAACCTTGGATTAGCTTCAGTTTATAAATATAGATATAGCAAAAGAGTTTCAGAAAAACATCTACTTCTGCTTTATTGACTAGGCCAAAGGCTTTGACTGTGTGGATCACAACAAACTGTGGAAAATTCTTCAAGAGACAGGAATACCAGACCACCTCACCTGCCTCCTGAGAAATCTGCATCCAGGTCAAGAAGCAACAGTTAGAACTGGATATGGAACAACAGACAGATTCCAATCAGGAAAGGAGTATGTCAAGGCTGTATATTGTTATCCTGCTTATTTAACTTATATGCAGAGTACATTATGCGAAATGCTGGTCTGGATGAAGCACAAGCTGGAATCAAAACTGCCAAGAGAAATATCAATAATCTCATATGCAGGTGACACCACCTTTATGGCAGAAAGTAAAGAACTAAAGAGCATCTTGATGAAAGTGAAAGAGGAGAGTGAAAAAGTTGGCTTAAAATTCAACATTCAGAAAACTAAGATCATGCCATCACTTCATAGCAAATAGATGGGGAAACAATGGAAACAGTGAGAAACTTTACTTTGAGGGGCTCCAAAATCACTGCAGATGGTGACTGCAGCCATGAAATTAAAAGATGCTTGTTCCTTGGAAGAAAAGTTATGACTAACCTAGAGAACATATTAAAAAGCAGAGACAATACTTTGTCAACAAAGGTCTGTCTAGTCAAAGCTATGGTTTTTCCAGTAGTCATGTATGGATGTGAGAGTTGGACTATAAAGAAAGCTGAGTGCTGAAGAATTGATGCTTTTGAACTATGGTGTTGGAGAAGACTCTTGAGAGTCCCTTGGACTGCAAGGAGATCCAACCAGTCCATCCTAAAGGAAATCAGTTCTGAATATTCATTGGAAGGACTGATGCTGAAACTGAAACTCCAGTACTTTGGCCACCTGATATGAAGAACTGACTCACTAGAAAAGATCCTGATGCTGGGAAAGATTGAAGGTGAGAGGAGAAGGGGACAACAGAGGATGAGATGGTTGCATGGCATCACTGACTCAATGGACATGAATTTGAGTAAGCCCAGGGAGTTGGTGATGGACAGGAAAGCCTGGTGTGCTGTAGTCCATGGGGTCACATGGAGTCAGATATGACTGAGCAACTAAACGGAACTGAATATATAAGATACTATAGTTCAAGAGAGGCTACTTTAATTGCTCAATGAACAAAATTTGAAACCAAATCTGAATACAAATACAATAGTTTGTCAAATATCAAATGAGAAAAGTTTGGTAAACTGAGTTTAAATGCATGATTTTCACATTTAATGTCTATCGGGTTATGAAAGCTATATCTACATATAGGAATTTTAAAAAAATTAAACAAAATTGACATCTTTTCTTAAAAGAGATGCAGATAAATACTATACAAACTGGAGACAGTCCCTTGGACAGCAAAGAGATTAAACAAGTCATTTAGAAAGGAAATCAACCCTGAATATTCATTGGAAGGACTGATGCTGAAACTGAAGCCCCAGTACTTTGGCCACTTGATGCAAAGAGCTGACTCACTGGAAAAGACCCTGATGCTGGGAAGACTTGGGGACGTGAGGAGAAGGGGATGACAGGATGAGATGGTTGGATGGCATCGTCAACTCAATGGACATGAATTTTAGCAAACTTCCCTGGTGGCTCAGATGGTAAAGAATCTGCCTGCAATGCAGGAGACCTGCCTGGGTCAAGAAGGTCCCTTGGTCAAGAAGATCTCCTGGAGAAGGAAATGGCCACACACTCCAGTATTCTTACCCTGGAAGTCCCATGAATAGAGCAGCCTGGTGTGCTGCAGCCCATGAGGCTGCAAAGAGTTAGACACAACTGAGACACTAACACTTTCACAAACTCTGGGAGATAGTGAAGGACAGTGGAGCCACAATCCATGGGGTCTCCAAGAGTTGAACATGACTGAGCGGCTGAACAATAACACTATTAACATTCTCATATATTTATATCCTGTTGTACTGTTTCTTCTCTAAATACACAGGGAGACAGACATAATATTTTCCTATAATTCAACTCTCTGCTTCTAAGTATGTCATATGTAAAAATATAACAATAATAATACCTACATTTCCTAGGGCTGTTAAGAGGTTTAAATATGGATAATGGAAGTAAAGGGCTTAATAAAGTATGTGACACAAGATAAAAAAAAAAAGTAATGGTAGCTTTGAAGATCAAGAAAGATTTTTCAATCTTCTTCAAATTCCTTTCTCTGTGATTTCTTATCCTTTTAAACATACTTATTTATTTTACAACACTGATATGAAGCAGGCCCCTGCAGCGCTCCTGGGCACAAAAGCCTTTTTGTGTCTCATTTCTTCCATTACAGGAAATAGGCTTCATTCAGCCTCCAGGACCTTCCTCTAGTTCCAATGGGCAGATTGAAGTAGCTGGTAATTAGGGAAGGGAGGGGATGCAAGACCAGGGAGAAACAAATAGGCAAGGAAAACAATAGTAGGACCTTAGGGCAAGGTCTTGGTTCCCCCTCAAGGAATACATACAGCAATATCTTTGAGCTGTTTTGTAGATACTGAAACTCCCACCAGATGGAAAAAGTTAACTGTTCATGATGGAATGCTGTCCACAAGCAAATAGACCCCAGACCCTTCAGAACCAGAAGGTTGATGCTGTGGACTTCAACCTACATCACCATCAACCAATCAAAGGACGTCTATGAGCTAATCACACCCTCTTTGAATTATTACTATAAAACTTCTCACTACCATCTGGGGTGGGGGGGCAGGGGAACATATAGTTTTGTGGGCATTAGCCTGCTGTGGTCCCCTCTGCCTACCAAAGCAGTAAAGCTATTCTTTTCTACTTTACCCAAAACTTGTCTCCAAGATTTAATTTGGTTTGGGGGTACAGAGGCTGGAATCAGCTTCAATATTAATCATATTAATCCAATCACTTCCTACACCAATACCATGGTTCAATCCTCCATCAAATCTTGATATAGACTTTTGTACCCCTCTGAGTCTTTTCACAAAGGCAGCAACCAGAGTGATCTCTTGTAATGCTAGTCATTACCAGTCACATGTGCTCAAAACCCTCCCTGGCTTTTTATGTGCAAGTCCAAGTCCTTAGGCTGTCTCTGGACTTACTTCTCTCTCACCCTTTTAGAGACTCTCCAGCTCACTCACTCCTCTTTAGCTACAAGCTCCTCTTGACTATTTTGTAAACACATGGAGTGTGCTGCTGCCTCCAGAGTTCTTGAACTCACTCTCCTTTACTATCTTTTATTGGATACCTTCATGACTTATTCCCCCTTTCCCCACGCTGCCTCATTCTTGTCTCTCTGAAAATGTGCCCGCATCTGGAAGGACATATTCCTGATCATCCTCCATAAAATATCAGCCTTCTTTTCCTAGTCCACACTTACAGGCATTTTCAGTCTTTTCCTTCATAGTACTTATCATCATCTAGTATTTTATATTTTTGTTTATTTACTTATTGGCAAACACTTCTGCCGAATAAATAAGCTTGTGATCATAGGGATTTTACATTTTTTATTCATTGTGCCCTTGATGGATGCCTGGCAGTTTAATATTTGTTGAACAAATAAATCAGAAGAGGTTTCTTATAGTTACAGAGTTCTGAAATGGGTTCTGAAGTATAAGCTAAATTTGAACAGTCAGAAGTGATACAAGAGCAAGTGTTCCAGTAAAGATAAGCCAAAGGAAATACAGAGTAGGGGGAAAAAAGTAATAGAGTCTGCACAAGCCAAATAATTCAGTTTTATTGTTGAATGAAGCATGAAAGGAGGAAGAGTCATAGTTGAGACTAGAGGTTGGATCTCATTGGGATATGGAGGGTCATGAATGTCAAAGAACAAATTTGAATTTAATAAGCTATGGGGGACTTCTTGGAGAAGGAAATGGCAACTCACTCCAGTGTTCTTGCCTGGAGAATCCCAGGGATGGGGGAGCCTGGAGGACTGCCAATCTATGGGGGTCACACAGAGTCGGACACGACTGAAGCGACTTAGCAGCAGCAGCAGGGGGACTTCTAGATGTTTTTGAGTAGGGAAATTGCATGATGGAAGCTCATTAAGAATATTTAGCTTGTAGGGATATAGTATGGATTAAAAGCAGAAAGTCAGTAAGTGCAGAGTTCAGAGCTTTATATGAGCCATTCCAACCTAACTCACTCCAACATTTGATAAGTCAAAAAAGACTTCCCGATTCTAATTTGTCTTCCAGTTAATGACAATGAATTAAGAGTATTAATTCATATATATATATATATATATATGCAGATATATTAGTAGTATCAAACATCAAAGGAAAAATACCCAAAAAAATGCAGTTTATATGATTAATATAAATACATTTTTAAAGAACAAAAGAAAATCTGAGACATGTATGTAAAATGATTGAACTAGGGGTATATCATATATGAATAAGATATCCTGCTGTTAAAGAAAGTTATCTTTGTCCACTTATGTCCTCTCAATAGTATACAATGCAAATGCTCTTAAAGAAATAAGACTCTTATCACTGTTTTATTAGTCTATATGAATTAGTAGCAAATAAACGATAACTATACTATGTAACATACACCGTGAAATTAGAAATTTCTAGTTTCTAAGAATATAATATGGACTCAGTAAACAAATAGGAAGAATATAATCCAAGAAAGCAATCCATTCTTAAATCCATGTGTTTCTCAAAAGTAGCCTTCAGAAATTCCTAGAAAGAATCAATAATTCAAATTATAATTTTGAAATGACAAATATTTACAATAGTTATTGAATTTATATGATCTAAGAGCCAATTAGGAATAACAACTATATATTCAAAAGAAGCCATTGCTTTAAACTGATTTAACTCAGAAAAATGTTTAATTTTATTCAAGATGTATATATAGGTCATTTCTAGTTCTTGCCAGTATTTCTTTATTTAGAAAAGGTCTTCAAATATTACTTTACAGTAAATCTTTAGTTTAATATCAACAAGCTTAGGAAAAATCTCTGAGAAAACCATTGCATTCTTTTGTGTTACCACTGCCTTTACACATAAATGAGTAAATAATTTTAAATAACTTTAATAATTTAATAAATTTAGTAATTTAAAACACTTTCTAGATATTTGGATTACAAGAAGTAAAAACATGTTAAATACATCCAAGGCATTAAAGTCTGTCTACTATATGTGAAGAGAAGGATAAGTAAATGATTTAACTACAATATGCTGCGGTTAAAAAAAAAAAAAAATGCTCTGATGCAGAATAGCCACTATACAGAAAGTAAAGTTCTCAGAAAAACCTCTGCTCAAAAGTTCTAGGACTGGATCTGCAGAATATGAAGTCACATCACACAGAAATATGGAAAACCTCCTGACACCTCTCCAAGACATGTGATATGAGGGCAGCATTGGAACAAAAGTGAGTAAGGAGATCCTCAACTTTGAGGCATCAGAGAATCCATTCTCCCAAAGAGATTTTGGATTTGTTGAATAAACAATTTGAGGATGTGAGAAAACAGTATTTTAGGGAAAAGGAAGGGCAAAATCAAAGACACAGAAACATGAAAGAGCTTAGTGTGTGTAGTGAAAGTTGTTCAGCCCTATCCGACATTTGCAACTCCAAGGACTATACAGTCCATGGAATTCTCCAGGCCAGGATACTAGAGTGGGTAGCCTTTCTCTTCTCCATGGTATCTCCCCAACCCAGGGATTGAACCCAGGTCTGCAGTATTGCAGGCAGATTCTTTACCAGCTGAGCCACAAGGGAAGCCCCTAGTATGTGCAGAGAATGCTGTAAATAGTTTAGTAATGCTTGGACAAGATTTTATACCAGCTGTACAGACTAGAATTAAGAAAGTCCATTCAGAGACATAAAATGGTATTTGTTGAACCTAAATAATGTGAAAAAAACACTGAATATGTAGATGTGAAGTGAGCTGAAGTAAAACAATGGAATTACTTCACCAGTAATAGGGAAGTCTTTCAAGGCTATAAAGCAGCATGGAAGCACAGTCCACAAATAAGTGAGCACAAAGTTGGCTGAACAATAAAACTCCAGGCTCCTGTTGCCGTTGAATAAATTATCTGCGAGTATAATACAAGAAACAACCATAGAGCAATAAGTTTTTGATTAATGGGAAATACTTTTCAAATAAATTTTCAAGCCAGCCCTTGAGCCAGAGCAGTCTATATCACCTAAAAAAGAAAGAAAAGAAGGAAAATCTTCAGACCTCATGAAGGCAATGGCACCCCACTCCAGTACTCTTGCCTGGAAAATCCCATGGACGGAGGAGCCTGGTAGGCTGCAGTCCATGGGGTCGCTGAGTCGGACACAACTGAGCAACTTCACTTTCACTTTTCACTTTCCGGCATTGGAGAAGGAAATGGCAACCCACTCCAGTGTTCTTGCCTGGAGAATCCCAGGGACATGGGAGCCTGGTGGGCTGCCGTCTATGGGGTCGCACAGAGTTGGACACGACTGAAGTGACTTAGCAGCAGCAGCAGCATGAGTAACTGTACAAAATATTTTTGTTGCAAATACAGAGACAGATGACATCCACTACATATAATATATATATATATATATTTATATGTAAATATGTATATTTGTATAAGCTTTGCATGCTTAATCACTCAGTCGTGTCCAACTCTTTGTGACCATTTGGACTGTAGCCCACCAGACTCCTCTGTCCATGGGATTATTCAAGCAAGAATACTACAGTGGGTTGCCATTTTCCTCCAGGGGATCTCCCCCGCTCCACCACCCCTTCCAGAGATCAAACCCATGTCTCCTGCATTGTAGGAGGATTCTTTACCCACTGAGCTATCACGGAAGCCCATGTGTGTGTATGTCAGTGTGTCTATATGTAAATATATATATATTTTTTTTAAACCAGCTGGTAATTAATCCAGACTAACATTTGAATCTTACTAGTTTACAGACTAAATGAGAATTTAAAAGTGTCAGAATGTTCTGTCCTTCATACAGAGGGAGGATGGGTCAAGACCCAGAAGAAGGTGAGCCTGACGGGATCCTGCCTTACATGTTTCCACAGCACAATGGGCTTCCTGTGTCGTAACAGCCCTCGCACATGCAAAGCTACTCTATCTCTTTCATGCTAATATCAGTATCAGACAAAATGAATCCATGAAGTCTTCAGTATTTTTCTCCCTACTACCCTGTACAGGCAACAGGGCAACAAACCTATTTCTCTAGTTTACTGCTGACTTTTTAGATCCCACCACTATTTCCAGTACATGTAGAATGTTATCAATATGTATTTATGAATGAATCAATCAATGATTTAAAGAAGTAGAACCTGACAACATAAAGAGAGAATTGCTTCCATTTATCCACTATAATAAATGGCTTCATAGATGCCTTAGTGATAAAAAGTAAGATATTGTTAAGAAGAAATGAGGGCTAAAAAGGAACTTCAAATTAATAGTCAAGATTCAGGAATCCACAGTTGGGAGACAAGATTAAGCTTCACCACCTAAAGTAATGCTCAAAATTCTCCAAGCCAGGCTTCAGCAATACGTGAACCGTGAACTCCCTGATGTTCAAGCTGGATTTAGAAAAGGCAGAGGAACCAGAGATCAAATTGCCAACATCCGCTGGATCATCGAAAAAGCAAGAGAGTTCCAGAAAAACATCTATTTCTGTTTTAATGACTAGGCCAAAGCCTTTGACTGTGTGGATCACAATAAACTGTGGAAAATTCTGAAAGAGATGGGAATACCAGACGACCTAACCTGCCTCTTGAGAAATCTGTATGTAGGTCAGGAAGCAGCAGTTAAAACTGGACATGGAACAACAGACTGGTTCCAAATAGGAAAAGGAATATGTCAAGGCTGTATATTGTCACCCTGCTTATTTAACTTCTATGCAGAGTACATCATGAGAAACACTGGACTGGAAGAAACACAAGCTGGAATCAAGATTGCTGGGAGAAATATCCATAACCTCAGATATGGAGATGACACCACCCTTATGGCAGAAAGTGAAGAGGAACTAAAAAGCCTCTTGATGAAAGTGAAAGAGGAGAGTGAAAAAGCTGGCTTAAAGCTCAACATTCAGAAAACGAAGATCATGGCATCTGGCCCCATCACTTCATGGGAAATAGATGGGGAAATAGTAGAAACAGTGTCAGACTTTATTTTGGGGGGCTCCAAAATCACTTCAGATGGTGACTGCAGCCATGAAATTAAAAGACGCTTACTCCTTGGAAGAAAAGTTATGACCAACCTAGATAGCATATTCAAAAGCAGAGACATTACTTTGCCGACTAAGGTCCATCTAGTCAAGGCTATGGTTTTTCCAGTGGTCATGTATGGATTTGAGACTTGGACTGTGAAGAAGGCTGAGAGCCGAAGAATTGATGCTTTTGAACTGTGGTGTTGGAGAAGACTCATGAGTCCCTTGGACTGCAAGGAGATCCAACCAGTCCATTCTGAAGATCAACCCTGGGATTTCTTTGGAGGGAATGATGCTGAAGCTGAAGCTCCAGTACTTTGGCCACCTCATGAGAAGAGTTGACTCACTGGAAAAGATATTGATGCTGGGAGGGATTGGGGGCAGGAGGAGAAGGGGACGACCGAGGATGAGATGGCTGGATGGCATCACGGACTCGATGGACGTGAGTCTGAGTGAACTCCGGGAGATGGTGATGGACAGGGAGGCCTGGCATGCTGTGATTCATGGGGTAGCAAAGAGTCAGACATCACAGAGTGACTGAACTGAACTGAACTGAACCCTTAAAAGAACAGTCCCTGCAGAATGCACAGACCATTTCTGCAACAAACTAACTCAGCCACTTTGATATCAGTTAAATGTCACTAAAACCTAGAATGTTAAATACGGACAAAATACTAATTTTCTTATCTATAATGAGTAAAATTAATTCCTATTATGCAATACTCACAGTCATCAATTTCACAAATGGAAACTTTAAGTATATTTAATTGTCTCTCTCTCAAGAGGAAGAAAAATGGATATAATTTCAAGTGACATACATAGGGGCTTTTAATCTAGTATTCTTTACTTGCTGCTACTGCTAAATCACTTCAGTCGTGTCCGACTCTGTGCGACCTCATAGGTGTCAGCCCATCAGGCTCCCTCGTCCCTGGGATTCTCCAGGCAAGAATACTGGAGTGGGTTGCCATTTCCTTCTCCAATGCATGAAAGTGAAAAGTGAAAGTGAAGTCGCTCAGTGATGTCTGACTCTTAGCAACCCCACGGACTGCAGCCTACCAGGCTCCTCCATCCATGGGATTTTCCAGGCAAGAGTACTGGAGTGGGGTGCTATTGTCTTCTTTACTTAAGTAGACTGAAATTACAAGGTTGTTTAAAGCAGCAAAAAGTATCATTACAAGGCAACGAGTGAGCGAGTGAAAGTTGCTCAGTCGTGTCCAGCTCTTTGCGACCCCACGATCTGTAGCCTGCCAGGCTCCTCTGTCCATGGAATTCTCCAGGACAGAATACTGGAGTGGGTAGCCATTTCCTTCTCCTAGGGATCTACCCAACCGAGAGAGTGAACCCAGGTCTCTCGCATTGCACTGAACCCAGATCTCTCGGATTCTTTACTGTCTGAGCCCACCAGGGAAGCCCCTACAAGGCAATATTCACTAATAAATATTCACTTATTTGATTAATTCCATTCAAATCTCTCTCTCCACTTAACACTAGTATAAATCGTCAGATGGATCAATATATACATAGATATGTCTTTGACCATGCTGTCAACTTCTTTATTATCACTTTTTCATTACAAATGTATAAAATAAATTTATTTTATTTCATTTATAAAAACTGGAATTTCAATTTCACTGAAGCCAATGAAAATGATGTGGAATAACCACTAGTCAGAAGCTCCTGAAAATGAGAGTCTGGCAGGATGAAACTGCCAAAATTATCCCAAATAAATAGAATTGCAAGAAGACAAAGTGGTTATCTGAAGAGCTTCTCAGATAGCTGAGGAAAGAAGAGAAGCAAAAGACAAGAGAGAAAGGCAAAGATATATCCAACTGAATGAAGAGTTTCAGAGAATATCAAGGAGAGACAAAAAGGCCATCTTAAATGAACAATGCAAAGAAATGGAGGAAAACAACAGTCTGGGAAAGATAGAGACTACAGATCTCTCCAAGAAAACTGGAGATACCAGGGGAATATTTCATGCAAGGATGGCACGATAAAAGACAGTAACTGTAGGGATCTGCCAGAAGCAGAAGAGATTAAGAAGAGGTGAAAGAATACTATATGAAAGAATTATACAGAAAAGGTCTTAAGGGCCCACATAACCATGATCACTCACCTGCAGCAGCTGCACATCCTGGAGTGCAAAGTCAAGTGGGCCTTAGGAAGCATTACTCTGAACAAAGCTAATGGAGCTGATGGAATTCCAGCTCAGCTATTTAAAATTCTAAAAGACGATGTTAAAGTGTTACACTCAATATGTCAGCAAATTTGGAAAAATCAGCAGTGGCTAAAGGACTGAAAAAATTCAGTTTTCATTCCAGTCCCAAAGAAGGGCAATGTAGTGTAGAATTGTGTAGAATTGTAGAAACTAGTGTAGAATTGTGCTCACTTCACAGACTAGCAAGATTTACTAGGTTTCAGCAGTATGTGAACTGAGAACTTCCAGGTGTACAAGCTGGGTTTAGAAAAGGCAGAGGAATCTGAGATCACATTGCCAACATTTGTTAGATCATTTAGAAAGCAAGACAGTTCAGAAAAAAACATCTACTTTTGTTTCACTGACTACACTAAAGCCTTTGACTGTGTGGATCACAACAAACTATGCAAAATTCTTGAAGAGACTGGAGTATCAGACCACCTTCCCTGTCTCCTGAGAAACCTGTATTTGGGTCAAGAAGCAACAGTTTGAACCAGACATGAAACAACTGGTTCAAAATTGAGAAAGTAGTACAACAAGGCTATATATTGTCACTCTGTTTATTTAACTTCTATGCAGAGTACATCATGTGAAATGCCAGGCTGGATGAATAATAAGTTAGAAATAAGAATGCCAGGAGAAATATCAACAACCTCAGATACGCAAATGATACCATTCTAATGGCAGTAAAGAGGAACCAAAGAGCCTCTTGAGGAGGGTGAAAGAGGAGAGTAAAAAAGCTGGCTTGAATTTCAACAGTCAAAAAACTAAGAAAGAAAATCATGGCATCTGGTCCCATCACTTCATAGCATATAAAAAAGGAAAGTGTGCAAGCAGTGACAGACTTTATTTTCTTGGGGTCCAATATCACTGCGGATGGTGACTACAGCCATGAAATTAAAAGACACTTGCTCCTTGGAAGGAAAGCTATGGCAAACCTAAACAGTGTATTAAAAAGCAGAGATATCACCTCGCTGACAAAGGCCCATACAGTAAACGCTATGATTTTTCTAGCAGTCATGTATAGATGTGAGAAATGGGCCACAAAGAAGCCTGAGCACTGAAGAAATGATGCTTTTCAATTGTGATCCTGAAGAAGACTCTTGAGAGTCCCTTGGACTTGAAGGAGATCAAACCAGTCAATCTTAAAGGAGATCAACCTGAATATTCACTGGAAGGACTGAGGCTGAAACTAAAGCTCTAACACTTTGGCCACCTGATATGAAGAACAAACTTACTGGGAAAGACCCTGATGCTGGGAAAATCGAAGGCAAAAGGAGAAAGGGGCAGCAGAGGATGTGATGGTTAGATAGCATCACTGACTCAAAGGACATGAATTTGAGCAAACTCCAGGACATAGTGGAGGACAAAGGAGCCTGGCATGCTGCAGTCCATGGGGTGGCAAAAAGTCCAACAGGACTTAGTGACTGAGAACAATTATTATAAATCATTAAATGTATGTGATAAAAACTTTCAAGCACTGTTAAAAAAAGATAAAGCTGACAAGGACTTGACCCTCCCACCCAGGGAAAACAACTATCTACTTTTTGAATTATAATAAAATAATAAATGTTAAGTCATAAATATTCATTTATGTATATCTGTACATGTGAATGTATAGTTTAGATATTTACACATATACATTCATCTGCATATGGATTTGTATCACACATACATCTGCATATATATATGAATATTTTACATATATACCCATGCATATTTGTAAGTCTCTTTATCAGTTCAGTTCAGTTCAGTCACTCAGTCGTGTCGAACTCTTTGTGACCCGATGAATCACAGCATGCCAGGCCTCCCTGTCCATCACCAACTCCCAGAGTCTACTCAAATTCATGTCCATCAAGTCAGAGATGCCATCCAGCCATCTCATCCTCGGTTGTCCCCTTCTCTTCCTGCCCCCAATTCCTCTCAGCATCAGGGTCTTTTCCAAAGAGTCAACTCTTCACATGAGGTGGCCAAAGTATTGGAATTTCAGCTTTAGCATCAGTCCTTCCAATGAACACTCAGGACTGATCTCTTTTAGGATGGACTGGTTGGATCTCCTTGCAGTCCAAGGGACTCTCGAGAGTCTTCTCCAACACCACAGTTCAAAAGCATCAATTCTTCAGCGCTCAGCTTTCTTCACAGTCCAACTCTCACATCCATACATGACTACTGGAAAAACCATAGGCTTGACTAGACAGAGCTTTGACAGCAAAGTAATGTCTGTTTTTTAGTATGCTATCTAGGTTGGTCATAACTCTCCTTCCAAGGAGCAACCATCTTTTAATTTCATGGCTGCAATCACCATCTGAAGTGATTTTGGAGCCCAATAATATAAAGTCTGACACTGTTTCCACTGTTTCCCCATCTATTTCCCATGAAGTGATGGGACCAGATGCCATGATCTTCGTTTTCTGAATGTTGAGCTTTAAGCCAGCTTTTTCACTCTCCTCTTTCACTTTCGTCAAGACGCTTTTTAGTTCCTCTTCACTTTCTTCCATAAAGGTGGTGTCATCTGCATATCTGAGGTTATTGATATTTCTCCCGGCAATCTTGATTCCAGCTTGTGCTTCTTCTAGCACAGCGTTTCTCAGGATGTACTCTGCATATAAGTTAAATAAGCAGGGTGACAATATACAGCCTTGAGTACTCCTTTTCCTATTTGGAACCAGTCTGTTGTTCCATGTCCAGTTTTAACTGTTGCTTCCTGACCTGCATATAGGTTTCTCAAGAGGCAGGTCAGGTGGTCTGGTATTCCCATCTCTTTCAGAATTTTCCACAGTTTATTGTGATCCACACAGCCAAAGTCTCTTTATACATATATACAAAAATGATAACATTATAGTAACCAAAACTTCCATTCTTATGTAGCCATATATTTTGGACAGCTCTCTTTATCAATAAATATAGATCTACTGTATTTATTTAAAGAGCAACAAAATATTCTGTTAAGAAATAAGGTCACCATGGATAAATACTTAGTTTATATGAAAGAAATGAAACAAAGTTGCTCAGCTGTGTCTCTTTGTGACCCCAAAAAGTCCATGGAATTCTCCAGGCTAGAATACTGGAGTGAGTAGCCTTTCCCTTCTCCAGGGGATCTTCCCAACCCTGGGATTGAAGCCAGGTCTTCCACATAGCAGGAGGATCCTTTACCAGCTGAGCCACCAGGGAAGCCCAAGAATACTGGAGTGGGTGGGTAGTCTATGCCTTCTCCAGTGGATCTTCCTGACCTAGGAATAGAACCAGCATCTCCTGCATTGCAGGCGGATTCTTTACCAGCTGAGCCACCAGGGAAGCCCTTAGTTTATATACTATTTTGTAAAATATATTTTTGCTATTATAATTCATATTGCAGTTAACTTTCTTAGAATATAAATCTTCTTGTGTAACTATATCTATGAGATATATTGCAAGGCTATACACTGATCTCATTTATCATTTAACAATGTGGGAGTGTACTGCAGAGTACTACCTAAAGAAAAGCACTCTGTAGTTGTGCTATTCTCTCTGATTCATTAATGTATCTCTAAATATCCATCACTAATCATGATGAAGATAATAAAGCAGTGTTCATCTCAGAAAAATATGAATGAAAATGGTAGCAAAAAGTATATCCTTAGACTTGCTTCATTAACGATTTAACTGGAAAGTGATTAACCTGTAATTAAGATCTTTCATCTGTAATTAGTCAATTTTTTAAGAACTAAGACAAAGAAAAATGAAAAAATAAAAAACCAGGAGGCATTCTTTATTGATTCAAACAAAAAACAAACAAAAAAAATGGAATGAACAAACTATAGCTCCTTTTTTTCTGTGCATGACCTGTGAGAGAAATGATATAAAAAGGTCCTATGATTCAGTTATTTATTTCTATCTCCTTTTTTGTAGTGGTTGCTGTTCCTTTGGTTAGACTGTGTACACCAATTAAGGTTCCTAGCCGTGATAGAGAGTAACACTATTTCACAATTTAACCGGTGTGTAATCAAAATGTCACTTTAGCCTGTCACTGGTTACACTTCAAAAAGCTCAGGGTTACCTCAATTAAAAGTGAATCTTTAAAGTACTTAGCAGATATGGTATAAAATCATACGAGGAGTTTTCTACTTGGATTGAAACAGACAAGGAAGACAGTGCTATTTTAAACTTTTGCTATATTCTATTTTTGCTGATAACCTTCCAGCTCAATATTTTTCCCCCCTATAGAATCATCTGAAAAGACTGCAAATGATACGATGTTACATTACATTATATCCTCCTTGTTCATGATTATAAACAATCTATTATCAATTTTAATTAAATACTAGCAATGATAACTGCAGGAAATCTAACCAGTCATTCAAATTTCAATCCACATTGACTGATTAAAGTGTAAGGTTTTGGATGATACCTAAAAGACTAAATATCCTAAAGTGTGTTTAGGTAGTAAAATATATGGATTATGTGCTCTCCATCCTGAAGGAAGGGACAGAAGTTACCTCAATGTCTAGATAGCTAAGTTTGAGGTATTTGACGTCAAAGTACCAAAGTACCACCATGTATAGTGGCCAGGAAACATTTCCTTCTTAGTAATTCAGGAACTTATTGTTGCATATGTAATTGATCAACCTAGTTACAACAGAGGAAACAGGAACAATGGCTAACCACACTGCATTATTTTCCTCAGAGGTTATCACCAACTTCCTTCCAATACAAAATGCAGAATCGTGATTTCACTATAATTAGTTAATTTTAGAGTGCTCGAACCTAAAGTTGACTATGAAAGGAATGTTTCCATCTGTACTATGTTGAAGTAAGCTAAAATGAAGGTAATTATCCAAATTTTAAAGAATGGATGACACCTTAAGAAGCCTGCCCAGAGCAGTTAAAACATAATAGAAATAGGAGTAGAGGTTAGCTATAGTTATCAATTAAAGAGTCAGGGCTACATTTTTTTTAAATTTCTTCAAGAGTTTTACAATAAAGACACTGAAAATTGATTAAGCCCATTTAATAAAGGATGAAGTGAAGTGAAGTGAAGTGAAGTGAAAGTCACTCAGTCGTGTCTGACTCTTTGCAACCCTATGGACTATACAGTCCACGAAATTCTCTAGGCCAGAATACTGGAGTGGGTAGCCTTTCCCTTCTCCAGGGGATCTTCCCAACCCAGGGATCAAACCCAGGTCTACTGCATTGCAGGCGGATTCTTTACCAGCTGAGCTACAAGGAAAGTCCTAATAGAAGGTACACAAACCATTAATTCTTGTTATGACAGAGTTCTCTGTAAAACACAGATGTGTTTGATGACTTTGCCAATGTGCCACTTAATAAGAATTCAATCACACAGAAATTTTTGAAAATCCCCACTGGTATTAATGTTAGCTGTTTTATTCCTTACATGAAAGTTTATTTAATGACAGTAAGGATGCTGTGGTCCTGTGGGAACCTGATATGCCTTTGCAGGATTCTGGGAACTAAGCTTTAACAGCTGAGCTGCTCTGATGCTAAAGCAGAGGCTCTCCAACTGACCCAGGTCACCCCATGCTAAGGCTTTATTACTTCCTTCCTTCAACTGAAATCATACTGAAAAGTCAATACAAAATGATGGCCCAGTTAAAACTGAGTTCATTATTATAGCCTATACCTTAAAATTAAATTATACTAGAAGTTAAAAGGGAAGTGGAAAGGACTTAGTACTATCAAAAAGAGAGTATGGCTTCAAGAAATGGAGAATGCTATCCTTTAAAAGGTTGAAATACAATGAAAACAAAGGCAAAAGCTACAACAATTATTGTACATTTGCACAATCATCATTTTATAAAGAGAAAAAGAAGCTGAGGCTTTATTTTAATCATATTTAGATTCATTATCATTTTCTCTTTTATAATTTTACTATATTTTATTTCAAAATTGAATAAAAGATTATTTTTCCACAATCAGTTACTTTAGAAAATTATTGACAATCTTCTTTAAAGTAAGATAATTGCAGACAGTGCAATACATAGCATGGACAAACAGCTGGTAAAGAATCTGCCTGCAATGTGGGAGAGCTGGGTTCGATCCCTGAGTTGGGCAGATACCCTGGAGAAGGGAAAAGCTACTCACTCCAGTATTCTGGCCTGGAAAATTCCATGGACTGTATAGTCCATGGGATCGCAAAGAGTCGGACAAGACTGAGTGACTTTCACTTTCACTTAAAGATTCAGAATTTGATAAAAATAAGCATATGTGGATATGCATGTGAGTATATACTCAAGTAGCCTTTTATAGTTCTATTATAGTAAGATGAAACTTGTCTTATGCAAATTAAGGGCTTCCCTTGTGGCTCAGACAGTAAAAAATCTGAATGCAGAAGATCAGGGCTGGATCCTTGGGCCAGGAAGATCCCCTGGAGAAGGAAATGGCAACTCCAGTTTTCCTGCCTGGAGGATCCCATGGACAGAGGAGCCCGGTGGCTACATACAGTCTATGGGTCAAAAAAAAGATTCCAACATGACTGAGCAACTAACACAACTTCTTGATAGACAGATGCAATTTTCCTTGTAGGTAAATTCTATTAGATCCACTCCTTTCAACGATTTTTACAATAGGTCTGTGGTTTGAAAAAATTTCAATTCACCCCAAAATTACAAAACTTGCTAAGAAATCTTAAAGCAGTGAGTGAAGCAAAATATGCTGCCCCCAAATATGCCTCTTTGGCATAGAAGTTTATTTTTGGCTTATTAGTTTAAGAAACAGCAGACACAGGAAAAGCTCTTAATACCTACAAGTTTAGAGTAACCCAGGTGGTACAATAGTTAAGAATCTGCCTGCAAATGCAGGAGAAAAGAGACTCGGGTTCGATCCCTGGGTCGGGAAGATCCCTGGAGAAGGAAATAGCAACCAACTCCAACATTCTTGCCTGGAAAATTCAATGGACAGAGGAGCCTGGAAGGTGACAGTCCCTGTGGTCACAGCGTCAGACACGACTGAGCCACTGAGCATGGATACACACCCCTAGAAGTTACCCTTTTGTAAGAGACATTTTACATTTAGGAAGAAAATACCCATTTTTGAGAGTGTTTCCAAAACTTAAGAAACTTGGGTTCTAGCCCTAGATTGGGAAGATTCCCTGGAGAAGGAAATGGCAGCTCACTCCAGTATTTTTGCCTGGAGAATGCCATGAACAGACGAGCTTGGTGAGCCACAGTCCATAGGGGCGCAAAGAGTCAGACATGACAGATGTGACTTCACAAGCACACGCACACTCCCTCTCTGTACCAGAAAGAGGAGAATAACTAAATCTCTAGAAAAGTATCAATGCAGAAGGGGCCAACTTAGATCTACAGAACAATCATACACTTGTTTACTCTGCTGTGCCTGATAATCTCCCATAAATGTCCACCCCCACCCCCAAATCTTTTGTCTTTAGCTAAAGATGGTCTTCAAGGTGATGGCTTGGGCCATTTAGGGAAGTTACTCATTTTTACTGAGTATCTTCCATGTATATAGGAAGTACACATTATTAAACTTGCTTGTTTTTCTCCCATTAATCTTATTACAGGGAGGTATCAGTCATGAATCTAGAAGAGTAGAGGGAAAATTATTTCTTCCCCCTACAGCATGAAACACTGATTATGAAATATTAAAATTCAACTCAAGCTATATGAGCTTTTCAGTTTCACAAGGAGGACAGGAGAGGGGCTTTTCACAGGAATAATTCTGAAAGAAAAGGAGGGAAGGATGTAAGGAGGGAGAGAAGATAGGAGGAAGAGGTAAATTAACCAAGCAGTGATTTGATTCCTTCTAACCAAGCTCCAAGTTCAGAGATATTAACAGGGCACAAGTCAAACAACCTAGGCTGAAGAAGATCTCGTTCAGATTGTCAAACCAGTCAATTCTAAAGGAAATAAATGCTGAATATTCACTGGAAGGACTGATGCTGAAGCTGAAGCTCCGGTACTTCAGCCATCTGATGCAAAGAGCTGACTCACTGGAAAAGAACTCTGATGCTAGGAAAGATTGAGGACAAGATGGCAAGAGGTCAACAGAGGATGAAATGGTTGGATGGCATCACTGACTCAGTGGACCTGAGTTTGAGCAAGCTTGGGGAGATAGTGAAGGACATGGAAGCCTGGCATGCTGCAGTCCATGGGGTCGCAAAGAGTCGAACACGAGTTAGGGACTAAACAATTCCTCTTCCCTCCTACTTCCCACACTTTCTCCTTGCTCTTCTTCTTTACCTAACCCTTGTTCCCTTCCTCCTTCTTTCTTGTCTTTTTCCCTCTGCCTTTGAACTTAAACTTCATAGTGTGATGATATGAAGCTAAGGGAACCTACCCTTCCAAATCTGAGAAGGGACTTGTTAATAGTAGAGAAAAAATAGGGTCAAAAGTGGGATCCACATTTGTCAGCTATTTCAACCCTGAGTCAAGTTGTACTTGAAGATAACTCTGCCTAAGGCTATTGATTGTATGAAGCAAGAAGTTCCTTTGATGCTTGAGCCAATATGGGTTGGGTTTTCCACTTGCAGCTCAGTCAGTCCCAAGTGACAACTCTGTTTTCCATCCTTAACTTAAGGTGCTGAAGCCAAAATTCTTTTGCTGAAAAACACTGATGAAACAACCTGAACTCTAAAAAGTTTTGGCCCCTCCTATCACTCTGTTGGTCTCACTCTTTCAAATGCAGGTCTCTCTTCCTCGGATTGCTTCATAATCAACACAAGATTTCAATTTACAGTGGCAAGTCATGTCTTCAGATTGTTACTGATAGCACCAATTCAGAAAGAATGAGTACTGACTCCATTTACACACAGTTCACATGGATTCTCTCCATCTAAGAAGCATAGAATCCCACAAAACCTATTACCCCACTGAGGAAAATTGTGTACTATGTGCTCTGAATCAGTTCTGCTTTGAATCAGTACTATGTGCAAAGAATCAGAATCTCTTTGAATGAGAGTTGATATGTCTCATTTCCTATACAGAATGTGTTTTATAGAGAGAATATGTGGACAGACAAGATAGGGGAAAATCTTCAGAATGCTATTACATTGTTTTCCAAGGACTGCTTTTTTTAATATTTCAAAAAAAGTGATTTTTTTTTTCTTTTTCATGGATCCCAGTATTCAAATATTAATATTAAAATGCAAATGGAAATTCATAAGAACTCAGTATAAAAATGAAACTAGTTTCCTTTCATTATTTTAGAAAAACAGATTTTAAGTGCTGTAGAACCACATTCCAAAACAAATATGTATTAATTAATGCACATATGAATTTTCAAACAATACCTCTTGAGTGTACATTTTGTACCAAGCATTACTTCCTAGAAACTCTCTATGGCCTTAAATACTGCTTTGAATCTGCTTCCTTTTTGAATATAGACACTCTAAAGCTAATTATTTTTTCCATTATCAACTGTAATAGTACAGACATCACCTCAAACTAAAGAAATTATTTCTCCAACATCACTGGGAAAATGTAGTCATCAACTACACATTTTGATTTTTCTATTTATTTTGACCCCAACAAAACAAGAAGTACTACAGTCATATGCTCGTATGGTTACTTAGATAAATGTTTTAATTTTCAATTAATAAAAATTTATTTGAAGAAGTACTAGAGCTATGAAAATGGTTACCATGAGTTAAAACAAAAGTTCTCAGCACAAATCACTCTAAAGAACCATAAAATCAATTTTTTCCATCAGAAAAAAAATAAAACAACTAATTTTCTCTTGAATTCCTGAAGATTCACTGAACATGAAAAGAAGGCCACAAAGCCATTGTTACACACAGAGATCCCTTTCAAGGTACCTTACCAAACTTTTGGGTTTGTAATTTTATACTCTTTCTTCAAAAACTCCCCAAAATTGTATACCTTTAAAACTTTGAAGATGCTGGATTGGTCATGCCTATTAGATAAGCAATGAAATAATTATTATTCTCAGTTTTCCTAATCATGCTCTAAAAGCCATACATGAGATGTTTCTCTTAAAATATTACTACAGCTAGTTTAACAATAATTATTCTAGCTATCTATTTAGCAACTAGTTATTCTATATCTCTATGAAAGTTTTGTTAATAATTTTTTTTTAATCTCCATTCTTATGGGAAGAAAAGTATTACCTGATAATCCTTAGACGATTCCTTAAATCTGAGGCCTCAACCAAGTAAAGTAGAAAGAGATTTGCAAGCTGACAATCTACTCAAGACAAATATTGATATACAAATATAAGGACATATATTTTGCTAATGCAGTTTTAGCAGTCCATTATTTGCCAATGTATGAAGTGCTGGGAATGCATTACTTCACTTAGTCTTCACAGTAGGCTTTATGATATCAACATCAGCCCCATTTACACGTGAAGAAATTGATACTACTATGCTAAAAAAAAAAAAAAAACAAAAAAAAAACCCTCAACTTTAATGTATATTGCAACATTCACCAAATAGGAGAGGTACTTGGTTATCTTGGAATTCACAAGTCAAAATTTCAAATGATTAGGAGAGCATACGTTACTTATCTTATATCAAACTCTAAAAATCACAGTAAGAAATAGCAGAAAGAAAATGCAAATAAAATATATCATATATTCCATATATTCCAAGGAGACTTTTTCAAATCCACAACAAAACATTTTACAGAAAAATTTTGAGATGACTGTGACATGCATTCCCAGGCACTCCTTCCAAAAGGTATCTTTTTTATTAAAAGTAAAAATAGTGAATTTGACTTTATTCATTTTGTAATTATGTCTTTCTTGCAAATAAATAGTAATCAGAAAGCTATCAACCCATTATAATTGCACTGTCCCATGAACTACACTCTGCACCTTACTATACCTGTAACAGTATGTCAAATTCCTGTAGAGTAATTTGATACATAAATGAGAACATTATTAAATAGAATGAGGTGTGTATGAAGTTCCAGAATAAAGTAATTGTGCAATCCAGATTTAATTTATAGAAGAAATGAATAGTAAATATGAATCACTAAACTATAATTAGAAAGTAAAATGAAATCTTGGAGAAATGACAAAATGTCACTCTGAACCAAACCAAGCCCAAATGCAATGCAGAAAGAAATAAAGACAAATCCTCCCTTGGGCGTTAGGTGAATGGCATGATCCCTCATAAAAGAGGACAACCTTTTTAGGGATGCTTCTCTGAGGCAGTGATAACTGGCTACAATAGAAAACAGGCAAATCAAAATTAATTCTTACATACATTCAGTCATGTTAGGAAACATCTTAAGGGATTCCCTGGTAGCTTAGCAGTAAGGAATCTGTCTGCAATGCAGTAACTGCGGAGAGGAAGTTTCAGTTCCTGAGTAGGGAAGATCCCCTGTAGCAGGAAAGGGCAACCCACTCCCTTGCCTAGAAAATCCCATGCACAGAGGAGCTTGGCAGGCTAGAGTTCACAGGGTCAGAAAAGAGTCGAACATGATGGACCGACTAAACAACTACAACAACATTCAATCATGTTTGCAAACATTTCAGGAAAAAGCAATTTGAGGAAATTTGAGGCATTTGAGGAATCAGCTAATACTTCCAACAGCCTAAGAAAAGAAATAATTCTTCAAAAATCCATCAGTCTAGGAGTAGAGGGGCAGCATGCCTGAATATAGTAAACATTTGATAAACATTTGTTGAAAGAAATTTTCTAAAAAGGAGGCAGAATTGTTTTCGAGTCTAGGCACAGTGACTGGTTATGTCCCATCACCCAAAGAGGGGTGTTGGTGTCTCTCTTACCTATTCCTACCCCAGAGCTTAGTGGTTTAAAGTAACAACCATTTTATTTGTCCATGATATGTGGGTCATCAATTAGAGCTAGCTGGCCTGCTGGTCTCACCTGTGATCACTCATGCTACTACCTACAATTATCTGGAAGCTTAACTGGGCTTCCCATGTACCTCAGTCGGTAAAGAATCTGCCTGCAGTGCAGGATACCTGGGTTCGATTTCTAGGTTGGGAAGATCCTAAGAGACTAACACTTGCTTACTTAACTGTTTCTGGATGGTGTAAGGTGGCCTGATTTGCATGACTTAACATTGGTGCTAGAGATCACTCAGGCCACTTGTCTACAGCAGAGGTTCCCAGACTTCTTAGCATCATATTAATATTTTTCTAGGAAAGTAAGAGTGAAGGATACAGGGTCTCTGGAAGACTCCGTCAGAAATTACACCACGTTACTTCTGCCACGACTATTGTTCAAAGCAAGTCAAGGCCAATCTAGATCCAAAGGGAAGGCAAACAGACATTTTCCTTGATGGGAAGACTTGCAATGAACTTGTGGCTGCTTTGAATTCACCAGGGGAGGTAAGAAAGTAAATCACCAATGGGAACAGACCACAGGGCCTTATCTAGAAACAGTCTGTTCTGTCAACAGATATACCAAGAATTAAGTATCAGATTTTCGCTAATGCCAGGCCTCTTTGTCACTGAAATTTAACAGCACAGAAAACTGGATACAGGGTGAGGAAATGAGCTTGTTATTTGACTTTTTTCTGGCCCTACCCCAAAGGGAGGAGTTAACTCCGGATAAAGCCTGAAGCACTCATTAAGGGCTGTGACAGGAGCCCGCAGACAGAGACAAGCAGAATGAATGAAAAGCACAGTTAGACAGAGCATAAGTTTTCATGAGAAATAGAGTAATTTCCAAATTCCATTAAGTTCTAATGTTCTAAAATTTCACAGAACTTTTCTGTGTCTTTTGCACTAGCAAAAGCACTAAAGTAGCAATTATTTAATAATTACTTAGATATACCAGCCAATTTATAAAGGCATGCAGATCCCTTCTACAGATGGGAATTTGGAATCAAATTAAATCACCCAAAATCACACAGTCTCCTTTAGCAAAGAAAAAAAATTAGCATATACTTAAATTTCAGACTTAAGTGTAAGTGTTAGTCGCCCAGTTGTGCCCAACTCTTTGCGACCCTGTGGACTGCACCCCACCAGGCTCTTCTGTCCATGAGATTTTCCAGGCAAGGATACTGGAGTGGGTTGCCATTTTCTTCTCCAGACTTAGGACCAAATATTTCCTTCTCACTGCAAACAGCTACAGAATCCCCTAATGGATAACCATGCATGCTAATATGCATGCTAAGTCACTTCAGTCGTGTCTGACTCCATGCCATCCTCTGGACTGCAGCCTACCAGGCTCCTCTGTCCATGGGATTCTCCAGCCAAGAATACTGTAGTGGGTTGCCATTTCCTTCTCCAGAGGATCTTCCCGACCCAGGATGGAACTCTTATCTCTCACATCTACCTACCCTGGCAAGCAGGTTCTTTACCACTAGCTACACCTAGGAAGCCCAATGGATAACCATTAAGTCTTTTTTTAAACTTCCAGATGTGACACAAGGCAATTCATAGAGTACCATAAAGGGAAAAGAAGTTGAGGATAAGAGGCATATTCAGAAGATAGTCATTATCCTTGAAGGAGGATGAAAACAAATTTATATAATAAAAAGAAAAACAGCTTTAAGAGGTAGAAGAAAAGGGACATGTCTTAGTTGCAGCAAATATAGCATCTTCTTTAGAATTAGAAATATTTATATTTGAATTCCAGCCCTGTCATCTCTTAGTCATATAATCATGAACAAGTAAATTAACTGCCCTCAGTCTCAATCTGCTCCTCTAAAAATGTATACAATCATGCCTAAAATAAAGGTTACTGCATGGATTAGAAGAAAGTAAAAACGTCTGTACAGAGAGGACATTCACAGAAAACAATTATGATCCTGATCACCAGTATCATCATCTAATTATACATCATGCAAGGGCTTCCCAGGTGGCTCAGTGGCAAAGAATCCACCTGTCCATGCAGGAGATGTGGGTTTGATCCCTGGGTTGGTAAGATCCCCTGGAGAAGGAAAAGGCAACCTAACTCTAGTATTCTTGCCTGGGAAGTCCCATAGACAAAGAAGCCTGACGAGCTCCAGTCCATGAAGTCACAAAAGAGTCAGACACAACTCAGCAACTAAACAACAACAAAGATATATTAACATCTTTCAGTGCTTTCCATACACAATACATGGAGAGAAACTCATATGCTTTCCTCAGTAGAGAAGATCTTAGAATTTTAGTCATCCTCAGGCTCTCTTTTACCAAAACACCTAAAAATCTTGATACTCTGTCAATAAATTTCCATCAGTCAATTCAAAAGGAAAACAGGCCCACTGAAAAAAATACTAGCTATATGAGAACAATGAAAAGATGTTTGTAATCACACACAGAAGGGAAGGAAAATAAGTTTGCAGAAAATTTAATATCAGTATAAACATGACAGCCTTAAATACGTTATGGGTTGGGCCCCAAGGGCTTTCTGCAATCACTAACATACACAGTGAAGACCTGAATTCATAAAGAAAAAGCTAACTATATTTACAAGTGTTATATCTATTTTAATAACTACCAGCAGTTCCATTAAGAGTAAAACATCTAAAAAAAAAATTCTAAACATGATGCCTCGAAAGAATAACATTCAAGAGTATGGAGAATGTCAAGAACCAGAAGACTCATTTTGCAAGGATACTAGAAACAGGAATCTGTCCTTTCCTTTTGTATTTAAGTGCTTTTCTCCTTGTTGGAAATTATGAGGTGACCTCATTTGAAAGCTGAGGAAATTATCAGGAGCCTAAACATGGATTTTATTCAATATTGGAGGAAGTTACACAAATTAGTAATTATTGTAGAAATGAGTATCATCTAGGTTTAAGGGTAAATTAAGAGGCAAGATATAAGAATGTCATCAAGACTGACTTGAGCCCAGGGGTGCCTTGCTGAAAGAATATCTGTTCCTTACTCCAGGTATCAGCTTCCCAGAGTGACATCTGTGCCATTTGGGCTATTGGGTCTCCAAAGAGAAATGGTATGCAGAGTATCAAAGCATGCATTAAATAATGAAGAAATATTTGTTAAAGGAACCAAAGAATGGGCCTTGAATCATTCTTGTCTAGATCAGAGAGCCCATAAGGCAGCCAGCACATCAAGTTAGAGTGAGCTGAATTTCTACCATGTCTTATTCCATTCCATTGTTTCTCATATATGTTAAAAAGAACACCACTATTACAATTTATGTTACTTTTCTATCAATACTTAATGGAGATGATCTTATTAATTTCAGCATCATGAGCAAGTCCTGTGATATGAATGTTGAAAAAGTGGTCTCAGGTATTTTTAATAGGTTTAGACTCTGACTGGCAAGTACTTTAAATCTTGTGACCAAATTTGAGTTGATGAGTTGCAGCATCTTAGAAATACATGTTAAGACTTGTCCAAACTCAAGACGGAAGAGTCCATTGATCAAACGGTAATACCTCACATGAGTGCTAGATAGAGGATTACTGCAGCTACCTGTTTTGTTCAGTGTCAAAAACAGGGAAACAATGGCCCTGTTAGACTCTACGCTGGTTGATCGATGGGACTTGTTGGTCCTGGTAACATACTTCAATGAGAAGCAACACAAACAAATCGAAACCTATGTTAAAGAGGATGATGATGAAGATTTATGACAACATTTATCAAGCGTAAAAGGCTTGAAATCAGGATACATCAAAAACTATCCAGAATCTGTTTAGATCAAGTTATGTTTAATCACAAGCAAAGCAGTCATGGGTTGGGAACCCAAGTAACTAAATTTAAATATTTGAGGTACTGTTAATGGGAATTAGAATTATTGCATGTCCCTCCTCCCATATTAAAATTAATTAGGGGCCACAGGATGCCAACAAAGGTCTATATGGTCAAAACTATGGTTTTTCCAGTGGTCATGTGTGCACATGAGAGTTGGACTATAAAGAAAGCTGAACACCGAAGAATTGATGCTTTTGAACTGTGGTGTCAGAGAAGACTCTTGAGTCTTCTCTTGGACTTGACTCTTGACTCTTGGATTGCAAGGAGATAAAACCAGTCAATCCTAAAGGAAATCAGTCCTGAATATTCATTGGAAGGACTGACGCTGAAGCTGAAACTCCAATACTTTGGCCACCTGATGCAAAGAGCCAACGCATTAGAAAAGACCCTGTTTCTGGGAAAGATTGAAGGCAGGAGAAGGGGACAACAGAGGATGAGGTGGTTGGATGGCATCACTGACTCAGTGGATATGAGTTTGAGCAAGGTCCATGAGCTGGATATAGACAGGGAAGCCTAGCATGCTGCGGTCCATGGTCTCACAAAAGACACGACTGAGCGATTGAACTGTCTAACTGAGAGGATGCCAGATTTTGGGCTCAATGCCCCAAAGGAATGATATGACTATACAAAAATGAAATAATCCTACTTTACGTGGAGTAATTTTTGGAATCACTACAGGTACCTAAAGTGAGTAAAGATGACTACATGGCAGGAATGCTTTCTGAGAAAATTTAAGGCTGAATGAATCTCAGAAGAACTCAAAAGTTTCATAATGCCAGACCCATCATGGGTTAAACTGAATTTAAATTTGAACGTGTTGGACAAGTTGGGTACTCTCCAGTGTAACAGATATGTTACAGCCTACCGTTTCTTACACCCAGCCAGGTTCCCTGCTTTTTATCTTCTCCTTGATCTCTGAGGACACTGAACTGCACATCCCCTGGTGTAGATGAACTTCAGCATTCCCTGGAATCCTGAGGGTCTATAACCCCAAGGACAGACTTTGAAGTCATTCAGTTACCACTTCCTTTAGTTTCCTCCTTTACCCTCATGATAGCTAATGATGAGATGATAATGATGATGGTAATGATGATGGTGATGACAACAGTTACATGTCTTTTATTGTTGGCTCATTTTTTTTTTTTTTTGGCTTCATTCTATAAGTGAGGACACTAAGTGTCAGGTAGATTTTGGTAGATTTTAAGAGTCACTCAAAATTGCACAGGCCTGAGACACAGGTATGTGAAATCCCCAAATTCACATATCTAACCACTCTGCAATACTGTTGTCCATAAAACACAGGTATAATTTCCTGATTTTCTCTTGTTTTCCCTACTATAAAGCATAAAATATCAAAACAGAATTTTAAAATGTCAGTTACGTTCAAGCTTATGCATTTGTTTACATCTTCCATGTTACTAAGAAAATAAATATTTGAGGTCAACATTCAATATCTAGTTATATACTGCTAAAGTGCCTGATATTTGAACAATCAATATAAGGCAGATATCCTACATAATTCCTATAAATAATCCTAAAATTTCTATTTAAAGTTAGGCATATTTCTATTAGTGAGGCATTTCATATTAAAATATATGTGAATATTAGTGATATATTAGTGAATATTAATATATAATGATATTGCTATCCATGTATTAATAGAATAAAGCATATGTCCTAAGTACTCAGTGCAGTGTTCAATGCTGCCCTATAAAGTATATGCATTTTAATGCTCCTATACAAATGCCTAAAGAAGAACTAAAAAGCCTCTTGATGAAAGTGAAAGAGGAGAGTGAAAATGTTGGCTTAAAACTCAACATTAGAAAGCTAAGATCATGGCATCTGGTCCTATCACTTCATGGCAAATAGACGGGGAAACAATTGAAACAGTGAGGAACTTTATATCTTTGGGCTCCAAAATCGCTGCAGATGGTGACTGCAGCCATGAAATTAAAAGACACTTGCTCCTTGGAAGAAAAGCTTTGACCAACCTAGACAGCAAATTAAAAAGCAGAGACATTACTTTGCCAACAAAGGTCCATCTAGTCAAAGCTATGGTTTTTCCAGTAGTCGTGTATGGACATGAGAGATGAACTATAAAGAAAGCTGAGCACCGACGAATCAATGCTTTTGAAGTGTGGGGTTGGAGAAGACTCTTGAGAGTCCCCAAGCTGCAAGGAGATCCAACCAGGCAATCCTAAAGGAAATTAGTCCTGAATATTCATTGAAAGGACTGATGCTGAAACTGAAACTCCAATACTTTGGCCACCTGATGTGAAGAACTAATTCATTGGAAAAAACCCGGATGCTGGGAAAGATTGAAGGCAGAAGGAGAAGGGGATGACAGAAGAGGATGAGATGGTTGGATGGCATCAGTGACTCGATGGGTATAAGTTTGAGTTAGCTCCAAGAGTTGGTGATGGACAGGGAAGCCTGGCGTGCTACAGTCCATGGGGTCGCAAAGAGTCAGACGGGACTGAGTGACTGAACTGAACTGAAACAAGTGCCTTAGCACTAATAAAACAAGTATGCATAAATCACTTGTTAACCTAACTTGGGAAATGGGGAAAAATGGAAAAAAAATTGTGTTTTTCCACACAATGAGAAAAAAAAAAGAGCTAATTACTAAAAAAATATCAGAGCCTTTACTTCCAAAGAAGATACAAGAAAGTTAGTTTTCATGTACAGAGTTGGTATGTTTATACTAGTAAACCACTTTAATGCAAACATAACTTTGGAAGTGATACCACCAAGATTCAGGACAACTCCAAGACAGGAAACAAGAATCAACATGAGTAACAGAATCCAGAGCGCAACTAACACCTATTCTTTAGATCTTTTTAGCATTTCCTTAAAAGAGCTACAAAGGACAAAGTGAAAATACAATAATGTAAACAGCATTGTTTTGGCTTCTAGCTCTTAACTACTAGTTCCAGTTGAGTGTCTATTGAACTAATTGGCATTTTCTTTTATTCTTTTTCTAAGAATTCAGAAGCACTTTCAGAGTTGGGGAAAGGATCCTATAATTTTATTCCTGCATCTTATTACTTCTTTTCTGGAGCTTTTTTTGTTATAAAATCTAAAATAGATGCAACATTCAGTGGCAATTCTGTAATTGTTCTTCATAAAGATTATAATAACACCAATTTCAAAATATTTCATCAGAAAGGTTTTTCAAAAAATATTACATATATGCTCCTACAAAGAAAAGAAGAAAAGCATGAGGGTTAAAATTAGATTAAAAGAAATTTTCTAGGAAGGCTCAAATTAGTCAATTAACATTTTCCTCCCAATGTGACCAAGTTTGTAACTTATTATTAACATAGGCTATCAAAGCCAGTTTCTGAGAAATCTTCCTGATATAGTTTGTAGTTTAAATAAGAAAGCCTTTTCATGTGGCTTATGTGGTACCAGTAAAATGATGGAGCACTTATATAACTATGTAATTCCTCTGAAATTTTCTATCACTTGTTAACCATCTTCATAATTAGTATTATATTATGTCATAGATCAGTAAAAAGCATTCTGTCAGAACAGAATCTATCAGAACAGTAAGGTGAAAAAGCTTTTAAAAAGCACTATATTTGGATTAAATTCTTATTTTTCTCTCTTGTTATGCTTACATGAAACTGGAGTTTTCATAATAACGTACCATTTATGTTGATACAGTATAATAAAAATGGTACACTTCTAACCAGAATAGCTTCAATACTTGTAAACATAATACTTCTTAATTTCACCATGCACACACCATGTAATGGACATATTATACTGCCTTACACTTTAAATAGTCCTCAATGATTGAAAGATGCCACAGGAATAAAAATGGGGGCTGTAGAAATATAATAAGCAGTCTCACTCTCAAGGTTTACTGAACAAGGCAGAGCTATGCACATGTGTGTCAGTAGAATGATGTAGCAAAATTACCTGTTAGTCATGTATCCTAGGGTGCCACAGTCACATCTATTTAAAGGCCTGAAATTAGATCTTCATTCTTTAATGAAATACAAATCTTAGAACCCTTTATACTATACACAAACTCTGAAAGTAATGCCAATACATTTTATTTCTGAGTAAACGGAAAATAAAAATCACTGGAATGAGTGAATCGATTAGCCAGTTAAGCCATCAGAAAATTTCAAGTAGCTTTCTTCTTCCAAATTCAAAATTGGCAAAAAATACTCAGCAACCTTATTTATAGTAAATTTCCCTTAAAATAACTGAATAGTTATGATACAGAACTAGGCTGCAGAGACAGGAACACTTTTAGAAATCTGCAAGCATTTCATCCCAACCACATAACAACATTGCGATAGTATTAGCAGAAAGCAAGATCCTAATTTCACCATCTAGAAAACTCAGCAAAACTATCAAGTCTAAAGTGCTTCAAGTAGAAAGAGGAAAGAGAACACTGGTTTAAATGGACAAAAGGAAACTGATGGTCACTCATGAAAATACGAAAGGCAGTTATAACATGATGGTCATTTAAACACCAGTGCCATAGCCACACACTGCTTTAACACCAGGAATACACTGAATGTCAGAGGAGATAAAAATCCTGGAAGAGGGGATAAGGATGAGTCAATTTTGTCTCTAGTGACCACACCTCTTGCTATCCCCTCTTAAGGAAAAGGAAAGAAAATCACCTCTGGCTGGTATCAGTCAGAGACACATCATGATGAACCCCTCCCAAAACACACAAGCACAAGAATTTCATATTTCAAAAATGAGGGGTATGTACATGTATGTGAATGTGTTCATATATACATCACATTTGAGGGAGGAAACGAGGTATGTGAAGCATAGAAGATTGGAGTTGTTCAAGGTCATTCTCTGGAAAAGAGAAAGTGAAAAGATGACAAAAAGGAATGGTCTTAGGGACAAGAGTTAAATGACAATTCCTTTCCACCTGCCTAGGCTCACATCTGTTTCCAGGGGTGTCCTGGCTTCCCTATTATTCTACCCCTCTTATTAGTGACCATAAGAAGGCTGACAAGGAAGGAAGGTTTTGCCAGGAAATTTTCTGTCAACACGTGACAGTCTCAACCTATTCGTAAGTCAAGTCAGCTCTAAGTACAACGCTGACCAAGGGCATTGGACTCAGATCCTCAAAGTGGTTGGGACATCTCTGTCTCCAAACAAAAGGGAAGGGAGGGGAGGCAGAAAGCTTGATTTCTTAAGGAAGTTCTAAACATGAAACTCTATGCTTAAAAGGTCTATTTGGTTATGATATTTCACCTACCTCCAATCTGCACCAATGAATGGCATTTTTAAAACATGAATGACACTATAATCTATTTTTAGGAATCTGAGCACTCAAGATCCAGTTAATACATTTGTTTCAAACTTCCCTAAGGATGAGGGCACAAGAACAACACTTAACCTGCAAAGGACTGAATCCTTAATGAGACAAGGCCAGGATGAAATGAAATGAGGAAGGAGATGAAAAAAAACCCAATTTTCCCAATACTAATATTCTCCACCAGCATCCTATCTTTCTTGGGCACCTTCTAAACAAGGATATCTTCTTTCTTGGGCACCTTCTAAACAAGGATATCTTATTTGCCAGCAAATATTATGAGTATGCTATCGTTTCTGTTATAATATGGTGGAGAAATCTGGGGGACAAAAAAGTGTCCTTGTCAGACTGTTAGTATACACAAATCAATTTTCTGACTAGGATTTTCAGAGTGATAGGAGAAATACAAAAAAAAAAAAAAAAAAAAAAACCTCACTACAAGAGAAAAAGAAAAAAAAAAAGAAAGAAAAGAAAAATCTTTACCTAATTCCCCCCAAATTCGCAATTATTTTTAGTTTTTACACAGGCAGTACCCTTTTCTTCGGAAGGTACAGGGGGAACCTGCTTTTCTGCTAAAGTCGCGTTATCCTCTGTATCCTTTCTTGGGTCTGCCTGGAGCTCAAAGTTATAGAGCAAATCTGTCTGAAGAGTGGCCTTCAACTCCTTCCTGTTTATGGGGGATGGTAGCAGTCTTTCCACTGGTATTTCAATTGGAGGTAAAACAGGAGTGGAAATGACCTGATTAAATCCAGAAGAACAAGGCGGGAGAGGAGAGAGGAACGAATGGAAAACTAGGGAAAACACACTTAAGTTTCAGGTTTTGAATCCTGAGAAATCATGCTCTATCTGAATATCAAGGCATTTTTGCTGCCAGCTTTCCTTCTATGCATTTGGATTTTCATTTACGAAGAAGGGGGAGGAGGCTGCCCGCGCAGGGTGTCTGGCAGGACCTCACTGCCCACCCCGCGCGTCTCCCCACCTCCTCCGTCTCAAATCCAAGCGGCCACCTCTGCCACGATGCGCCCGCTGCCTGCCAGGGGGCCCGCTGCGCTCTCCCGCCCCGCCCCAAGAAAGTGTCACCGCGGGCCTGGCAGCTGCAGTGGCGGAGCCCAGCCCCCAAGGCCGCTGCAAACATGGCCTTGTAGCACCACCAGCCTGCGAGGGCTGCAGCAGCAGCCGAGCCCAATCTCCAGAGGAGTCGGCGACATCAAGGCGTAGGAACAGAGAGAGCAGCTAGCTAGCGAATGGCATTTGTGGTCTGCAAATGCCATCATATGGAAATATATTAAAAAAAAAAAAAAAAAAAAAAACCGTAGCCAGCGGAGGAAAAGCAGGCAGTGCCCCTCCACTTTCCAAGTGGCTTGAGCAAAGAGAAACCCCCGGAGAAGCCCCAGCCACTGCCTGCCAGAGCCGGGCGCCGCGCGCTGGGGCCGGGCCGAACCCTCCTCCTGGTGCAGCCAGCAGGCAGCTCCCGAGGGCGGGAGACAAACGAGCCCTCCTCAGCTGAATTATTCAGACTGCCTTCACTGTCGAATAAAACATTGATGAGACTACTTTGGAAGTGCTTTATCTTGTTAATCCTAATGCCCTCGAGAAGGGAGACAAATTTTCCGTTGGGGACGCAGAGGTGATGGGATAAGAAAATGAGAGAAATGAGGTGCGAGGGTAAGGGTCTTTGGAAGTTCACTCAATTTGTTCTGCCTCAGCCTGCGGTGGGAATCTCCATTTTTAACACATTAGACTCAATATGTTAATTAGGCAGTCGCAAATCCACCCTACTCGTTGGAAATCAAGGCACTGGCAAGAATTTTCAAGATACACATTACCAAAAAAAATTAAAACGGGGTGGGGGGGGCGCAGAACAAAATAAAAACAAACAAACCACGCGCGTGCAAGCCCCTCTCCACAACCGAGACAATACAGCTGGGGAAGGTATAGGGGTGGTGGCTGTGGTTTTAGCAGCGCTCCTCTAGATATAAAAATGACTTCTTTCATGTATCTACTTTGCTAGATAAAAGCAAACCCTAGCAGTTAAACACCATATCTCAACACATAGACTCCTGACAGTGAATTCCCTTCCATGCAAAGCAAGTTCCAAGAAAACTATTTCGAATTAAAGTCTCCAGACGCGTAATTTACAGCTAAAGGATCTGGCAAGCTGGACCACAATAAGGAAAGAAAAGCAACCTGGCACCAGAGGAAGAGAAGGGTCAAAATGATCCCTGCCTGAAACCATGGGTGGAAACCAAACACCCTCTCGCACTCCACAATCTGGGGAGGGCTGGATACCAAATGGTCCGTGGCAACCATAGCCTGAAGGAAACACGGGATTTTAATCTCTGGCATCTTCAGACAGGTTCAACACGCCTAGCTTTCCAAAAGCATCACTTAGGGGGGAGTGTATCCATATTTTTCAGGCTTTCACTGCTAGATTAAGTGCTCAGGTATAGATTTATATTCTATCTTCTAGAATTTATATTACAGCATCACAGAGTGCCCTTGGATACCCGGCCCTTCTTAATGATTTTCAAAACATTAATAAGTAAAGTAGCCTGCAATGCAGATAAGACACTAGAAATAAGATCAGAAGGAAAGTGGGTGAGGCGGCTAGTCATTTTCTTGTTACCTGGTGCCTCCAGAGGAAAGACGGTCGTAGGAAGACTTTCTGCCAGCAGGTACCATCCCAGCAAGGTGGCTCCAGGTGGCTTTCACAGGCGTACGCGGGTCTCGCTCGTCACTTCGCTGCCCTTTGCCATAGCTCAGCACCCGCATCCTAGGGAGTCCGAGAGGCGGCTCCTGCCACTACCTCCGCTGCCCGCAGGTCGCGCTGGGTGGGGGATCCGCGGCGATCGCCCCATGAAACCCGCGTTTCTGCACCCGGGGAGCGGGCAGAGGCAGGGCGGCCGCGCACGCACACACAGACACACACTCAAGCACACACACACACTCGCAGCCAGGCGCGCGCGCACTCGCATTCACACTTGCACACACACACTTGCACACACACACACACACACACACCCAGTACAGCACCGGGAAGGAAAAGCAAGGAGGGTACTGGTCCTTTTCACGAGCGGCTTCGATGTCCACCGGACCAAGGACAGCAGAGAGAGTGGTCTGGCATAGCCTTTCTATCACGTTTTCTTCAAGTTCTCTTCCAACCCAAATCCACGTAATTCAAGAGCTGGTGACATTTTGGTGTGGAGGAGAGAGCCAGGAACCGGCGAGGAAGAGTCGAAGAGTCGGGGATTTTGGTAAGCAGTTTGACAGACAATTCTTGTTACCTTGATTGTGCAGAAAGCCGCTCGACAGGCTGAACTTTTAGCTTCAAATTATGTAGACCGAAATGTAAATATCTTTCTGGCCGAGACAGGAAGGTCTGGATGCACAGACACAAGACGGTTGCAAGACCCTCTGGTGACCTTGTGATGTACCTGGAAGCAGGTTAATACTGGAGCTTTCCCAGCCTCTAAGTAAAGCGATCCACACACAGGGGTCCGCAGCTGAGCTGCTCTTCCGAATCCAGCCTGGAAAATGGGTTTGGGCGTCCTCCGCGCTCTGTGAGAAGCCGGGCATCGAGGGCACACCGCCGAGTTAAAACATTTGCTTCTGGGCAGTTGGATAAAAGACAGTCAAATGCATCAGACAAGTGAGCGCACAAATACACATACATACACACACTTACGCACGCACGCTACTAGCTGAAGAGAGCTTACAAAAAAAAAAAAAAAAGCCAAGATGACTTCCAAAGGTAGAAACGATCCAAAATCTTTCCTGAAAAACGGAAGGGCCAGCCGGAAGGTTACAGACATCTTCCCAGGTCTTTCATTCGTCCTCTCTCCTGTGAGTGCTGTGTGTGCCTGTTTGTATTTCCAGAAGGTTTCCTTGGTCTGCCCCACCCCCGTTCAGTTGCGCTTTTTCTCCTGATAGAAACCGACCATGCAAAATGGATTATATGGGTGGGTTGTGCTCACAACCCGGTGCTCCACAAAGTCTAGAATCCTAGGGGAGCAGCCAGCTGCAAAGCCATTGCCATCCTCGAGGGAAGAAGGAAAAACACGCGCAAACACACGCACACCCGCGCGCACGCACACACGGGAGTCCTCAGCTTGGGCCGCTCTGCACACGCCGCCTGCCTCCCTGCGCGCCACTGCACACAGCGCCCCGCCCGCTGCCCGCGGCTCCCAGGCGAGTCCGCGGCTCAGACGAGGGGCTGGCAGCCTGACTCGCGCGCTGCGGTGGCAGCCAAGGCGGGCCCGGCTCCCCGGCTACCCGCGCCGGACAGCGGCAGCCGCCGGGCCGGGAGGAACTGCGTCCCGCGCTGCAGCATGGAGGCGGCGGCGGCGGCGGCGGCGGCGGCGGCGGCGGGCGCGCGGCCGTGAGCCCGGCCCTCGCCGCAGTGACGGGAGCCGCCGCGCCCCCCAGACTCCGAGTCAGGCGAGTCCCCCGCCGGGGCCGCCACGCGGCCCTCCGCGCCTCGGAGCCGGGCGTATTCCGGCCCGATTTACCCAGGCCTCCTAGAGAAAAGGGCCCGTCGGGCGTCTGCAAATCCCGGGGCAGGCGAGGCGCGGGGGCGTTGCAGGTAGGGGGAGGGGAGAAAGCAGAAAACCTGAAAGCTGAAGGCGAACTTCCAGGAGCATTCCTGGGCTCTTGCGAAGGGGGAAACTTGCTGACCGCCCACTGCCCCACGATTATGGGATCAAGGGTTGTCACTGAGTCAGGCTGTGACTGCTTATGGGACAGGGAAAAGTCACTAGCTATGACCCGCCGAGAATGTCTGCCGCGCAGAGTTGCTGACTTGGGGGTCTCGCTCACCGGCCACTGGCTTCCAGCGTTCCCTTAGTGGCAGGTAATAGTTTGCCTACTATCGGATGGGCGCAAAAGCTAAAGGGAACATTATATTTGAGAGTCAACTCAGCTAAGTATCATGCATTAGGTGGGCTCAGGTGGTCACTTATTGGTGCCTGTCAAAGGCAGAAAACAAACTCAACAGTCGTCACAAGGGAGACCAGGCCACTAGAATATTGGGACAAGGAGCAGGTCTGAAGCAGGAAAAAGAAGAGGGGTGGGGAGACAGAAAAGCAGGGGACCCCTGGCAGGGGTCGGCTGTCCATAAATCCAAGTTTCTCTCCTCGAACCCCACCCCTCTTCCTCCAGTCCGGAAAAGGCTTCCTCCTGGGAGACCCCCAGTGAAACGAGCTGTTCTTATCTCCTGAGCCTGGAAATCCTTTTACTTCTCTTTTACCGGTTCACCAGCACGTGCTCTTCGATCCCAGCCAGCAACTCCCTCTCAACTTGGGACCCGCGTGGCCCAGAAACCACTCCGAACCCAGAGACTGGAAGAGCTGGGAGTTGCAGAAGGATCTGACTAGTAAGGGCTTCTTCCCGGCCTACTTGGTAAAGCCACGTGCTAGCGGCCTCCTAGGATAGGGGCGTTCTGGAATGTTGCTACCCATAGAGCTTCCTCAGGCTTCAGCGCTGCCCTGCCGGCGCACAGACGCGCTCCCGCGGCAGCACACCCACGGGCTCTCCCGAGTGCGTACACGTGCACCCACGCGGAGGCAAGATCCACACAGCTGCCTCTGTCAGGCAGGCACGCAAGGGGTGTTGTGTTTGAGGTGTAAACGGCTCTCGCTTGTCCTCCGTCTCCTCCTTCCTCTTCTTCCAACCTGTTTCCTCAGGGCTCCGGGTCCAGTCCCGGGTTTCGGAATCCGCGCCAAACTCCCGGAGGCTTTGTTCAGAAGACGCCTCCGCCCTCCAGGTCCGCGGGCGCCGCGGGTCGCGGGCTCCAGGGCGAGTTCCGCGGAGCCGGGGCGGCGCGGAAGGATCCGAGTTCCAGAGCTGCAGGCAAACTCGTTGGGGAAGAGGGACCGCGCGGCGACACCTCCGACACCTCAGAAAAATAGACCAAAGGGACCCCGCGGAGCAGGACGTCAGCGGACACCACCGCGGTCCGGGAGAGTCTCCTTAAAGCCATCAGCGCCTCCCCAGTGGCTTTCTCTCCAGTGAAAGAAGCCGGTTTCCGACAAGTCGAGGGCAAAAAAACCTGCGGCGAACTAAGTCCGGGCACTCTCCGAGAAACTGAGAGTGCTTCCATCTTCTCCTCACTTAAAACTTGGCCGCTTCTGGGACTTCACTGAGGGACGGCGGAGTCGCACCAGCGTGGGCCACAAGCAGAGGCGAGCGAGCACTGCCAAATACTTTTGGACGCGGGGGTGGCCCCTTTTTCCTTCAGGATTGCCCACTGGCCACCCTTTCCTGCTGAGCTGATAGGGACGGCTGAAGACCTGGAGATAAAGGTTTGCAGTTCCCCTTGGGGCTCAAAGTATAGAGAGCCGCCGAATGAGTAACCCAAAGAGCTTACATTGCTGGACTAAATAACTTCTTTTTCGTTTTCTATTTTATATTTTTTCCCAGTGCCCGGACTGAGATGAGGAGAGGGAACACTTAACCAACTGTAAGAAAAGAACTGGGAACAGGGCAAAGTTCAAATATTTTCCTGGGTGCTTCTAAGTAAGTGTGTGTGTGTGTGTGTGTGTGTCTGTGTCTGTGTCTGTGTCTGTGTGTGTGTGTGTCTGTGTGTGTCTGTGAACTGGGAACAGGGCAAAGTTCAAATATTTTCCTGGGTGCTTCTAAGTAAGTGTGTGTGTGTGTGTGTCTGTGTGTGTCTGTGTGTGTCTGTGTCTCTGTGTGTGTCTGTGAACTGGGAACAGGGCAAAGTTCAAACATTTTCCTGGGTGCTTCTAAGGGTGTATGTGTGTGTGTGAACTGGGAACAGGGAAAAGTTCAAATATTTTCCTGGTTGCTTCTAAGTAAGGGTGTGTGTGTGTGTGTGCATGCATAAGAAAGGTGATACCAACTTCTCTTTAATATGTAGCGGAAGTAGTGTATAAGTAATGTGTAACTTGGCAGTATTCTCTGTTTCAAGCCCTACAAAAAGACCCTCTCTTCCCTTTAGTTTAGCCTTCCTGTTGTGCAATATACATATTTAAAAATGCTTTCCTCATTTCATCTTACCTCAAGAAAACATCCAGGTACAGTACTTGTTTCTTTCCCTCCCATATAAGCTTAGAGTTTTTACCAGTAAAGAGGAAGAAGCCAGATTTGTTTTAGCTTGGCGGTAGAAGTGGCAAGACCTTGAAGGAAAAGCTAGGATATTCTGAACCAAAGAATGGCAAAGTTAACGGTAATTTTTCTTCCAACCAAAGGGGGAAAAAAAAAAGGCCTGGAAAAAAAAAGGAGATGGCAGTTTCTGATTCATCATTGACTGTATAAATCATTGTTGGCATTAACCAGTTTCAAAATTGGTATACTTTTAAATGTCCCCAAAATCTTAGTTTATCCCCAAATCCAGTGTTTATGCCAAGTCATTTTAAAAATTATGTTAAGCTTCTTTTTTCCCCCGATCATTTTTCTAAGGACCCTTGGTCATAAATATTAGACTGTGTTTTCCCAGAATAATCGAGAATTTGAAAAAATGTTTTGTTTTACTAATTTCAGACAATAGGTGGAAATATGAATGTTTTACAGTTAAAATGATAAATATTAAAAGGAAACCAGGGTTTCTGGTTATATTATCATTTTTTTCTAAGAGAGTGAGAAAGGCACTCTGTTAAAGTTGTTTTCAACAATGGTTTCCTTACCTCATGAATTTTCTTATTTCTGTGGTTTGAAAATGTATGATATATTGTCACTTTAGTTCATTTTTTGTTTGTATGTTTTAAAAAATTTATTTAAATTGGAATTCTCTCCAGATTTTCTGGGTAATGAATTGGTATTGTGAGGAGCTTTTGATTCTTTTCCCTAATATAAAGTTCTCTTTTAACTCAAGAGCAGGAAATGATGTGTAGAAACAACAGGGAAATACAAGTTTCTGAAATGAAGAAATAACATTTTTTTAAAAACTTAGTTAAAATAAGAATAAAGTTCTCTGTCATAGTGGTGCCTGTATGTATTTGAAATGTGAAAAGAGATCTGCTTATCTGAGAAACATATTTTTGATGTTGCACCTGACTATAAAGTCCTAAGGTACAAATTGTATTGGCAATTAGATTTTACCAAAAACATTATTTAATTGGGCACTAAAGAGAGTTGCACACCCAGCATATTTCTGTCATAAATAAACAGATTTCTTATTTATCTATTTTGGATCTCCCACCAAGTCAGATTTATTTTCCATTTAATATATTTCTGAGCTACAAAAAGACATTTTTCCCTTTATTTTTAAATAAAAATGTTTTATATGTGATTCTTTAATTTAATCTTGTGTAAAACATACTTTACTTTCCCTTCTTCCTGAATCTTTGTCATATTTTTTAACCTTTATGGATCATGATAATGGCATACTAGATAATTAAGGTCTACCTCATGAAAGCTGGAACTAGAACTAAGAACCCAATAAATTACTGGATGGAACTGGTCATTTCTTTTACTAAAGAAAGTAGTTTTTTAAAGCTTAATTTTTAAAACACAAGCAGTGATTTTTTAAAGACAGTGTCATAGGCAAAAAATTTTTTGAGAGAAGTCAAAAGAGGTTATTTCAAAGATAAATATTACTAGATAAGCAAGGCAATTCTTAGGCAATATGGTAGGTAAGAAGTAAATTTCACCTAACTATTCATCTTTTTCGTCTTGCTTATTTGCTTACCTTTTGGCATTAATTCCCTGTATTTGTCTGGTGCTTCCATTGAGTTACCCAAAAGTCCCAAAGTGCAGCATCCTAGCTAGGAATATCTAACCCAGATACTAATGGTACAATACTGGGATCTATTTTCCTGTCCTCATCAAAACCTCTATTTAGTCATATTAGATATATCTTGTTAAATTCGTAAGGGGTAAACAATCATATAATGCCAATTCAAACTAAAGTGTCAGTGACTAGCAGTTTATCCACTTCAGAAATATGAAGTCAACTTAATTTCTAAAACATAGAATTTATGGCAGTTTTATTAATATTTATAAAGGGAGCAAAGACACTGTAGTAGTTTTCAATTTGTTTAAAGGATTCAGTATTAGGTATGGTGCTGTTTTTTTCCTGTTTTAATTTTTAAGTTGCTTTTAAACAATTACTCAAACCTATTTTATAACCTTGGAAGAAACATTTAGAAAGTTTTATATTTATATATCCAGTTAGTATTTCAGGATCACTTCCACTTGATCTTGAAAGTTTATTTTAACATGAAGTCAGTCACCACAGAATTATTGTAAATGTTGTATTACTGTTCTTATTGATTTATAAGTACTGGTATGCCTACCAAGTTATATTGATGGAAGTAATATGCTGTCAACGTCTATGGACTTAACTTCTTCAAAATGCGTATATTACTCTCAGTTCTACAAAACCTGATGGTAAACTACAGAAAAAAAGCATTTGCTTTTAAGCTTTATTTATGGATTCCATTTTCTAATATTTCTTCTTCTATAGAGTCTGCACCTGAATTTCAATCTGGCTGCCACCAGTCGGCAGTAAGATGATACACTCACGTGGGTGAGACCAGACCACAGGGTTTGGCTTTTTTACAAAGGAGCATAGATTTTGAAGTAAGAATTAATTTTTGCTTATTTTATGAAAGATGCCTTTTTATTAAAATAATATATGTTTTATCTACATAAAAGCAGATTTTTTTTTAGAACAATGACTTCTTAACATAAATTCCTAAGGCATGATGAGTTGATTTCCTTCTAATGTTTTCACCAGTTCTCTTTTAAGTAAGGTCTCTTTGGGATGAGTTACTTCAAAGCACTCCCCCCCCCCCGCCCCAGCTCCTATTTTACATCCTAGTCCTTCTGGTCTTTTGACTGACTGAGTTCTTGGCTAGTTCAGTGTTAAAGCTCCTATGGATTCATTTCTCAGCCATAATGACACTAATTTCTGTAATGAAAGCAAATCTTTTTTTTTTGTGATTGTTTACCACCAAACTTCTTTCTCCAGACAGTGGCCCTTCTCTGCTTGCAGTCTAGTTCATTCCCTGGAAATTCATTGAATGCCTTGCTATAGCCAGTGTCCATAATTCTCTTGCTCTCTGTCCCCACAGTAGAGTTTACCATCTAGTGGAAGTAATTGATGAACAGGTCAATTATTACAATATGACCTTGCTTTAATTTCCCAAAACAACAATTTGCCTTCAAGTCCAAAGATTCCTTTTGTTAGTCCTCTCTGGAACCCACCCATATATACTCCAATAATAGTTTCTTCATTGCTCTTAGTTTCTTTGTTATATCCAGACAGAGTCCTTTATTGAAGGGCAACACAGTATATTCCATAAAATGTTAAAATATAACACACTTGGGTTTCAGTCTTGGTTCTGAAATTCACTGCATTGCCTGTGAAATCATTCAGCTCTAGCCCAAATCTTTAATGCTTTTGTGTATAAAATAGAAATTGTAATATTTAATTTGAGGTTGGTTGAGAGATTTTATTAACTTCACCTGTGTAATTACCCAAGCAAGTAGTTAGTACCAAAACTACTATAAGCAAGTACTCCATACATATCATTTCTGTTCTTTGCCATTAGTCTACTTCAAATTATGTAATGAATAGCTAATTTCAATGAAAGGATATTATAAATAATCTAGAGTCTCAGAATAACCTGTTTTTTTAATCAAGAAAATTTGCTCATAAAACTGAGGTAAAAATCTTCAGGAAGTTGCCTAAAATATTCTACTAATTTTATATTAAATATTCTGTATTTTATAATTCTTTCATATTAAATATCCTGTAATTTTGGTCACATATTAGCAAAGTCTTGAATACTCAAGTTTCTTTCTTCAGATACTATTAAGCTTCAAAATGTATTTTGTAAAATTTGTAGTAGTTCTTTAAATACCTTCCCATTTCAGAGAGGTGCATAAACCCATTTTCTTTTTATTGCATTATATTGCTATTCAGTGGTATTATCCCAGCTTCTCTAAAGTGAACTTGTATATTGACAGCGTATATTTAACTATTATCCATCTGTTCTATCTTCTGTTTCTGAATGGATATGACAAATATGTAAGCAAAATATTGCTTATTTTGTGTTAAGTTGCCATGTTTTAACCTTTTGGTAGTATTATAAAATTACAGCCTTTTTGAAAACATAACAAACAGAAAACACCATTGAACAATTAACATCATAACTTCCTGATTGTTGGGACATATCAGATATTTTATATTGGTTTTATTAGCAACAGAATTTAGGAACTAACAAAAACTTAGATGGTAAATGATTGTGAAACAGTATATGGGATTGCATGCTTTCTATGTGGTTTTCAAAACATGATTGATTATACTTAGCTTTTGTAATTTTACAAATATGATAATTTGCTACACTTCTGGTAGAAATTTTTCCAGACTCTCTTGATTTTCAGTAGTACTGATTAGTGTAGCAAAAGTGTAAAATCCTTGACATTGAATTCATTCATACACTTATTCACTCACTTATTTACATATTATACTTCAAGATTAGGCTCTTCCTGCCCTTGCCATCATATGCTAAGATATGTTATTGCTCTCCAGTTTTGATTTATACTAAAAGGGACAATATATCTTGAAAGAGAAAAAAAAGAGAGAGAGAGAAAGAGAGAGAGGGGAAGCAAAAAATACCGCTGTAAAGCTAATAATATTTAGAACTACAAAAATGATTCCCTCTATGTTGTCCAGGAATGCTTTTTTTCACTTCATATATTAATTCTCTGTTTCCAAAAGCATCTTCATACAATCCCATTGAGATGTTTAAATATGGACTTTAAATAAGATGGGGATAAATGGAAGATTTATAAGAAAGACAAGGAGAATTATGTCAAATATGCACATATCCCTAGGCACATACAATTGATCTTTATAACATGTTAAACTTTTTATTTTTCACTTTGTGAATGGAGGAGAGTTTGAAATGTAGTTTTAAATCTTAACTTCATCTTAAATGTGAAAATGCTCATAATAATAAAAAAAAAAGTATTAAAGTTGAATGATGGACATTTATTTGAGGCAGTGAACTTGAAGAAGACAGTTTCTTTTTCTCATGACCTCATCTTGGAAACCTTGATGGGATTCAGTAGTACTCCACTTATTCATTCATTTAGAAAATTACCAGTGAGCTAGGAGATGGATTCCTGACCTCCTGAACTCATTTCTGCCTATTGTATCCTGTCTTTATACTATGCCAGCAGCTTCTCTTTCCTGCTTTTGTTATTTAATCACTTCTGATCTATTCTTGGCAAGAGAATACCATTTTATAGGTAAAATGTATGCCTGTTTTCTAACACCAAGCAACATGGGATTATTTTGCTTGGAATTGGAGAATTTCTGAGTACTTCTATGAATAGTTAGGAAAGAGGCTTCTAGGAAATTTTACAGAATATCCCAACTGGAAATTACAATAAATCTTAAAATGTTAAATAGAAATAATGTGTATAGACTGGCTATACCTAGATTACCTTCCGTAAATGTGAAAATACTCTTATTTATAAAAATATGCAAGTTTATTTTATGCTCATGTAGCAGATGTCTTGTGGCTCAGCTGGTAAAAAACCCACCTGCAATGAAGGAGACCTGGGTTCAATCCCTGGGTTGGGAAGACCTCCTGTAGAAGGGAACAGCTACCCACTCCAGTATTCTGGCCTGGAGAATTCCATGGACTGTATAGTCCATGGGGTCACAAAGAGTCAGACACGACTTAGTGACTTTCACTTCACAGCAGATGTGTAGTTCAAGGGGCAAATATATCTTGAAAGCTAATTTTACTTTCCTTTGAACATTTTTCTGTTTTATGAAATGTATAAAGGCATAGTTACTTTCTTTATGGGGTTTTACTTTGACTTTTAGGTATAAAGTATCTCCCACTGGGGTTCATTTGCTATTTTGTGCTTTTGTGCAATGGATCTGTGCCATGGCTAGACTAAGAAGCAAATGCTGGAACTGAAAGGCAACAGTAATGAGGAGCCCAAGAGAATAAACCCTGGATTGAAACAAAGTTGTTAAATTTTGGAAAAGTGACTGAGCACCATCTACAATGTTCCCAGTCATGTCTGTAGTTTCAGCCATGATCCAGACAGCAAAATCAGTGTTTCACAGTCTACGTGGACCACATTTACACAAAGAGATAAATATTTTTTAAATGCAGTCAATGCAGAGACTTCCTTAATTTTTGCCTTTTCAAATGTAGTAATTTATTCCTGTATCACATAAGTGTTGTAGGAAGATAATGTGCATATGCATAAGATAATGTGGCAGGCTTTCTTAAAACCATTTATTTGGTGAGCTCTAACAGATTCTCTGTTATTGTCATGTTAAAAAGCCATATACATAAAATTTACATGGAACAGACTGTCCAAAGTATAACATATTTATTGTTAAATATATTTTTATTTTACTTTTTTCTAATCTAGTTACTATAATGGGTGAAACAGAACATCTGCTTTAAGAAACTGTAGTCCATGAAAATAAGAAATCATTATATATTTAGCAGTCACGATGCAAAAGCAATTGACGCTTTGTTCCACTTGCTTTTTCTGGTAGTGTTTTTGTTTCAGGCTTTTAACAGCATGAACTGATGATGAAACATTCTTGGAACACAGTCTATTGGAGGTTACCTTCAAGTAAATAAATACTTTTCTATCTAATCTTACATTTTATTGTACTATATCTCTAATTTACTAAAAATAAAAATCAGGTATTTAAAACTTGCATTAACATATAGCCCATATATTTTTATAGATATGTTACAGTAATGCATCACTGACTCGATGGACATGAGTCTGAGTGAACTCCAGAAGTGGGTGATTGACAGGGAGGTCTGGCATGCTGTGATTCATGGGGTCGCAAAGAGTCAGACACGACTGAGCGACTGAACTGACTGACTGACTGTAGGAAAATGTTTTGTGATATTTCTACCTAAGAATGGAGAAATGCCTTAATATATTTTAATTTATGCTTACATAAGCAGAAATAGGTGCCTTTCAGTATTAGCATAAGTATTCGTGCTCTCCACTAATGTTACTTTCCAAATTATTCTTTTTATTAATATTTAGGTATGTTTTGATTTTCCAAGGAGGGGATTTATAGATTAGCTATTTCAACTGCTAATTTTGTTTTGCAAAACTGAAACATCGAGATCTTAAGCTGTTTTCAAGCTTCATAGAGTGTGATCTAGTGATCTTACTGCTTCCTTCTCCCACTTTCAATCATATTAGTAAGTCTCCCCACATTTTGGACAAAAAGAGTTGGTTTAAAAATACTTCTGGAATTTGAGTAGGAAAAATTAAATTGTGATTCTAAGGAATCAGCCAAATATGTCACAATTTGAAGTACTGTGAAGAAAAGCATTAATTTAAATAAGCCGAGATTTATGGGTGTAAAGTAATTAAACAAGACCATTAGCCTAAGTGACTAATGCTTTGATAACCTAAACAAGCAAAACAAAACAAAGCTAACATCCTCCACTCTAAGAAAGTGATACTTAAGAACAATCAATCACAGTCAACTATGCTTTCCCAAATAGGGCAACTGCTTAAACTATAGCCATTCAGATTACTTCCTTGGTTTGCTTCCACATCTCTGTAAATAAATCTCCCTTACTTGCTGTGGGTGGAGTACTCCTAACCACCTCTGGTTTGGTGCTGCCCAATTTGAATTGATGCATGCTGAAGTAAACTCTTGGAAAGTTTAACGTACCTCAGCTTGTCTTATAATGTGAGCACCTTGATATTTAAAAAATGAATTTTGCACTATGAACTATAATAATTGTAAAGTTGTCCTCTTTCTCGAAGAGAAATTGAAGTAGATTTTTGGGTTAACACCTAGACCAGTAGTTAATCATTAGGATCCAGGAAACAGATCTACTTTGGATTGCTTCAATAACCTCTTGAGTTTACTCAAATCATAAAAAATAAATGCCAGATGTACAATGAAACACTGCTCTCCTTCAATAACAAATTCACGTTCTAGAATGAAGGAAAGGTATTTACATAAGTAAATGATACAAGATAGATAGATAGATTCCAAAGAAAGACTTAATCAGCCCTACTTGGTAGGCCAGGGAAGATTTGCAAATATAGACCCTGGAATTGGGTCTGAAAGATGAGTAAGAATGATCCAGGCAACAAGGTAGAGAAAGCTACTCCAGGCAAGAAGAATAATGAGCCAAATAAAAAGCATGCCGCTCATGCGGGCATGCTCGGTTGTGTCAAACTCTTTGTGACGTTATAGACTGTAGCCTGCCAGGATCCTCTGTCCATGGGATTTTTCAGGGAAGAATACTGAGGTGGGTTGCCATCTCCTTCTCCAAGGTATCTTCCCAACACAGAGATCAAACCTGAATCTTCTGTGTCTCCTGCATTGCAGGCTGATTGTTTACTGCTCAACCACCAGCGAAACCTCAGCAAATCCTCAGGATGAATTAAAGTTGGCCAGGTCCTGGACAGAGAGTAAACATGCTCTGCTTAAAGCACTTTACTTCCTCTGGTAGTAAGCAGGGAGCTTACTACCAGAGGAATGACAGATGGCATTATGCAGAAAAATAATCATTTTAGATCCTTTATAAAGATTGGTCTTGTAGCAGAATGAAAGATAGAGGGTAAAGTCATCTATAATAGAGAAAAAGAAAATAATGGAGAAAAAGGAAAAAAGCTCAGATGGAAAAATTATAGTAGTTGAGGTGAGACCAGAGTATGGCTCTGAATGGAGGAAAACGGATTGGATTCAAAAGTTAAGAAAAAAAGGCTCATATAGTCTAATGACCAATTTGATCACTTTCAGGATAGACTAGGTTGACTCAGGTTTCTCAGTGAGAATGTACTGTCACCATACAGGAGTATCTCTTAGTATCCCAAGAAAAGGATATACAGAAGAACTTGGGAGTTATTAAACAATAGGGCAGCTACCCTATCCATTGTTTTCACCTACTAGTGTAGCACTCATTTCCCCTGTACTCTTCACCTGGGCTTTAATGAACGTTTCTCTTCAGACCTGTGGTTTTGTTTTTTTTTTTTTCTGCTTGATAATTAGAGAACGTTGCCCAAATATGATCATCTCACTCGCTGCTAATACCACATTCTGTCTGTCTCAATGTCAGCCTCCAGGAGAGAGATCAGACTGTCCCAGCTACACTCAGAGGATACAGTAATATGCCCTGCTACTTATTCAGCAAACAGCCATGGGAGCCAGACTCTAAGAAGAGCTGTTCTGAGACGTGGTCTAGATACAGGAAAGAACATATTGAAATCTCTAGCCTACCAATATGTGGTTGTAAAATGAAAGGAAGTTGGGGTGAGAATAATTAATTCAGTTTTTACACAGTTTTATGAGAATAAGATGATTGAAAGAAAGATTCTCAGGAACTATTTGGATATGTAAGTTGAGTTCAGAGGAGCAATCTAGGATGGAGATACAGTTTGAAAAGCATTAACTTATAGGTGACAGTTAAAATCATGGGATTAAATGAGAATGCATGAGTGAGCACATCTGACTAAAGATGGACTTGAGTAGAATAGGAAAAGCCAAGGAATTGATGAATGTTGAACATATCTTAATAGTGAGTTGGAGAGAACAATATCAGGAAAAGCAAGGACACAGAATTTCAGGAAGTAGATTGCAGAACAGTAGAAAATGTAGCAGAGAGATCAATAACACAGTAAAATGAGAGGAGAAGATTTTCAGTGAAGTGATGAGAGCAGAGTCCTGTGCCTTCTTTCAGTGGGTCAAGGAGAAAACAGCAAATGAGAAACTGAAATAGGAGTATGGGTCATTCATTCACATGAGAAGACTGAAGTGAATGAAGACAGATAGGGTTGAATGATATATAAAGTCAGATCGCATTAAGGAATAAAAAATAAAAATACAAGGGAAAGAATTAATAAGGCTAGAGCAAGACACCCAAGGAGTTACAAGAAGATCCTATCCATGAGGGATTAGCCTCATGGTTTCTAGAATCATGACAGAGTCTGGCACATATTATCTTGTCTAAGCTCTTCTGTAACTACTTGAATTATTGCATGACTTTTCTTACTGATATTTTTAATTAAATTGAGGATGTTAGCAGATAGTAAAACTATCCAAATATCTGTCTTTGAGATGCAAAGGTTCTGTGATAGATGTATTATTACAAAAAACTATACATGAAACACCTGTAAACAAACTAATAGTCAACTTATATTTTAAAAAATCTCAATAATAAATGATCAAGGTCAACATGAAATTTTACATAAAAGAAGACAAAATAAGTTCAGTGACACAGCTGTTCTGTCACCAATTATCACAACTTTTACTATAATTCAGATAGGTAAATTTTTTTCTTCTAAAAGCACACAAAAACATGTTGATTTTCCAAAAATAATACTTTATGAAGAAACTGAAAATTACAGGATAATAAACTCAAAATATTTTCAAAATAAATGCTTCTAAAAGCAAAATAAATGCTTAGGCTTACTAAATAGATAACAGCTGAATTTGCACTTTTCAAAGATTTGAGTAATTTGTGCATATCAGAATGCTTAGCCTTGACAAAGTCAGTATTTAGAAGACTTTCATTTTAGAGTAGCATTTCTCATAGTGTGTGGTCCCTGGACCAGCATCTTGCTAGAAATGCAGATTCTCAGATCTGTCCCAGACCTACTGAAACAGAAACTCTGGGCTGGGGACCAGGAATCTTTCAACAGGCCTTCTGGGTGATTCTGTACTCCATGTCTTTTGAGAACCACTGTTTTTAAGGTGGTTATTTATCTATAATAACTATTAAGAAATCAACTGATGCAAAACAAATATTAATTTTATATCAATTTTAAATATTAAAGCATTTTATTAATTCTGTTTATTTTTTTTAATTTTTTTAATTCTGTTTAAATGATAAAACATTTTCTTAAATACTGAAGCCCATTATTTCACTACATATTTGAATTAAAAAACATAAGCACTTTAATAAACATGCAGTTTATTTAACTTTACTGTCTTTGATTTTTCTCTTTTCTCCTTTCTAATTGTACTTGTGTAGTTGATGCTTACGAAAAATGCTTAAAGGGTGCAAAATATTCTAATACTCTGCATATTCACAAATATATATTTGTGTCAAAAATAAAGTGTAGTCTTAAATAAATTATTATATTAATTTTTTTCTTTCTTCTGAGAACTAATTACAGGACTAATGTCAGAGTTGGACCAAGGCTGAACACCAAAGAATTGATGCTTTCCAACTGTGGTGCTGGAGAAGACTCTTGAGAGTCCCTTGGACAGCAAAGAGATCAAACCAGTCAATCCTAAAGGAAATCAACCCTGAATTTTCATTGGAAGGACTGATGCTGAAACTGAAGCTCCAGTACTTTGGCCACCTGATGTGAAGAACTGATGCATTGGAAAGAACCCGATGAAAGATTGAGGGCAGGAGGAGAAGAGGGCAACAGAGGGTAGGATGGTTGTATGTCTTCACTGACTCAATGAACATGAGTCTGAGCAAACTCCAGGAGATAGTGAAGGACAGGGAAGCCTGGCATGCTGTAGTCTATGGGGTTGCTAAGAGTTGGGCACGACTGAGCAGCTGAACAGCAGCAGAATCTATGGAATCAATTATGTATGGCAATGTTTAATTTTATGGAAGATGACAAATCATGGCATTTTCAGATCAAAATTCATGTATTAGATAATGGTTTTCATTTACCAAATGTAGATCTGCAATAACTTATACTATATGAATATAAAAGCAAAAATAGATATTCTAGAGAAGGAGATATGACTGTAGAAGGTCAGAGAGATGCAACCCTGATAGCTTTGAAGATGGAAGGGGACCATGAGCCAAGGAATGCAGTCTCTAGAATGTGAGAAGGAACTACTAGTAGCCTTATAGGAGGAAGAAACCACAGAGGTCCCTCTCAGTCATGTGAGGACTTAGTAAGAAGGCATTTATCTGCAATCCAGGAAGAGCCCTCACCAGAACCTGACCATGCTGACAACCTGATCTCAGATTTCTAACCTCTTATATAAAAAAAAAAAGTTCTAGATTTCTCTACTTGCGTCCTAGAGCCAGAGAATTAAGAGTAGTAGTAGAAATTTCAGAATTTGGGAAATGTTTCACAGCGTGCCTAGCAATAAGGGAAATCTTGATGCCTAAAAATATTTTGTAGGTTTGGGATTACTACTAGCTAGAGTGTGCTGATAAATGTTTACCAACCAAGGGGGATTTGGGGAAGGGAGGAGAAAAGGTCTGATATATAATCTTTGTCTTTGGTTTAAATGATTCAGACTTGGGTGGTTTCAAGCTACTGTATGAGACCAGTGACCACAGGTTTTGGAAGAGATACGCACAATTTGCTTTAACTGTTGTAGGAGGGTGGGGGGGGCCCTGTCCAGGACCCCAAGAGCAGGCTCTTATCTAACACTAGGAAAAGAATTGTCCAAGGAGACACATGCTGAGAAAGCAAGAGACTTTGCTGGAAGAGACTTTATCAGGTAGAGAGCAGCAGGGTAAGGGAACCCAGGAGAACTGCTCTGCCACGTGGCTCGCAGTCTCGGGTTTTATGGTGATGGGATTAGTTTCCGGGTTGTCTTTGGCCAATCATTCTGATGCAGAGTCCTTCCTGGTGGTGCATGCATTGCTCAGCCAAGATGGATGCTAGCAAGAGGGATTCTGGGAAGTGGATGGACATGCAGTGTCTCCTTTTGCCCTTTCCCGAACTCCTCCAGTTGGTGGTGGCTTATTAGTTCCATCTTCCTTACCAGGATCTCCTGTTGTAAAACAACTTATAGGAATGGTTACTAGAGAGCCTGGCCAGGGTGGGCAGTTTCAGAGTGCTTCCCCTAACATAACTAGCCAATAAACTGGCCCCAACATACAAATGGCTATAGGGCTCTGAAAGTTTCCTCACATGGTTCCATTATTAAACATCCCATTGCTCTAACCAATATGCTGCTGCTACTTTAGTCACTCAATCATGTCCAGCTCTTTGCGACCCCATGGACTGTAGCCCACCAGGCTCCTCTGTCCATGGGATTCTCCAGGCAAGAATACTGGAGTGGGTAGCCATTCCCTTCTCCAGGGGATCTTCCTTACCAAGGGACTGAACCTGGGTCTCCCACATTGCAGGCGGATTCTTTACCACATGAGCCACCAGGGAGGTCTAAATTCTCTGCCAAATGCTCTCAGGAAATCTGGTGGTGGTGTTTGTGGGGGTGGAGGTATGATTTTCTCCAATTGGGATCATGTCTTTGATGTAGTATTAAAAGATAATTTTTTAAAAATCTTCTTTACATTTAGTAGGCTGTTGAATAACTACTTTATAAAAAGTACCTGCAATTCTCTTATTTTATTCATTATTAAGAAGTTTTTTAATGTGGTGAGCTATTTTTCTTCTGACTCTCATACAATCTGTGTTTGTTTCATACTGCTACATATTAGAGAATTCTACAGTATACAGGGCCTGATAAAACTTTGAATGTTGAACATTTTAATTCATATATGAAATAATTTGCATATATTAATTTTATATATGTAAATGAAGCTGTTTATTAGTTTCAGAAAAGAATCCTTTTACCCAAGTGTTTTGAGTAATTTTTAGGATTTTTAATTGAATTATGTATGTAATCATTATTAAGGATACCTGAAGTAAGTTACTTTGTAATTTTTTAAACTACTCTGCAAGTCTGAAAGTGTTGAATAAATATTTAAGTATTGAGTCAGACTAATTTGGATAGAAAACCTGAAAATGTTATTAAGTTATCAAAATAGATTAAAAAAAGACTTTTCAAGTACAAGCATCATTTTTAAACTTATAAGAAGATAAATGAAAATTATATTTTCCTAGAAATGCTAAAAAGATATAAAATATTCATGGACTTCCCTGGTGGCTCAGACGGTAAAGCATCTGTCTACGATGCAGGAGACCCAGGTTCGATCCCTGGGTTGGGAAGATCCCTTGGAGAAGGAAATGGCAATCCACTCCAGTACTATTGCCTGGAAAATCCCATGGACAGAGGAGCCTGGTAGGCTACAATCCATGGGGTCGCGAAGAGTCGGACACGACTGAGCGACTTCACGTTCACATTCACGTTCACATTCACGTTATTCATAAGATAAATTTTAAATATCATAGTCACTGAGATATTTTCAGTGTCCTATAAGGATTTTATGTTCTTAGAAGGTCATGTAGAAATAATGAATACTTTAGGAACAGTTACATATCAATGATAAGGTTTCTCTACTTTGAAAGAGTTAAGAAAGAAAATATAATTGGTAAAATAAAATATAGATGTTATTAATATTACTTATCAAAAGAAGAATTCCAGTCTATATTCGTTAATCTGTTAAATGGGGGAGCTATTATATTACACAAAATACTGGCCAGTTCTGTTCATCTAAGCATTTTCCTTTGATTAAAACTATTTGTAATAAATGATGACCCAAGGCTTTGTAAATGATATCTTAACTGGGGTCACGGTCTAATGAAATTGTATCTTGAAAGGAGTTTCAATGACTAGACTTATAAAATATGAGTCTACTTATTACATTTAAAGTGAGGCATCAGTTCATTCTATAAAAACAATACGTATTGGTTAATATCCAGTTTTTGGACCAACACTTATTAGGCTTTACATGAGAGAGGCTGTTTATCTGAAGAGCATGAAAAATACCATTCCTCAAAAGTAAATGCCCTGCTGTTGTTTGTTATGCTTCCCTTAAAATCCAGATCGACCTGGCAAGTCTCTTAATCCCATTAAGGGTGAGAAAGAAGAAGAGGAATGCATTACAAACTTCAGTTCTGTTCAGTCGCTCAGTCGAGTCTGACTCTTTGCGACCCCATGAATCACAGCACGCCAAGCCTCCCTGTCCATCACCAACTCCTGGAGTTCACTCAGACTCGCGTTCATCGAGTCAGTGATGCCATCCAGCCGTCTCATCCTCGGTCGTCCCCTTCTTCTCCTGCCCCCAATCCCTCCCAGCATCAAAGTCTTTTCCAATGAGTCAACTCTTCGCATGAGGTGGCCAAAGTACTGGAGTTTCAGCTTTAGGAGTATTCTAAGACTTAGCCTCTCAGGCCATTCATATAAAATTTCAAAATAGACTAGTATGTTATAAATGAAATCCCCTTAATATATAAAGTCCTTCTAAATTGGAAAAGACTGATGCTGGGAGGGATTGGGGGCAGGAGAAGAAGGGGAAGACCTAGGATGAGATGGCTGGATGGCATCACTGACTCGATGAACAGGAGTCTGAGTGATCTCCTGGAGTTGGTGATGGACAGGGAGGCTTGGTGTGCTGCGATTCATGGGGTCGCAAAGAGATGGACACGACTGAGCGACTGAACTGAATTTAAAAAGTTAGAAATGATTAAGCTAAGTGAGGAAGGTTTGTGGAAAGCCAAGATAGGCTGAAAGCTGGGTCTCTTGCACCTAACAGTTAGCCAAGCTGTGAATGCAATGGACAAGTTCTTAAAGAAAACTAAAAATAATAATTCAGTGAACCCATGGATGACAAGAAAGTGAAACAGCCTTATTGCTAATATGGAGAAAGGTTTAGTGGTCCACACAGAAGATCAAGCCATCCACAATATTCCAGTAAGGCAAAGCCTAATCTAGAGCAAGGCACTGAAGAAGTGAAGTGTTAGTCACTCAGTCATGCCCAAGTCTTTGCAACTCTATGGGCTGTAGCCCGCCAGACTTCTCTGTCCATGGGATTCTCCAGGTAAGAATACTGGAGTGGGTTGCCATTTCCTTCTCCAGGGGATCTTCCCGACCCAGGGATCAAATCCGGGTCTCCTGCTCAATTGCAGGTGGATTCCTTACCACCTGAGCCACCAGGGAAGCCCCTGATTCTCTTCAATTTTATCAAGACTGGGAAAGATGAGGAATCTTCAGAGGAAAAGCTTGAAGCTAGCAGAGCTTGGTTCAAGAGGTTAAGGAAAGATGCTATTTACATAACATAAAAGGGTCAAGTGAAGGAACAAATGCTGATGTAGAAGCTACATCAAGTTGTCCAGGAGATTTAGCTAAGGAAATAAATGAAAGCTGCACAAAATGACCAGTTTTCACCTTAGACAAGAGAGCCTTGTATTGTAAGAAGATGCTGTCTAGGAATTTGATAGCTAGAGAAGAGAAAGAAATGCCTGACTTCAAAGCTTCAAGGACTGGCTGACTCTTATTAGGGTCTAATGTAGCTGGTGACTTTAAAGAAACTAATAGTCCTTTGCTGCTGCTGCTAAGTCGCTTCAGTCGTGTCCAACTCTGTGCGACCCCAGAGACGGCAGCCCACCAGGCTCCCCCGTCCATGGGATTCTCCAGGCAAGAACACTGGAGTGGGCTGCCATTTCCTTCTCCAGTCCTTTACCATTCTGAAAATCCTAGTATCCTTAAGAAATCTGCTAAATCTACTCTGCCTTTGCCCTGTCAGTGGAATGACACAGCCTGGATGACAGTACATCTCCTTAGAAGGTGGTTTACTGATTATTTTAAGCTCATTGTTGAGACCTACTGCTCAGGAAATATTTCTTTCAAACTCGTCAGCAATTAATGCTCATCAACAATGCACCTGATCACTCAAGAAATCAGATGGAGAGGTACAACTAGATTATTGTTGTTTTCATGCCTGCACACACAGCATCCATTCTGCAGGTCGTGGATCAGGGAGCAATTTCACCTTTCAAGTCTTATTCTTTAAGAAATATATTTTGTAAGGCTGTAACTGCCATAGACAGTAATTCTTTTGATGGATATGACCAAAGGCAATTGAAAACCTTCTAGACAGGATTCACCAGTCTAGACATCATTAGGAACATTCATGATTCAGGGGAAGAGGTCAGAATATCAACATTCATAGAGTCTGGAAGAAGTTTATTTCAATGATTATGCATGACTTGGAGAGATTCAAGACTTCAGTTTAGGAAGTAACTGCAGATATGGTAGATACAGCAAGAGGATTAGAATGAGAAATGCAGCTTGAAGATGTGACTGAATTGCTGCAATCTCATGATAAAAATTTACAAGGATGTATTATACAACATGGGTAATGTAGCCAATATTTTGCAATGGAGTATTTTTTTTAATGTAGTACAACCTTTACAATTGTATAAAAATAAAAACAGTAATTTAAGAAAGTTGGGTGGATGAGAAGTCACTCCTTATGAGTGAGTGAAGAATGTGGTTTCCTGAGATGAAAAATACCCCTGGTGAAGATGCTGTAAAGATTATTGAAATGGTAACAAAAGATTTAGAATATTACATAAACTTAGTTGATAAAGTAGTGGCAGATTTTGAGAGGATTGATTCTAATTCTGAAAGAATTTCTACTGTGGGTAAAATGCAATGCCCAGAGAAATTGTTTGTGAAAAATAGTGTCAATCAATGTGGCAAAACTTGCACTGTTGTCTTATTTTAAGAAACAGCCACCCTATCTTTAACAACCACAACTCTGATCATTTGGCATCATCTGCATTGAGGTGCCACCCTCTGACTGCTAAAAGATTATGAGTAGTTGGAAGCTCAGATGATGGTGAGCATTTTTTAGCAATAAAGTATTTTAAAATTAAATTTTCTACATTTTAAAAAAGACTTAATTGCACACTAAATAGACTGTAACATAGTGTAAACACAACTTTTATATGCATTGTAAAACCAAAGACCATTGGACATGCTTTGTTGTGATAGACGCTTTGTTGTGGTGGTCTGGAACTGAACCTGCCGTGTCTCTGAGATATGCCTGCACACAGAAAAAAGAGTCCAGCAGTAAATGCCTTCATGGTAAGCTAACTTTTTTTTTTTCAAACTGAAATGGTTAATGAGTATCGTCTCAGAATGAAGAATCGTGAAAAACCAGAATACTTATTCATTTCAGAATCTCAAGCTTTTAATTTAAAATTACATTTATCCAACTCTATTTGAAAATAAATAAATACTTCATTGTTAACCATGACTTTAAAACTTTATTACCAATTAATGCAAAGAAAGCTACTAGAAATAATTTTAGTAATAAAAATTCTGAATACTCATCATGAAATATATGGGCTGATTTTAGGAGTATAACTAAAGACCTACATGTAGGAGTATAACTAAAAGCTTACATGTAGGGCCACTATCTTTCACAGTGTGTGAATGTGTGTGTGTATGTGTGTGTATAGTGTATGTATATACACAGACTATATAGTAATATAATTTCCATGAAGCATACATTAACTAATCCTTGCAATAATTCCTCTGGATGATCTGATCCATCAGAAAAAGGTTAGACATATTTAGAGACTTGGATTGCTTTACTTTATGTGTGTGTGTGTCTGCATTTCTGTGTGGGGGAGGTGTGGGGAGGGAGAGATAACTGGTGTCAATTTAAAAAGCCCAAGATACATAATATAGGATAGTGGTATAATCACAAATTTAGAAATCAGACCTAAAGTTTTGTTTCCTATGTCTGCCACATCTCAACTGTATAACTTTGGCCAAGATGTTTAACTTTTCTGAGTTTCTTAATCTATAAAATTTAGATTATAATAGTCACTGCACACCACAGGCACAAAGATGAGGTAACATTTGTGGAACACATAAAGGAGCACCTGGTGCAAAATATGTGCACAACATAAAAATACAGTTAATTTTTTAATTTTTAAGACATTAAACATTAACATTTTAAATGTTAGGCCCAAATGTATATGGCTTTGCTTTTTGTTCTTGTTTTCATTCAAACATACTTTAGAAAAATTACAAATTTATTCTAAACCCATAAATTAATGCATTAGTCAGAAAGGCCTCTGACCCAACCACAAATATTAATTTGGCATATATTTAATAGAACTATCATTTTCATTCTTCAATAAAAACATGAAAATGAAAACTATTAGTGGTGGTTTTTTTTTTTTTTTGAGAGGTCTTTAAAAACATTGCTTTCTGTTTGAGACTAGATTATCTTACATTTTGTCAAATCAGCAAAAAAAAATAATATTAAAAATTCAGATATAAATATGTGGGATCCATTTTAGATCACTAGCCTCAAAAAGATGTTTGACAGATGTCTACCTCCAAATCTTGCCCCAGCTTTCTACATTATAGTGAATAGAGCTTTACTTATTGGAGGGCCTCTGACATGCTCATTTTTGTTTATAACCCCACATAAGTTTCCACATTTTTTGTGCAGTAGGAAAGCCACTAGCTATTTCTGATCCTAAATGGAATTCTCCCGTGGATAACTTTTTAATAGTTAACAATAGATAGAGATTAAAACTGCAGGTTGTACGATAAAGTTACTGGAAGTCAAATCCTAGGGCAGGTTATTCAACCCCTCTCTACTTCAGATCCTCTGCAAGAGTAATGCATGCTAAGTCACTTCGGTTGTGTCCAACTCTTTGCGACCCTATGTACTGTAGCCCGCCAGTCTCCTCTGTTCATGGGATTCTCCAGAATATTAGAGTGGGTTACCATGCCCTCCTTGAGGGGATCTTCCTGACCCAGGGATCGAACCCACACCTGTTATGTCTCCTGTATTGGTGCATGGGTTCTTTACCACTGGTGCCTCCTGGGAAGCCCTGTAGTAGTAACAGTATCTACTTAACAGCCAGTTAAGTAGATGCAGTAATAATAGTATCTACTTAATTGACTGTTACAATTATTGAATGAAGTAACACATACTAAGGGCCTGGAATAGTGCCTTGTACATAGAAAGTGTTCAATTAACAGTAGCTATTATTTCTGTGTGAAAATAGCATAAATCACTTGGATACAGAGATTTCAAGAGCAAGTACTGAAGTTAAAGTTAGCAATTACTGAGGGTATGAGCATATCTATGTTAAATTTTCACATCATTAAAATTATGTAAATTTCTTAACTTTTATTTAACTCAAAGTGCTTTCATCTAAAATGAGTTTCTCTCCCTTTCTGTTGTCTTAGGTAAGACAGTTGATAAGTGGCTAAGATTGTATCATGGCTCTCTGGAGATAATATAGTTTTTCTCAGAGGCAGAACTGAAATGAGGATGTATCATTTCCAGGATCAGATCATTAGGCATGATCTCTTAAAAGTTGAAAAAAATTCAGAAAAAAAAATCAGTCACATACATTATTAATTCCTTAACCTGCTAAGACTAAAACAAAACTTTAGAGTAAAACAGGAAAAGATAGAGAATAAAACCTTTTCTAAAAGGAAGAAATAAACAAGTTTTTCCCATAAGCATTAAATCTACCTTGAAACACAGATAAAGGGAGTAGGGGGAACCAGGCACCAAAAAAACAGAGATTTGAAGGCAAGTGCAATTAGCCCAAAGCCACAAGAAAAAAGCACTTTTTGTTTGTTTATTTTCAAAGCAATCAAATCAGGTTCTGAAATAGCTTTTCCATTTTCTCCTTCTTAGTGAAAATAAACATCACACAAATCCCCCTGTGAAGGGAATGCTGAGTAAATTTGCATGTACCTACAAAACAAAAGTATTTGAATGGGGCACTTATTTTAAATTACTGTATATCAACTTTTGCTTATTAAAACACTTTATAACACTTTATGTTTAAACAATTCTTTAAACTGTTTTCAGTTTAATAAAACTCATTTAGAGAAAGGAAGAGTATCAGCTTGTATAATTACTGGTAGATCTTATAGCATGTGAATATGCAAAGATTTATAATTGGATTTGATTTTAACTTTTTTTCACTTTTTTTTTTTTTTTACTTTACAATATTGTATTGGTTTTGCCATATATCAGCCATGGGAGTAACTGATTATAAAATCATAATCATTTATTCAAAAATATTTCATATGTTTAACATCAACATGTCATGAATCCAAATACCTTTCAATTATAGGCAACTTAAAAATATCAGGTTACATGTGTACAAGTACAGAAGCTATAATATACAAAAAATTAGTTTAAAATTCCCCACCATAAATTTCAAATCCAAATTTGAGACTAAAGAAGATTTATAATGTCATGTTAAATGAAAATACATATGTGTGTACAAATACATGTAATTTCTTTTTAACATTGGAAAGGTAAACACCAGCATAGTATTTATTTAAAAGTATTATCAATTCTGGTTGATTTTTAAACTAGTTTTTACTGATCTGATGGTTTAAATTGTCCCATTTTTATATTTTACTGTGGTAGTTGTATCTTTTACTAGTTGTTTTTGAGTTATATACTTTTTGTTTTTGGTGACCCTGGAGATTACAATTAAATCTTAATTAAAATAACTTAGATTAATATTGAGTCAATTTCAATGGTACATCAAAAATTGCTCCAATGTAATTCCATCTCTCCTCCCTCTTTGTACAATTGTTTTCACACAAATTGCATCTTTATGCATTATAAGCCCATCAACACAGTTTTTAAAATGTTACTTTATGCAATTGTATCTTAAATCAGATAGTAGAATAAAAGAGAATAAAAGGACAAAAACTAGTGCCTCTTATGTTTTCCTATATTTTACCTTTATCACTGCATTTAATTTTTCATGTGTGCATTCAAATTAACATCTAGTATGCTTTCACTACAGCTTGAAGAACTCCTTTCCAGGGTGTGTCTGCTAGCAATAAACTCTTTTCATTTTGGAATGTCTTAATTCATCCCTAATTTTTTAACAATAATTTTGCAGAATATAGAATTTTTAAACTGGCACTGTCTTTTCTTTCAGCACTTTTAGTATATCATCCCACTTGCTTCTAGCCTCTTTGATTTCTGAGAAGTCAGTTGTCAATATTACTGAAAATCCTTTGTATGTGATGAGTCACTTTTTTTCCCTGCTACTTTTCAAGTTCTCTCTTTGTACTTGTCTTTCAAAGCTTTGATTATGATATCCATACATGTGGATTTCTTTGAATTTATCTTACTTAGAGTTCACTAATCTCCTTAGATGCATGGAATAATGTGTTCCATTAAATTGAGGTCATTTTCAGCCAGTATATCTTCAAATATTCCTTCTGTCTCTCTTTTCCTTTGAGATCTTTCATTAAATGTATGTTGGTATACTTGATGTTGTCCCACAGATCTCTGAAGCTCTGTTCAATTTTCGTCATTCTTTTTTCCCCCAGTTCCTTAAAATGGATAATCTCAATTGACCTATTTTCAAATTCACTGATGCTGCTTGCTCAAGCCTGCTTTTGTTATTCACCAGTGAATTTTTTATTTCAGTTATTGTATTTTCAACTCCGGAATTTCTGTTTGATTTGTTTTTATGACATATCTTTTATATTGATATCTTCTATTTGGTATATTTTTCTCATACTTACCTTTTGTTCTTCATACATATTGTCCTTGGGTTCCTGGACCATGTTTAAAATAGCTGATTTAAATTCTGTTTAGTAAGTTCAACATCTGGGATTACTCAAGGGCATTATCTATTAATTGCTTATATTCCAGTGTCTGGTTCATAATTTCCTCTTTGTATAGATCATAATTTTTTGCTAAAAAATGGAGACTTTAAATAGTAAAATATTACAGCTCTGGAAACCAGATTGCTCTCCTTTCTCTGAGTCATTGTTGCTGTTTGTTTAGTTACTTTCCTGGACATATACTGCAGAGCAGGGGGTTCCCAACCCCTGAGCCACAGACCAGTTCCAGTCCACAGCCTATTAGGAACTAGGCTGCACAGCAGGAGGTGAGCAGCCATCAAAGGAGTGAAGCTCCATCTCCCGCTCTTCATCGCTCACATTACTGCCTGAACCATCCTTTATCCCTGGAAAGATTGTCTTTCGTGAAACCATCCCTAGTTTGGTTGAGGGGTTGGGGACCACTGCTGTAGACTATGTATTCTTTGTCACATGTGCTACTGAAGTCACTGCTTGTTTCAGTTAGTGGTCAACTCATGACTGAACAGAGAGTTCTTTCAATGCTTTGAACTGTTAAATCTCCTTGATATTGCTGCAGGTGCTGTGTTTATTTTGGAGCATACCGTAAATGCTGTCAAACAGTTGGTAATCTCTCTTAGTATTCACTCTGCTTGTGTAGACCCTCAAGGTCAACTGGGGATCAGAGAGAAGAACTTTCTCAGGTCTTTCCTTAGCATGTGAAGGGTCTTGCACATAGATACAGCTTGCTAGACTCCTAGGAATATGTTGGAGTTTTGAAAGGACAGATGGTTCCAAAGTTTTCTCTTTCTTTTTGATCAGCCTCTTGTTGGCCTCAAACTTATAATGCTACCTAGGCAGGTATATTGAGAAAATATTACAACTACAGTTGACCCTTGAACAAGATGGGTTTGAATTGCCAGGTTCCCTTATATGTGAATTGTTTTCAGTAAGGGTATACAGAGCTACATGATCTGAGGTTGGCAGACTGCACGGATGTGATGATGCACAAAATTAGGGTCAACTATGGTACTTGAGCATCTGCAGATTTTGGTATCCATGGTGATTCTGGAATCAATCCCCTGCAAATACCAAGAGACGACTGTAGTGTTTTTGGACAAATGTCCTGAGGATAGGCTGTTTCACAAAACAGAGCCTAAATCAGATCAGATAGTCAAGAATGGAGCTTTTTATAGCTGCCAGATAGGTCAAATAGTGACAATTCTCTCGAGGTTTTGGGGAACTCCAATCCAATGTCGTCTCATCCAGTAGCTTCCAAGTGGCTGATTTTCACAGCAGTTATAGCTGTCATGCAGTTAATGTTCAGGGCTACTGCAGAGCTGGAGAGGCAGGGAATGAGATTAAAGTATTAAACATACCTTGCTGCTCTTGTTGAGATGCTGCCATTTTTCTTAAACACACTTTAGATTGTTGCAGATCTTTAGCTGGTTTCCAAAGTTCTGAAAAGGTTGACTTCAAAATTTATTGATTTTGAAAGTATTTCCAAATGTTCCCATTCCTCCATTCACATGCAGGGATGGATTTTTAGAGGTCATTCTTCTATCATTTCTGAACTGGCCCTCTTAGGAACTAGAATTGTTACCTAGATTTCCTGACTCTAAACCCACACATCGTCTGAAAATACCATTTCTCTCTTACCTGGTGTTTATTTGGATAACTTGCTTTCTCCAAACAATGTCATGACAACTGCCTGCTAACCTAGCTAAGTATGTCTCTGAAAAATCATCTTTTCTTAGATTCCATATTGCATTGTCCACACAATAGCAGCCATTCTGGACGTGAGAATGACATGTTGTACTTAAGTACTGTGACAATGTGTGACTTTCAGTTTTTTTTCTTCTTAATCATCATATTCCAAGGATGCCTGATTCTGCATATTCTGTTATTCCCTTCCTCTAAAACTGGAGGCATGTATAGGGCTTCCTAGGTGGGGCTAGCGGTAAAGAACCTGCCTGCCAATGCAGGAGGTATGAGACACAGGTTCGATTCCTCCATTGGGAAGATCTTCTGGAGAAGGGCATGGCAACCCACTCTAGGAGTCTTGCCTGGAGAATCCCATGGATAGGGGAGCCTGGTAGGCTACAATCCATAGGGTCACAAAGTCAGACACAACTGAGGCAACATAGTATGCACACACATAGAGTCTCCAAGACTTGTTAAAGGAGTAAACTATTAGTGGGTGGGCCACAGAATGTTCAGCATGACATGCTTGTACAGGCCAGAAGGGCACTTGTGTCTCACTGAAGAGTGGCCCTGGAGGAGTGCTCAGGAGAGAAATCCTCCCCGTGGGCTGCACATCCAGCAGTATACTTCGTTGTCTATTTTGTTTACCAGCAGGGCTGGCATGAAGTTAGTACCTACATAATCTCATGAGAATGATTAGGTGCTGTAGGACTTAGAACAAACATTAGTAAGAAAGAGGTTTGTGGAAGACAGAAGTAGATAGGCCACTCATAATGAGCCTAGGGACAGAATCTGATAATAGTTGACCATATAAATGCTCACACACAAGGTCCCCAAAATAAATAAAGAAAATTGCCTGCTCAGGCTTTCTCAGTAGGGTCATACAAATGACACTCTAAAGATAGAGGCTGTTTATGGAAACAGTGCTAAAAGCATTCCCCTCAACAAGTCTAGCGAAGTGCGTACCCTTCTAGCAGGAGCAATTCATACTGAGCCCTGGTGGAGAATGTTACCCTGAAGGGATCTGTACTGCATGCATACTACTCTATCCTGGAGTGTGAAGTCAAGTGGGCCTTAGGAAGTGTCACTACAAACATTACATGGACCCGTTCCCATGAGCTGGCCATTTGTTTTCATACGTAAATAGACATAGTCTGTTTGAATCTATTTCTCTTCATATTGTCTCTGCCAGAATCATCCTCTGAGGAATTTCTGAATGCCTTCTACAACACCATGATATTTCACAAACTATCACTTTCTAAAATAATTTCATTTCACAGTTTTAAAAAAAGGTAGTCATGGTAATAGATAAGCGGCAATGTGTTGTCAGTGTTGAGGTGCACTCTAGTAGCCTATGCCATATGCCCCAAGCCAGTGAACAATATAAAATATTTTCTCCACATAACTAGAGTACATAAGTTTGAGAACAAAGAGGGTAGAATGGAGGTAGTAACTCTTATTCAATATACAATGATCTCTTGGCAAAAAACAATTGCTTCTCATTCCTATTAATGTAAGGTCAGCTGGAGTAGAGATTTTAATGCCCATGGGGAAATGCTTGTATGAGGCTCTGCATGTCTCTGAATGAACTAAGGAGTTTTCAGTGTGGACTGGGGTTAAAATCTTTCCCCTCAAGGGACAATGATGTTGTAAAAGTGGGCCCGAAAAAGTGTGAACAGCATGTAGGGCATGCCTGAAGTCCCATGCGTGCATCACCATTAGTGGTAAATATCAGAAGAATTTGTTTAGTCAGGACTACAAATGATTGACTCCTTAGGAATAAAGATTTGAATCACCAAATCTCCATCCTAAAGCTGTGAGAACTGAAGCATTGAACAAAGATAGGAATTTTGCGTAGCTGCTAAAAGAAGAAAAAAAAAAAAAGACACAAAATACCAATCATGGTCTTGTATTCAGTTACAGAAGGTAAGGCACTGGCCTTATCAGCTGTGGGTACTTTATTTCTTGTATGCATTTTTATAGTTTAGCTGATTTCCCCCTTTTTCTTATCCTATTTTTTTCCACCATTCTATTTGTAGTTTTTTGTAAATAGGGGCTTTCCTTGTGACTCAGCTGGTAAAGAATCTGCCTGCAATGCGGGAGACCTGGGTTCTGTCCCTGGGTTGGGAAGATACCCTGGAGAAGGGAAAGGCTACCCATTCCAATATTCTGGTCTGGAAAATTCCATAGACTCTATAGAAGGGGTTGCAAAGAGTTGGACATGACTGAGCGACTTTCACATTCACTTTCACTATGTAAATATGGTCTGCACAGCAATATGCATAATTCTTCATAAAATACAGCCCATCACTCACTGCTAAATTGAAAAACTTGATAAAGTTTCTAATATTTCTCTGTTTTTGAGGAAACAGAGGTTTTATATTTTAGTTTAGCTTAAAACTTTGCAGTATAAATGTCAGCAAATTGATAATTATCTAACAACTACAGTTTTATTATTTTTAAAATGTATTATGCCTAAGATAAAATAGGTAGGCTGGTTTTTCAGAAACCGCTTCCAATTGTACTGATTCTGTATATGTGTGCACATGTGTGTGTATGTGTGTGTATATGTGTGTATGAGAGAGAGAAAGAGAAAGAGAATAGGGGACAGTACTGCATATCTGCTGGATAACCACGATGGTGTGATCACTCACCTAGAGTCAGACATCCTGGAATGAGAAGTCAAATGGACCTTAGGAAGCATCGCTACAAACAAAGCTAGTGGAGGTGATGGAATTTGGCTTGTTCAAATCCTAAAAGATGATACTGTTAAAGTGCTGCACTCAATATGCCAGCAAATTTGGAAAACTCAACAGTGGCCACAGGACTGGAAAAGGTCAGTTTTCATTCCAATCCCAAAGAAAGGCAATGACAAAGAATGTTCAAACTGCTGCACAATTGCACTTACATCACATGTTAGCAAAGTAATGCTCAAAATCCTCCAAGCCAGGCTTCAACAGTATGTGAACTGTGAACTTCCAGATGTTCAAGCTGGATTTAGAAAAGGCAGAGGAGCCAGAAATCAAATTGCCAATGTTTGGTGCATCATAGAAAAAGCAAGAGAATGCTAGAAAAACATCTACTTCTGCTTCACTGATTAGGCTAAAGCCTTTGCCGTGTAGATCACAACAAACTGGAAAATTCTTAGAGATCTGTGAATACCAGACCACCTTACCTCTCTTCTGAGAAACCTGTATGCAGGTCAAGAAGCAACACTTAGAATCAGACATTGAACAACAGACTGGTTCAAATTGAGAAAGAAGTCATGGCTTATTGAATGTATATTGTACATATATTGTCACCCTGCTTATTTAACTTATATGCAGAGTACATCATGTGAAATCCTGGGCTGGATGAAGCACAAGCAGGAATCAAGATCACTGGGATAAATATCAATAACCTCAGGTATGCAGATGACACAACCTTAATGGCAGAAAGTGAAGAGGAATTAAATAGCCTCTTGATGAAGGTGAAAGAGGAGAGTGAAAAAGCAAATCTAAAATTCAGTATTCAAAAAATGAAGATCATGGCATTTGGTCCCATCACTTCACGGCAAATAGACAGGGAAACAATGGAAACAGTGACAAACTTTATTTCTGGGGCTCCAAAATCACTGTGGACAGTGACTGCAGCCATGAAATTAAAAGAATTTTGCTTCCTGGAAGTAAAGCTTTGACAAACTTAGCATATTAAAAAGCAGAGACTTTACTTTGTTGACAAAGGTCCATATAGTCTAAGTTATGTTTTTTTCCAGTAGTCATGTACAGAAATGAATGCTGGACAATAAAAAAGGCTGAGCACCAAAGAATTGATGCTTTTGAGATGTGGTGTTAGAGGAGACTCTGGAGAGTCCCTTGGACAGCATGGAGATAAAATGAGTCAACCCTAAAGGATATCAATCCTGAATATTCACTGGAGGGACTGATGCTGAAGCTGAAGCTCCAATACTTTGGCCACCTGATGCGAAGAGCTGACTCATTGGAAAAGACACTGATGCTGGGAACAATTGAAAGAGGAGGAGACGGGGATGACAGAGGATGAGATGGTTGGATGGCATCACTGACTCAATGGACATGATTTTAAGCAAGCTCTGGGAGATGGTGAAGGACAGGTAAGCCTGACGTGCTGCAGTCCATGGGGTCACAAAAAGCCTAACATGACTGAGCGACTGAACACCAACTGCATATCTGCAGTGTTAATCATTTTAAAAATTCACTTGATGATATTTAAAGGCAACAACTCATCCCTCTCATAATTAGTGACATAAAGTTTTGTGGAGATTTTCAGATATCAAAGTCCAAATATACTGACAGTCATTGTTAGTTACCTGGTCTATGGAAAAACAGTTTATTTTGAAAGTAGAATATTAGAGTCAACAGAATTTTTTCAGCTGTTCCAAATGTACACAAGTTACTGTTATCGGAAGAATATAAGTTTGCATAAAGGGAAAATTTTCCAATTAACCCACTGCCAAATACACACCATCTAATCTTATTTAACTCTAATCCCATCTACTCTTGATATTCACTTTTCATCTGATTACTGATTCTTAACACTTCTACCAAGGTATTTGTAGAGAAAGTTATAGGAGATATTGGGTTTCTTTTAAATAGTTAAGAAATACGTCAGCAGAAAATTTGAATTTTGTGACTGCTATTTATTTCCTCCATGAGTCCTGAGATATAGAATTGAATATATTAATATGTACTTAAGAGATTACACTTAAAACAGTATTTCTGAATCTAATTGATTTTGAAACTTAAATAACTTAATAATTTAAATAATAAATAATATATTTTGATCATGAAAGTCTAAATGGATGGTTTGGTCCTTTCTAGCACTAAGTTGGAATCCATGTATCTATTTCTACAAAGTCTACAGTCTTGTTACTATTAATCCTAATCAAAGATTTCTATTTAAAATACATGTAAAATTGACACGTTTACTCAGGTTAGGAAAACTTCTTTTCTTATGGTTCAAAATAGAATTTGAGTATAACTATGAAAAAGTCTATTTACCTTCTTATATGTGTTTATATAAGGGATACATACAGAAACTCTATGCTATATAAGGGCTTTAATTTTAAGTGTGGTTCTTCATACAGAGTCAGTCTTCAGGATGCGTAGAAAATGCACATGTACATGTACCAGGTAGATCTTGGGAAATTATTCACAAACTGACCCTGTGCTATAATCTGATATTTTCACATTACTCACTCTCTTAGCCTTAGTCGAGAGGAGACAGATTCTAAAAGATGGAAACTTATTTCTGTTTCAGAAACCAAAATTCAGTTTCAGATTATACAACTATGCATTAATAGTGAACCCAACTCAGCATGTTAATAAGGGAAAGAAGAGGAATAAAATCTAGAGCAAAGGTACTAGTGAGAAAGGCAAACTGGAGTAGCGTCCTGAATTAGGAAACCCTAGTCTAAATAGTAGGAGTTGATTCCTGGAGATGGAGAGATCAACTGAGGAGAGCAATTACCCTGTACCAAGTAGTAGTATTCTGAGATTGAAATAGGAGAGTTGATCTAGCATTCTATAGAGACTTAAACAGTAATAACTTTGGTGTTTACATCTACTTATTATGTACACACATTCAAATGACACAGATGCATTTTAAAAAATGGCTTCCATTAAAAAATGGAGAAATCATCATTTGACTTTTGTAAGCGGAGGGTCAACCTCATGCATAGAGTTAGACAAATTCTACAGCCTTTTGGAAATTTCATCTTATCAAGCAGTACCATTTCTTTCTCTTCTTCTTTGAGAAATTTATATCTCTCCGAGGATTTGTATTACCTTGAGATATTTTTATGGTAAACAACAGTGTAGTTCTGTATCTGAAGAGAATGTGAAGGTGCTCATTTGTTCTAAGATAGTAATGTACTTAACTAGCACCAGTTTCTGGCAATGTGAGCGATGTCTAGAAAACATACTTCTTCCCTCATGGATTCTTTGGTTTGGTTTCATTTTTCTTTCAGCCGTTAAAAAAATTTTAAAAAATATTTAGATCCTGATGATTAAAATAAGCATTTTATTGCATATGTCTAAAATGATACAATTATACATATATGCTGTTAACAAAAATCTAAATTTTTCTGGTCAGCAATCATGTATTTTCAGGTATTTCTTAACTACCATTGGTACAGAATCAAATATAAGTAGTGGGTTTTTTTGCTAAACATCTGTTATCTTACCAGAAAATTTTCTATATTGAGTTACTTTTTGAAACCAAGGAAAAAAGTATAGCATTATAAAGATAATTTTAACTCCAGATCAACCTTTGTCAATAAATGGACTAGTTTGTTACCCAAATGTTTACATTTATTTCATTGTGATAAAACAGCATAACAATAATTATAATTAAAAAAGAAGAAAAATATTCACCATTTCATTACTTTAACACAACTCAGGATTATACTGTAATCTCTGTCCATAACTGTCCTTTATTTTCAAATACTAAAGATATATATATTTAATGACAAAATTTCCATATATATTATTTAGAAGGAAATGTGGAAATGTTTATTATTTAGCCAGTTTGGTAAATTTTATGTTAATAGTTGTTTAATCATTTCCTTTCTACTCTTAGTGAAAAGATGCAATGCCCTTAGAAAATTATAAATACAGCCCAAGTTGCCTTGAAAGTACCACATTTTGCTTCTAAAATCCAGTCTGGATTCTATATTGACACTGGCAGGCAGCTTTAATAAACATCATCTCCCAGGTAGCTGCAACTTCCACTTCAGTTTTAGTCACAGCAGCTCTCCTGATTAGCCCCCGCAGGAGCTGCCACAAGGCTCAACCCAAATCTGCTCTTCAGAGTCACAGACATGCAGAACACAAGGCCACTGGTTATCAAAATTCATAAACGCAACGTGATAACCTTTCTGTTTGGCTTAATCATTTTGTATGCTCAGAATAGCCATAGATGTTCACATAATGTGCATTGTCTAAGAACTTTAAGCATAAGTCTAGTAATTTTTTATTATGTGATTTTTTTTTTGTCCACTAATGATATACGATGTACAAGAGCATGCAGAGTTAAATAACAGCAGAAACCATAGCCACCTAAGGTTTTTATTCTAATCTTTTGTATTTAATGACACACACACGCAGTCCTGATTTCCTGTAGGTTTTCTGTATAACTCAACAGGTGCAGGATCTGCATAGTTCATTCCAATTCTAATGTAGAATGGGCACAGCATGGAGGTGAGGTTTTATTTAGAATAAATTTTACCATCAAAGAGTCTAATTGAACAGTCCTTATGCTGGCAGAAATTTTTATGAACATGCAAGGTTTTATTATGATACAGTTGTACATTTGTTCTTTGTCCTTTCTGATTTAACTTGTTATAATGTCTTAGATTTGGACTAGTTATTCTAGATTTAAGGAAAATTTTTCATTCTTGAGTGTGTGAGCATGAACCTGTGTGTTTGTTTATGTGCTGCCCATATGCACTCAACCCATAAATGAGACTGGGTTTTCAAGGTACCTAATAAAATTGGGAGCAAGGGCATACAAAAAAGTAACAATCATGCAAGAGATTGCATGGTTGGAACATTTTGAGGAGTCCAAAAAAAAACTGTTCTATGGTTTGAAATGGATAAAGAAGATCAATGAAAACGGTAGGCTCCTGTGTATTGAACTGAAAATGGAAGTTGGAAGACAACCTCTTTCTCTCATGCTCGAGCTCAGTTGTGTCTGATTCTTTGTGACCCTATGGACTATAGCCTGCCAGGCTCCTCTGTTCATGGGATTTTTCAGTCAAGAATACTGGAGTTGGTTGCCATTTCCTTCTCAGGGGGATCTTCTGACCCAGGAATCAATCCCAAGTCTCCTGCATTGGCAGGTGGATTCTTTCACCACTAAACCATCTGGGAAGCCCTGGAAAGCAAAGATGAGCACAAACAGATCGCAGGTAGAGCAGAAACAGACCAAAGAAGCCATGGGATGAATTTACATGTCATCTCCATGTGCCATTAAATAGTTTTCCATGAGTGTCATGTAACTGAAGGTCTTGAAGCTCTACTAAGTCAACTGATCCTGATGCCCCTACCCCCAACACATACACACAATTTGGTGACAGAGGGAAAAAATGACTTGAGATAGACTACACAGCACAGGCAATTATGTCAGAGAAACTCCTAGACCATGGGCCTTCCCAGGATGTGGAATGAATATAAGTAAAATAAGAATAAAGGCTGATGTTTATTGAATGGCACTGCAGGTTCAGTTACTGTTTTAAGAGGAAGTGGCAAAGAAAATGGGCCTCCTAGGTGGCACAGTGGTAAAGTATCTGCCTGCAAATGCAGGAGATGCAAGAGATGTGAGTTGGATCTCTAGGTTGGGAAGATCCCCTGGAGGAGGAAATGGCAACCCACTCCAGAATTCTTGCCTGGAAAATTCCAAGGACAGAGAAGCCTGGTGGGCTACTGTCCATGAGGTCACAAAGAGTCAGACAGGACTGAGCATACACACAAGCAAATAAAATAAGTTTTAAAGAGATTCGTGGTCATAAAATGTGATGGGAAGCTGAGTACCATCCAAGGAGGAGAATGGGGCAAGTCATGTTAAGACTAGACTAGTGAGTGATAAGGGGGGTGAGGGAAGACAAAATAGGAAAAAGCATGTGGGAAGATGGGAGAATGGAAGGGAGAGAGACAGGGAAAGGGAAAGACTGGGGGTGGTTCTTGAGTCTTTCCAGCAGAACTGAGGCTGAAATCCCCATTGCCAGCACACCACTTGGTGGGCCAGCACACAGAGTTTGAGCAGGAGGAGTGGAGTTTTTGTGTAGCCCCCCTGATCTAGACAGCAATTACAGCAGAGTTATGGTCACTGTATAAAATAAAACATTGTACACAATAACAAAACAGGGCTCAAATCGAATATAACATGGTTGGTGAAAAATGGAATTTGCATTGATAAGGGAAGTATTTCTGGATCCAAACCATCTGCAGGTGAGTAAATCACAGGAAAGGGACACCTGCCTTCTAACCCCATCTAAGCAGTTTTCCTTCATAGCTTCCAAGTGTCGCAGATGCTTCAAAGAGAAGGTGTAGACTCTGGAGGCACTGACAAAGGAGCTCTACCAAAGGAGGTCACGATTCAAGCATGAGAAGAGTGTTACAACTCTGGGAGAAGGTTTAGGAAGGTGAGATAGATCAGTAAAGTGAAACTGTTAAGAATTATGGGAGAAGAGGAAAACAGTATTTATTTACAGACTAAGAGTTTGTGATACCTAATATAGGTTCAGTTACATTAAAGGGGGGAAAGGCAAGAAGGAGAAAATGAATGAAGAGGAAACAGATTCAGGAAGCTAAATTCCCCAATATGATCCTTGCTAGTAAAAGAAAGGAAAAGCAATACTAGTGTGTTTTAAAGGGAAAGCAGAAGAAAAATACAATGCCAGTGGCAAAATAGAGTTAGGATAAAGTGTTTGCCCACAATGCGGGAGACCCAGGTTCAATCCCTGGGTAGGGAAGATCCCCTGGAGAAGGAAATGGCAACCCACTCCAGTACTCTTGCCTGGAAAATGCCATGGACAGAGGAGCCTGATAGGCTATAGTCCATGGGGTTGCAAAGAGTCGGACATGACTGAGCAACTTCACTTCACTTCATAGTTGACTCTTAAAGTCAAATGGTTTGAACTCTAAAGGGCAAGAAAATCCTACTGGAACAAATAGCCCAGCTTGACAGATTTTTGGGGAGTAATGAAAAGAAGTCTGAACAAGCAAGAGGAATGTTAAATAAAAGTTCCACAAGCAATTTATTGAGCATCTAGTAGTAACAAGTCCTGTTCTAGAAATTGAAATTCAAAGGTAAGTCAAAATTCTTGTAGGTCCATGGGTTAAGGAAGGGTTAATAGAGTAATTGTGGTGTCGATAGTGAGGTGGGGGTACATGAAAGATGCATCTAATCCACCATACGGTTGGGGAGGGAGGTCAGGGAAGATTCCTGGAGTAAGTACTTAGATCTTCTTGGAGGAGGTCCCTCAAGAAGTTCAGGGATAAGCATAGTTAGTGTATGTTATCTATGTAAGGGGAAAATCTAGGTTTCTATAACTTCCAGTGTTCCTTCTAATCTTATTTATATCCTGAAAAAATATAAATGTTTCTCTTGGAGCTCTCTCACTAATTATAGGTTTCTCTTCTATATTGACCTTAAGGCTTATGGTACACTCCCTTGACACCTAAATACTCTTCCATTACATGCCCAGAGTACACTGTAGACCAGGCTAAAATCTCTGCATGGAAATTTACTGAGATCATTAAAAGGAAAATAAACTCAGAGTAGCAGTCAGTTGAGACAGTTCGTTTTAAAATATAGCTTTCTCATCTTGTGCTTGGGATTTTTGCTTTCATAGGAAAACAACCATCTTTTAAATGTGTACCTAGGATAATTTTTCCTAAGTCTAAAGAATAAGGCCCAAGGAGAGAAAAGTGACTTTCTTTTCTATATCAGTTACACCATATACAAGGATTAATTCCAGGACAAATATAAAAGGATATCAGAAATGATTTCATCCCTTTCTTAAATTCTGTGTCAGATATATACACAGAGTTGCAAGGGCATCACCTTTCTAAAACAGTCTTTCAGCAGAGAGTAGGGATCAATACTGAGATTCAGCAACATGATTTCTAGGAAGATGGATTCAACCAGGTGGCACCATGTCAGCAATGGAAATATTGAATTATTATAAAACATGTCAGGGCCAAGACTCGGTTAATGTCACTGAAGGATGACAATGAGCATGGTCACAAAGAATGAGATAAGAATGCAATGCTGGAAGTGAGTTTAAAACCACAACAGGAAGGGGATTCCAGAATGATGGAGTAAGGATCTTGAAAACCTGCACTTGAATAAAAACAATAACAATCATAGCAAAAGTTGTCAAAGTCAGCTTTTTCAGAACTCCGAAAATTAATCAAAGGTTTGCAACAATTCAGGGAGCATTCTCAACAATCAGGCCCAAATAATACCGGATAATACACTTGAGCCTGATTGGTAGAAAAATTTTATTTAATGCTCTGGATAACAACTTGGCCAGCCCATTCTTGAAGTAGGTTAGTTAACATACATAAAGGATCAGCATTGGTGTATATCACTGTGTTTTTCCCTAAAAGTAGACTTTCTCCTAATACCTAGCACAAAGCTGGGCACACAATTACCTTTTGTAGAAACCTGGCCCAGAACAGATTTCAATAGATATTTCTTAAATGAATTAGTAAAGGAATTTATGAGCAAAGAAGCACATGAGATTCCTTTCTGGGAAGGGATAGCCTGAGTATAAGGCCATTTTCTGGCTGACCAACTAATGTGCTGGCTTCTTTATCTTCTTTATATTTCTTTACTAGATATTGGACTCATCCAGTGAGTAAAGGAATGTCCTTCAGCTTCTTTAGGGCTTGGGAGATTTCAGAAGCTGAAAGTCAGGTTGGAAAACAATAAGAAGAGGAATAAATAAGAAATGAGATTGAATAAGGAAACAGGGGTGAAACATTGTCAGCTTTGAAAGGGGGAAGAATCTGAAACAGTCTAGTAAGCATTATAAATTCAGAGGCTTTTCACACTAATAAAATCAGAAAGCGGAATTATCATCAGATTCAAGTAAAACAGGTAGAACTTATCTAAAATAATATGATGCTACAATTGTTCTGCCCTCTGTAAGCCTATAGGTGATGGGATTAACAGTATAAATAGATTTGTGATAATTGAATTGCCACTACACTGTACTCCTGTTTGTCATTTTCTGAGTTATAAATGTATATCTTAAAAATACTAACACATATAGTTTATATGCTTTATATATATCATAAAAACTCAAGGAAAGACTGTGTCCATATTGTTATTTAGAGGTGAATGCTTTTGTTAAAGTTTGATAATGAAATAATAATAACGACCAAAATGTAAGCAGAGGTTTATTGAGTGCCAGTCACTGCTTACAGGCTTTAAGAATTTTAACTCATGTTCTCCTCACGATGACACACTAAAATACTATTAATTTGCCACTTGATAATCAAAGACTTTGAAGTGTAGAGAGATTAAACAACTTGCCCATGTTTCCTCAAACAAGGGCTATAATTTGAACATAAATAAACACCAACATTTTTTTCACAAAATTCAGTCCTGAGTTTGAAAATCTGCATTACTCTGTAAGTCATTATGTAACAGAACTTCTCTTTTTATAGTGCTTTATGAAAATGGAGGCTATGTAGAATTATGATTGACACTTGGAAAAAAGTAGTCTTAAGCATGAGACCCAGAAGTGAGACTTTTATGACGAAATGTCTTCTACAGCTAACTACGCCTCTGCCCTCATATTCATGCTAACCCAGGAATCACAAGCAACTGCTGACACAATTGTGTATGTCTCTACCTTCATATCTGATGATATTTGGGATCTTTTCTATTTCAGCTTCGGGCATTTTTCTCAGGAAACATCTTATGAATAGAATTAGGCGATGGGATAGGAGAAAAGGGCTCTAAGGGGTTATAACTGTTTCCGAATTGATCAACTTTGGCTATGTAATTCACAACTGGTCATTTAAACTTGATTTACCTTTGTTTCTTTGTCTCAAAAATTAACACACCACCATACTATATTATATAATTCAAAGTTGCTAAGAGACTAGATCTTAAATTTTCTAATCACCAAAAATAAATGATAATTATGTAATGTGATAGAGGAGGTAGCTACTTCTATGGTACTGATCATATTGAATATAAAAATGTATCAGATCAACATGCTGTATATCTTAACTTACACAATATGACCTGTCAACTATATCTCAGTAGAAAAAGTAATTTCCTGGCAGGCCAGTGGTTAAGACTCTGCACTACCACTGTAAGAGTCACAGGTTCGATCTCTGGCCATGCTGCTTGGAGTGGCACACACACACAAAGATACATTGAAAGGAAAAAAACGCACACATCAGACGATGCCAGTCTGATTTCTCTCAGCAGTAACAAGTCATGGCGAGAGGAATGCCGTTCATACTCCATCCAGAGCTGTCTGTCTGTTTAGTTGCCTTCATTAATTTACCTCTTTGTGACTCCTATCTTTAAGTGAACAGGCTTTTAAGTAAACTGTGCTATGACTTAGCAGTCAGTTCATTCTTTCTATAGGGCCATGTGATAAATAAAAACAATTCAGTTTCTGTTAGAAGGCCTCCCTACTCTGGCTTACAATAGAGCCTTCTACAAGATTTCTGTAAATCTTGTAACAAGAGTTTCTAGAAATTTCTCTTCAGAAGTTGGTTTCTTTTTAAACTAGTTGCAAATATTTGAACATTAAGAAATTCCACTTCTTTTATACTATACGAAACATACTGAAAATATATTTGCTGTATTTCTTATGAAATCTTTCCCCTGGCATAAATAGATGCTATGATAGTGTTCTCTGTTTTACTTTAGAAAAACCAAGATAAGAACATAGATTCTAAATCTTACTTTTAACAAAATATATGATTGGAAAAAGATGGACTCAGTAAAATACAGCAGATAAATTAAATGATGTTCATACAAGTCTATCATTAAATCAAATAGTACAAAATTATATCAGCTCAACATAATGGTAGGTAGAGAAATTTTGATCTGAAAAAAAAATTTCCAAGTGGAAAAAACTGAAACTTGAAAATGATAAAGTCTATTTTTTAAGTGCATATAAGTACACTCCTAATTTTAAAATGTTCCTAGACTTAAAAGACATGACTAACTCACATTTTGATTTGTTAAATGTAAACTTTTAAATTGAGAATGCAAATTTATGTTTTTTAATTCTTATCTTATTTTACCACAGAACAAATTTAGTGGAGAATTCTTTCATCTTGGCAAAAAATAAAGGGCATGTATCTCCCTTAGCATCTAATTCTTTTGAGGCAGAAAGTTCAGTGTGAAAGAATAGCTATGTGATAAAATTATGAATAAAATCCTGAGCTTACTCCAACAAAGAAACAGTAAAATATAATAGATTTGCTGTTATTTTGCAATTTTGCACTTTTTCTCTGTTGGGAAACATTATGTGAGAACTATGCCACTGTACGGAGAAGGCAATGGCACCCCACTCCAGTATTCTTGCCTGGAAAATCCCATGGACGGAGAAGCCTGGTGGGCTGCAGTCCATGTGGTTACTAAGAGTCGGACACGACTGAGTGACTTCACTTTCACTTTTCACTTTCATGCATTGGAGAAGGAAATGGCAACCCACTCCAATGTTCTTGCCTGGAGAATCCCAGGGACGGAGGAGCCTGGTGGGCTGCCATCTATGGGGTCGCACAGAGTCGGACATGACTGAAAAGACTTAGCAGCAGCAGCGGCATGCCACTGTAATACATGCTTAGTACACTCCTTTTACTGTATCAAAAACAATGATTATTTTTAGGTTTATCAAGGACAATTGGGAAATCCAATCCAGAGACAAAATTGTAAAAGTAGAAAATTATTCTTTTATAATTTTGTCTCTCTAGTCATTCTTTCATTTGGCATGTAATTTCTAAGCCTCTGCTTTTCTAGTCATTATAAATACCAAGTCAGCACTGCTGAGAAGGAGTTTTACATACCAGTAAGGGAACAGGTATCTCTTCACAGCTGCTGGGAGAAATATCAATAACCTCAGATATGCAGATGACACCATCCTTAAGGCAGAAAGTGAAGAGGAACTAAAGAGCCTTTGATGAAAGTGAAAGAGGAAAGTGAAAATGTTGGCTTAAAGCTCAACATTCAGAAAAATAAGATCATGGCATCTGGTCCCATCACTTCATGGGAAATAGATGGGGAAACAGTGGAAACAGTGTCAGACTTTATTTTGGGGGGCTCCAAAATCACTGCAGATGGTGATTGCAGTCCTGCATATGACCCAGCAATCCTACTGCTGGGCATACACACCGAGGAAACCAGAACTGAGAGACACATGTACCCCAATGTTCATTGCAGCACTGTTTATAATAGCCAGGACATGGAAACAACCTAGGTGTCCATCAGAAGATGAATGGATAAGAAAGCTGTGGTACATATACACAATGGAGTATTACTCAGCCATTAAAAAGAATACATTTGAATCAGTTCTAATGAGATGGATGAAACTGGAGCCGATTATACAGAGTGAAGTAAGCCAGAGAGAAAAACACCAATACAGTATACTAACACATATATATGGAATTTAGAAAGATGGTAATAATAACCCTATATGCGAGACAGCAAAGGAGACACAGATGTGTAGAACGGACTTTTGGACTCTGAGGGAGAGGGAGAGGGTGGGATGATTTGGGAGAATGGCACTGAAACATGTATACTATCATGTAAGAAACGAATTGCCAGTCTATGTTCGATACAGGATATAGGATGCTTGGGGCTGGTGCACGGGGATGATCCAGAGAGATGATATGGGGTGGGAGGTGGGAGGGGGGTTCAGGATTGGGAACTCATGTACACTCGTGGCAGATTCATGTCAATGTATGGCAAAACGAATACAGTATTTTAAAGTAAAATAAAGTAAAAATAAAAATTAAAAAAAAAAACCTCTCTAAATATAAAACACACGAGAAAAATAAATAAATAAAATAAAAGACGCTTACTCCTTGGAAGGAAAGTTATGACCAACCTAGATAGCATCATAAGAAGCAGAGATATTACTTTGCCAACAAAAGTCCGTCTAGTCAAGGCTATGGTTTTTCCAGTGGTCATGTATGGATGTGAGAGTTGGACTATGAAGCAAGCTGAGCGCTGAAGAATTGATGCTTTTGAACTGTGGTGTTGGAGAGGACTCTTGAGAGTCCCTTGGACTGCAAGGAGATCCAACCAGTCCATCCTGAAGTAGATCAGTCCTAGGCGTTCTTTGGAAGGACTGATGCTGAAGCTGAAACTCCAATACTTTGGCCACCTCATGTGAAGAGTTGACTCATTGGAAAAGACTTTAATGCTGGGAGGGATTGGGGGCAGGAGGAGAAGGGGATGACAGGGGATGAGATGGCTGAATGTCATCACTCAATGGACATGAGTTTGGGTAGAGTCCAGGAGGTGGTGATGGACAGGGAGGCCTGGCATGCTGCGATTCATGGGGTTGCAAAGAGTTGGATGCGACGGAGCGACTGAACTGAACTGAAGTGAAGGGAACAGGGATGGATAAAAAAGTAAGGCTGTGATGATAAAAGACCACAGAAGAGGATGTGGCCTATTCTTTGGGAAAGTGCAAAGCACACATAGAAGTGGTAGCCTTGAGCAGATTCTGATGATGAGTGTTTGCCAGACTGGTGATGGTGATGGGGTGGACAATAAGAAGTCTGTCTATTTTATGGGATGAACCTTGTGACCAAAAGATGTGGAGACCTGAAACACCATGGGTCATTAGGAAAATGCTTGAGGGTAAGATATATCTGTATATGTTGGGGATTAGGATTGTTGCTGTTGTTCAATTGCCAACTCATGTCTGACTCTTTGCAACTCCATGGAAAGTAGCTCGCCAAGCTCCTCTGTCCATGGGATTTCCCAGGCAAGAATACTGGAGTGGGTTGCTATTTCCTTCTCCACGGGATCTTCCCAGACCAAGGATCGAACTGGCATCTCTTGCACTGGTAGATGTATTCTTTACCACTAAGCCACCAGGGAAGCCTGGGGCCTAGGGTAGGGTGGGAGTACTGATAAAGTAAGAAGTGACTGGACAGAGCTCAAATAATGATCACTCATCATCAGATACTACCCTGCTATGAAGATAATGAAAGATTTTAGGGAGAAAAGTAGCTATTCATGTTTGTATTTTAGTAGATCACTACAACCACACTGTGAATAGTAGACTGAAAATGTTGGCCTAGAGACAAAGGGCACCAAATTGCGCATTTTGCAATGAACTAAACATAGGTGATTAAAACGTGGTGACTAGTTGCTAGCATTCAAACTTCTGGGTGTCTGGATAGATAATGAATTGTTGAATAAGGAGAAGAGCCATTTTGGATAAAAAATCACCTAATTTAGTCTCATCATATTGAATTACAGGTACCTATGATGTCTGTAAGTAGAGATACCTACAATGAATAATAATTAATAACAATGATAATAACAACCTGGAAGTTGTTGCCATATAGCTGATAGAATGAGTCACATTGTGAATATGTCACGAAGAGTATATTGAATGAAAACAGGAAGGTGACTAACATTTAAGCTCATATTTAAGACCTTAGCATAAATTATTTCATGCTTCTAGAGCATTTTAATTTCCTTATCTAAATAAGCACAACTGTTAATATAGGATTGACATTTTCAGAGTGGCAAAGTATACTTGCTACATTTTTTCCTTTAACAAGTATGCCAGGCAAATGTAAGGAGATCATATGGTATTATATTTTTCAATTTTTCAGAAAGAACACAATTGTGCTTAAAAATAGGAATCATGACTTTAAAGTTAAGCTAAATTGAATGTTCATATTTATATAAATAATGTGTACATATAATTTCTTAATATGAGTTTCATTAAAACAATGAATGAATACAACAGATTTTAGATTGTTTTCCAGATGATCTAATTCAATGTGACACTTTCTTCTCAAAAACAAATAATATTTTATATTTTCAAAATATTGTCTCATTCAGTGAAACCAACAGACTATCACCACATGCTCATGAGAGAGTTAGGGCATATATTGTCTTTTCACAGAACAGAAGCTGAAATATTAAGAGGTTAATTGCTTCATGTAAGATCATACCTTCAATGGATAATTTAAGTGTAGACATTCTAACTCATCATTGTTTGAGTTTTCTAAAATAATACTCTGGCCTCCTTTGCTTTCTTGTTAGGAGATAGATAACAAATATTTATGTATTTATGGTGGTGGTGGTTTAGTTGCTGAGTTGTGTCCAACTTTGGTGACCCCATGGACTGCAGCCTGCCAGGTTCCTCTGTCCATGAGATTTCCTAAGCCAGAATACTGAAGAGAGTTGCCATTTTATTCTCTGGAGGTTCCTGACCCAGGGACTGAACCCATTTCTCCTCACTACTGGTGGATTCTTTTACTGTTGAACCAACAGGGAAGATCCTATGTATTTATAATTAGCCAATGTTAATCACAGTTATTAGTATCATAATACAGGGCTAATACAAGGCTTCCTGCAATGCAGGAGACCCAGGTTTAGTCCCTGGGTCAGGAAGATCCCCTGGAGAAGGAAATGGTAACCCACTCTAATTGTCTTGTCTGGGAAATCCCATGGACAGAGGAGCCTGGCAGGTTACAGTCCATGACGTCACAAGAGTCAGACATGACAGTGACTGAACCATCACCATCAGTATTTGAAAGCGTTTGTATATTGTAGGGGCTTTCCTGGTGGTTCAGATGGTAAAGAACCTGCCTGCAATCCAGGAAACCAGGGTTCAATCCCTGGGTCGGGAAGATCCCCTGGAGAAGGAAATGGCAACCCACTCCAGCATTGTTTCCTGGAGAATTCCATGGACAGAGGAGGCTGGCGGGCTACAATCCATTGGGTCACAAAGAGTAAGACATGACTGAGTGACTTTCACTGCTACTACAGCAGCATATATATGCAAATTGATTATATAAACTGTATATGAATACATGAGTACATAATTAGTTCATATGAGTGCTGGTTTCTATATTGGATATTTCCATTTGGCCCTTCAGTTATGCTCTCTGCCCTTCTCCACCCTACTTTTTACCCTGGGAGACCAACGTGTAAAACTAACATCCATACTTTCCCACTATCTGACTTAGAATTGAGTAAGGCCAATCTGAGGCACAGAAAGAAGATTAAAAGCCAGGAGGATAGAAATATAGGTCAGCAGTTCTCTTTTTAACTCATCCTCTGCAGTTACCTTAGACTGGTATGGCTAGTGACAGGAAGTCATACTTAAACTGGCCTTTTCTACACAACTCACAATCTTTCCCAGATTCCAGAAACCTCTGCTTTCCCTCATCCACACAGGACAAGGTGTGGTAGCAGCTTCAGACATATACTCCAGTCCTTGTGGTTTCTCCACACTTTCCCCATGGCTTTAAAACTCACTGACGTATCAATAAACTCTCCCCAGATAATCCTAATTTGAGTGTGCCATCTGTTTGCTCCAAGTGCCATGCATAATGTAATCTCTAAATCAAGGATGACTTTTATCATCAGTAATTCTATTTGTAAAAGAAGATACTTTCTAGAGATCATCAATTAGTAAATATAAAATACTATTCTAAAGACTCCTCAAATAATTTGTTGGTAAGATGAGGAATATATCAATAAAATATGTATTTTAAATGATTTAAATGAATGTTTAAACTCACTAAAAAATTCCAAATAGTGTAGACTCAGTTTCAAAATTAAACTTTCCAAATATTATATAGCAATATCATCTTGGTCTGTTAGATGGCACCACCCTTATGGCAGAAAGTGAAGAGGAACTAAAGAGCCTCTTGAAAGTGAAAGAGGAGAGTGAAAAAGCTGGCTGAAAACTCGACATTCAGAGAAAAGGGAACCCTCTTACACTGTTGGTGGTAATGCAGACTAGTGCAGGCACTATGGAGAACAGTGTGGAGATTCCTTAAAATCTGAAAATAGAACTGCCATATGACCCAGCAATCCCACTGCTGGGCATACACACTGAGGAAACCAGAATTGAAAGAGACATGTGCACCCCAATGTTCATCGCAGCACTGTTTATAATAGCCAGGACATGGAAGCAACCTAGATGTCCATCAGCAGATGAATGGATAAGAAAGCTGTGGTATCTATACACAATGGAGCCAATAAAAAGAATACATTTGAATCAGTTCTAATGAGGTGGATGAAACTGGAGCCGATTATACAGAGTGAAGTAAGCCAGAAAGAAAAACACTAATACAGTATATTAATGAATATGTATGGAATTTAGAAAGATGGTAACAATGACCCTATATGCAAGAAAGCAAAAGAGACACAGATATAAAGAACAGACATTTGGACTCTGTGGGAGAAGGTGAGAGTGGGATGATTTGAGAGAATAGCATTGAAACATGTATGTTACAATATGTGAAATAGATGACCAGTCCAAGTCAGATGCATGAAACAGGGCACACAACCGACGCACTGGGACAACACAGAGGGATGGGATGGGGAGGCAGGTGAGAGGGGGGTTTAGGATGGGGGACACATGTACACCCATGGCTGATTCATGTCAATGTATGGCAAAAAGCACAACAATATTGTAAAGTAATTAGCTTCCAATTTAAACAAATTAGTTAAAAAAAAATTTTTTTTTAAGGAAAAAAAAAAAAAAAACTAAGGTCATGGCATCCAATCCCATCACTTCATGGCAAATAGATGGGGAAACAATGGAAACAATGACAGACTTTATTATCCTGGGTTTCAGAATCACTGCAGATGGTGACTGCAGCCATGAAATTAAAAGACGCTTACTCCTTGGAAGAAAAGCAGTGACAAACCTAGAAACACATTAAAAAGCAGAGATATTATTTTCCTGACAAAGGTCCATCTACTCAAAGTTATGGTATTTCCAGCAGTCATGTATGCATGTGAGAGTTGGACCATAAAGAAAGCTGAGAACTGAAGAATTGATGCTTTTGAACTGTGGTATTGGAGAAGACTCCTGAGAGTCCCTTGGACTGAAAGATCAAACCAGTTAATCCTAAAGGAGATCAGTCCTGAATATTCATTGGAAGGACTGATGCTGAACCTGAAACTCCAATAATTTGGGCAGCTGATGCAAAGAACTCACTCACTGGAAAAGACCCTGATGCTGGGAATGATTAAAGGCAGGAGGAGAAGGGGACAACAGAGGATGAGATGGTTGGATGGCATCACCGACTCAATGGACATGAGTTTGAGTAAGGTCTGGAAGTTGGTGATGGACAGGGAAGCCTGGCGTGCTGCAGTCCATGGGGTCACAAAGAGTTCAACATGACTGAGTGAATAAACTGAACTGTTGCCCTTCTAAGTCTTTTAGTGTATTGGGAGGAGCATAGGCTTTAGAGTCAAAACAATTTATGTCAAATACTGGCTTTGCCATTTTCTAGTCATGCTTCTTTAGGGAACTTAGTTATTTAATTTCTCTAAGCCTTAACTTATCTGTTTAAAAACATAAGAAAAATACTTCATTTGTAAACCTATTTTAAGAATTAAATAAATGGAGTCATATATGGTAGAATGGGTTTGAACTTAGCAAGACTCCAGAGTACAGAGCATCCAGAGATTGTCTTTTATTCCAAGAAAGCAGAATCTCATATTGATTAAGTATGTGGGCTCTGATGTCAACCCACCTAGTATGAGTTCTGGTTTCATCATTCACTGCTCTTGTGACCTATTCTTGCTGCTGCTGCTGCTGCTGCTGCTAAGTTGCTTCAGTCGTGTCTGACTCTGTGCGACCCCATAGACGGCAGCCCACCAGGCTCCCTCATCCCTGGGATTCTCCAGGCAAGAACACTGGAGTGGGTTGCCATTTCCTTCTCCAATGCATGAAAGTGAAAAGTCAAAGTGAAGTTGCTCAGTCGTGTCTGACTCTTAGCGACCCCATGGACTGCAGCCTACCAGGCTCCTTTGTCCATGGGATTTTCTAGGCAAGAGTACTGGAGTGGGGTGCCATCGCCTTTTCCAGACCTATTCTTAAGCAAGTTATATAATAAGTATTTTACTTGTAAGATATGAAGCACTCTGCAGGTAGTAATCTTAATACTTATCACATTGCAGTAATACTTCTTCCTGGTATTCTCTAGATCAGTTTAATGGCACCTGGACTATGAGATACTTGAGTGGAAATAAAATTTATATAAAAAGACTCAACAATAACAGCTGAACTTGACAAGGCACCTGTTCATCTGCTATGTTCTAGACACTATTCTAGGTGCTTTGCATATGTTAACTCAAAATCCTCATGATGCTTTGAAGAAATTTTTATTACTATTAGCATCAGCAAATGTTTTACTGATGAGGGAACAGATGAAGGAACTGGATTCCAAGGAATTTGCTAAAGGCTCACAGCTGATTAAGTGTCAGAACGCAGCTGGTACAGCCCTGACATCTGTGTTCTGAACCAGTGCAACGTGCAGTGCCAGCTTCTCAGTAGTTCACTTAATGTTGCTTGAACCAAAATAAGTAACTTAGTATTTCCTGATTATAGTTTACAGAAATCTTCTGGATCCAGAGGAATAGTTTTGGAGCTATAACATGGAGAAACTTCTCTTTCCTCCCTTTCCCTCTCTGTTTATTTTATAGGAGGAGAAAGTATTAATTTCTTTTTTCCCTTGAAATTATAGATTTTTCTCCATAGGCTTATGAAAATCTGATTCTTGACTGGCAATTTAGAAAATTGGTTCAGTGTGCATAGTAAAGATCATTATATTTGATCATAACTTGCTTTCAAATTCCTCCTTATTCAACTGTGCTTGCTTTTTATATGCCTGAAAAAAGTGTTTAGGGTGCATTAGAGAACACATTTAACAAATTTTATAATAAATTTGCTTATAAAACAAGAAAGTCTGGCTTCATACTATGAACAACTTTGTAAAACTAGTCACATATCACATTTTGCTAAAATTAGGTATAATCATATCACTGATTGGCTTTATTCTCAAGTCATATTGGTCTGTATTTGGTGGAATAAAGGCTCCATGCTTCCAAGCTTTTTCCATTTTCTAGTCATGCTGCCTTAGGAATTTAGCTATTTAACTTCTCTAAGCCTTAACGTATCTATCTGTTTACAAATATAAGAAAAATACCTAGCATATGTACCCATCTTAAGAATTAAATAACGGTAAACATGGCACTAGCGGTAAAGTACCTGCCCACCAATGTAGGAGATGTAAGAGACGTGGGTTTGATCCCTGGCTTTGGAAGATCCCCTGGAGGAGGGCATGGCAACCCACCCCAGTATTCTTGCCTGGAGAGCCCCATGGACAGAGGAGCCTGGCAGACTACAGTCCATAGGGTCGCAGAGAGTCGGACATGACTGAAGTGACTGAGTACACACGGTGGAATAAGATACATTTTTCTATTGTGAGAGAGAAACTATGATGGGTAATATTATCACTTGTCTCCTCCATTAATGAATTCAGCCATACTGGACATTTCAATTGTTGTAATCACTGGTAAATAATATGCCTATCTAACATACAGTGAAGCTCTTGAAGCACAATAATTTAGAAATTGGTTTGATTGAATAGATTTTTTAAAAAATCCTATAATTTATCAGGTCTTTGCATACATTAAGAGACACTTATATATTATTAGGTGATATTTAGTTTGGTTTAGTTTTCTCAATAAGGGCATCATTTAAAGTTCTTAACTCCTTCTGTGTCTAGAAATAGTTATGTGTTAAATTATGTTTATGTTTTTACTTGCTTTATTTTAATGTGTGAATTTTAGAAATTGTAGTTTCCATTGAATGAATTAAATGTATTTAAAACCTACTTCTAACATTGTTGTTTTCAGTCAATAAGTAATGTCAAACTGTTTTGCGACTCCATGGACTATAGCCTGGCAGGTTCCTCTGTCCATGGAATTCTCCAGGCAAGAATACTGGTGTAGGTTGCTATTTCCTTTTTCAGGGAGTCTTCTTGATCCAGGGATTGAACCCGGGTCTCCTGCATAAGCAGGCAGATTTTAATCAGTTATAGGTTGTTATTAACTATGTACAACCTTTTAAAATAATAAAACAAAATTTCAGTGACCATTTGGTACTACATTATGACAGACATCGCTTGTATACTTTTACATACAATATTTCTTGTTCCATTTACTTAACATTTTTCTAATAATGATTTTGCTCCAGATCAGAATAGCACTTTCAAAGCTTTACCAATATTCACATTTATATTTTCATAGGCCACTTGAGCTTCACTTGAAGGTCCAGTTCTCTAGAATTCTCAACAAAGACCACTTGCTACCAGACTGGCTAAGAATAATCTCCCCAGCTTGTCATACCTGGACATCTGCCTTTCAGTTAGTTTCAGTTCTGCCTTTATCCCAGTGCTAATATCCTTATCTTGTTACCTGTCTGAGGCAGAACCTCAGGAATTTGAGGAATAGTGTCCACTTTGTTTCTGACAGTTTTCCTCTTGGGAGCGGTGTAGTGTAACAAGAACAGAGGGCAGATTCTGGGACAGGCCAGCGTTGGTTCAAAACCTGCTCCACCACAAAGCCTGCAGATGGCCCAAGGTGAGTGCCTTAGCCTCAAAACTTCTCTATAGGAATATGCATTTTGGTCTGAAGGCCAGTTTTATCTCCCAACATCAACAACCACATAAAGCCATTTGTTCTCTTCTGAACTTGATTAAGGTCAATTCTCTAAAAGTGGGGATGATGTTTGTTAACTTGAAATCTTGTTCACAGCAAAAATGTGATTATACCTATGGTACATAGTATGCATGGAACAAATGCTAGTTTCCCATCTCTTTCTTGTCTCTCATTTATTCTCTGACATGAAATTTGTATGTTCTCATTATTGCCTGATTCTTTGCATGACTGTGTTCATAGTTACTGACTCATTCTTTTGTCCTCCTTATTTAAAATCTTTCTTTATCCTACAGATAAACTCACAAATGGAAAGGAAATGGCAACCCACTCCAGTATTCTTGCCTGGAGAATCCCATTGACAGAGTAACCTGGTGAGCTACGGTCCATGGGGTCGCAGAGTCAGACATGACTGAACACTGCACATACTCACAAAAGTGCCCGCAAGATGTTCTATCAACAGTGCTTATTATGGTTTTGTAAATAAAAGCCAACACCTGGAAACAATTAAATGTATTCTTATCAGTATGAAGCTGATTTAATAAAATATTTAAGTAGAAAACTACCTAATTGTTAAAAAAATATGCTAATAATATGTAGGAAAATCTAGGATGTAGTAAATAAAATAGGTGGGGCTCAGGGGATTTTTAGGTAGTAGAATACTCTGCATGATGCTACCTTGGAGGATACATATCATTATAAATACTCTGTGGAATACTCTGTATGATACTATACTGGAGGATACATTGTACACTATCTTGTTCAGATCCATGAAATGTATACCACCAAGAGTGAACTCTGATATAAACTATGGATTCTGAGTAATTATGACGTATCAAGTTACCACTCTGGTGGGGAATGTTGATGTCGGGGAGCCTATGCATGTGTGGAGCACGGGATATATGAAAGATTTTTGCACCTTCCTTTCAATTTTAATATGAACCTAAAACTGCTGTAAATATTTGTAAAGTCTGTTTAAAAAAAAGAAAGAAAACAAATGGCAGAACACTGTTACAAGAGGAATGTCAAGACCACTATCAGAGATGAACACTGAGACTAAGTCCAAAACATTTAGTTTTTACTTCTTGCCCTTCCCCTCTTTTTTCTTTCTTTCTTTTTTTTTTTATAAACAAGGTCACAATATTTTTGAAATAAATATTGTGTCTTAAGAACATTTTACTCATCCAAATTCACATACATATATAAAAACAATAGGCAGGCATTCACAAGCATGAACTTACATATAAATCATTCTTAAGGATATGATAAACTTCATTAGCAATTAAATTAAGCCAGAGTAATGAAAGACTAAAAATAGAAAATTTTAAGAAAAAATATGAAGTAAGATGACTGCTAATGAGCATGGATTAGCATGATTAAAATACGAAGAAGTTAAACATCTTTGTCACTCACGACTATGTAAAAATATGAAATGCTATGAGCAATATTTGGAGAAGGCAATGGCAACCCACTCCAGTACTCTTGTCTGGAAAATCCCATGGATGGAGGAGCCTGGTAGGCTGCAGTCCATGGGGTCGCTAAGAGTCGGACATGACTGAGTGACTTCACTTTGACTTTTCACTTTCATGCATTGGAGAAGGAAATGGCAACCCACTCCAGTGTTCTTGCCTGGAGAATCCAAGGGATGAGGGAGCCTGGTGGGCTGCTGTCTCTAGGGTCACACAGAGTCGGACATGACTGAGGCAACTTAGCATGAGCAATATTATTATGAAATGGTGACTTACTAATAAAACCATTGAGATGAGGGTGGAGTAGAGATGATAAGAGATAGAGTGAGAAGGTTAGTGCCCTTAGGACACATAGGCTGTCAGCAAATATTTTAGAAATAAAAGTGAAAATGTTAGTCACTCAATAGTCTCCAGTTTTTAGCAACCCTCATCATGAACTCCTTATTACCAATTCAGACTTAATTGAAGAAAGTAGGGAAAACCACTAGACCATTCAAGTATGATGTTAATTAAATCCTTTAGGATTATACAGTAGAAGTGATGAAGAGATTCACAGGATTAGATGTGATAGACAGAATACCTGAAGAACTATGGACAGAGGCTCCTGACATTGTACAGGAGGCAGTGATCAAGATCATTCCCAAGAAAAAGAATTAAAAAAGGCAAAATGGTTGTCTGACAAGGCCTTATAAATAGCTGTGAAAAGAAGAGAAGTTAAAGGCAAAGGAGAAAAGGAAAGATACAAGCATCTGAATGCAGAGTTCCAAAGAATAGCAAGGAGAGGAGAGAAAGCCTTCCTCAGTGATCAATGCAAAGAAATAGAGGAAAACAATAGGATGGGGAAGGCTAGAGATCTCTTCAAGAAAATTGGAGATACCAAGGGAACATTTCATGCAAAGATAGGCACAATAAAGGACAGAAAAGGTATGGACCTAACAGAAGCAGCAGATATTAAGAAGAGGTGGCAAGAATACACAGAAGAAATACATACAAAAAAATCTTCATGACCCAGATAATCATGATGATATGATCACTCACCTAGAGCCAGATACTCTGGAATGGGAAGTCAAGTGGGCCTTAGGAAGCATCAGTACGAACAAAGCTAGTGAAGGTGATGGAATTCCAGTAGAGCTTTTTCAAATCCTAAAAGATGATGCTATGAAAGTGCTTCAGTATGCCAGAAAATTTGGAAAACTCAGCAGTGGCCATAGGACTGGAAAAGGTCCATTTTCATTCCAATCCCAAAGAAAGGCAATGCCAAAGAATGTTCAGCTACTACACAATTGCAGTCATCTCACACACTAGCAGAGTAATGCTCAAAATTCTTCAAGACAGGTTTCAACAGTAACTTGAACTGTGAACTTCCAGATGTTCAAGCTGGATTTAGAAAAGGCAGAGGAACCAGAGATCAAATTGCTAACATCCAAAGGATCATCAAAAAAGTGAGAGAGTTCCAGAAAATATCTACTTCTGCTTTATTGACTATGCCAAAGCCTTTGACTGTGTGGATCTAAACAAACTGTGGAAAATTCTTCAAGAGATGGAATACCAGACCACCTTACCTACCTCCTGAGAAATCTGTATGCAGGTCAAGAAGCAACAGTTAGACTGGATATGGAACAACAGACTGGTTCCAAATTGGGAAAGGAGTACATCAAGGCTGTATATTGTCACCCTGTTTATTAAACTTATATGCAGTGTACATCATTAGAAATGCTGGACTTGATGAAGCACAAGCTGGAATTTAAGAGTGCTGGGAGAAATATCAATAAACTCAGATATGCAGATGACATCACATTTAAGGCAGAAACCAAAGAAGAGCTTGATGAAAGTGAAAAACGTGAGTGAAAAAGTTGGCTTAAAACTAAGCATTCAGAAAACTAAAATCACAGCATCCGTTCCCATCGCTTCATGGCAAATAGACGGGGAAACAATGGAAACAATGGCAGAATTTCTTTTGGACTCCAAAATCACAGCAGATGGTGACTGCAGCCATGAAATTAAAAGACGCTTACTCCTTGGAAGAAAAGTTATGACCCACCTACACAGCATATTAAAAAGCAGAGACATTACTTAGCCAACAAAGGTCTATCTAGTTAAAGGTTTGGTTTTTCCAGTAGTCATGTATGGATGTGAGAGTTGGATTATAAAGAAAGCTGAGCACTGAAGAACTGATGCTTTTGAATTGTGGTATTGGAGAAGACTCTTGAGAGTCTCTTGGACTGCAAGGAAATCCAACCAGTCCATCATAAAGGAGATCAGTGCTGGGTGATCATTGGAAGGACTGATGTTGAAGCTGAAACTCCAATACTTTGGCCACCTAATGAGAAGAGCTGACTCATTGGAAAAGACCCTCATGCTGGGAAAGATTAAAGGCAGGAGGAGAAGGGGACAAAAGAGGATGAGATGGTTGGATGGCATCACTGACTCAGTGGACATGAGTTTGAGTGAACTCCGGGAGTTGGTGATGGACAGGTAGGCCTGGCATGCTGTAGTCAATAGGGTTGGAAAGAGTCAGACATGATTGAGTGACTTAACTAAATTGAACATGGACTGTAGCCCATCAGGCTCCTCTGTCCATTAAATTTTCCAGGCAAGATTATTGGAGTGGGTAACCATGCCCTTTTCCAGGGGATCTTCCTGACCCAAGGATCGAATTTATTGTCTTAGCTTAAAAATCAAAAAATTCTTAAACCATAACCTTTCACTTTATGTCATAGCCTTCTTAAGTATTATAAGGAGAATTTTGAAATATTTCCTGTAGTATTGAATTACTTACCTAGAGGTAAGAAATTCTCTTAATTTTATTTGTTAGAAAAAATAAAAAGGATCCTGGAAAGGAGAAATCCTCTGAAGTTTAGCCATGAACCAGTTAAAATTTTCCTGTGTAGTGAATAGAGTTGAACTTTTAAGTCTGACAAAGGAATGTGTATATGCATGCTTGTATTTTCATCTATGTATCACTAAGCAGCAATTATGCTTAACAATGAAAATCTAGTCATATTCTTATTAAAGTGAGGAACACATGATTATTGATTACTAGCAACACAGTGCTTAACACTTTTTTGAAAATTATGATGACTGCAATCAGATAAGAAAAATAAAATTAGCTATATAGATTTTTTAAACAGGAAGCAAAATTTAAGTGTCTGTGGATGATCTGTCTATCTAGATTTAAGAAATTTAGTTTTGTAAAGTAATGAAAAAAAGTAATTTAAAATGTACAGAGTGTGGTTAATGACAAAATTTGTGCACCAGGTCAATTATTTACTTATGTATTTTAACTCTGTTAGTTTGTTCTTTTTGGAGTTATTGTATGTCTTGTATCTAGTAGCATCTAGTATCTTGTCTATATTTTCAATGATGCTCATGTAACAAACAGCTTTGGAAGACTGAAATAGTGTCTCCCTCTGGAGAACAGGTCATATTTGTTTACTGTCCAGTATAATCAAGAAAATGTCTTCTTTGAACAGTTTATAAAATATTCATAATTCCCTTGCTTGAAGTTTGTCACCTGTGACAAAAGCCCACTTTATGCACAGCAGCACCAGGGAAGCCCGAAGAATTTTCTTATATATTAGGAAATTTCACATACAACAAAACACATGAAATGTTTACAATTGAGGTTTAATGCACTGGCAAAATACCTTCCACGTGCTGATGCTGCCTCTTCTCCTTTCCTAACACTTCTGGCCCTCTGAGTGTCAAGGTCTCTGACATCAGTTGTGTTACATAAGGGTTAATTCAGAGTCAACTCAAGAGTCAGGTGGTATTTGGTTTTATCAATGAGAATTCTGAAAACCTTCAGGCATAGTTGAAGTTCTTAGAAAGTGAAAGTGAAATTCACTCAGTTGTGTCTGACTCTTTGTGACCCCATGGACTATACAGTCCATGGAGTTCTCCAGGCCAGAATACTGGTGTGGGTAGCCTTTCCCTTCTCCAGGGGATCGTCCCAACCCAGGGACTGAACTCAGGTCTCCCCATGGCGGGCGGATTCTTTACCAGCTGAGCCGCAAAGGAAGCCCAAGAATACTGGAGTGAGTAGCCTATCCCTTCTCCAGTGGATCCTCCTGACAAGGGAATCGAACTGAGGTCTCCTGCCTTGCAGGTGGATTCTTTACCAACTGAGCTATGAGGAAAGCCCAGAAGTTCTTAGACAATCAGAAAAAAGAACAAAGAATGTCCTCTTCACCCAAGAAATGTACTGTTCAGCCATCCCCATTGTTGGCTCAGCTTCACTGGCCTCCTCAGCCTAGCCAGGTAAGTCGTCCAGCAGCCCTTTTTGGCTATTCCTGCTTTGACTAGCCTTCGTGGCTCAAGGTCCAGATGCCACTTGGTATTGAACTTATCTACATTTAGATCACTTCCACAGATATTTTCCCCATAATCTCTTCCTAGTTCTATTCTTGTGATATACCCTACCCCCTGCTTTATACAGGCCATCTTCTTTTATTTTTATATCACTTTAATGAAAATTAATTGATTAATCAATTAATATATCTTTGTTGTTGTCACTTGCTCAGTTGTGTCTGACTTTTTGCCACCCCATCAACTGCAGCATGCCAGGCTTTCTTGCCTTCACTATCTCCCTGAGTTTTCTCAAACTCATGTCCATTGAGTCAGTGATATCATTCAACCATCTCATCCTCTGTTGACCCTTCTCCTCCTGCCCTCTATCTTTCCCAGCATCAGGTTTTTCCCCAGTGATTTGGCTCTTTGCATCAGGTGGTCAAAGTATTAGAGCTTCAGCTTCAGCATCATCTTTTTCAATGAATTTTCAGGGTTGATTTCCTTTAGGATTGACTGGCTTGATTTCCTTGCCATCCAAGGGACTCAACAGTCTTCTCCAGCAACCCAGATCAAAAACATCAATTCTTCAGTGCTCAGCCTTCTTTATGGTCCAATTTTCTCTTCTATACATGACTGCTGGGAAAACCATAGCTTTGACTATATGGATCTTTGTTGACAATGTGATGGTGCTGCTTTTTAATCTGCTATCTAGGTTTGTCATAGCTTTCCTTCCCAGGAAAACTGCCTTTTAATTTCATGGCTGTGATCACTGTCTGCAGTGATTTTGGAGCCCAGGAAAACAAAGTTGGTCACTGTTTTCATTCCCCACCCCATTTATTGCCATGACATGATGGGACTGGATGCCATGATATTAGCTTTTTAAATGTTGAGTTAATTAATTGATTAATCAATTAATATACCTTAATTCTTACTTGTTCACTTCATCTGTGTTGCCAGTTCTTATTCTCCTGGCACCAGGGAATTTTACTTGTTGGCAAACATGTTTTTAATATGTATTTTTTATTTTATAAAAATATCCAAAACCATATTTAAGTTATGCCTCAGCATCACTGTTGAAAAGACTTATTCTGCCTTGATGACTTAGCAAATGACATTAATTATGCTAGTTGGCAGTGTAAGGTGATTATGATTTTTTTTCATAAAACTTGGTTTGTTGCTCTGATTAAACTAGACTTTTACATTTAATGACTCTGCCTACAATGCAGGAGACTCCGTTTCAGTTCCTGGGTTGGGATGATCCCCTGAAGAAGGGAAAGGCTACCCACTCCAATATCCTGGCCTGGAGAATTCCATGGACTGTACTGTCCACGGGGTTGCAAAAAGTCAGACAAAATTGAGTGACTTTCACTTCACTTCACTTTACATTTAAATTTTGATTGCTGTTTCATTCAGTCTAAATTTGTAAGCATTGGGCTCTAAGAGAGCTTTCATAGAGCTGAAAATCTAGTACATGCTTTCTCCTGTAACTGGAATTGCTTTATTGTGCATAAGATCTAACTCTGCCGTGACCAGTCCTTGAAGATAGTTCAGCTAGCTTTGCAGAAAGATTTCCTGGATACACGTGTAAGTAAGAATCTGAGGAGTTAATGCTTCAAAAACTTTTCTAACCCACTGTCTTCAGGAAAGAAGGGGCCTCTTTGGCAATAGCATCAGACTGTTCTAGGTCATGTCATATACCTAAAATGTTGATTTCCCTTGTCAGTCTGCAAATATTTTTTTTTCTGATTTTTTTTTCTGCTAGATGTTTTCTCACCTTCAATTGGAACATTTCAGTCCTCTGACAGATTTGGTTTTCAGAAAATAACATAGAATAATTACTGTGACATGAGATAATGTAAAGCTAATAATATAGGTTTAGCAAAAGAGTCAAATACAACAAGCTGAGAAAATCTTTGAGGGGCTGAATGCATATATATTCTTATTAAAGAAATAGTGAGCCATTATTATAGTTCAGAATGGTATCTAATTTCCTGAGAGACATTATTTAATACTTTCTTATTGAAACAGTTCCATAATTATTAATTCTGAGTATCAGTTATTTAGCTAATGTCTCTTGAAAGAGGTGCATGACTCATAACTAATTAAGAACTGAATAAAAATATTTTTTCAGTGGACAGAATTACACTTAATTTATAAATTCCATTTCCATATAAGAGCAACCCTTGAGGAGTTACCTGAACTTTGTAATATTAATATTATGCATCATAGCCCATGAACCACTAATTCTGTGGAAGTAGTTGATCTACCATGAAAATTACATAATGGAGGTTTCAAATTAGTTTCACTGATTGAAACTGATACTTCAGAAGAATATTCCATGGTTATCCTGGATTTTCTGCACTCTGACACATAGTTGCCCATCCCATGTTACCTTTACCTGTTTGCAAAGCTTAGCTACCCATAACTGGATTTTTCATTTTTTCAGTTCCTTTTTACTAACATAGCGTTAATAATTTTAAAACTCTGAATATACATTGTGTCTTATTTTCACTGTGAATTCTATTTTGATGGGCAGAGGTAGAGACAAATAACCAGGATCCTTCTCTTAGTTTTCCTTCTTCTGAAAATGTCTTTATTCCCTATTCATTCCTGAAGGATAGTTACATTTAATATAGAATTCACTATTGATAATTTCTCATTTACATTGTGATTTCCTGATTCTTAATGTGACCAGTGACTTTTGATTGTAGCTTGGACACTTATGGTATTATTTTTATGAGGCACTGTATCCTTATTAAAAAATGTTTTGATTTCAGGAATCAATCCTCCTTTTGAGCTGTAGCATGAGTTCATGGTAAGTATATATATATTGGCCTTTCTGCCAGATCCCAGTAAAAGTGAAATGAGTACTCATAATGACTCCTTGCAGACAGACTGGGTGCAAGTTCAGCTACCTCTTCATCGTGCTGGCAGCTTTGCAGTGAAAGGAGGCCACAAATTTGCAATATTTCATTTCCTCTGAGAGCTCCTCTGTAGACCCAGAGTCATTAAGGAGAGGGAACGTGGAGGACAACTCACAATTTTATTGGAGCATGGCTGGGGCAGAAAGTTAGTTTCCTGCCGGGTCCTAATGACATGGGGGAAGCATGGTACCAATTATTCCATTTTCTACCACTTCATTCTTCCTCCTACATGGGTTAGAGTTGAGCTTAGTTCTCCATGTTGCTCTGTTGACATCAGGAGTTGGGGGAAAAACAGGGTTTCCTACCCAGATTCACTTCACTTGATTCCACTTTGTTGATGACAGATGAAGGTAGAGGCTCAACTCCCTGCATAGACCATGGACACCTACATGGGGGTGTGAAGGTTAGTGTGGACTCGCCCCGCTTCACACCACTTCATTAAGTGTTGTGGTTGCTGGGTGGAGGGGTGGAAATTTTGTTTGGTTTTACAATTAGAAGTGCTTTGTCAGAACATTTCTTTCTCAAAATGTTACATTCTCATGTTAAATATACTAGTTCATGTTAAAAGTATATAAAATATTGATGCATAATCTCTGAGCTAAGAAAAACCAAGAGAAGGCTTTACACATATATTGATAATGGCATAACTTAACACAAGAATTTTCCTTAGACTCATAGAATTGAATTCTGCCATAACTTAAACCTGATTGCTCTCTACCAATTTCTTCCTATTATATGCTTATATTACAGTTTGCTTTCCTGGTGGCTCAGATGATAAAAAAAATCTGCCTGCAATGCAGGAGAACAAGGTTTGATCCCTGGGTCAGGAAGATCCCCTGGAGTAGGGAATGGCTACTCTCTCTAGTATTCTTGCCTGGATGATCCGATGAACAGTGGAACCTGGTGGACTTTTAGTCCATGAGATTGTGAAGAGCCAGACACAACTGAGTGTCTAATGCTTTCATTTTCATTACAGTTTGCTGTTTTGTTTTCCTTGGTGGCAACTTTTAGTCACTCTTTTATTCTGAAATCTCTTCTGTCTGTTCACAAAAAAAATTTCTTTCATCAAATTCTACATATGCTTGTGACAGAGACAGCTTACTGTCCCTACACATCCATTCTTCCTTCCATTTGTACAGTCATATAACCTCAATGCTGAGCAAATACATGATTGCCAAGAATAAGCCTATATTACTCAGCCTCCTCTGAAGTGAAGCTTACAATGTAACTAATTACAAGTCAATATGAGCAGAAGCAGGAAGGATGTATGTGATATTTAGTTCATATATTTATAACAAAGGGTATGATTGCTCAAGTTCTTTTTCCCTTACTATGGATTACATTGTGGATATGTGATGAGCAATCTTGGACCATGAGGGTAAAGAGCACCATAGGGATAGAGAAGGAAATAAAACAGTACTAGCCTTGTTCTATTTGAAGAGCAAAGTTACCCTATCAGCCTAGGTTTTTATATGAGATAAAAACGCACTTAATTAAGTGTGGTTTTGGAATTCTCCAAGCAGCCACAATTATACCCTAACTAACACAATCCCTAAGCTCTTTATGGAATGCTACTTTCAGTTCTTTGTTCTAAATAAAGCCTGACTTCAGGAAGATAGAGTGTGACCCGATCCAGTTAAAATACAGATTGATATTGTAAAGGTGAAAATATAATTTAGAATGAAAAATAAAAGTAATGTGAGAAATAAAAGGAAGTAAAAAAATGTAGAGAACCTGTATTTACATTTAAAACTCTTGCTAATTTCTAGAATTAGGACACAGATTTGGAAAATTAAGTAGTGCAAATTCAGTTTGTAGTTTGTCTTTAAATTAAGAAGGATGCACTCCTAATCTGTTATGTTATATATCCTATACTATAACTAAATGCCACTGTATTAAAAAAAGAGATAATAGACATTAGCTACTTTCCTGAACTACCAGAGCTGAAAGAGATCCAGTATATCACCAAGGGTCATATGCCAATTTAAAGAATAAAACTCCAAATTGGTACAGGTCCAGCTCTTTCTACCTCTGTATGTATCTACTTATAAAGTGCTTACATTTTTGCATAATACAAACATAGCTTTTCTGTATTGACAAGCCATAATACTATAATAAATTAAACCTCATTTCCACTGAATATGTTTGCCTGTGTGCGTTTGTTAGTCACTTAGTCGTGTCTCCCTCTTTGTGACCCCATGGACTGGGGTAGCATGCCAGACTCTTCTGTCCATAGAATTCTCCAGGTAAGAATGTTGGAGTGGTTGCCATTCTCTCCAGAGGATCTTCCCTACCCAGAGATCAAACCTGGGTCTCTCCTAAATTGCAAGCAGATCTTTACAATCTGAGCTACAATATATTGCTATCTATAATTTAATTAACTTTAAAATTTCAGGTTCAGTTCAGTCCCTCAGTAGTGTCCGACTCTTTGTGACCTCATGAATGACAGCATGCCAGGCCTCCCTGTCCATCACCATCTCCCTGAGTTCACTCAGACTCACGTCCATCGAGTCCATGATGCCATCCAGCCATCTCATCCTCAGTCGTCCCCTTCTCCTCCTGCACCCAATCCGTCCCAGCATCAGAGTCTTTTCCAATGAGTCAACTCTTTGCATGAGGTGGCCAAAGTACTGGAGATTCAGCTTCAGCATCATTCTTTCCAAAGAATTCCCAGGGTTGATCTCCTTCAGAATGGACTGGTTGGATCTCCTTGCAGTCCAAGGGACTCTCAAGAGTCTTCTCCAACACCACAGTTCAAAAGCAGCAATTCTTCGGCACTCAGCTTGCTTCACAGTCCAAATCTCACATCCATACATGACCACAGGAAAAACCATAGCCTTGACTAGACAGACCTTAGTCGGCAAAGTAATGTCTCTGCTTTTGAATATACTATCTAGGTTGGTCATAACTTTTCTTCCAAGGAGTAAGCATCTTTTAATTTCATGGATGCAGTCACCATCTGCAGTGATTTTGGAGCCCCCAAAAATAAAGTCTGACACTGTTTCTACTGTTTCCCCATCTATTTTCCATGAAGTGATGGGACTGGATGCCATGATCTTTGTTTTCTGAATGTTGAGCCAACTTCTTCACTCTCCACTTTCACTTTCATCAAGAGGCGTTTTAGCTCCTCTTCACTTTCTGCCATAAGCGTGGTGTCATCTGCATATCTGAGGTTATTGCTATTTCTTCTGGCAATCTTGATTCCAGCTTGTGTTTCTTCCAGTCCAGCGTTTCTCATGATGTACTCTGCATATAAGTTAAATAAACAGGGTGACAATATATAGCCTTGACGTACTCCTTTTCCTATTTGGAACCAGTCTGTTGTTCCATGTCCAGTTCTAAATGTTGCTCCTGACCTGCATACAGATTTCTCAAGAGGCAGGTCAGGTGGTCTGGGATTCCCATCTTTCAGAATTTTCCACAGTTTCTTGTGATCCACACAGTCAAAGGCTTTGGCATAGTCAATAAAGCAGAAATAGATGCTTTTCTGGAACTCTCTTGCTTTTTTGATGATCCAGCGGATGTTGGCAATTTGATCTCTGGTTCCTCTGCCTTTTCTAAAACCAGCTTGAACATCACGGAGTTCACGATTCATGTATTGCTGAAGTCTGGCTTGGAGAATTTTGAGCATTACTTTACTAGCATGTGAGATGAGTGCAATTGTGCGGTAGTTTGAGCATTCTTTGGCATTGCCTTTCTTTGGAATTGGAATGAAAACTGACCTTTTCCAGTCCTGTGGCCACTGCTGAGTTTTCCAAATTTGCTGGCATACTGAGTGCAGCACTTTCACAGCATCATCTTTCAGGGTTTGAAACAGCTCAACTCTAATTCCATCACCTCCACTAGCTTTGTTCATAGTGATGCTTTCTAAGGCCCACTTGACTTCACATTCCAAGATGTCTGGCTCTAGATTAGTGATCACATCATCATGATTATCTGGGTCGTGAAGATCTTTTTTGTACAGTTCTTCCGTGTATTCTTGCCACCTCTTCTTAATATCTTCTGCCTCTGTTAGGTCCAGACCATTTCTGTCCTTTATCGAGCCCATCTTTGCATCAAATGTTCCCTTGGTATCTCTAATTTTCTTGAAGAGATCTCTAGTCTTTCCCATTCTGTTGTTTTCCTCTATTTCTTTGCATTGATCACTGAAGAAGGCTTTCTTATCTCTTCTTGCTATTCTTTGGAACTCTGCATTCAGATGCTTATATCTTTCCTTTTCTCCTTTGCTTTTCACCTCTCTTCTTTTCACAGCTATTTGTAAGGCCTCCCCAGACAGCCATTTTGCTTTTTTGCATTTCTTTTCCATGGGGATGGTCTTGATCCCTATCTGCTGTACAATGTCACGAATCTCATTCCATAGTTCATCAGGCACTCTATCTATCAGATCTAGGCCCTTAAATCTATTTCTCACTTCCACTGTATAATCATAAGGGATTTGATTTAGGTCATACCTGAGTGGTCTAGTGGTTTTCCCTACTTTCTTCAATTTGAGTCTGAATTTGGTAATAAGGAGTTCATGATCTGAGCCACAGTCAGCTCCTGGTCTTGTTTTTGTTGACTGTGTAGAGCTTTTGCATCTTTGGCTGCAAATAATAAAATCAATCTGATTTCAATGTTGACCATCTGGGGATGTCCATGTGTAGAGTCTTCTCTTGTGTTGTTGGAAGAGGGTGTTTGCTATGACCAGTGCATATTCTTGGCAAAACTCTGTTAGTCTTTGCCCTGCTTCATTCTGCATTCCAAGGCCAAATTTGCCTGTTACTCCAGGTGTTTCTTGACTTCCTAGTTTTGAAACTGAAGTTAAACGGTTTTTATGAAGACCTACAAGACCTTTTATTACTAACACCCAAAAAAGATGTCTTTTTCATTATAGGGGACTGGAATGCAAAAGTAGGAAGTCAAGAAACATCTGGAGTAACAGGCAAATTTCAGCTTATTGAGAGCCAAATACTCTCCTAGGTAATAGAAATACAAAGCAGGATATGATGCAGTCTTTTTTCTCATTGAGCTCAAGAAACAATTAAAAATTCTATAAATATTAATGCAGCTAATATATTGTGTTAGTTATCTTTTTGATAAACAGAAATAATATCTTCTATTTTATTAGCCTGAATTTTTAAATTGATGAAATTACTTCCAAAGATTATTTGAATAGCAAAAATGTATTATAAACTTCCCATTTGAAGCTTGGAATATGTCATTTTTGTATAATAATTTAATGAACAATGACTAGTTGTCTGCTGCTGCTGCTGCTGCTGCTAAGTCGCTTCAGTCATGTCCGACTCTGTGCGACCCCATAGACGGCAGCTCACCAGACTCCCCCGTCCCCAGGATTCTTTAGGTAAGACTACTGGAGTGGGTTGCCATTTCCTTCTCCAATGCATGAAAGAGAAAAGTGAAAGTGAATTCTCTCAGTCATGTCCGACTCTTAGCGAACTCATGGACTGCCACCTACCAGGCTCCTCTGTCCATGGGATTTGCCAGGCAAGAGTACTGGCGTAGGGTGCCATTGCCTTCTCTGGACTGTTTTCTCGACTCCCAATAAATAAATTCAAGAATTGTTTTTATCAGAGATCGTATCCGGACTTCCCCGGTGGCTCAGACGGTAAAGCGTCTGTCTATAATGCAGGAGACTCGGGTTCGATCCCTGGGTCAGGAAGATCCTCTGGAGAAGGAAATGGCAATCCACTCCAGTACTATTGCCTGGAAAATCCCATGGACAGAGGAGCCTGGTAGGCTACAGTCCATGGGGTGGCAAAGAGTTGGACACGACTGAGTGACTTCACTTACTTCACTTACAATTTCTGTGACTTGGAAGTATCGTATCATTGACTTTCGTTTTTTGGGTTTATGAAGGGGCTTCCCTGACCAAAGAGGAAGAAGCCATAATAAGCAGGAATATTAGAACCCCTTCAAAACTCAGTCTTAATTGCCTGTTTTGAATGACTGGCATGTTTAAAATCCTTTATCACATAACTATAATTTAACAATTGTAAAACAACTAATAGTCCATGACAAATGAAATTCTATGTTATTCAAATTTCTGTGTCCATAAATAAATGTTACTGGAACACAGCCACAGTCATTCTTTCATTGATTGTCTGTCGGCCCGTCCATTCTACAGTTGTAGACCAGAGGAGCTGCAGCAGATGCCGTGTGGTCTGAAAAGCCTAAAACACTACTCTGTGGCCCTTTATACTCTGCCGACCACTGAAATAGAACTTCTCTGTAAAATATTTACTTATATTCTGGGAATTTAAACAGTAATTTCTTGAAAGTAATTTTCTGCAGCTAATTGCTCTTCAGAAAGCTTGAAAAACACTGTAGTGAATTTGATCTTCAGAAGACTCTTGTGATATTGGTATAATTTCTACTTTATCTATAAGGAAACATATGTTGACTAACATACCAAATGTTTGTAGCTAGTAATTGCTAGAGCAGACATAGAGAGTATTTAGTTACCCTGACAGCACTAGGCAGAATCCTAATCTGAATCTTTCAATGTTTGTGAAAATAAAATACCAACTTTAATATTTTCTGATCTGATTAGTATCTTATTTTACCTACCATAATATAAAGTAATATGTGTTTAACATCCAAATGTTATTATACAAATTTACTTCTGGTTAAATAGGAGAATCTGAGAACAGGAAAAAACCTCCCAAACCTTCACCAGAGTTTGAAATAACACAAAATGTAGACTTTTATTTCTGTAAGCAGTCATTCAGTTTTAAATTATATATGTCCCTGGATAGTTATCATTCTCACATACTAAGATCTCAGAGTAAATGCATCTAATCAGGTTGTTTTTCTTCTAACAATTGAAACAAACAAATCAAAAACAACAACAACAAACCTGAAGAACTTGCAAGAATCAGAGCACAAACCAATCTGAAAATCTTAAAGATGTATAATATTTAATATCTATTGAAGGCCAGTTATCATTGCTCTATACTGATTAGAAAAAAAGGGTTTAGATGAAAGTCTCTTTACATAGTAAATTATACCTTTCAATTATTTGTTTTGAGATAAATGAAACTATTACGTTTATTAACACTTCAAGGAGTTTCTGTACCAGATGCCATTATAAAACAATACAATTAGAAAAATAAATAATTCACTATGTCAAAATTCAGTTCCCATTGTGATACAATATAGTATTTAATAAGTTATGTTAATTTGAAGCAAGAAAAATATATATCTATTATCAGGGTGTCTACAGGCTTAAAGATATAAATTATATTTCCATTCTAAAGATACAGTACATAATAATTATTTTCAAAACAGTGTTCTTACAAGTCAAGCATCTGGGTTAAGTATTGAACAAATTTATGTTAATAGCAAAAGCTATAAAAAGTAATTTACTATTTTCATAAAAATTTTCCAGATTGAAAATTTTTCTTCTAGGCTCAAGTTAGTATATGATTAATATGCCAATTTTTCCCTTTCCTTGATTTTTTATTTTGATATTTTCTAGTATTTTAAGGGCAAACAAAGATAAAGAAAACTGTTATATTTAATCATTTTGTAAGTTTAGAATACTCATTAAGCTGTTCAGCTTTGATAGATTTGAATGCTGTAGAAATATTACTCTTTGTTTCCTACAAAAATGTTTATTTTAGGTTTTTAGAAAATCAATATATTCAACAATTTAGTTCCAGCTTACATGCAAAAAGAAAGACTCATAATGAAAAGCTGAAATATTTAATTTTAGCACAATTGATCATACTGTAGTAGAGGTTAAACTAACAAGTTGTTCTGATTGACTCTGGTTATTCTCCTAAGTTTTAGAAAAATATATTTTGAAAAAGGCTCAAGGAATGACATATCTATAGAGACAGACAAGTCTATAGACAAATAATTCTATAGATAAATATCATTAAAAGATTAAACATGAAAATAAGGAAATAGAGTACTATAACATTACCACATAGTTTACAAAAAATTCATTTTGAAAAAAATTCAACTTTCATAGACTGTCATGTATTGTCTATAGAATATCATTTCAAATTATACAATTCTTATTTTATAGAAACTATTTTATAATTCGGTAAATTATAGATGGTTTCCCTGGTGACTCAGTCAGCGGTAATGTATACACCTGCCAATGAAGGAGACGTGAGTTCGACTCCTGAGTGTGGAATACCTCCTGGAGAAGAAAATGGCAACCACTCTATATTCTTGCATGGGAAGTCCCATGGAGCCAGGTGGACTACAGTCCATGGGGTCACAAAGGAGTCAGACACGATTTAGCAACTAAAATAACAGCAAGAAAGTTGTATCTGGTCGTGAACCAAAACTACTATTTCTTGTAGACAAATTCTATTCTGTATAAATTCTGTTCTTTCTGATGAAGCTTCAGTTGACTTATTTCCCTGACTATGAAACAATCTAGTTCTGCGTCCATTTTTACATTTATTTATGTATTCTTGTCCTATAAGCATGTCTCTGAATTCTTCTTTGAATTTCTTAAAATATTTTCTTGATTCCCTCACTATAAATAAAATCTTTATTATACTTCTGTATATTTGTATAAAAATCATGATTTTACATTTTCATTAAAATTATCTTTAACAATTTTGTGTTTTCAAATAGCTGCTTATTGGATTCACAAAACAACTAAGTAAATTCATTATCAGAGAAGTGTATCTCATAATGCAGTTTAAGTCTATTTGAGGCTTTGTTCCTGGGTTCTAAAAGAGAATTCTAAGGGGCCACAGGAATTTTATGACTGCTTCCCTCATTTCATTTTTCCTTTCAACTAATTTTATATCTTGTTTTTTTTTTTTAATTTATTAAAAAAAATTTAGAGTATAGTTGACTTACGATGTTGTGTTAGTTTCAGTTCAGTTCAGTCACTAAGTCGTGTCCACCTCTTTGCGACCCCGTGGACTACAGCACTCCAGGCTTCCCTGTCCATCACCAACTCCTGGAGTTTACTCAGACTCATGTTCATTGAGTCAGTGATGCCATCCAACCATCTCATCCTCTGTAGTCCCCTTCTCCTCCTGCCTTCAATCTTTCCCAGAATTAGGGTCTTTTCCAAGAACTGAGTTCTTCGCATCATGTGGCCAAATTATTAGAGTTTTTATTTTAACATCAGTCCTTCCAACAACTATTCAGGACTGATTTCCTTTAGGATTGACTGGTAGGATCTCCTTGCCTTCCAAGGAACTCTTAAGAGTCTTCTCCAACACCACAGATCAAAAGCATCAATTCTTTGGCACTCAGCTTTCTTTATAGTTGATCTTTCACATCCATACAAGACTACTGGAAAAACCACAGCTTTGACTAGACAGACCTTTGTTGGCAAAGTAATGTCTCTACTTTATAATATGCTGTCTAGGTTGGTCACAACTTTTCTTCCAAGGAGCAACCATCTTTTAATTTCATGGCTGCAGTCACCATCTGCAGTGATTTTGGAGTCCCCCCAAAATAAAGTCTGTCATTGTTTCCACTGTTTCCCCATCTATTTGTCATGAAGTGATGGGACAGGATGCCATGATCTTAGTTTTCTGAATGTTGAGTTTTAAGCCAACCTTATCACGCCTCTCTTTGACTTTCATCATGTTAGTTTCAGGTGTACAGCAAAATGAATCAGTTATACATATACATATATTCCAGCCTTTTTAAAGATTTTCCCCATATAGGTTATTATGGAGAATTGAGTAAAATTCCCTGTGCAATAGAAGGTTTTTATTAGTTGGCATAAAAACAGAAATATAGATCAATGGAGTAGGATTAAAAAGTCCAGAGATAAATCCATGTACCTAAGGTCCCCTAATCTATGACTAACAAGAAAAGAATATACAATGGAGCAAAGACAACCTCTTCAATAAGTGGTGCTGGCAAAATGGGACAATATATGTAAAAGAATGAAATTAGAATACGCCCTACCATCATACACAAAAATAAACTCAAAATTGATTAAACACCTAAGTGTAAGGCCAGATACTATAACCTTTTGGAGGAAAACATAAGCAGAACACTGTTTGACATAAATTGCAACAAGATCTTTTCAACTTACCTCCTAGAGTAATTAAGATAAAAACAAAAATAAATAAATGGGACCTAACTAAACCTAAAAGTTTTTGCACAGCAAAGGAAACCATAAACAATATGAAAAGACAACCCACAGAATGGGAGAAAATATGTGTAAATGAAGCAATTGACAAGGGATTGTCTGTGCTTAGTTGCTCGGTTGTGTCCAACTCTTTGTGACCCCATGGACTGTAGCTCATCAGTCTCTTCTGTCCATGGAATTTTCCCAGCAAGAATAGTGGAGTGAGTTGCCATGCCCTCCTCTAGGGGATCTTCTTGATGCAAGGATCGAACCCTACATTTGCAGGTGGATTCTTTACCACTATAGCCATCTGGGAAGCCCTACGAGGGATTAATCTCCAAAATATAATACAAATAGCTAATGCAACTCTCTCTCTCTCTCTCTCTCTCTCTATATATATATATATATATATATATATGTATATATATATATTTATATATTTCAATCTTTGATAGATTGAAAAGATCTTGTTGCAATTTACATCAAACAGTGTTCTGCTTATGTTTTCCTCTAAAAGTTTATAGTATCTGGCCTTATGCTTAGGTCTTTAATCCATTTTGAGTTTATTTTTGTGTATGATGTATTATTTATATATATATATATATAAATATATAAATATATAAAACAAAAAATGGGCAGAAGATCTAAATAGACATCTCTCCAAAGAAGACATACAGATGGTCAACAGGCACATGAAAAGATGTTCAACATGACTATTAGAAAAATGCAAATCAAAACTGTAAGATGGTATCACCTTATACCAGTCAGAATGGCTATTGTCAAAAATCTACAAACAATAAATGCTAGAGAGGGAGTGTAGAAAAAAGAACTTTCCTACACAGTTGGTGGGAATGTAAATTGGTAGAGCCACTACGGGGAACAGTATGAAAGCTCCTTAAGAACTAAAAACAGAGCTACTATTTGATCCAGCAATTCCACTCCTGGGCCTATATTCAGAGAAAGCCATAACTGCAAATGATACTTGAACCCCAATATTCATTGCAGCACTATTTACAATAGCCAGGACATGGAAGCAACCTAAGTGTCCATCAGCAGAGGAAAGGATAAAGAAGATGTGGCACACATATACAATGGAATATTACTCAACCATAAAAAACAACAAAATAATGCCATTTGCAGCAACACAGATGGACCTATCATACTGAGTGAATTAAGTCAGAGAAGAAAAATATCATATGACATTGCTTATGTGTGGAAAAAAAAGGGATACAAATGAAATTATCTGTAAAGCAGAAATAAGTTCAGTTCAGTCGCTCAGTCATGTCCGACTCTTTGAGACCCCATGAATCACAGCACGCCAGGCCTCCCTGTCCATCACCAACTCCCGGAGTTCACTCAGACTCACGTCCATCGAGTCAGTGATGCCATCCAGCCATCTCATCATCTGTCATCCCCTTCTCCTCCTGCCCCCAATCCCTCCCAGCATCAGAGTCTTTTCTAGTGAATCAACTCTTCGCATGAGGTGTGCAAAGTACTGGAGTTTCAGCTTCAGAATCATTCCCTCCAAAGAAATCCCAGGTCTAATCTCCTTCAGGATGGACTGGTTGGATGTCCTTGCAGTCCAAGGAACTCTCAAGAGTCTTCTCCAACACCACAGTTCAAAAGCATCAATTCTTCGATGCTCAGCTTGCTTCACAGTCCAACTCTCACATCTATACATGACTACAGGAAAAACCATAGCCTTGACTAGATGGACCTTAGTCGGCAAAGGAATGTCTCTGCTTTTCAGTATGCTATCTAGGTTGGTCGTAAGTTTTCTTCCAAGAAGTAAGTGTCTTTTAATTTCATGGCTGCAGTCACCATCTGCAGTGATTTTGGAGCCCCCCCAAATAAAGTCTGACACTGTTTCTACTGTTTCCCCATCTATTTTCCATGAAGTGATGGGACCGGATGCCATGATCTTTGTTTTCTGAATGTTGAGCTTTAAGCCAACCTTTTCCTTCTCCTCTTTCACTTTCATCAAGAGGCTTTTTAGTTCCTCTTCACTTTCTGTCATAAGGGTGGTGTCATCTGCATATCTGAGGTTATTGATATTTCTCCCAGCAATCTTGATCCAAGCTTGTGCCTCTTCCAGCCCAGCCCTTCACATGATGTACTCTGCATAGAATTTAAATAAGCAGGGTGACAATATACAGCCTTGACATACTCCTTTTCCTATTTGGAACCAGTGTGTTGTTCCATGTCCAGTTCTAAATGTTGCTTCCTGACCTGCATGCAGATTTCTCAAGAGGCAGGTCAGGTGGTCTGGTATTCCCATCTCTTTCAGAATTTTCCACAGTTTCTTGTGATCCACACAGTCAAAGGCTTTGGCATAGTCAATAAGGCAGAAATAGATGTTACAGATGTGGAAAACAAACTCATTTGTTTTAACCATTACAATAGAGTTTTAGTGGTGACAACTGAGGGTGAGTTCAATGATCCCTGCAGTCAGAGCTTACACACTGGATGAATTGGAGATGCTACTGAGTTCTCTGATCAGGCATATCAGTGGTGCTAACTTTGACTTTCTTGACATTTTCAATAGCAGTCCTGTGAATACTGCTTGTTAAAGATATAAGAAAAGTCATTGATGTTTTCTAACTCCTTTGTTTTCCATTTTTTTAAGCAAAGGAAGTTATTTTCCAAGCAGGGAAGAATAATCTAAATTGCTTCTCACCTTTATCTTTCCCTTTATAGTAAGTCTTCTAATATAATATTTTGAAAAATAACTTACATTTAATGCCCTTATTTATTGTGTCTTTTGCAAAAATTTGTACCTATCCTTTGAACACCAGAAAAAAATATTTTAATTTTATAAAGCTCCCACTTGCTAGGTCATATTGGCAGAGGGATTATAGTAGAGACAATGGATTAGAGTCTCTATAAGAAAGAACATAGCTCTCAGTTGCACCTTCTTTCTCCTTCTAGGATTCCACAAGTACTCAAGATTCTTTTTTCCTTTGTAACTGGCATAAGTTATTAAATTCTCTCAGAATACAGTTGTGCCAATCTTCAGGCCTTATTGCTTCAGTTGTTTCCACTGCTGCCAATGGACACTAGCTGCTTAATAATTAAGAAAAAGTTCCCCCCGCTTTTTTTTTTTTTATTGGCCATTCTCTTATCTCAACTAGTTCAAGCTGAGCTTGTCTTTATTTGGATTTGGGGGAAAGGGCATCTCTCCAAAAAACTTGAAACCTATTTCATTCAATTCCCAAACAAAGAAGACAGGGCTTCTCTCAGGATATTTTAAAACTTCTAGTTTGCTTAATTAGTTTGCCTAACTTACTCTTTAGATTTTTTAACATTGCTTTTATTAGGAACCTGGCCAGAGTGCCTGCAGAGATTGAACCTCAGGGTTGTGAATGACATACAAATTAAAGTCATTCTATTCAGCCATAGTGCCAAAGGTTGAGTGATATTCTTCCATCTCACTTTAAACAGATGAGTACTTTCCAGAGGTAAGAGGTAGGTCAAAGCATCCTATCTTTTTATTATCACTGCCATCTCCAAATCAGATATCTTAGTCCTGAGAGATAAAACCTAAGCTGGTTTGGTTGCTTTTGCATGTGGTACAGTAAGCCAATTTTTGAGTATCTATAAATTCCAAAAGTCAACACATGGACACAACTTATGCCTGAAATCTTGTGGTGGATATCCATAACATGTCACCTCTATGGACTCTCACTCTAGCTAAAAAGTTAATTGTAATCAGAATATATATGTAAATAGAAAGTTTCTCCTTACTTGTCCTTTAAGCTTATATTAACAATTGACTGGTTCAAAATTGGGATTATGACAAGTCATATATTGTCACCCTACATATTTGATTTATATGTAGAGAACATCATATGAAAGGCCAGGCTGAATGAATCACAGAGTGAAATTAAGATTGTCGAGAGAAATAACAACCTCAGATGTACAGATAATACCAGTTCGACTGCAGAAAGAGAAGAGAAACTAAAGATCTTCTTGATGAGGGTGAAACAGAAGAGTGAAAGGCATCTGGTCCCATCATTTCATGGCAAATAGAAAGAGAAAAAGTGGAAGCAGTGGCAGACTTTATTTTCTTGAACTCCAAAATCACCACAGACAGTGACTGCAGCCATGAAATTAAAAGACGCTTGCCCCTTAAGAAAAGCTATGACAACCCTAGACAATATATTAAAAAGCAGAGACATCACTTGTTCAACAAATGTCCATATATTCAAAGCTATGCTTTTTCCAGTAGTCATGTACAAATGTGAGAATAGGACCATAAAGAAGACTGAACACTGAGGAACTGATGGTTTTGAATTGTGTTGGAGAAGACTCTTGTGAGACCCTTGGACTACAAGGTGATAAAACCAGTTAACCCTAAAGGAAATCAACCCTGAATGTTCATTGGAAGGACTGGTGCTGAAGCTGAAGCTCCAATACTTTGGCCAGCTGATGTGAAGAACTGACTTACTGGAAAAGACTCTTATGCTGGGAAAGATGGAAGGCAAAAGGAAAAGGAGAAGGAGGAGGCAGAGGATGAGATGCTTAGATAGCATCACTGACTCCATGGACATGAATTTGAGCAAACTCCAGGAGATAGTGGAAGATAGAGGAGCCTGGCAAGCTGCAGTTTATGGGGTCACAAAGAGCTGGACATAACTTAGTGATTGAACAACAACCACAACATGATTCTCAAACATCTGTTTCCAGATAATGTCCCACAAAATTGACACAAATCCGATGTCCAATGCATACTACTCAGTATTCATCGTTACCTTTCTCATATCTACTGTTGTCATGTAGAAACTAGATTTATTTATTGCTGAAAGTGAAAGTGAAGTTGCTCAGTCGTGTCTGACTCTTTGTGACCCCGTGGACTGTAGTCCACCAGGCTCCTCCATCCATGGGATTCTCCAGGCAAGAATAGTGGAGTGGGTTGCCATTTCCTTCTCCAGGGGATCTTCCTGACCCAGGGATCGAACCCAGGTCTCCTGCATTGCAGGCAGATACTTTAACCTCTGAACCACCAGGGAAATCCAAATGAGTAAAGTCAAACTATACAGTCCATGGAATTCCCCAAGCCAGAATACTAGAGTTGGTAGCCTTTCCCTTCTCTAGGCGATCTTCCCAACCCAGGGATTGAACTTAGGTCTCCCACATTGCAGGCAGATTCTTTACCAGCTGAACCACATCTTTACAGACAAGAAGCTCATTGTATTATCCTCTGAAAATAAATGGCACTGTCAAGCCTGGGAGTCCTGATCACTGTTGAGCCAACTTTCTAGATGCACCACCAGCTCCCCCCTTTCTGAGGATGAGATGATCATTCTCAAAAGATTCCCAAAGAGTTGGGACTGAATTCTTACTACATGTGGGACTGTCAATACCCATATCCATTCTGTGCTAGAGGAAATATCCATTTTCCTTTTTCCTTCATCCCTCCTCCCACTCCTCTCCCCTCAAAATTCACTCTCGATCTCAGGCTTTTGCAAAATAAAATCAAAGAAAGATATTGTCTCTTATTATTTTTAGCTTTTTGTCTTCAAAATACAAACATCCCTGCCCCAAACGAGACAAACCAAGGGCATTGGATGCCCTTCTGAAAGAGGGAAAAGAAAATATCATGAGAACAAATTAGAATAAATTCTAAAAACATTGCTGTAGTGCAGATCTTCCTAGGAAATCTTCTGTTCACTTAAAGTAAATTCAGTCTAGATCTGTGTCCATCACAGGGCCAAAGCATATTCATGTATATCTCAGGTATCAAATTCTTTTTAGAAAATCCACCTTTGTGACATTTATTTCCTGAAATAAAGCAGTACTTGGATACACATTTAAAGTTCTTTTGAGTATTCACAAAGGCAGAGAAATTTCCTTGTAAAGGCAAAATTTCCTTGAAAAGACAATTTTCCCCTTCCCAGAAACAAACTGATCCATACAAGGAGGCCAGATTGTGTAAAATTTTCTCCACAGTTATATAAAAACTCTATTCTATCTATTATCAATACCAGTCTTGAGTTTAAAGAATATTTTATGAGGATTCAATTTTGACTATTTTATGGTATTTTCCTTTAAGAGAAAAGTCTAGTCTTGTCCATTGTCAACCAGGACAGCAGGATCATATTTGTACTATTAAAAGTAGGGCATGTGAGAGATGGGTTTGACAGTTACAGTATTTGTGAGTCATGTGCACAGCGGATCTAGCACAGTGCATCTATCATCTCATGACGTAATAACAACACAATAACACAGGATTGTTACTTCCACTTACAGATGAGGAAACTAAACTCATCTAACTGCTAGGACATGAGTGAAGCAGCAAACCCTATAAATGGCAGAACTGGCATTTGAATCTGTATTAATTACCTAACCCATAGTTTCCACCACAGGTAATGTCCATACGTCTTTATTTTTATCTTCTAGCATAGCCTTGTGGGCTAGATAAAGAGGGAATCATGTGCTTGTATTCTCATTTCATATCTTCCTCCTATTACTTTTATAAGATATTCAGACTTGTACTTGGAAAACTACAGGGAAATGAAGTCAAATGATTTATATATAAAGATGTATTTAAAGGTGAAAAAACAGTTGGAGAAATACTATATCCTATTTCTTCTCTCTTTCAAATGAATTCTAAGGTAGGCTGCTATCATTAAGTTTATTATGTGTAAAAGATGATTTAAATAAAAAGAAAATTATCAAACTGAAGCAATATTATCAGAAGCATCTTTGGTGATTCATTGTAATTTTTATATCATCTTTTTCATTCTCAAAATTGACTATAAAATTTTATATTATTTTATATATTTTAACGGATGATTATATCAATATTTAGTGAAAGTTCTTATGTAAACAAACTAAATATTTTGTATACAAAATATGGATCTGCCATTTAATTAGGTTTGAGAGGAATAAAATGAAGGGGCTCATTCTTTTTGTTAAGTTATTTAGTAGTGGACTATATAAACACTTTAAACTGTTGTGTTTTAGGGAACAACAAAGTAAAACTTTATCACTGTCTCAGATAGAGGAGAGAAAAATGAAACGAATAACCTTTTCATGATCAATACCTTTGCAAAATACTAATTTTCCTTCAAATGCCATAAATCATGTAAACAGAATGCATTGTATTGTTGCTGTGTATCATTCATCTACTTAATTCTGTAGTCATTTTTTCATGTATGAATTATTTTAGTTTATTCATGATTTATCTCTCATATATATTCAATAGGACAAAAAGGTTTCCATCAACTAGAACATATTAATTACTTCCATTTAGCAACAAATTTAGACCATACCGACAGTCAAAGCAAAAATGGGAAATCACTGAGTTATATAATCTGAAGTACTCAGAAAGAATTGTTTGTAGAGACATTCATGTATACTACCATTAAAACATGAGACAAATTAATAATTCAAATTTTAGATAAGATCTATATCATTTAAATCACACAATGTTCTTTAAGGAATTATTTCACTTCATTAATAGTGAAATTTATGTGGAAATATACATATGATATAGTAAGACCCAGAGATAACTTACAACATATGAAATAAAAGATGGTAAGTCTCTCAATGAAATAAATTTCTAGGAGACTTCAACATGTCTTGAAATTCACCTAACTCAACACTGAAGATTCTGACAAGAGACTAAATTACAAGTTCTGTAATTTTATTTATAAAGCAAAAAATTTTCTGTGAAAGTAGACCTAGAGAGAGAAAACTGATATAAAGTATATGCCAAACAATTCTACACTTGTAAAAGTAGTAAATAAATACACATAAAAGTGAGTTGCAGAATATATATATATGGATTTTTTTCCTCATGAAAGAACTTAAAATGGTCCCACAATGTGACAAAGAATCTGGAACAATTTAGTGATGATTTTGCTTGGAGATATTTTAAGAGCATGTGAAAATTTGTGTCTGAAAATGAGTGTTTATTAAAATACATACATCAATAAGTTCAGTTCAGTTCAGTTCAGTCACTCAGTCGTGTCCGACTCTTTGCGACCTCTAGAACCACAGCACGCCAGGCCTGCCTGTCCATCACCAACTTCCAGAGTCCACCCAAACCCGTGTCCATTGTGTTAGTGATGCCATCCTACCATCTCATCCTCTGTCATCCCCTTTTCCTCCTGTCCGCAATCTTTCCCAGCATCAGGGTCTTTTCAAATGAGTCAGCTCTCTGCATCAGATGGCCAAAGTATTAGAGTTTCGAGTTCAACATCAGTTCCTCTAATGAACACCTAGGACTGATCTCTTTTAGGATGGACTGGTTGGATCTCCTTGCAGTCCAAGGGACTCTCAAGAGTCTTCTCCAACACCACAGTTCAAAAGCATCATTTCTTCAGCACTCAGCTTTCTTTATAGTCCAACTCTCACATCCATACATGACTACTGGAAAAACCATAGCCTTGACTAGATGGATCTTTGTTGGCAAAGTAATATGTCTCTGCTTTCTAATATGCTGTCTAGGTTGGTTATAACTTTCCTTCCAAGGATCAAGCATCTTTTAATTTCATGGCTGTAATTACCATCTGCAGTGATTTTGGAGCCCCCTAAATAAAGTCTGACATTGTTTCCCCATCTATTTGCCATGAAGTGATGGGACCAGATACCACGGTCTTAGTTTCCTGAGTGTTGAGCTTTAGCCAACAGTTTCCCTTTCCTCTTTCACTTTCATCATGAGTCGCTTTAGTTATTCTTCACTTTCTGCCATAAGGGTGATGTCATCTGCATATCTGAGGTTATTGATATTTCTCCTGGCAATCTTGATTCCAGCTTGTGCTTCATCCAGGCCAGCGTTTCTCATGATGTACTCTGCATATAAGTTAAATAAGCAGGGTGACAATATACAGCCTTGACGTACTCCTTTTCCCATTTGGAACCAGTCTGATGATCCATGTTCAGTTCTAACTGTTGCTTCCTGACCTGCATATAGGTTTCTTGAGAGGCAGGTCAGGTGGTCTGGTATTCTCATCTCTTTCAGAATTTTCCACAGTTTATTGTGATCTACACAGTCAAAGTCTTTGGCATAGTCAATAAAGCAGAAATAGAAGGCAATGGCACCCTACTCCAGTACTCTTGCTTGGAAAATCCCATGGACAGAGGAGCCTGGTGGGCTGCAATCTATGGGGTCGCGAAGGCTGGACACGACTAAGCGACTTCCCTTTCACTTTTCATTTTCATGCATTGGAGAAGGAAATGGCAACCCACTCCAGTGTTCTTGCCTGGAGAATCCTAGGGATGGCGGAGCCTGGTGGGCTGCCGTCTATGGGATCGCACAGAGTTGGACACGACTGAAGCGACTTAGCAGCAGCAGCAGATGATTTTCTGGAACTCTCTTGCTTTTTCAATGATCCAGTGGATGTTGGCAATTTGATCTCTGGTTCCTCTGCCTTTTTGCTATCATGTATCAATACTAATGAAAATGATGAAAGAAACCACCATACATCTGACTGTTTCAATGCCCCAGGTAAGTGTATGGAGCTAGATAATATAACTTACAGTCTTAATCCTATGGCCTTTCAGAAATCTTTGTTTTCTTTTTTTCCTCTAAAAGCTACCCTGAAAGGAAACACCTAAAAACTTAGTTATGGGATATTGCATTCAACCTGATTCTTCACCATTGTGGAGGTAGTCTGACCACAATTTTAGTGTAGCTTGGGGCACAATCACTACCCAAAGAGAGGTAATACAAACAATGCTAACTGTTCAATGAGCTATGAAAATCAATGAGGCAAAAATATTTATTTTAGCTCTAAATTGATTTATCTAGCCAATCAACTTCTATTTTGTTCCTCGTTGTTAGTAATTTTGTTTATGTACTATTTTATTGTCACTTTTTTACATGAGTGCTCTGAAGGTCAGGATTTGACTTTCTGAAAAGCTATTATTTTCTTTTTAAAGCTTTTGCAAAAAACTTCAAAAATTACATTATTCACAAGAACAAAAAAGATTATCATAGATAATTACAATTAAACTCTAAATTGCAAGATTTATGGAAGCCATTTATTAAGTACTGGCTTAAAAATAATTAGAGTGAATAATTTAGATTTAGCTCTGCTTTGGTTAAAATGAGATTAAATAGCAAAATATTAGAAATGGATGGCTCAGAATTGAACAGGGCATTCACTGATGATCTACTTATTCATATTTAAAAAGTTGACCATTCTAACTTCTGAAGAAAAAAAACTTAATAATAAAGATGTCTAATTTTAGATGACTTTAACCACCATTGAAGAAATTAAAAACTATTTTGACTCTTAGCAAACAAATTTACAGTTTTTATATGTTGTTCAAAATTTCTTAATTATGAGGCAGATAAAATGTGATATTACTTAAGTTGGGAGAATATATTTTCCCTACATTTTAGCACAACTAAGTAATCAGGGAAACTATATCTACTTATAAAAATAAGATAAGGATGGCATAATGATAATTTCACTTTGAAATTAAGCAGATGTTTCTTAAATAAAGTATGTTGAAGATTCGTCTTAAGTTAATCAGTAAATAATTTGGTATAATAATATCATATTATTCATGCCAATGTTATCATGCATCTCCTTTTGATTTCATTGCATGTTTTGTGTCCACATACATATTTGTAATAGTTTAATCTGTGGTCATTAATAGTTACTTGTAATGATGTACTCTGCCAGAGAAAGATTTATAGGAGCTCTTATATGTCCAACTTTTCCACCTCCCTTTGCCCATGAAATTTGGCAACACTGAATCAGGATGGAAGCTCTATGACCTCTGGTAGTGACTGAGGTTGTTACGTCTTCTGGCAGGCAGAAAACAATCAATAGGAATAAACTATACTACAAATGTGTTTATATTTCTAAATGTAAAATTTCAAAACTCAAAACATTTATGAAGTTAATATCTTGGGAAAATTAGTTTTCCAGTAAGAAAACATGAAAAGCTATTTAACATCACCAGCCATTAGAGGAATGCAAATTAAAACCACGGTGGTTATATTACTATAAACCTAACAGAATGGTTAAAAAAAAAAATCAACGCCAAATGTTAGTAAAAATAGGGAGAAACCACCACTCATGTTAAATGGTCAGTTACTCTGAAAGATTTGTCAATTCCTTAAAAAATTAAATATTCAATTGTAAAACCCAACAATTGTACTCTAGAGTATTTATCTCAGAGAAATAAAAAATTTTGACCATACAAACACCTATGCACAAATATTTGCAACAGCTTAGTTTGTAATAGCCCCAAATTGTACTCAGTCCTGATTTCCTTCAACAGTAAAATATTCAACTGTGGTACAAACATAACACAGAAAGCAATTTATCAGTAAAGAGGAAGGAATCATTAATACACACAACTAGTTGAATGAATCTCAAGAGATACTGTTGAATGGGGAAAAAAGCCAATTAAAAAAGGTTTACTATTTAGTATATTTATATATCATTTTTGAAATGACAAAATATAGAAATGAAAGATAGATTCATGATTGCCAAAATTAGGTCCTGGGAAGTGATGGCAAAGACATGGATGTGTGTATAAAAGGGATTCTTTCTCGGAATACTGATCATGATAGTAGATACAAAAACCCAGATGGGAAAAATTGTATGGGATTTAATACAGATACACACACAAGCATATGGGTAATAATAGGAAAATCTGAATAAGATGGAGGAATGTACAGATATCAATATCCTGGTAGTGATATTATAAGAGAATTTTGCCAAATGTTACCATTAGAGTAAAGTGTGTAAAGTGCTAACAGTATGTGGCAAAGAATATCAAGTGGAACATAGACCTCTCTCAACTCAATAATAATAAAAAAAATAACACAAATGGACAAAAGATTTTCATAATGATCACAGAGGACATGTGAAAGATAAAAAGGCTTAGGAAAAGCTTCTAAACATCATCAGCCACTGGCGAAATTAAATTAAAAACAGAGTTACTCCTGTACACCTATTGGCATGGACAAAAGTAAAAATGATGATCATATCAACTGTTGGTGAGGATGTGGAGGAACCAGAATTCTCATACAATGTTGGTGGGGATGTAAACTAATACAACTCTTCATAAAAGCACAGGTTATGGAAAAGATAGATATATGCATAAAATCTCCCAGCCATTTCATGCCAAGGAAAGCATATATCCACAATTGCATGCAAATGTCTAGCTTCTTTGTTTGTAATAGCTCCAAAGTGGAAACAATACCACCTTCTATGAACAGCTGTTGTTGTCGTTCAGTTGCTAAGTCATGTCCGACTCTTTTGCTATCCCATAGACTGTAGCCCACCAGGCTCCTCTGTCCATGGGATTTCCCAGGAAAGAATACTGGAGTGAGACTAGCAAGAATACTTCTCCAGAGGACCTTCTTGACCCAGGGATCCAACCCCAGTCTCCTGCATGGCAGGAAATTCTTTACCACTGAGCCACTTGGGAAGCCCATCTATGAACAGGTGAATGGATAAAAAAGTTATTGTACTTTCATAAAATGGAATATTACTCAGAAATAAAAGTAAACACAAAATGTGCATGAATCTCAAAACAATTATATTGAATGAGTAGAGACAAATATTAATGCTACAGGATTATATCTGGCAAACTTATGAAAAAATACAGCTATTCTATAAAGATAAAAAGTAAATAATTTGGTTGCCTCTGGGTGGGGTGGGGGTAGCTGGGAAAGGCTTGGCAGAAAGATTATAAACAGGCAAGAAGAAACTTTTGGAAATGATGGATATGTTCATTTTCTCAATGACAGTGATGGTTTTGAGTATATACATAGGACAAAATTTGTCATATTGTGTAATTCAATCATATGCAGCTTTTTGTATACTTTTTTTTTAACCTCAAGAAGATTATTAGTCTGAGATGGTCCCTAATATAAGTCATGGGGAAAAAATAAGTCAGTTCCTGTGCGAGAGTAAACAAAATCTTATTCTCTCTTGGGATCTTTCAGAGGTGTGGTAAATCATATTTTTAAGACATAGTGAAGTTAGGCAAGGTTTAGTAAACTTATAATAAAAGTTACTATAGGTTTGTTGCATAAGACCTAATTTTTTATAATATCACAATATAGTTTACATTCAAACAGGAGTTACCAACCTGACCAGCTTCTTCATGGAAAACTGTCTTGGTGAAGGGGATGTAATTCAGTTAAGCTATGAGCCAGGCTATGCAGGACCACCTAAGATGGATAGTCCACTGGAGAAGGAAATGGCAACCCACTCCAGTATTCTTGCCTCTAGAATCCCATGAACAGTATGAAAAGGCAGAAAGATAAGACACTGAAAGATGAGCCACCCAGGCTGGAAGGTGTCCAATATGCTACTGAGAAAGAGGAGAGGGGAATTACTAATAGCTCCAGAAAGAATGAAACAGCAAGGCCAAAAGCAGAAATGATGCTCAGTTGTGGATGCGTCTGGGAAGGTAAAGTCCGATGCTGTAAAGAACAAAACTGTGTAGGCATCGGGAATGTTAAGTTCATGAAAGCAGGTATTTTGGATGTGATCGGGCAGGTTTCCCTGGTGTCTCAGGTGGAAAGAATCTGCCTGCAATGCAGGAGACCTGGGTTCAAACCCTAGGTTAGGAAAATCTCCTGGAGAAGGGAACGGCTACCCACTCTAGTATTCTGGCCTGGAGAGTTCCACGGAGAGAGGAACCAGGCAGGCAACAGTCTATGGGGTGACAAAGAGCTGGATTTGACTGAGAGACTTTCACTTTCACTTCAAGCAGGGGATGGCCAGACCAAACATCTACATTTTGTTTGCTTTTCAGGAGCTAAGTAATGTCCGACTGTTGGAGACCTCACAGACTGCAACACACCAGGCTCCTACATCCTTCACTATCTCCAGGAGTTCTCTCAAATTCCTGTCCATTGAGTCAGTGATGCTATCTAAGCATCTCATCCTCTGCTGCCCCCTTTTATTTTTGTCTTCACTCTTTCCCAGCATCAGGGTCTTTTCCATTGAGTCAATCTTCACAGCAGGTGGCCAAATAGCCCCATCAACATTTTAAGAATCAATGAACTCAAATGAACAGCAATTGGTGAATTTAATTCAGATGACCATTGTATCTACTCCTGTGGGCAAGAATCCCTTAGATGAAATGAAGTAGCCGTCAATCAACAAAAGAGTCTGAAATGTAGTACTTGGGTGCAATCTCAAAAACAACACAATAATCTCAGTTTGTTTCCAAGGCAAATCCTTCAACATCACACTAATTGAAGTCTATCCCCCAACAACTGTTGCCAAAGAAGTTAAAGTGACTGTATTTATGAAGACCTACAATGTCTTCTAGATCTAACACCAAAAATAAGGTGCCCTTTTCACAATGGGGGATTGGAATGCAAAAGTATGAAGTAAAGAGATACCCAGACTAACAGGCAAGCTTGGCTTTGGAGTACAAAAGGAGGCAGGGCAAAGGAAACAGAGTTTTGTCAAGAGAGCACACTGGTCAAAGCAAACACCCTCTTCCAAAAACAAGAGGTGACTCTCCATATGGACATCACCAAATGGTCAATACTAAAATTAGATTGATTAACTTCTTTGCCGCCAAAGAGGGAAAACTTCTATATAGTCAGCAAAAACAAGACCGGAGCTGACTGTGGCTCAGATCATGAGTTCCATATTGCAAAAGAAAAGTGAAAGTGAAAGTCACTCAGTTGTGTCCGACTCTTTGGGACCCCATGGACTGTATAGTCCATGGAATTTTTCAGGCCACAATACTGGAATAGGTAGCCTTTCTCTTCTCCAGGGGATCTTCCCAACCCAGGGATTGAACCCAGGTCTCCTGCATTGCAGGCAAATTCTCTACAAGCTGAGCCACAAGGGAAGCCCAAGAACACTGGAGTGGATAGCCTATCCCTTCTCCAGAGGATCTTCCTGACCGAGGAATCAAACCGGGGTCTCCCGCATTGCAGGTGGATTCTTTACCAACTGAGCTATGAGGGAAGTCCCTTATTCCAAAACTTAGGCTTAAAATAAGAGAGTAGGGAAAACCACTAGGATATTCAGGTATGACTTAAATCAAATCCCTTATGATTGTACAGTGGAAGTGACAAATAGATTCAAGGGAGCAGATCTGGTAGATGGAGGGCCTGAAGAACAATAGATGGAAGTTCATAACACTGTAAAGGAGGCAGTGAGCAGAAACGTCCCAAATAAAAATAAATGCAAGAGGCAAAGTGGTTGTTTGAGGAAGCTTTGCAAATAGTGAAGGAAACAGGAGAAATGAAAGACAAGGGAGAAAGGGAAAGATATATCCAACTGAATGCAGAATTTCAGAGAACAGCAAGGGGCAATAAGGCCTTCTAAAGTGAACAATGCAAAGAAATAGAGGAAAAGGATAGAATGGGAAAGACTAGAGATCTCTTCAAGAAAACTGGAGATATCAAGGTAACATTTCATGTAAGAATGTGCATGATAAAGGCCAGAAATGATAAGAACCTAAAGAGCAGAAGATATTAAGAAGAGGTGGCAAGAATACACAGTAGAACTATACAAAAAATGTTTTAATGACCCAGATGTCCACCATGATGTGGTCAGTCACCTAGAGCCTGACATCTTGGAGTATGAAGTCAAGTGGATCTTAGGAAGCATTGCCATGAACAAAGATAGTGGAGGTGACAGAATTTGAGCTGAGCTCTTAAAAATCTTAAAAAAAGCCACAGTTAGTTGCTCAGTCAAGTCTGACTCTTTGCAACCCCTTGCACTATATCTTGCCAGACTCCTCTGTCCATGGAATTCTCCAGGCAAGAATACTGGAGGGGGGTCCCATTTCCTTCTCTAGGGGATCTTCCCAACCTAGGGATTAAACCTAGGCCTCCAGCATTGCAAGCAGATTCTTTACCATCTGAGCCACGAGGGAAGCCCCCCAAAGTGCTGCACTCAATAAGTCATCTTCTAGAAGTGAAGTATTATTAGGTAAAAGCAAATTTAAAAGTTGAGGTCAGATTCCCAAAAGAGTGTCAGAAAGTATAATATGAAAAGAAAGAACTCTTATCTCCCTCTAGTGAAACCACATGTGACTGGTTGCAGCTCTGCACTGTTGGGAGACAGTTCTCTACGGGACACTCACATTTCTGTCTATCTTGTCAGCAGAGGCCCTGATGTCCCTTAGCTACAGATTACTTCTCCAAAGAAGTTCATAAATCAAACAGCCTTGGGAGAAAGAGTTTTTACTGCTACAGAGGGTGGGTTTGTATACTGTTTGACAGAATAAAGATATTTTCTTGAAGAGCAAAGGTTCAGCAGGCTTGCTTGCATTCCATTTTAAAGGCTGGAGTTACTAATTTGGGGTTTCAGCTGCTGTGTCACAAATCAATTTTGTGTACCCAATTCGTCCAGGCCCACCAGGGACTCGGGAGCCGAGGGATAATGACTGGCATGAACATGAGGGTCCTACTTCTGCTGTAAATAGATTTTGTCTCTGATCCAGCAGTCTTCTGTTTCTTGTCAGCTTGAATGAAACTGTTCATTAGTTTTAATAAACTGTTGATTTGTTAGCTTGCAAATAGGGTAAAATTCAGACCATCCAGGCAATTCTTGACATGCCTAATGTGGGATAATAACATTAGAATCTTTTCCACATTGATGTGGATATGGAAGGGGATCCGATCTACTGATAAAAAAGAGCAAACTTAGGGCAAAAGGCAATTACTACAATCTAGGGTTTATAGTCATTGTTTCTTACTACAAGATTAAAAAAAAAAACAGAAAAGATATATACATGCATATATGATATATAGTGTGTTATTCACTGTCATGTACAACTTTTTGCGATTTCATGGACTGCAGCCTGCCAGGCTCCTCTGTTCATGAAATTCTCCAGGAAAAATACTGGAGTGGGTTTCCCTTTCTCCAGGGGAATCTTCCTGACTCAGGGATCTAATCTGGGTCTCCAGCATTGCAGGCAGATTCTTAACCATTTGAGCCACAAGGGAAGCCTTATATAATGTATAGGGCTATTTTAAAGAGCTAATAAAATACTTCAGAACAAAGTTAAAGGAAACATCTTAAAGATTAAATAACATTTCTGAAAAATACATAGCTTCTAGAAAATTCTAAAAAATTATTAAAAAATTTTGTCTCAAGATAATATACAGATACCTTGCACAAACAAATAATTTAAATATTTTACTCAAATACATGCATTTACATTTATTAAGTAATTAATGAAAGCTAATTGAAGGTATTTTTCAAAAACAGAGACTTCATTATATAATAGGACAGAGTAGGAGATATTGCTACAGTTCTAGCTTAAAACATTAGTCAATTTTTTAGACATATCCATCACTTTTTAGAGCTTTATAATACTAGAGTGCCTTGGACCACAAGGAGATAAAACCAGTCAATTCTAAAGAAATCAACCCTAAATATTCACTGAAAGGACTGATGCTGAAGCTGAAGCACCAATATTTTGGCTACCTGATGTGAAGAGCCAACTCAATGGAAAAGACCCTGATTCTGGGAAAAATTGGGGGCAGGAGATGAGGGTGACAGAGATGAGATGGGTGGATGGTATCACTGATTCAATGGACATGAGTTTGAGCAAAGTCTGGGAGATACTGAAAGATAGGGAAGCCTGGCATGCTGCAGTCCATGGGGTCTCAAAGAGTTGGACATAACTTAGCAAACGAGCAACATCAACTGAGAAACAGCCTGATAATTCACTAGTGTTTAGCAGATATTGCATAAAATATAGTATTGCCCTATAGGATGAAAGCATCTGTTTTCCCCTAAATTCCAATGAGAAAATGGCATTTCAAACCTTAGCATTTCAGCCATCACTGCAGGTAAGGCAGAATAACCTTACAATAGGATGATGAGATTAGATATTTCAGAGATTACCAAGTGAAACTGAAGGCCAGTAATCCACAGAAAAAACATGTAGGAAAGCACAGACAAAAAATTTCTGGTTATTTCTTATGAAGGAATTACATAACTTCTTCCTATTCTGGATATTTTATTTGATTGAGGATTTCAGATTTACTTTTAGGAGTTTTCTAAGCCTGATATACAATTGTTACATGGTTGTGATTTAACCAATATTGGACTTCCCTGGTGGCTCAGACAGTAAAGCATCTGTCTACAATGCAGAAGACCTGGGATCTATCCCTGGGTCCAGAAGATCTGCTGTAGAAGGAAATGGCAATCCACTCCAGTACTCTTGCCTGGATAATCGCATGGACAGAGGAGACTGGTAGGCTACAGTCCATGCTGTCGCAAAGAGTTGGACACGACTGAGTGACTTCACTTTCACTTTCCTTTTCCTACCCTTTCCTCAGCTTAACGTTACTTTCACCAAACAAAGTTTATCATCTCAAACAATTTGGTCACGTCCACTCTATACACACTTCTACTATACTGGAGCTACTCACATTAAAAAGGTGTCACACCACAGTATAGTTTAATGTTAATTTTGAAGTCTGCAATGAAGTCCTTGAAGTCAAAGAGCAAGTCTTGGAAATACATTGTTTATATACCTTGCTTTACCAGAGATTTATTTTTTAACTGTCTCTTCAACATCCTGTATATAAAAAATGGTCCCAGTATGGATGATAAATTATATGGCCACTCCACTTATAAATTCTATATGCCTAACAATCCCCAGTTCAGTTCAGTTCAGTTCATTCGCTCAGTCATGTCCAACTCTTTGCGACCCCATGAATTGCAGCACGCCAGGCCTCCCTGTCCATCACCAACTCCCGGAGTTCACTCAGACTCACGTCCATCGAGTCCGTGATGCCATCCAGCCATCTCATCCTCAGTCGTCCCCTTCTCCCCTCCCGCCCCTAATCCCTCCCAGCATCAGAGTCTTTTCAAATGAGTCAAATCTTCTCATGAGGTGGCCAAAGTACTGGAGTTTTAGCTTCAGCATCATTCCTTCCAAAGAAATTCCAGGGCTGATCTCCCTCAGAATGGACTGGTAGGATCTCCTTGCAGTCCAAGGTACTCTCAAGAGTCTTCTCCAACACCACAGTTCAAAAGCATCAATTCTTCGGCACTCAGCCTTCTTCACAGTCCAACTCTAATATCCATACATGACCACAGGAAAAACCATAGCCTTGACTAGACGGACCTTAGTTGGCAAAGTAATGTCTCTGCTTTTGAATATGCTATCTAGGTTGGTCATAACTTTTCTTCCTAGGAGTAAGCGTCTTTTAATTTCATGGCTGCAGTCACCATCTGCAGTGATTTTGGAGCCCCCCAAAATGAACTCTGACACTGTTTGCACTGTTTCCCCATCTATTTCCCATGAAGAGATGGGACCGGATGCCATGATCTTCATTTTCTGAATGTTGAGCTGTAAGCCAACTTCTTCACTCTCCACTTTCACTTTCATCAAGAGGCTTTTTAGTTCCTCTTCACTTTCTGCCATAAGGGTGGTATCATCTGCATATCTGAAGTTATTGATATTTCTCCCAGCAATCTTGATTCCAGCTTGTGTTTCTTCCAGTCCAGCGTTTCTCATGATGTATCCTGCATATAAGTTAAATAAGCAGGGTGACAATATACAGCCTTGACATATTCCTTTTCCTATTTGGAACCAGTCTGTTGTTCCATGTCCAGTTCTAACTGCTGCTTCCTGACCTGCATACAGATTTCTCAAGAGGCAGGTTAGATGGTCTGGTATTCCCATCTCTTTCAGAATTTTCCATAGTTTATTGTGATCCACAGTCAAAGGCTTTGGTATTGACAATAACGCAGAAATAGATGTTTTTCTGGAACTCTCTTGCTTTTTCCATGATCCAGCGGATGTTGGCAATTTGATCTCTGGTTCCTCTGCCTTTTCTAAAACCAGCTTGAACCTCAGGAATTTCACAGTTCACGTACTACTAAAGCCTGGCTTGGAGAATTTTGAGCATTACTTTACTAGCACGTGAGATGAGTGCAATTGTGCGGTAGTTTGAGCATTCTTTGGCATTGCCTTTCTAGGAATCAGCGAACTAAAATGGACTGGAATGGGTGAATTTAACTCAGATGACCATTATATCTACTACTGCAGGCAGGAATCCCTCAGAAGAAATGGAGTAGCCATCATGGTCAACAAAAGAGTCTGAAATGCAGTACTTGGATGCAATCTCAAAAACAACAGAATGATCTCTGTTCGTCTCCAAGGCAAACCATTCAATATCACAGTTATCCAAGTCTATGCCCCAACCAGTAACAATGAAGAAGCTGAAGTTGAATGGTTTTATGAAGACCTACAAGACCTTTTAGAACTAACACCCAAAAAAGATGTCCTTTTCATTATAGGGGACTGGAATGCAAAAGTAGGAAGTCAAGAAACACCTGGAGTAACAGGCAAATTTGGCCTTGGAATGCAGAATGAAGCAGGGCAAAGACTAATAGAGTTTTGCCAAGAAAATGCACTGGTCATAGCAAACTCTACACATGTACATCACCAGATGGTCAACAACCACCAGACAGCCTGGTAAATGTGATGATCACTCAATGATTCATGAATTAATAAATTAATTAAAAAAGTAAGTAAATGAATGAACTTACTCCAGTTATCCTTAATTTTTTTTAAAGATATTTTGGAGTATATTCTTTTAAAAACTTGACCAATCACTTTGCATCCACAACAGGAAAGAAAGGAGCAACAGACTAAACTATATTGTTAGAACTTGCTAACATTTTCATATATTACTTGTGAGAAAACTAGTTCTGCAATTTATATGGAAAGTTGTCTGTTCTTCTGTTTACTTGTTTCTCTGCCTTTCTTTCTATTTTTTCCCCTCTCTATCTCACTTTGATTCTTTTTAGTGGCTTGGTATTTTTCATAATTCTTCATGGTATCAGTGCAGACAAGACTTAAAAGATCTCTATGCAGTGCTTCTGTTAAGTATAAAAATATTTCATTTATAGCTTTCAGTACTTCTTATCTATTTCTTTTTGAAGAATTTAATCATGAATTATACATACCAGTACAGCATGAAATATTCAAGTCGTGTTCTTACATTTCAGTTTAGCCTACAAAACAAAGAAAGACTAGTTTAAACATAGAAAAGAGAGGGTCTTGTATAGCAATATGACAGTACAATATAATAGCATTATTCCCATAGCAGAGCCCAGATGAAAAGTCTAGCATAAATAGATTTCATAACTCAGTACAACTCATATATGTCAGTCAGTTAACTGAAACAGAGACATGGGTTTAAGCATTTAAAATTAGAAGTAATTTTCAAAAGTCAGAGAGAAACAGTCTTCCTGCAAAAGTGAATAATCATTATACAAAGCCACAATTAGGCTTATTTTATGAAACTTGGGAAATTCATATAGTTTTAGGCCAATAACTGTTTTTTGAATAGTAACAGAAGATGTTCCTATCAATTTGAATAAATAATTGATTGATTGTTAAGTTTGATTCCTTACAATTAGAAGTTTCCTATATCTTTCTAAATCTAAAAAGAGTAAAGTCTTCTCCATTTACTGAAGAATTCTGTTATATCCATCCAAGAAGAGGTCATGGGCTGAGACCTGACAGTGGGTCCAGGTTACCGTTGGCAAGCTCTTCCTTAGGGAAAACTCAATGCAATTGTATTTTATTTAGAAAACTTGCTTCTCAGACCACCAATCTTCAGTTCTTCTTTTGTAAACAATTGAATGCAGGATTTGTCTTTTTTTTTTTTAATCCAACAACTAAGAGCCAGTGCTTTTTACTCACCAATGAAAAAGACTTTTCCTACTTACTTAATGTACAGAAATAATTTGTTGTTGTTGTTCAGTTGCTCAGTTGTGTCTGATTCTTTGCAACATCATGGACTGCAGCATGCCAGGCTTCCCTGTCCTTCACCACCTTCCGGAGCTTGCTCAAACTAATGTCCATTAGGTCAGTGATGCCATCCAACCATCTTGTCCTCTGTCATCCCCTTTTCCTCCTGCCTTCAATCTTTCTCAGCATCATGGTCTTTTCTAATGAATTTGAAATTCGCATCAGGTGACCAAAGTATTGGAGCTTCAGTTTTAGCATCAGTCCTTCCAATGAATATTCAGGATTGATTTCTTTTAGGATTGACTGGTTTAATCTCCTTGCAGTCTAAGGGACTCTCAAGAGTCTTCCCCAACACCACAGTTCAAAAGCATCAATTCTTCAGCACTCAGCCTTATTTAATGGTCCAACTCTCACACCTATACATGACTACTGGGAAAACCATACATTCTAAGTAATAATATAGCACTGATTCTATGCTTGAGCTTGTGTTTATTACTTTCATACAGATTTTAATTAGTCAATGTTCTCAAGAGATACATAACCAATAGTATAGATATTTATCTATTATAAAAATTGTCTCACAGGATTATTGAGTCATGAATATCCATGATGTGCCGCCCACTGGAGAATGAGGAAAACCTATGGTAAAATTCAGTCTGAATCCAAAGATTTGAAAACAAGGTGAACTCATGGTGAAAGTTCAAGTCCAAAAGTCCTAGAATTGGAGGTTGGATTGTATTAGACCTGATCTGCATCCGAAGGCCTTGGACTAGGAGCACTGATATCTAAGCGCTAGAGGAGGTGTATATCTCAGCTTATGAAAAAGCACAGATCTGTCCTTCCTCTGCCTTTTTGTCTATTCAGGCCCCCAAAAGTTTGGGGTGATGTTCATGTGCATTAGTGTGGTGAGGGTGACCTCCTTACTCAGTCTGCATATTCAATTGTTAATCTCTTCTGGAAAAACCCTCAGGGACATAATCAGAAATGATGATTTACCAGCTATATGGGCATCCTGTAGCCCAGTCAAGTTTGCACATAAATCAGCCATCACAGATGACTTATTTAAAACTTGTAACAAATTTATCCCTTAAGGCTTATTATTCTCCATGCTAAAAATGGTGAAACCAAGGCATAGTGTGTTAAATATTTTAAGGTCACATGGACCCAAGTTGTAGACTTTGGGTTCTAAACAGGACATTTGAAGCCATAGTTGGTTCTTTGACACCTCCTTCAGTAGCTGACTACCAATCCTATTCCCAGAGACATTGTAAAACATGAACATTCTGCTCTATTTAAAATAAGTGGGGGAAGAAAACATCAAAATAACAACTTTACAACACAGAGTGATTAAATATATTTTCTGAACAAGATAACACAATAATCAGCATACTAAATGTAAAATGCAACAAATATTTTAAATACTTTACAATTTACTATTTTTTAAAATTGTTTTTCTACTTTTTTTAGAGTAATTAAATATTAATTATTACTCAGCTCACCCTCTATTCCCCATGTTATGCACTCTTTTATATTAATCATAAGAGTTACTTTACAAATTCAATAGGTATTCTTGACAAGCTACATTCTAATTTATCAGATCTCTTAGTACTTCTCAAATAACGGTCTTAAAACCCTTTAGAGTCTTTTCCTATGTTTACAAATTTTGAAATTTGGCTATCATATTTTAATTCTATATATATTTAAATTAAATTGTGATAATGCTAATAAGTAGAATCAACTATGAATCTGCTTAATTGATTTTTTTCTTATAGCCCCATTTCGAGGCATGGCTAGTAACTTTTGAGTAAATACTAAACATTCTGTTTCGTCAATGTTCCAACAGCCTAAACCCCTGAATGAAGAAGAGAACAGAAGCCAGTCTGCAACATTATGTAATGTGATAGAGAAATAAATACCTATTTTCGTAAGCTGCTGAAATTTTAACATTCTTTTCACTGCTACATAACTTGTATAAACTATCCAAAATAGAAGTTAATACTGAGTTGTTGCTGTAACAGAAATTAAAATATGTGGCACTATTTTGGGGGTTAGGCAGAAAGCCTAAGGAAACTGTTAACGAAAGTCAAAGATATCTAGCCATATTATGAAGTGTAAAAAATGTGTTTAAAATTGTAACATGTGATCATTTGGAATGTCTAAGGTGTATTCACTAAACTTTCACTTTAAAGAAGTTAAAAACGAAAAGGTGGGTTATATTCTTTCTTGCATTTGATAGGCTATTAAGGTAATTTTATACACCCCCCAAAACAACTGGCTCATTGGCTCATATTTTTTAAGCAGAGATGAAAAGGAATAACACATTTTTAGAAACTTTTAGGATTAATTATCGCCAATTGATAAAAATAAAATTAAGAATGCTTTGAGTGACATGGGTGACTTAAAGCTTGGTTTAGTGCTAAGCATTAGATCAAGAAAAGAGCCACCATTCTCTTATAAAAATCCTCATTGGATTTACAGAGCAATGAGGGAATCATTTCAGCTGGGTAAATGGTTAAGTAAAAAGATGATATAATACTAAAAAGATTAAATAATTCTAGAAGTATTGGTCTCCCTTGAAATCCTAACAGGCTCAAAGCATGTGCAATTTATTCTAGAAATAGAAAAGTATGGAACTGAATCAGCTCTTAGCAAAGGTGTGGTTCCTTGGAAAATAGAAAGACAACTGAAAGTCTAAGTCTTGGGAAAGGAGATCTACTGAAAAGACCTACACTGAAATGAAGTCACCCTGCTACTGCTGCTGCTGCTAAATCGCTTCAGTTGTGTCCGACTCTGTGCGACCCCATAGACGGCAGCCCACCAGGCTCCCTCGTCCCTGGGATTCTCCAGGCAAGAACACTGGAGTGGGTTGCCATTTCCTTCTCCAATGCAGGAAAGTGAAAAGTGAAAGTGAAGTCGCTCGGTCGTGTTCAACTCCTAGCGACCCCATGGACTGCAGCCTACCAGGCTCCTCCTCCGTCCATGGGATTTTCCAGGCAAGAGTACTGGAGTGGGGTGCCATTGCCTTCTCCAATGAAGTCATCCTCTACCCCTCAAATTCTACATTAGAAGGAGAGGGATACTCAGCCTCCAGGGATTGTACATTTTATATCTTCTCTCAGATGTGGTTAAAAAATATAATTGTAAAGAGATAACCTCCATGAAAGCAAACTGCAGAAATCATGAAAGACAATGGATACATGGATTCTGGAAATACCTCCAAGGAGCAGGTTACCTATGATCATTCCCAAGATAAAGGGCACTTGCTTCATGGGATTTCAGTTACCTTGGAAAAAAAAAAAGTATGTATGTTCCATTCTCCATCTTTTTTTTCTTAAGATTCTAGAGAAATAATTCTGGAAACAATTCTGGTAAATTTTCACTCATTATTTCCTTTAATGATACCTCTCCAACAGGATCTTCTTTAACCCTTCACAAATTAAGAGTGTTATTTTTGTCCTTCTCATTTGACTGTCCATGTCTCTCTTTTACTCCAAATGATTTCCTCTAGTTTAGTTTTTTGCCTGCTGAATCTGTCATCTGAAGTCTTTTTGTTTCAACTATTTAATAGTTGTTTAATTTCAAAAATGTTCAATACAGGATACAGGATGCTTGGGGCTGGTGCACGGGGATGATCCAGAGAGATGATATGGGGTGGGAGGTGGGAGGGGGGTTAAGGATTGGGAACTCATGTACACCCATGGCGGATTCATGTCAATGTATGGCAAAACCAATACAGTATTTTAAAGTAAAATAAAGTAAAAATAAAAATTGAAAAAAAAAAGAGAAAGAAATGAAACAAACACACACACACACACAACTAAACTTTTTTGGCCCCTTGTGGGGGGGAAAATTGCAAGTTTTCCCTTATGGTGGCTCTATTTAATTCTTTTTCTAATGTGCCCTACTTTTGCCATGGTAGTTTTGTAGAGCTTTTAGTTTGTTCTTTGCACATTATTTATAATTAGACACCTGTGAAACAAATATAGCAATATATATTAATTCAGAAATAAGTGAGGATTATAAATACCATCCATTATTTAGTGGAATAATAAATACATTACTTTAGATTGAGAGAAAGAAAATAGTTACATGTAGAAAGAGGGAATATAAAGGAGTATGCTAAAAATGGGGTATATGCAAAAGTCAATATCTTTAGTTCAATTAAACCATATCTTCTCATTCCCTAAATGGATGTCTGTAAGCCTTTGACTGCGTGGATCACAATGAACTGTGGAAAATTCTGAAAGAGATGGGAATGCCAGACCACCTGACCTGCCGCTTGAGAAACCTATATGCAGGTCAGGAAGCAACAGTTAGAACTGGACATGGAACAACAGACTGGTTCCAAATAGGAAAAGGAGTACGTCAAGGCTATATATTGTCACCTTGCTTATTTACTTATATGCAGAGTACATCATGAGAAATGCTGGGCTGGAAGAAGCACAAGCTGGAATCAAGATTGCCAGGAGAAATATCAATAACCTCAGATATCCAGATGACACCACCCTTATGGCAGAAAGTGAAGAGGAACTAAAAAGCTTCTTGATGAAAGTGAAAGAGGAGAGGGGAAAGGTTGGCTTAAAGCTCAACATTCAGAAAACTAAGATCATGGCATCTGGTCCCATCACTTCATGGGAAATAGATGGGGAAACAGAGTCAGACTTTATATTTTTGGGCTCCAAAATCACTGCAGATGGTGACTGCAACCATGAAATTAAAAGATGCTTACTCCTTGGAAGAAAAGTTATGACCAACCTAGATAGCATATTGAAAAGCAGAGATATTACTTTGCCTACAAAGATCCATCTAGTCAAGGCTATGGTGTTTCCAGTGGTCACGTATGGATGTGAGAGTTGGACTGTGAAGAAAGCTAAGTGCCGAAGAATTGATGATTTTGAACTGTGGTGTTGGAGAAGACTCTTGAGAGTCCCTTGGACTGCAAGGAGATCCAATCAGTCCATCCTAAAGGAGATCAGTCCTGGGTGTTCATTGGAAGGACTGATGCTGAGGCTGAAACTTCAATAGTTTGGCCACCTCATGCGAAGAGTTGACTCACTGGAAAAGACTCTGATGCTGGGAAGGATTGGGGACAGGAGGAGAAGGGGATGACAGAGGATGAGATGGCTGGATGGCATCACTGACTGGACAGGGAGGTCTGGTGTGTTGCGATTCATGGGGTCGCTAAGAGTCAGACATGACTGAGTAACTGAACTGAACTGAGATGACTGTGAATGCAAGTTGTAAAGCAATTTAATGGCATCACAATATTTTTTAATTGCAAACTTCTTTTTATGATTCCTTAAGATCCTCCTATAGCTATGTGTGCTAAATCACTTCAGTTGTGTCCAGCTCTTTGTGACCCTATGGACTGTAGACTGCCAGGCTCCTCTGTCAGTGGGATTCTGCAGGCCAGAATACAGGAGTGGGTTGCCATGCCCTCCTCCAGGGGATCTTTCCAACACAGGAAACAAACTTGCATCTCTTATGTCTCTTGCATTGGCAGGTGGGTTGTTTACCACTGATGCCACCTGGGAAGCACCCATAATTATAGTATTTCAATTTTCAGTAAAATTAACATGTCCCAGGAGTTTTATAGTTAGAAAAAAATAGGAAATAACTTTTAAAATTTCTCATTTTATTGAATTAGATATTTTTCATAAGAATTATAATTGGGTATCTTTTTTTATATTTTTCAGGTTTATTTGGAAGAAATTTTTCTATATAGCCTGGAAAATTATTATAATCTTTGACTTTTAGTTATGACTTCACTATCAGTTCAGTTCAGTTCAGTTCAGTCGCTCAGTCATGTCCAACTCTTTGCGACCCCATGAATCGCAGCACATCAGGCCTCCCTGTCCATCACCAACTCCTGGAGTTCACTCAGATTCACGTCCATCGAGTCAGTGATGCCATCCTGCCATTTCATCCTCTGTCATCCCCTTCTCCTCCTGCCCCCAATCCCTCCCAGCATCAGAGTCTTTTCCAATGAGTCAACTCTTCGCATGAGGTGGCCAAAGTACTGGAGTTTCAGCTTTAGCATCATTCCCTCCAAAGAAATCCCAGGGTTGATCTCCTTTAGAATGGACTGGTTGGATCTCCTTGCAGTCCAAGGAACTCTCAAGAGTCTTCTCCAACACCACAGTTCAAAAGCATCAATTCTTCGGTGCTCAGCCTTCTTCACAGTCCAACTCTCACATCCATACATGACTACTGGAAAAACCATAGCCTTGACTAGATGGACCTTAGTCAGCAAAGTAATGTCTCTGCTTTTGAATACACTGTCTAGGTTGGTCATAACTTTCCTTCCAAGTAGTAAGCGTCTTTTAATTTCATGGCTGCAATCACTATCTGCAGTGATTTTGGAGCCCCAAAAAATTAAGTCTGACACTGTTTCCACTGTTTCCCCATCTATTTCCCATGAAGTGATGGGACTGGATGCCATGATCTTCGCTATAGATATTATCTTATTATAGAAGTATCACTTTCAACAAAGAACATTTAAAAAATATATCCCTTGCTGTTATGGACTGCATGTGTTTCCCAAAATTCACATGTTGAAGTCCAAATCCCCAGTGTAATGATATGTGGAGGTGGGGATTTCATGAGGTGATTACGTTTAGATGCAATCCCATGTTTAGGATTAGTAACCAGAGCTCGCTCTTCCACTTGTGGGGACACAGAAAGATGGCAGCCACCTGAAAGCTAGGACAAGAGCCAGGAGCCTGCCTTGCCTACACCTGATCTTGGACCTCTCATTCTTCTAGAACTGTGAAAAACAGTTTGCTGTTTAAGGTAGCTGGTCTATGATATTTTATTTTTGCATCCTGAACTAAGACAAAGGCTGAAGCGGCATACGTTTCTAGTTATAAAAGTAATTTTAAATGATTTTCTTTGGATACAATACATCATAGATTAAAAATGTAAGTTTAGCACAGATTTGCAGATAACCAGAAATTTCTGTATCTGATAGGAAGTAAAAAGTTTTAGAAGTAGGACCTTTCTGATCTTCAAAGAAATGTTAAAAGCAGGGAGCCAGTAAAAAAAACCAAACCAAAACAAAACTACTCACTCTGCAATTATTCTTAACATCTTTATGACAGAAAGTAAGATGTGAGGAAATATTGTGTACAAAGAGAAAAAATTAAAACAAAAACTGCCTTTATAATTTAGGGAACACTGTAGTGACATTTTATCTTTTAATCCAGCCCTCCTAATTCTCAACTATCTTTTTTTAGTAATGAATTTTATTTACAATATACAAATAACTAAGAACAGTAAAATGATGACATAGCTATGTTAGTAAAGCAATTATTTCCTACAATGTATTTATTGAGATATCATATGCAGAATAGAGATCAGGTCCTGCTAATATCCTCTTGTCTCAGAATTATTTGAAATATACTAATTTTATCTATTATATAAATGTGACATTTATAAACTCAGTGCATTTAAAATAGTGTGTGCATGTGAGATAAGTTGCTTAAGTTGGGTCCAACTCTGCCAGCCTATGGACTATAGCCCACCAGGCTCTTCTGTCCAATGTATTTTCCAAGCAAGAATACTGAAGTGGGTTGGGGTGCCCTCGTCCAGGAGATCTTCCCAACCCAGTGCCACCTGGGAAGCTTGCATTTAAAATAGTGGATTTGGGCAAGTATCTATCAGTATCCTATCTAATAACTGTTAATAACTATTGGTGAGACACTTTTTCCTTGGAAAACTGAATTGCAAACCAGTGTTATATGGTGTAATGATTAGAAGAGAAATATCTTACACTAAGAAATTTGAGTCCCTCATCAATTCTTTATTTTGTACTAAATTACAGAGACTCCATTGAGAAGGAAATGGCAACCCACTCCAGTGTTCTTGCTGGGAGAATCCCAGGGATGGCAGAGCCTGGTGGGCTGCTGTCTATGGGGTCACAAAGAGTCAGACACGACTGAACTGACTTAGCAGCAGCAGCAGCATAGAGACTCCAGTGTTCCCAGGAGGCATCCTCCTCTCTCCCCACCAGTCCTAGAGCTCAGTGGAATGGTTCCCTGTGGTGATATTTCACACAGTACAGAATAATTCATCTTCATGTGTACTGTGAACTGCTCATTATCAATAAATATATTGATTTTCCTTAAATTATTTTGAAGCTGATTGACTCATCCCTTGATCAGTACTTTTTAATTCTTAACATACTTTTTACAGGTCAACATGGAAGTAACTTCATTCTTAATCATTTGGGAAGAAAGTTGTAGCAAGATTAAAATCAATTCCAGAAGTCATATAAAGTCTTAAATTTTTTCCCTGAAAGATGTACTTCTATAGGACTCATGAAATAACTGTCTGAATATAATTGCATATATAGTATTAGAGCTGAGTATAATTAGATAGTAATTTGAAAGCAGTTATTTATTAGAACTGTCTTGGATTAAATACCAATAGTAAACTTGATCTATTGATGTTGACCTCTATTCAACACTTGTAAAACTAAAATTGTTAGAATACTTTTCTCTGACATGTATCCATACTTTATTCTACTGATAATTAGCTAGTTTTCTACTTATCAAATTACTTAACTATCTTTAACTTTCTCCGTGTACTCAAACAAAGTACCACAAACTGAATGACTTAAACTCAGAAATTTATTGTTTCACTGTTCTGAAGACTAGAAATCTGAGATCGAGCTGTCAGCAGAGGCATACTTCCTTGGAAGTCATTATGGAAGAATCTTTCTCATGTCTATCAGCAATCTTTCTTGGCTTGTAGCAGCATAATTTCAGCCTTCACCTGGTAACCTCCCTGCTGGTATATCCAAATTTCCCTTTTTTGTAAGGACATCAGTTATGTAGGATTAGGGCACCCCTTTACTCTGCTTTGACCTCATCTTGACTGAATACATCTGCAATGACCTTGTTTCCAAATAAGATCAGATTCTGAGGTAGTGAGGGTTACAACTTCAACGTATGAATTAGGGGGGATATATTCATCCGTGACTATAGTACAAATACTTCTTTAAGCATCTGACAATATATTTATTTTTAAAACAAATTTCCATTTGAAAATAAAAACGAAAAAACCCACCATTGAATCTGAAAGCATATCTTTGGTAATTTGTCTGTGAATTTTATATGTCTTAAATTTTATCATTACCAAACATATATGATGGATTGTATAATGGCTAATACTGTATACAAATTAAACAATAGAGTGGGGAGAATGCAACCAGGAGTTTTGAACTTAACACTGTATAAGATTCATAAATCCTCCTTTAAAGTAAAGACAAAGCTAAATGCTTCATAGAACAGGTATGCTTTTAAGGGTCTATCATCTATTTCAAAAGCAGAACATTATTTTTGATAACATAGATAATGAATAAATGGTCAATTGTGCATTCCTCACTTTGAGGTCTTCCATTCTCAAGATGTATGTTTTATTGTATTTTTTCTACTAAAACTCACCTCACCAGGGGATTCTGTCTGCCAAATAAAGAGCAAACTTTCACATAGAAGAAAAATGTTTTTTACCCACAACAAAAAGTTAGATCCTGCTGAGTGTTTCCCCAGGCTTCTATAAAAATTCACAGGTGAAGCTCTGCCTTCTTAATAAGAAATCCAAAACAGCTTTGATCAGCTAAACAGGAATAGTTTTCATTCTAAGCACATTAAAATATACCAAGAAAGCACAGTACAGGCAGTGCCTTTGACCGTTATTTCCTTGTTTATGATATTTTGTAACAAAACTTGGAAATACACTTAGAACTACTTTCTAACTCTAAAAGCATCATTTGAAATAATTTCATGCTGGGGTGATAATTATTTCATTTTCCTGCTATGTTACAATCCTGATATATCTTCATTTATTTGAGAAATTATTGAGAAATAATTGCATGCTTAATCAAAAAAGGATAGGCCAATAACTTTAAAATACTTATTTATGTCTTTTCTAATGTAAATAAGCCATTAAATTGTGCTAATTGGTTTGATAATCATTAAAATATCTCCAACTGTAAAATATTTATGGCTGTTAATTTCCTCCTTTTATTAAATAAAAATGATTAACATCTGAGTATTTGTCTGATTAAAATGTAATACTTGTATTACATTTATATCACCTGGAATATGGTCAAAGTTGGGAAGAATTTAAAATTACATATGTAAGTCCAAAAATACAGAGGCCCACAAATAACACATCTGATATAAAACTGTACATATGTATGCTTGTATATACTACATATATATATACTATATGTATATACTACATATAAGACAAAATTAAGGTCTTATTTTGTAAATAAGACCTTAAAAAATGTGTTGTAAATAAGACCAAATAAATGTATTGTTGTTGTCGTTTGGTTGCTAACTCTTGTTGGATCCTTTGCACTGGAAAGACTCTTTGCATTGCAGCAAGCCAGGCTTTCTTGTTCTTCACTTCTTCCAAAGGTTGCTCAAACTCATGTTCATTAAGTCGGTGATGCCATCTAACTATCTCATTGTCTGTCACCCTCTTCTCCACCTGCCATCAATCTTTCCCAGCATTAGGGTCATTCCAATGAGTCAGCTCTTTATATACATAAAATTGACAAATAAGCAAAAGCCAACCTGAAAAGAGTACATCTGTATTATTTCAATTATATGACATTCTGAAAAAGGCAAAACTGTGAAAACCATAAAAATGAGTAGGCAAAGCACAGACAATTTTTAGGACAGCGAAAACACTTATGTCTTTTCTAATGTAAATAAGCTATTCAGTTCAGTTCAGTTGCTCAGTTGTGTACAACTCTTTGCGACCCCATGAATCGCAGCAAGCCAGGCCTCCCTGTCTATCACCAATTCCTGGAGTTCACTCAGATTCATGTCCATCGAGTCAGTGATGCCATCCTGCCATCTCATCCTCTGTCGTCCCCTTCTCCTCCTGCCCCCAATCCCTTCCAACATCAAAGTGTTTTCCAAAGAGTCAACTCTTCGCATGAGGTGGCCAAAGTACTGGAGTTTCAGCTTTAGCATCATTCCTTCCAAAGAAATCCCAGGGCTGATCTCCTTCAGAATGGACTGGTTGGATCTCCTTGCAGTCCGTGGGACTCTCAAGAGTCTTCTCCAACACCACAGTTCAAAAGCATCAATTCTTCGGTGCTCAGCCTTCTTCACAGTCCAACTCTCACATCCATACATGACCACAGGACAAACCATAGCCTTGACTAGACGGACCTTTGTTGGCAAAGTAATGTCTCTGCTTTTCAGTATGCTATCTAGGTTGGTCATAACTTTTCTTTCCAAGGAGTAACCATCTTGTAATTTCATGGATGCAGTCACCATCTGCAGTGATTTTGGAGCCCAGAAAAATAAAGTCTGACACTGTTTCCACTGTTTCCCCATCTATTTCCCATGAGGTGATGGGATCAGATGCCATGATCTTCGTTTTCTGAATGTTGAGCTTTAAGCCAGCTTTTTCACTCTCCTCTTTCACTTTCATCAAGAGGCTTTTGAGTTCTTCTTCACTTTCTGCCATAAGGGTGGTGTCATCTGCATATCTGAGGTTATGGATATTTCTCCTGGCAATCTTGATTCCAGCTTGTGCTTCTTCTAGTCCAGCGTTTCTCATGATGTACTCTGCATAGAAGTTAAATAAGCAGGGCAACAATATACAGCCTTGACATACTCCTTTTCCTATTTGGAACCAGTCTGTTGTTCCATGTCCAGTTCTAACTGTTGCTTCCTGACCTGCATACAGAGTTCTCAAGAGGCAGGTTAGATGGTCTGGTATTCCCATCTCTCTCAGAATCTTCCACAGTTTATTGTGATCCACACAGTCAAAGGCTTTGGCATATTAAATTATTCTAATTGGTTTGATAATCATTAAAAGATTCTAATTCATTATACAATGGTTGATACATGTCATTATATGCTGTGCTAAGTTGCTTCAGTCGTGTGTGACTCTTTGAGACCCTATGGATTGTAGCCTGCTGGGCTCCTCTGTTCATGGGATTCTCAAGGCAAGAATACTGGAGTGGGTTACCATGCCCTCTAACATGTCATTATGTATTTGTTCAAACCCATAGAATGTGCGATACCAAATAGTTCAGTTCAGTTCAGTTCAATTGTTCAGTGTTGTCCAACTCTCTGCAACCCCATGGACTGCAGCACGCTAGGCTTCCCTGTCCATCACCAACTCCTGGAGCCTATTCAAACTTATGTGCATTGAGTCAGTGATGCCATCCAACAATCTTATTCTCTGTTGTCCCCTTCTCCTTCCACCTTCAATCTTTTCCAGCATCAGGGTCTTTTCCAGTGAGTCAGTTCTTCATACCAGGTGGCCAAAGTATTGGAATTTCAGCTTCAGTATCAGTCCTTCCAATGAATATTCAGGGCTGATTTCCCTTAGGATGGACTGGTTGGATCTCCTTGAGCTGTCCAAGGGATTCTCAAGAGTCTTCTTCAACACCACAGTTCAAAAGCATCAATTCTTCAGCACTCAGCTTTCTTCACAGTCCAACTCTCACATCTATACATGACTACTGGAAAAACCATTGCTTTAACTAGACGGAACTTTGTTGGCAAGATAATGTCTCTGCTTTTTAATATGCTGTCTAGGTTGGTCATAACTTTTCTTCCAAGGAGCAAACATCTTTTAATTTCATGGCTGCAATCACCATCTGCAGTGATTTTGGAGCCCCCAAAAATAAAGTCTGACACTGTTTACACTGTTTCCCCATCAATTTGCCCTGAAGTGATGGGACCAGATGCCATGATCTTAGTTTTCTGAATGTTGAGTTTTAAGCCAACTTTTTCACTCTTCTCTTTCACTCATCTCCACTTTCATCAAGAGGCTCTTTAGTTCTTCTTTGCTTTCTGCCATAAGTGTGGTGTCATCTGCATATCTGAGGTTATTGATATTTTTCCTGGCAATCTTGATTCCAGTCTGTCCTTCATCCAGTCCAGCATTTCTCATTAGGTACTCTGCATATAATTTACATAAGCAGGGTGACAATATACAGCCTTGATGTATTCCTTTCCTGATTTGGAACCACTCTGTTCTGTGTCTGGTTCTAACTGTTGCTTCTTGACCTGCATACAGTTTTTTAAGGAGGCAGGTCAGGTGGTCTGGTATTCCCACATCTTTAAGAATTTTCCACAGCTTGTTGTGATCCATAGAGTCAAAGGCTTTGGCAGAGTTAATAAAGCAGAAGTTGATGTTTTTCTGGAATGCTCTTGCTTTTACGATAATCCAACAGATGTTGGCAATTTTATCTCTGGTTCCTCTGCCTTTACCTGTAATATAAACTGTGGATTTTGGTTGATCATGGTGTCAATGCAGGTCACTAATTTTAATGTTTGTACTCCTCAGGTGAGGAACTTTGATTAAGAGGAAAGGCCTTGCATGTATAAGGGCAGGGAGTATAGGGAAAATCTTTATATCTTCCTTTTAATTTTTCTGTGAACATAAAACTCTCTAAAAAATTTACTTAAAAATAAATTGATACAGAAAGAAGAAAAGATTGATGAACTTGACCGAATGTTTTTCACTACTGAAAAGAATATATATACATTTTTCTTAGGTTTATGGAACATCTGAATAAGTCTTATAAGAGTATGTATGTATTCCATTCATATAATGTTGCAGAATAAATTTGCTACAGAATATAGTGTTATAAATCAACCCACATGGATTATCTGGTTCTAGAATGTGTACAGGACTTCAGGGAATTTTGTCTTTGCTCTATGATAACTAAGTCTCCAACTGGAAAACTCAAAGACTGACAGTAACTTGCTGGGTTGAGGACCTGGACTTGACACAAGGCTTGAGCTTTCTTAAAACCTGGTGACTGGGTTCCAAAGGTTGGTATCCCAAGATAGACGCAGTCTGGTAGGAGCCCATTAGTTTATAAATCAGTCACTTTGGCCATATTCTGTTCATTAGAACCACATCACAAAGTCTAGTTCATACCCTCTTTGAATTGAAGGAATTTCAAATAATTTCCATGCATCTTTTTTAAAGTTCCATAACCATCAATGAACATCATGTAGCTGAAGTTCATTAGCAATTCCCTGGACATAAAAATAAAGTTTGCGTAATGTAATAAAAATAAAAGCTGACCTTTTTATTTTCCTTTTGACTTAGTCTAGTTTCCCTTGCTCACAGGGCCTCTTACCGGGTACTTCAGACCGGAGATCCTACAGCCGAACAGCTGTCAGACACCTCAGTTTAGAGGGAGAAAAATCTAGGTAATAAAATAAAATCTAACCTTTTTCTTTTCCTTTGGGCTTAGTCTAGTTCTCGTGCTCACAGGGCCTCTCACCAGACATTTCAGAGTTCCTAGCGCCAAACAGCAGTCAGACACCTCAGCTCCACAGGCGGCCAGCAGAAATGCACTCAACTCAAGATGGCGGTGGGCTGTGAGCAGAGAGGCTGCACTTGGCTCTGCGTGTGAGCTGTGAGCTGCACACCTGCACCGTTCCTGTGAGAACTCTGGCCCCTCCCTGCTGCCAAGAACACTACACAGCAGCCTTGCTTCGTTGCATTTGACTCTTCAGTAGTGTTGGATGCTTCAGCCTCCTCTGACTCTTTTGAGACTCCATGGATTGCAGCCCACCAGGCTTCCCCATCCATGGAATTCTCCAGGCAAGAATACTGGAGTGGGTAGTCACTCTATTCTCCAGGGGATCTTTCCAACCCAGCGATTGAACCCAGGTTCCCCGCATTGCAGGCACATCCTTAAACCACTGAGTTATCAGAGAAGTCCTTTAAGGACCTTTTTTGGAGACCAACAAAAGAGGGACAGTAACAGAAGGATCACGTTTATTTTTTTTTTTTTCTTTTTTCTTTTGTCTGGATTAGCACCCATCTAAAATTTTTAATAAGCTCTTTTCAGAGTGCTCATTCTCTATGTCCAAAGTGTAAACTTTTGTTTTCTCCCCCTGACTAGAAATGCTGAAAGAAACAAGGAAATTGGCTTGATGCAGAAAATATCTTATCTATCATAGTACTTTAAAAACAAACAAACAAAAAAAACCTTTAGAACCCGCATCCTTTATGAGTCCAAAATTCAGTCAAAATATGCTCCCTTAAAAAACAAATGAGACACAAAACAACACCCATCTCTTCACAAACACAGAAGTGACCACTCCTAATGTCTTGTATTGAGGGGCTGTCAAAGCAAAAGCTACACCAAAATTAAATAGGTAAGGAAGACCCAAAGAGAGAGGCCAGATTTCAGACTGCACTCAATAATCATGAAATAATTTTTTAGAAAGAAAAGAAAAAAATGGCAATAGCTTTTCAAAGAATGGGGTGAGGGAGAGACCTTAGGTTATCTGTGTTTGTGGTCTCCCAAATGAAAACCAAATGGTTCTTACTTTTTTTTTTTTTTAATTTGAAGTTTTCTTTTTAATAGCTTTATTGAGATATAGCTCATATATATTCACTCATTTAAAGTGAACAATGCAGTGGTTTTTAATCTACTGACAGAGTTGTATAGCCATTCCCGCAATCAAGTTTAAAACATTTCTTTTCCCCAAAAGAAACCCCATCTCACTGATAGACCTTAGACCTCATTTCACTCCCAACTCCCCACCCACCAACTCTGGGCAATCACTCGTCTATTTTCTGTCTTTTCAGATTTGTTGATTCTGCATTTTTTGTAAATGAAACACACAATATATGGCCTTTGTGACTGGCCTTTTTCACTTGGCATATTAGTTCGGATATATAAAGGAATGATGTATAAACCTCCCATCGTCTTGAAATTGAAAGCGTTAGTCCCTTTGTCATGTCTGACTCTTTGCGACCCCATGGATTATAGCGGGCCAGGCTCCTTTGTCCATGGAGTTCTCCAGGCAAGAATACTGGAGTGGGTTGCCATTTCCTTCTCCAGGGGAATTTCCCAATCCAGGGATTGAACCCAGGTCCTCTGCATTGCAGGCAGATTCTTTATTACCTGAGCCACCAGGGAAGTCCATCTTCTTAACGGGACGTATTCTACAACTTGAAGCAAGGCTGCTGTCTGAGGTTGGTTCCAGTATTCCTTCAGAAACTGGAGATGGGGTCTCTATCTCCCTTTTGATTACCTTTCAGAGGGATGGTTCTGAGGTCCTGGCTAAAGACAGACAGGGGTTTTAAAACTATGAAAAGGCTTTCTAAAGGATTTAAATCTCAAAGTGGCAGAAGACCTATTTACAATTAAAATCTTTCTAAAGTAATAACACTAAGAAAAAGAACGTCAGTGGCCTAGAATAAGGAATAATACTGTGAAGTTTGGTCAAGCAGAGGGGAACTTTAAGGCCACCCTGGTCAGGACTCTGGGATTTTTTATTTTTTTATTTTTAATACTTTCCATCAGTAGAGTGCTTTCTTAATTTCTCAGTCTCCTGTGGAATGCTTCAGAGGTATGAAGGTAATGACTCCTGGTGCTTCCTGCGTGCCTTGCCTGTGGGCAGAGCAGGCTTTGTCAGCCAGAAAAGCCCAAGTGCAAAGGCACGCAAGTGGTGGCAGTTGGAAGTCAAGTAAACACGGTTAGAAACTATGAAGTCCAAGAGGATATGAGTGGCATGCCAATAGAATCTGCCAGAGGTGCCATCATTTTCTGGAGCAGCATTCAGAGTTTTAAAGGTACTAACCATTTAAACAAGTCTAAGTAGTTATCAAAGAATTTATGCTCAAAGTATGCTTAAGTAACTGGTTCTTATTTTACAAGTCATCAGAAAAATTGTACTATAGCAATAACAAAACATAATTTTATGGTTCATTAAAATGCATTTTATATATAATAACAAACTGTCAATAAATAACTGTTGATCTTTATTGTTTTCACTCAAGATTGCTTATTGAATGAGAAAGGTTTGTGTTGGTAAAGTAAGGATACACATATGCCTTTATTCAGTGATTTACACAATGAGTATATTTACTTAATGAGTCGGGTAGAAATTTTTGTATCTGGAAGTGCAATAGAATTTCAAGTGCAGTTCAGTTCTTTCTCTATAAGTTTTTCTCGCATTAGATTTCTCATATGGAAAACAAACCACATCAACGTCCATAGCCTTTGATGTCTGGTCACAAAGACACTAAAAGAAAATAAATCACACTCATATTTGTTTAGATAAAATAATCATCAGTCTTCACCTCAGGGGTGTTTCAGGAAACTTTTCAAATCTTCAGTTTCTCACTGAATATTAGCTAATAGCCTTTGATTTGATAGCTGTTTGGATGGCAATCTATTGGATTAAATGATGCCCTAAAGCTACCCCTTGGCAAAATTAAAATTCAGTATTTCTGTTGGTAAATTATGCTAGCTTTATTTAATTAGAGATTTCAAGGTGTATATTTTTTATAAGTCTGACAGCTATTGAGCTCTGCTCTCACGTGTTATTAATTATAGGGTTGGAATTGAAAATGTTTTCTTGTGTGGATATTGAATTCTAGTGATCAGAAGAGGAGAAAATTAGATTTCATATGATAATGTTCAATGAAAGAAAGTATTAGAAGTTTCATGTGTATATCATTCTAAGAATAGCACACAAAAATTTTGCTGTTTTTGTACAACTTATTGCCTTTATTTACCCTAAGGGATAAACCTTTATTTTACTTCAAAAGGAGCCAAGAAAGACTAATAATGCAAAACCTTCAGATGCTAAAAGCACACAATCACATTTTCATCAGAGAATGAACAAATTTCATGAATAAATATTGGAAAGTTTAGAATGTTTATGGTGATCATGAGAAATAGAAATTCAGTTTTTTTGGTTATACAATTGCACAGAGAAGATTTTAAATATAATACTCTATATTTCTTAAAACATAAATAAATTTGGAAATAATCATTGAACTCTTTAAGAATAAAAACAAAAAGAAAAGAGCAAAACTATGTCTAGGCATGTAGTTGCCCACATTAAAGAAAAAAAGAGACAAGGGAGCAAGAAAAAGTAACGGAGTTTGTGGTCAATGAGAGATGTAGCCAAAACAGTTTTTAATTAAAGTAATATTTAACTATATAACATTTATTTTTTAAATTACAATTTTAATGGTATACTCTTTTATTATAAGGAGGGAAATTGTATTTATTGCCATAAAAATGAATCAGTATTTTGCACCATCTGTTATAATAAAAATGTAGTAGAGTTTTAATACTGTGATATATTTATTTACTTTTAGGGGGATATCTCATTAAGGATAACAATTCACTACAATCCTAAAATGTTATGTAAGTGAACAAAATAATTTTCTTACAGAGGAATAAATATAAAGGAACTGAAAAAAGTTAATAAAGTCTCACTCCCCATAGCTTCTTCCAGACTCCAGACATAGTTTAATTTGTGTCTTACACATTTATATAAATGGCAAAGCCATTTTTTTTCAGCATTTGGGCAATCACTTAAGCTCTTTGTGCATTAACTTTCTTACCTATGAAATAGATATAAGACTACCTCATACGTGAAAAACACTTAGAATAGCACCTGGCACAGAGCAAATGCTATATAGGTGTTTATCAAAAGAAATACACAATGCATTAGAGTCTATGAAGATAATAAATTTCCAGGAATTCTATACTATAAAAGGTCTGGATATCAAAGGAAAATAAAAGTAATTAAAACATTTTATGTCATGTAGAAAAATGTGTTTGGCTTTTTCAGAAACTGGGCATCTCTCTTTAATATTGCCTATGAAAGCAAAAGTCACTCAGTCGTATCTGACTCGTTGCAACCCCATGGAATATAGTCCATGCAATTCTCCATTCCAGAATAGTGGAGTGGGAAGCCTTCCTACTCAATACTGGAGAGGGTTCTTCCCAACCCAGGGATTGAACCCAGGTCTCCCTCATTGCAGGCAGATTCTTTACTAGCTGAGCCACAAGGGAAGCCCAATAATACTAGAGTGAGTAGCCTATTCCTTCTCCAGCAGATCTTCCAGACCCAGGAACAGGAATAGAACCAGAGTCTCCTGCATTGCAGGCAGATTCTTTACAACTGAGTTACCAGGACAACCCTGTATTTTCAAGTAAAGGTGCATGTGTGCTCAATCATGTCCGACTCTGTGAACCCTTGGATTGTAGCCCACCAGGCTCCTCTGTCTATGTAATGTTTCAGGCAAGAATACTGGAGTGGGTTGCCATTTCTTTTTCCAGAGGATCTTTCCAGCCCAGGCATCTAGCCTGCCTTTTTGTGTCTCCTGCATTGGCAGGCATTTACCAGTGAGCCACCTGGGAAGCTCCTGACTCAAAAGTAGATAGAAAATTTCAGATAGCTATACTTCATTCTCCATTAATGCAGTAATTGTCAGCGAGATATAAAACACCTGTGGCAGAGTATAAAGAATGTGAAATGTTGAAGGAAAGCATATATAGGGTCTGCAGCAAAGCTTGTTGGTCACTTATATAACGTCGCCTACTTTACCCAGATGGCCAATATAGGAAAAGTTAAGAAAAGGATGTTGGTGCCAAAGATAAAAGTGATAGACTTTAATATAATAAATAAAATATCACCATTATCTTCATATATTTCCTTGACTAAATAACATTGTATGTCCTTTTGATTTATGGAGTACCTTAAGGCATATTTCTTATCAGATCATGTTAACCATGCATTTGGACAATACGATAGAGAAAATATAAAGTAGGTGGTCAGATTTCTTTGGGGTGTCACATCTATTGTCTTAGATAAGTTTTTTTTTTAATATGTTATAGTTCCATTCTTAGTGTTAATATTGAAGCCACAATAAATATTTAATAGGAAAATAAAATGTAGAAATAGGTCCATCTAAAAGGCTGAGCACTGAAGAATTGATGCTTTTGAACTGTGGTGTTGGAGAAGACTCTTGAGAGTCCCTTGGACTGCAAGGAGATCCAACCAGTCCATTCTGAAGGAGATTAGTCCTGGGATTTCTTTGGAGGGAATGATGCTAAAGCTGAAAATCCAGTACTTTGGCCACCTCATGCGAAGAGTTGAGTCATTGGAAAAGACTCTGATGCTGGGAGGGATTGGGGGCAGGAGGAGAAGGGGACGACAGAGGATGAGATGGCAGGATGGCCTCACTGACTCGATGGGCATGAATCTGAGTGAACTCCGGGAATTGGTGATGGACAGGGAGGCCTGGCGTGCTGCAATTCATGGGGTCACAAAGAGTCGGACATGACTGAGCGACTGAAATGAACTGAACTGAACTGAAGTGAAAGACATAAATAGACAATCTAACTTGGTTCCATGAGTGTAGGAACTCTACACTGCATTTCCAAATTTGTCTTAATAACACTGTATCCTTTCTATTGTAGGTTAAATTTATTTTCAAAATAGCACTGCTATATCAATGAATATTTAAGGAAAAAATAAAGTTGTAAAGATTTAAACAGTATTTATGTCTGAAATAAAAATGGAATGATAATTCATGCAGGTATTTCATTCAACACAGGTTATGTCAGGCTTTTGGCAGTGGTACTCTTTTTCTGGACATGTCCCTCAATGCACATGAGTGGACCTCCATTGGGTGCATCTGCACATATGATTTTTCTCTCCCATGTTCAAGATGGATAGGTCAGGGGGAAAATAAATGTGTGATTCAAGTTTAATCAATCATATGCTCTGTCCCAGAATTTTAAAACATGAAAAAGAGAAACATAACCAAGGAGAGTTTGAATCTAAATTGTATTATTGGGAGTACTCTGGAAAGAAGATCCATGGACATTCTTGTTGCTCAGGTCCCAGAATCTTCCTTGGTACTTATCCTTCTGAAGGTTTAGCTTTCAGCAGTTCCTTTAATTCTGCAAATTATCCTATTTTTCCTCCTCTAGTTGCATTTTTATAATTAAAATGTTCAGGCTTAGTTTTGCTGTTTACAACTAAAATAAAAGAAATTGCTAGATGATGTCTGATTAAAAGCTAATTAATGAGAAACTGCTATTTGACTATAATTTGAGTTACAAATACAGTGAGCTTCTATGAATAATATGGTACTCAGTGTAAAAAATTCAAAATAAAAATATGTATAAATTATTGCAGAAGCAGTAAAATAGCAGGATCTCTTGTGATAAACAGAAGATGGCACCAAAATTACTGCAAAAGTTACATTGTTTTAATACGATGGCTTCTTACTTGAACCTTGGTTATTCCTATGTCTGAGACTATTGGCAAATTAAATTATTTGTGTATTCTTCATTAAAATATAGGTAATAATTAACTTCCAATGCCATTTTTAGAATTCAACGTTCTAAATCACACACAATAGCTATTTCAACACCTGACCACATAAAAGGCACTGCTGCTGCTGCTAAGTCACTTCAGTCGTGTCCAACTCTGTGTGACCCCATAGACGGCAGCCCACCAGGCTCCTCTGTCCCTGGGATTCTCCAGGTAAGAATACTGGAGTGGGTTGCCGTTTCCTTCTCCAATGCATGAAAGTGAAAAGTGAAAGTGAAAGTGAAGTTGTGCCCGTCTCTCAGCGACCGCATGGACTGCAGCCTATCAGGCTCCTCCGTCCAAGGGATTTTCCAGGCGAGAGTACTGGAATGGGTTGCCATTGCCTTCTCTGCATAAAAGGCACTAGAGAATATTATATTCTGTCTCAGCTCCATGATGACATTTTGTACATTTAGAGGTTTGTTGGGATCCAATAAATAGCACCATTTTCCCTCCCTGGGTTCATAAATAATTGGAAAATAAAAAGTGATTGATGGAAGTCAAATATCAATGCAATTAGAGATAGTAAAGAATTTGATCTATGGGACAAAAGTAGCTTCCCAATTGGTGAAATTCAGAGTGTAACTGATATTCCTCCTTACAAAGCTGGCTAGAAATCCCTGGGCCTGGCCTATAAAGACAGGGCTAAGCTTATGGTAGGCCAAGAGCAAAGGGGATATTCTGCAGGCAAACTGATTCCAGAATGAGCTATGAAAATTGCAGCCAGACAACACATGCTTGGCTTTTTACCTCCAAACTCACCAATTGAGAGTGGTTAATGATGAGTGTGTAGAAAGACTACAACATATTAAGAAATACCAAGAATGGAGAAAATAGTTTTATACAAAAAAGTATGTCTTTGAATGATTTGGATAACATTTGTAATACTATAATTTTTAAAATACAGAATTAATGTTTTTGAATAGCCTATAGAGTTATGCGTAACTTCAACAGTACCAGAAAAGCTAAAAGAAAAATGAGAACAAATTTTAAATGAAAATTGTAAGTCAGGAACCAGGAAAAAAAAAAATATATATATATATATATATATATATAATGATTAGGAAGAAACTTTTAGAGGAAGGGAGAGCATGAGGAATGATTTAAAGTCTGAAAAAATAACAAAGAGTAATGTAATTTGAAGAAAATAAAATAGGGGAATAGATATGAAGAGATATGAAATGGAATTTTTAAAAACAAGAATATTTTCAACCATAATACTTTAAAACTTTCCATAAAAGCATAAACCAATTAATAACATTGGTTCATTGGAATAACACATATAGAAATATCTGATGGTGTTCAGAAATAAAAGAATTAACAATTACTTATATACATATACATATATATATGCCTCATTTGGTGTTTTAGTGTGTATTATATTACCCTCTTTTAATTCTACTTTTGAATGTTTTCAATTTATTTTCTTGAATATGTTTGTTGTAGTCAAAATCATGGCCTCCCAAAGATGTCCATGGAATCTGTGAATATGTTGCATTTTATGGAATAATGAAATTTTAATATATGATTATGATTATGAACATTGAGGCAGAAAGATTATTTGGATTGGTCCAATCTAACTTCATGGGGTCACAAAGAGTTGGACACGACTGAGCGACTGAACTGAACTGAATCTAACTTTTAAACATGTGGAGAACTTTCTCAGGTTTGATAAAGAGAAGAGTTGAAGTATAAGTCCTCACAAAGCAAAGGAAGAGAACTCTTTTATTAAGAGGAAAAAGGAAGTTGGGAGGACTGTAGAGAACAATGAGCCCAAGGCCTTTCTTTGGCTAAGTCCCTGCCAGGAAATAAGAGGAGAAGAAGCTAACAAAAAACTTCATAGGAGGTGAGGTGGTTGACTGAGAAATGTTGAGTGTGATGAGAATTCAGGAAAGTGTCTACTGCATCAGGTACAGAAGTGGTTAATGGGAACATGATCATTTTCTCAGTGGCTTTAACCAAAAGGGCAGTGACGGTGATGGCTCTAAGGCAAGGGTGGTATCCTCATCCCACAAAGTCCAGTTGATGACTATAGTGCCCAATGGGTCAATGATGGTCCCTGAGTTTTGGGATGAGTACCCCAAGGGCATTCCCTTCTTTTTCATATAAAAAAAGAAAAAAGGGAATCTGATCATTAGAATGCACAAGGGCAGATGGGTTCATCAAACTACTTAAGGGTATGTCTTCCAGTTCTTTTCAAAATAATTGGGTTGGAGTTGTTATTATTTAGTAAAACATACAGAGATTTGAGCTTTCCAGGAGGCTCAGTGGTAAAGACTCCGCCTGCCAATGCAGAAGACACAAGAGACACAGCTTCAATCCTTGGGGTGGGAAGATCCCCTGCAGAAGGGCATGGCAACTCACTCCAGTATTTTTGCCTGGAGAATTCCGTGGACAGAGGAGCCTGGCAAGCTACAGTCCATGAAGTCACAAAGAGTTGGACATGACTGAGCACATAGCATGCACAGAAATTTGTCCATAAAATAGAAATTTGGAATCCAATTTCAGCAATAACCAACTGGCTCAAAAATTTGCAGCTGTTTTGGAAATTTAGGATGTTATGATGTCTACAAGGCTCTAGATCTAGCCTTCCTGATTGCAAGATGGCTGAAATACTGAATCTGGGTTTGGGAAAAGAGCGATTTTTCTTGGACAAAGTTGTGTTATTTTAACACTAAAAGCTTTATCAGATTGATGATGTCTTCCTGTGAGAAGTCTTGACTATTTTCCATTGGTTTACTTTTCTTAATGAGTCTTTGGATCTGTTACAAGATTAAAATTTATCCCATTGTTATATGTTGTGAGTCTTCTCTTTTCCTTTATATTTTTTCAATCATGGTATTTTTTTCTAACTATATAACAATTTGTTCTTTATATGCAGGTAAATTTATCCCTTTTTAATCTTATGACTTTCAAATTTTAATTCTTCTGAGAAAGAGCAGTTCTATGAAAAAATTTCTATAAAACAATCTATTATTTCCTCCATGGATAAGCAATAACACGTTTATTAATATGATTTCAGTATATTTTAGACTCATTTTCTGCTGAACTATTTAACTATATTGCATTATTTTAATTAAATTATATTCATTTTAAAATATATGTTGATAGCAAGTTTCTTCTAAATTTACTACTTTTTTGTTATTATTGCAAATGTATTTTTTATATAGGAAAATTAAAACCTGCTCCTGAAGTTCAGAAATGCTATAGAATTTTTTACTCTTATTGAGTTAAATATATAGAGTGTATACTATGCTCACTGAGAAACTTGTATGATAGGTCATTTTTGCTTTTTGTTCTCTTCTGATAGCTCTTTATTTTTAGTGCTATGGAAAAATGAACTATCTGAACATTTTTTTCAGAATCTTTGAGATTTTCTGTGTCCTCAAAATTGTGGAATTACTGTGCCCATTGAATGGGCCCTTAAGAAATAATTTGGGAGAACTTGAAACTCTATAATACCGATCATACTTGCTTGGGGCATGGTATATCCTTCCTTTACCGGATATACATTAATGAATATTTTAAAATATAATGTTTGCTATTCTTATTTTTGCTTACATCCTCTGTTGATTCATTTGATTATTAATTAGATTTAAATACAATGCATTATCCCTGAGCCTTGCTGTATATAGGTCTATGAACAGGAGAAATGATGGCAGTGTTCTTGTTCTTAGGTATCCTCCCTGTATACCTGAAAGAAACTTGATTGAATGCTTGAAAATTGACTTCAGATTCCCTGCTCACTGGTTTACACACATCAGGAACTTTGGATCACAATTCAGTATCTCTCACTTTTGTAACCTTTGCAATAGAGTGTTTCCTTATTAATTCCCGGTCCTCTGCTAGTGTTGAGAGGTAACAGCAACCATAAAAGTCCCTGCGTATCCTGCCCTGCTGCTCTTAACAAAGACAGCTGCTTACTGCTTATCTACCTCCACTGATGGATCTTTACATTCTCCATGCGTCATCTGGAATTTGCAACCAGCTCCCTGTTGGACGTTTTACATGTGTCTATTTCTCACAACTGGGCTTTCCAGGTGGCTCAGAAGTAAAGAATCTTCCTGCCAGTGCAAGAAATGAGAGTTTGATCCCTAGGTGGGGAAGATCCTCTGGAGAAGGAAATGGCAACCACCCACTCCAGTATTCTTGCCTGGGAAATCCCACGGACAGAGGAGCCTGGTCACAAAAGAGTCAGCCATGACTTAGCAACTAAACAACATCATTTCTCACAATAAAGACTTCACATATTATTACTAGCATTTGGAAATGAGTACACTTAATAGTCAAAAACATTAAACCACTTACCTAAATCTACACAAGCAGTCAATGAAGGGACCATCATTTAAACATAAATATGTGATCACAAGAGAAATACTTTTTATTCCCCCCTCACTTATTTCTTTTACTTTCTCCTCTGTATTTCCCAGAATGAGCATTACATTTAATTTCCTATGGTGGGTACCTAATGAAATCTATAATTAAAAAGAAAGCTATTGCTTTTTATTACATAATTAAATCTTAATAATGTAATGTTTTCTAAATTTGTGCTAATGCATTTCATACATTTTTGCCCAATCCTTTGTGAATATCAGCTCCCCAAAGTCCAGGACTCAAATCACTGGGAAGGAATTCTTATCCATGAGAAATATCATTTTCAGAAAACACAGATGGTGAGGAAATTTAGTTAGAGCCTGTCAGGATTCTGACTTCAGAATTGCTGAGTCTGGCTAGAGAATGTATTCTAGAAAAACAGTAGTCTCCTGGTAGATGCCTGAGTGAAGTAGCAGGACATAGTTCTGCAGTATCAACACATTGACTTCAGTCCCTTGATACAGCCTCAGAATTTTGGATATTTTACAGCTGCTCGATTTCAGAGTAAAAGACAATTTCTCACCTGTATGGTTTAATCCTTTGGAAAAGAGAGCACAAATATTTGGACGGCAAATAGGTCAGCTAGCACAACTGACCAGCTGTACTGACGGTGGTTAATAAATAAATCAGGAAGACATTCATGTAATTCATCACTGTCTGCTTTTCCTGTGCACAATAAAAGCAAGAAACAAACATTGATCTTACTAAGAATAAAATCAATTGGAACAGAGCCAATCACTTGCTATCAGCTACAAATTCTCAACCACCCTATTATCAACACTTCCATTTAAAAGCACAATAGAGATTAAAATTTTAACATATATTAAATGAACATTCTTAAATTTCATTTTTATGTTTTAAAATGTAAATTAATTTTTAAAATAAAATTAACTGTTATGTTCTATCATTTCTTATCAGCCATGTAATTTAGACCTTGATATAAATAGGTGTATTGTTTTTCATAATGACAAAGAAGGTGAGTATCTTTATTTTTTTAATTGCTTTTTAATTATATTTGGTATTATATTGTATATCACCACTGATTGTGTGAATTCATTCCTAACACTATTAATTTGGAATGAACCTGTTGTGGGAATATTCAGAGTTGACCTCAGAGTTGACCTTTTACATTGAATTTACATTGAATTTGAACTCAACATATGCATTTAAGAGTAACTCCAAATGAACCTGATGGCTCAGTGGGTAAAGAATTTGCCTGCAATGCAGAAGACACAGAAGATGCAAGTTCCATCTAAGGGTCTGGATGATCCACTGGAGGAGGAAATGGCAACCCATTCCGGTATTCTTGCCTGAAAAATTCCGTGAGCAGAGGAGCCTGGCAGGCTATAGTTGAAAAGGTCACAAAGAGTCGCACATGACAACTCTGACTAAGCACTAATGCATTATTATTTGTAAATTAATGTCTGTCAAATATCTTTTCAAATTGGCCTTATAAGAATCTGAAGTAAAGAAAGTGAAGAAAATAATAATATTTTACTAAAGTTTATCAATCAGTGAACATAGCCTTAACCAGGTGAAAGTATGAAAAATGCTTCTCAACTATGGAGTGGCGGTCTTGCCAATACCTGATAGCCATCATTCTTTGGTTAATGGAGTATCTGGACTTTTAGATCAAATGGTTTAATGGAAATGACATTTATTTTTCCTCCAGAAAATGTACATGAAATACTTTTATAAGAATGATTTCTTCTTGTTTGCCATCTTATTCATAAACTTAACTGATAAGGCAAACAAGAGTACATAGAAGCGAAAAGAGAAGTGTGGGCTAATAAAAATGGTGATCCAATGGCTAACAATGTGTTCTTAAGGAGTAATTATCTACTGAGGTAAATATAGTAGCAGTTTGAAATGACAAAGTACAAATTGTTTTTAAATGAGTTTTGTACATTAAAGTTATCTCCTTAAGATGTGCTTCAAATTTTATTTCTGCTTATGTCTTTAATTTATGTGCTTTCCTACACTGATTACTTGAGTCTAGAATCACTTCCACTATTTAAATATAATATTTTCCCCTGTCTTGTTAAATCTCAGTTGGGTGTTTTCCCTTTCCTTCTGATGACTTAATCAGTGCTCAAAGCAAAACAAAACAAAGTTCTGAATGGAATTGTTTCCAAACTTTCAAGGGACTTTAAAATATGCATGAAGAATAAGTTATCTTATTGAAAGTATTTCCATTGTTTCATGAATATTTCACTTTGTTTCTCTAGCCCATAACCAGGGGCATATTTTTATTCACATTCACTTAGTTTCCATATTTGCAATCTATTGCATGCTATTATTGCATATGGCAAAAATGTGAAAACATCAACAGAAAAAATATCAGAAAATATTATCATCTTTAAAATTAAATCTTATATATTACAGGTAAAGATACATTTTTTTCTTTAATTTTATAAAGTTGCTAACATGTTGCTATGGCCTTTAAACTGTTCAGTTTGATGGAAATCATAGTATAAATGCATTTTATAAAATTTATTAAATAAACTACTTATTTTACATGCCATTTTTATTAACTATTATTTTAATTAAGCATGTTAATTAAAATTAGCTACACTGAATATGAAAGTGACAAACTGCTTCTACCTTTCTGCTTATCCTTCCTTATCTATATTGTCAGAATGGCTCATCATGTGACTAGTATCCAATTGACAAGAAACACTTCAAAGTGATGAAAAGATATGCTTCTTCCATAGAAGAGTACAAGTCAGAATCACAAATCTCTCTTTTGGTCAGTATTTCATTTGCCATTATTTAGTCATAAGGTCATACTCAGTTGGAGGGAAGTTTGCAGTTACTCTTGTTGGATGGTCATGTGAGCAATGCAGAATGAACTCAGTGAAAAAACTAGCCATCTTTACCATACCAACTTGTTTAGTGTGTGTTGGCCTTCACTGCTTATTTGAGTAATGCATAATAATATATGATCAGTGTGTTCTCTTGGCAAAGCTCTGTTAGCATTTGCCCTGCTTCATTCTGTATTCCAAAGCCAAATTTGCCTGTTACTCCAGGTGTTTCTTAACTTCCTGCTTTTGCATTCCAGTCCCCTATAATGAAAAGGACATTATTTTTGGCTGTTAGTTCCGAAAGGTCTTGTCGGTCTTCATAAAACCATTCAACTTCAGCTTCTTCAGTGTTACTGGTCGGAGCATAGACTTGGATTACCGTGATATTGAATGGTTTGCCTTGGAAACGAAGATCATTCTGTCATTTTTGAGATTGCATCTAAGTACTGTATTTTGGACTCTTTTGTTGACTGTGATGGCTACTCCATTTCTCTAAGGGATTCCTGCCCACAGTAATAGATATAATGGTCATCTGACTTATATTCACCCATTCCAGAACATTTTAGTTCGCTGATTCCTATAATGTTGACATTCACTTTTGCCATCTCCTGTTTGACCACTTCCAATTTGCCTTGATTCACGGACCTGACATTCTAGGTTCCTATGCAATATTGCTTTTTACAGCATCGGACCTTGCTTCTATCACCAGTCCCATCCACAACTGGGTTTTGTCTTTGCTTTGGCTCCATCCTTTCATTCTTTCTGGAGTTATTTCTCCACTGATCTCCAGTAGCATATTGGGCACCTGCTGACCTGGGGAGTTCATCTTTCAGTGTCCTATCTTTTTTCCTTTTCATACTGTTCATGGGGTTCTCAAATCTCAGGTCCATCTAGTCAAGGCTATGGTTTTTCCAGTGGTCATGTATGGATGTGAGAGTTGGATTATAAAAAAAGCTGAGCCCTGAAGAATTGATGCTTTTGAACTGTGGTATTGGAGAAGACTCTTGAGAGTCCCTAGGACTGCAAGGAGATCCAAATAGTCCATCCTAAAGGAGATCAGTCCTGAGTGTTCATTGGAAGGACTGATGTTGATGCTGAAACTCCAATACTTTGACCACCTGATGCGAAGAGCAGATTCATTTGAAAAGACCCTGGTGCTGGGAAAGATTGAAGGTGGTAGAAGGGGTCGACAGAGGATGATACGGTTGGATGGTGTCACCGACTCAATGGACATGAGTTTGGGTGAACTCCGGGAGTTGGTGATGGATAGGGAGGTCTGGCGTGCTGTAGTTGAGGGGGTCGCAAAGAGTCAGACATGACTGAGTAACTGAACTGAACTGATAATAAAATATAATGAATAATTTATAATGTATAATATATTTTGAATAATGTATGTGAATCGTTTTTCTTACTGTTTTCACCCCAAATTTTTAGGAAAATTCATTGTATTTTATGTTTAAAAATGCTCTATATTTCATGTAAAATGGCATATGAATATGACACATTATTCTATAAATTAGAAAGAAAGCTTTAATTATTATTTAAGTACACTAGTAATTCCATTTTCTGCTTTTATGCTTTCATTGAGCTTCTTAATTAGATGGCACAAAATTCTTCACAGTTCAAAATGCATGTTTCTTTTCAGAAAATCCTTCTTCCTGGAATGTAATAATGTGTAAAAATTGAGAATTATGTTATTATGTCATTTGCTTACTCTTACTTAAAAGAAGCAAATGAAAGTGATTCAAAGGAAATTTTTCAACTTCTCATTTTTAGTGATAATAGATACCTAAAAACTGTTGGTTTTAATCTCTTGGTCAAGAAGTAAATGCCTTTTCATTACCTAGATACTTTAGACTATTCTAGGCATTAAATGCCAAATCAGAAAAAGAATATTTAATTAAAGTTAAACATCAAAATAAAATGTTTTAAATTGTCCCAGTCTTTATATCTATCTCTACAAATATACACATGTACACATACCTATATATAACAGAGTATTCATACATGTGTATATTTTGTGTAGACTCAAACACACACACACACAAATCCAGCAAGAGGCATGGTGACACAGCCATTTTAATATACACGGACAACCAATCCCTGGAATCTCTGCAAGCAAACAATTGAGACATGTTAGTTTAGAAAGAGGGTTTATTATATTCAATTTAATGAATAACTGATACCTATTCTCATAGAAAGAAAGGAAAATTTTATACTGAAATATGGATTGAAGCTTATTTTTCCTGTAAAGAAACTCATATTTCTCTAATACTCTACCCCAAGTAGAAAACTGTGGAAAGTTCACAGTCTTCAGGAGGGTATATGTTCTATTACCCATTTTATGCGAAGAGTGACAAAGAAAAGGCTCTCAGAAAGCAGAACCAAGGCCCAGGGAAAACAGCAAGTAGCTCTGCCCAGAGTGTTTATAGATCTCAGAACCTCAGGAAAGTTGCTGATGGGGAGGGCTGTGATGCAGAAGCTGGATGAAATATTAGGTATGCCTTGTTTCAGGACTGGTTGTGTATATTCTTTTAATAAGAAGAAGGATGAATTCAGATGTCTGGATAACTAAATGGGCAGACCATGGCAGAGAATATAGTTGTATTTTCAAACATATATTAATAAGCTTTTAGTAAAACAGCCTCAGCTTTATTTAAGGAGGAAATACAGGAAAACAATATCATCCCACACTTAAACTGTTTGGGCGATGGTGAATATTCTAGGAAAACACATGTGAAAACTGAGGTCTATGTTTATGTTTGATTTTAATGTAATGTGCTATATTGTTGAATCATATTGCCTTTTAAAAGCTCAAGAGTGAAATATTTCTATCCTTTTTCATTATTATTGATGAGAAATAGCATATTCTTAAGTTCAGAGTTATTACTGAGTTATTATTGTGTTATGTTTTGTTTCTGTGTGAATTGTTACCTTAGAAAGACTCATCATTCTCATTAAGTAAGAAACAAAACACAGTTATCATCTCACATTAAAATATTAACTAGCTAGCAACAGTTTCCTCCCTTTCCTTCTTTCTTTGCTGTCTCTCTCTTGAAATACTCATAAAAGTGACATTAGAGAAATCAGGTATCCATCAACTATTTCCAGAAACATAGAGAAATTACCTCTAAGGAAAGATTGAATGGATTGAAGTACAACAACACAGCTGAAGTAGAAAATAGTTTATATTCACACTGTTCCATACTCCCACACTGCATTTGTCTACTCTATAGCAATTATTAGGCTAAAAGTCTATATATCTATCAAACAAACAAAATGAGTAGCTCTCATTATGTATCTTTGAGAAAATGAAATACTGAAAAAGAAGTGGGAAAAAATATAGGAATGAGTCTTAGGAATTATCACAGTGAAGATGAAAGAATATCTAAGGGGGCAATGCTTATATTTGTTGTTGTTGGTCGGTCTTGTTTTCATTTTTATGTGCCCATTTTATTGTGGTAAATATAACAGAGCACTTCTAGAAAAACAATCTCAGTCACAACAGCAGTTCCAGGAAAAGCAAGAGAAATAAAAATGAAACATCCCTTCCATTCCAGAGACTCTCAACATAAGTCTCTAATAGATTTTCCTAGGGGAGATGCCTGATTAAGATGCAAATTCTGACTGTAACCAAATGTATACTGAAGATGAAGAGAGGGGATTTTCTTTCCTCTTCACTGGCAAATCTGAGGATAAACATCTTCTCATTCATACATGCCTTTAAAAAATATTTTATAGCATGAGTATAACAGGAAAGGTGTCAGAGAAAAATTCACTTTCAAAAATAGTTTACCAGGCGAGACCAAAGCAAACTTAGAAACTTAACTATTTTGATGTTCTCAAAATTACTTCATATTTTAAAATCTGTGATATTCTTTTATAATTATAATGTATCTAAAATATTTCTAGCCATGTTTTCTGCTCTCTGTTTTGCTGTACAGGATTAAAAGTTCATCACAGAAAATCTTTTGGACTTATTTTCAAAAAAAAAAAAAACAATAAGTAGCTTGCTGATCAAGTAATACAGACATTTCTTTCACAATTACTTTATGTAGTCTTTCTTCTTTCTACTGCCTTTTATTTTGCAAAATGTAATGAAAACTAGATAAAAAGACAAGACTGAACATAGAATATGAACTGAACAGTCTGTAATACCTACACAAATAATCTGAAGAAATGATAAACTGATATGAGAAAAATAATGAATTAAAAACAATGAAGTAAAACAAGATGAATGGCATCAGCAGAGACAAATTTTGACAAATTCTCCAAAAATAAAAAGTATAGCAACAAAATTTAAGAAAAAAAAAATCCCTAATATATATGTGTATTTATATATAATCTATGCGTGTATATAGGGGCTTCCCTGGTGGGTCCTTTGCTTTTCACTTCTCTTCTTAGCAAAAAGAATTTCCGAAAAGCAAAGGAGAAGAGGAAAGATATAAGCATTTGAATGCAGAGTTCCAAAGAATAGCAAGAAGAGATAAGAAAGCCTTCTTCAGCAATCAATGCAAAGAAATAGAGGAAAACAACAAAATGGGAAAGACTAGAGATCTCTTCAAGAAAATTAGAGATACCAAGGGAACATTTCATGCAAAGATGGGCTCGATAAAGGACAGAAATGGTCTGGACCTAACAGAAGCAGAAGATATTAAGAAGAGGTGGCAAGAATACATGGAAGAACTGTACAAAAAAGAGCTTCACAACCCAGATAATCATGATGGTGTGATCACTCACCTAGAGCCAGATATCTTAGAATGTGAAGTCAAGTGGGCCTTAGAAAGCATCACTACGAACAAAGCTAGTGGAGGTGATGGAATTCCAGTAGAGCTATCTCAAATCCTGAAAGATGATGCTGTGAAAGTGCTGCACTCAATATGCCAGCAAATTTGGAAAACCCAGCAGTGGCCACAGGACTGGAAAAAGTCAGTTTTCATTCCAATCCCAAAGAAAGGCAATGCCAAATAATGCTCAAACTACCTCACAATTGCACTCATCTCACATGCCAATAAAGTAATGCTCAAAATTCTCCAAGCCAGGTTTCAGCAATATATGAACCGTGAACTTCCAGATGTTCAAGCGGGATTTAGAAAAGACAGAGGAACCAGAGATCAAATTGCCAACATCCGCTGGGTCATGGAAAAAGCAAAGGAGTTCCAGAAAAACATCAATTTCTGCTTTATTGACTATGCCAAAGCCTTTGACTGTGTGGATCACAATAAACTGTGGAAAATTCTGAAAGAGATGGGAATACCAGACCACCTGACCTGCCTCTTGAGAAACCTATATGCAGGTCAGGAAACAACAGTTAGAACTGGACATGGAACAACAGTCTGGTTCCTAATAGGAAAAGGAGTACATCAAGGCTGTATATTGTCACCCTGCTTATTTAACTTCTATGCAGAGTACATCATGAGAAACACTGGGCCAGAAGAAGCACAAGCTGGAATCAAGATTTCCAGGAGAAATATCAGTAACCTCAGATAAGCAGATGACATCACCCTTATGGCAGAAAGTGAAGAGGAACTAAAAAGCCTGTTGATGAAACTGAAAGAGAAGAGTGAAAAAGTTGTCTTAAAGCTCAACATTTAGAAAATGAAGATCATGGCATCTGGTTCCATTACTTCATGGGAAATAAATGGGGAAACAGTGCAAACAGTGTCAGACTTTATTTTGGGGGGCTCCAAAATCACTGCAGATGGTGACTGCAGCCATGAAATTAAAAGACGCTTACTCCTTGGAAGGAAAGTTACGACCAACCTAGATAACATATTGAAAAGCAGAGACATTACTTTGCCAACAAAGGTCCATCTAGTCAAGGCTATGGTTTTTCCTGTGGTCATATATGGATGTGAGAGTTGGACTGTCAAAAAAGCTGAGCGTCGAAGAATTGATGCTTTTGAACTGTGGTGTTGGAGCAGACTCTTGAGAGTCCCTTGGACTGCAAAGAGATCCAACCAGTCCATCCTAAAGGAGATCAGTCCTGGATGTTCATTGGAAGGACTGATGCTGAAGCTGAAACTCCAATACTTTGGCCACCTCACGTGAAGTGTTGACTCATTGGAACAGACTCTGATGCTAGGAGGTTTTGGGGGCAGGAGGAGAAGGGGACGAGAGTGGATGAGATGGCTGGATGGCATCACTGACTCAATGGACATGAGTTTGAGTGAACTCCGGGAGTTGGCGATGGACAGGGAGGCCTGGGTTTTGTGATTCATGGGGTCGCAAAGAGTCGGTCACAACTGAGTGACTGAACTGAACTTAACTGACTGAACTGGTGGCTCAGTGGTAAAAAATCCTCCTGAAATGCAGGAGACACAAGTTTCATTTCTGGATCATCAGGACCACCTGGAGAAGGAAATGGGAACTCACTCCAGTATTCCTGACTGGGAAATTCCATGGACAGTGTAGCCTGGAAGGCTTCAGTCCATGGGGTCGTAAAAGAGTTGGACATGCCTTAGCAACTAAACAACAAAATGCGTGTATGTATGTATATTTTACATACATGCTGAAAAGAAAGTGATAATACAATGAAGTTTGCAAAAATGAATTGCTTCAGGTCTTACCTTTAAGTCTTTAATCCATTTTGAGTTGACCAGTCACAGAAGGGCATGTACTGCACGATCCCATTTATATGAGGTAGCTAAAGTAATTGAAGGCTTTCCAGGTGGCTCAGCGGTAAAGAATCCGCCTACTAATGTAGGAGATGCAGGTTCTGTCCCTGGGTCAGGAAGATCCCCTGGAGGAGGAAATGGCAACCCACTTCAGTATTCTTGCCTGGAAAACTCCATGGACAAAGGAGTCTCGTGGGCTACAGTCCACGGAGTTGCATAGAGCTGGACACTACTTACCAACTGAGCACACAGTTTGAGAGTAATCAAACTCATTAAAGCAGAGGATAGGATGATTGTTTTCAGAGGCCAGGGAATAATGGAAATAGGAAATTTTTAATGAATGAGTATAACTTTTCAGTGATGGGAGATGAAATAAGTTCTAGAGATCTATTGTAAAACATAATGCCTAGAGTTAAGAATATGATTGTTTGCACTTAAAAATTTGTTGAGTAGGTTTCATGTTGAATGTTCTTATCTCTCTCACACAAAAAGCACAAGGAAACTTATGGTGTGTATATGGCGTGTGTGTATGTTCTCAATCATGCCTGACTCTGTGACTCCATGTACTGTAGCCCACCAGACGATGAATATGTCTTTTACTTTCATTTTGATTTCACGAGTATATTCTTAAGTCCCATTCATCAAATTGTATGTGTTATATATGTGCAGGTCTTATATATCAAATTATACTTCAATAAAGCTGTTAAAAATTAAATAAATGAATATCTTCTGTATCTATGAATAAGTAGATATAGCAAAAATGTAATCTTGTATATATAAATAAAATATTTAAAAAATTAAATGCTTCTCTGTGCAAGGAAAGCCAGATGAATCCAAAAGAGTGATAGTCAGGGTGAATGTTTGAAAAGCGGCAAAATAGAATACCTCAGCTTATATGTCATTTCTCTGTCAACAGAGTGTATTAAAACCACGTCAATACATGGACCTCACTCCTTTTTAATTACTGATGTAATTGGTTTGGGAGCCTTGGAAGTCCCTTGCTGATTTTATTATGACATAGGATTAAGAACTATGACTTAGAGCTATGGTCAGCAAATTACAGCTCTGTTGCCAAATCTGGCTAGCCACCTTTTTTTTAAAGCATAATTTAATATAATTAAAAGGTTGAATAAAAAGTAATATTTTATGATGTGAAATTTAAATAATTTTCAAATATAGGGACAGTAGTTAAATTTCAATAAATAAATTCTTACTGGAATATAGCCATGAATATCACCAACTTACTGTCAAAATCTGCTTTTCACTACAATGACAGAGGTGTATAGATTGGTAAAGATATGGATGCCAAACCAAAACATTTAGTATCTAGTTCTTTAAAAATAAAAATTTCCAAACCAAGAGTTAGAGGGTATAAATGGCTCCATGTTCTTGTTTTCTGGAGATGGGTGGGGATCTGGAGTCTGAGACTCTGATAAGTGGTCCCATCCTCTGAAATCTGAGTAAAAGCAGCCATGTCTTCAAAGTTCTGCTGGCTGCAGCCCACATTACAGCTTCTGTGGGAGTCCCATCTGTGGGCCAGTAGGTCGAGTCATCCTAGCCTACCAGAACTGGAGATGCACCCCTCCTCCCCTCTTTGAAAGCACTCTGTCCTTAAAAGCTCTTGTACTCTAGGTTAATACTGGGAGTGGCAGGCTTGAGGCTCCCTCAACTGCCTTCCAAGTCACTCTTGCATTGTTTTGGAAAATAGTTCCAGCTTCTGTTGAGATGGCTGATCCACGTTAATCTTTTTATCAAGCAGTAGCTGAGTGACTTCACTTTCACTTTTCACTTTCATGCACTGGAGAAGGAAATGGCAACCCACTCCAGTGTTCTTGCCTGGAGAATCCCAGGGACAGGGGAACCTGGTGGGCTGCTGTCTATGGGGTCGCAGAGAGTCGGACATGACTGAAGCGACTTAGCAGCAGCAGCAGCAGCAGCTTGACCATACCCACAGTGGTCTCATTTTTTCCATATGGATAGGCTGAGAATTTTCCAAATCTTTTAAGTTCTGCTTCTCTTTTGCTCAGCAACTTCATCTTTAAGTCATTTCTCTTTTCTCACTTCTTAATATAAGCAGTCAAGAGGAGCAAAGTCACAGCTTCCACTCTGCTTAGATCTCAGCAAAATATACAATTTCATCTCTTGCTCACAAGTCCTACCTTCCAGAAACACTAGAATATGAACACAATTCAATCAAGTTCTTTGCCACTTTACAACGAGGGTGACATTTTTTCCCAGTTTCAAATAACATGCTTCCTATTTCCATCTGCCTACGATGTGGGGGACTCGGGTTCGATTCGTTTGTTGGAAAGATCCCTTGGAGGAGTAAATGGCTACCCACTCCAGTATTCTTGCCTGGAGAATTCCATGGACAGAGGAGCCTGCTGGGTTGCAAAGAGTCAGACACAACTGAGGAACTAATACTTTATTTTCATCTGAGATCTCATCAATATGGGCCTTTATGAAGCACATTGCTACCAGCATTCTGTTTGTGATTACTTCGTAACTGTTATTTCTGAGAAGACTGAATATTCTCTACAGCTCACCTTTTTCTTTCTGAGCTTTTACCAGAATCACCTTTACCTGTCTGTTCAAAGTTCATAGCAAGGTAGACTTTTCTAGCCTGTACCTCAAAACTCTTCCAGCTTCTGTCCATTACCCAGTTCCAAAGCCACTTCCACATTTTCAGTTACTTGTTACAATAAAACCTACTTCTAGCAGCAACTACTGTCTTGCCTTTTCAGGCTGCTGTAACACAAACACCAATGGATGGATGACTTGCAAGACACATAGATTTATCTCTCACAGTGCTGCGAAGTCTTAAGATCAAGATGCTGGCACATCTTGATTCAATGTCTGGTTAATGCACACTTCTTAGTTCATGAATGGCCAACTTCTTGCTATGTCTTCACATGGCAGGATGAGTGAAGAAGCTCTCTGAAGTCTTTTATATAAGGAACTAGTTTCCTTCATGGGAGACTTCACATAAACTCCTCCCACCTCACCCCGCTCCAAGTACTATCAAATCAGGAATTAGGGTTTTAGCATATAAATTCGAAGGGGAGACAAAAATTTAGTCTATAGAAACTACCATTGGTGAAACAAACTTGTGACCATTTTTAAAACACTATTATGCTATCTGCCTGCCTGGGATGAGAACCCAATGCAGAATATTTGTGCTCAAGTCTCTGCAACTTAAGTTTTGAAAGTGGTTAGTGCGAACCAGAACTAGAAGCTATCTGTCCATGGACATTGTAAGAATTCCCATCTTTCTCTAAAATTTCTTTAAAATTAAAAAAATATATAAATGAATAGGATTGAAATAAAATATTTAAAAAAAAGTTATCTGGCTTTTAAGGTAAAAATCTTCTCCCCTAGAGTACTTAAATCTTCTAGACGCTTATCACTTAACTTGGATTATTTATGATTTCAAACCTTATTACCTAGTGTGTGCTGCAACTTTTCATAAGAAGAAATTTTTATTACATAAATACATATTCTATCTGCACAAAAGTCCAAAACTATTCTGAGAGCAGCAATTTACAGCTTTTTAAATGTAAAGGAACACAATTATTATTTCACTACTTTAACAGATTAAGATGCTGGCTTGTTCAAAGTTACTGGAAGTTTTACTAAAAGAACATTATAACTAGTAATTGTTATTACCATTCCATAAACCTCTGAAAGGAGTATTTCCATAAAAAAGGAAGCCATTATATTCACTAAATTTTTTGCAGTCAGAGATATATATCATTGCTTATTTTGCATTACGGAGTTAAAAACACATAACAGCATATGAAGGAAATAGATGTGTCAATGAAAGTTGATTATTGGATACGTATTGTTTCAAGTACTTTTTTAGCTAACCATTGAACATTAAAGTTATTTAAATAAATTAAGGTATTTATGTGTGCATCAATATTTTAATATCTTATTATTCAAAATTGGTAGAAACTCTTAGCTTACTTTATTAGGACCTATTGATCTCCATGCGAAATATTAAAAATGATATTTTAGGTATTGTGTAAATTACTTTCTGAACATTTGTATGAAACCAAAGTAATAAAAGGGGAAAGAGTTTTCTGGCTATTTACCAATCATGTAGCTGATGGGTTGTTTTACTCAATAGATTAGGTCCTGCCTGAGTCAAGCTCTGCGAAAGTGACCCTGAAAAAGCAGCGGAGCACTTGCAGTGGGCATTTCCAGTAAATTTTGCATCGGATGTCAAGAGTGGTGACAGATTACAGGGCAGGGCTCTCAGGGAGGTCTCAAATGTCTTGAGAGAGCCAAGAAAGGAGGCTGGCTCAGGGGTTTTTACTGTGGTTGGGATGGGACAGAGCTGAGGTGGAAGCCTGTGTCATTTGAATATCCTGCAGGTGTCAAAGGAAAAAGCACTGAGGCTTTCTTATTAGCTTGCCCAGATGTGGGCACCAGGCATAGGGGAGGGGTGATACCTACAAGTTGTTAGCAGGTAGACATCAGAACGTGGAGCCAGACTCTTGCTTGGTCACTCATCTGCAAATAGCTGTGCCTGATAGTGTGGATAATCCCCCAATGGAAGCAAAAACAGTCATATTTTGTGAGGCCTTATTAAAAATAAAACCATTTCAATAGTGTACAGTTTCATTAATAAATGAGGAAGAGAGTGTTAGAAGGTTCAGAAGAGTAATAATGCTTAACATTTTTATAATATTTTGTTTTCCCTGAAGTACTTTTATATTAAAAATCATATTATACTTCAGATTTCTTAGGGTATATTATTATGCATATTTCAGACTATTAAAAAATATTAAGTCTGCTTCAACAAAGTAGCGTCTTAATGTACTAACTGAAATATAAACACTTTTTTTCCTCTTGAAATGTTCTTGATTTGTAGCCCAATTTAGTCTCCATTTACATTTTGTGTTTCATCTCTTAAGATAATATGGTAGTGAGAAGAAATGGGTTTTATGATGGAGACCTGGAAATATGAAATATGGTACCACAATGCTAAAATACTGGAGGACTAATTAAGTTGCTTATATACTAAATTTAATTAGCTCCACTCAGAAAATAATCAAACATAACCCCCCAAAATTTTGACTTAGATAAACTTTTATGCTGGCTCAGCAGTAAGAAGATTGGTGCTTTTGAATTGTGGTGCTGGAGAAGACTTGAGAATCCCTTGGACTGCAAGGAGATCAAAACATTCAACCCTACACAAATAAACCCTGAATATACATAGAAAGGAATGTTGCTGAAGCTGAAACTCCAATACTTTAGCCACCTGGTGTGAAGAGCCAACTAAATGGAAAAGACTCTGGTGTCAGGAAAGACTGAAGGCAGGAGAAGGGGGCGGACGAGGAAGAGATGGTACAGCAACATAAAGAAAAATATTTGGCATTTTACTAGCCTATCCTATTGCTAAAGAAAACATTTTGATACACAAGGTGAGTAACAGAAGTTGATTATATTTTAATACAATTGCTAGTAATAAGGAAGAGAACATAGGTCAGGTCAGGTCTGCAAACTGAAATAAAGGGTGTGAGAGGTTTAAGAGCTGTGGTGGAGCGATCATAGACCATCTGTGTTTGCTAACTGTCTTTATTCAAATAAAAAGGAAGTTTTCTGCTATCTTCATGATAGGTACCTGAAGAGGCAGTTTCATAGTCTAGAGCAAGGCTCCCCTGAATTTACAATCCTTTTCTTCCACAGACACTGAAAGTTATGGCACTATTTCCCTTGAGGATTACATTTCAAAGGGATGGCTCTAGGGTTCTTGAAAAAACACAATTATGAGTTATAAAACTGGTAAGAAGGTTTTAAAAAGAGTTAAATCTCCTAAGGGCAGAGACAGAACTTGCAAGTTTTCTAAAGTAAAGATTTAGGAAAAATGGGATCAGGGTCTCCGAGTCAGGTAGAAGCCTGTCTAAAATTTGGCCAAGCTGAAGGGATTGTTAAAAAGCTTTATGGTCACTATTCATTAAAGGAAAATACATGTCCTATATGCACAATTCTTTTTCTACAAAAGAAATTCTACTTTAAGGACAGAAAAATTTCTATCATTTTATAAAATCATAGCAACTTCTTGGTTTCCAACCAGTCTTAATGATTTTATACAATCCAAATGACTCCATAATGTTTCATTCATTTCACTGGTACCTATGCGTCACATTGTTTAACCTGTCTCTCCCACTCCATAGTGAACTATTTAAGGTTATGACTGTATCTATCTATGCTAGAAACATAAATGATATTTCCTGAAGCTGAATCAGTAAGAATCTAGTGGACTCTAAAAGCATGTCAAATGATAATCTTTCTTAAATAACTAAGAATCCCATATATAGATGATTATATAACTTCAAATTAATTATTTTGATATATAAATATTACTTCTATAAAGTTTGATATTCCTAAATTAACTTTTGTTATATAGCATTCAAATGATAAGGTACTAAACGTTATAGTTATTTCTTTTGGAATAACATTTCTAATTGAAAAACGAAAAAGAAGGGTGAACTTCTTCCATAGTAGTAATTGATAACCATTAATTATCTTAGTTCATGAGGAGCTGGTCTTTTCTTTCAGAAATGCTTAGTAATACCAGAGTTACAAAGTTCTGTTGTAGTACATTGTTGATACTAATGCTGAGATTATTAAGAGATCTTTTATTATGTTAGTGCCTGAACTTACTGACCAACTTTATTACATGCATTTGACTTTATAAACAGAGATTACAATATTTTTATTGTTTCTGTTTAAAGCTTTATCAAATATATGCTATTTATTCTCCTAAATTCAGGTGAAAAATTCTTTGAATTTTTGTTATTTTACACTTAAGTACCATTTATTTTTTAGAAAAAATCTGACAATTCATTGTAAAGTTTTCTTGGTATTGCAAACAAAAAATATATAAGCTATATGTAAAACATTTAAATATTATACAGTCAGGCTTCTGTATCGGCAGGTTCTGCATCTGCACTTTCAACCAACCATGGATGAAAAAAAAATTTCTTTTTATTTTCAGAAATTTCCAAAAAGCAAAAGGAGATGATTTAAAGTATATGGGAGAGTAGGTGTAGGTTGTATGCATATATTATGACATTTTATATAAGAGACTAAAGCTTCAGTGGTTTTGGTATCCACGGTAGGTCCTGGATCCAATGCCCTGCATACACTGTGGGACGACTGTATTGTTTAATTTTTTAGTTTACTATTTTTCCATGGGAAGGAGCAGAATCTAAGTGCAGAGAGAGTTGGGGCGGGGGAAAAGAAAGAATATGTTGTTCAGTAAGGTACATTTTTAAGATATAAAATGTTTCTTTTAAAACTCAAATTCACATAGCATTTATTTAAAATGTGGATTATGCAATCTAGTATCAACTTTAGAGCCAATTAAATTACATGAACCCCATTATATGTTTTCCTCAGAGACTTTACAATCAATGTTCCATCCATAGCCCATTAAGGATAAATGTTTTACACATCTTTTTCAGTAACTGTGTTGGTAGCTGAAGCATGTAAAAATTTTACCACAGGGAGTTTTAAAAGAAATGGAAAAAAATATATCTACAAAGAAATATTTCAAGGGAAATTTCCTACAAACTGGATTCTTCTACTATCACAAGTTTTTTTCTTTCCCGGAAAAGTTATGGGTCCATATCTTTAAAAAGTTGTACAATGAAGGAAATATTAATAATATAATTTAGAAGATAACCAAAATTGTTAAATTTAAAATTACCAATAGTTGTGTTAAGCAATGTAAGTTAAATATACTTTTTAATGTCTTGAAGTTGCCAAGATTTTTGATGAAATTTATGTTTTAGAGTATTTCTTACTATATTCTCTCTTTCCTTTTGTTCACTTATATCCGAACTTTTCCCAGCCACATGTTTTGATTATCTTCAGTTTTAAGAATGATGGTCATAAGAATTTTTTTCTCATTTGTTGAAGTCTACTCTAGTAAATATCAGTAGCTGAATTTTATGGATAATAATATATCTTTTATAAATATATTATAAATCATAGTGTTTTCTTGAGAGTCTACAAATGAAGAATTTTATTTCACAAATTTGTGACTATACAGCCTATATATTGGGATATATAGACTACAATATCTATTTCACAAATAATTTAACTTTTTTCTAAAATGCTCTAAGTGCTTTATGGATATTTGTTCAGTACACAAATCAAAAAAGCACAATCAAAATGCAAAATATGTCTTAGTGTTTTGAAAACTTATAGATAAATATTTATATGACATAATTATGATACAATGAGAATATAAAAAATATTCTCATAAGGTTATGTAGCATACAATATTTTAAACTGAATAGTTGAGAGAAGAGTTTTCTGGAACTAGGTATATACAATTGAGAGGACACTCTAAAACAAGTTATATAAAATACTAATTGGCCAGTGCCTACGAAAATAAAAGATCTAGAAAAGATAATCGGAAGAATGGAAATGGTAGAGTCAGAAAGAACACGTTTCTGGAAAGCACTGAAAGGAGATAGATGGTCTAAGTTCTTAGAGGGCGGGATGATTTGGGAGAATGGCATTCTATAATGTATACTATCATGTAAGAATTGAATCGCCAGTCTATGTCTGACGCAGGATACAGCATGCTTGGGGCTGGTGCATGGGGATCACCCACAGAGATGTTATGGGGAGGGAGGTGGGAGGGGGTTTCATGTTTGGGAACACATGTAAGAATTAAAGATTTAAAAATTTAATAAAATAAAAAAAAAAAGAAGTGCAGGAAAGCTTAGCTAGAATTTGCCAAAAAAATCAATGTAGTTTTGGCATATGAGTTAAGAAGATAACTAAAAACATGGGCAATTTTCTACCTCCATATTTTCCAAATTATATTCAAAGAACTGGTTCTTGAAACATTTATAGAGGTTCTGTGACTAGAAGTGTTTTATATTCTGTTTAAACACAATGTTTAAAAAATGAACAGGATTTTAATATAGAGAAAGTCTCTGATCTTTCACATGTAAGTATAATACATTGCTGTTTACTAAATGGGTGCTGCTGTAGGCAGTATATACAAGTGATCTGACCTGAAATCATTAATGGGGCAGGATATACACAATACATAATTTGGGGGAAATGCTCCAAATATAAATATTTTTGCGTGTTTTCTATTGGAACAGATAATTTACTGAGAAAATAGTGAGTGATGGATGATATTGGTCAAATAGTTTTATTTTAAGACCCTAAATCTTTTTATCCTGTAACTGCATAGAAGGCCCATTCATAGCATATGAGGTTCACAATGTAATAATAAAACAATGAAGCCAGAATAAATTCTTAACTTATAACTAACATTGAAATGTTCTATTAATCTCTATAATGCTTTTCATCTGTTTCCATTCATACCCATCCATTGTGGGTTATAATAACTTCTTTTGTATATGGAACATTTTACATTATTTCTAATTATATATCTCATTAAAAATAAAATATATCTCATTAATTGTTTACAAACACCTTGCAGGGTAGTGGAAGTAAATATCATTTACCTAATTTGAAATACAAAGAAATAGGCATAAATGTGGAGAACTACCAATGTAACTAAAATTCCAATGTAACTGTATAGCAAATTTTCATTCTATTGTGGTCTGATTTGGGGGCACCTATTTTATTAGACATTCTGTGGACACATTTTAAAATCCTTCAAAACTATCATATTTTGCATTAGGGCTATGTAATATTCATGTGTGTTTTTTTTGTTTCTGACAAGCAGTTTACTTCTAACCTAGAGATGTTTATCTGAGTTTTAAATATTAAAGGTATTCCACATTAGTGCACTGAAGCAGATGTGTAAGAAAAATTTAGTCCTGCATCTAGAAGCTCAGCTTCAATCCAATGAATATTATGCAAATAACCTAACGATGCTCTGTCAAAGAGGCTGGTTCATTCAAGTTTCATACTGGATGTTAGCCCAGAGGCTTTTTGGCTATTCAAACTATTCCTTCTGCTTTATTTTTCTACATTATATTTTTAAGTCTCACGAACCATTTATTTTTCCTTCATTAATAAAAAATACTCTATATATTTCATTCAAGCAGCTAGTTTATGTTGAAAATTTTGAATTAGTAAGTGGATACTTAAATACAATAGATGAAAGTAATATGAAATCTTAGTTATTTCAAATTTTCTTTATAATGACATTTTCTCTTTATAAACAAATAGTTTTTTGATCTGTATTTTTCATCAGACCAAACCTCATAATTAGATTAAGTAGGTGTATATGCAAAAATCACCTGAAAAAATATTTTCAAGTCTCTAGAAAACCTTCATGTTAATTATGAAATAGTTATTAAAATGAAACACAAGTAGAATTAAAGATTGATTAGAAAGCTGAATCATGTTTAACCTTATGTTCTATAAGATAAATATAGTCACAGAAATTTATGTAATGTCTTATATATAAAACTATATTTAAATTTGTGATAAGGCAATATTATTTTATTGATATCATGGAATTACCATAAATGTTGGCATAAAATTTTTAAGCCATCAAGTTAATAATCAGAATATATTTCTAATAACAATTGTAGTTTAATCTAAACATGTTTAATTCTGGAATTAAATTTAGGGGGAAACTAGTAATATATTTAACTGCATTTTTCTATGCAGCATTTATACTCTGAGAGGTACTTTTTAGTCATTGTGCATTTTATGTCTAGGTGAAAAATTTCTAATTGACTCAGCTACAACTTTATACTTCTGGTAGAACATAGGTAAAAAACTTGTTGTCTCTTGTTCCTTGTGTTTCAATATTGACTTTCTCCAATTGTTATGATATATACTACTGAAATTTTCCACATGTAGGTAGGCACAGTTTGTCCTTAACATAAGACTAATGTAGAAACAAAATAATGTGAGAATATTCATTGTAAAATATGCTCCATAAAATCATGTATTTTAAGTTCCTTAAAGGCTACCAAAGGGCATAAAGCTTATTTAACTGACAAGTAAGTGCTCTATGTTCACATAAATAACTACAATATGGTTTTCCAAATTTTTCTACCAAATGGATATGAACACTACTGACACTAAAAAACCACTTGATTTCTACAGATGAAAAATTACTAAAAAATTGATTTATTGTTTATTACATTCAAACATTGATCAGAATATATTTTGGTCTCATACTTGTTTTCTTATTTTGCCTTATTTGATTCTATAATACTTCTTTGTTTAAAAAATAGAAAAGTAAACCATAAATATACTTAGATAATTTTTTCCCTTTAGAAAAAAGTAAAGGGTAATGGAAGCTAAACTTCTTATACATGCCTTTCTTTCTTATCACTGAAAGTTTGTGCTGTTTTTCTTTTTTTTAATTTTTTTTTAATTTTTATTATTATTTTTTTAATTTTTATTTTTACTCTATTTTACTTTACAATACTGTATTGGTTTTGCCATACATTGACATGAATCCACCACGGGTGTACATGCGATCCCAAACATGAACCCCCCTCCCACCTCCCTCCCCATAACATCCCTCTGGGTCATCCCCGTGCACCAGCACCAAGCATGCTATATCCTGCGTCGGACATAGACTGGCGATTCGATTCTTACATGATAGTACACATTTCAATGCCATTCTCCAAAATCATCCCACCCTCTCCCTCTCCCTCTGACTCCAAAAGTCCGCTATACACGTCTGTGTCTCTTTCGCTGTCTCGCATACAGGGTCATCATTACCATCTTTCTAAATTCCATATATATGTGTTAGTATACTGTATTGGTGTTTTTCTTTCTGGCTTACTTCACTCTGTATAATCGGCTCCAGTTTCATCCATCTCAACAGAACTGATTCAAATGTATTCTTTTTAACGGCTGAGTAATACTCCATTGTGCATATGTACCACAGCTTTCTTATCCATTCATCTGCTGATGGACATCGAGGTTGTTTCCATGTCCTGGCTATTATAAGCAGTGCTGCGATGAACATTGGGGTACATGTGTCTCTTTCAATCTGGTTTCCTTGGTGTGTATGCCCAGCAGTGGGATTGCTGGGTCATATGGCAGTTCTATGTGCAATTTTTTAAGGAATCTCCACACTGTTCTCCAAAGTGGCTGTACTAGTTTGCATTCCCACCAACAGTGTAGGAGGGTTCCCTTTTCTCCACACCCTCTCCAGCATTTATTGCTTGCAGATTTTTGGATTGCAGACATTCTGACTGGTGTGAAGTGGTACCTCATTGTGGTTTTGATTTGCATTTCTCTGATAATGAGTGATGTTGAGCATCTTCTCATGTGTTTGTTAGCCATCTGTATGTCTTCTTTGGAGAAATGTCTATTTAGTTCTTTGGCCCATTTTTTGATTGGGTCGTTTATTTTTCTGGAATTGAGTTGCATAAGTTGCTTGTTTATTTTTGAGATTAGTTGTTTGTCAGTTGTTTCATTTGCTATTATTTTCTCCCATTCAGAAGGCTGTCTTTTCACCTTGCTTATATTTTCCTTTGTTGTGCAGAAGCTTTTAATTTTAATTAGATCCCATTTGTTTATTTTTGCTTTTATTTCTAACTTGTCTCTATTTCCCTCATCTCCCAGTCCTTGGAAATAACTTTTCTACTCTGTTTCTATGAGTTCATCTTTTAAAAAAAATTCTGTGTATAAGTGATATTATAATTGTCTTTCCCTGTCTGGCTTATTTCACTTGGTACAATGCCCTCAAAGTCCATTCATGTTATGCAAATATATGTAATGTGATATGCAGTGTTATCTCTTGTCTTTCTGATGATGGCATTCTAATAGGTTTAAGAAAATATCGCATTGTAGGTTTGATTTGCATTTCCCTGACTGTGAGTTACACTGAGCATCTTTTCAAGCACTTGTTCATTTGTGTATCTTCTTTGGAAAAAGAAAAAAAATGTCTTTTTCTTTGCTATTGAGTTGTAAATGTTCTTTTCATATCTTGGATATTTGCTCTTTTTATATCTTGGATATCACATAACAGGTATGTGATTTGCAAAGATTTTCTCCCATTTTGTATTTTGTTGATGGCTTCTTTTGCTGTTCATATATTTTTCATTCCAATATGTTTGGAACATAAGGATGAATAAATGTTTTGGTCAGTGAAAATTTTTAATTATAAAATATTACATAAATAAGTGAACAAATAAGAATATCACTATTTTGCAATCCTTAATTAAGTTAAGACATATAATAATGATCATCGGAGGCAATGTCAAAAAAGGAAGGCAACCAGACATATGTATCCCTGGTATCAATCATGGTTCTCTAGAAAATCAGAATCAACATGATTCTTTATTCTTATAAAGATTTATTATAAGGAATTAGCTCACATGAAATGGACGTTGAGAAGTCCCAAGATCTCAGGAGAGAGGTGATGGCTTAGTTCTAATCTGAGTCCAAAGGTCCAAGAATGAGAAGAGCCATTGTTTTAAGTTCCAATCTGAAATCTGGCAGGCTTGGAATCCAATACGGTATGTTTCAGTTTCAATCTGGAGACAGAAAAATATCAATATTCCAGCTCAGTCAGTCAGGCAAGAGGAATTCTCTCTTCCTCACGGAAGGATCATCCTTTTTATTTCACTCAGACTTTAACTGATTAGATAAGTCTCACCCACACTGGGCAAGCCAATCTGCTTTACTTAGCCTACCATAATCTCATCCACAAATACTCTCACAGACACACTTATATTAATGTTTGATCAAATATCTTGGCACTTTGTGGCCCAGTCAAGTTGACATAAAATTAACAATCACGCCCCTGAAAGGAATTACCTAGAATTTTATATGAAGTAGTACCAAGTATACTAACAAGTCATAAGAAATTACTTTGTGTCTATAATTATCCGTGTCCAGAATATGATTCCTTGTAAGATTTAGAAACTGTTGTCTTCAATAAAATATTCAAGAAAAATAAAATACATATAAGAGAACTTGAAATATTAAACAAAATTTGAGTCATTTTTCCAAGTCCCAATATATGCAAATTGTTTGAATAATCATTCAAACAAAATATTTTAGAAACAGTTAATAAAAAAGTCAGAAAATAATGATGGTAATTGTTGTAAAACAATATAAGTTTACTTAGTGCTATGGAACCATATGGTTTAAAATATTTAAAATGGTAAATTTCATTTTATGTATATTTTAGTCACAATTTTTAAACTACTTAAAACTACAAAGAAACACAAAAAGTTAATACTTGAAGACATTAAGAGTTAGTGTTAATATTTAGATTTATAGTGATGTTGTGATTGTGTTTTAAGATTGCATATTATTTAGGGATACCTGCTGAATATTTTCAGTTAAAATGATGATTCATTGGCTATTATTCAAAGTTATCTGAGAGTGGATGGGGGAAATGGTATTAAATAAATTGAAAAATGTACAATTACAGTCCCTGATGGTTCTCCTATCTCTTTCTTAGTTGACAAAACATTTCTGATCCCCGAAGATTCACTTTTCCAGATTCTTCTTTTAGTTCCAGCTTTTACTTGTCATAAGCATAAATCTTAATGCTCTGATATTTTGTCTGAAACAACAGTAGTACTTGTTTTGCCAAATCACATTTTATAACAAAGTTGTAATGATAAGTCAGGAAAAACAGGGAACAAATCATAAATTATAAAATTATATTAGATTTCTTTGAGTTTTTGTGCATTTAATTAGAAAAGAGCTGGATTCCCTGTGCTGTTTCAAACACTGTGTGAAGTTTTATATAATCCTTAGCCATCTGTATGGCCAAAATGGCCCAGGTTCAGTGAACAGACAGCTCAGTGAACAGAGGGTTCAGTGAGGACTTCCCTGGTGGCTCACATGGTAAAGAATCCACCTACAATGCAGGAGACCTGAGTTTGATCCCTGGGTTGGGAAGATCACCAGGAGAAGGAAATGGCAACCCACTCTAGTATTCTTGTCGGGATAATTCCATGGACAGAGGAGCCTGGTGGGCTACAGTTTATGGGGTCGCAAAGAGGCAGACATGACTGAGCGACAAGCAATGAACACTCAGGAAATAGCCTTTCACCTCTCCTGACATACTCTATGCTCAATTCCTATAATCAAGAAGCAGTTCTCCTGTTCTTTCCTGGGACTCACAAACCTCATTCCTAAGATAAGGAATATACATTTTAGGGTAGATGAGAGAAAGATCTATCATTTATCATTAAAATCATCTTTTTAGTCATAAATCACATGAAGGAAGAAGAAAAACAATAACTATCAACAAAGTCTAAGAAATCAGGAAGATATTTTGCAGAAAGATAAATACACACAATTTAGACACATTTCAGACACTTCCAGCTTTGTGATTCCATGAGCTTTGTCTCTACCCTGTTTGCTGATTGGTTCTGAAGTCAAAAGACATGCTGGATAAAAAAAGAGTAGATTAGGGAAGAAATAAGTGCCTGTGTTGCTATTGTGTCTGCAGGCAAAAATTAGCAGCATGAGATGGCTTTATTAATTCCACAAATATTAGTGAGCAAACCAGTGTTGCTCTGAACTCAGAAAAGATGCAATCTTTAACAATCTCATCTAACAAGAAAGACTTCAGGTCAGGCTAAGGGGTTAGATACCAGAAGGGATACCAATATTAGTGCTGTGCTGGAAAGGAGACGTTAAGCCATGAAATACAAAATGAAGAATGAAGAGAGAGCCAAAAAATACGACCATTTGACAGCACTGAATGTCATTGAGAAGAAAGGAAATACACAAGCATGGACAGAATTAACTAGTACTTTGTATTAATTATTTCCTGATTAAAAAAATCATTACCGGTATTACAGATGCAAAACCTATATATGTACAAAAACACAAAAGAATGAATAATGTTAGCAAATTTATTCCTGAATTTTAAAGAGGTAAATTTGCAAAGATGTTCTGCTATAAAGACTTAAGTTTAATCATAAAAGATAAAATTTTCAAAAATAATTGAAACAAACTCAATAAGTCAGCTGGCAAAAAGTGTTTCACATATTGTCTTGAATGGTTTAAGTCTCTAAACTTTGTATGGTGGTTTTAGTTTTCTTCCTTATGTTGCTTCAACAGATTCTTATAATACATATACTATTTCACAGATTTCCTACATTTAATGCTTTGCTGTTGTTTAGTCACTAAGTAGTGTCCGACTCTTTGAGACCCCACGGACTGCAGCACACCAGGCTTCCCTGTGCTTCATTATCTTCTGGAGTGTGATCAAACTCATGTCGATTGAGTCAGTAATGCAGTCCTACCACCTCAACCTCTTTCACCCCCTTCTCCTCATGCCTTCAGTTCAGTTCAGTCACTCAGTCATGTCTGACTCTTTGCGACCCCATGAATCACGGCACGCCAGACCTCCCTGTCCATCACCAACTCCCGGAGTTCACTCAGACTCACGTCCATCAAGTCAGTGATGCCATCCAGCCACCTCATCCTCTGTCGTCCCCTTCTCCTCCTGCCCCCAATCCCTCCCAGCATCAGAGTCTTTTCCAATGAGTTAACTCTTCGCATGAGGTGGCCAAAGTACTGGAGTTTCAGCTTTAGCATCATTCTTTCCAAAGAAATTCCAGGGCTGATCTCCTTCAGAATGGACTGGTTGGATCTCCTTGCAGTCCAAGGGACTCTCAGTCTTCCCCAATACCAGAATGTTTTCCAACAAGTCAGCTCTTTGCATCATGTGGTCAAATTATTAGAACTTCAGCTTCAGCATCAGTCATTCTGATGAATTTTCAGGGTTGATTTCCTTTAGGATTGATCAGTTTGATCTCCTTGCTGTCCAAGGGACTGTCAAGTCTTTTCCAGCACCTTTATTCAAAGCTATCTTTGTAATGCTTAAATGTCCTCTGAAACCATCCCATTCTTTAAACTTCAGAGAATTTTAAAAAGTTAATAACAACAACAACAACAATAACTTGACTTTGGCTAGGAAGATTTCATAGATCATGGGGTTTTTAGTGTGGGGATAAATTTCTGTAATGATTTGCATATGATTTCACCTATATACTGCCTTAAGGATTTTTCAAATGACATATTCAGAAATAAATGCATTTACTATCTCTTGTTAAGGTCAATTTAGTTCAGTTCAGTTCAGTTGCTCAGTCATGTCCAACACTTGTGGCCCCAAGAACTGCAGCATGCCAGTCTTCCCTGTCTATCACCAATTCCGGAGCTTGCTCAAACTCACGTCCTTCAAGTAGGTGATGCCATCCACCCATCTCATTTTCTGTCCACTTTTCCTGCTTTCAATCTTTCCAAGCATTGGGGTCTTTTCAAATGAGTGAGCTTCTCGCATCAAGTGGCCAAAGTATTGGAGTTTCAGCTTCAACATCAATCCTTCCAATGAACACTCAATATTGATTTCCTTTAGGATGGACTGGTTGGATCTTCTTGCAGTCCAAGAGACTCTCAAGAGTTTTCTCCAACACCACAGTTCACAAGCATCAATTTTTCAGTGCTCAGCTTTCTTTTTGGTCCACCTCTCACATCCATACTTCCCTGGTGGCTCAGATGGTAAAGCATCTGTCTACAATGCGGGAGACCTGGGTTTGATCCTGGGTTGGGAAGATCCCCTGGAGAAGGAAATGGCAATCCACTCCAGTACTATTGCCCAGAAAATCCCATGGACAGAGGAGCCTGGTAGGCTACAGTCCATGGGGTCGCAAAGAGTCGGACATGACTGAGCGACTTCACTTTCTTTCTCACATCCATTCATGACTACTGGAAAAACCATAGCTTTGACTAGACAGAACTTTGTTGGCAAAGTAATGCCTCTGATTTTTAATATGCTGTCTAGATTGGTCATAACTTTTCTTCCAAGGAGCAAGCAACTTTAATTTCATGGCTGCAGTCACCATCTGCAGTGATTTTGGAGCCCAGAAAAATAAACTCCGTCACGGTTTTAATTGTTTCCCCATTTATTTGCCATGAAGTGATGGGATTGGATACCATGATCTTATTTTCTTGAATGTTGATAATCCAACTTTTTCACTGTCCTCTTTCACTTTCATCAAGAAGCTCTTTAGTTCTTCCTCGCTTTCTGCCATAAGGGTGGTGTCATCTGAATAACTGAGGTTATCGATATTTTTCCTGGCAATCTTGATTCCAGCTTGTGCTTCATCCAGCCTGTCATTTCTCATGATGTATTTTGCATATAAGTTAAATATGCAGGGAGACAATATACAGCTTTGACATATTCCTTTTACAATTTGGAAAGAGTCCATGTCTAGTTCTAACTGTTGCTTCTTGACCTGCATGCAGATTTCTCAGGAGGCGGGTCAGGTGGTCTGGTGTTTCCATCTCCTGAAGAATTTTCCACAGTTTATTGTGATCCACACAGTCAAAGGCTTTGGCCTAGTCAATACAGCAGAAGTAGATGTTTTTCTGGTATTCTTTTGCTTTTTCAATGATCCAACAAATGTTGGCAATTTGATCTCTGGTTCCTCTGCCTTTTCTAAATTCAGCTTGAACATATGGAAGTTCATGGTTCACATACTGTTGAATCCTGGCTTGGAGAATTTTGAGCATTATTTTGCTAGTGTGTGAGATAAGGGCAATCATGCAGTAATTTTGAGCATTCTCTGGCATTGCCTTTCTTTGGGATTGAAATGAAAACTGACCTTTTGCAGTCCTGTGGCCACTGCTGAGTTTTCCAAATTAGCTGGCTAATTGAGTGCAGCACTTTCACAGCATCTTCTTTTAAGATTTGAAATAGCTCAACTGGAATTCCATCACCTCCACTGGCTTTGTTCGTAGTGATGCTTCCTAAGGCCAGCTTGACTTCACATTCTAAGATGTCTGGCTCTGGGTGAGTGATCAATTAGCCGATTAGGTCAATGAGTATGTTTTTGTTTTTGATTTCCCCACGTCTTCTCTATCTTTTCCTTATATTGGAAAAGATAATATAACAGTTCAGAAGTGATCATATTATAGTACTTATATTTCAGAAATATAATTTAATATTTGTTATATTTTAAATGCTGCAATGCATAATTCTATAATGAGTTAATTTTAGTACTCAGGAATAGTCCTTCAATAGACAATAATTCCTATGTACTAAGTTTTTAAATGTATATTTCTTTTTTCCTTCCTAAAGTATTATAAATCTTCTCTTAACTTTAAAACTGAAAATAAGTAAGGAATGCATCAGACCCATGGTATTCCCATAAGAAGAATATAATTTATGAATTGCTTTAGCCTTCAGCAGTTTCTGCTCTATTTTTGTAAAAGCCAATATACCATATGGTCAATTGATTATGGCTTTCCTCCTTCCTGGTACAGGATATATATATATATATATTTTAAAATACAAGTTAAAAAAGAAAATAACTCCCTTGAAAAATTTCTCTCAGAATTGTTACAATTGTTACAATTCTCCCAAACTTTGTTGCTTAGTGTAAGGTGAACTAGGGTATCTAGTTTGAGGAACAATCATCACATTAAGACATTTGCTTTGCAGTGGGGAAATAATTGAGCTACCTTATGTTTTCTGCTCCCTTTGTTTACATGTACAGTTGCAACTACAATTATAATAATTCAGTTCAGTTCAGTTCATATCAGTTGCTTAGTCATGTCCAACTTTTTGCGACCCCATGGACTGCAGCACGCCAGGCCTCCCTGTCCATCACCAGCTCCCAGAGTTTACTCAGACTCATGTCCAGTGAGTTGGTGATGCCATCCAACCATCTTATCCTCTGTCATCCCCTTCTCCTCCTGCCTTCAATCCTTCCCAGCATCAGGGTCTTTTCTAATGAGTCAGTTCTTCACATCAGGTGGTCAAAGTCTTGGAGTTTCAGCTTCAGCATCAGTCCTCCCAATGAATACTCAGGGCTGATTTCCCTCAGGATGGATTGGTTGGATCTCTGTGCAATCCAAGGAACTCTCAAGAGTCTTCACCAACACCACAGTTCAAAAGCATCAGTTGTTCGGGGCTCAGCTTTCTTTATAGTCCAACTCTCACATCCATACCTGACTACTGGAAGAAACATAGCTTTGACTAGATGGACCTTTGTTGGCAAAGTAATGTCTCTGCTTTTTAATATGCTGTCTAGGTTGTTCATTCATAACTTTCCTTCCAAAGAACAAACATCTTTTAAGTTCATGGTAGTCACCATCTACTGTGATTTTGGAGCCCCCCCAAATAAAGTATTACAAATCACATTATTAAAAATAACTAACAACAAAACATAAAATCATGACTATATAAGTTGTTCAGTATTGCTACATATGTAACTAATTACCACAAATTCTGTGGCTTAAAATAGTATTCAGATTTATCATCTCACAGTCTGAGATGGCATAATATTGCTAATGTGGCTGAATTTCCTGCTCAGTTTCTCACATGGTTTCAATCAAGGTATTGGCCCAGCTGAGTTTTCATCTGGAGGGTAGCATGGGGAAGAATATACTTCTAAGCATCCAAATTATTGGGAGAAGTAACTACTCTGTCTTTTCCAATGAGTCAACTCTTCTCATGAGGTGGCCAAAGTACTGGAGTTTCAGCTTTAGCATCATTCCTTCCAAAGAAATCCCAGGGCTTATCTCCCTTAGAATGGACTGGTTGGGTCTCCTTGCAGTCCGAGGGACTCTCAGGAGTCTTCTCCAATACCACAGTTCAAAAGCATCAATTCTTCGGTGCTCAGCTTTCTTCACAGTCCAACTCTCACATCCATATGCGACCACTGGGAAAACCAGGGAGGCCTGGTGTGCTGCGATTCATGGGGTCACAAAGAGTCGACTGAGTGACCGAACCGAACTGACTGAACTGAACTACTCTGTGCTTGAACGACTGACAGCTCCAGTGTTTTTCTGTCTCTCTGCTAAAGGCCACATTTAGGTTCTAGAAGTCACTCATAGTCTCCTGTGGCCCCATTCAGTTCTTGTTTCTTTTTTTTTCCCACAAGAACTTCTTCAACATAGTTGCTTATTTCCTCAGACCTGAAAGGATAATCCTTCACTATAGTCGGCTAAAGTGGTCTCATATATCATGTATTCAAGGGAGTGACATCCCTACATTCCCATAGACGTGCTACATTCTGGTGGCTAGAAACAATTTACACATATTGTTGGCATTCAGTGTGAGGGGATTACACAATGATGTAGACCCTAGAACCGGGAAATCATTGCAGAGAGATTACCTTAGAGTCTATTCATCCTAATGATGTTCATACAAATATAAATGGTTCAAGCATCAAAGATGTGTTGGTTTTCTAAGTATTTATTCATTTATTTGTCTGCATTGAGTCATAGTCATGAGGTGTGGGCTTCTCTCTTGTTGCAACATTTGGGTTCTAGAGCATGAGGGCTGAGTAGTTGCAGCACATGGGCTTACAGGCCCTATGGCATGTGGGACTTTCGTTCCTCAATCGGAGATGGAACCCAAGCCCCCTGCTTTGGAGGGCAGATTCTTAACCACTGGAGCACCGGGGAGATCCCTCAAAAATGTATTTAATTCATTAATATTTCAACTGTTTAAGATGGTACTTGTACAGTCAGGTGAAGAATGCTTTAATGAACTGACAAATAGATGCAAAAATTCATGAAACATAAATATTCACAGGCATTTGATCAGTTTTTATTTGTATGGAAAGAAATCATTGAAACGACTTCCAATTTTCTATAACTGGTAGTAGTGAGCTAATAAGACAACCAACAGTAGAGTAGTTCAGAAGCAATGTGCAGAGCTTCCAAGGGATCAAGTGACCTAGAAAAAAAGAAACCAAGCCAGGAATGTTTTTCTCTGTTTCAAAATCTTAATTTTTTTTCCTTCACAGCACCAACTCCTCCTCGTAAGTATAATAATCTCAAATACATAATTTTTTATCCCCAAATCAGGCTATTTCACTTGATTTGAGCTGATTATTTACATTAGTTGCTGCAATAGGGTTGATTAATTGCACATACTTCCTTGAGATTATTTTTTAAATCCGGAGTTATATGGTATTGAAAAATTAATGTCTGCAAGATTAACTTCTGTCTGGAAGTTTCTATAAGGAACCTCAGATTGAATTTATAAAGTCTCTCTTATTTGAGACCAGAAAACAAGTACAAGAAACTCCATCAAATTTCACCTAGTTTAATTTGAAGTTGGGGTAAATCTTTCCATTCCAGAGGTTCTCAAAATATCCTAAATTTTCTGGCCTAAAAGGTGAACTTCCTTACTAACTCTCAAGTTGGAACTCCTGTAAGCAACACACCAGGACATAGGAGGGCTAAGTAGGCATTGACTCTGTAAGCACAGCACACACTTTAGCTCCTTAAAGTGATGGTCATAACTGATTAAATGAACATCATTTTTAATATGATACTCCACTGAGACATTAGTCACATGATTAATTTATCCAATTCTATCATGTGGAAAAAAAGCAGATACTTAATGAATTTATGCAAATAAATATGTTACCATGAAAATTAATTAGATTTAATAAGTGTTTATGATTTCTGGGATGGCATGGTGTATCATCTGAGTTTACAAAAGCAAAGTCATTACATTAAAATTAGAGAGCTTTAAAGAGTTTCCTCAGTTCAGTTCAGTTCAATTACTCAGTTGTGTCTAACTCTTTGTGACCCCATGGACTGCAGCATGCCAGGCCTCACTGTCCATCACCAACTCCTGGAGTTTACTCAAACTCATATCCATTGAGTCGGTGACTCAATCCAACCATCTCATCCTCTGTCATCCACTTCTCCTTCGGCCTTCAATCTTTCCCAGCATCAGGGTCTTTTCAAATGAGTCAGTTCTTCACATCAGGTGGCCAAAGCACTGGAGTTTCAGCTTCAACATCAATCCTTCAAATGACTATTCATGACTGATTTGCTTTAAGATGGACTCATTGGGTCTCCTTGCAGTCCAAGAGACTTTCAAGGGTCTTTTCCAACACCACAGTTCAAAAGCATCAATTCTTTGGTGCTCAGCTTTCTTTATAGTCCAACTCTCATATCCATACATGACTACTGGAAAAACCATAGCTTTGACTAGACAGACCTTGTTGACAAAGTAATGCCTCTGCTTTTAAATATGCTCTCTAGGCTGGTCATAACTTTTCTTCCAAGGAGCAAGCGTCTTTTAATTTCATGGCTGCAGTCACCATCTGCAGTGATTTTGGAGCCCCAAAAAATAAAGTCTACCACTGTTTCCACTGTTTCCCCATCTATTTGCATGAAGTGATGGGACCGGATGCCATAATCTTAGTTTTCTGAATGTTGAGCTTTAAGCCAACTTTTTCACTCTCCTCTTTCATTTTCATCGAAAGGTTCTTTAGTTCTTCACTTTCTGCCATAAGGGTGGTGTCATCTGCATATCTGAAGTTATTGATATTTATTCTGGCAATCTTGATTCCTGCTTGTGCTTCATCCAACCCAGCATTTCTCTTGATGTGTCTGCATATAAGTTAAATAATCAGGGTGACATTATACAGTCTTGATGTACTCCTTTCCCAATTTGGAACCAGTCTGTTTTTCCATGTCCAGTTCTAACTGTTGCTTACTGACCTGTATACAGATTTCTCAAGAGGCAGGTCAGGTGGTCTGGTATTCCCTTCTCTTTAAGAATTTTCCAGGTTGTTGTGATCCACACAGTCAGAGGCTTTTTATCCACACAGTCAATAAAGCAAAAAGAGTTTCCTAACTTATATGAATAATAGAACATTAAGACAACATAAATAGTACTACAGGTAAAAAACCACAATAAAATTCCTTTCACTAGTTTAATTAATCTTATGTATTTAACCCTTATTCCACTCCATGCTGTTTTGGCATGAACCCAATATCAGCATTCTTGATTTAATGGAATCATGAAAATTCTAATTCTACTGATATAGTTTAAATAGTGTCTAAACAATATCAGTTCAGAAGCTATAAAGAAGAGTCCATATTTGAGTTTAAGCCCCTTCTATTCTCTTTTTTCTTGGGGCTTTGAAGTTATCCTTTTTTTGTTTAAGATAAAACTATGGTCAGCAGAAAATAGGATGTCTAACCTATATCAGAGTGAAATAAATACTGTTTGTGCTAGGGCAAGAAGCCTATGGTTTTCTATTATTTTTTTCTAATAATAAATTTCAGATGTGAAAAGTCTAATTAGAATTTGCAATAAAATTAGTGCAATTGACAAGGAAATACAGTTGTTTCCATGGCATGGAAAATGAAATTAATAAAACTACCACACACTTTATGGATCACAGCCTTGTCATGAGAAAGAGACTTATGTATGTGAATGAGCTATGGGCTATGAGCTCAGTGAGCTATGAGCCGTGCTTTGCAGGGGTAAAGATAGATGAGTGATAGTTCTGAAAAAACGTGGTCCCCTGGAGAAGGAAATAGCAATTCACTCCAGTATTCTTTCTGCAAGAACCACATGGACAGTATGAACAAGGAAAAAGATAGGACGCTGGAAAATGAGCCACCCACATCAGTCCCAGTAAGCTACTGGGGAAGAGCAGAGGGCAATTGCTAATAGCTCCTGTAACAATAAAGCTGCTGGGCCAAAGCAAAAACAATGGTCAGCTGTGGATGTGGTGGAAGTAAAGTCTGATGCTCTATAGAACAATATTGCATAGGAACCTGGAATGTTAGGTCTGCGAATCAATGTGAATTAGATGTGGTCAAGTAGGAGATGGCAAGATTGAACATCAAAACCTTAGGAATCAGTGAATTAAAATGGATAGGGACTGGCAAATTTAAGTCAGAAGACCATGTATCTACTACTGTGGGCAAAAATTCCTGACAAAATGGAGTGGCCCTCATAGTCAACAAGAGTGTCTGAAATGCAGTTCAGTTCAGTTCAGTGGCTCAGTCATGTCCGATACTTTGCAACCCCATGGACTGGAGCACAGAATGTTATTCTAATAAAACATCAGATCAGATCAGATCAGATCAGTCGCTCAGTCATGTCCGACTCTCTGTGGCCCCATGAATTGCAGCACGCCAGGCCTCCCTGCCCATCACCATCTCCTGGAGTTCACTCAAACTCATGTCCATCGAGTCAGTGATGCCATTCAGCCATTTCATCCTCTGTCGTCCCCTTCTCCTCTGGCCCCCAATCCCTCCCAGCATCAGAGTCTTTTCCAATGAGTCAACTCTTTGCATGAGGTGGCCAAAGTATTGGAGTTTCAGCTTTAAAATCATTCCTTCCAAAGAATTCCCAGGGCTGATCTCCTTCACAATGGACTGGTTGGATCTCCTTGCAGACCAAGGGACTCTCAAGAGTCTTCTCCAATACCACAGTTCAAAAGCATCAATTCTTCGGCACTCAGCTTGCTTCACAGTCCAAATCTCACATCCATACATGACTACTGGAAAAACCATAGCCTTGACTAGACGGACCTTTGTTGGCATAGTAATGTCTCTGCTTTTGAATATGCTATCTAGGTTGGTCATAACTTCCCTTCCAAGGAGCAAGCGTCTTTTAATTTTATGGCTGCAGTCACCATCTGCAGTGATTTTGGAGTCCCCCAAAATAAACTCTGACACTGTTTCCACTGTTTCCCCATCTATTTCCCATGAAGTGATGGGACCAGATGCCATGATCTTAGTTTTCTGAATTTTAAGCCAAGTTTTTCCCTCTCCTCTTTCAGTTTCATCAAGAGACTCTTTAGTTCCTTTTCACTTTCTGCCATAAGGGTGGTGTCATCTGCATATCTGAGGCTATTGCTATTTCTTCTGGCAATCTTGATTCCAGCTTGTGCTTCTTCCAGCCTAGCGTTTCTCATGATGCACTCTGCACATAAGTTAAATAAGCAGGGTGACAATATACAGCCTTGACGTACTCATTTTCCTATTTGGAACCAGTCTGTTTTTCCATGCCCAGTCCTAACGATCACTTCCTGACCTGCATATAGGTTTCTCAAGAGGCAGGTCAGGTGGTCTGGTATTTCCATCTCTTTCAGAATTTTCCACAGTTTCTTGTGATCCACACAATCAAAGGCTTTGGCACTGTCAATAAAGCAGAAATAGATGTTTTTCTGGAACTCTCTTGCTTTTTCCATGATCCAGAGGATGTTGGCGATTTGATCTCTGGTTCCTCTGCCTTTTCTAAAACCAGCTTGAATTATCTGGAAGTTCACGGTTCACATATTGCTGCAGCCTGGCTTGGAGAATTTTGAGCATTACTTTACTAGCGTGTGAAATGAGTGCAATTGTGCAGTAGTTTGAGCATTTTTTGGCATTGCCTTTCATTGGGATTGGAATGAAAACTGACCTTTTCTAGTCCTGTGGTGGGAGGGCTGAAAGGAGCTACTCCACGTTCAAGGTCAGGAGGGGTGCTGGTGAGGAGATACCCCTCATCCAAGGTAAGGAGCAGTGGCTGCGCTTTGCTGGAGCAGCCATGAAGAAGAGCCGTGAGCAACCCCATGTCCAAGCTAAGAGAAACCCAAGTAAGATGGGAGGTGTTGTGAGAGGGCATAGAGGGCAGACACACTGAAACCATAATCACAGAAAACTAGTCAATCTAATCACACTAAGACCACAGACTTGTCTAACTCAATGAAACTAAGCCATGCCCACGGGGCAACCCAAGACGGATGGGTCGTGGTGGAGAGGTCTGACAGAATGTGGTCCACTGGAGAAGGGAATGGCAAACCACTTCAGTATTCTTGCCTTGAGAACCCCATGAACAGTATGAAAAGGCAAAATGATAGGATACTGAAAGAGGAACGCCCCAGGTCAGTAGGTGCTCAATATGCTACTGGAGATCAGTGGGGAAATGACTCCAGGCAGAATGAAGGGATGGAGTCAAAGCAAAAACAGTACTCAGTTGTGGATGTGACTGGTGATAGAAGCAAAGTCTGATGCTGTAAAGAGCAATATTGCATAGGAACCTGGAATGTCAGGTCCATGAATCAAGGCAAATTGGAAGTGGTCAAACAAGAGATGGCAAGAGTGAACGTTGACATTCTAGGAATCAGCGAACTAAAATGGACTGGAATGGGTGAATTTAACTCAGCTGATCATTATATCTACTACTATGGGTAGAAATCCCTTAGAAGAAATGGAGTAGTCATCACGGTCAACAAAAGAGTCCGAAATGCAGTACTTGGATGCAATCTCAAAAATGACAGAATGATCTCTGTTCGTTTCCAAGGCAAACCATTCAATATCACAGTAATCCAAGTCTATGCCCCAACCAGTAATGCTGAAGAAGCTGAAGTTGAACGGTTCTATAAAGATCTACAAGACCTTTTAGAACTAACAACCGCCTCCCCCAAAAAGAGATAACAGCAATTAAACACCTTCAAATGGAAATTTCTATTTTGATTTCCTTATCTTTGTTCTTTCAAGCATGGAGTTTCAATCATATGGAATTATCCACATACAGATTTTCTTATGGCCCTGTATGTTTATTAGTCAGTAGGTATTTCAATTATTATTGCTCATTTTTATTAATCTAATCCCATGTATCTCACACACATGAAAAACTTATTAAAGTTCTTATATCTTAATCTCTTCTTTCCTTAGCTTCCAGAGATAATCTAATATTCTTACTACTATTGCCCATCCTTGGTTATGAATTAATGAATATAAATTTCTCTTTTTTTCCCTCTCTTTCTCACTCTCTCTCCCCTACACAATAAACAACATAAAATAAAGTAAAAATACACATTCCAAAATTTTAACTAGGGTCTTCTATTGGTACTAAACTGTGGGATATACATTATTTTTTATATTCATATTTAAAAATATCTACAATAAGTGTAATAGATTTTATTTTTAAAATATTAAGAATAAAATACTAAATTTTATTAAGTACAATCTCTAAAACTATGATTTTAACATGTAAATTTGTAGAAAATTATATGTCAATTACCTATTATTATTGAATGTAAATATTTCATTTTCTGTTAAAGTTTAAGATGCAGAACATTTTATGAACTTACTTTCTCAATGATTGTGTATTTCCTTGTTTGGAGATTTTATGTAAATAACTTTAATAGGAATGACAGCTGAGTCTTTAAAACATGCATGATGCCTTGGAAAATTACTGCTTTTATTTTCTATCCTAAGTAAACAATTAAAATGTGAAAATAGAAAATCTTGCATACAAAGAAAAAGCATAAATTTCAACTCTATTTTTATTCTTTCTTTCTATTTCTAACCTATTCTCATCTATACATATTTTGTTCCACTATCATTCCAAATCTTTTCATTATATTTTAAAATAACTCCTCTCTGGTAAATTTAATTCTTCAAGTACATTAACTTTTTTTTAATCCCCCTTTCTAAGTCAAAGTCAAGCACATCAGTTCAGTTCGGTTCAGTCGCTCAGTCATGTCCGACTCTTTGCCACCCCATGAATCGCAGCACGCCAGGCCTCCCTGTCCATCACCAACTCCCGGAGTTCACTCAGACTCACATCCATCGAGTCAGTGATGCCATCCAGCCATCTCATCCTCTGTCGTCCCCTTCTCCTCCTGCCCCCAATCCCTCCCAGCATCAGAGTCTTTTCCAATGAGTCAACGCTTCGCATGAGGTGGCCAAAGTATTGGAGTTTCAGCTTTAGCATCAGTCCTTCCAATGAACAACCAGGACTGATTTCCTTTAGAATGGATTGGTTGGATCTCCTTGCAGTCCAAGGGACTCTCAAGAGTCTTCTCCAACACCACAATTCAAAAGCATCACTTCTTCAGTGCTCAGCTTTCTTCACAGTTCATCTCTCACATTCATACATGACTACTGGAAAAACCATAGCCTTGACTAGATGGACATTTGTTGGCAAAGTAATGTCTCTGCTTTTCAATATGCTATCTAGGTTGGTCATAACTTTCCTTCCAAGGAGTAAGCGTCTTTTAATTTCATGGCTGCAATCACCATCTGCAGTGATTTTGGAGCCCAAAAAATAAAGTCAGCTACTGTTTCCACTGTTTCCTCATCTAATTTATAGAAAATCTGAAGAGATATAATAGTAATAGTAAAGAAACGTGTACCTTAATTAAAAGATAACTATCATATCATAAGACTGACTTGCTATCTTGTTCCCCAGATTTTCCCAGAGTGAAAGCAAATTTTATCATCACTTAACAAATTCTGTGAAGAAAAATAAAGGATGTTTTGTATGTCTTTGATAAAAGTGTTCGCTAAGCAGAATTTATGTTATAAGACACAATTTTCAGTTGTATATATCTGATTCCTACTGAGGTCATGTTATTAAACTTTTGGGAAAATATATATTTTCTGATACTTTTGCCAGTTAAATGAAGGAAAATTTAGGTAGAATTCTATAATATTTTATAAGAGAGAGGCTACTTTTCACTTACTATAAAATGCATAAGACGTTAACTTTTCCCCTGAAGATAAACACATATTTAAAAAAAAATAGTTCTGGAAGGAGGTAATTTTGTTTATAAGGTAATTGACAGGGCAACTATAAAGCTGTTTATATATATATAAAACAGCTTTCCTGTTTCTTCTAGGTTTTCAACATTGTGATAAAGGAAAGAAATAGTTTAGGATAAATAGTTTAGAATTATTTCCATATCAACATGCTTTTAAATAAATTTTTGTTTTAATATTTTCATTTTAATATTATATTGCAAATTTTTAATTGTATTCTGCAAAGTCACAGAATCTTAATGATTTAGACAAATATATTGGTCATATTGACTGAAAGTATTACTCCAATAAAATAAGGAAGTTTTGTCTTACAGTAATATAAATCTACTTTAAACACTGTTTAGATGTTATCTTTTTGCTTTCCACACTACAAATTTTTAAAAAGAAAACATTAAATAAATATAGAAAGAAGCCTTAAGAACTAGAAATATAGCTAAATGAATTTTATAAGAGAAACACTAAAGGATATATTTTGCTATTGTAAAGAAATAAAAATAAATTCAAAATAAATGAATAAACTATTTCAGCCATGTAGCAATTTAAAAATACTTTCTCAAAGAATTTTTGTTGTCAAAATAAACATCAAGATTGCAATTACAGAATAAAAACAAATTAATGCTATTCAAGATAATGTTATTAGTAAGGGATGTCACCAGAGTTATTCACCGATTAACCAATGCTTACTTACCTTTTAACTATTAGATAATTCAGTCAAATAATTTTAAAGTAAAAGAGATTTCACCCATAAGATAAAAAATTATGAGTGGAAAAATGTGTGATTCACTAAAAGGGAGTAGATAAACACATTTAACAGAGGAGTATTTAGAATTTCATATGAATATGAAATAGGTAACATTAAAAAATTGATCCACATCAAATAATCAGCATAAACAAAAACATGGAAATAATTTTTTATAGAATTATTTTCCATAACATTCAATGCACAAGCTCTTTTAAATTATACTGGATTGGGTTGCTATGCCCTTGTCCAGGGGATCTTCCCAACCCAGGTTTCAACCCTAGGTCTCCCACATTGAAGAATCCCATGGATTCTTTACCATCTGAGCCACCAAGGAAACTCCACAAAAAAGGTCAAGAGATGCTCAAGAGGGAGAGGATAGGTATATACTTATGGCTGATTTGTGTTATTGTACAGCAGAAACCAACACAACATTGTAATGAATTATCCCCCAATAAAAAATCTCTAGATCAAATAAATAAGGTGTAATTTTTTTCCATCAGTTTTAAATATTTATTAGAATCTTGATTCATCTCTGAATGAAAATAGCATAAAATTATAGGCTCATCAAAACTGAATATACATGTATTTAGAAGAAATACAATTAATATAAAAATTTAAAGTCATACATATATCAAAAAAATTCTATTCACATAAAGTTTAAAACAATCAAAATTAAACTGTAAGGATTAGGAATGCATGCATAGCTAATAAAAATACAAAGAAAATCAGGAAAATAACTGTCACAAAATTCTAGATGAGCAAGTTGGATCAGAAAGAAGCAAAAGGCCTCAGCAGTTCCATTAGTGTTTAATTAATTGATCTGTGATGTTGTTCACAATGTAATTCTTCATACACACATGTGTGTGTATAAAATATGCATATATAGTAAGAATATATAATTTCTTATGCATTCTATTGTACAATAAAATACAAGAGAGAAAGAGAGAGAGAGGGAGGAAGCAGAACTCACCAAGAATTCATCTCTAGAGTTCATCCAAGAGTTCCACTGTACACTATTTACGTTATGTTCCCATTCTAAGTGAGACTTTTCCCACTACACCCTTCCTTTCACTCACGTCTGGCAGACACTAGAGCAGGATGACTCAGAATATGAACTCTTGAGACATATCCTGCCTCTAATATCTCTGACATTTGTTTATTTGGGAAGGGGGAAAATAAATAAATACATATATAGAAAAATAATTGATTCATAAAACATAAGATTAAAGCGGTAAAAGCAGAGTTTCTGGATTCATTTCTTGGCTTAGTTACTTGAGAAGATACATAATTAGTAAGTGCCTCATTTTTTGAAATAAAAGCAAAATTCTTACTTTATAGGTTTATTCTGTGGGCTCCAAAAATGAACATATTGATGTATTTAGTACAATCCTAGAGACAAAGTAAGTATGTAATAAACATCATTTGCCTTTTTAAACAATAATGTGCACAGATATTTTATAGAAATGTCTCTATATTGAAAAACCAAATAAAAACTGAAGCTTATAGTCTATCGACATATTTGTTTCTTTTATTGATATTTTCACAGGAAAGTTAACTAAGCTGTTGCTTTTGAAACTGAGCTCAGTTGCTGATCTTAATATAATTATTAATACTTATATTTATATTTTACAACCTATATATAAATATAGTCATATACATATTATAATTTAATTGTGATGGATATGAGTATAGACTTTATCCAACAGAAGGTATACATACTTACACATATAATGTGTTAAGGGGACTAAATGAGGATACAATGTACAGTATTTGTTTCATCCACAAGTAATTATCACAAGGTGATAAAATTGTTCTTCCTTGGTTATTACGAGATAACCCTGACCAATCTGCCTATGAACATTCCTGTGACCTGAAATTACAGGAAAAATGACCTGTGGAAAACGAATTTTTCTGTTACTGTGAGTAAGAGGACGTGGTGCTTACCAAAGTTCTAATTCCTATGAAGAAAAGATGAAGAGTCATTTCAAACACAGCTTCTCTGGGTCCTCAATCTAGGTTTTATATTCAACCTCAAGGTCCCTGGTATAGAAGTTTATCATTACCAATTTAAGTACTTAACATAATATAAAAAAAGAGGTGACAAAAAAAAAAAACAACAAAAGGTGTGTAATTAACTAAAGCGCTATTATTCATTTTGTCCATCCTGTATGTATACCAGGAGTGTTAAACAGCACTAACCAAACATGGAGATTGGCATTTTAAAATCTTTCCTTACTTACAGCATTTTAATTAAAGCAAGTTCAGGGGAAAAATCTCATTTTCACAGGCATCAGTCATCTGTAAAATCCCTAGCTTTGGCTGATGCAAATTTTAGTTCTAAAATATACATGCCCAAAGACAGGTAAAGTGTAAGAATTTTCCTAGTAGTTTTAAAAGAATTCTCTGATGGTTCAGGGATGAGCAATTTTAATCTTATTATTGCAAAATATTGTTTTGTGACTCTTTCCTTCAGTTGCTCAGAAAAACTTTGGCATTGTAATAATAATAATAATAAAGCCACCAGGTGATTGCAAAGATTTGGGGTAATGAAAATGGGAAAGTGTTTGAGAGAAGCAGAAAGCAAAAAAAAAAAAAAAAAAAAATACAATTCGTAGGCAATTCAGCTTTTTACTGAACATGACCTGGGTATATAGTTCAAATGATCTCAATTCATTAAGAAAAATTTTAAAAGTTCTTTACAGAGGCTTAAAAACAATGCACTTTACAGTAGAATGAAATATAAATATATATCCAACCATGTCTGACTCTTTGCGACCCCGTGGACTATACAGTCCATGGAATTCTCTAGGCCAGAATACTGGAGTGGGTAGCCTTTCCCTTCTCCAGGGGATCTTCCCAACCCTGGGATTGAGCCCAGGTCTCCTGCATTGCAGGCAGATTCTTTACCAGCTGAGCCACCAGGGAAGCCCATATATCCAACCACTATTGCCTAAATTAGAAATTTTTGTCTTATGGCTAAACATGTTAAATGAAAGTTTTAATGTCTCACAGCCTTCAGCAACACTGATCAGTTAATAAATAACAGAAATGTGGACATTTGGAGTCTTCTTGCCTTTATGCCAGCAGTATTTTTTAGTAGACTTGTCTTCCCTTTCTTTTATTTGTATCAATCTTGATAAAATTTTACTCGCCCTTTGCGATACTGCAATTTATAATAAGAAATATATCTTTGGTCTTCCACCCTTTTCTGACACAAAAATATTTTCTGGTCCTAAACCTGAAACTTCCTAAGTGAGATGACTTTTGAAAAGGTGGCACTAGTGGTAAGGAACCCGCCTGCCAATCCAGGAGACATAGAATTGCGGGTTTGATCCCTGGGTTGGGAAGATCCCCTCAGGAAGGACATGGCAACCCACTCCAGTATGTCTGGAGAATCACCTGGAGAGAGGAGCCTGGTGGGCTATAGTCCACGGGGCCACAAAGAGTTGGACACGACCGAAGTGACTTAGCACACACACACAAGCAAGTAATCAAAGGATGGGCTGGTTACTAGGAGAATCAACCAAGTGACCACAGGGCTTTCTACCCTTCCTTTCCCTGGACCTCCTGAGAAGTTAGAAGGGCTGGACACTACAGAGATTGACTGTGTCACCAATGGCCAATTATTTTATCAATCATGCCTATGCAATGAAGCCTCCATTAACAACTCAAAGGACTGAGTTCAGAAAGCTTCCAGGTTGGTGAGCATAAGGATGTACTGGGATCATGGCATACCTGGAGAGAGCATGGAAGCTCCAAGCACTTTTCTCTATATCTTGCCTTATGTATCTCTGCCAACTGACTGCTCCTGAATTATAACCTTTTACAATAAATTGGTAATTTACTGGGGAAAATGCTTCTCTGAATTCTGATTGCTTTAGCAAATTAATGGAACCCAAGGTGGAGGGGGTGGGTCTTAGAACTGCCAATCTATAGCCAGTGGCTCAGAAGCACAGGTAACAACCTGGACTTGAAATTGGCATCTGGAATGATGAGGGGCAGTCTTTTAGGACTGAGTCCTTAGCTTGTGGGATCTGATGTTATCTCCAGGTAGATCATGTTAACATTGAGTTAGATTGTGGGATGCCCAGATAGTATTGCTGAATTACTAGTGATGTGGGAAAAATCTCTGTATCTCCATGTTAGAATGGGTGTGAGAATCATTAGTTAGCATCAGAATTGGCATTGGTGTTTAGAAGTTGAATAGGGTACAAACATTTACCCTTTAAGGTGCTTAATAGATTGTCTCAGGCTCTGTAAGGGTTGAGTTCATATCTTAAGTGAATATGAAAACCTAGCACTTAGCACAATGCCAGTAATATTTTGGACATTCAGTCTATGTTTGTTGGAGGAAGGTTCATCTCAGATATCCTATTCATTTCTGTGCTTACTTTCACCTGAAGGTTACTCCCACCTTTTCTAAACAGATGTAACAATTGTGTCCATCCTAAATTCACCGTAGAGCTAATCAAATGATACCATTCTTAGTAGATAAATGACGTGGTACCCATTCTTTGCCATATACATATACACACTATATTCTGAGCTACTCAACAGTAAAAACAGGCCTTAATCATATTACATATCACAGTGAAAGTAACATGCTTGATTTTCAATAAATTTCAAATTGAAATTCAAAAGTAATTGGAAATAAGCAAGGACTCTGGGAAGATGGTGGAGTAGGAAGCAGTACCTGGGATCTGTTCATCTACCTAAACAACAATTGCACTGGCAAAATCTGTCTGATCAACTGATGGTTGATGAATACTGCTCATCATGCACTTTAAAATATAAAGAGGTTAACCAATATGTTGTTGCACACCCAGAAGGAATTTGAATCATCAGTCAACCAACAACCAATTCTCCTACTTATACCTTTGGGTAAGACTCTTGCACTGCACCTCTCAAGTTAACCTTCATGGCACTCATAGAAGATTTTAGAATTTAAGGGAGACTCAGTGTTATCTAGCAGCCTAGATGGGAGGGGAAGTATAAATTTAAACCATGAAGACACTATTTAAAGGGAATATTTAACTGATTGCATTAAATTTAGTTAACCAACTCCAATATTCTTGCCTGGAGAATCTCATGGACAGAGGAACCTGGCGGGCTACAGTCCATAGGGTTGCAAAGAGTTGGACACTACTGAAGCGACTTAGCACATTATTTAGGTAAGGTGTTTTTTATACTATCTCTGTTAGCTGCAAAGAAAGAGCATTCAAACCATCAAGAAATAAAGTAAATTTTTCTTTGAATAAATAACTGAAGTGTTACTAAATTTGTGAGTTCTTTAAACAGACAAATGAGAAATTGGCACAAAGTGTTATTCATATGCATAATAAATGTTAACAACTTTAATCTATAAAGAGTTATTACAAATAAAACTTGGCAAAGTATATAAAAATGCAATTCATAAAATATTAAATACAAGAGGCTGATGCTTATATATGGAGATAGCCTCTCTCTCCAACAGGAGAGAAATACACATAGAGATGCAATGTTAATTTTTACCTATCAAATTTGCAGTAACTTAAAAAACTAAAAATATCCTGCCCTGGGAAAATGTAGACAAAATTGTCATAGTTTAGTTTCTCTTAGGTCCATATATTTAGCCAAATAAATTTGTCTAGGATTCAGAATCTTTACATTAATTTCTTATGTAACATTTGCTTTTATCATTTCACTTCTCTAGGAAGAGTTATATTCCTTTTATATACATAATATTATCCATGTGTGCCTTCTTTAGTAGTTTCTCATTTTCAGGATAATTTTGACTATTTTTTTAGTCTTTCAGATTCACTGACATCTTGTTTCCTTTTTCATCTTATTTTAAAAATGTTCTCATAATTTTATAAATTCCCTTTTCTCTTTTGTATTTGTGAAAGAAAATGGACTTTTTTCTCTGATACAGTTTCTCATTATGTGGATTTTGCCAATTACTCCCTCTTACTGTGATTTTATCTGTTTATTCATCTCCTATATTTCTTGTAAATTGGTAAGGTATGAGATTTAAAGCATTGACCTTTGGTTTGGTTAACATCCATCATCTCATATAGATACAAATTAAAAAACAAACAAAAAGAAATTCCTTGTTCACTATTTTCTCATAGCATAGCAATGTTAATTATATTAATTATGTTGTATGTTATATCTCTAGGACTTATTTTTTAACTGCAAGTTTGTATTTTCTAACCACTTCATCCAGTTCCGTGTCTCCCCAACTCTTGCCTCTGATAACCACAAATTTTATCTCTTTCTTATGAGTTTGTTTCTTTACAATGCTACTTTGCATATTTTTTAAAATTTTATGTTTTTATTTTATTATTATTATTTTTTTTTACTTTACAATATTGTATTGGCTTTGCTATGCATCAACATGAATCCTCCATGGGTGTATACATGTTCCCAATCCTGAACCCCCCTCCCACCTCCCTCCCCATATTTCTGTGAGTAGTCCCATAATGTTTGGTGATTCTCTCCTCATGATATTGCCATCTATATATAATACAGCCCAGATACATTATATCATTGCTGTTAATTGCTAAGTCATGTGTGACCCTTTTTCCAATCCTATAGTCTGTAACCCATCAGGCTCCTCTGTCTACGGGATTTCCAAGGATACGGGAGTAGGTTGCCATTTCCTTCTCCAGGGGATCTTCCAGAACCAGGGATTGATCTCATGGCTCCTGCATTGGCCAGTAGAGTCTTTACCACTGAGCCACTAGGAAGTCCAAGGAGCTTCAATATGACAATTTTCTAGTTCTAGTATTCCTTCTTCATTTATATACCATGTTATCTTTATTAAAAAGACTTCTCATTATGACTTTTTTACTTCTTAATTGCAGGAACCAATTGTATAGAAATTTCAGGGATATATTTTTAATTTCTTTTCTTTTTTTACTAGTTTCAGAATTGTGCAAAGTTTCCCTAGAACCTTCCAAATGAAGTTAGTTTCTTTCATTTTTCTTTCTTTTATAGTGTAAATACTACACCATGGATTAATTTCATATATTTCAATCATTTAAATATATATACATATATACACAGAGAGAGAGACAGTTTATATGTATACATATACTTGTGTATATATTTATATACAACTAATATATATTTATATGGGGGTTCCCTGGTGGTTCAGTGGTAAAGATGTCATCTGCCAATGCAGGAGGTTCTAGAGAGGTGGGTTCGATCCCTGGCTTGAGAAGTTCCCTGGGAGGAGGAAATGGCCACCCACTCCAGTGTTCTTGTGTGGAAAATCCCATGGACAGAGGAGCCTGGTGGGCTACAATCCACGGGGTTGCTAAGAGTTGAACATGACTGAGCGACTGAGCACAGAAAAACAATATATATATATATATATATATATATATATATATGTGTATTGCCATTCCCTTCTCCTGGGGATCTTCCCAACCCAGGGATTGAACCTGGGCTTCCCACATTGCAGGCAAATTCTTTACAGTCTGAGCAACCAGAGAAGACTTATATATAAATATTTGTAAAACAGATATTATATACATTAAGTGAAAAGCTCAGTCATGTCCATCTCTTTGCTACCTCATGGACTATATAGTCCATGGAATTCTTCAGGCCAGAATATTGGAGTGGGTAGCCTTTCCATCCACCAAGGGATCTTCTTAATCCAGGAGTCAAAGCCAGGTCTCCCGCATTGCAGGCAGATTCTTTACCAGCTGAGCCATAAGGGAAGCCTAATATATATATATATATATATATTTTTTTTTTTTTTTTGAGACTCTATTCTGAGCTCTCAATGCTATCATCATTGTTGCTAGGTCTTTCTTTGAAAGGTCTATAAAATACTGTCAAAAATTACATATGAGATTATATCAAGACTTACACTACAAAAGTAGGGTTATATAAAGTATTACTTAACTTCATTAATCTCATATCACTATTTATTTTCAAAAATGCTAAAATGCTATTCTCAGTAATACTAAGACCTAGTCATGCTCAGTCACTAGCATGCTCAGTCACTCAGTTGTGTTTAACTTTGAGACTCTACAAACTAGCTCTCCAGGCTGCCCTATCCGTGAGATTTCACAGGTAAGAACACTGGAGTGAGTTTTGATCTCTTTCTCTAGGAGAATCTTTCCAGCCCAGGGATGGAACCAGCATCTCCTGCACCGGCAAGTGGGTTCTTTACTACTGAGCCATCAGAGGAGCCCAACTAGTCATTAGATTTAGCCAAAAATATATACACTACAGCCTCAAAATAACAGAATCAACAGTCTCACAAAGAATATCAGTTTTCTTACTCATAGGTAGGGTCTTTTGCAATTTCTTTGTATCTAGTATATATCCCATTAATAGTTATGTATAGTTTGTTAGCATGTTTTAAGTCTCTGGGAATAATTCTTTTTAAAAATATTGTGCCACCAATTCAATATAAAGTGAGATTTCTTTCATTTTAGTTTACCTTCAGTGCTTAGGTTTTTTTAAAATTCATTTTAGTTTTGTTTTTTAATTATATAAAACATTTATATGCATGCTTGCATTCTAAGACATTCTGACTCTTTGTGACCTTATGGACTGTAGCCTTGTCAGGCTCCTCTGTCCGTGGGATTCTCCAAGCCAGAATACTGGAGTGGGTTGCTATGACTGCTGCAGGGGGTCTTCCTGACCCAGGGATAGAACCCAGATCTCCAGAGCTTCTTTACCACCAGCACCACCTGAGAAGCCCAAAATATTTATATAATTCCATTCAAATACATTATTTCCCTGGTGGCTCAGATAGTAGAGTCTGCCTACAATGCAAGAGACTCGGGTTTGATCCCTGGGTTGGGAAGATCCCTTGCAGAAGGAAATGGCAACCCACTCTAGTATTCTGGCCTGGAAACAGAACTGAGCAACTTCCATTTCACTCAAATACTTGGACTTCCCAGGTGGTGACAGTAGTAAAGAACCCACCTGCCAATGCAGGAGATGCAAAGAGGGGTGGTGTCCAACTCTTCGATTATACTGATTTCTCTACCCTGTAATCTCCATTATTCAAATAAATATGAAAATTATAAAAATAACAGATGGCTTAGCAAATATAATTTAACAAAGTATACCAAAGACTAACAAAAGATATATTTTATATAATAAGCAAAGTAAGTTTCAAAAATATACTCCCTTAAAGAAATTATATGGTAATGAGTTTATTTTGATAAATCTTTAAAAAGTAGATAAACCTAATGTTATTTAAGCAAAGAAAAAAAAAAAAACAGAAAAGAAGGAAAACTACCAGATTATTTTTTGTGAATTACTATAGCATTTATATATATATATATATATAAACCTAATTTAGAGGTTTGCCAAAATAAATCTACAGACTAATATCACTTGTGACATTTCCCCAAAGAACATATGAAACAACCAATAAGCACATGAAAATGTTCAACATCATTAGTCTTCAGTTCAGTTCAGTTCAGTAGCTCAGTCGTGTCTGACTCTGCGACCCCATGAATAGCAGCAGGCCAGGCTTCCCTGTCCATCACCAACTTCCGGAGTTCACTCAAACCCATTTCCATTTCCAGGTTCCATAGGTTTATTTATGTTTGCCTGATTAGATAGTGAGGCTTTTAGAATCTTCAAATAACAAAGTGAGGTTGTAGGATCATATGGTAACTCTAGTCTTAGATCTTTTTATTTTTATTTTTTTTTAAGAAATCTCCATACTTTTCTTCATTGGAGAAGGCGATGCAACCCCACTCCAGTACTCTTGCCTGGAAAATCCCATGGATGGAGGAGCTTGGTAGGCTGCAGTCCGAGGGGTCGCGAAGAGTCAGACACGACTGAGCGGCTTCACTTTCACTTTTCACTTTCATGCATTGGAGAAGGAAATGGCAACCCACGCCAGTGTTCTGCCTGTAGAATCCCAGGGACGGGGGAGCCTCGTGGGCTGCCGTCTATGGGGTTGCACAGTCAGACACGACTGAAGTAACTTAGCAGCAGCAGCATAATTTTCTTCATAGAGGCTGTACCAATTCACGTGCTTTTTATTTCTGTAAGATTGGCAGTGATGCACCTCCTTTCACTCCTGATTTAATAATTTGAGTTTTGATTTTTTTCTTCATCAGTATAGCTAAAGATTTGCCAATTTTGTTGATCATTTTAAAAACTGAATTTTTGTAACTTTTCTCTATCGTTTTTCTGTTCTTTTAGTATTATTTCCTCTGAATGTTTATTACTTACTTCTGCATACTTTGGGATTAGTTTGCTACATTTTTTTAAAGACAGAAGGATAGGTTATTCATTTTATATCTTTCGAAATATTGATATGTACTGCTTCAAGTTTCCTCTAAGCACTGCTTTAGCTGCATCCCAGAGTTTTCTTATGTTGTATTTTCATTCTTATTTATCTCAAATTGCATTCTGTTTTTCCATTAATGATTTCTTTTTTGACTCATTGGATATTTATAAGTGCATTGTTCAATTTCCAAAACTTTGTGAATTATACAAATTTTCTCCTATGATTAGGAGTAGATTGGGAATATATATTTATTTTAATTCTTTTGTTATCATAGAATATACTTTTATGAGTATATTTGCACTTATTAAAACATCTTATGGCTTAGTATATTGTCTGTCTTGGAGAATATTTTGTGTGCACTTGATATGAGTATTTATTAACTTGTTATTGGGCAAAGTGTTTGATAAGTGTCTGTTAGGTCTAGTTGATTTTTTGAAGGGTTTGTCATTCAGTCGTGTCCAACTCTTTGCGGCCTCATGGACTTTAGCTAACCAGGTTCCATTGTCCATGGGATTTCCCAAGTAAGAACACTGGAGTGGGTTGCCATTTCCTTCTCCAGGGGATCTTGAAGACCCAGGGGCTGAACCTGGGTCTTCTGCATTGCAAGCTGATTCTTTACTGACTGAGGCAACAAAGGTCAATTGTTTTATAGGGTTATTCAAATATTTTATTTCCTGTTGTTATACTGCCTAGTCATTCTATCCATTGTTTAATGTGGGCTACTGAAGTTTCCAACTATTATTGCTGAATTACCTATTCCTCCTTTTAACTATGTGAACTTTTGTTAATGTATTTGGAAGCTATGTTGATCTATCTATCTATCTATCTCCTTTTATTAAGCTCAGTTCAGTTGCTCAGCCTTGTCCCACTTTCTGTGACCCCGTGGACTGCAGCACACCAGGCTTCCCATTCTATCACCAGCTCCTGGAGCTTGCGCAAGCTCTTGTCGATCGAGTTTGTTATGCCAAGCAATCATCTTATCCTGTCATCCCTTCCTCCTGTCTTCAATCTATCCCAGAATCACGATATTTTCTAATGAGTCAGCTCTTCCTAGCAGGCAGCCAAAGAATTGGAGCTTCAGTTTCAGCATCAGTCTTTTAAATGAATATTCAGGACTGATTTTCTTTAGGATTGACTGGTTTGATCTCTCTGCAGTCCAAGGGACTCTCAAGAGTCTTCTCCAACACCACAGTTCAAAAGTATCAATACTTCAGCACTCAACTGTCTTTATGGTCCAACTCTCACATCTATACATGACTACTGGAAAAACCAAAGCTTTGATTTACATGGACTTTTGTCAGCAAAGTAATGTCTCTGCTTGTCAATCTACTGTCAAGGTTTGTCATAGCTTTTCTTCCAAGGAGCAAGCATCTTTTAATTTCATGGCTGCAGTCAACATCTGCAGTGATTTTGGAGCCCCCAAAAATAAAGTCTGTCACTGTTTTCATTGTTTCCCCTCTATTTGCTATGAAGTGAATGTTGAGTTTTAAGACAGCTTTTACACTCTCCTCATTCACTTTCATCAAGAGGCTCTTGAATCAGTTCTAATGAGGTGGATGAAACTGGAACCTATTATACAGAGTGAAGTAAGTCAGAAAGAAAAACACCAAAACAGTAGATTAACACATATATATGGAATTTAGAAAGATGGTAATGATGACCCTATATATGAGACAGCAAAAGAGACACAGATGTAAACAGCAGTCTTTTGGACTCTACGGGAGAAGGCGAGGGTGGGATGATTTGAGAGAATAGCATTGAAACATGTATATTACCATCTCTGAAAGAGATCACCAGTCCAGGTTCGATGCATGAGACAGGGTGCTCAGGGCTGATGCCTGGATGACCCTGAGGGATGGGATGGGGAGGGAGGTGGAAGGGGGGTTCAGGATGGGGGACATATGTACACCCATGGCTGATTCATGTCAAAGTATGGCAAAAACAACTACAATATTGTAAAGCAATTAGCCTCCAATTAAATAAATTAAGAAAAAGAGGCTCTTCAGTTCTTCTTTGCTTTCTGCCATAAGGGTGGTGTCATCTGAGGTTATTGATATTTCTCACGGCAATCTTGATTCCAGCTTGTGCTTCATCCAATCTGGCATTTCAAATGATGTACTCTGTATATAAGTTAAATAAACTGGGTGACAATATACAGCCTTGACGTACTCCTTTCCCAATTTGGAACCAGTCTGTTGTTCCATGTTCAATTCTAACTGTTGCTTCTTGACCTGCACGCAGATTCCTATGGAGGCATGTAAGGTGGTCTGGTATTGCTATCTCTTTAAGAATTTTCCACAGTTTATTGTGATCCACACAGTCAAAGGCTTTGGCATAGTCAATAAAACAGAAGTAGATGTTTTTCTGGAATTCTCCTGCTTTTTCTATGATCGAACTGATGTTGGCAATTTGATCTCTGGTTCCTCTGCCTTTTCTAAATCCAGCTTGAACATCTGAAAGTTCTTGATTCATGCACTGTTGAAGCCTAGCTTGGAGAATTTTGAGCATTACTTTGCTAGCTTGTAAGATAGGTGCAATTTTGCAGTAGTTTGAACATTTCTCATTGCCTTTCTTTGGGATTGGAATGAAAACTGAACTTTTCCAGTCCTGCAGCCATTGCTGAGTTTTCCAAATTTGCTGGCATAGTGATTGCAGCACTTTCACAGCATCATCTTTTAGAATTTGAAATAGCTCAGCTGGAATCCATCAATTCCGCTAGCTTTGTTCGTAGTGATGCTTTTAAGGCCCACGTGACTTCTCATTCCAGGATGTCTGGCTCTAGCCCTAAGAACAGTTTTTCTCTTCAGCTCAGTTCATTTCAGTCACTCAGTTGTATCCGACTCTTTGCCACCACATGAATTGCAGCACACCAGGCCTCCCTGTCCATCACCAACTCCTGGAGTTCACCCAAACTCATTTCCATTGAGTCGGTGATGATATCCAGCCATCTCATCCTCTGTCGTCCACTTTTCCTCCTGCCCCCAATCCCTCCCAGCATCAGGGTCTTTTTCAATGAGTCAACTCTTTGCATGAGGTGGCCAAAGTATTGGAGTTTCAGCTTTAGCATCAGTATTCCAATGAACACCCAGGACTGATCTCCTTTAGGAAGAATTGGTTGGATCTCCTTGCAGTCCAAGGGACTCTCAAGAGTCTTTTCCAACACCACAGTTCAAAAGCATCAATTCTTCAGCGCTCAGCCTTCTTCACAGTCCAACTCTCACATCCATACATGACCACTGGAAAAACCATAGCCTAGACTAGAGAGCTTTGTTGGTAAAGTAATGTCTCTACTTTTAAATATGCTATCTAGGTTGGTCATAACTTTCCTTCCAAGGAGTAAGCGTCATTTAATTTCATGGCTGCAATCACCATCTGCAGTGATTTTGGAGTCCAGAAAAATAAAGTCAGCCACTGTTTCCACTGTTTCCCATCTGTTTCCCATGAAGTGATGGGACCAGACACAATGATCTTATTTTTCTGAATGTTGAGCTTTAAGCCAACTTTTTCTCTCTCCTCTTTCACGTTCATCAAGAGGCTTTTTAGTTTCTCTTCACTTTCTGCCATAAGATGATGTCATCTGATATCTGACATTATTGCTATTTCTCCTGACAATCTTGATTCCAGTCTGTGCTTCTTCCAGCCCAGTGTTTCTCATGATGTACTCTGTGCATAAGTTAAATAAGCAGGGTTACAATATACAGTCTTGACGTACTCATTTTCTTGTTTGGAACCAGTCTGCTGTTCTATGTCCAGTTCTAACTGTTGCTTCCTGATCTGCATATAGGTTTCTCAAGAGGCAGGTCAGGTGGTCTGGTATGCCCATCTCTTTCAGAATTTTCCAGAGTTTCTTGTGATCCACATAGTCAAAGGCTTTGCATAGTCAATAAAGCAGAAATAGATGTTTTTCTGGAACTCTCTTGCTTTTTCCATGATCCAGCAGATGTTGACAATTTGATCTCTGGTTCCTCTGCCTTTTCTAAAATCAGCTTGAACATCTGGAAGTTCATGGTTCACATATTGCTGAAGACTGTCATGGAGAATTTTGAGCATTACTTTACTAGCATGTGAGATCAGTGCAATTGTGTGGTAGTTTGAGCATTCTTTGGCATTGCCTTTCTTTGGGATTGGAATGAAAACTGAGTTTATCCAGTCCTGTGGCCACTGCTGAGTTTTCCAAATTTGCTGGCATATTGAGTGCAGCACTTTCACAGCATCATCTTTCAGGATTTGAAATGGCTCAACTGGAATTCCATCACCTCCACTAGCTTTGTTCATAGTGATACGTTCTAAGGCCCACTTGACTTCACATTCCAGGATGTCTGGCTCTAGGTGAGTGATCACACCATCGTGATTATCTGGGTTGTGAAGCTCTTTTTTGTACAATTCTTCTGTGTATTCTTGCTACCTCTTCTTAGTATCTTTGCTTTTGTTAGGTCCATACCATTTCTGTCCTTGATCGAGCCCATCTTTGAATGAAATGTTCCCGTGGTATCTCTAATTTTCTTGAAGAGATCTCTAGTCTTTCTCATTCTGTTATTTTCCTCTATTTCTTTGCTTTGATCACTGAGGAAGTCTTTCTTATCTCTCCTTGCTGTTCTTTGAAACTCTGCATTCAGATGCTTATATCTTTCCTTTTCTCCTTTGATTTTCACTTCTCTCCTTTTCACAGCTATTTGTAATGCCTCCCCAGACTGCCATTTTGATTTTTGCATTTCTTTCCCTGAGGATGGTCTTGATCCCTGTCTGCTGTACAATGTCACGAACCTCAGTCCTTAGTTCATCAGGCACTCTTATCTATCAGATCTAGTCCATTAAATCTATTTCTCACTTCCACTGTATAATCATAAGGGATTTGATTTAGGTCATATCTGAATGGTCTAGCGGTTTTCCCTACTTTCTTCAATTTAAGACTGAATTTGGCAATAAGGAGCTTATGATCTGAGCCACAGTCAGCTCCCAGTCTTGTTTTTGCTGAATATATAGAGCCTCTCCATCTTTGGCCGCAAAGAATATAATCAATCTGATTTTGGTGTTGACCATCTGGTGATGTCCATGTGTAGAGTCTTCTCTTGTGTTGTTGGAAGACGGTGTTTGCTATGACCAGTGCACTCTCTTGGCAAAATTCTATTAGCCTGCTTCATTCCATATTCCAAGGCCAAATTTGCCTGTTACCCCAGGTGTTTCTTGACTTCCTACTTTTGCATTCCAGTCCCCTATAATTTTTTTATAAAAATTTTTATATAAATATAAAATTATAATTTTTCTCTTTAAGTATATTTTAAGAGATGTTCCAGCGCTTTTTTTCCCCTTTGTGTTTGCATGGTAAATATTTTTTAAATTATTATTTCACCCTATTGGTGTTGAATCTAAAGTCTCTCTTTTAATTTTTACTTTCTAAAAATGGAAAGATATTGAAGGGCACTGACATGAGTTGTCCTATAATTTTAAAAAATTTCTCTGATAGTTGTGCTGAGTTGAAAAGATGGTTGATGCTGGCATCATGCAATTGGAAAAACCATAAAACTATTCAACACAGTGAACCTTAATGCAAGCTATGAAATTCAGTTAATAATAAATATCAATATTGGTTCTTCAAATGTAACAATGCAGTACATATACCAATGCAAGATAATAATAAATAGGGTAGGGTGAAAGAAAGGAAGTGAGAACTTTGTACTTTCTGCCTAATTTTCCTGTAAATCTGGAACTTGCTCTAAAAAGTAAAGTATAAGATATAAAAAATAGGTTACAATAAATATTATGTATTTATTTTTGCTTCATCAGCTGACATTTCTTAAGAAAAATATCTTAGGTAATTAGGTCTATATTGAAAAAGACATGTTTTTGAAGAATTATGTAGTTTCAAGTTAATGAGTCCTTTAGTATAAACAGTGATTAAACAATCTTTGATTGAAAATCAGCGCATTCAATTGTGCTTGTTAAATGGAAAATATATAAGTGTATTTTTTATGGATATATGTGTAAATATAGAGGAAGAGAGATGAATTAAGTTTTACAGCTTAACTGATAAACTGACTATCTGAAGAACTCAAAAATATTAGAGAATCTTACTTTAACTAAGAAATTTTAAATCTTTGGACCGGGTTACATTTAAATGCAATGAAAAGTAAATTATAGTCTTCATGGCCAGTATCATTCATATTAAACAACATCAAAACATTTTTGCACATAGTTTATCATTCATTTTACATGCAAGAATTCATTCATTGTGTAGGTAATATCAATATTATGATTATTTTAGGATATGATATTTCTTTCACATTTTAATAACAAGATTTCTGGAACAATTTCTCCCAAAATCTGTTCCAGAAAACATTGACCCCATTGAATTTTATTTGGTTTTATACAAATAGAGTATTAAAAATAAGTTGGCAAAATAAGAATCCCTGAATAGTAAAATCTATTCACAGAGTTTCAATGTACAGTAGTCTTTTAAAGACTCTAAGCTGTCTTGCACTAAAGAAATCTCTTCTACTTTGTTTAACTCAGCTTTTCCAAACTTATTTGATGAAAGGACAGTTTTTTTCACTTCAGAATACAATTACTATCTCAGGGAGAATATATTCTTCATAAGAACCATTAGGGATACATACTGGTCTTATTCAATTGTCTCATTTTATGATTGGGGATATCTATGACCCAGATAAGTCAGATTATAACAGCAGAGCAGTTAAATAATTACCTTTGCTATTTGATGTAACCTCACAAAGGAGCAAGTTTTCTAACATATTCATGGGTCCTGTCCAGCCTCATGGGAAGAACACTCTATAGCACGAGTACATCAAGACATGAGAATCTTGGGGACCAGCTTTGAATTCTGCCTGCTACACTAGAGAACAACCTTTCATTTTACAGTGGGTTGGAATAAGAAAATCCTGGGAATATGAAAAGATTCAGTGATATCTGTGAAACAACATACAGCAGAGTGAAAATAATCTGCTACTCAAATGCAGATAATGAAAGATATAGGTTTTCAAATCAAGGTGTATTCCATCTTTCATCAAAGACATAATAGTGCCCTCTGTAGATATCTTTCATTTTATAAAATGAACACTTCTTACTTTAAAATTCTAAATACACTGTTTTTAAACATTCAATAATAGGTGTTGACATTCATATGAAAAGTGTCCTTTATATAATGTTGAATATATTATTTACAACATTTAGTTAGAATTCCAGGTGGCTAGTTTAACCTTTCCTAATAATTTTGTTTTCCTAGAGTCTAATCACAATACTTTTCACGTTCCCCTCAGCTTTACTAAACTTTAGACAGGTTATGCCTTGACTGCAGATCCCAGCTGTCCCTTTCCTTAGAACATTTACTTCAGAAAACTGGCAACAGTAAATTCTTTCTCTGCCCCTTTGAGATGTAAATCCTCTACAACCCAGAAAATGTCTTTTTTGTGAACTTGGAAGTCATTCCTTTGAATGCAATCATCAGAGGGGACAGCACTCCTATCTTTCATTTTCAGTAAGTGGGTAGGAACCTAATTTCAGAAAGTGAGAATTAGCAAACACAGATGGCTTAATTCCTTTTACCATCTTCCTTTCTAATGCCTTTCAGTACTTTTCCATTAACTCACCCCAAATATTTTTTAAAAATTCAAGTTTTTGTTTCAGAAAAATTAAATTCAATCTCTCTTCTCTATTGCAATAGCTGGAGTGCCCACCACAATAGTCTTGAAAAAAAGGCATCCTTGCTTAAAACGTGTCCAGTATGATTTCTCTTTGACAAGTCTCAAATTAAATAACCATGAAAATTCCTGTTGCTTTACAAGATAGATCTCAAATGACTATTTTCTTTCTTTTTTTTTTTGAAATCAGAAAATCTTCTATATATGGAGCAACATCTTAATACCTACCGTAGTAAACATTATGTATGTTGGATAGTGCCAAATGATGCACTGTTATCTGTACAATCTGAACTCAAATAAATGGTTTACAAAGCACATCTGCAGTCTCATCTAACATTACACAACCAACCAAGAGTATCATGGTTTTATGAACTATGTGGCAAAACTCTTTGAGATATGGCAAAATTAGAATCTTTGGCTAAGATTACATCATCTCTCATAAGCTTAAAAATTTGCACTGTAGGCTTCTCTTGTAAACTTCCTTTTTCATCTGACAAATTCTAAAAGTGTTACAGCTTGTACATTTAATTTTTACTAATGAAAAGAATGTAAAATGTATTTATGCTAATGATGTAACATGAGCAAGATAAAGTACAGATAGGTTTTTTTCTGAAATACAAAATAAAAATCATATTACTGTGTTGCAGCCATGCTCGCATTTAGCACTATTCCAGTTTGGGGTTTTCCTGGTGGCTCAGATGGTAAAGCATCTGCCTGCAATGCAGGAGACCCAGGTTCAATCCCTGGGTTGGGAAGATCCCCTGGAGAAGGAAATGGCAACCCACTCCAGAACTCTTGCCTGGTAGGCTACAGTCCATGGGGTTGCAAAGAGTTGTTCACGACTGAGCAACTTCACTTTCAGTTTGGGGCTAGATAAATCTTTGTTCTGAGGGGTCGTTTCATGGACACAGGGTGTTTAGCAGTATCCCTGGTCTCTACCCACTGGATGATAAAAACAAACCTACTCCAGTTGTGACAACCAACAATGTCTTAAAACATTAACAGGTGTTCCCCAGTTGTGGCAGGGGTAGGGGTGGTGAAGAGGAGGACCAATCCTCTCCTCAGTTGAGAACCATTGGTGGTTGTTAGGAGACAAGGAGATAAAGACATTGCTGTCAATCCATATATTGGAATTTATTAAATCTCTGGTATATAAACAAGCCGATTATCTTCCTTACATTGAAAATTGCAACAAAAGTAGGAAATCATTTGGAGAAGGCAATGGCACCCCACTCCAGTACTCTTGCCTGGAAAATCCCTTGGGTGGAGGAGCCTCGTGGGCTGCTGTCTATGGGGTCGTGAAGAGTCAGACACAACTGAAGTGACTTAGCAGCAGCAGTAGTAGCAGCAGCACCCATTGATCTCCTAGGCATGCCTGGTCTAAAATGAGAACATTTAAACCAATATTAAAGGTAACCTGGCACTGCTGTCTTTGGGGTTTCTTGGATAGCTGACTTTAAGAACAATAGAGAAAGAGTAACTTGTCATGTAGAGCACACCAAGCTACACTACCTGCATAAGTGAAAGAAGCAAAGAATTTGAGAATTGAAATTAAATCGAGTCATAGGCTCTGAAATTAGTTCCTTTCTCTATGTCCCTCATGCCAACAATGTAAAGTAGAGTCCACCAGGGGGCAATGGTACCTTTATATGGCACACAAAATGAGACACGGACCAGACTGAAGTGACAGGAAAATATCCAAGTTAGAGTAATAATACGGTGGTGCTTTGCTATATAGTACATACAAGAGGTATTTGTTAAGTTAAAATACTATGTAATATTTCAAAATTCAGCCCAAATGTCACCTCCTTCAGGAAGTATTGTATTCTGCAATCTAAAATTTGGACCTGCATACCCAAATCTATCCTATAATAAAACTGCAATGCTTGGTTGTAGCACTTACAATATGTTGTAAAGGCTTATTTGTCACCACTTTTGATTACACTGGAAACACTTTCAAAGCCAGGACTGTGGTTCCATTGACTTTATATTCCTAATTACATAGACCAATACTTGATATGCAGTCACTGATACACAGAATGAAAATGTAGTAAATCAAACATTTAATCACAATAGAACTCCTTATCAAAACAGTCAGTTAAACCACACACCATACGGAGAAGCTGAAATAGAAAATCCATCAGGAAACAATCTCATGAAGTCATAACATTCAACTGTATTTCATAGACTGGTACTTACTTACTTATTCTTTCCCACTATGTTCTCATAAACTGAGGTCTTAAATTCCTTCTCTCTGAAACCATTCAAGCATGACATAAATTAAAACCCTTATGATTATACAGTGGAAGTGACAAATAGATTCAAGGGATTAGATCTGACAGACAGAGTGCCTGAAGAACTATGGATGGAGGTTTGTACCATTGTACAGGAGATAGTGATCAAAACCATCCCCAAGAAAAAGAAAGGTAAAATGGCTGTCTGAGGAGGCCTTACAAATAGCTGAGAAAAGAAGAGAAGTGAAAGGCAAAGGAGAAAAGGAAAGATATACCCATCTGAATGCAGAGTTCCAAAGAACCCAAGGAGAGATAAGAAGGTCTTCCTAAGTGAACAATGCAAAGAAACAGAGGAAAATAATAGAATGGGAAAGACTAGAGATCTCTTCAAGAAAAATAGAGATATCAAGGGGACTTTTCATGCAAAGATTGGCACAATAAAGGACAGAAATGGTATAGACCTAACAGAAGCAGAAGATATTAAGAAGAGGTGGCAAGAATACATGGAAGAACTACAAAAAAGATCTTCACAACCCAGATAATCATGATGATGCGATCACTTGGAAAACTAAGCAGTAGCCACAGGATGGAAAAAATCAGTTTTCTTTCCAATCCCACAAAAGGCCAAAGTCAGAGAATGTTCAAATTATCCCATAATTGCAATGGAGGAGACCTGGGTTCGATCTCTGGGTTGGGAAGATCCCCTGGAAAAGGGAAAGGCTACCCACTCCAGCATTCTGTCCTGGAGATTTCCATGGACTGTATAGTCCATGGGGTCACAAAAAGTTGGACATGACTGAACAACTTTCACTCACTCACTCACTCGCTAGCAGGGTAATGGCCAAAAATCTTCAAGCTAGGCTTCAGCAGTATGTGAACTGAGAAGTTCCGGATGTACAAGCTGGATTTAGACAATGCAGAGGAGCCAGAGATCAAACTGCCAACGTCTGTTGGATCATAGAAAAAAGAAAGAGAATTCCAGAAAAATGTCTACTTCTGCTAAAGCCTTTGACCGTGTGGATCACAACAACCTGGAAAATTCTGAAAGAGATGATGAAGGACAGGGAAGCCTGGTGTGCTGCCGTCCATGGGGTCACAAAGAATCAGATATGATGGAGTGACTGAAAAACCAGAAAGCTATCTCTCAATTTCTTTTATTTAGGATTCATAAAAACTAAATCAAAGGGCAAAAAATTCTGATCTTTCCTTTTTGATAAAACCCCAGATTCTCATTCCCAAAACAGAATATATTACAAGTATATTTATCCTTTGAAGTGTCCTATGCCTTTCTATCACTGGTTTTCTCCAAACTTTTATTAGCATCAAGCTAGGCTCTGTAAAGTAGTAGCTACATTTCTTCAAAATACTTATTTCATCTGCTGCTGAAAAAATCTTAAAAAAAAGTTAAACGTTCATAGGAAAATGAAAAACCCAAATCTTAAAACTTCCAAACATAATATATACTGTTATAAGAGATTTGTTGAGGTGAGGGATTCATTGATGTCATTAACAGCTGTCTCTTTGTAACTTGGTGCCTAAACCGTAAATTTGGATTGTTGCAAAACTCAGTCCATAAACTCAAAAATTTGAGATATAATCTATTAAAAACCATCATATGCCAGGGAATGTAATGAATAATCCATTGCCCAAATATATGTGAATTTCATGCTTTCCTTTTTCCATCAGACAGATACTTCTGCTGAATCAGCATAAATGTTCCTTATGTTTATTTAACAGAAATGCAGGTTGCTTCACAGAGATATTCTCTCAACAGAGCTAAAATGAATAGAGCAAGAAGGGAACGAAAGATAACCACCCCATAGAATTGACTACAAAGAGATCTTCAATGATAAGGGAAGAATAAAATACGAGAGAATTTAAGCAAGGCGGAGGAAATAAAAAAGTAAGTTTTAAAATTTGGATAAATTTTTCAGATGAAATGAAAAATAACTTCTGACAGGGGAGCTAGAAAAACATGGCTGCAGAGATTGACTAGGAAATTTTTGCTTCTTAGAATAAGTAAGCTAGAATATTGTTTCCTCAAACACCAGGAGACTAGGAAGTACTCTATTATGGTACTGAATAAAAAGATAAACATCAACAAGACACCAGACATTAGAGATTCAAAACAAACTCATAGCTGTGTAGTATGATAAAATTTAAACATCTGCTAATTATTTTTCGAAATTTCCTTTGCAGCAAATATTTTCTATTGAGAAGGAAGCATATTGTTGTATTAAGGACAAGGTTCCATTTTTCAGAGTAAACTCTAACAAGGAGGTCTTCCATAAGTTCCCAGCATGGGAACAGCAGGCATGGCGGGCAGAAACTCATCATTTTCTAGGAATATTATTGCAAATGTTATCACATACAAAACATATCAAATGATGTATCAAAGTGATTACCACTCAATTGCACATGTATTTATTTACCTCAATTGAACAAAATTATTTTGAAGTCACACCTTCCCAGTTGGCAGGGTATTACACCCCAGTGTTCAAGAGATGGTGATACCTCCTCTTTCCTAGGATTGTTCAATAGTCTTGGGGTTTTTCAGTTCAGTTCAGTTCAGTCGCTCAGACATGTCCGACTCTTTGTGACCCCATGAATCGCAGCACACCAGGCCTCCCTGTCCATCACCAACTCCTGGAGTTCACTCAAACTCACGTCCATCAAGTCAATGACGCCATCCAGCCATCTCATCCTCTGTCGTCCCCTTCTCCTCCTGCCCCCAATCCCTCCCAGCATCAGAGTCTTTTCCAATGAGTCAACTCTTTGCATGAGGTGGCCAAAGTACTGGAGTTTCAGCTTTAGCATTATTCCTTCCAAAGAACACCCAGGACTCATCTCCTTTAAATCAGTCCTAATTATTCAGAAAAGATACCCTGATCTTGGGTGACCCTGGCCATGGCTTCTAACACTCCTCCTCAAAATGCAAATATTTTTTGTCAAGGTTGGTTGTTTCAAATCTCTGAGGTCTTCACCTAGGTGGCACCTGACTCAAGCTTCCCTGGCTATACCTTATAGACATTCTCATTTCCACTCTGCTACTTCCATAGCACCACACATGGACATGGAAGTTGCTCCTTGTTCAGAGCACTAATTTCAGCACATTGAAAATCTGAAAAATAAAAATGTTTTCCCCAGAATCAGAAAAAATTCTGAAAACAACAACAGTAAACAACTACCCAAAATAAATCAACCAAAAAATGTGGAAACCTTCGTTTGAGTATGTGGCAATTTCTATTGGGAGGTCCTAAAATTTAAAACCAAACAAAAAGGGAACACATGTAAGAATTAAAGATTTTAAAATTTAAAAAAATAAAAAAGTAAAAAAAAAGTTCATCTGCAAACAAAAAAAATAAATAAATAAAAATAAAACCAAACAAAAAGACACAAGCTCCCTTAGTCACTTACCAAGCTTAGAAGGACCCAGAACACAAATCTTAGCTACCCTCCAAAAATCAAGAAAATCAAATTCCTCTTATTCTTTTATTAAAAATAATAAGAACAAAGCTATGTTTTATCCTACCACAAAGCCTACCTGTTGAATCTAAAAATACAAAATATTACAAACTTGAGCTTTTAAATAAATATGTTCATTTACTAAATGAAATTTTTAGATATTTATATATAAATGTCAAATTCTATTATGGCATTTTATTGGACCAAATATTATGATAACACTTCTGTGGCAGCAAAAGCTGGAAATGACAGAAATGTCCAAAATTGGGGGAAACATTAAATATATTATTAGAGAAGCTATATTTTAAAATATTTACCCATAAAAGAGCACATTAAGAATATTTAATATGTAAAAAACCAAAATCAAACAGTTTGTACACTTAAAAATCAGTTCTTTCTTGGAGAGAAGCATAATTATAGCTATACTCAGAGAGATGTAAAACAAGAAATGATATTTGTTTTCCATATAATATTCTAGAGTTTTCCATTTTTCAATAATTTATGTTTATATGAAACAATAGGTATCACATAGCAATAAAATAATGAAATATACAAAAATTGCAAGAGTTTCATTAAATAAAATTTGGAATAAACAAAATTGAGTTAAGAAGTGATATGCACCTAGGAATCAACTACAGTAACACCCCCAGCCTTTCTATGGGAAAGTATAAAAGTTAAAACTAGAAAATTAAAGTTTAAAACTCAAATTAGGAAATGAATGACAATGACATGTTTCTTTGTATTAACAGGATCTTAAAAGAGATGCAGTAATTAAAATTTAGAGGACAGAAAATTTGAAACACAATATATCTAATAATTAGAGTGATACTAAATAAAGCAAGAATAAAAGTAAAATTCTTCACATATATCACAGCAATAACAATTTAAAGATGGCATTCCTATGATAAACAACAACCAACAGTGATATCAGATTCATATTAGCAGAGGAATTTCCAGGATGAGATAAACTTTATCCTAGCACCAGATTTATTTAAGAAAAGATGCAGGACAGGACACATAGCACCTACAGCATCAAGACCTTTACTGAAAGTCCGAACAGCTTCTAGTTCACAACCCTGCAGGAGATGCCCTTGGTGACAGGAAGTGAGGCTTATCTACAGGGAGACACCTCTGTATGAGGAACTGTACCTGTGCTATCACAAGTCCTCCCAATTAAACTGCAGGTGTGATTTGAGTCCACTAATTATTAAGGTGAATAAGAAAATATGATGTTATTTGGGATGCTCAGTTCAGTTCAGTTGCTCAGTTGTGTCCGACTCTGTGATACCATGAATCGCACCATGCCAGGCCTCCCTGTCTGTCACCAACTCCTGGAGTTCACCCAAACTCATGCCCATTGAGTCGGAGATGCCATCCAGCCATCTCATCCTCTGTCGTCCCCTTCTCCTCCTGCCCCCAATCCCTCCCAGCATCAGAGTCTTTTCCAATGAGTCAACTCTTTGCATGAGGTGGCCAAAGTATTGCAGTTTCAGCTTTAGCATTATTCCTTCCAAAGAACACCCAGGACTGATATCCTTTAGAATGGACTGGTTGGATCTCCTTGCAGACCAAGGCACTCTCAAGAGTCTTCTCCAACACCACAGTTCAAAAGCATCAATTCTTCGGCACTCAGCTTTCTTCACAGTCCAACTCTCACATCCATGCATGACCACTGGAAAAACCATAGCCTTGACTAGACAGACCTTTGTTGGATAAGTAATGTCTCTGCTTTTCAATATGCTATCTAGGTTGGTCATAACTTTTCTTCCAAGGAGGAAGCATCTTTTAATTTCATGGCTGCAGTCACCATCTGCAGGGATTTTGGAGCCCCAAAAATTAAAGTCTGACATTATTTCCACTCTTTCCCCATCTATTTCCCATGAAGTGATGGGACTGGATGCCATGATCTTCGTTTTCTGAATATTGAGCTTTAAGCCAACTTTTTCACTCTCCTCTTTCACTTTCATCAAGAGGCTTTTTAGTTCCTCTTCACTTTCTGCCATAAGGGTGGTGTCATCTGCAACAGTTAGAACTGGACATGGAACAGACTGGTTCCAAATAGGAAAAGGAGTACGTCAAGGCCGTATATTGTCACCCTGCTTATTTAACTTATATGGAGAGTACATCATGAGAAACGCTGGACTGGAAGGAACACAAGCTGTAATCAAGATTGCTGGGAGAAATATCAATAACCTCACATATGCAGATGATACCACCCTTATGGCAGAAATTTATCTATTTAGGCAGATAAAATAAAAGATGATTTTACTTGAAGGCAAGGATTTCCTTGCCTGGCCACCACCAGGGTCTAATGCTATGATAAAAGTTAAGAGGCCTCAAGAAGATGGAAAAATCAAAGAAATAGATTCTCACATAGAGCCTCCAGGAAGAAATGAAGCCTGTCATCACTTGATTTTAGCCTGGTGGATCTGTGTGAACTCCTAATCTATATAACTGTGAGGTAATAAATTTATGTTGCTTTTCAAACTGCCAAGCTTTTGGTAATTTATTATAGCAGCCATAGGTTACTAATGGTGGCTGAGTTGTTTAGGACATACTAGTTAGCTGTGCCTTCAGATATCTTAAAACTTTTCCTGACCTATTAATAGATGTCCAAGTTATATGAGGCTTTGGCTGAAAAGAAAAAAAAAAGTTTTATTTGTGCATTCTTAATAATTTTCCCAAAAGGATGTGTAAATACTTTTTTATAATTGCATCATTTTATTTTATATCTGGGGCCTAACTTAAATTCTCTGGTCAGTTTATTTTACTGCAATTCCTTTTTTTTTTTTTTTTTTTTACCATAAACATTTAGAGATATGAATACTGAGTACATATTCAGTTAATTCACATTTCAATTTCATTATCAAATCTCCTACCTCCTTTCTCAGAGATTACATCTGAGTATAAGGGAAATTTTATAGTCATCATGGCATTTGGGTAAAGAGAAGACTTCTGGTAATATACTGCCTTGCAGTAGGGTTGCTTTGGTCCTAAGCTGATATGTATCTATTGAATTTTTAAGTTTTGATTGATGCTGTTCATATATAGCATTCTGGTGTTTGCTGCTGTAGTCCAGAGTTAGCTAATGATATATTCTCTTAATTAGGTCTTAGTGATTTAGCTTTGTTCTCCCATGGAAAGGGACTTCCCTACCTCTATACTTAATATATGATAATGATTCATATTTAATCCCCAGACCCAGGGTTGGATTCATGTTTTGTGGCTGCAGAGCTTGTACAATTTTAGGTCATTTTTTTAGAGAAAAAGAGCATCATAATTTTGGATACAAAATGAGGTATAGGGCCTTTGAAGGAGTCCATACACTAAGGCAGGCTTCCCTAGTAGCTCAGCAGTAAAGAATCTGCCTGCAATGCAGGAGACACAGAAGATGAGTGTTTGATTCCTGGATCAGGAAGATCCTTTCGCGAAGAAAATGGAAACCCACTCCAGTATTCCCTTCCAGAAAATCCCCATGGACAAAGGAGCCTGGTGGGCTACAGTCCATGGGGGTCGCAAAGAGTTGGACTCAACTGAGCGACTGAGCTCGCACACGCACACACATACACACACACATACACACACACACTAACAGGATCTTAAGTTTCAGTTTCATTAACCTCATGGTTAAATCCACCTTCTCCAGGGCCAATCATATCACCTAGCATGCTCAAAGTTCAAAGCTATTTTATCCCAATGCAGTTCTTATATTACACTAACTGCAAAGTCAAGACTCTGAGCTACCACCTACATCCTTCCTTGGGATATGGAGGCACTTCTGGGTCTCTTGCACATAACAACCAGGTTGTAAGTTCCCAGGAGAACTGCTTTGCAGCATTCGGTTCAGCCTCACTATGTTACTGCTTAACTAACTATTATGACTACTATTTGGGTGCTTTTCACACCAAGATTTTAAAAGAATGAAGGAAAAGGTCCTTCTGATATCTTTCTCCACGATCTATCTAACCCACTCTAACGTCCACCACTTATGAGTATTAATGTCCAGAGGAAGAGAGTGAGATCAAACACACATTTAAGAGCTCATTACTTCTTCTCTTGCCAAAGATTTAGTTAGTGTACATATGTGTATGTATAACTGACTCACTTTGCTATACAACAGAAACTAACACTATATTGTCAATCAACTATACGCCAATAAAAAATAAAGTCAGAGGGAAAGGCCAAAAAATAAAAGTAAAATAAAAAATTTACTTCGTGTGGATGAGCAAAATATGTATTTTTTTCTTGTAGAGGTAGAAGCTTTATTTGATTTGTATTATTTCTTTTTTTTTTTTAATCTAGATAGTTATAATCTTGCTCTCATCCCTGGAGCAATGAAGATAAAGGAGAAAGAAAGGGAATTTTGTCTTCACTCTGATGTTGGAAAGTCCAATAAGAAATAATGTAAAATTCTCTCTCCCGTTCTACATTTGGAGGATCGACTGAAAAAGAAGGAAGTAAAATTATGCAAACTGAGAAGCAATGGAGATATTCTGTTTCTTTATTATGCGATAAGTTTGCACGTGCAGGATACCAGTGGAGGAACAGTTGTCCAAGATACAAGAATGAGAGGGAATAATAAAAGGAATAAACCAGAGAAAGTTGTTCTGAAAAAACAGATAGCAAAATCAATTTGTGACCAAAAAAAATCATATTCCCTTCCAAATTAGATTTGTATCAGCCAATAAGGAAAACTAAACGATCTGGCAGAGGAGAGAGACAGGAATCTCCAACAGTCAATATTGAGGTTGACATAAACCTTCATATTTCACTTCCCTTTTCATACAGTCAGTGTTTTCTCCCATTGAAAACTAAAATGGCTAGAGAATGTAGATTAAGTGTGATGAAATCGAAAGAATTACTGAGAAAATGTAGTTTAATCTTTAGATCAGCACATCTTTCACTCCATATTTCTTGTCAGTATGAAACCTGATCTATAAATTCTCATACATGGAAAACTAAAGGCCAGGGCCTATAAAAAATTCACACAAAATTGAGTCCTTTTTATCAAATGAGAGGGAACTTCTAAAAAGAGTGAACAGTGTAAGATTTAAAGGAAGATATCTTTCATGTGCATATTTTATAATTTCTGTTCACATACCCTATGTTTCCCATTAACACCAAAGCTAAGGGAACCCTTGCTACATATGTAATGAAACATAATAATTATGGTTAAATGATAAGTATAATCCAAAAATAACCAGAAAAATGAAATTTAACTCCAAACTCCCACTAAAGAAAATATATTTGAGTAAATTATAGACAATTTAGATTATTTTGATTCTTCACTATATATTTCAATAGCAAATGTATTTAAGACTTGACCATTGTGTAAGTCTTGTTGACTGTTGTGTTTAACTACACATTCAAAAACTGTATAATTTGATCCCACTTAATAATATTTCAGTTTAACTGCATAGCATAAATTCACACGTGCTAAGCAATAATCATCAAAAATGAGAAAAATCAGTGCACAAAAGTATAGTCCGACTTAACATTTTCCAGAAAGCATTTGATGTGAAATAGCTATAAATATACATGTTCTGTGTGCAAAGATGCCTTATTTTAAGTAAACAAAGTACTTCCTCTGTTTTTCAGTTTAAAAATCAGAAAAACCTCATGTGAGGTTGAGTTATTCCAAATTTTGTTGGAATAAACAACCTGCAAAAGCTTCTGTAAATGTGTAGTCACAAGAGAGCCATCTGGCTCCACGTAATTACACTCATCTTTCATCCAGTTCTGAATCTGAATGTGAAAGTAGGTCCAGGAATATCATACAGATTTGTGATCTGCACTTGGGGACTGTCGATCTATAAACCAATTAACAGATTTATTCATATGGGTGTGTTCCTGTCTTCATTTATATTACACATTCTAAATAGAGTACAGATTCAGAGATTACCGAATGAGTTGCTGCTAGAATGAATTATTTCTAGTGAAATATTTCAGAGCAAAATGAAATAGAAGTTAAGGCATGATAGGGCGTAAGATGAAAAACAGAAAATATCTGATTCTAGATCATTTTTCATATAAACTCTTTGATTTAAGTTGATAGATGCCTTGCAAGTACAGAAAAATATTTTTGGTCATTTATTATGCAAGATCTCTGACTTTTGAAAGATTACTTCAAGGGATCGGACTTATTGTTTGTACATCATGGCCAAATTACCACTTATTAGTTTATACTTTGTCTAGAATAACTTTCCATAGAATAGTACATTTCTGAGGTAGTATAAAAACTGTTGCCCTACACTCCTAGGCAACGGATTGGCCTCAGGGTGGCCAATGGCAGTGAAGAGGCTGAGTGCCCTCTGCTCCTGGGTGTTCTCCAACATCAGCTCCAGCCTTCCCTGGATTCCCTTCCCTGTGACTTCAGCAGGGCCTCTACCTTGGCCCCCAGGTAGCATGTTGACCAATATCCAACAGCTGGTGAAGGTTTATACACTCAATGAGGACAGGCAGTAGGACAATCAGGGCACTGGGCATGTCATCCAGCTACGTAGAGTGACTAAAGGGCATGTCCCTACTAGTCAGGGCCTGACAAAATGTGAAGAAGGGAATGGCAGACAATTTTGGTATTCTTGCCCTGAGAATCCCATGAATAGTATTAAAAGGCAAAAAGATATGACACTGAAAGAGGAACCACCCAGGTTGGTAGGTGTCCAATATGCTACTGGGGAAGAAGAGAGAAATAATACTAGAAAGGATGAAGAGGCTGAGCCAAAGCAGAAACAACTGCCAATTGTGGATGGGTCAGGTGGTAAAATAAAGTCTGATGCTATAAAGAACAATACTGCATTGGAACCTGGAATGTTAAGTCTATGAATCAAGATAATTTGGAGGTGATCAAACAGAAGATGGTATGAGTGAACATTGACATTTTAGGAATCAGTGAACTAAAAAGTATGGGAAAGGGCAAACTTAATTCAAATGACCACTATATCTACTACTCTGGGCAAGAATCCCTTAGAAGAAGTGGAGTAGCCCTTGGAGTCAATGGAAGAGTCCTAAATGCAATACTTAGGTACAGTCTCAAAAATGAGAGAATGATCTCCATTAGTTTCCAAGGCAAACCATTCAACAGCACAGCAATCCAAGTCTATGCCCCATCCACTAATGCCAGAGAAGCGGAAGTTGAACAACTCTATGAAGACCTACAAGACCTCCTAGAACTGACACACACACAAAAAAAGATGTCCTTTTCATCATAGGGGACTGGAATGCAAAGGTAGGGAATCAAGAAATCCCTGGAATAACAGGCAACTTGGCCTTGGAGTACAAAGTGAATCAGGCAAAGGCTAAAATTTTTCCAAGAGAACACACCACTCATAGCAAACACCCTCTTCCAACAACACAAGAGATGACTCTACACATGGACATCACCCTATGGTCAATACCAAAATCAGATTGATTATATTCTTTGCACCCAAACATGAAGAAGCTCTATACAGTCAGCAAAAACAAGACATGGAGCTGACTGTGGCTCAGATCATGAGCTGCTTATTGCAAAATTCAGGCTCAAATTGAAGAAAGTTGGGAAAACCACTAGACCATTCAGGTATGATCTAAATCAAATCTATTATGGTTATACAGTGGAGGTGACAAATAAATTCAAGGGATTAGATTTGGTAGACAGAGTGCCTGAAGAACTGACAGAGGTCCATGCCGTCATAAAGGAGGTGGTGACTAAAACAATTCCCAAGAAAAATAAATGCAAGAAGGAAAAGTGGTTGCCTGACAAGTCCTTATGAATAGCTGAGAAAAGAAGAGAAGCAACAGACAGAAGAGAAAGGGAAAGATATACCTAACTAAATGAAGAGTTCCAGAGGATAGCAATGAGACATAAGAAAGCCTTCTTAAGTGAAAAATGCATATAAATAGAGGGAAACAATAGAATGGACAAAACAAGAGATCTCTTCAAGAAAGTCAGAGATACCAACGGAACACTTCATGCACAGATGGGCACAATAAAGGACAGAAATGGCAGGGACCTAACAGAAGCAGAAGAGATTAAGAAGAGTGGCAACATTACACAGTAGAACTGTACAAAAAGGTCTTAATGACCCAGATAACCCCAATGGTGTGGTCACTCACCTAGAGCCAGACATCCTGGAATGCTAAGTCAAGTGGGCCTTAGGAAGTATCACTACAAACAAAGGTAATGGAAGTGATAGAATTCCAGCTGAGCTGTTTAAAATCCTAAAAGATGATGTGTGAAAGTGCTGCACTCAGTATGTCAGCAAATTTGAAAAACTCAGCAGTGGGCACAAGGTGGGAAAAAGTCAGTTTTCATTCCAATTCCAAAAGAGGGCAATACTGAAGAATGTTCAAACTACTGCACAATTGTGCTCATTTCACATGCTAGCCAAGTATTGCTCAAAATCCTTAAAGCTAGGCATAAACAACATGTGAACCAACAACTTCCAGATGTACAAGCTGGATTTAGAAAAGGCAGAGGAACCAGAGATCAAATCTCCAAAATCCACTGGATCATAGAAAAAGCAAGAGAATTCCAAAAATATATCTACTACTGCTTCATTGGCTATGCTAAAGCCTTTGATTGTGTGGATCACAATAAACTGTGGAAAATTCTGAAAGAGGTGGGAATAGTAAACCACCTTACCTGTCTCCTGAGAAACCTGTATGCGGTCAAGAAGCAACAGTTAAAACCAGACATGAGTTTGTTAGTCATCTGTATGTCTTCTTTGGAGAAATGTCTATTTAGTTCTTTGGCCCATTTTTTGATTGGGTCGTTTATTTTTCTGGACTTGAGCTGCATAAGTTGCTGGTATATTTTTGAGATTTGAAAAGATGCTCAACATCACTCATTATTAGAGAAATGCAAATCAAGACCACAATGAGGTACTACTTCACACCAGTCAGAATGGCTGCGATCCAAAAGTCTGCAAGCAATAAATGCTGGAGAGGGTGTGGAGAAAAGGGAACCCTCTTACACTGTTGGTGGGAATGCAAACTAGTACAGCCACTATGGAGAACAGTGTGGAGATTCCTTAAAAAATTGCAAATAGAACTACCTTATGACCCAGCAATCCCACTGCTGGGCATACACACCAAGGAAACCAAAATTGAAAGAGACACATGTACCCCAATGTTCATCACAGCACTGTTTATAATAGCCAGGACATGGAAACAACCTAGATGCCCATCAGCAGATGAATGGATAAGAAAGCGGTGGTACATATACACAATGGAGTATTACTCAGCCGTTAAAAAGAATACATTTGAATCAGTTCTGTTGAGATGGATGAAACTGGAGCCGATTATACAGAGTGAAGTAAGCCAGAAAGAAAAACACCAACACAGTATACTAACACATATATATGGAATTTAGAAAGATGGTAATGATGACCCTGTATGCAAGACAGCAAAAGAGACACAGATGTGTAGAGCGGACTTTTGGAGTCAGAGGGAGAGGGAGAGGGTGGGATGATTTGGGAGAATGGCATTGAAACCTGTATACTATCATGTAAGAAACAAATTGCCAGTCTATGTTCGATGCAGGATACAGGATGCTTGGGGCTGGTGCACGGGGATGATCCAAAGAGATGATATGGGGTGAGAGGTGGGAGGGGGGGGTTCATGTTTGGGAACTCATGTACACCTGTGGTGGATTCATGTCAATGTATGGCAAAATCAATACAGTATTGTAAAGAAAAATGAAGTAAAAATAAAAATTAAAAAAAAAGAAAAAAAAACAGACATGAGACAACGGACTAGTTCAAAATTGGGAAAGGAGTATGTCAAGGCTATATATTGTCATGCTGCTTATTTAACTTATATGCAGAGTACATCATGCAAAATGTGGGGCTGGATGAAGCTGAAGCTGGAATCAAGACTGCTAGGAGAAATATCAACAACCTCAGAGGTGCAGATGATACCACATTAGTGGTCAAAGCAAAGAGGAACTAAAGAGCCTCTTGATGAAGGTGAAAGAGGAGAGTGAAAAAGTTGGCTTAAAACTCAACAAGCTCATGGCATCTGGTCTCATCACTTCATGAAAAATAAATGGGGACAAAGTAGAAATAGTTACAGATTTCCTTTTATTAGGGATTGAACGATTGAGGACGGTGACTGCAGCACAAATGACTGAAGATGGTGACTGCAGCCACAAATTAAAAGACACTTGCTACTTGGAGGAAAAGCCATGAGAAACCTAGACAGTGTATTAAAAAGCACAGAGATCACTTTGCTGACAAATGTGCATATACTCAAACTATGGTTTTACAGTAGTCATGTACAAACATGAGAGTTGGACCATAAAGAAGTCTCAGCACTGAAGAATTGATGCTATCTAACTGTGGTGCTGGAGAAGACTCTTGAGATTCCCTTGGAGAGGAATGAGATCAAAACAGTCAATCCTAAAGAAAATTAATCCCTGATACTGAAACTGAAGTTCTAATTCTTTGGCCACCCAATGCAAAGATTTGACTCATTGGAAACGACCCTGATGCTAGGAAAGATTGAAGGCAAGAGGAGAAGGGGTTGACAGAGGATGAGATAGTTGGATGGCATCACTGAGTCAATAGATAGGAGTTTAAGCAAGCTCCGGGAGTTGATGACGGACAGGGAGGCTTAGAGTGCTGCAGTCCATGGGGTTGCAAAGAGTTGGACATGACTGAGTGACTGAACTGAACTGAACAATAGCATTAACGCAATATAGATTTCAATATTTCACGTATTTCAAGTATGTTACATATTTTATCTTAGTATGAATCAAATTGCTTATTGCTCTATCTCATATGTCTACATGTTACACTATAATTCCTATTTTCAGAAGTGATGTTTAAAATCTTCAGTTCTAGGTTGATGCCTGTTCATGTGTTATAAATGTTACAGATAATATTATGGCAATTCGTGTGTGTCTTAACACCAACTCCTACCTATGGCAAATTTAAGATTATTTTTCATAACTTTTATAGAATAAAAATTAAGGTAGAATTTTGCAGTGGTCAAGGAAAATTATTTCCAAGTTTATATGCTCATTATTTATTTCTTTGGTCATGCTGTAAATGACAATGTACATCAATTTATTTACTATCAATATATAAATTCCCCTTAGGGAATACTTTTTAAAACATATAAAATGTATGAATAATATTTTTCTAGATATCATCTTTTCACTTATATAAATATCATATAGATAACTTAAAATTAACTTAAATGCCTAAATCATTCTTAAGCTTTAGGCAAATAATGAAAATCAATTAAAGTCATCATGACATTATATGTATTAGCATTGAAAAATAATACTATTGAGCAGAAGGCACATAATAAAAAGTACACACAGAATGTTCTACTGTGTATTTTAATAAGCACAGATGTGTTACAACGTGTGTGGATGAACATAATGTAGAATATATTATGTAGAAAATGGGGAACCAGTAAAAGTATTTTCAAACAGTGAGTTACTGAAAATAAAGTACACAATTCAAAGGTTTTACAATTTTAATGAATTAAAACTTTTCTTGGGAAATGTCATAAAATTAACTGCTTCCCAAGTGATTTGCAACAATGAAACTTTTCTATTTTTTTGCAACGCAATTGTGAGATTTTGTTATTAAAGCCAAAAATATTACAAACTAAGGAGTGGGCTACATGAGGACAAAGGGGATGGAAGATGGGGGAGAGGAAGAAGTAGAAGCAGAAACAGGGCGGCAGAGAGAAAAGTTAAGGACCAGGTGAAAGACAATGTCACCTCTAATTTCCCTCCCAAAAAACGCCATGAAAAAGGCAAGTGAGTATGTTGCTATGGGTTCTTAACTAGAGAATCTTCTTCAGCCTGATACCAACCGAAGAAAACTATAAAGGCAGCAAAGCGCTTTCTAGGACTGGGAAAAGTGACAAGATCTTTATAAAACACAGATTCCATTTGGTTTTACTTTCCGAAATTTTTAGTGTGGAATATCTCATTCCTTTCTAACCTCAGTCTGCCCATAAGCAGAAAACGATCACTAACATACATATTTTCTTAAAAACATTAAAAATGATGACCAGTACTCATCAGAAAATGTATTTGTCTATAGGACACAAGGGTCTTTAGTAAGGAAGAAAAGTGACGGCCAAGAAGCAGATTGGTAGAGCACAAGGTGTTAGTGATTCAGGGTGTGATGTGTGGAGACATATTATGCTAAACAGACACGTTGTGGGGCAGCCAGGAAGAGGAAATGTGGTATATGTTTAATGGATGATCTGGGAAATTTCATTGGTGAACTCAATGGCAATATCTAAGCATCTGGTTCAAAGTTAGAAAATATAATTTTAAATATTAATGAAACATCTTAGTCACTTCTGTCAAAAAGCAACATAATATCTACTCTTCCGATATCAGAATTAGCCAGTTAAAAACAACATTTAACTGACCCACTTTTTTCCCATTATATTAAATTAAGATTTAATTATAAAGAAATATGCAGCTCTCTACTTCTTACTGAAAGTGAAAGTTAGTCACTTAGTTGTGTCCAACTCATTGTGACCCCATAGACTGTCACCCACCAGCCTCTTCTGCCCATAGAATTCTCCTTCAATTTGGCAATGGCAGGCTAGGTTATTGTAATTTACTCAGATAAATAACATAATTATTTGAAAAAATTAAATCATTCATTTAAAAAAATATTGATTAAGCACTGACTATAGTCCAAGCACTGATATCAGTATATGGGATATATTTTGAAGATCCTTGTCCTTATGAATCCTATATGCTAGCGGGAGGAAACAGGCAATAATTAATAGATACTAAAATAAGTAAATTCTTTAGCACGCTGGAAAGGTAGAAATTACTATATAAAAAGTAAAATTCCAGTAGAAAAAGACTAATCTGGAGAGCCAGAAATTTAATATGAACTCAAATCTTTTAGTTAATTTGTCAAGTAGCCTGCTTTATGGTAGGAGATACTTCAATTTGTCCTCTGATTGGAAGGCCATGTTCCCTTAACCTCCTGACCAATGGATCCCTTGACATTTCACAGAAATGGCATATCACAGAGCTGTTCCTGAATCATCATACATTTATTTATTCATCTCAGGGCCACCAATGTACTTACCGGCTCTTATTGGTCCTGTCCAATCTGCTTCGTATCAACAAGGTGATGTTCTGTGGAAAGTTCAGATGGTCGCCTGCTGACAGGACAGGAGACTTATCTCTGAGGAAGAAAAGGAAAAAAAAGACAAAATATGCAAATGAATATTTTATGCTCAAATAAAAGCACAGGCTATTCTGATCACTTTTTCTCATGTGAATGGAAAGGAATGAATTTACCAAATTAATGGCATATTATGTACTTAAGTCCTTTATAATCTGTTCTAGCAAGGCAGAAATTGAAGAGGAGCTAAAAAGCCTCTTGATGAAAGTAAAACAGGAGAGTGAAAAAGTTGGATTAAAGCTCAACATTCAGAAAACGAAGATTATGGCATCTGGTCCTATCACTTCATGGGAAATAGATGGGGAAACAGTGGAAACAGTGTCAGAGTTTATTTTGGGGGGCTCCAAAATTGCTGTAGATTCTGACTGCAGCCATGAAATTAAAAGACGCTTTCTCCTTGGAAGAAAAGTTATGACCAACCTAGATAGCATATTGAAAAGCAGAGACATTACTTATCCAACAAAGGTCTGTCTAGTCAAGGCTATGGTTTTTCCAGTGGTCATGCATGGATGTGAGAGTTGGACTGTGAAGAAAGCTGAGCGCCGAAGAATTGATGCTTTTGAACTGTGGTGTTGGAGAAGACTCTTGAGAGTCTCTTGGACTGCAAGGAGATCCAACCAGTCCGTTCTAAAGGATATCAGTCCTGGGTGTTCTTTGGAAGGAATGATGCTAAAGCTGAAACTCTAATACTTTGGCCACCTCATGCAAAGAGTTGACTCATTGGAAAAGACTCTGATGCTGGGAGGGATTGGGGGCAGGAGGAGAAGGGGACGACAGAGGATGAGATGGCTGGATGGCATCACCGACTCAATGGATGTGAGTCTAAGTGAACCCCGGGAGTTGGTGATGGACAGGGAGGCCTGGCGTGCTGCAATTCATGGGGTCGCAAAGAATCAGACATGACTGAAGTGAAGTGAACTGAACTGAGCATCATCGTCAAATCCGGCATGGTATATCTGTAACCAGAGCTACTATGTTTCTGAGTTTGTGATAATTTACAGTTTTTCTCTAGGATCCATCCCATTGCTGCAGAGGTGAATTAAAAGGATACATAAGAGGACTCTCCATCTCTATATCCTTTAGCTTGGTGACTGCAATCTCTATCATCAACACATCAGATGCATTGTTAGTTTTGATTTACAATTTTGTCTAGGGGGCAAAGAGGGTCAGAGGCTGTGGCTATTGCAGAGCATAAAATCTGCCACGGTATCCAAGAAACTTAGATTTTGTTCCAAGGTCCAACCAGATCGAATGAGAGAATAAAGATGCCATTTCTGGGTGGGAGGAACAAACATCATATTGTAAGGTCATCACGAGGCATGTGACATACTGTTCTGACCATAGTGGAATGTGTAATCCTACATTGCAACTGGAAAATAAGAAGTAAAAAGAACTGTAGAGATCAGGTCTGCACTCTGTAAAGGTTTTTCTTGATTTTTTTCTTTTTCCTAAAAGCAATACATTCCATTTAGCTTATTCAGGCAAAAGTTTGTCATGAAGGGTAGAGGTTGGATTAGGGGAGGGGAAATAAGAATATTTAGTGTTACCAAATCAATGGGAAGCCATCTTGGTGACAATTGATGGCAGCTTTGGTCTAGGATAGTAAGAGCAGAGATGAAAGTGACTGGATTTGAGAGATAACTAAAAATGTGCAGAAAAATTGGAGACAGAAGGTAAAGGACATATAGATGACAATGGCAATTTTCAGGTTTCTGACAATGCAAAAAGATGAGTGATGCTGCAGTTTGCCTGAAAAATAAGTTCAGATGAGAAAGATCTTAAGTTTCACTTTGTAGATTTCAAGTTTGAGATGCCTTGTAACAAACCAAGAGGGGAATGCAAAGTCAACTCTATCTTAGCAGAGGGGCTCAGAGTGGAGAGGTAAATATGTGGGGCAGCTGGAGGTCTTAGAAGCTCTAGGTGAGATTATATCACCTAGGGAGAGAGTGTAGAATGAAAAGAGAAGGTCTTCCAGAGCAGAACCTTGGGATCTTGTAATATTTTATCTGGTAGATTAGAATAAATCTGAAAGTAGAATAATTGTGACAGAGCAAACGGGCAGAGAGATTTTATTTTCCACAGAAGGCGCCTGACTCACATTAATGTTAACATTGTAATAGCTATAATGTAATTAGTGAAATGAATCAATATCATGTGGGAAATTTTACCTGTAATATAAAGACACTAAAGAATAGGTGAACGTGTACACATGAACACAACTTTTGGAAAGTTATAAAAATAAATGTCAGTGTTTAGCACACTAAGCCCTTTAATGTATTTTTGAAAAGTGAAGCTTGATCTTCTCTCAGATTTTAAAATCCTGAAGAAAACTTTAAATCAAGGCTAAATAATATCTTTGCAAACCAAAGCTGTCTGTCACATTGTAAATGTAAAAAATTATACAAATATATAGGAGAGGTTTGTTCAATATGTGGAATTGGATATTTCTTGAAAAATACTGGCAAGGCAAATTCTTCAAACTTTAAACATTTTTATTTTCTTTAGAACTTGGCATTTTGAGGAATAAGATGAAAAATAACTTTAAAGTATTATAAACTATGCTTTGGGCCTGGTTTGTCTCAAATTTAACCAGGTTAATAATAATTTTTCTGGAAGTTACAGTGATTTCTTATCATTTGAGACAAAATTTTGATCTTATTTAATTGTTACCCTGCTTATTTAACTCTATGAAGAGTACACCATGTGAAATGCTGGGCTGGATGAAACACAAGCTGGAATCAAGATTGCCAGGAGAAATATCAACAAACTCAGATATGCAGATGATATCACTATAATAGCAGACAGCTAAGAGGAACTAAAGAGCCTCTTGATGAAGCTGAAAGAGGAGAGTGAAAAGCTGGCTTAAAACTCAACACTCAAAAAATGAAGATCATGGCATTTCAGTCCCATCACTTCATGGCAAATAGCTGGGGCAGAAGTGGAATCAGTGACAATCTGGGGCTCCAAAATCACTGCAGATGGTGACTGAAGCTATGAAATTCAAAGATTCTTGCTCCTTGGGAAGAAAGGTATGACAAACTTAAGACAATGTACTAAAAAGCAAAGACATCACTTTGCTGACAAAGGTTCATATGGTCAAAGCTATGGTTTTTCCAGTAGTCATGTACAGATGTGAGAGACGAACCATAAAGCAGGCTGAGTGCTGAAGAATTGATGCTTTTGAACTGTGGTATTGGAGAACTCTTGAGAGCCCCTCGTACAGCCAGGAGATCAAACTTCTTTGCGACCCCATGGACTGTAGCCCAGCAGGCTTCTCCATCCATGGGATTCTCCAGGCAAGAATACTGGAGTGGGTTGCCATTTCCTTCTCCAGGAGATCTTCCCAACCCAGGGATCGAACCCAGGTCTCCCGCATTGCAGACAGACGCTTTAACCTCTAAGCTACCAGGGAAGCTCTTGGAGATCAAACTAGTCAATCCTAAATAAAATATACCTTGAATATTCTTTGGAAGGACTGATGCTGAAGCTGAAGCTCCAATAGTCTGGCCACCTGATGTGAAGTGCTGATTCATTGAAAAAGACCCCGATGCTGGGAAAGATTGAGGACAAAAAGAAAAGGAGGTGGCAGAGGATAAGATGGTTAGAATCACTGACTCAGTGGACATGAATATGAGCCAACTCTGAGAGATAATGAAGGACAGGGAAGCCTGGCATGCTGTAGTCCATGCAGAGTTGGACATGATAGCAACTGAACAACAACAAAGTAAGATATTATTAGTAGCATAGGTTTTCTCAGTTTCCTAAATTTCATTTTCAACTTTTACCTGACTATAAGTCTTTGTGTTATTAATTAATACTACCAACATTTCTATTATTAATATAATCATAAAATCAAGATCAACTAAAGGGTATATGCAATTTATACTGTTATGACTAGTCCCCTAATCCCATACATGGCTTAAATGGGTACTTTGAGTTTTAATTTAAAGCCAGAAGTTAGGCTAGTTGAATAGGAAAAGGAGAAACATCCAAAGGAGAATTATATGTGTTTGAGGTCAGAGAGATAAAGAAAAATAGAGATAGAAATAAGAGAGAGCAGGGGCACAAGTATTTAAAACGTGGATTCACATTTTTGTTTATTTAGTACAAAATGATTTGGAGGTGATTAGCAATTGGAAAATGAAATATCTGAGGTTCTAAAGCATTCCTGGCATATTCAAAAGCTTGGAATAATAAATAATGTTTATTAATTCTAATATGCTCATAAACGTTGTGAAGGAAGAAAAATATAAACTGGCAGTCAGGAGGCTTGTTTACTGGCTGGCTCAGTCACTGATGGTGTTTGTGGTTAATAACTATCTTCTGAAGATCAGAGCCATACAGTGTATGAATGAATGGAAGCCCCTCAGTCATGTTTGACTCTTTGCCACCCCATGGACTGTAGCCCGCCAGGCTCCTCTGTCCGTGGAATTTTCCAGGCAAGGATACTGGAGTGGGTAGCCATTCCCTACTCCAGGGGATCTTCCCAATCAAGGGATTGAACCTGGGTCTTTTGCTTTGCAGGCATATTCTTTACTCTTTGAAGGAAGGTGAAGTCGCTCAGTCGTGTCTGACTCTTTGCGACCCCATGGACTGTAACCTACTAGGCTTCTCCATCCATGGGATTCTCCAGGCAAGAATACTGGAGTGGGTTGCCATTTCCTTCTCCAGGGGATCTTCCCGACCCAGGGATTGAACCCGGGTCTCCCGCATTGGAGGTAGACGCTTTAACCTCTGAGCCACCAGGGAAGCCACCAGGGAAACCCCATACAACTAACCACCAGAACAGAATTTAACAGTCACTGCAAGATTTGAAATTTGTGTCTGGTTTAATTTCGTGTTTTTATTTTCTCAAATTCTAAGCTAGAACAATAATGAAATTTAGAATGCTTGATCGTTCATAATATATTCCATGATTTCAGGCTCACCTGATCAATGTTGAGCTAAGAATAAGGATTTTCTTCATCCTGATTAGCATTCTTTAGCCAGCACTTAGGAAAATCAGCACATAAATAGCACTGTATAGTTATTTAAAAAAAATGATAAATATATTCTTTCTCATATTTGAGGTTTCAAAAAAATGTACCTTTTTTGAACCTTCTTCCTCTCCTCTGAACTCTTCCTCCTGCCTTTTTCATCTGCTTAATTACATGTGTTTTCATACATAAGATTCAGTCTTTCCTAATTCTCCAGGCCTCGGTTATGTGTGTGTGTAACTACCATGATTTTTGGTTGCAAGGCACAGAGAATCGGATTCAACTGGTTCAGGGAGAATTAAGTTTTTTTTTTTTTTTTTTTTAAGTGATATAACTACACACACAGATCCAGAGATGGCTTAGAGCACAGATGGAGCCAATCCTTCAATAATGTTACCAGGACCTAGTCTCTCTGTCCTTGTGATGATCATATTTTCTGTGCTGACTGTTCGCCTCTGCAGCTCTCTCAGTATTAAAGGCTCTGTAATTTCCAGCTTGATTTATCCTCTCAGATTCTGGTTCAGAGAAAAAGAACTTTCCTTTCCTTCTTATTTTTACACTATCCAGGGTGCCTTCTTGACCTGACTTGGCTTATACTTCTGAACAAATCACTGTGGCCAGAAGGATGGAATGTTCTAATCAGCCACTCATGGTTTACTTGTTTATCCCTGATGCTGGAGAATAGCTGTGCTTCAAATCAGAGGAAAAGGTGGTTTTCCTAAACAAAGTAGGATGTTTTTATCCAAAGAACAGAAATAGACACACTGAGTCAGCAAAACAGATACGCAGTCATTTGTGTGCATAGCCAATATCCTCTACTCCTGCTAGCATGCTCTGTAGTTTGCCTTGCTACCTAAAGGCAAAAGAAGGCAAGTAAAATACGTTTATTATTTTTACCTAAGCATCCATCAAAGTGGCTAGAGTATAAATTTGCAAATTAAAATGAAATGCTTGCTGGATAAGTGAATAATTAGGTTAAGTAACTGTACCACTTTTCCAACTGGCATTTCCTCTTAAAACTCAATAATAGTACTATAATAATCAGGCTAATTGTTTTAATATTCTAAATTAGTATAGTTATTATAATCAATGTACTGAAGTAATGAAGTGTTATAAATCTTACATAAGTTGATGCCTATATGTTCTTAGGATCTCCCCTGGTGGCTCAGATGGTAAAGAGTCTTTCTGCAGTGTGGGAGATCCAGGTTTGATCCCTGGATTGGGAAGATCCCCAGGAGAAGGGAATGGCTACCCACTCCAGTATTCTTGCCTGGAGAATTCCATGGATACAGGAGCCTGGTGGGCTGCAGTTCGTGGGGTCTCAGAGTCAGACACGGCTGAGAGACTAACACTTTCACTTTCATATGTCCTTAGCATGTTCTTGACTCATAGTAAGCCCTCAATAAATGTTAGGGCTTACTATTACCTATTGTCAACCAAATTAAGTTGCATTGAGAGACCTCTGGAACACTATAAATTCATATAGAGTTAAAGTTGTATAAGTCCATGTTAGTAGGGTGATAATTGGTCAATACTAAAATAAATGCTTTGAAATGAGCAGAGTTTTGTTTCTGCTTCTAATGAAATTACATTTTAATATTGTTTTCAGGGCATCTCTCCAGAGGAAATAGCGTGATGTTTTGCTCTAAATCCATGCAGGATAAATGATCTGGAGTTACTAGAATATGGTATTATGCACAAACAACTAGACAGGCATTCTATTACAGATGATTAGTCAACCGTGAATACAGCACCCAGCAGATGGACAGCTCCAAAGGACCACATGAATTATGTGCATTACAGCTGCGGCTCTGGTAAAAACGAAAAAGCTCTTGATGAACAGCTGCAGTTTTCTTCAGCCTCTAGACGAGGGATATCAGTTAAGATTTTTATTGCTGTAGAACATGACATAGGAAGAACCGATTGCCTTGAATAAAGGTTGTATTAAAAGAGGTTTTATAGTTTGCTGTGTTAATTTCACATTTAAAGGATTTTCCATATTTACATTTTGAGCACATTTTCTGTTTTTATCTGATGTGTATTTCATGTGCCTATAAAAAAATGAATAATGGTAAAATTGCTCCGGCTATTAGCTAATGATGGGAGAATGTGCTTTATGCAGGTCTTTAAAAACACAATAATTTAAACGCTGAAATATTGAGATGGTAAATGTTCAACTCCTTATATTCAGGCATTGAATAAAGCCAACTTGCATATTTATTCTTGATTGCAGATACTTCTTAATTCAAAGATAATTTCAAGGATCATTGTCAAGATTTTTCTAGCTCAGTAATAAAGCCTCCAATTTCTCTTGTTACATTTTAATATTTAATTAAGTAAGAACAGAAGAATATACAATTTCATATTAGAATTATTTTGAAAATCCATAGTTCCATGCTTAACCATATACGTTGGGCTAATATTAATATGCCTATTTTGAGAAGACGATAATATTTTCAGTGAGCACAACTTTACTGCACATGACACATACTGACTTTATTTTTATATGTGGAGTTATGTTATTCCATGCATTTCCTAAAAAGGTATTTTTTATGGATGCTTGCTTTATTTTTCTGTAGATCCATACACATATGCAAAGCTTTTAACAAGTATATTCTCTTTTGTAAAACTTAGTTATGTTCATAATGTTTAATGAAGAACAGTCTTCCTTATTTCATATAATTTTAAAGTCTGTCATAAGAAATACCACCTACATATTTAAGTATATGAAGATAAAAATCATTTATTTGATGGGATGAATAGAATAAAAAGCCTCCCTCTGTATATAGTCTACTAAAACCTTATTGATTTGTGCTATAGTAAATCTCATAAATAATAGGAAAATGCTTCAAAATTTTAACTTACAAGATGTAAAATGGTGTCATTTAAATATATTTAACTTTTTAGTCATATTTTCAAACCCTCTTGTCTTTATTCTCAGTGAAATTTTGTGAAACTAAAATATAAATGTATATATTGCTTCATAGATATGCTTCATGTGTTGAATAAATAAATATTGAATATATGTGTATGTGTATATGTCAAACACTGACACTTTCTAATGATCTTACATGTTGGATGTACACAGATAGAAAAGGATATTCAATACTGCTGCTGCTGCTAAGTCGCTTCAGTCGTGTCCGACTCTGTGCGACCCTATAGACGGCAGCCCACCAGGCTCCGCCGTCCCTGGGATTCTCCGGGCAAGAACACTGGAGTGGGCTGCCATTTCCTTCTCCCAATGCATGAAAGTGAAAAGTGAAAGTGAAGTCACTGAGTAGTGCCCAACTCTCAGCAACCCCATGGACTGCAGCCTACCAGGCTCCTCCGTCCATGGGATTTTCCAGGCAAGAGTACTGGAGTGGGGTGCCATTGCCTTCTCTGTCGATACTACCTCAAGGAATTAATTATTCAAACAAGAAAACAGTTTGTCAATAATATAAAGCACAGAATTAAACCAGAATGAAAACTATTCTACACAGTGTATGACTAATATACAGGGGTACAAAAACAGGGGTGATTAATACTGCCTAGGAATGCCAAGAGGGCTACTTGATCAGTGCGCAACTCTTTCTCTGGAAATCATCCTCATACCTCACAGAATATACTAACTCTGCTTCATTTCTACCAGCACTGCGCTCTGAGTATAGCCTTACGATTTCACTTACTGTTCTATATTTGTAAGTTCTTTTTTACATGCACATTTCTTCAACTTGATTATGATCTTTTGACTCCAAGAAGCAATTTTTAGTTATTATTATATTCTCAGGAGATAACACCATGCCTGAAATGTATAAATTGCTCCATATTTTCAAAATACTTAATTAACATAAAATGCATCAGTTCAGTTCAGTTCAGTTGCTCAGTTGTGTCTGACTCTTTGCGACCCCGTGAGTTGCAACACACCAGGCCTCCCTGGCCTGGAAAATCCCATGGACAGAGGAACTAGGTAGGCTGCAGTCCATGGGGTTGCTACTAGTCAGACATGACTGAGCGACTTCACTTTCACTTTTCACTTTCCTGCACTGGAGAAGGAAATGGCAACCCACTCCAGTGTTCTTGCCTGGAGAATCCCAGGGACGGGGGAACCTGGTGGGCTGCCGTCCATGGGGTCGCACAGAGTTGGACATGACTGAAGCGACTTAGCAGCAGCAGCAGGCCTCCCTGACCATTACCAACTCCCAGAGTTCACTCAGACTCACGTCCATCGAGTCAGTGATGCCATCCAGCCATTTCATCCTCTGTTGTCTCTTTCTCCTCCTGCCCCCCATCCCTCCCAGCATCAGGGTCTTTTCCAATGAGTCAACTCTTCACATGAGGTGGCCAACGTACTGGAGTTTCAGCTTTAGTATCAGTCCTTCCAATGAACACCCAGGACAGATCTTTAGGATGGACTGGTTGGACCTCCTTGCAGTCCAAGGGACTCTCAAGTATCTTTTCCAACACTACAGTTCATGTATATGTACAAATTTTAGACTATAAACTTCCTTTTTTTAATCTTTCAGAGTTGTGATCTCATTCAACTAAAGGGAAGAATCAAAGTTAACCAAAGAGTAACTTTCCAAAATGTAGAAATATCATTATGCTTGTGTAATGAGTTGATATTTTAAGTATCCTTCACATTTAATTTCAAATGAATATTTTACATACTTATGACTACATATATATGAATAAACAATTAGTAGAAATAATCGCTATTGTAGGTTATTGTTTTTATGCTTTTAAAATACATTTTAGGATATCTAGTAGGTTGTATTTACGTTTTTTTGATGTTTTATAGATATTTAAAATTGTAGTTTCAAGCAATATTTATACTACTTTAACCTACTACTGGTATGAAACTCTTTTTACTCATATTAGGTATTGTTTTAATTCATTAAGTAATATTTAAAATATTCTCTTTTTATATATTGTTTTACATTTAGTCTGTATCTCTGTATTTATATATATCTATATTGGTTTATTGATGTTGATCAGTGAATGAACTGAGTGTACCACCCCAGTAGTGTCATTATATAAATCTATTTAAATTTACATTTAAATTACACAAAATTAAAATTTATTTTGTAGCCCCATTCCAAGTGTTCACTAGCTATATGTGGTCAGTGATTATCCCTTTGGACAGTACAGATAAAGAACATTTTCATTCATCATATAAGTTCTATTAGTCAATGATGATATGGAGAAGAATTTAGTGTTAGAATATCTATTCAGATCTAGTTGAGATATTGTATTACTGAAAGTAGGTACTTGTTTCAGACTAACTACACATCTGCAAAATTCACATGTTCAAGCCCTAACCCCCAATATTTGGAGACGGGGACTTTGGGATATAATTAGGGTTAGATGAGTTTATGAGACTGAGGCCTTCATGACGGAGTTAGTGCTCTTATAAGATGAGATACCAGAGTCTCCAAAACACTGCAGATGGTGACTGCAGCCACAAAATTAAAAAATGCTTGCTCTTTGGAAGAAAAGCTATGACAAATCTAGACAGTGTACTGAAACTGAGACATAACTTTGCCAACAAAGGTCCATCTAGTCAAAGCTTTGGTTTTTCCAGTAGTCATGTATGGATGTGAGAGTTGGACCATAAAGAAAGCTGAGTGCCAAAGAATTGATATTTTTAAACTGTGGTGGTGGAGAAGATTCTTGAGATTCCCTTGGACTGCAAGGAGATCAAACCAGTCCATCCTAAAGGAAATCCACCCTGAATATTCATTGGAAGGACTGATGCTGAAGCTCCAATGCTCTGGCCACTAGATGCAAAGAGCCGACTCTCTGGAAAAGATCCTGATGCTGGGAAATATTAAAAGCAGGAGTAGAAGGGGATGACAGAGGATGAGATGATTGGATGGCATTGCTAACTCAATGAGTATGAGTTTGAGCAAACTCCAGGAGTTGGTGATGGCCAGGGAAGCCTGAAGTGCTGCAGTCCATGGGGTCACAAAGAGTCGGGCATGACTGAGCAATGAAGAGCAACAAGAAAACTTGTTCTCTTTCTCTATCATGTGAGGACACTGTGGAAAAGTGGCTATCTGCAAGACAGGAAGAGAGCCTTCGCCACAACCTGACCCTGTTGACACTCTGATCTTGGACTTCCAGGTTCCAAAACTGTGAGAAAACAAATGCCTGTTGTTGAAGTTGCCCAGTCTATGACATTCTGTTTTGGTTCTGGCTGCCATAATGACTAATATAGTACTGAACAGTACATATGAAAGTACTGTTGAAAGTACCTATGAAGGTTGATCAGGTGTGTCTGTCTCTTAGTGACCCCATGGACTGAAGCCCACCAGGCTCATCTGCCCATGGAATTTTCCAGGCAGGAATACTAGAGTGGGTAGCCATTCCCAAACAGTAAAGAAATTTCTCGTGTTAGAAGACAGAGAGGATTTCCAAAGGCTATTTCTAAAACTTAGCTTAAAATATATCAAATATGGAGGGAATTGCATGTGTGTGTGTATTTATGTGTTTGTATGTATTTGTGTGTATGATTCTACAAATAATGGATTTAAAAAATAAATGTACTTCTTTCATTTGAGCGTGTGAAATCAGGAAGCATGCTTTCTATGAAGCTCATTCACTTATGGAAATAATGAAATCTCCTAAGTTACAAGACATTCTGATCTTTCCCTTCATTAATTAACTTGTCAACTCTAGGGAGCATAAATAGTGAGAGGTTGTCCTGGTAACAGTAACAAATATAAGCCAGCCTTTCAAAATGTCAAAATGTTTTCGACCAACCTAACATCAAACGCCATTTTGAGAACATGTTAGCCAATTATTGTTTTGGTACAACAAATTTGCCAACTAATACTATTTAATCAAATATTTTCCTTTCTCAGGGATGAATTTTATATATTCATTAAATTTTAAAGCATGCCTTTAGGATCAAAATATGAAAATATATTTTGTTTTGTTTGAACATTCCTCAAAAAAGAATATATTATGTTTAATAAAATGCTATGAAGATATAAAGAAAAATAAAGACATGCAAATATTATGATATATGAAAAGTTAATATCTTATATAGAAGTAACACTGTAAAAAAAAAATTCACTTTCCTGGTGGCTCAGACAGTAAAGAATTTGCCTGCAAAGGAGGAGAACAGGGGTCGATACTTGGGTCAGGAAGATCCCCTGGAGAAAAGAATGGCTACCCCCTCCAGTATTCTTGCCTGGTAAATCCTATGGACAGAGGATCCTGGTGAGCTTTATGGGCTACACGGGCAAATGAAAACTGAATCACTGATTGAAAAGAATATCTAATAAAAGCTGAGAATATTTCTCAGAATATAAAGAAAAATCAAAGAGTGATAAAGATGTTATGAGGATAAAGACAGCTTACTTTAGAAAAAGTATTCAAGTTGAAAACTTTTCCCAAAGAAAGAATAGAATAATTTAAGCAAACTTGATAAACAAAGAAAACATGGAAGAAAATCTTTCTGCACTTGGAATTATGATTTCACTGCTAAATAACAATATCTGACAACTAACCTCAAAAAGTATACTTACAACCCAAATGTAGAATCATAACAGCTTCAGAGTTTGCATCTACACCATCAAATTCCAGAAGATATTCAAGCAGTATCGTCAATATCATTGAACAATGTTTAGAGTGGAAAGTGTAGTGTCCCAAGGATTCTATACCTATTAATAAAGAAAGTTTCGTCTCTGTGAGCAAAGGAAAAACAATTATATACAAGATCTTAGAAAACTACACTAAGTATTTCTCCCCAAATAAACAAGTAAATATTTAATAATGTTCTCTATTAAACACATTAATCAAATCAAAATTAAGTTTGTAAACACATGTGTTTGAGCAGATAAGAGTGGAGGATGAGAGCCTTTGTGTGGTTCTTTGTGGTTGGCAGCAGCCGACCATAGGGGTAAGGTCTGTGCATATTACAGCTAAAAGGGTTTCTGTTGACACTATCGAATGAACCGGAGGAGAAAACTAAGGCTTCTGTGGCTTGCCAGTATTCTGCTGTGGATGTGTCAGTCATGTCCGACTCTATGTGACCCTGTGAACTCTAACCCATCAGGCTCTTCTGTCCATGGGATTCTCCAGGCTAATGTCTCTTGGGTCCTTTTAATAAAGTTGTATCCATGAAGAATGTGTAAACATATTGCATAGACACAATATTTGGTAACTGGATTCTAACTCAACCCAACTACTATCTGCTGCTGTATGGTGTTCCTCTGATTTAAAAATTAGACTGTGGGACCATATTGATGATATTCTGATAAAGACTTTTATATTGAACATAAACTTCCTGCTGCAAAGTCACTTCAGTTGTGTCCGACTCTGTTCGACCCCATAGACAGCAGACCATCAGGGTCCCCCGTCCCTGGGATTCTCCAGGCAAGAACACTGGAGTGGGTTGCCATGTCCTTCTCCAATGCAGGAAAGTGAAAAGTGAAAGGGAAGTCACTCAGTTGTGTTCGACTCCTGGTGACCCCATGGACTGCAGCCCACCAGGCTCCTCCATCCACGGGATTTTCCAGGCAAGAGTACTGGAGTGGGGTGCCATTGCCTTCTCCAATGCATGAAAGTGAAAAGTGAAAGTGAAGTCGCTCAATCGTGCCCGACTCTTAGCGACCCCATGGACTGCAGCCTACCAGGTTCCTCTGTCCATGGAATTTTCCAGGCAACAGTACTGGAGTGGGGTGCCGTTGCCTTCTCCGATAAACTTCCTGATTTCTTGGTTATTACCTATGAGAGATTATTTCAGCCAGCATAGCAGTGGGCTATATTAATGACCAATAGCATAATTAGAGGAATTTTGATGCTAACTAGAAGCACACATACATCTGTTTATATTAATGCCATGATAAAGTCATGGATCTGGCTTTTTTCCACACCCATCACCAGTCTGAAGAATGGTCACTGTAAATGGGTATCCAATAGAGTGCCAAGATCCTATAGAGAAGGGACAGTTTATCTTCCACTTAGGGGATGCTACTGACCAACTGGCGCTAGTGGTAAAGAACCTGCCTGCCAATGCTGGAGATGCAAGAGTTGCGTGTTTGATCTCTGGGTGGTGAAAATCCCCTGGAGAAGGAAATGACAACCACTCAGATATTCCTGCCTGGGAAATCCTATGGACAGAGGAGCCTGGCAGGTTACAGTCCATGGGGCTGTGAAGAGTCAGACATGACAGCACACACACACACATTGACCAACTCAGTCTTAAATGTATTGGTTCTGTTCCTTGATCTGATGCTGGATGATAGGGACATCTTTAATAGCTTTACAATTCATCCAATAATTAAAGCTTTAGCAATAAACTAAACACCTATGGCCTCTAGTTGTTCTTTTCTATCCAAAATGAAAACTAGTTATATACGATATAGATACACAGGGCTTCCCCAGTGGTGCAAAGATAAAGAATCTACCTGCCATACAGGAAACACACGAGACATGGGTTTGACCCCTGGGTCAGGAAGATGCTCTGGAGGAGGAAATGGCAAACCCATTCCAGTATCCTTGCCTGGGAAATCCCATGGACAAAGGAGCCTGGCGGGCTAAAGTCCACTGGGTCCCAAAGAATCAGATGTGACTGAACACACATGAGACAGCAAAATGTATCAATTATATTGGACTGTTCCAAATCGACTTAACAAAGTATTTTGATGTTAATGTAACTTCCTTGCAATAGTAGAACAGCAAGAAATGAATATTCAGTTTATATTGCGTATGAAAACAGGGACACATAATAAGAAAATACAAATGGCTTGTCCCTTTTTAACACAAAGCTTAATTTGCTACATAAAGATGATAACACATTTTTCTGTCTCTAAAAATACAAAAAAAAAAAAAAAATAAAGCCACATCTTTGGTCCAGTTAGTAAAATGATCACTTAAAATGTGAAATAACAGATGATTCTGATACATGGAAAAATACTGTTATTGGAATTATGACTCTGTGGGCAGTTACTACCAATACCAAGCAACTGTTTGTTGTTTCTTGGAAGATGATTACTTGTTGCTAATTTTGAGAAAAAAAAGTCACAATATGACATTCAGAGGCATCTGATTTTACTGTCAATAAGCTGCAAAAATAAAGAAGCCTTGCTTTGGGAGAAATGTGTCTGAGAACATATCTTCTTGGTACTTCTGAAAATGATATTCTTTGCTATTGGAATCTGCCCAGTGTGCATTGGAATAGAGTGCAAGATTAAATGTTAGAATTGAGGAAACTTGATCCTAATTCAAAGAATGTTGCTATAATATCTCGATCTTCAAAAAATTAAAATTTGTTTGAACTGACACCCAGTGAGCTCAGGCCATCTTGTATTCAAAAGGATATCTCCAAAGAGGAGGTTTACTGGTGGGTGTTTTATCTGGGGGATATTTCTGAGTCCTACACATTGCAAGTTTGCCAAAGAAGAGATCAGAGTTTTATTTACAGTTTTGCTTATAAAACTCAGAGTTTACTGATATTCAGATGAAAGTCTCCAGAAGAAAATTTGGGCTGAATGTTCAAAGAGACAAAATTCACTTCAAAAAAATAAATGGTAATAGCAGAAGAAAGTTTTCCAACAACACCATTTTATTTCATGTATAAAGCTCAGGCACTATCACAATGAAAAATAAATAAAAAAGCTTTGAGTTATCATTAAGAGTAATCATCACTATCATTAAGAGAAAACCTACATCCATTAGTGAGTTTCATTCTATTCAAGACCAGGAACTCCCTTCTGCTTTTCTGTGATCCATGTTTATAAATTAATTGTCCAAAAAGATAAAAGTGATGACACAAATAAAGAAAGTTATTTAATTTGATACAATATGATGTAGATTTTGGAGAAGAAACTGAGAACAAGCTGTGTAAAAGTGAAAAAAAAAATGAGGGGATGAAGGAAAGTAGATAACATCTAGAAATTTTAAGTTTTCAGAATGAAGAGAGAAAATCACATTTTCAGTTCAGTTCATTCGCTCAGTCATGTCCAGTTCTTTGTGATCCCGTGGTCTGCAGCATGCCAGGTTTCGCTGTTAATCACCAACTCCTGGAGCTGGTTCAAACTCGTGCCCACTGAGTCAGTGATGCCATCCAACCGTCTCATCCTCTGTCGTCCCCTTCTCTTTCCGCCCTCAGTCTTTCCCAGCATCAGGATTTTTTCCAGTGAGTCAAGTCTGCACATTAGGTGGCCAAATATTGTAGTTTCAACTTCAGCATCAGTCCTTCCAATATTCAGGACTGATTTCCTTTAGAATAGACTGGTTTGATCTCCTTACAGTCCAAGGGACTCACAAGAGTCTTCTCCAACATCACAGCTCAAAAGCATCAATTCTTTGGCACTCAGCTTTCTTTATGGTCCAACTCTCACATCCATACAAGACCACTGGAAAAATCATAGCTTTGACTATATGGACCTTTGTTGGCAAAGTAATGTCTCTGCTTTTTAATATGCTGTCTAGGTTAGTTATAACTTTTCTTCCAAGGAGGAAGTGTCTTTTAATTTCATGGCTGCAGTCACCATCTGCAGTGATTTTGGAGCCCCCAAAATAAAGTCTGTCTCTGTTTCCATCGTTTCCCTATTTGCCATGAAGTGATGAGACCAGATGCCATGATCTTAGTTTTTTGAATGTTGACCTTTAAGCCAGCTTTTTCATTGTCCTCTTTCACTTTCATTAAGAGACTCTTTAGTTCTTCTTTGCTTTCTGCCATAAGGGTCACCGGTGTCATCTGCATATCTGAGGTTATTGATATTTCTCCTGGTAATCTTGATTCATCCAGCCCAGCATTTCATATGATGTACTCTGCATTTCAGTTAAATAAACAGGGTGACAATATACAGCTTTGAAGTACTCCTTTCCCAGTTTGTTGTTCCATATCTGGTTCTAACTGTTACTTCTTGACCTGCATACAGATTTCCCAGGAGGCAGTTAAGGTTGAATGGTATTCTCATCTGTTTAAGAATTGTCCACAGTTTATTGTGATCCACATGGTCAAAGTTTTGGTGCAATTAATAAAGCAGAAGTAGATGTTTTATGGACCTCTTCTGCTTTATCAATGATCCAACAAATGTTGGCAATTTGATCTCTCATTCCTCTGTCTTTTGCAAATACAGCTTGAACATCTGGAAGTTCTGGGTTCACGTGCTGTTGAAGCCTCACTTGGAGGACTTTGAGCATTATTTTGCTAGCGTGTAAGATGAGTGCAATTTTGCAGTACTTTGAACATTCTTTAGCATTGCATTTCTTTGGGATTGAAATGAAACCTGACGTTTTCCAGTCCTGTAGTCATTGCTGAGTTTTCCAAAATTTGCTGGCATATTGAATGCAGCCCTTTCACAGCATCATGTTTTAGGACTTGAAATAGCTCACCTGAAATTCATGACCTGCACTAGCTTTGTTCGTAGTGAGGCTTCCAAGGGGCCCACTTGACTTCATACTCCAGGATATCTGGCTCTAGGTGAGTGATCACACCATCATGGTTATCTGGGTCATCAAGACTTTTTTTTTTGGTATAGTTCTTCTGTGTATTCTTGCCACCTCTTCTTAATATCTTCTGCTTCTGTTAGGTCCATACCATTTCTGTCCTTTATTGTGCTCATCTTTGCATGAAATGTTCCCTTGGTATCTTGAATAGCTCTCTAGTCTTTGAGATCTATTGTTTTCCTCTATTTCTTTGCATTGTTCACTTAAGGAAGGCTATCTTATCTCTCCTTGCTATTCTTTGGGACTCTGCATTCAAATGGGCATATCTTTCCTTTTGTCCCTTGCCTTTCACTCCTTTTCTTTTCTCAGCTATTTGTAAGGCCTCCTCAGACAACTGTTTTGACTTTTTGCATTTCTTTTTTTCAGGCATGGTCTTGATCACTGCCTTCTGTACAATGTCATGACCCTCTGTCCATAGTTGTTCAGGCACTCTGCCTATCAGATCGAATCCTTTGAATCTGTTTGTCACTTCCACTGTATAATCATAAGGGATTTGCTTTAGGTCATACCTGAGTGGTCCAGTGGTTTCCCCTACTGTCTTCAATTTAAGTCTGAATTTGGCAATAAGGAGTTCATGGTCTGAGCCATAGTCAGCTCCCAGTCCTGTTTTTGCTGACTGTATAGAGTTTCTCCATCTTCAGATGCAAAGAATATAATCAATCTGATTTTGGTGTTGACCATCTGGTGATGTCCATGTGTCAAGCAGTCTATTTTATTGGTGGAACAGGGCATTTGCTATGACCAGTGTGTTCTCTTGGTAAAACTGTTAGCCTTTGCCCTACTTCATTTTGTATTCCAAGCCCAAATTTACCTGTTACTTTAGGTATCTCTTGACGTCCTACTTTTGCATTTCAGTCCTCTATGATGAAAAGGACACCTTTTATTTTGGTATTAATTCTAGAAGATCTTGTAGGTGTTCTAGAACCATTTTCATTTTTATGTTTTTTAATTTTTAAAATTTTAATTTTTCTGTTTAAGAAAGAAAGAAAGTGAAAGTCACTCAGTCATGTTCAACTCTTTGTGACCCTATGGACAGTTCATGGAATTCTCTAGGCCAGAATACTGGAGTGGGTAGCCTTTTCCTTCTCCAGGGTATCTTCACAACCCAGGGATCTAACCCGGGTTTCCCGCATTGCAGGAGGATTCTTTACAGTTGAGCCATGAAGGAAGCCCAGGAATACTGGAGTAGGTAGCCTATCCCTTCTCCAGCAGATCTTCCCAACCTAGGAATCAAACCAGTGTCTCCTGCATTGCAGGTGGATTCTTTCCCAACTGAGTTATCAGGGAAGTCCCTTATGCCCCTAAACTAACATTTTATATGTTACTGCTACTTTAAAATAAACTGTTACAGATGAAAAAGTAAAGTTAGGAACTAGAGGATGAGAAAGTAAGTTGGATATGGGGTGGAATGAATATTGTTGTTTAGTATCTAAGTTTTGTCTGACTCTTTTACAATCCCACAGACTGTAGCATGCCAGGATCCTTGGTCCATGGGATTTCCCAAGCAAGAAACTGGAGTGGGTTGCTATTTTCTTCTTCAGGGTATCTTTCCACGTCAGGGATTGAGTTCAAGTTTCCTGTATTGGCAGGCAGCTTCTTTACCACTGAGCCACCAGGGAAGATTGTTCTTGACTTGGAAGAACATTTATAAGTTTTACAATACTCATAATCTTAAATTATTTAAAAATGTACAGAGTCATTGCTATATCTAAATTTCTTTCCAAAATGCTGTATCCATATAGCTTTGTTAATACATCAGTATCAAAGGCTAATTGAATAGTTTAAAAGAAATGAAATTAATGTAATACATGTATTTTTGAAACCATGTTGATTATAGTTTCTATGAGGTATATAAACATAGAATATATGAAAAAATCTGAATTAATTATCCTTGCAGTTCAGTCTCTATTACTAAAATCTCTTTATATTGAAAGACTATGATGTAAAATTTCTAGCCCATATATTTTATTATCAACTTCCAATTTTGAATATTTGACTTGTATTCATTGAGTTTGGGTGATAAAGTTGGGAAAGTGGAGATGAATGTAAAATAATGGATCATCAGAAATAGTGGATTTGCAAAAGTATAGGGTAATAGATGGAGAACTATAAGAGAGGCAGAAAAAATAATTGAAGTGGTCAAGAGTCAGAGGGCTGATACCACGGCACAGAATAAAGGATTTATTTATCTCATTTATTTATTATCTTATTTCAAAAGAAATAAGAATACTATGACTCATAAGGCTGAAGGGAATGGGGTTATATGAAATAACAGAACTATTTTAAGACTAAAATACTAAATAGGTCTTTGGTACTAGATTAAAGTAATGAAGCAACAGTACAATTTTGGGGGTAGTACATATATTGATACCTATTAATTAGATATTTTATTGAAAAAGTGAAAGACAGGGTCAATAATATTTTTTAAATAGTTCAATTAATTTAAATATTTTCTATCTTAAGAAATAAACATAAGCCTGTTTAGTATATGCAGAATTTTCCTAGTATGATAAAATAGGATTGATTGATCAATGGTATTCTTTGTTACCTTAATAAGAGGATATGTACTGGACACTGATGTTATTTAAGAGGAAACTATAAGATGGAAAGGTATTTATATTCACATACAGAAGAAGAAATATGTAAGCACAGGACAATAATCAATCATTATTTCTGTGCTGAAACTGGCAGTGGATTTTAGCCAAAATATATGCAGTAAAAACTGTCTCACAATAAAACAAAGATAAAAGTTGAACCAACATTGTGACAATAGTTTTTTAAAAAATGTTAAGCAGACCTTAGCTTAAAGAAATTATGCATCTTATTGGAAGCAGATGTAACTGAAGTAAATCACTGCTGAAACTCAGACCTATAACTTATGGTGCAATTTTGTGTTTGCTATTTATTTCAAGAAACAGGATCTCTAATGTTTAGTTACAACTATGTTAAAGGAAAAAATTACCAGAAATAGCCACTAACAGAGTCATAGACAGAGAGGAGATAAATAGCATCTCCCCTTGGGGGGGGGCAGGTAATCATTGGATGTTGCTGTTCCTGAAAAGAGAGGAATTTGTCAGAGAGGGACAAAACAGATAGAAAAAGAGATGTGGCTGAGATGTTTTTATTGGTGTAATCACAGAAATAAGCTAGAGCTTACCTGGCAGATTGTATTATTTAAAATATTTGTTGTCCCTTTCTCTGGCCCACTGACCTCAAGCATAGCTTTGTGACTTGCTTTGGACAATAAACATGCAAAGCAATGATGTGTGAGAGCCACCTCAAGGTTCTACTGTGCAGAGAAATGGGGAAAGGGCATCAGCACGGTGCATGAGCAAGACATAAACATGTTCTCTTTAAGTCACCGATATTTGGATGTTATTTGTTACAGCAACATAATTTAGCTTATGTGATATTATGTATCACTTTTTGCTAAACCTTACTGAAAAACACCACAAATAGCACTATAACTCACCTTATGAATAAGAAGCACATCAGAGGAAATATTAATCCGTGTATTGGGACAAATATCTTTTTTAATCAATATAAAGAGTATTCCAGGGAAGTGTTATTAACAGAATGAAAGGAAATAAATGCCTTTGTAAATGAAACTCAAGCAATGTGGTCCTTAATGGACGGCAAAGAAGTAAATCACACAATATGATAGGCAACAAATGGAAAAGAATATAAGGAATGAGAGGGAGCAATAACCGATTTTTATAAATCCAGTGTGTGTTCCAATTTGTAGTTCATTTCTCAATGGGGTTTGTATTTTTATTTTTTTCTTGCTCTGTATGCCCATTCAACAACACACAATATTTAACTGCTACTATTCATAGGTGAATGGTTCCCAAAGCTGGTTTCTACCTTAAAATCTGCCCTTATATTTCTGACCCATTTAACTGTTAGATAGTTAGAATAGGACAAAGGAGTCAGAATGGTGGTGGCTAAAATACAAGGCAGGGAAAAGCCTGCGAAAATAGAACAAAGAAAGGTCTGAGGACCAGAGTGAGGACTTCAGGTAAAACAAACAGCACTCCTGGCTGGCCCAATTTACACAGGGCAGGCCCAGGGGGAGGAGAAAAAACATGTAAGAAGAGGAGCCAAATTGGGCCGGGGGCCTCTCTTCGCGTCTTTTGGATGTATTTTCCTTTCCTTTCTAAATAAAACAGCTGTAACATGAAGCTGTAACACCGGCCCATCAGAAGGCTGTAACGCTGGTCCATCCGTTGTTTCAAATTAATGTTGCGAGGAGACAGAACAGAGGAAATTGCAAATTGCAATCCCCTGACATAAGCAACTAGGAAATATCTTTACAGGTTAGTTCCTAAGCATTTTCCATTTTCCATCTGTGTTAGATGTAAGTAATAGCTTTCTTTACTACATAGACCAAAAACTCAAGAGTTGTTCTAGAGATGTCTCTCATTCAACTAATGTTAAATAGATTTCACTTGATTCTATTTCTTTAAACTTCCTTTTCTTAGAGCCCCTCTTGCCTGTATCCCCCCTATTTCATCTGGAATGTTACAGTTCTGTCATCCTTTCTTTGCCTTCTGGCTCACTACAAGCATATTAGTCCTCAACATTACCATCTTAAGAGCTATCAAAAATGTAAATTTGCCCATATAAGTGCCTCTTTTATTTTTAAATTCATCAGTGAATCTCCACTTGCCTAAAAAAAAAGGTGATAAAACTTTGCAGCATGTAATTCCAAGCTCTTCATAACCTTAATTTCTTCTCTGAAACAATTTTCTACCACATCCTTCATATAACCAATGCGCAAAGCTTATTAACAGTTTTTACTTACAGATTATTCCTTCATCATAAAACACACATGTAAATATGTCAGAAATATAGAAAAAGAATACACAAATGCATTAAAAATGGCATTTACGCTGTATTTATCTGGTAAAGCTTTTCACTTTCAATATTCAGCAAAGCTGTTTCCATTATTTATTTTTTCATGCCATTGGTGTATATGGCACACAGACAAAGAAAGTAAATACTGATAGTGCTTTACACCCTGCAAAATCATCTCAACCACAAATAATCAGTTTATTCTCATCATACATCTAAGCAGTTTTCAGAAGTATGTTTTCACAGTGTCCATACAGACAGAAAAATGAATTGTTATTTCATACCATGTATACATACAGTTTATAGAATATAGTGTGTTTAAGGCAGGTTCCACTCATTTGATTCAGAGAATTAATTAAAAATGACAAAATATTTTTAAATGAATCATTGAAGTTGTGCTCAAATAAAGAAACTAGGACGAGTAGTTTATACATGTGCCTCAAGCTTAAGAAACAGCTCCCTCTTCTCATTGTTTGTCACTACAGGGGGGTTCAATGGATGAATGGCTTTGAGATCACATTAAATGCCTTGCAGCTTATTCACATGCTAGAATAAAAATGCAGAAAACAAATACATCCTTTCCAAATGAAAAGCAGCCCTTTAAAAATCTAGGTGCAAAGATCCATTGCAAGGTATTTAAAAAAAGCAGGGGCCCTAGACCAAGCAAGGATATCTTACTCTTCTTAATCACAATTTCAATCATCCCAAGAGTAGGATAAAGTCAGGATTCTGACAACACTAAAGGGAAATAAATGAAGGTACTTGATCGTTTTCCAATCTTCTAGTTTCTGACATATAAAATCAAGATAAAAGCAATTCTTACTTCTCCACATACACACTAACATTGAAAGTAAGTGATTACATTAATTTTAACTATGATGAGAAATACAGGAAATACTTAAAACTTCCCAACCCCAGAGCACCTTTTGTAATATATATAATATTAACAAATCTTTCTTTTTTTTTTTTTTAGTTTTGAATAATACCTTTTGTAAATTACAAGCTAAATTTATCTGGCTTCCAACATTTCCTGGATACGTATTTTAGGGGAAATAATTTATACTTGACTTTCCTTATAATTCTAAGCACAATTAAATTTATTTCCACTCATCCCTTACTATTATTGACCCTATGCCCAGGTGACAAGAATTAGTTTTGTATAAATCAAGGAAAATCAAACATTGGAGAATAACTGTTTCAATTGAGCAACATCATGGATATGCCAAAAGCAAACAAATTATGTTTTTCTTAGCTGCATGAATGCTTCCCCTTCATTCAGTTGAATAATTAAGTTTATGGTACAATAGCTCACTGTCACTTAAGATTACCTTACCTTGCAGAGGTTGTTGACTCTGAATCCCCAGATAGCACAGAACATTCTAATAGAGAAGAAGAGAGCAAGAAAGAGAGAGGGAGGCAATCAATCAAACAAAAAGGGAAACAACGATTGTATAGCCTGTGTAGATAGGCATGGAAAGGAAAGATAAAAGCTACATTAGGAAGTTTCTGTAAAGGGTACTTTGTACCATCTTCTCTCAGTTTCTTTTTCCTTCAAATCATTCAGTCATCTACTAAAATGCATTTTCTTTCCACCAAATTCCTTCTCGTTTTTAAAAATATAGTACTTAAGCATGAAGCCCCTCATATTTCCCACATCCCTCCCAAATTTACTCACATTCACATCCATCTACATTCATTGTTCTATTTTCCTTGCTCAGACAGAGCTGAGCTTCCCAAGTAGTGCTAATAGTAAAGATTGCCTGCCAATGCAGGAGACTTAAAAGATTCATGTTCTATCCCTGGGTCAGGAAGATCCTCTGGAGGAGGTCATGACAATCCACTCCAGTATTCTTCCCTGGAGAATCCAATGGACAGAGGAGCCTGGCAGACTGTAATCCATGGGATCACACTGCTCAAGCAACTTAGCACATACAGAGTTTTTGCAGCTTCTTGTAACCTTCAACAGTTTAACCTCTCAGTCTCAGTTCTCTCTCTTAAAGCTTGTAATATATGTTCATGTTTCCAAAGAAAAATAGGTTAAAATGTGGAACTCTCAGTATTTCCTTCCACTGCAAAGAAACAGTTAAAGAAAAGACTAAAAAGAAATAGAAAATGTCTATACCAACAGCTACCAAATCAGAAAAGGAAGAATGGAAGAAAAAATGTGCAAAGTATAATCTATTGAACTTCAAAAAGGTGAGAACAGAGAAGTGAGGAAAGGATTTCAGATTGGCACAAAGAACAAAAGATTTCATCTCAAAATTCATGGACTCCCTAAAAACTACACTGTTGAGATGACTAAATTTAGGACATTTCAGAAACATGACAAAATTTTCAGATAAACCAATTAAATGAAAATCGACATATGTTTGGACTATCAAGTGAAAGGGCTTTCCTGATAGCTCAGTTGGTAAAGAACCCACCTGCAATGCAGGAGACCCCGGTTCAATTCCTGGGTTGGGAAGATCCACTGGAGAAGGCATAGGCTACCCACTCCAGGATTCTTGGGCTTCCCTGTGGCTTGGCTGGTAAAGAATCCGCCTGCAATGTGGGAAACCTGGGTTCAATCCCTGGGTTGGAAAGATACCCTGGAGAAGGGAACGGCCATATACTTCAGTATTCTGGCCTGGAGAACTCCATGGACTGTATAGTCCATGGGATCACAAAGAGTCGGACACGACTGAGTGACTTTCACTGTCACTTTCACTTTCATTGATACTGGTTGCTGGGGAGACAACAGCAAAGTAAGAAAAGCAAATAAATGAGTTTGAGTCTCTAAGAAGAAAATGAAATCTTCAAAATAATCTACACCTGAGAGTATGGTATATAGCAAGTAAATTTGTGACATCCACCACTGTGTAGAAAATTAACTCAGTAAGACAGCAGAGCAGAGTTCAGGTATATAACAGCCTCTCTAAACCAAGCCCTAAACCTCACCATTTTCTTTAGCTAGAAAAATGTCAGAGAATACACAATTCCTAGTCCTCACAATATAGTTGCGGGAAAAATCAAACTGGTCTGAGATATAACAGAAAAAGAATCAAAAGATTTTGAAAAATTATATATTGGCAGCAACATCCAAGCATGAGCAAGGTGAAAAGATACAAAATAGG